>NC_133166.1:73510121-74760121 GCF_040802235.1 Manis javanica | reverse complement strand
TATGTTTGTGTATGGAGTTAGACAATAATACAGTTTCATTTTCTTGCATATAGCTGTCCAGTTTGTCAACAACAGTTGTTGAAGAGGCTGTCATTTCCCCATTGTATGTCCATGGCTCCTTTATTGTATATTAATTGACCATATATGCTTGGGTTTATATCTGGGCTCCCTAGTCTGTTCCATTTGTCTGTGGGTCTGTTCTTGTGCCAGTACCAAATTGTCTTGATTACTGTTGCTTTATAGTAGAGCTTGAAGTTGGGGAACGTAATCCCCCCCAGCTTTATTTCTCCTTCTCAGGATTGCTTTGGCTATTTGGGGTCTTTTGTGGCTCCACATGAATTTTAGAATTATTTTCTTCTAGTTCATTGAAGAATGCTCTTGGTATTTTGGTAGGGATTTCATTGAATCTGTAGATTGCTTTAGGCAGGATGGCCATTTTGACAATATTAATTCTTCCTATCCATGAGCATGGGATGTGTTTCCATTTATTGGTATCTTCTTTAATTTCTCTCATGAGTGTCTTGTAGTTTTCAGTGCATAGGTCTTTCACTTCCTTGGTTAGGTTTATTCCTAGGTATTTTGTTCTTTTTGATGCAATTGTGTATGGAATTGTTTTACTGATTTCTCTTTCTGTTAGGTCATCATTAATGTATAGGAATGCAACAGATTTCTGTGTATTAATTTTGTATCCTGAAACTTTGCTGAATTCAGATATTAGATCTAGTAGTTTTGGAGTGGAGTCTTTAGGATTTTTAATGTATAATATCATGTCATCTGAAAACATGGACAGTTTAACTTCTTCTTTACCAATCTGGATGCCTTTATTTCTTTGTGTTTTCTGAATGCCATGGCGAGGACATCCAGAACTATGTTGAATAAAAGTGGATAGAGTGGGCATCCTTGTCTTGCTCCTGATCTTAATGGAAAGGCTTTCAGCTTCTTGCTGTAAAGTATGATGTTGGCTGTGGGTTTGTCATATACGGCTTTTATTATGCTGAGGTACTTGCCCTCTATACCCATTTTGTTGAGAGTTTTTATCATGAATAGATGTTGAATTTTGTTGAATGTTTTTTTGACATCTATGGAGATGATCATGTGGTTTTGGTTCTTCATTTTGTTGATGTGGTGGATGATGTTGGTGGATTTTCGAATGTTGTACCACCCTTACATCCCTGTAATAAATCCTTCTTGGTCATAATGGATAATCTTTTTGATATGTTTTTGAATTCAGTTTGCTAATATTTTTTTGAGTATTTTTGCATCTGTGTTCATGAGGGATATTGGTCTGTACTTTTCTTTTTTTGTGGTGTCTTTGCGTGGTTTTGGCATTAGGGTGATGCTGGCCTTATAGAATGAGTTTGAAAGTATTCCTTCCTCTTTTTGGAAAACTTTAAGGAGGATGTATATTAGATCTTCACTAAATATTTGATAAAATTCAGCAGGGAAGCCATCTGGTTCAGGGATTTTGTTCTTAGGTAGTTTTTTGATTACCAGTTCAATTTTGTTGCTAGTAATTTGTCTGTTCAGAGTTTCTGTTTCTTTCTGGGTCAGCCTTGGAAGGTTGTATTTTTCTAGAAAGTTGTCTGTTTCTTCTAGGTTATCCAGTTTGTTAGCATATAATTTTTCATGGTATTCTCTAATAATTCTTTGTATTTCTGTGGTGTCTGTAGTGATTATTCCTTTCTTATTTCTGATTCTGTTTATGTGTGTAGACTCTTTTTTTCTTGATAAGTCTGGCTAGGGTTTTATCTATTTTGTTTATTTTCTTGAAGAACCAACTCCTGCTTTCATTGATTCTTTCTATTCTTTTATTCTTCCTGATTTTATTTATTTCAGCTCTAATCTTTATTATGTCCTTGCTTCTCCTGACTTTGGGCCTCATTTGGTTTTCTTTTTTCTAGTTTCATTAATTGTGAGTTTAGACTGTTCAAATGGGATTTTTCTTCTTTCCTGAGATAGGCCTGTATTGCAATATACTTCCTTCTTAGCACCACCTTCACTGCCTCCCACAGATTTTTGCGTTGTTGAATTACTATTGTTATTTGTCTCCATATATTGCTTGATCTCTGTTTTTTTTTATTTGGTCATTAATACACTGATTATTTAGGAGCATGTTGTTAATGCTACATGTGTTTGTAGGCTTTTTCATTTTCTTTGTGTAATTTATTTCTAGTTTCATACCTTTGTGGTCTGAGAAACTGGTTGGTACAATTTCAATCTTTTTGAATTTACTGAGGTTCTTTTTGTGGCCTAGTATATGATCTATTCTTGAAAATGTTCCATGTGCACTTGAGAAGAACGTGTATCCTGTTTCTTTTGAATGGTGTGTTCTTAGATGTCTGTTAGGTCCGTCTGTTCTAATATGTTGTTCAGTGCCTCTGTCTCTTTACTTATTTTCCATCTGATTGATCTGTCCTTTGGAGTGAGTGGTGTGTTGAAGTATCCTAAAATGAATGCATTGCATTCTATTTCCTCCTTTAATTCTGTTAGTATTTGTTTCACATATGTAGGTGATTCTGTGTTGGGTGCATAGATATTTATAACAGTTATATCCTCTTGTTAGACTGACCCCTTTATCATTGTGTAATGTCCTTCTTTGTCTCTTGTTACTTTCTTTGTTTTGAAGTCTATTTTGTCTGATACATGTACTGCAACTCCTGCTTTTTTCTCCCTGTTAGTTGCATGAAATATCTTTTTCCATCCCTTTATTTTCAATCTGTGTATGTCTTTGGGTTTGAAATGAGTCTCTTGAGGGCAGCATATAGACGGATCTTGTTTTTTAATCCATTCATTGATTCTATGTCTTTTGATTGGTGCATTCAGACCATTTACATTTAGGGTTATTGATTGGCATGTACTTATTGCCATTGCAGGCTTTGGATTCGTGTTTACCAAAGGTTGAAGGGTAACTTCCTTCTATCTAAGAGTCTAACTTAACTCACTTAGTATTCTATTATAAACACAATCTAAAGGTTCTTCCCCCCTCCACCTCCTTTTCTTCCTCCTCCATTCTTTATATATTAGGTATCATATTTTGTAATCTTTACCTATCCCTTTTTATTACCTCTGGTGACATCTATTTAACCTTAGGAACACTTCCATCTATAGAAGTCCCTCCAAAGTACACTGTAGCAATGGTTTGTGGGAGCTAAATTCTCTCAGCTTTTGCTTATCTGGAAATTCTTTAATCCCTCCTTCAAATTTACATGATAATCTTGCTGGATAAAGTATTCTTGGTTTGAGGCCCTTCTGCTTCATTGCATTAAATATATCATGCCACTCCCTTCTGGCCTGTCAGGTTTCTGCTGAGAAGTCTGATGATAGCCTGATAGGTTTTCCTTTGTATGTGATATTATCTCTCTCTGGCTGCTTTTAATAGTCTGTCCTTATCCTTGATCTTTGCCATTTTAATTATTATATGTCTTGGCATTGTTCCCCTTGTATCCCTTGTGTTGAGAGATCTGTGCATCTCCATGGCCTGGGAGACTGTCTCCTTCCCCAGATTTGGAAAGTTTTCAGCAATTACTTCTTCAAAGACACTTTATATCCCCTTTTCTCTCTCTCTTTCTTCTGGTACTCCTATAATACAAATATTGTTCCATTTGAATTAGTCACACAGTTCTCTCCATATTCTTTCATTCCGAGAGGTCCTTTTTTCTCTCTGTGCCTTGGCTTTTTTGTATTCCTCTTCTTTAGTTTCTATTTCATTTATCCTTTCCTCCACCATATCTAATCTGCTTTTAATACCCTCTATTGTGCTCTTCAATGATTGGATATCCATCCTAAACTCATTCCTGAGTTCTTGAGTACTTTTCTGTACCTCCATGAACATGTCTATGATTTTTATTTTGAAATATCTTTCAAGAAGATTAATTAATTCAGTCTCACTTGGTTCTTTTTCTGGTGTTGAGATTTTGCTTTGAACCAGATTCTTTGACATTTCATATTTGTATGTGGCACCCTGTAGTGCCCAGAAGTTGTACTCTCTAGAGCTGTTCAGCCCCTGGAGTGATGTTGGGGGTTGCAGGGGAGTGGTGCTGGTGCCTCGGGGGAGGAAAGAGCTGTTTCCTGTTTCCTGGCTGTTGTGCCTGTCTCCACTGTCAGAACCAGCATGCCAAACACACGTGTAAGTCTCTGTGCTTTGTGTTTGTAGGTGCTCTATGTGGGGCTTCCCTCTGGCTAGCCTGATGCCAGGGCAGGGGCTGCTGCTGGTGAACCAGATGTGGGCTTACAGGGAAGAAGACACAGCAGGTTGCATGTCACAGTGGGGGGCCTTAGAGCTGCATAGCCAGCCAGGGGAATGGAGTGCCTGAAGATTGTTTAAGTTTCCTACCTGTTGGGCAGAGTGCACCTGGACAAATTTGTCTACTTGTCCTTTCTCCTGAGCAGTAAGCTCTGTGCAGTCCTTGTCCCTTTAGCAGCCCTCTCACTGTTAGGAAGTCTCTTAGACTTCCCGCCCAGATTAGCCAGATATGAATTCCTGTTTTCCACAAGCAGCTAGAATCTCAGTCTCTCCAGGTATTCAGCCTGTCTCAGCTTTCCAATCCACTAATCACCAGAGCACCATGAAATATAGGTTCGTCCTCCCAGAGCAGATCTCTAGGGTTAGGTGTTCAGGAGTCCCAGGTCTCTACTCTCTTCCTGCTCTGTTTCTCTTCCTCTCTCTGGTTAGCTAGGGTGGGGGAAGGGTTTGGTTCCCACTGGGTCATAGCTTTGGTACATTACCCTTTTCTGTGAGGTCTGCTCTTTTCTCCAGGTGTATGTAGTCTTGGGCAGCCATGTTTCATTTTGCTCTTTCAGGATTAGTTGTATTAATTATACTTTTGTATCATATGTGGTTTTAGGAGGAGGTCTTTGTCTCACCTCTCACGCCACCATCTTTAATCCAATCTCCCCCTCATACTTTCTTCTTTTTTTTTGAGAGGGCATCTCTCATATTTATTGATCAAATGGTTGTCAACAACAATGAAATTCTCTATATGGGAGTCAATGCTCAATGCACAATCATTAATCCACCCCAAGCCTAATTTTTATCAGTCTCCAATCTTCTGAAGCATAACAAACAAGTTATAACATGGTGAACAAATTCTTACATAATGAATAAGTTCTTACATGGTGAACAGTACAAGGGCAGTCATCACCGAAACTTTCAGTTTTGATCACGCATTATGAACTATAAACAATCAGGTCAAATATGAATATTTGTTTGATTTTTATACTTGATTTACATGTGGATCCCACATTTCTCCCTTTATTATTATTATTATTATTATTATTATTATTATTATTATTTTATTTTTATTTTGTTGATAATCATTTTTTATTGATGGGTAGTTGACATACAGTATTACATTAGTTTCAGGTGTACAACACAATGATTCAACATTTATATACATGATAATTCTAGTTACCAGATATCACCATACAAAGTTGTTACAATATTTTGACTATATTCCTTATGCTATACATTACATACCAGTTACTTATTTATTTTACAATTGGAAGTCTGTACTTTTTTTTTTTTGAGAGGGCATCTCTCATATTTATGGATCAAATGGTTGTTAAAAACAATAAAATTCTGTATAGGGGACTCAATGCTCAATGCACAATCATTAATCCACCCCAAGCCTAATTTTCATCAGTCTCCAATCTTCTGAAGCATAACGAACAAGTTCTTACATGGAGAACAAATTCTTACATAGTGAATAAGTTACATGGTGAACAGTACAAGGGCAGTCATCACAGAAACTTTTGGTTTTGATCACGCATTATGAACTATAAACAATCAGGTCAAATATGAATATTCGTTTGATATTTATACTTGATTTATGTGTGGATATCACATTTCTGTCTTTATTATTATTATTTTTAATAAAATGCTGAAGTGGTAGGTAGATGCAAGATAAAGGTAGGAAACATAGTTTAGTGTTGTAAGAGAGCAAATGTAGATGATCAGGTGTGTGCCTGTAGACTATGTGTTAATCCAAGCTAGACTAGGGCAATAAAACATCCACAGATGCAGAAGATTTCTCTCAAAACGGGGGAGGGGGGGCTGAGGTTCTAAGCCTCACCTCTGTTGATCCCCAATTTCTCACCTGATGGTCCTCCTGCGACTGTGCCTGTCTTAGGTTGCTTCTCCCTTGAGGAATCTTACCCATCTCTGGCTAACCAGTCATCTTCTGGGGCCATACAGGGAAATGTAAAGTTGGTAAGTGAGAGAGTGGCCATATTGTTTGAAAAGGTTAGCTTTTTACTTCTTTGCAGATTTATGCCCTGTGGCTTCTATGCCCAGCATTTGTCTTGAGGTATCTTTACCACTTGGAGGAATTATGATACTCAGTAAATTTGATATAAGGCACGAATTCTATTTAAGGGTTGTAATTAGGAAGGAAGAAGAAAAGCTATAGAAGTAGCAGGTGGAAGAAAATATGGGAAGATTGATTATTTCTTTGACATATCTTCTTGTATAATAACTTAAGCATGTATAGGTTTTAAACTACTAATTAAATTGTGCATACACATTAACATAATAGAAATACAGTTATATAACCAAAGCAGACCTATAATTACCAGCCATCTCAAGTGAAACCAAGAAAACCAGTTAGGCATCCTAGGCATTTGTGAAAATTTATCTATGATATGATGGATATTGTCCAACTGTACTTGAACAGTCTGAGAGAAATCAAAAAAATTAAAACAACACATTCCTGGGAACTGTTCACATCCCATGTGTTCATTTAACAGTAGATAGTCTATAGTCGCATGATTTTGGAGCACTGCAACTTGCACTTCTCCTAATTCTTGGTTGAGTTCTAACAGTATAGATCCAGTCAAATTTGTTGTTTTACTGTACACACAGGGCAGCTTAGTATCTCCTTCTTCACTCCCATGGGAAGTCAAGGAACTGGTGGGATGAATGCAGCTACAGCTGTAGCAGCGCCTGGATCTTTGTTGAGGTTTTTTGATGATCATCTTCTGATATGAGTCTTCCAGAGAATGCTGATGTTGGAAGTTCTTCTTCATATCGTATCTTAGTTCATTTTCTGGGTAGCTAAATTAGGCTTTGATCCTCTGTATAAACACAAACAGACCCGTTGCCCACACTTTGATATGCCCTTTATACCATTGTGTAGAATTCACTGGAAGTCACCACACAGGAACTGCTTTTTTTTTGAAGAGAAAGGAATATTATCAGAAAAATGTACCTCCATAGCCGATCATCTGACACCCTTTAAGTGATCAAAATTAAGGATATTTAAAGCATTCATTAATTGTTGATTTACAGTTAGTTTTATCCTATCAGGGAGTAATCCCCCTTTTCTTTCTTTCTCTATTTTATTTTATTTTTGTTAACTTTAATCTACACTTACATGAAGAATATTATGTTTACTAGGCTCTCCCCTATACCAGGTCCCCCCTAAAAACCCATTTACAGTCACTGTCCATCAGCATAGAAAATGTTGTAGAATCACTACTTGACTTCTCTGTATTGTACAGCCCTCCCTTTCTCCCCCCCCATTATGCATGCTAATCTTAATACCCCATTCTTCTTCCCCCCCTTATCCTTCCCTACCCACCCATCCTCCCCAGTCCCTTTCCCTCTGGTACCTGTTAGTCAATTCTTGGGTTCTGTGATTCTGCTGCTGTTTTGTTCCTTCAGTTTTTCCTTTGTTCTTATACTCCACAGATGAGTGAAATCATTTGGTATTTCTCTTTCTCCATGTGGCTTATTTCACTGAGCATAATACCCTCCAGCTCCATCCATGTTGCTGCAAATGGTAGGATTTGCCCTCTTCTTATGGCTGAGTAGTATTCCATTGTGTATATGTACCACATCTTCTTTATCCAATCATCTACTGATGGACATTTAGGTTGCTTCCAATTCTTGGCTATTGTAAATAGTGCTGCGATAAACATAGGGGTGCATCTGTCTTTCTCAAACTTGATTGCTGCATTCTTAGGGTAAATTCCTAGGAGTGGACTTCCTGGGTCAAATGATAAGTCTGTTTTGAGCATTTTGATGAACCTCCATACTGCTTTCCACAATGGATGAACTAATTTACATTCCCACCAGCAGTGTAGGAGGGTTCCCTTTTCTCCACAGCCTCGCCAACATTTGTTGTTGTTTGTCTTTTGGATGGCAGCCATCATTATTGGTGTGAGGTGATACCTCATTGCAGTTTTAATTTACATTTCTCTGATAATTAGCGATGTGGAGCATCTTTTCATGTGTCTGTTGGCCATCTGTATTTCTTTTTTAGAGAACTGTCTGTTCAGTTCCTCTGCCCATTTTTTAATTGGGTTATTTGTTTTTTGTTTGTTGAGGCATGTGAGCTCTTTATATATTTTGGACGTCAAGCCTTTATCGGATCTGCCATTTACAAATATATTCTCCCATACTGTAGGGTTCCTTTGTGTTCTATTGATGGTATCTTTTGCTGTACAGAAGCTTTTCAGCTTAATATAGTCCCACTTGTTCATTTTTGCTGTTGTTTTCCTTGCCTGGGGAGATATGTTCAAGAAGAGGTCACTCATGTTTATGTCTAAGAGGTTTTTGCCTATGTTTTTTGCTACGAGTTTAATAGTTTCATGACTTACATTCAGGTCTTTGATCCATTTTGAGTTTACTTTTGTATATGGGGTTAGACAATGGTCTAGTTTCATTCTCTACATGTAGCTGTCCAGTTTTGCCAGCACCATCTGTTGAAGAGACTGTCATTTCGCCATTGTATGTCCATGCTGCTTTATCAAATATTAATTGACCATATATGTCTGGGTTAATGTCTGGAGTCTCTAGTCTGTTCCACTGGTCTGTGGCTCTGTTCTTGTGCCAGTACCAAATTGTCTTGATTACTATGGCTTTGTAGTAGAGCTTGAAGTTGGAGAGTGAGATGCCCCCTACTTTATTCTTCTTTCTCAGGATTTCTTTGGCTATTTGGGGTCTTTGGTGTTTCCATATGAATTTTTGAATTATTTTTTCCAGTTCATTGAAGAATGTTGCTGGTAGTTTGATAGGGATTGCATCAAATCTGTATATTGCTTTGGGCAGGATGGCCATTTTGATGATATTAATTCTTCCTAGCCACGAGTATGGGATGAGTTTCCATTTGTTAGTATCCCCTTTAATTTCCCTTAAGAGTGACTTGTAGTTTTCAGAGTATAAGTCTTTCACTTCTTTGGTTAGGTTTATTCCTAGGTATTTTATTCTTTTTGATGCAATTGTGAATGGAGTTGTTTTCCTGATTTCTCTTTCTATTGATTCATTGTTAGTGTATAGGAAAGCCACAGATTTCTGTGTGTTCATTTTGTATCCTGCAACTTTGCTGTATTCCAATATCAGTTCTAGTAGTTTTAGGGTGGAGTCTTTAGGGTTTTTTATGTACAATATAATGTCATGTGCAAATAATGACAGTTTAACTTCTTTACCAATCTGGATTCCTTGTATTTCTTTGTTTTGTCTGATTGCCTTGGCTAGGACCTCCAGTACTATGTTAAATAACAGTGGGGAGAGTGGGCATCCCTGTCTGGTTCCCAATCTCAGAGGAAAAGCTTTCAGCTTCTCGCTGTTCAGTATAATGTTGGCTGTGGGTTTATGATATATGGCCTTTATTATGTTGAGGTACTTGCCCTATATTCCCATTTTGCTGAGAGTTTTTATCGTGAATGGATGTTGAGTTTTGTCAAATGCGTTTTCAGCATCTATGGAGATGATCATGTGTGTTTTTGTCTTTCTTTTTGTTGATGTGGTGGATGATGTTGTTGGACTTTCGAATGTTCTACCAGCCTTGCATCCCTGGGATGAATCCCACTTGGTCATGGTGTACGATCGTTTTGATGTATTTTTGAATTCGGTTTGCTAATATTTTGTTGAGTATTTTTGAATCTATGTTAATCAGGGATATTGGTCTGTAGTTTTCTTTTTTGGTGGAGTCTTTGCCTGGTATTGGTATTAGGGTGTTGTTGGCTTCATAGAATGAGTTTGGGAGTATTCCCTCCTCTTCTATTTTTTGGAAAACTTTAAGGAGAATGGGTATTATGTCTTCCCTGTATGTCTGATAAAATTCCAAGGTGAATCCATCTGGCCCAGGTTTTTTTTTCTTTGGTAGTTTTTTGATTACTGCTTCAATTTTGTTGCTGGTAATTGGTCTGTTTAGATTTTCTGTTTCTTTCTGGGTCAGTCTTGGAAGGTTGTATTTTTCTAGGAAGTTGTCCATTTCTCCTAGGTTTCCCAGCTTGTTAGCATATAGGTTTTCACAGTAGTCTTTAATAATTCTTTGTATTTCTGTGGAGTCCGTCGTGATTTTTCCTTTCTCATTTCTGATTCTGTTTATTTGTGTTGACTCTCTTTTCCTCTTAATAAGTCTTGCTAGAGGCTTATCTATTTTGTTTATTTTCTCAATGAACAAGCTCTTGGTTTCATTGATTTTTGCTCTTGTTTTATTCTTCTCAATTTTATTTATTTCTTCTCTGATCTTTATTATGTCCCTCCTTCTTCTGACCTTAGGCCTCATTTGTTCTTTTTTTTTCCAATTTCGATAATTGTGACATTAGACCATTCATTTGGGATTGTTCTTCCTTCTTTAAATATGCCTGGATTGCTATATACTTTCCTCTTACGACTGCTTTTGCTGTATCCCACAGTAGTTGGGGCTTTGTATTGTTGTTTCTTTTCATATATTTCTGGATCTCCATTTTGATCTGGTCATTGATCCCTTGATTATTTAGGAGCGTGTTGTTAAGCCTCCATGTGTTTTTGAGCCTTTTTGCTTTCTTTGTACAGTTTATTTCTAGTTTTATGCCTTTGTGGTCTGAAAAGTTGGTTGGTAGGATTTCAATCTTTTGGAATTTACTGAGGCTCCTTTTGTGGCCTAGTATGTGGTCTATTCTGGAGAATGTTCCATGTGCACTTGAGAAGAATATGTATCCTGTTGCTTTTGGATGTAAAGTTCTTCAGATGTCTATTAGGTCCATCTGTTCTAGTGTGTTGTTCAGTGCCTCTGTGTCCTTACTTATTTTCTGTCTGGTGGATCTGTCCTTTGGAGTGAGTGGTGTGTTGAAGTCTCCCAGAATGAATGCATGGCATTCTATTTCCTCCTTTAGTTCTGTTAGTATTTGTTTCAGATATGTTGGTGCTCCTGTATTGGGTGCATATATATTTATAATGGTTATGTCCTCTCGTTGGACTGAGCCCTTTATCATTATGTAATGTCGTTCTTTATCTTTTGTTACTTTCTTTATTTTGAAGTCTGTTTTGTCTGATACCAATATTGCAACACCTCTTTTTTCTCTGTGTTGTTTCCATGAAATATCCTTTTCCATGCTTTGACTTTAAGTCTGTGCATGTCTTTGGGTTTGAGGTGAGTCTCTTCTAAGCAGCATATGGATGGATCTTGCTTTTTTATCCATTCTATTTCTCTGTGTTTTTTGATTGGTGCATTCAGTCCATTTACATTTAGGATGATTATTGAAAGGTATGTACTTATTGCCATTGCAGGCTTTAAGTTTGTGGTTACCAAACGTTCAGGGTTAGCTTGTTTACTATCTTACTGACTAACAACTCGCTTGTTGAGCTATTATAAACACAGTCTGATGATTTTTTATTTCTCTCCCTTCTTATTCCTCCTCCTCCCTTCTTCATATGTTGGGTGTTTTGTTCTGTGCTCTTTTTAGGAGTGCTCCCATCTAGAGCAGTCCCTGTAAGATGCCCTGTAGAGGTGGTTTGTGGGAGGCAAATTCCCTCAACTTTTGCTTGTCTGGGGATTGTTTAATCCCTCCTTCATATTTAAATGATAATCGTGCTGGATACAGTAGTTTTGGTTCGAGGCTCTTCTGTTTCATTGCATTAAGTATATCATGCCATTCTCTTCTGGCCTGTAGGGTTTCTGTTGAGAAGTCTGATGATAGCCTGATGGGTTTTCCTTTGTAGGTGATCTTTTTTTCTCTCTGGCTGCCTTTAATACTCTGTCCTGGTCTTTGATCTTTGCCATTTTAATTATTATGTGTCTTGTTGTTACCCTCCTTGGATCCCTTGTCATGGGAGTTCTGTGTACCTCTGTGGTCTGAGAGGCAATTTCCTCCCCTAGTTTGGGGAAGTTTTCAGCATTTATTTCTTCAAAGACACTTTCTATCCCTTTTTCTCTCTTCTTCTTCTTCTGGTACCCCTATAATGCAGATATTGTTCTGTTTCAATTGGTCACACAGTTCTCTTAAAATTCTTTCATTCCTGGAGATCCTTTTATCTCTCTCTGCATCCGCTTCTCTGCATTCCTGTTCTCTGTTTTCTAGTCTATTAATGGTCTCTTGCATCTCATCCATTCTGTTTTGAAGTCCTTCCAGAGCTTGTTTTATTTCTGTATTCTCCCTCCTTAGTTCTTGCATATTTCTCTGCAAGTCCATCAGCATGGTTATGACTTTTGTTTTGAATTCTTCTTCAGGAAGACTGGTTAAATCTATCTCCCCAGGTTCCTTCTCAGGGGAAGATGTAGCAGATGCCAAAGCTGTCTGGGTTAGTCTTGTCTGGATCATATTTTTTTGCCTTTTCATGTTGACAGGTACTATTGACTGTCAGCTGGGAGGGCCAAACTTTCCACTTGCTACTTGCCTTTCTTTACTGGGATAACTGCGACCCCTAGTGGCTTGTGTTGGTTAATTGCATGTAGACTGGGTCTTTGTGTCTTGCCCGGCCGGTATGGAGGAAGTTCCCTTGCTGAGGGCGTGGCCAGCCTTAGACTGCTACTCTGCTATGGTGGGGCCCCGGAGGGGTACTGGATGGGGGGCTGTTTGGCTGTTTACCTCCATTAAGGGTCTCAGAGCTGTTGCCCAGGGGGTTAGTGAGCCCAGTTTTCCCTGTAATTTCCAGCTGCTGGACTGTGACCTGTGTTGTTTCCATCCAGCTGCTGTGTCCCTGTCCCTTTAAGACTTTCAAAAAGCACTCACTTTTCTTTGTCACAGGGGCATCAGCTATGGAACCTGCTCAGAGGTCTTGCTTCCCTGTTTCCCTAGTTTCCAGCCCTCCACACATGCACTGTGTCTGCACTCTAGTGCGGATGGCTAGGGCTGGGTGTTTAGCAGTCCTGGGCTCCCTCTACCTCTCCGCTCCAACTCCTCTCCTCCCGCTGTGAGCTGGGGTGAGAAGCACTCGGGTCCCGCCGGGCCAGGGCTTGTATCTTACCCCTTTTACCAGGCGCTGGGCTCTCGCATGTGTGGATGTAGTCTGGCTGTTGTCCTGTGTCTTCTGGTCTCTCTTTTAGGATTAGTTGTATTTGTTGTATTTTCAAAAATATATATGTTTTTGTGAGGACATTCCCACTGTCCTACTCACACCGCCATGTTGGCTCCACCCACCCCTTCATACTTTCTTAAAAGGTTATTTTGTTATTCACTTTTTAGCTTCTTGAGTTTAATGTAAGTTTATCCTTTTGTATTGCATTTCCTAAAAACTGCATTTCATGGTCATTTTATTCCTATGAATTTTTCTTTGGCTGCTTTGATAGGATTTTCTAGGTAGTTCATAATTTGTAGTTTTATTTCTCATTTATTTAGGTAGTGTTTTTAAATTTCCAAGTGAATAACTTTTCCCCAGGCTTTTTTGTTATTGCATTTTTGTGTCATTGCACAGCAGTCAGAGAATCTGGCTTGAGTGTTTTATACTTTCTGGAATATTTTGAGGTGTGCATATTGGGTTAAACGAGTAGACAACATAGGCAGGGGCATGCAAAACATTGTCCCCAAGTTATGGTATGGCCCAGGGACTTTACAGGTGTGTATACAGTGCATATCTAGCATTCCATTTTTTGTTGTTTTTATTTTGGTTGTTGTTGCAGAGCTTGTTTTGTTTTTTTTTTTTGCTTGGCTGTGTCATTTTGCTCACCCCTACCTTGTTAACACAAGTCTTCTGAAGAGCATACTACACACACAGATTTGAGTCGATCGCTGTTAGGCCATGAAGAAACTGGAACAATAGCTTGTGGGGCATCTGGTATGTCAATGATACAGAAAAGAAACTGCACGTATAGGAGACATACTGTGGGGCAGAGATGAAGCATTTAGGGAGAGCTGGGAGGGGTGGTATATAAATAAGGGTTTTACTAATTAACAGAAGCAATAAGACATGTACACATATAGAGAAATTCATTTTAAGGAATTAATTCACATGACTGTGGAGGCTAGTAAATGAAACCTGCAGGGCCTGCTGGCAGGCAGGATCCCAGGGAAGGGTTGACATTGCAGCTCTATTCTAAGGGCATCTGGAGGCAGACTTCCCTCTTCTTTGGGAGACCTCAGATTTTTCTCTTAAGGCCTTCTGTTGTCAGAATGAGACCAACCCACACTGTGATGGATAATCTGCTTTACTTAAAGTTTACTGATTTAAATGTTAATCTCATCTAAAAAATACCTTCACAGAGACATTTAGACTAGTGTTTGACCAACTATTGGGTACCATGGCCCTGTCAGGTTGATTCATGAAATGAAGTGTCACAAGCTCACCACTGTCAACCTGGGACCCAAACGTATTTCCTTCAACCTTACTTATCTCCAAGTAAAGACAGTAACAAGGCCATACTTCTTCCTAACCTGGTACAGCTATTCTGCATTCACCTGAAAGTGCACTAAACCTTTCCCCTGAAGGGGATGCATAGCCCTTGGTGATGTACATTCTTCTCCTTGATATCCCATGGTGTATAGAGGGATCTGTGAGCAACATCATCCCCTCAGCCTTCCACCTTTCTAGGGTCTTACAGATGTTATGAGCAATGCTGGCTTTAAGCCATGTTTTCCTTAGAAATAGAGGACAATATCCTCAAGAGCTGACTTCTGAGCTTTAGAGACTTAGTCTATTTCACAATTTTGCCATGGACCGGCTACAGTCTGACCTTCTTAATACTTGTATCCTACATCAAGATCTGGGAATGAGTGGGAAAATTAGTATCCTAAGCCTCTCCAGGATTCACTGAATTCTTTTGTCATAATTCTTCTCATTTACAGCTAAATAATGTCATACCATCTCAGAGTCAGAAGGGCTCTTAACGGTCATCTTATCTGTTGTTTTATAAACCCTGGTCTATCCCCAGAATTGCACTGAGAAGATTTTAGGCAGAGGGGTTTTGCTGTTCTAAGAATATTTGACAAAATCTTGGTCAACTCAGCCCCTCTGGCTCATGCATCCCCCTTCATCATTCCATCAAGTAGTCACTGCCTTGGAAAGGGGCTCACATACCCCATAGCAGCCAATTCCATCTTTTACATACAATCACTTCACTATATTGATTTGACATCACATCTACGGCTCTATAACTTAACCAATTCCATTGCTTCTTTTCTGGCTACTCAACTAAAACAGAACATTGCATTCATTGATTTACATCAGCAGTTTCACCATGGCCCTCAAAGGTTCACAAAGGTTCATGAAATGACCCACCTCAGAATTAGTTAGAACATTAACTTGAGTAATGTTTTCTGCTTGGCTGGTCTGGAGAATTGAGTTACTGAGCTAGTAAGCAGACCTATCCAGAAAGTAGGCATTCACTTTTGATTTTTTTCTCCTCTTTATGTTCACAGTAGCTCTTATGAAGACAATAACTAGTATTATAAATGACTTTGGTCCTATATTTATTACTTATGAAGGATTGAAAGGAGTCACTTAGATTTTTTTTAGCTACTTATGATTAAACTTTATGGGAAACATACTCTAGTGGTATTTATGTATCCCAAATACTCAGAGATACTGCTTTGAGATTTTTTATGACTAGGAAGAACATGGGAAAGGAGATATATATCAAAGCCCATAAGGATTTTGACAAAAAAACACAAACTGCATTTTAAAGGAATCTAAATGCATGCCACCTGGGTTAGCATTAGTATGGAATAAGCCGGTGTTGTGCTGGTACCAAAATGTGCCTCAATTCTTAATAGGAAACCCCAAGATGAATATTTGTGCACAAAACCTGCATAATGGAAACTTTAAATTTACTAACTCTTCTTCACAAAATGAATTTCTTTACATTACTTTATTTAAAGTCCTTTTTCTTCCAGATCCTATTTGATCTGGCTTATAAGGCTATTGAATTTGTCTTACACTATGGGTGGAAAGCTATCAATAGTATGGGTGACTTTCTAGAAGTACCTGTGCTCTGAGTCATCCTGATGGGGTGGCAGCACCATGGCAGTCAGGGTCTAACTGCTTGATTCGAAGAAGGAATCAGGAAGGTGGTGGGATGGGGACTATGGCTGCTTTGATTAAAGCTTCATGAGTGTCTGCTGAGGTCCATCAATGCATTTATCTCCAAGGACTTCAGCTGGAGTGTTAATGGAAGGTCTGGAACATAGGCAGGGGAGAACAAAGAACAGAAGAGAGAACTGCAGATAGAAGAGAGGGGTGTGAGATAAGGAAGAGGTGAATACAGAAAGGAGTCATGGTGTCTGGCTGAGTTTCTTTACTCACCTTGCATTATTGGTTACAAGGGTGGTTAGAGTAAAGGAGAAGAAAATATCCAGTGCTTAAAAAGATTATTCTATTTCAGTCAATGTAGACTGATCTGTTCAGAGGGTAAAATACTATGTGATCAGATAAGTTGACCATAATTGGTGGGGGGTAATAATAAATTATTGAAAACATTTCATGATATTGAGATTAAAGATCCTGAAAAGCCCAGCCCTCAGCCAGCTGGTAATTGTTACCCCATCCCCTTGTCCCTGCCCATCTAATCTATCCCAGGGGTAACCCTTTTGCCTTAGGACATACACTCAAGGAACAGCCCCGAAATGAGAGTTAAGTGCTAAAGTCAGCACCCAACACTTCTGGTGCCTACTGGTAAAAGCTGGTGAGAGGAGGAAGCTGTGGCCTAAGTGGGCACCACCTACATTATGCTAAGCCTGGATGGAAATTTTGGGGTCCTTCTACCTTCAGATTCCCATGGTAGAGGAAGCTGTTATACAACCAGCAGCTGGGCATGCATGCAGGCCATACCACCCAAAAGTTAAGAGCAAGTTCCAAGTTCATTAACACAGAGACTCATTGGAAAAGAATTTCAAAGAAGAGAATGGAAGAAAGAGCCTCTTGACCCTGGTTCAGAGTTCACAGTGGCTGTTAATACTGGTGACACCACCAACTGGTGAAAGGGCCACATTAGTGAATTGTATTCTTGATCAGTTAGATTAGCAGCCTTTTTTTGCATGTGTCTTTGTAAGTTGGGAGGAGGGCAAAGTAAAGAAGGGAGAAAGTAGTGGAAAGTTCTTTATAATAATTATTCATCAGGTTTTTTAAATCTGTAAAACAAAGATGGATTACGTGATTTCTAAGGCATCTTCTTGTAAAATTTGATATTGAAGGACTGCATCTTACCATTCTGCTGAAGAATCTGTTCCAAAAATGCAGCTAATTAAAAGCTTGAAACAGACAAATGTGACCCCAAGTTATCTCATAAACTCTTGCTCTAATGAGTTCTGAAATAGCATCCTTCACACAGACTTTCTGGTGCTGACATGTTGAAATATTTGCAATTCAAAATCTCAAAGATATTGATTTAAAATACATTTAGTGGTTCCAGTCCAAGATTGTGACACATGAATCTCCTTAACTCCCTTCTCCCATGGACACACCAAATTTATAGCTATACACAGAGCAGTTTCCTTGGAAAGAAATCCAGAAACCACATCATCAGGCAAATGAGAAAATACCCACATAGAAAAAACTAGAAAATGAGACACACCATGGCCATAAACCCACCCTGGGCAGAGTGCATACAATCAGGAAGGGGGCTCCCACTCCCAACTTCTCCCTGAGAAGCAAAGGCCAACTTTAAGACTCCCACACCCTCATAATTAAATATTTTTCAGCCATGAGAAAGAAGAAAATCCTGCTGTTGTGACAGCATAGATGCATTATGCTAAGTGAAATAAACCAGACAGAGAAAGACAAACATTGCATGGTATCACTTATATGTGGAATCTAAAAAACATTTACCAAACTCATGGGAACAGAGAACTCTTAGGAAGAGAAACATGATTGCCAGAGGCTGTGGGGCTGGGTAAACAGGAAGAGATACATAAAAGGGTACAGACTTCCAGCTACAGGATGAGCACAACGCAAGGAGGGAATGTGCAACACAGTGACTGTAGCTGATGACACTGTACTGTATAATTGAAATTAGCTAGAAGAGTAGACCTTAAGTGTTATACCAAAATAAATAAATAAACAGAAGACATATACACAAGGTGGCAGAAGTAATAATTAGCTAGATAGGGCAGTCATTTGCCAGTGTACATGTATGTAATGTTATCATGATGTACACCTTAAATATCTTACAACTTACTTGTCAATTATACCGTAACAAAGCTGGAAGTATATATTTCATAAAAGCATACAGTTTCTTGGGTTCTTGGAAGGTCAAAAAATAATGAGTCCAACAACCACTCCACTTTTGTCCATAGGTTTGTGAATGATCATATTCATTAAGATTGTATTTGGCTGCATAAGAAATAGTAACAGAAGCTTGAATGAGATGGAAGTATATTTCTCTCTTACACAAGAGAGATCCTGATATGGGTGGTTCGGTCTGGTCTGGTGGCCCCACAGTCAGGGGTGACTAATCAGCAGTCACTCGTGGTGCCGTTTCATCATCCTCAGCACCTCATTTCCAACTTCAAGGTCTCTCTGTTGTTCAAAATGGCTGCTGAAGCCCTGGTCATCACACGTGTGTCTTGGGACACACACCTTACATACATATCCCTGGAACACACACCTTACGTACACTCATATTTCATTATCAGAACCTTCCTTGATGCAGGGGGGTGCTAAGATGAATATATCTTCCATAGCAGTGCATTGCTGTCTGAATAAAATGTGTAGACCTATCTTGAAGACAGGGAGAATGGATGTTGGGTGGGAAATAGCAGCCTCTGCTAGAATGATCAGGAAAGGAAGTTGCATCAGGAGCTGCTTCTGAACCAGATGCCAAGGGCACATTGGGTGGGTTTTCTCAGCTCAGCAGATGTTGCAGAAGCAAAGGCACCTTCAACATCCCAGACCCCTTTAGAGATTGGTTCACTTTCAGTATATTTCTTTATTTGAAAATTGAGAATTTTGTATGCTACCTACCCTATCTCATTCTCAGAGTTGATAACAAAGCTCAAAGATACGATGAATTAACATTTACTGAAGATTCACTATGTTCCAGTCTATGGGCTAAATGTTTTATGTACAGTATTTAATTTCATTGAGAGGTTGTATTCACACTCAAGATTTACTAAATATTATATTAAGTATCTATTACTGCAAAATATTTGGTTTCCATGGTAATAAGACAGATGGTGTCTCCACCCTCCTGGAGTCACATACTGTCAGAGTCAGACATTAAGCAACACATTTACAGAATAAATTACTTTATGACAAATATTCTGTGTACTCTGAAGGCAAAGGACAGAGTCCTGTGAGGGAGAATGAAGGGGACATGACTCACTGTGGAGGGTCAGGCAAGACTTCCTTGGAAAGAGACATGGAGCTGGTCCTGGAGGAGGATTCGAAATTAGGAAAATAGGTGAAATATTTCCACAGCCATTATGTATGAAAAAATTCCCACAAATGGTAGGAATAAGAATTCTAGTTACTTAATTCTAAAAGAAGAAAGATTGTAAATATCTGAGTTTAAAAGAAGAGACAAATATTCTGATTTGCTCCTTTCTCCAGTTTCCTCAAGTGGGGACATTTACATATCGTTTTTCACGTAAATAAGAAGATTGAACTGAGTTGTACAGCCTTTAGCTTAACTGTAATTATTTTTGACGAACTTAATTTCTTCAATTCTAGCCAGCTTGTCTTGCCAAAATCCTACTGAAGTTGAACTGATAGGAGATCTAAGAAATAGCACCTGTACCATTTTCCCACACTGCTGGAAATTCTGTGATACTCGCTGCCATTCTGTTAATTTGGGTGATACACAGGACCAGGGTTCTCCTCAATTCTCTCTCCCATTCCTGAGGCCAGACCCCAGAAAACGACTGTGTGAGGAAATATATTACAGCTGCCAGCTGGTAATTTTCATGATCAGAAGACTTCCATAGTCAGCTTGCACAAATTGTTGTTTCAGCCAAGAAAAGACGGTAAAATATAATTGAAATTAAATGGGAAGCCAACCAAAGTCCCAATATTCTCCATTTGCTGATGGTTTTATTGCCAGATTTGAGAGAAAACAATTCATTTTGAACTTTTTCTGAGGATTAAACCCTTCTTTAGGGCAAGTACAGGCACTGGAAGCCCCATTCAAGATCTTTAAGATACTTAATATAAAATTCTTTCACCTGGCTTTTCCACAGCCTTCAGTCTCTAACAACAACAAAAATTTATGTATCTGATTTTACCTTTTCAGAGGTTAAGGCCTTACCTTCCAACTATTACCTTTTAACTCTTCAATGTCCAGAGTTGTATCAGCGGCAAATTAGGGAATGATCAATAACACTGCTTTCACTTGAGGACCTGAGTTTTATTATTGGCAACAAATACTAGCAATTGTTTTATTAGAAGTTCTTGGCTTATTTTGTTTATTTTCAAGAAAATGTCTGTCACATATCCAAGTCTGCACAGCCATATTTTGCCTGTTGCCTGCCTGTTGGTCTTTCAAACGAAAATTTGGTTTGGTGAGAAAAGTGGGCAAATCAGCTCACAACCTGAGCAAATGCTCTAGTACTCTTCTGCGGGATAACTGAAACCTCAGTATTTAGTGAAGCAAACCTCAGTATGCAGCGAAGTAAACCTCAGTACACAGCAAAGTACTCTATTTCCATTCTCCATTTTGTTATACAGAGTATTAAAATGGTATGTTCTTGTGAGTTGAAAAAAATTATCTATTTTTACTGCTTCTTTGGGGATATTCTTAAGGGAAACTGACTTTCTTTTTCTGTCAGTGCTTGGTAGTGAAGAACACAGTGACCACTAGTAAAGTTAGGTGACACTGTGTTGATTCATGCAAAGACATCAGCTGTATTGCCCACCAGCTGTGCAAATGTCAGTACAATGGAAGGGGCAAATAATGTAACATTATTATAAAAATAGTTTCAACCCCACAGGCCTCCTGAAGGATGTGGGGATCAGTAGGTGTCTGTGGCCCACACTTTGAGAATGCCTGTTCTAAGATGTAAATTGCTTCAATCTCTTAGAAGTTCAGTTGCATTTCTATTCTTGTAGAATAATTAGATGCTTTTCAAGTTTGGTTACATATTTGTGAAACACAAAATTCCTAGAAATTCTAGATCTGCTGTCTTCCCCTATACATTTTTTTAATTTTGGTTTCATTAATCTACAATTACATGAGGAACATTGTGTTTACTAGACTCCCCTCTACCCCATGTCCCCCCCACATATCCCATTAGTCACTGTCCATCAGCGTAGTAAGATGCTGTAAAATCACTACTTGTATGCTCTGTGTGGCACAGCCCTCCCCGTGCCCCCCACACATTATACATGCAAATCATAAGACCTCCTTTCTTCTTCCCCCATTCTCCCCAACTTCCCACCCATCCTCCCCAGTCCCTTTCCCTTTGGTAACTGTTAGTCCATTCTTGGGTTCTATGATTCTGTTGCTGTTTTATTCCTTCAGTTTTTCCTTTGTTCTTATATTCCACATATGAGTGAAATCACTTGGTACTTGTCTTTCTCTGCCTGGCTTATTTCACTGAGCATAATACCCTCTAGCTCCATCCATGTTGTTGCAAATGGTAGGATTTGTTTTCTTCTTATGGCTGAATAATATTCCATTGTGTATATGTACCACATCTTCTTTATCCATTCATCTACTGATGGACACTTAGGTTGCTTCCATTTCTCTGCTATTGGGAATAGTGCTGCGATAAACATAGGGGTGCATCTGTCTTTTTCAAACTGGGTTGCTGCATTCTTAGGGTAAATTCCTAGGAGTGGAATTCTTGGGTCAAATGCTATTTCTATTTTGAGCATTTTGAGGAACCTCCATACTGCTCTCCACAATGGTTGAACTAATTTACATTCCCACCAGCAGTGTAGGAGGATTTCCCTTTCCACACAACCTCGCCAACATTTGTGTTTGTTTGTCTTTTGGATGGTGGCAATCCTTACTGGTGTGAGATGATATCTCATTGTGGTTTTAATTTGCATTTCTCTGATGACTAGTGATGTGGAGCATCTTTTCATGTGTCTGTTGACCATCTGAATTTCTTCTTTGGAGAACTGTCTATTCAGCTCCTCTGCCCATTTTTAATTGGATTTACTGCTTTTTGTTTGTTGAGGTGCATGAGCACTTTATGTATTTTGGATGTCATCCCTTTATTGGATCTGTCATTTATGAACATATTCTCCCATAGTGTAGGATGCCTTTTTGTTCTATTGATGATGTCCTTTGCTGTACAGAAGCTTTACAGCTTTATACAGTCCCACTTGTTCATTTTTGTTTTTGTTTCCCTTGCCTGGGGAGATATGTTCATGAAGAAGTTGTCATGTTTATGTCCAAGAGATTTTTGCCCATGTTTTTTTCTATGAGTTTTATGGTTTCATGACTTACTTTCAGGTCTTTGACCTTTTTCAAATTTACTTTTGTGTATGGGGTTAGGCAATGATCGAGTTTCATTCTCTGACATGTAGCTGTCCAGTTTTGCCAACACCAGCTGTTGAAGAGGCTGTCATTTCCCCATTGTATCTCCATGGCCCTTTGTTGTATATTAATTGACCATATATGCTTGGGTTCATATCTGGGCTCCCTAGTCTGTTCCATTGGTCTATGGGTCTTTTCTTGTGCCAGTACCAAATTGTCTTGATTACTGTGGCTTTGTAGTAGAGCTTGAAGTTTGGGAGCAAGATCCCCCCCGACCCCTGCCCACTTTAGTCTTCCTTCTCGGGATTGCTTTGGCTATTCAGGGTCTTTGGTGGTTCCATATGAATTTTCGAACTATTTGTTCCAGTCTGTTGAATAATGCTGTTGGTGATTTGATAGGGATTGTATTGAATCTGTAGATTGCTTTGGGCAGGATGGCCATTTTGACAATATTAATTCCTCCTAGCCAAGAGCATGGGATGAGTTTCCATTTGTTAGTGTCCTCTTTAATTTCTCTTAAGAGTGTCTTGTAGTTTTCAGGGTATAGGTCTTTCATTTCCTTGGTTAGGTTTATTTCTAGGTATTTTATTCATTTTGATGCAATTGTGAATGGAATTGTTTTCCTGATTTCTATTTCTATTAGTTCATTGTTAGTGTATAGGAAAGCCTCAGACTTTTGTGTGTTAATTTTGTATCCTGCAACTTTGCTGTATTCGGTATTAGTTCTACTAGTTTTGGAGTGGAGTCTTTAGGATTTTTTACGTACAATATCATGTCATCTGCAAATAGTGACAGTTTGACTTCTTCTTTTTTGATCTGGATTCCTTGTATTTCCTTGTTTTGTCTGATTGCCATGGCTAGGACCTCCAGTACTATGTTGAATAACAGTGGGGAGAGTGGTTATCCCTGTCTTGTTCCCGATCTTAGAGTAAAAGCTTTCAGCTTCTCGCTGTTCAGTATGATGTTGGCTGTGGGTTTGTCATATATGACCTTTATTATGTTGAGGTAGTTGCCCTCTATACCCATTTTGTTGAGAATTTTTATCTTGAATGGATGTTAAATTTTGTCAAATGCTTTATCAGTGTCTATGGAGATGCTCATGTGGTTTTTGTCCTTTTTGTTGATGTGGTGGATGATGTTGATGTATTTTCAAATGTTTTACCATCCCTGCATCCCTGAGATGAGTCCCACTTGGTCATGGTGTATGATCCTCTTGATATATTTTTGAATTCGGTTTGCTAATATTTTGTTGAGCATTTTTGCATCTATGTTCATCAGGGATATTGGTCTGTAATTTTCTCTTTTGTGGCGTCTTTGCCTGGTTTTGGTATTAGGGTAATGCTGGCTTCATTGTAAGAGTCTAGACGTATTCCCTCCTATTCTATCTTTTGGAAAACTTTAAGGAGAATGGATATTATATCTTCTCTATGTCTGATAAAACTCCACGGTAAATCCATCTTGCCCAGGAGTTTCGCTCTTGGGTAGTTTTTTTATTACTGCTTCAATTTCATTGCTGGTAATTGGTCTGTTTAGATTTTCTATTTCTTCCTTGGTCAGTCTTGGAAGGTTGTATTTTTCTAGGAAGTTGTCCATTTCTTCTAGGTTTTCCAGCTTGTTAGCATATAGTTTTTTGTAGTATTCTCTAATAATTCTTTGTATTTTTGTGGAGTCCATCATGATTTTTCCTTTCTCATTTCTGATTCTGTTGATGTGTATAGATTGTCTTTTTCTCTTAATAAGTGAACTAGGGGATTATCTATTTTGTTTATTTTCTCAAAGAACCAGCTCTTGGTTTCATTGATTTTTTCTATTGTTTTATCCCTCTCTGATCTTTATTATATCCCTCCTTCTGCTGACCTTAGGCCTCATTTGTTCTTCTTTTTCCAATTTCAATAACTGTGACATTAGACTATTCATTTGGGATTTTTCTTCCTTCTTTAAATATGTCTAGATTGCTATATACTTTACTATTAAAACTGCTTTCACTGCATCCCACAGAAGTTGGGGCTTTGTGTTGTTGTCATTTGTTTCCATATATTGCTTAATCTCTATTTTGATTTGGTTGTTAATCCATTGATTATTTAGGAGCATGTTGTTAGGCTTCAATGTGTTTGTGAGCCAGTTTGCCTACTTTGTACAATTTATTTCTAGTTTTATACCTTTGTGGTCTGAAAAATTGGTTGGTATAATTTAAATCTTTTTGAATTTACTGAGGCTCTTTTTGTTGCCTAGTATGTTGTCTATTCTGGAGAATGTTCCATGTGCACTTGAGAAGAATGTGTATCCTGTTGCTTTTGGGTGTAGAGTTCTTCAGATGTCTATTAGGTCCATCTGTTCTAGTGTGTTGTTCAGTGCCTCTGTGTCCTTACTTATTTTCTGTCTGGTGGATCTGTCCTTTGGAGTGATTGGTGTGTTGAAGTCTCCTAAAATAAGTGCATTGCATTCTATTTCCTCCTTTAATTCTGTTAGTATTTGTTTCACATATGTTGGTGCTATTGTAGTGGGTGCATATATATCTATAATGGTTATATTCTCTTGTTGGATTGATCCCTTTATCACTAGGTAATGTCCTTCTTTATCTCTTGTTATTTTCTTTGTTTTGAAGTCTGTTTTTTCTGATACTAGTACTGCCACACCTGCTTTTTTCTCACTGTTGTTTGCATGAAATATCTTTTAGCATCCCTTGACTTTTAGTCTATGCATGTCTTTGGGTTTGAGGTGAGTCCCTTGTAAGCAGCATATAGATGGGTCCTGCTTTTTTATCCATTGTATTACTCTGTGTCTTTTGATTGGTGCATTCAGTCCATTTACATTTAGGGTGATTACTGAAAGATATGTACTAATTGCCATTGCAGGCTTTATGTTCATGGTTACCAAAGGTTCAAGGTTAGCTTCTTTACTATCTTAGTGTCTAACTTAACTCGCTTATTGAGCTATTATAAACACAGACTGATGATTCTTTATTTCTCTCCCTTCTTATTCCTCCTCCTCCATTCTTTTAAGTTAGATGTTTTATTCTGTGCTCTTTTGTGTTTCCTTTGACTGCTTTTGTGGGTAGTTGATTTTATTTTTTGCCTTTTGTGAGTGTTTTATTGTTCTGCTTTCTTTGCTGTGATGTTATTTTTTCTGGTGACTCCTATTTGGCCTTAGGAGTCTTTCATCTACAGCAGTCCCTCTAAAATACCTTGTAGAGGTGATTTATGGGGGCAAATTCCCTCAACTTTTGCTTACCTGGGAATTGTTTAATCCTGCCTTCATATTTAAATGATAATTGTGCTGGATACAGTGTTCTTGGTTCTAGGCCCTTCTGTTTCATTGCATTAAATACATCATTCCATTCTCTTCTGGCCTGTATGGTTTCTGTTGAGAACTCTGATGATAGCCTGATGGGTTTTCCTTTGTAGGTGACCTTTTGCCTCTCTCTAGCTGCCTTTAAAACTCTATCCTTGTCCTTGATCTTTGCCATTTTAATTATTATGTGTCTTGGTGTAGTCCTCCTTGGGTCCCTTGTGTTGGGATTTCTGTGTGCTTCTGTGGTCTGAGCGACTATTTCGTCCCCCAGTTTGGGGAAGTTTTCAGCAATTATTTCTTCAAAGACACTTTCTATCCCTTTTTCTCTCTCTTCTTCTTCTGGTACCCCTGTAATGCAGATGTTCTTTGGTCACACAGTTCTCTTAAAATTCTTTCATTCCTGGAGATCCTTTTATTTCTCTCTCCGTTAGCTTCTGCATTCCTGTTTTCTGATTTCTGTTCTATCAATGTCCTCTTGCATCTTGTCCATTCTGCTTTTAAGTCCTTCCAGAGATTGTTTTATTTCTATATTCTCCCTCCTTAGCTCTTGCATATTTCTCTACAAGTACATCAGCATGGTTATGACCTTTATTTTGAATTATTTTTCAGGAAGATTGGTTAAGTCTATCTCCCCAGGTTCCCTCTCAGGGGGGGATGTCTGTGTGATTCTAGTCTGGATCAAATTCTTTTGCCTTTTCATGGCAATAAAGGTAGTCATGGGCAGTTGGCACATGTTTCCGCTGGAAGAACAAAGTCCGTTCCCGCTTGCTTGCCGCTTTCCTCTCCTGGGAGAACATGATCCTAGCAGCTTGTGCTGGGCGTCTGCATGCAGACGGGGTCTCTGATTCTTGACCAGGCCACTGGAGGAAGCTCTGTGCAGCTTCTGTAGGCATGGCTGGCCTCAGGCTACTGTCCCACTATGGCGGGGCTGCACCAGAGGGGGAATGGGCAGGAAGCTGTTTATCGCCATGAGGAGTCTCAGTGCTGTGCTGCTGCCCAGGACATTAGGGCACTCTGAGTTCCCCGGGATTCCCAGCTGCTAGGGTGTGTGTGCCAGGGTACTTCTGTCCAGCTGTGAGGCTCCTGTCCCTTTAGGACTTTCAAAAAGCAGTCGCTTTTCTTTTGTCCCAGGGGCCCCAGCTGTGGTAACCTGCTCATAGGTTTCACTGTTCCATTTCCCTAGTATCCAGCACACCATGCACTGTGTGACTGCGCTCCTGGTGCAGATGGCTAGGGCTGGGCATTTGGTAGTCCTGGGCTCCCTCTCCCTCCCCACTCTGACTCCCCTCCTCTCACCAGGGACCTCGGGTCGGGGTAGCCCTCAGGTCCCACCCAGCCGCGGCTTGTATCTTAACCCCTTCTTGAGGCACTGGGTTCTCGCAGATGTAGCTGTAGCCTCCCTGTTGTCCTGAATCTTCTGGCCTCTCTTTTAAGAATAGTTGTATTTGTTGAATTTTCAAAAATATATCTGGTTTGGGGAGGAGATATCCACTGCCCTACTCATGCCACCATCTTGGCTCCGCCTCCTCTTCCCTATATATTTTTTAATCATTTTGTTGATATCTATAATAAATCATTCTGGGATTTTGATTGGAATTGCATATTATTTGTAGACCAATGCAGGGAGAAAGTGCATCTTCCAGTTATTTACATGGTATGTGCCTCCAATTATTTTGGTCTTCATTGTTTGCTTTCATGATTATTTTGTAGTTTTTTTAGTATAGCAATACTCTCCATATTTTGTTAGATTTGTACCTAAATTGGTGGTAGTGGTTTTTCTCTTCCTCCTTATTGCCCTGCCATTCTCATTCCCTCACCAAATCCTCCTTTTCTGTTTGTTTTTTTGGTGCTATTAAAAATGGTACTTAAAATTTTTTTCAGATTTCCATTTTTCATTACTGATAAATAGGAATGTAATTCATTTGTTTGCATTGATTTTATACCCTGTTACCTTGCTGAACTCTTGTTGAACTCAGCACTGACTATAGGATCATTTTGTGGATTCCTTGGGATCTTCTACATACACAATTTGTATGTGAATACAGACAGTTTTTTCTTCTTTTCTAATTCGTATGCCATTTATTTTTCTTGCTTTATTGCATTTCTGCTCTGATGATAAATATAAGTCATGAGGAAGGATATTTTTGCATTGTTCCCGATCTTAGGGTGAAAGCCTTCAATCTTTTACCAGTGAGTATGATGTTAGCTGTAGTTTTTAGCAAATGTCTTTTATCAGGTTAAGACTATTTCCTTCGATTCCTGGATTGTGAAGAGTTTTCATCATTAATGGACGTTGAATTTTGTCAAATATTTTTCTGTTTCTTTTGAAATTGTTCTAAAATTTTTCCTTTTAATTTATTAATATAGTAGGTTATATTGATTGACTTTTTAAGTGTAAAGCCAACCTTGTATTTCTGGGATAAACCTACTTGGTCATGATGTATTATTTTTCTATGTGTTGCCAGATTTGATTTCTTAAAATTTTATTGGGAATTTTTCTATCTGTATTTGTGAGGGATATTGGTTGGAACAAAAACATTTGTTCTTGAAGACAAAATATCTTTATCTGATTTTGGTGTCAGGGTAATGCTGACCTCATAAAAGGAGTTGTGGTGTTCTAATTTCTATAAGAGATTATGTAGAATTGGTATGTTCTTTTCCTTAAATGATGGTAGAACTTATTGGTGAAGCTGATTGGGCCTGGATTCATATCTTCAAGTAGATTTGAAATTACAAATTCATTTAAAACAGATTTTGTACTCTTTTTGAATGAGTTTTGGTAGCTTCATGTTTCAAGTAATTGGGCCATTTCATTTAAATTGTTGAATTGAAGGGGATAAACTTGTCAGTAGCATTCCCTTGTTTATCTTTAAATGTCTATGGGATCTGTAGTGATATTCTCATTTCCATTGCAAAAATTTGGGGGATTTTTCAGATGTCTTTCCACTATTAATTTTAGTTTAATTTTGTTCTGGTCTGAGACTATACTTTGTATAATTTTAATATCTTTCATTTTGTTAGGGTTTATGACTCAGAATAAATACAATCTTGGTGAATATTCCATGTTCACTTGGAAAAAATATGTATTCTGCTCTTTTTGGGTGGGTTGTTTTATAAATTTGAATTAGGTCACGCTAGTTAATAATGCTGTTCAAGTCTTCTTTATCCTTACTGATTTTGTGCCAGTTTATTCTATCAGTTACTGAGTATGAATTCTCCAAATATAATTGTGAATTTGCATATTTCTCCTTTCAGTCCTATAAGTTTTTGCTTTATGTATTTTGATACTCTGTTGTTAGGTATATATGCATTTAGGATTGTTACATGTTCTTAGTGAATTGATCTAGTTATTACTATTATTTAATGTGGCTACTATCCCTGATAATACTTGTTGCTCTGAAGTTTACTTTTTCTAGTATTAATATAGCTACCCCAAGTTGATTTGATTAGGGTTTTATGGTATATCCTTTTCTATCCTTTTACTTTTAACCTACTGTGTATGTATTTTAAGTGAGTTTCTTGTAGACATATGTAGCTGAGCCATACTCTTTTATAAATCCAATATGACAATCTTTTTTAACAATTTATATTTAAACTATATTTAATGTAATTATTTATATGGCTAGATTAAAATCTACCATCTTGCTAAATTTTTCATATTTGTTCCATCTGTTTTTTTATATGCTTTATCCTTTTCAGTCTTGGTTTAATGAGCATTCTTTATTACATGTGATTATGTTTATAATAAGAGCAAATATTTATACTTGCTCTTTAAATTCATTTATACTTTACTTTAAAATATTTTCAGTATTTGCCAGAGAGTTTACAATCTATATCTTCAATTATTCTGAATCTACTTTTAAATATTATAGTCCTGCTCCAAGTGTAGTTTAAGGACTCCACAACAGTATATTTCTAATTTCCTTCTCCCATCCTTTGTGCTATTTTTGTCATACATTTTGCTTTTCTATATGGTATTAAAACACAATAAATTGCTTTCTTTGGTTCGGGCTGAGGCCAGTGGGAGCTTAGGACAGAGACTAGAGAAAGAAAATTATTAAGCCAACTACAGCCTTGTGAATAGCTGCAGAAATAGGAATATGACATTTATCTATATTTATCTCTTACTTTCCCATGTATGTATATATATATATTCTAGCCTTTAAATAATTTTTTTCTTTCCCCTTTTTCCTCACATTTTAAATATAGGGTATATTGTAGTATTTACTTCACAATTTAGTTTAAAAGTAACACAATATTAAGATGAATCACAGAATAACTACATGTTTTATTGGTTTGTGGGGCTTATGAATGCAGAGGGATAGTCAGTGGGGGTGAATCATAATCTCTGAGCCTTCAGGTTTGAGGTTAAAAGGTTCGTGGCAGAGATATAGAGGTTCGCCATACTCCCGTGTGCTCCCCTTTCATTTCCAAGTCTTCTTGCAATTGAGTCTGTGCTATGTGACTTGTTCTAGCTGATGATCAATGTGTGAGAGTGACATGGGTTACTTTTGGGCCAAGACAGTTTAGAACGATGTGCCTCTTGCAGTTTTCTTCTTCCACCAGTAAAATTGTGAAGGCCATGTGTCCAACCCATGTAGCCACAAGAGCAGGCTGAACAATCTGCATATTACTTTTGTGACTGAGAAATAAATCTTTATTGTGTGGAATCAATGAGATTTTGAAGTTATTTTTTATCACACATAATCTATTCTGTCATGATTAAGATTGGGCATTGATGGCTATGCACACCCCCACTCATGTACACATAATATATATGAAGTTATGTATTATGTTAGAATTAGATTTATACTCTTCATATAATTTTATATTTTGTTTTTTCACTTCACTTGATCTTCTTTGGTACATGGCTTATTTGTAACCATATTAACCCAGAAGTCTCCATCTCTGTGATCTGGAGAGAGAAAGCAAGAGAGAGAGAGAGGTACTATGAAGATACAGGTACAGATATAGATATAGATATAGATATAGATCTACGTGCTTTCTTTACTGGGAGCAATTATTTGGAAATCAGAACAAGATAATATAGCAGATTCTTCCATTGTTATCAATGAAGCCCTTGGTTTCTTAAGCAAAATGTAAACCATACTGTCCCCTACCTTGAATCCACTTGATTCAAGAGACTGATGCAAATAACCCATACCAAGATGGAGATGCATTTGACCTGTGTTTCAGTGTGCTCTAACATGCCTAAGAATAATAGCAAGTTATGTTATAGTCCTTTTCATTAAGATTTTCCCTCTATAAAATAAAATGCTGATTAGAAACACGATTTTTTTCTAATTAAGTTTTTCTTAGACTATGCAGAACTTTAACCTTTGCTGCCTGTTTCCTCCATAAGAGGTTTAAAACAGGATGAAAACCTTTTCTGTGTCTTTCTGCTGAAAGATCAAGAAACTGATAGAGGTCTAAAATATTTTGCTGGTTACCTCACTTGCAAAATGAGAACAGTTGGACAAGGTAATCACTGAGGTTCTTTTGTGCTCTAAAAGTCTGTGATTCTGCTATTGAAAAAATGCAGTTTTCAGAAAGTGTATCCAAGGGTTAATTTAATTTGTGGTGACCTTTATGATCTTTTGATTTTCCAAGTGATGTAAAAGAACATATTACCTGCTGGAGAAGAGAAGCAGCCAGGCGGGTATGGGCAATAGTGTCTGGTATAGCCACCATCATTTATCTTCACTAATGGTTCCTGGATGCAAATCTACCACCTGACAGCAGAGGTACTGCTGAAGCCTAGTAGATCTGGCTCCCAGGGTGATGGGGAGCCTGCTGAAAGGCCTGTTTGACTAGAAACATTTCTTCCCAGCCCTACTCAGGCTGCCTCCTTGCTACCTGGCTATTGCCCATGTTTTGATAGGCTATTAGTTTCACTGGCAACAACCGGAATAAAAACAACCAGCAAGGACCTATTATTTGGTCCTGCCCTAAGTAAAGTTGGAAAGTCAGGGAAATCAGTTACTCTACCAGCAGGTACCCGTCCCCTGTCATTTTCACTTTTGCATCAGGGATTGAGGACCATCTGTCCAGTTGGGGGAAAGGTCCAACAAATCCATCCTCTTTATGGTACAAGGAACTTAGTGTACAGTCTCTCAAAAGATAATTATATTTTTAAAATAGACCTAATGGGAAAAAATAGACTGCAACAAAAACAAATGAGCCTCTAATCCTGTAATTTCACCCATCAGGGTAGGAAAGGAGGGGAAGACAGGCACATTTATAGTGACAGAAAACACTTTGCTCTGCAAGCAAGCCCGCGGGGCTGGAGGAGTTGGGAACTGACTGACCGCTGATGGATGGCGGCAGAGTTTCTTTTAGGGGCGCTGAAAGAGTTCTGAAGTTGTTTGTGGTGACGGGGACACAGTTCTGGGAACGAACTTCCTAGATATACTCCTCTTTTGGTGTAAGGAGGCTCTATTTGACCTGCCTCAGGCTGCCCCTGCCCTTGGATCTAATCCCACAGTAGCTTAATCTTTAAGTAAATTCCTTAAATCATCCACGACTTCCAAGCATTTTCTGACCTCTCTGAAGACTTCCTGTAAACCTGTTCATTACTAAGGAAATCAGCTCTCAGGGATGAGGTCCTAGACTGGTATTTTCATGGCACATGGAGGACCTTATTATAACAAAGAAGTCCTAAAACCCAGAAATAGAGGTGGTACCATCTCCCACTCTTAACCTATCTGGGGAAAACCAGAGAAGAATGAAATTTGATTTTAGTTGTCTGGTGCAGACTACTTAACATAGAAAACAAAAAGGCAGTATTTTAGTGGAGAAAACAAAACAGAGCAAAGTCAAAAGGTTTGGAGCCACAAATTCATGGCTTAAATTCTGTCAATTTAGTGATTACATGGCCTCACATAATTAACTTAACTTCCCTGAATGTCTATTTACTCGACCAGGACAAGGACTAGGTATAACAATCAGGGCAAATGGGATCACACCCACCTCATATTGCATTTGGGTGAATTAATTGCAAGGAATGTACCAAGGCCTGCTGATACATGCTCATTTCTGCCAGAGCCAGTCTGCTGCCTTTCCTTCTCACAGCACTTTCATCCTGACCTTTTCTTCTTGACACGAAATGGTATCAGCATTTTCACTCTCAGCAGACATCTTTCACATCTTTTTTTTCTGCCCCCACCCCACAACTGCTGTCTCCTAAAGGATTCACAAGATATTTATTAAGCACACAGAATGTAAAAAGCAGTTTTCTATATCATATGGAGAATCCCACATCACTACGAGCTAGAACTCAAGGTATTTGCACATTACAACATTAGCGTATGAAACTGTTGGTTTCCTAGGAAGACCCTATATATAAAAATTCTCAAAAGGTATGAACAGGACGTAATCTTAAAGCTCCCTGGAGGTCTGCCCTCATTTCAACATGGCAAAATACAGGAGACATGCTGTATTCTTCCACAGCTAGACAGAAAAACCTTGTTCTCAATGATAAAAATTTCTGTGGTTGGATGAGCTTATGTATAAGCAGAATCAATTGATATATCAGGACAACCATTCCTCTGGATAAAAGAGTAAACGTACTCTTTCTTCCCATTGAGTCTGCCCATTGCATGGTCTCTAGAAGCTGCCAAGAACCTCCACGTTGGCTGCCCCACACTTGTCTTCAAGAGTTGTTGGCTGTCACATTGCTTGAGTTATGGCTGAGTTTTCTAGCTGACTAGTAAAATTGTGATAATTACACAATCCAAGTTTAATACATCTGGAGCGGTTTACTTAACTTTTCGTCAGAAACACACAGATGGAATTATAAAAATTAAGTTTAGGCTAAATTTGGCATATTTTAAAAGGGTAGGTGAGTTCTTTGAACGGTTATGTGTTTGGTGAAGAATGTGTGTGAGGTTTAGAAAAGCCTGCCTGCCTGCCCACCCATCCCAGAGGCTGTGGGAGGAAATTGAAATTCAGTGGTCCTTGTAAAAGCCTTGGGCTCTGCTGCTTGAAAGGGGCTGTCGAGTAGCCTGCCCTCCTGCACTCCACTCCACATCAACCCTGGATCAAACTCATTTATAAAAAGACATAACTTGTAGACAACTTTTATTTTAGAATGCAAAGTTTTCCTTTCTGAGAAAGTCACTTTTGAGCTCATAACCCTTCAGCAACACTGGAATTTTAACATAAATATTGGATTTTTTTTTAGAGCAGCCACCCTTAGAGAGAGGAATAAAATGGCAATGGATTTACTGGTAATAAGCATATAAAAGAAAAAAGTCCACGGTATGGATAAACTGTAGATTCATTTTTTTCATTTGTATTATGAAATATTTGACACACAAAGAATATATGGATATACACACACATGAAAATTTACTAATCTATATATTTATATACTGGTATAACTAAAAAGTTTGTAAGTTATAAATAAAAAGCTGTGAGCTATAACTAAAAAGAGCATCTAATGTAATAAGTATTCCAGTTATAAAGCATAATAATTAAACAAAATATTTCACTTCCATCTTGCAACTTGAGATAGACTCAATACTGTGGAGGGCCTCATTCTTCATCTGCATAAATGTGCCCCTTTCTCTGCCTTTCCAAGGATATCTGTCTTCTGAATTCTATGTTTATTTTCACTTCCATTTCTTTGTATTTTATTACATGTGTAATTATACCAAACAGCATCATTTACTTTTGCCTAGTTTTGAATTTCAGGTAAATGCCATTGAACTGTTTCTATTCTCCAACAACTTGTGTTTTTTTCCCCTAAACATTGTATTTGCAAGATTTAACCATATTGATTTGTAGAGCTGTCATCCCAGCACTTACAGAAGATGGAATAAAAATTTCCATGTCACACTAGGGTAAAGGGATTAGGCTACTTGTGGTCAGAAAAGACAACTCCTAGGATCTTTAGCTTTCCTTGACCATGTGCAAAGCCCTCTGTGCTTTGCGTGTATATATGGGGTGTGTGTATGTGTATGTGTGTGTGTGTGTATGTTTTGGTGAACGTTTGGTAGCCTCATAAAATGAGCTGATGATTACTCCTTTTTTCTATCTTGAGACAGAGTTTATGAAATATTGGAATGCTCACTTTATCAACTGTTTGATAGAATTCTACTATAACATCACAGCCTAATATTTTAGCTATGGGAAGATTTTAAATGATTGATTCAATTTATTTGGGGTGATAGAACTATTTGGGCTTTCTATTTTTTCTCAAATTAGTCTTGACAAGTTACATGTTTCTAGAAATGTATTTCAATTAGGTATGATCTAGTTCATAATATTCTTACATTACCTTTTTAATCTTGGATGGTTCTGTACTACATCCCCCTTTCATGCCTCGCATCATTCATTTGTACCTTCTTTCTTTTTTGTTGTTCTCTTTGCCAGATATGAAGCAATTTATTGGTCTTTTCAATTTAGTTTTGTTGTATTTTTTGCTTTCAATTTCACAGTGTCTGTGTCTGCTCGTATCCTTACTAATCCCTTATTCCTTCCAAGTTCTTGGGTTAATCTCTAATTTTAAGGTGAATGTTCTGCCCATGAATTTTCAGCTCTTCTCCATCTCTGTTATGAGCTATAAATTTCTATGTAACACTTTATCTGTATAAAGGAAAGACCCACCCAGTTCTTCTTATGATGAGTCTTTCACTTGTGTGTCTTACTTTACTTTCAGATTACTACCAAACCAGAACACTGCTAGTGGTGCTTCTGGTCACCAAACATGTGGAGATTTCCCCCACACCCAGCAATTCTCTATGCCACCACTGGGGTGTCCATCAATCTAACTCAATTCTAACACATTCCACCTGGAGATGGCGTCAGATGCCACAGGCTAAAGGCTCAGTCCCATGAGACTGACCCCCTCTTCAGAGGCTAATTTCTGTAGAAGGCCCCCAGTTTACCCACAGCTTCTGTCTGACTTGGCTATAAGTCAGGAGCTCCCATGAACTGCTCCTTGGTTGGGTTAATTTTCTAGAGCTGCTCACAGAGGTCAGGGGAACATTTACCTATATTTTCTAATTTATTATAAAAACAGGGTATGATTTGAAAACATGGCTGGGGAATTTTTATTCCTGTATCATACATGTGATAGGACTACAAAAAGTGAAAATGTTGCTCTGAGGCAGGAGACCAAATAAAGGAGTACTTTGATGGTCTGTGTATACAAGTATATGGACTAAATCAGAGTGAACCAAGGTTAACACAAAATTTAAGAGTAACTTAACAGATAGCATTTTTGGAATATTAGGTCAGTTGGTGGTTAAAACACTTGTGATGTTAACTCTGAATATGGGGAAAAATAGCTTAATACCAGTGTTTGCATTGACATGCATTGTATGTTTTGACCTCTCAATAATTGTTTTCATCTACAGATGAAAAGTGTGAATAACTTCAATAATAGTTTTGCTTTTGAGAAGTCTTTGAATGGGAACTAAGACCCACTGTTTTCTATTACATTATATCTGGTACTGAGTACAATTTAAATTTGGGCAGATTTATTCTAGTTAAGCTGTAAGTGTCAACATGTAAACTTGTTTTGATTAAAGGACTTTTCTATAAAAAAAAGGGTATGATAAAGGATATGGATAAGCATCTAACTAGAAGAGACAGGGCATGATATGTGGGAAGGGACACAGTGCTTCCATGTCCTCTCTGGGGGCCACCCTCCCAGCACCTCCATGTGCTCACCCACCCAGAAGCTCTCTGAACCCTATGCTTTGGGGATTTTATGGTGGTTTCATCAGGAAGGTTACTGTTAACTTTATTTTCAGCCCTTCCTCTTCTCAAGAGAATGGGGGTGAGGCTGAAAATTCCAAACTCCTAATCAGGGCCTGGTCTTTCTTGTAATCAGCCCCCATGTAGGAGCCTCCTCATTAGAACAAAAGGTACTCCTGTCACCCAGGAACTCACAAGGGTTTAAAAGTCCTGTTTGAAGAACCAGGGTTCAAAGACCAAATACTAGAACAAAACATGATCCTACTGCTCTTATCACTTAGGAAATGCCAAGGGTTTCAGGAGCACTGAGACAGGAACTGGGAGCAGAGACCAATACATATTTTTACTGTAATTTCATAATCTGCATCTCATTAAGTCTTTACATGTGGTTAAGTTGTGACTGCTAATTTTACTCAGACTTTTTTGATGTATGAAGTGTATTTTTAAAAAGTCCAAATGGAGGCGGAGCCAAGATGGCGGCGTGAGTAGAGCAGCAGAAATCTCCTCCCAAAACCACATATATCTATGAAAATATAAGAAAGACAACTCTTCCTAAAATAGAGACCAGAGGACACAGGACAACATCCAGACCACATCCACACCTGCAAGAACCCAGTGCCTCACGAAGGGGGTAAGATACAAACCCCAGCTTGGCGGGACCTGAGCACCCCTCCCCCCAGCTACCGGCAGGAGAAGAGGAGTCAGCAGGGAGGGAGAGGGAGCCCAGGACTGCTGAACAACCAGCCCCAGCCATCCGGACCAGAGCGCAGACACAGTGCATGCGTGGGGTCCTGGATACTAGGGAAACAGGGCGGCAGGAACAGTGAGCGGGTGCCTGAGGCCGACGCCGGAGAACAAAGAAATGGGAGTGGCCAATTTTTTTTTTTTTTTTGGCGAGTGCTTTTTGGAAGTCTTAAAGGGACAAGGACCCCAATACTAGGGAAACAGGGCAGCAAGACCGGTGAGTGGGTGCCTGGGACCAGTGCCTGAGAACAAAGAAAATCGTGCATTTTTCTATTATTATTTATTTATTTTTTATTTAATTTTTATTTATTTTTTTTGTTGCTGTTGTTTTGGTTTGGAGAGTGCTTTTTGGAAGTCTTAAAGGGGCAGGGAAGGACACTTAGTCCAGAGGCAGGGAATCTGGGGATCTCTGGGGCACTCTAACCCAGTGGGCAGCTGGGAGTACAGAGGCCCCTTATGAAGATAAATAGCTTTCAGGCTGCTACCCCTCCAATGGGTCTCCACCATTTTGGAGCAACAACCCGAGCCAGGCCACAACCACAGCAACAGCAGAGATAAACTCCAAACCAACCGGGCAGGTAGCTGAAGCCCTGTCTGCGCACAGCTGCCAAGCACAAGCCACTAGAGGTCGCTATTCTCCCAGCAGAGGAAGGCCACAAACCAACAAGAAGGAAAGCTCTTCCAGGCGTCACTCATACCAGCTCTGGAAAGTATCTTTATCACCATGAAAAGGCAAAACTACAGGCTGATAAAGATCACAGAGACAACACCTGAGAAAAAGACAGACCTAACCAGTCTTCCTGAAAAAGAATTCAAAATAAAAATCATGAACATGCTGATGGAGATGCAGAGAAAAATGCAAGAGCAATGGGATGAAGTCTGGAGGGAGATCACAGATGTCAGGAAGGAGATCACAGAAGTGAAACAAACCCTGGAAGGATTTATAAGCAGAATGGATAAGATGCAAGAGGCCATTGAAGGAATAGAAACCAGAGAACAGGAACGTATAGAAGCTGACACAGAGAGAGATAAAAGGATCTCCAGGAATGAAACAATACTAAGAGAACTATGTGACCAATCCAAAAGGAACAATATCCATATTATAGGGGTACCAGAAGAAGAAGAGAGAGGAAAAGGGATAGAAAGTGTCTTTGAAGAAATAATTGCTGAAAACTTCCCCAAACTGGAGGAGGAAATAATCAAACAGACCATGGAAATACACAGAACCCCCAACAGAAAGGATTCAAGGAGAACAACACCAAGACACATAATAATTAAAATGGCAAGGATCAAGGACAAGGAAAGAGATTTAAAGGCAGCTAGAGAGAATAAGGTCACTTATAAAGGAAAACCCATCAGGTTATCATCAGACTTCTCGACAGAAACCCTACAGGCCAGAAGAGAATGGCATGATATATTTAATACAATGAAACAGAAGGGCCTTGAACCAAGGATACTGTATCCAGCATGACTATCATTTAAATATGATGGCGGGATTAAACAATTCCCAGACATGCAAAAGCTGAGGGAATTTGCTTCCCACAAACCACCTCTACAGGGCATCTTACAAGGACTGCTCTAGATGGGAACACTCCTAAAAAGAACACAGAACAAAACATACAACATATGAAGAATGGAGGAGGAGGAATAAGAAGGGAGAGAAGAAAAGAATCTCCAGTGTATATAACAGCTCAATAAGCAAGCTAAGTTAGGCAGCAAGATACTAAAGAGGCTAACCTTGAACCTTTGGTAACCACGAATTTAAAGCCTGCAATGTCAATAAGTATATATCTCTCAATAGTCACCCTAAACGTAAATGGACTTAATGCACCAATCAAAAGACACAGAGTAATAGAATGGATAAAAAAGCAAGACCCATGTATATGCTGCTTACAAGAAACTCACCTCAACCTCAAAGACATGCACAGACTAAAAGTCAAGGGATGGAAAAATATATTTCAGGCAAACAACAGTGAGAAGAAAGCAGGGGTTGCAGTACTAATATCAGAGAAATAGACTTCAAAACAAAGAAAGTAACAAGAGATAAAGAAGGACACTCCATAATGATAAAGGGCTCAGTCCAACAAGAGGATATAACCATTCTAAATATATATGCATCCAACACAGGAGCATCAGCATATGTGAAACAAATACTAATAGAACTAAAGGGGGAAATAGACTGCAATGCATTCATTTTAGGAGACTTCAACACACCACTCACCCCAAAAGATAGATCCACTGTGCAGAAAATAAGTAAGGACACGGAAGCACTGAACAACACAGTAGAGCAGATAGACCTAATAGACATCTATAGAACTCTACATCCAAAAGCAACAGGATATACATTCTTTTGAAGTGCACATGGAACATACTCCAGAATAGACCACATACAGGCCCACAAAAACAGCCTCAGCAAAATCCAAAATATTGAAAATCTACAAACCAATTTTTCAGACTACAAAGGTATAAAAGTAGAAATAAATTCTACAAAGAAAACAAAAAGGCTCACAAACACATGGAGGCTTAACAACATGCTCCTAAATAATCAATGGATCCACAAACAAATCAAAATAGAGATCAAGGAATATATAGAAATGAATGACAACAACAACACAAAGCCCCAACTTCTGTGGGATGCAGCGAAAGCAGTCTTAAGAGGAAAGGATATAGCAATCCAGGCACACTTAAATATGAAAAAACCATCCCAAATGAATAGTCTAACATCACAATTATCGAAATTGGAAAAAGAAGAACAAATGAGGCCTAAAGTCAGCAGAAGGAGGGACATAATAAAGATCAGAGAAGAAATAAACAAAATTGAGAAGAATGAAACAATAGCAAAAATCAATGAAACCAAGAGCTGGTTCTTTGAGAAAATAAACAAAATAGACAAGCCTTTAGCCAAACTTATTAAGAGAAAAAGAGAATCAATGCAAATCATCAGAATCAGAAATGAGAATGGAAAAATCATGACAGACTCCACAGAAATACAAAGAATTATTAAAGACTACTATGAAAACCTATATGTCAACAAGCTGGAAAACCTAGAAGAAATGGACAACTTCCTAGAAAAATACAACCTTCCAAGACTGACCAAAGAAGAAACACAAAAGTTAAACAAACCAATTACAAGCAAAAAAATTGAAATGGTAATCAAAAAACTACCCAAGAACAAAGCACCCAGGCCGGATGGATTTACCTTGGAATTTTATCAGACACACAGAGAAGACATAATACCCATTCTCCTTAAAGTTTTCCAAAAAATAGAAGAGGAGGGAATACTCCCAAACTCATTCTATGAAGCCAACATCACCCTAATACCAATACCAGGCAAAGACCCCACCAAAAAAGGAAACCACAGACCAATATCCCTGATGAATGTAGATCCAAAAATACTTAATAAAATATTAGCAAACCGAATTCAAAAGTATATCAAAAGGATCATACACCATGACCAAGTGGGATTCAACCCAGGGATGCAAGGATGGTACAAGATTCGAAAATCCATCAACATCATCCACCACATCAACAAAAAGAAAGACAAAAACCACATGATCATCTCCATAGATGCTGAAAAAGCATTTGATAATATTCAACATCCATTCATGATGTTGAACTCTCAGCAAAATGGAAATAGAGGGCAAGTTCCTCAACATAATAAAGGCCATATATCATAAACCCACAGCCAACATTATACTGAACAGTGAGAAGCTGAAAGCTTTTCCTCTGAGATCGGGAACTAGACAGGGATGCCCACTCTCCCCACTGCTATTTAACATAGTACTGGAGGTCCCAGCCATGGCAATCAGACAAAACAAAGAAATACAAGGAATCCAGATTGGTAAAGAAGAAGTTAAACTGTCATTATTTCCAGTTGACATGATATTGTACATAAAAAACCCTAAAGACTCCACCCCAAAACTACTAGAACTGATATCAGAATACAGCAAAGTTGCAGGATACAAAATGAACACACAGAAATCTGTAGCTTTCCTATACACTAACAATGAACCAATAGAAAGAGAAATCAGGAAAACAATTTCATTTACAATTGCATCAAAAAGAATAAAATACCTAGGACTAAATCTAACCAAAGAAGTGAAAGACTTATACTCTGAAAACTACAAGTCACTCTTAAGAGAAATTAAAGGGGACACTAACAAATGGAAAGTCATCCCATGCTTGTGGCTAGGAAGAATCAATATCATCAAAATGGCCATCCTGCCCAAAGCAATATACAGATTTGATGCAATCCCTATCAAATTACCAGCAACATTCTTCAATGAACTGAAACAAATAATTCAAAAATTCATATGGAAACACCAAAGACCCCGAATAGCCAAAGCAATCCTGAGAAAGAAGAATAAAGTAGGGGATCTCTCTCCCCAACTTCAAGCTCTTCTATTAAGCTATAGTAATCAAGACAATTTGGTACTGGCACAAGAACAGAGCCACAGACCAGTGGAACAGATTAGAGACTCCAGACATTAACCCAAACATATATGGTCAATTAATATTTGATAAAGGAGCCATGGACATAGAATGGCAAAATGACAGTCTCTTCAACAGATGGTGCTGGCAAAACTGGACAGCTACATGTACGAGAATGAAACTGGACCATTATCTAACCCCATATACAAAAGTAAATTCAAAATGGATCAAAGACCTGAATGTAAGTCATGAAACCATTAAACTCATGGCAAAAAACATAGGCAAAAACCTCTTAGACATAAACATGAGTGACCTCTTCTTGAACATATCTCCCCAGGCAAGGAAAACAACAGCAAAAATGAACAAGTGGGATTATATTAAGCTGAAAAGCTTCTGTACAGCAAAAGACACCATCAATAGAACAAAAAGGAACCCTACAGTATGGGAGAATATATTTGTGAATGACTGATCCGATAAAGGCTTGACATCCAAAATATATAAACAGCTCACATGCCTCAACAAACAAAAAATCAAATAATCCAATTAAAAAATGGGCAGAGGAACTGAACAGACAGTTCTCCAAAAAAGAAATACAAATAGCCAACAGACACAAGAAAAGATGCTCCACATCGCTAATTATCAGAGAAATGCAAATTAAAACTACAATGAGATATCACCGCACACCAGTAAGGATGGCTGCCATCCAAAAGACAAACAACAACAAATGTTGGCAAGGCTGTGGAGAAAGGGGAACCCTCCTACACTGCTGGTGGGAATGTAAATTAGTTCAACCATTGTGGAAAGCAGTATGGAGGTTCATCAAAATGCTCAAAACAGACTTATCATTTGACCCAGGAAGTCCACTCCTAGGAATTTACCCTAAGAACGCAGCAATCAAGTTTGAGAAAGACAGATGCACCCCTATGTTTGTCACAGCACTATTTACAATAGCCAAGAATTGGAAGCAACCTAAATGTCCATCAGTAGATGATTGGATAAAGAAGATGTGGTACATATACACAATGGAATACTACTCAGCCATAACAAGAGGGCAAATCCTACCATTTGTAGCAGCATGGATGGGGCTGGAGGGTATTATGCTCAGTGAAATAAGCCAAGCAGAGAAAGAGAAATACCAAATGATTTCACTCATCTGTGGAGTATAAGAACAAAGGAAAAACTGAAGGAACAAAACAGCAGTGGAATCACAGAACCCAAGAATGGACTAACAGGTACCAAAGGGAAATGGCCTGGGGAGGATGGGTGGGTAGGGAGGGATAAGGGGGAGGAGAACAAAAAGGGTATTAAGATTTGCATGCATGGGTGTGTGGGAGAAAGGGGAGGGCTGTACAAGATAGAGAAGACAAGTAGTGATTCTAGAACATTTTGCTATGCTGATGGACAGTGACTGCAAAGGGGTTTATAGGGGGGACCTGGTATAGGGGAGAGCCTAGTAAACATAATATTCTTCATGTAAGTGTAGATTAAAGATAACAAAAAAAAAGAAAGAAAGAGAAGGGGGATTACTCCCTGATAGGATAAAACTAATGGTAAATCAACGATTAATGCATGCTTTAAATATTCTTAATTTTCATCACTTAAAGGGTGTCAGATGATCGGCTATGGATGTACACTTTTCTGATAACATTCCTTTCTCTTAAAAAAAAAAAAAGCAGTTCCTGTGTGGTGACCTCCAATGAGTTCTACACAATGGTATAAAGGGCATATCAAAGTGTGGGCAAAGGGTCTGTTTGTGTTTATACAGAGGAACAAAGCCTAATTTGGCTACCCAGAAAATGAACTTAGATATACTATGAAGAAGAACTTCCAACATCAGCACTCTCTGGAGGAGACATACCAGAAGATGATCATCAAAAAACCTCAACAAAGATCCAGGCAATGCTGCAACTGTAGCTGCATTCATCCCACCGGTTCCTGAACTTGCCATGGGAATGAAGAAGGAGATATCTAAGCTGGCCTGTGCATACAGTAAAACAACAAATCTGACTGGGTCTATACTGTTGGAACTCAGCCAAGAATTAGGAGAACTGCAAGTTGTAGCGCTCCAAAATCTTACACCTACAGACTATCTACTGTTAAAAGAACATATGGGATGTGAACAGTTCCTAGGAATGGGTTGTTTCAATTTGTCTGATTTCTCTCAGACTGTTCAAGTACAGTTGGACAATATCCATCATATCATAGACAAATTTTCACAAATGCCTAGGGTGCCTACCTGGTTTTCTTGGCTTCACTGGAGATGGCTGATAATTATAGATCTGCATTGGTTATGTAACTGTATTCCTATTATGTTAATGTGTGTGCGCAATTTAATTAGTAGTTTAAAACCTATACATGCTTAAGTTACTCTACAAGAAGATATGACAAAGTAATAATCAATCTTCCCATGTTTTCTTCCATCTGCTACCTCTATAGCTTTTCTTCTTCCTTCCTAATTACAACCCTTAAATAGAATTCGTGCCTCATATCGAATTTACCGAGTATCATAACTCCTCCAAGTGGTAAAGATACCTCAAGACAAATGCTGGGCATAGAAGCCACAGGGCATAAACCTGCAAAGAAGTAAAAAGCTAACCTTTTTAAACAATATGGCTTCTCTCTCACTTACCAAATTTACATTTCCCTCTATGGCCCCAGAAGATGACTGGTTAGCCAGAGACGGGTAAGATTCCTCAAGGGAGGAACAACCTAAGACAGGCACAGTCACAGGGGGGCCATCAGGTGAGAAATTGAGGATCAACAGAGGTGAGGCTTAGAACCTCATCCCCCCTGTTTTGAGAGAAACCTTCTGCATCTGTGGATGTATTATTGCCCTTGTCTACTTGGATTAACACATAGTCTATAGGCACACACCTGCTCATCTACATTTGCTCTCTTACAACACTAAACTATGTTTTTTACCTTTATCTTGCATCTACCTACAACTTCAGCATTTTATTTAAATAATAATAATAATAATAATAATGGGAGAAATGTGGGATTCACATATAAATCAAGTATAAAAATGAAACGAATATTCGTATTTGACCTGATTGTTTATAGTTCATAATGAGTGATCAAAACCGAAAGTTTCTGTGATGACTGCCCTTGTACTGTTCACCATGTAAGAACTTATTCACTATGTAAGAATTTGTTCACCATGTAAGAACTTGTTCATTATGCTTCAGAAGATAGAAGAATGACCATAATTAGGCTGGGGGTGGATTAATGATTGTGCATTGAGCATTGACTCCCCTATACAGAATTTTATTGTTGTTAACAATCATTTGATCAGTAAATATGAGAGATGCCCTCTCAAAAAAAAAAAAGTCCAAATGTATGGGTTTAAAATTATCTTTTATTATTCATTTCTGAGTTGATTAGATTATAGTCAGAATTTAATTTCTATTATGCCAATTTAAAAAAACTCCCTTGAGACTTCTTTTATGGCTATAACTTCTTTCTAATATAGTTACATCTATTCTCTTCAGCCATATCTTTCTTTTCTTTGACTTTTAAACATATGCATATACATATATGTTTGCATAGATTTCCCATCCATCCATTAGCCATCCTCAACAACTGATAAGTCATGGTCATATTGGTGCATCTATAGCTCCATCCACTCCTCCCCTGCCCCAGATTATTTTTAAAGTAAATCTCAAGCATTTTATAATTTCCTTTATAAATATTTAAGTATATTCTTTAAAATAGTCAGTTTTAAAGATATAAATAACAATATCATTGCTACCCTTAAAAAATTAATCTTCATCAAATATCCAGTCATTGTCCAAATAATCCTAGTTGTCTCATCTTTTTAGATGGTTAGTTTGAACTCATAGCCAACATAAATGTAAATAAGATCTTTACATTGCAGTAGGCTAACTTGTTTCTCAGTCCTTTTTAATCTACAGATTTCTGTTCCCAGCTTCTGTCTCTTTTTCATGCCATTTATTCATTGAAAACTGCTTTGTCTGTCTTGCAGGCTTTCCCATATTTTGGATTTTGGTCACTGCATCCTTGTGAAAGACTTCAGCTCCTTCCTTTCTATCCTTTATTCTGATATGTATTTTTTTTCATTTTACTTTGAACCATTAGATATTACTGTCTTTTAAGGTTGACAGTTTTAGGTGAAATATCTGTGTTTTATAGTCCATTTATAATTATTTTGATAATGCTATTTGGGCTTTATTTTTCAGCACCTAATTTTTGGTTTTCTATTGTTCTACTTTTTCTCTTTTGTCTTTTTTGCTCTCACTTGAATGAATAGTCATTAAAAAATCCCTTCATTTTAAAGTGTCTGTGGGTTTATATTATCCAAGACACCTCTTCCCCCACAATTTTCTATCTCAGAAACCTGTGCATCATGAACATTTTGTTTGATTACTTAAAAATAATGATAACCATTTATTGAGTACAGTTCCAAATGCTTTATGTGAATTATGTTTTTATTCTATGGAAATGAGGTACATTCCACTTATTATTGTTCATTTCACATATAAGGAAACTGAGGTATAAAGAGATTATGTAATTTTCCCATTTTCATGCTGATAAGGGGTATGGTTCAAATCTGAGATTACAGGTGAACTCCAAAGACTTTTTCTCTTGCTTAGAATATAAATTCCTTGAGGGCAGGACGATGTTCTTCACACTCTCCATGTTGTTGTCCAGAGTAGACACTCAACATAGAGTAGGTGCTTAAATTTTCTCTGAGTAAATAAACCTCTGCTGTATCTCTCTGATTTCAGAATAGGAAGTATTTGGGGAATGGGAAGCCCTGGTTTTTGGAGTTCTCTCTTTCCTACTGTTCACCCAATCATACATGCTTTTCCTTGCAAAGCGAGCTTGGTGATAGGGTTGCCAGATTTAGCAAATAAAAGTCCAGAGTACCCAGTAAATTTGGATTTCAGGTAAACATTTTAAAGTACATCCTGTGGAATATTTGGGACATACATATAATAAAGAATCATTTGTTATTTCTTTGCAATTTAAACTTATTTGGTCCTCCTGTATATGACCTGGCAGCAACTCCACAGGGGGTCTCTTGGGTAACATATTGCTCCTGATACTGTCCCATTGTTCAAACCCACCCTTGTCCTTTGACCTCTCACTATGGCAGTGTGGCACTGAGCACATTTGTACAGCCTTCCTCCACTGGCCTAATTCATTCTCCTATCTTGATTGATGAAAAACACACATGTTGAGAGTCTATGAATTATAGCTTTGTCTCAATGACCAACCTAGTTGTGCTGTTATCCATAAATGACTATGCTTTCAACGCTTTACTAAAATTACTCATTATTAGAAACATTTTTCTATGCTGAAGTCTTAAAACAAGCAATCAGTTACTAAAGAAAACCTAAAAATAATAAAGAAAAATGGAAAATACATGAAAATGGAAAGAGAAAGTGCTGATGTTTAATTCCTTGATTCAGAGATATCCATAGTTAACATTGCTTTTTCATCGACTTTAAGCCTTTTAAAATACTTAAACAGTATATAGTTGTATAAGTAATTTATATTTTTTGAACAATTATCCCACTTAGACAAAGCCCAAGATTTCACCAAACTTTTAAGTTGTTTCGAATTTTATATCATTATAGTCATCGTTTAATAAACACCTCAGTTTGGATATTCACACATGTGACAGTCACTATTCTATGCCCTGGGACCAGCACAGTGCAAACAATGATGCCTCTACCCTCAGACCTCCCTCAGGGGAGATAGAAAGTCACTAAATACACAAGTAAGTACATAGTGCATCAGGCAGTGATGACTGCTATGAAGGAGAATAAGAGAACAAAGTGGTAGAGAGAGCAGGGGGGTGTATTTTAAAAGCAAGAGGAAGGGAGGCCCATGCCAGAAAGTGACATTTAAGCAGAGGTCTGGATGAGGAGTGAGCCACAGAGATAAGCACTCCACGAAGAAGGAGCACCAGATACAAAGGCCATGAGACCGGAGCGTGCTCAGTGTTCTTTGCTGTTTAAGGCACAGGAGAAAGACAAGTACTGTTGGACTCTGAGCAGGGGGAGAGTGGTGGAGGGTGAAGCCATTTGTGCTTATGCATAAGCGTCACCTGGCAGGCACACCCTTCTGGCTTCTAAGTGAGAGGGCACTAAAGGGAGCAGGAACAGTTAGGATGTCATTGCAGACGTCTGAGAGCGAAGACAGTGGTGGCCTGGATTGAAGGTATAGGAATGGAGCTGTGAGAAGTGGATTTAAGAAAAATTTGGAATTGGTGTTGACAGCACTTGCTGAAAGACAAGTGGAACCAGGGAGGATTCTGGTTTTCGTTTTTGGGCTGAGTGTGAATGATAGTGCTATTATCTGAGAGGAAAGATGAGAAGACTGGAAGTTTTGTGTGTACGTGGGTGAGGGGGTGACGAGAATCAGCAGCTGTTTCTGGCAAGTAAGAGATGCCACTTAAATGTGCAAGTGGAGATGTCCAGTGGACCACTGGTGCAGTGGGGGTAATGCTGATGCCTCCCCCACCTGTCATATGTGGAAATCCTAACCCCCAAAGATGATAGCGTTAAGAGTTGGGCCTTGAGAGGTGCTTAGGTCCTGAGTGTGGAGCCCTTGTGAATGGGGTCAGTGCCCTTATTAGAGGGAGCCCGCAGACCCCCACCCCTTCCATCGTGTGAGGACACAGATGGACCCAGGAGGAGGGACTTCCAGAACAGAACCATGCTGGCCCTGACCTTGGACTTCCCAGCCTCCAGATCTGTGAGAAATATATTTCCATTGTTTCTAAGCCCCTCAGTCTGTGGTAGTTTGTTCAAACAGTCCAAATGGAGTGTGATGGTTGCATACACAACTCTAGCTCAGAAATGAGGTCAGAGTGCAGCTCTGGGCTGAGCCAAAAGCAAACGCCAAAAATACTGATTTGTCTTTAAAATGTTGATGTTTTATTCATGATGCATTTTGGGACATCAGTTTTGTTTTTAATAAATATTACATTGAAATGTCATTTATCACTTGCTTTGAGTTTTTGGGTACACCTGCATTTTAAGCTTGAGGCTAGTACCTCACCTGCCTTGCCCTAGTCCCGGCCCTTTCAGGACTCAATGCCACAGGATAGTAGTTGAAACCATAAGCCCAGGTGAGCTGTAGAAAGGGCAGTGTGGATAGAGAAGTCAGGGAGAGAATTCCCAGCAAAGGAGCTGGTAAAGGAACAGCCAGTGAGGTGGAGACAAAATAGAGAGAAGCAGGGTCACAGGAGGCTGGACAAGAGTATTGTGAGGAGGGAGCCCCAGAGACATAGCCAGAGACCTGCCTGACCTGGTGCTCTGCCTGGATGGCCACAGGGACTTTAAGAAAGGTTGTTTCAGTCCAGGAAGTGGAGGAAATGGGGATAGGAAATGTCATCAGAGCTTTGGGGGCAGTGAGGAGAGAATGGAAGAAGAGGACAGAGTGTGGTCAAGTCTCAAGTGGTTTTCTTGTAGAGGGAGCAGACAGAAGGCATGGTGGCAGAGGGACACGGGGCCTGAGAGGGCTTTCTTCTTGGCATGAGGGGTGTGAAGGCAGGTTCATATGCTGGGGGGAGTGGCCCATGGACAGGAGGAGAGAGGGGCCTGTAAGGGCAGAGTCCCAGGCAACAGTGTGCCCAGCACAGCAGGGAACTGGCCTGCATGGACTCAGACCTCTGCTTTGCTGGGACAGAAGTGAGGACAGCCTGGGGCTCTGGATAGTGGCTGGCTGACCCTGCAGAGACCAGGCATCTCTTCTAGTGTGACTGCCTCTGTGCCTTGCAAAGGCCCAGGTGAGCTGTCAGCTGGGAAGTGAGCAGAAGGGTCTGGGAGATTTGAGGGGGGAGGACCTGCTGTGAACTGGTCACCTGGAGGGTGAGGAAGTGGTTTCTGGGGACAGGGAGCAGCCACTGCATTCATCCCAGCAATGTCAGTGATTTGTCTGCACTACTTTGGGGTTTCCAATACAAACAACATATCATGTCTGCAAAAAGTAACAATATGCCATTTCCTTTTCTGTCTCATGCCTTGCAACCCTGGGGAGAGCTTCTTGAGGAAAATGGCAGTGGGTGTCTTTGTTTTCTCCCTCATTGTAGGCATTCCCTTAACAATTTTGTATTGCTAATGATGATGTTATCTCTTCTTTGGAAATATTTTTTATCAAGAGATATAATACATGTTATATAATATAAAGAGAGAAAATCATCATATGGCCAATTTACTAAGTGTTTCTTTAGAAATGATTGTTGAATGTCCATTCATTTCTCATTGTTACATAAAATCCTTTTCTTTCTCTGTCTCAAAACTTTAATTTTAGTCTTTCAGACCCCAGTGGGTGACTATTCTTTCCCTCTCCTGATTCCTGCTTTAATTTGATCCTTATTTACCTAATAGCTGGCTGGAGACTCCTACATGTTCCCACGCCCCCTGCCCTACTGTCTATCACATGCTCCTTTTTATCTTTGCTTCTCACTAGACTTTAAACTACCTCAGGACTTGTTTTGTTTACCATCCTGTCATCAGCTTCTGGCTCAATAGTGTTTGTTGAATGAATCAATATCGTAGTCATCCATGTGCTCATTCTCCATGTTGTCAATCTTCCGATTACACCCACCCTAACTTGTCGGCAGGGAATGGGAATTTATCATTATTAATAATAATCACCACCACTGTAGCAAATGCATGTATTTATCATTTTCAACATCACACTAGTCATATAGAGAGAAGGACTCTTATTACCCTCTTTTGTAGATGAGGAAATGGAGGCTGAGAGTGGTTAAGTGGTCCAGTTTCAATATGACCATGAACTTACTACATATGCCTTTGACCACCCTGTTCTGTGGAATCTTTGATTTATATCCACATGTATGCCCTTCTTGTCGTGGTTTTCTTTGCAGTTTTTGATACGATAACTTACGTAGGAAAATGCTTGCTACATTGAACCCAAGGATAGGAAGGGCAACTGCTTTGTGGGAACCCTAAGCTATGGCTAATGATACAGACATTTGCCAGATCAGAAAGTGTGGAGAATGTTTTGTTTTCATGTCATCTTCTTAAAAAAACCCTCTCCTTCTTATATTACATGATGTTTCCTCTTCTACCTCAGTCTTGCTGCCTTTCAGCTCAAACACTTTTCTTAAAGAGTCTTAGATAAAATATCCGCTCTTCTCTGCTTTTCTCATGTCACTTCATTCTTGAAACAATCCTGTGAACTGGAACTATTACTACCAACCTTCCTTAGACAAGGAAACTGAGACATGTAGTAGCTAGATAATTCAACCAAAGCTATAAAACTAGTAAGACAGTCTGAATTGAACTCAGAAAGCCCGAGGCCTTCAGTGCACTCCACTACCTCCCTTGTTACAACCTTTCTTTATTATCACTGGAAAAATGTGTCCCAGGCACAATTATGGAAAATTTGGGCAAAGATCCATCTCCAAATGGCTTACTCATTTTTTGGTGTGTCTCTGGCATTATATAATCCCTCTAGAATTTTTATACCATTCATAATAGTCTGAAGTGGCCAATATCAGAAATGCCAGGCTTAATGCATTCCTGCCACAACAGCACCTGTTTATTTCTTCCAAACCTTGCTGGCATGTTGCTTTCTGCATTTAGACACAATTAACTCAGCACTTTGCACCAAATTATTTTCTCAAGTTGACCTAGCCCTTCTGATAAACCTAGCAGTTCTTTTTAAGCGTATACTTAGAGTCAGAAAAAAAATTCACAACTTCAACAGGCAGTGGGTGAAAAGCTGCTTATCTTCTCTTCCTCAATGGCATTCACCACCAACAATAAGCCCAGTTTAAGGCAGAGGAGCCACAGACCTGAGAAAGATTTCATGACGTCTGAATATGGAGGGAGGAAATTGGGACAAAAGCATGTACATTTAACTGTCAACAAAATCCCAGCTGGACATCTTACTACGCTGATGGACAGTGACTGCAATGGGGTTTGTAGAGGGCACTTGGTGAAGGGGGGAGCCTAGTAAACATAATGCTCTTCATGTAATTGTAGATTAATGATACCAAAAAAAAAAAATTCTCAACTGGACAAAATTCCAGCACCCACCTGAGATAACCTCGACTCCCGTTCAATATCTTCTAAGTGGTTTTCCAGTGATGACTGCCCTTCCGATCAGGTGGTCTGGGTGAACGATTTGTTATTTTCTCTTGGAAATTTGGTCAACTTTCTTAGACTTTCTAGGTATTATTCTGAATTTTTTTCTCTCCAGCCCTGAAGAAATTTGTGTGCATCAATAAATAAAGATCCTATTACTGGAGGAACTGGCCAAGTAGGGTTTGCCATGGAATAAACAAGCGGACCAGCAAGCTTTTAGTGACCTCTAGTCCCCTCCTGCCTGTGTGCTGTTTTCACCATCTGCACTCTCAGGGATCAGACCCTTTTAGGGACCACATCTGCTTATTTCCTCTCAGTGGTTCCCAAATGTCTATCCCGAATCAGAATCGCCTCGGTTACCAGTGAAAACCACAGATCATCAGGTCACGTCTCACATCTACAGAATCAGATACTCTAAGGTCTTGCCCAAGAATTTATATTTTTAATAGAGTTTCCAGAAGAGTTACTTTAATATCAAGCTTCCTGCTGTCTGACGGCTGCCACCTAACCACTCTACTAGCATGCTCTAGAATCCCTTCCCCAGATGTCTTTCAGGCAGGGCCCTCCAGCCTGCTGAGTCCACTGCTTTCCCCATCCCTCTCTCTGCTCACGTCATTGCTTCACTTCCACCTCTATTAGACACCAACACTCAGCAACGTCCATTCCTGATGTCTGTTCGTTTTTGTTCCCTTGCCTATTTCCCCCTCTGTGTAACCTTCTTAGGAAAATTCTAATTCTGGTTTTGCCAAACCATCTTCCTACTCTGTGCCTACTCCTGAGCAGCCAAAGATTTCAGATGAAAACCCCCAAACAGGCTATCTGGTCAAATCTTAATTTATTGTCATAAATCTCATATGGAAATTCAATGCTGCCAGAAAATCCTAGTACCCACCCACCCCGCCCCTCCCACCAAACTATTTCACATCTTTTTCTGGCCTTAAGTCTCTAAGCACCTCCCCCGACTCTCAGAATAGAAGACTTCAGGTGAGAAACCCTTCACCTTGCCGCACAACGGTGCAGCAGCACCCCCCTCCCAACCCCCCACGTCGATGCCCTCGAGCTTTGCTTCCACACCTACCGCTCTGAAAGATGCATCTGGCTCCCGTGCACCTGTGCTTCGGGTCCCATTTCCCTTCCATTTCTCAAGAGTTCTGTTTCTACAGTTTTCCGCCCAGCCCCCCAGTTGCATCATGATGTCCTTTCCTCTCCTTGGTCATTTCTATCAGTAGATAAACATGCCTTCATATCTTCTATTTTTTTTAAAAAAAAGCTTTGATCCCATTTACTTCTATGCCTCATACCAAAAAAACAGTTCTGTCAGATTTGACTGACAATGCTCATCTTTTTCATAGTCTATCCTTTTTCCATACGATGGAGCTGCTGAGCCCAACCACCACTTATTGACATATCAATTATTGGGGTTCCCTAAGAGGTTCCTTCTTAGCAGACCTGCTGTCAGATATCCATTCTCCTCAACTACCTTTAACCTGACTGGCTGAGGCAGTAGCTTGAGTTCATCTTGAAAATACCTCGTCTTTAGGCTCCACAGTTTTCCAGTTTTCCTTCTGGCACAGATTCCTCCTCATTAGCCTCTTTTGTTGAAAATCTAGGTGTCATCTTTGATTCTGTCCTTTTCTTCATAACCAGTATCTGACCTCTCAGCAGGTTATGTCTTCATTTCCTCAGCATACACCACGAATGCAACTGTCATTTCTCAGCAGCATCCATGTTGCTAAGTCCTACATCAAGCCACTATATTTTCTCAGCTGGGCTACTGAAATAGACCCATTTCCTCTATGTCTCTCTTGTGAGCTCTTCAAATCTTTCTCCCCAAAACATCTATTGCAGCCTTGCTAAAGCATAAATCTAATACTACCATTTCCCTGCTTAGTCAAAATCTGCCTTGGCTTCCTATTTCAGTCAGTTAAGAATCCAGAAATCTTATCACATGCTGTAGGGCACTACATTTACTTGTTATCCAACAAAACATATGGAGCATCTATGAGCCTGATACTGTTTTAAGTATTGTGAGAATATTACTGAAGAAAAGTAAAATCCTTCCCTTATGAGGCTTACATTCTAATGGGGAAGGCAGATAATATAAAACAATAAGTAAATTATATGTTGCAAGTGGAGGTAAGTGCTCAGGAAAGAAATAAAGCTGGGGGTGGGAAGGCACTTCAGGTCACAGTGGTGATGTGGTTTTAAATAAGGTGGCAGACGACGACCTCCAAGAGAAGGTGGAAGAAGGTGGGGGAGCCATGGGGTCATCTGAGGGGAGAGAGTTCCAGACAGAGCAGCACTCAGTGAAGGGATCCTGTTGTGGGTGTTGGCCTGTGGAGGAGTCAAACAATGGCCAGGAGATTGGTGTCTTCCAGCAAGGAGACAGTTCAGGGAATAAGTCACAGTGCTAACCAAACAAGGCAAGAGTGAAGATGGAAAATTGGGGGCATTGTTGGCTATGTTGAGAGCATTGGTACTTTTTTTTATTGAAGTATCATTGATCTTATGAAGGCTTCACATGAATGACATTGTGGTTTCAACATTCACCCATATTATCAAGTCCTAAACCCCCCTTTGAAGTCACTATCAGTATAGTCAGATATATAGAGTCATTACTGTCTTCTCTGTGCTGTAATGCATTTCCCTGTGACCTACCTATATTGTGATTGCCAATTATAGTGCCCCTTAATCCCTTTCTCCATCCCTCCACCCACCCTCCCTTTGATAACCACTGTTCCCTTCTTGGAGTCTGTGAGTCTGCTGCTGTCTTCTTCCTTCACTTTTGCTTTGTTGTTATACTCCATAAATGAGTGAAATCATTTGGTACTTGTCTTTCTCTGCCTGGCTTATTTCACTGAACATAATAACCTCTAGCTCCATCCATGTTGTTGCAAATGGTAGGGTTTGTTTTCTTCTTATGGCTGAATAATATCCCATTGTGTATATGTATCACATCTTCTTTATCCATTCATCTACTGATGGACACTTAGGTTGCTTCCATATTTAGGCTATTGTAAATAGTGCTGCAATAAACATAGGGGTCCATATGTCTTTTTGAGTCAGGGATCTTGTTTTCTTCAAGTAAATTCCTAAGAGTGAAATTGCTTAGTCAAATGCTATTTCTACTTTTAGTTTTTTGGGGAACTACCGTATTGCTTTCCAAAATGGTTGAACTAATTTACATTCTCACCAGCAGTATAGGAGGGTTCCCCATTCTCTACATCCCCACCAGCATTTGTTGATGTTTGTCTTTTGGATGTTGGCCATCCTAAGTGGTATGAGGTGATATCTCACTCTGGTTTTAATTTGCATTTCCCTGATGGTAAGTGATGTGGAGCATCTTTTCATGTGTCTGTTGGCTATTTGAATTTCTCCTTTGGAGAAGTGTCTGTTCAAATCCTCTGCCCATTTTTTAATCTGGTTATTTGATTTTTGGATGTTGAGGCATGTGAGTTCTTTATATATTTTGGATGTTAACCCCTTATCAGATATGTTGTTTATGAATATATTCTCCCATACTGTCAGGTGCCTTTTTGTTCTGCTGATGGTATCCTTTGCTGTACAGAAGGTTTTTGTTTGATATAGTCCCATTTGTTCATTTTTTATTTTGTTTCCCTTGCCCAAGGAGATGTGTTCAGGAAAAAGTTGCTCATATTTATATTCAAGAGATTTTTCCAATGTTGTCTTCTATGAGTTTTATGGTTTCATGACTTACATTCAGGTCTTTGATCCATTTTGAGTTTACTTTTGTGTATGGAGTTAGACAATAATCCAGTTTCACTCTCTTCCAGGTAGCTGTTCAGTTTTGCCAAAACCATTTGTTGAAGAAGCTGTCATTTCCCCATTGTATATCCCTGGCTCCTTTATCATATATTAATTGTCAGTATAAGTGTGGGTTTTTATCTGGGGTCTCTATTCTATTCTATGGATCTTTGGATCTGTTCTTGTGCTGGTTCCAAATTGTTTTGATTACTATGGCTTTGTAGTAGAGCTTGAAATTGGGGAGTGTAATCCCCCCTACTTTATTCTTCCTTCTCAGGACTGCCTTGGCTATTTGGAGTCTTTTGTGGTTCCATATGAATATTACAACTATTGGTTCTAGTTTGTTGAAGAATGCTGTTGGTATTTTGATAGGGATTGCATTAAATCTGCAGATTGCTTTAGGCAGGGTGGCTATTTTGAGAATATTAATTTTTCCTATCCATGAGCATAGGATGTATTTCCATTTATTGGTGTCTTCTTTAATTTCTCTCATGAGTGTCTTGTAGTTTTCAGGGTATAAGTCTTTTACCTCCTTGGTTATGTTTATTCTTAGGTATTTTTATTCTTTTTGAAGCAGTTGTAAATGGAATATTTTTCCTGATGTCTCTTTCTGCTAGTTCATTGTTAGTGTACAGGAATGCAACCAATTTCGGCGCATTAATTTTGTATCCTGAGACTTTGCTGAATTCAGTTATTCTAATAATTTTGGGGTGGATTCTTTAGGGTTTTTTATGTACAACATCATGTCATCACTGTTTTCTGTGCAACAAACAGTGACAGTTTAACTTCTTCCTTCTCAATCTGGATGCCTTTTATTTCTTTGTGTTGTCTCATTGCCATGCCTAGGACCTCCAGTACAATGTTAAATAAGAATGGGGAGAGTGGGAATCCTTGTCTTGTTTCCAATATTAGAGGAAAACCTTTCAGCTTTTCACTGTTAAGTATGATGTTGACTGTGGGTTTGTTGTATATGGTCTTTATTATGTTGAGATACTTGTCCTCTATACCTACTTTGTTGAGAATTTTTATCATGAATGGATGTTGAATGTTGTCAAATGCTTTTTCAGCATCTATTGACATGATCATGTGATTTTTGTCCTCCTTTTTGTTGATGTGGTGGATGATGTTGATGGATTTTCAAATGCTGTACTGTCCTTTCATCCCTTGAATAAATCCCACTTGATCATGATGGATGATCTTTTGGATGTATTTTTGAATTCAGTTTGCTAATATTTTGTTGATGATATTTGCATCTATGTTCATCAGGGATATTGGTCTGTAATTTTCTTTTTTTAATGGTGTCTTTGCCTGGTTTGTTATTAGAGTGATGCTGGCCTCATAGAATGAGTTTGGAAGTATTTCCCCCTCTTCTTTGGAAAACTTTATGGAGGTTGGTATCAGGTCTTCTCTAAATGTTTGATAAAATTAACCTGTGAAGTCATCTGGCTCATGGGTTTTGTTCCTAGGTAGTTTTTCAATTACCAATTCAATTTCATTGCTGGTAATTGGTTTGTTCAGATTTTATGTTTTTTCCTGGGTTAGTCTTGGAGGTTGTATTTTCCTAGAAAGTTGCCCATTTCTTCTAGGTTATCCAATTTGTTAGTGTATAATTTTTCATAGTATTCTCTAATAATTCTTTGTATTTATGTGGTGTCCATAGTGATTTTTCCTTTTCTATTTCTGTTAGGTGTTTATCTATTTTGTTTATTTTCTCAAAGAATCAGCTCCTGGTTTCACTGATTATTTCTGTGGTTTTATTCTCTCAATTTTATATATTTCTGCTGTGATCTTTATTATGTCCCTCCTTCTACTGATTTTGGGCCTCATTTGTTCTTCTTTTTCTAGTTTCATTAATGGAGAGTTTAGAATGTTCATATGGGATTGTTCTTCTTTCCAGAGGTAGGCCTGTATTGCAGTACACTTTCCTCTTAGCATGGCCTTCTCTGTATCCCACAGATTTTTGTGGTGTTGTTGTCATTTGTCTCCATATATTGATTGTTCTCTGACTTTAATTTGGTCATTGATCCATTGATTATTTAGGAGCATGTTGTTAAGCCTCCATGTGTTTGTGGGCTTTTTTGTTTTCTTTATGTAATTTATTTCTCATTTCATACCTTTGTGATCTGAGAAGCTGGTAAGTACAATTTGAATCTTTTTGAATTTACTGAATCTCTTTTTGTGGCCTAGTATATGATCTATTCTGGAAAATGTTCCATGTGCACTTGAGAAGAAAGTGTATCCTGCTGCTTTTGGCTGTAGAGTTCTGTAGATCTCTGTTACGTCCATCTGTTCTAGTGTGTTGTTCAATACCTCTGTGTCCTTACATATTTTCTGTCTGGTTGATCTGTCCTTTGGCATGAGTGATGTGTTGAAGTATCCTCAAATGAGTGCATTGCATTCTATTTCCCCTTTTAATTCTGTTAGTATTTGTTTCACATATGTAGGTGCTCCTGTGTTGGGTGCATAGATATTTATAATAGTTATGTCCTCTTGTTGGACTGACCCCTTTATCATTATGTAATGTCCTTCTTTTTCTCTTGTTACTTTCTTTGTCTTGAAGTCTGTTTTGTCTGATACAAGTACTGCAACTCCTGCTTTTTTCTCCCTATTGTTTGCATGAAATACCTTTTTCCATCCTTTCACTTTTAGTCTGTGTATATCTTTGGATTTGAAGTGAGTCTCTTCTAGGCAGCATTTAGATGGGTCTTATATTTTTATCCGTTCTGTAACTCAATGTCTTTTGACTGTTGCATTCAGTCCATTTACATTTAGGGTAATTATCAGTAGGTATTTATTTATTGCCATTGCAGGCTTTAAATTTGCAGTTACCATAGGTTCAAGGACAGCTTCTCTATTATCTAACAGTCTAAGTTAATTTGCTTATTACTCTATTTCAAACACAATTTGAAGGTCTTTTTTAGGTGTCATGTTGTGTACTTTTTCTGTATCCCTTGACTAACTTTGTGAGTAGTTCATTTAATTTTGTATTTGCTTAGTAATTGATTGGTCTACTTCTTTTACTGTCATTTTATTTTCTCTGGTCACAGCTATCTAGCCTTAGGAGCACTTCCATCTAGAGCAGTTCCTTTAACATACACTGTAGAAATGGTTTGTTGGTGGTGAATTCCCTCAACTTTGCTTTTCCCAAAATTGTTTAATCTCTGCTTCAAATTTAAATGGTGATCCTGCTGGGTAGAGTATTCTTGGTTGGAGGCCCCTATGTTTCATTGCATTAAGTACATCATGCCTGTCCCTTCTTGTCTGTAAGATTTCTGCTGAGAAGTTGAATGATAGTCTAATGGGGTTTCCTTTATAAGTGATCATTTTCTCTCTCTGGCTGCTGTCAGTACTGTCTCCTTGTCCTTGATGACCATTTGAATTATTATATGTCTTGGTGTTGTCTTCCTAGGGTTCCTTGTGTTGGGAGACCTCTGCACTTCCATGACCTGAGAAACTATTTCCTTCCCTAGATTGAGGAAGTTTTCAACAATCATTTACTCAATGAGACTTTCTAACTCTTTGTCTCTTCTTCTTTTGGAACCCCTTTACTGTGAATATTGTTTTGTTAGGATTGGTCACACCACTTTCTTATTTTTTCATTCTTAGAGATCCCTTTTTCTCTCTCTGTTTCAACTTCTTTGTTTTCCTGTCCTCAAATTTCTGTTCATTTACTGTCTCCTCTACCTCATCTAATCTACTTTTAAATCCCTGCATTGTATGTTTCATTTCAGATACTATAATTTTCAAACTTTCTCTCTCTTTGTTTAAGTTCTCTTCGAGATACTGAATATTTTTCTGTAGCTCTGTGACCATGTTTATGACTTCTATTTTGAAATCTTTATCAAGAAGATTGGTGATTTCAGTTTCACTAAGCCTTCTTTCTGGCATTTTTTTCTTATAATTTTGTTTTGACCAAATTCCTTTGCTGCTTCATGTTTTAATGTTTCCTATGGAATAATAATTTTGTGTAGGTGACACCCTCTAGTGCCCCAAAGCTTTTCTATCTGGAGGTGCTGTGTTCCTGCAGCAATGATGGGGGTCACAGGTGAGTGGAATGGACACCTGCTGGGAAGAAAGAGTTTGGCTGGCAGGGTTTTCTGCCTTCCCAGCTGTATTGCCTGCCTCCACTGCCAGGTTGGGAGTGGCAGGTTAGTGGAAGCAGCACCTGCTGGGAGGAAGGAGCAACAGGCTGTGTCCTTCAAACTGCTCATATGTCTTTTGTCCTGGGGTATTCGGTTGTGCCTACCTATTCTCCACCACTGTCTGGTATTTCAATCTCTCTCAGTATTCTGCCCATCTTTTCTTTCCAACCCCACTAATCTCCACAGCACCATGTAATGTAGGTCTGTGCTCCCACAGCAGATCTCCATGGCTGGGTGTTCAGCAGTCCTTGGTTTCTACTCCCTCTCTGCTCCATTTCTCTTCCTCCCACCTGCTCACTGGGATGGGGAGAGGTCTTGGGTCCCACCAGATTGCAGCTGGCTACCTTACCCTTTTCTCTGAGGTCTTCTCATTTTCCCCAGATGTAGTCAATCCATTCTGCCATCTTTGGATTGCTTTTTCAGGATTAGTTGTATTTGCTGTTTTCCATGTTCTATGTGATTTGGGGAGGTTTCTGCCACAATTTTCATGCTACCATCTTTTTTCCTTTCAAGAGCATTGGCTTTTAATCTGAGATGGGAAGATATGAGAAAGTTTTGGGAAGAACTAGCTGATATTTTAACAGGCTCACTGTGGGGACTCTACATTGAGAACAGGCTTAAAGAGGCAAGGTCAAATTCAGGGATATCATTTAAAATACTGTAAAAATAATTCCCCAAGAGATGCTTGTGGCTTGGGGTAGTAGCAGAGGAGGTAATGAGAAGTGGTTGGATACTGGGTACAGTTTGAAGGTGAAGTCATCAGGATTTGCTAACAGATTGGATGAGGGTTGTAAGAGACAAGAAGGCATCAAGGATGACACCAACATTTTTTGGTCTGAGCAGCTTACTGTGATGGGGAAGATGCAGAAAGAGCAGTTTATTCGGGGACAGCAGAGGTTGAATTTCAGCTGTTATTTTAAGGATACATAACTACATGACCTGGCCACTGTCCAGTTCTCTGATGAGACTGAAGCCCTGATGGCACTTGGGCTATAACTTTGGAGGACCCTGCAGCATGGGACCCAGCTCAACTCTGCCCAGTCTTTTGACCCACAGAAATGTGAAATAATAAATTTTGTTGCTTTTAAGTGACTGAATTTGTGGTAGCATTGTTATACAGCAATAGATAACTAGGACAATGAGAGCATTCTGAGACTGGTTTGGTTGCCAAAGGATTTCATTGACTTCAAGTCTTTTAAATTTGTTGTAGTTTGTGTTTTATTCCAGAAAGTTATCTGTTTTGGTGATGTTCCAAGTATGTTAAAACAATATACATTCTTGTTATATGAAGGGTTTTGTAAATGGCAATTAGGTGTGGATGAGGAGGCAAGGCAAGGGGCGGGGGCAGCGAGCATGGTGGGTGGTTTCACGTGAGTTTTGCCAGGTGCAGCCTGTTTAGGGGAGCCTTCCCTGCTGAGTTAGGCCAGGTCGGCCTTTGAGCCAGCTTTGAGCAACACTGCATGTACTGTCATATCGTGTGATTAGAAGCAGGAGTCTGCTCCCTCTGGCTTCTTGTGAGATGCTGCCCCTCTGTGACCTACCTTTTTAATGATCATTGTTCCTGATATTTATTCTCTGAAAGTCCAGTCCTGACTTCTCACAATAACTTGATTTCACCTGTACTAACTGTTGGGGAAGAAAAGAGAGGCACAGATCCTACTAAATATGGGTTGGCTTTCAACAGCATATATTATTTTCCTAAGGAAAAAGTTTTCAGGTTGAAAAGATTATTTTGTGTGTTTGTAAGCATATGTATTTGCATGGGGGGTGCGGATTGAGAACAACAGTGAGAGGAAAAGAGAGAGTGAGCAAGCCTTGAGAGAACCCACACTCTGACCTGGGTTCAAACAAAAGATCACCAGAAATGCCTGAAAACAATTGGGAGTGAAGCCAAGGCTCATCTGCCCTCCAGGGATGCCCTCTACCTGAAATCAATTACTGAGTTTCTTATTTTGTTCATTATATTTTTCAGTTTTAAATATCCATTTGATGGAGTATGATGTGGGGACTTGATAATAGGGGAAATCTAGTAACCACAATGTTGTTCATGTGATTGCATATTAATGATACTAAAATAAAAAAAAATTTTAAGTTATTAGGAAATATTAAACAGAAAAAAAATATCCATTCAATTTTTCTTTATGTCTTCCATTCATTTGAGACTCCATTTTTTTTTCATTTGTTTCCAGAAATTCTGTCATTGTTCGCTCAAGCATTTTTATCATGATTGCACAACTTTGTGAAGATACTAAAAAAACACTAGGTGATGCACTTTAAAAGGTTGGCTTTTGTGGTATATGGATTATGCCTCAAAAATTGCATGGGAATAAAATTGGAATATATACCTTCTACCTGTTAGGTATTGGCATATTCTCATGTTCCTAGATTTCCATCCTCTCCTTGATTTGAAGAGATTGTTGAGACTTCATCTGGGATTTTTTATAGGCACATCTTTTTATTTTCTCAAGTCTGATTCCTATCCCCCATATGCTTCTCTCCCTAGGGGTAAACCATACAGGGGAAGGAGTCAAGGCCAAGTCTGATTTGTGAGTTTGTATCATCTCTGCTTAGTTTAAGAAGAAGAATTTTTAGGAGTGAGAGCCACAGGCACCAAACATCCACTTCATTTACTCTTTTCACCCCATCATGCAAGTCTTAAAGTCAGGGTTTCATCTTTGAAATCCCAAGGAGATGTGCATTGGAAAGAATAGTCTCCTAGGTTGAATCTGTGAACTGGGGTTTTCAAGTGCCATGAGTGAAAGAGTTGAATGCTCATGGCTGGCCAATATATTAGTGCTAACTCCTCACTCCAGAAGGCTTTGAAAGGAGTGAAGAAACTATTATTTTTATCTCAATATGTATGTGATTTTGAAATCTTGTGACACCAGGTCAGAGATGTTTTAATCATTATGCAGATTTAGGGCTTTTGAATGCAGTTCAGTTTTCCAAATTTGCTACAGTCACTACACAGTATCTTTTATTATTAACCAATGAGTCTTGAAAAAACTACTTTTTCTCAACAGTAATAGGACATCTTATTTTTACGTTAAACCACATGAATATATTATGAAGTAGAATGCAAAAATTGTGAATTTTGAAGATTATATACCTAATTTGCAGTAAATCATTTTAGTCTAAATTGACATCAGACTTATTGAGATCCATTCACCTCTTTCTAAAAGAATATTTTTGGTAGAAATAGTTGCAAAACATGATTCGATTCAATAATCATTTCTTACATGATGTTATAGCTGAGACTGAGTATTATCATGTTTAAACAAAATTTTAAGTTACTGTGCACTAATTCCTGAAAACCACATTGTAATTTTAAAACCACAGTGTATTTTTGCCTAATTTAACTTGATGGGCTTTTTGGGCAGGTGCTTTTTATAGTTCATGTTTAAAAATTATCAAGTCTCCTGCTTTGCAGGCCCCTTGATTATAGTTCCCCAAACAATCTCTGACACAAGGGCCCCACTGAAGAGTTCATTTTGGTTTCCAAATGTGGGCAAATTGCATGATGCAGTTGACATTATGATTTTTGAAGAGCTCCAACCCTTCTAACAGCATTTAGAAATATTAGTATAAATATTTGGCTTTATCACATTCAAAGGTGTTGTTGTAGGAGGCAAATAGCATAGAAATGGAAGTGGAGTTTTGACATATTTTTCAAGAATGGGGCTAGAGGGAGGAGGTATGGCGGCAGGCATCTCTAGAGAACACTGCTGACTGAAATAAGAAAATCACTCTCCAACTTTCCCATCTGCTACATACTGGATTTCTCCTGCAAGTACCATGTTTAATGAAACATACAACCTGAATGCAAAATACACAGAAGGGGGAAATAACAATCATCAACTTCTGTCCAGTTAAATGTTTGCTTGAATAGATGAGTTGCCTGCACAGCTGTTCAGTTTTATAATTTTTCACGGTGGCCATCCTCATTTCCATCTTTGAAATGCTTTTTTAAAATCTTGGAAAGAACATTGGTTTTTAAATTGAACAGTTTAGTGATAATCTCATTAGCAATCTGGATGGTAATTTTACTTTAGTAGGTGACTTCTCTGTGAATCTTTGGAAATCCCAGGAACTCATTGCCCTAAACCTTCTGTTCAAAAATTTCTTACCTAAATAAAAAAGTCATTGTCATGCATGCTTTTGTGAATCCGAGATCCTGAAGAAACTGGAAGCCTTGATAGATACCCTGATTGTGATGAGGTGGAGTGTATCAGTCAGTTTTTGCCACAGTAATGCTGCATAACAAATCACCCCCCAAAACAACACAAAGTATTTATTTCTGGCTCATGAATATGTGAGTGAAGTTGTCTGGGCTCAGCTGGGTTTGTCTCCAGCTCTGGGTTCAGTTTAGATCTGCTCCAATTATCTCATTTTTCATGGACAAATAGACCAACCTCTGAGGCATGTTCTCATGGTGAGGGCAGAGGGCAAGTGGACAAGCCTGATCATGCAAGTACATCAGAAAATACTTATCAATAAGCAGACCTGCTGCCAAACCCAAAGTCAAGTGACAGGGAAATGTATTCTGCCTCTAATGGGAGGAATGGCAAAAATACAGGGCAACAGGGATGGCTATAGGAAAGGGTGAAGAACTGAAGCCAATAATTCCAATCTACTATATGTAGCTTTTCTTGGAGTGTGTCAAGTTATAAAGTAAAATTTAAAATTTCATGAATTTTTTAGTACATGCATCCCTTTTCTTGTCTGCATACCTGGAAATAAAACCTATTTGCTACAGTGTAATGGTGATTTTCAACTTTTCCTCATTTTAATATTCAAAGCATCAGAACCACATTTTAAAACAAGTTTATTTAGAACCTCAGTTAATGAATGGATAATGGTGGAGCTGCTCCAGTGGGAAGACAAAAATATGGGGATAGCATCCCAGGTGAAATATAGCGTGTCAGTCAAATGTGAATTTCAGATAAACAATGAATAATTTTTAGTGTAAGTATGTTCCATAATGTGTCTCTTTTTCTACTCTCCCTCCCCACCCTCTCTTCCTTCCTTCTTCTCTTCCTTTTCCTCTCTCTCCCTTTTCTCTTTCATTCATTATTTCTTTCTGCTAAGGCTGGCAAATCTATTTGAGAGCAACACACATCTATGCCAAGCCCACCTCCTCCATTCCTACCTGCCATACCAAAATGCACCTTGATGTCCCTGGCCTGCTTTGATAGGGCCACATTTCTCTCCTTCCCTGGACTATAAGACCAGCAGGTTTCTAAGTCCTACCCTGTCTTCCTAGGGCTCTCCATGGGAAACACAGCTCAGGGGTACCTCTATCCCACAGTGCCTCCCAGTCTGTGCTGGGTTCCTTAGGAAAAGTAATCGGGGAAGAAAATTAACACTGGGTTAAAGACAGCCTAGCAAACCCAAGATAGACTGAAATTCTCCAACAGTCACCAGTGCTAAACTGTGGAGTAAGCACTGAAAAAAGAAGCCACATAAATTGTTTGGAAAAAGAGTTCTGGAGCTTAAAAAAAATTGAAGGAATATTTGAAATCCAATGGCATTATAGTTTCTGATCCGTATGGTGACTGATTCCTTGTTGAGCACCTGAAAGATTCACTTTTGCTCAAGGCAGAGGTGGAATGGACCAGGTTGTGACTGCTCCCAGCTCCTCCTTCCTCACTCTCCCTGCTGGAGCAGCACCACCATCATTCATTTCATATATGGAGGTTCTGAAGAACCTATCTGAGGATTCACAGGTTGGTGGCAATCTTTTTGGAGTGTGTCAAGTTATAAAATAAATTTTAAAATTTCTTACCATCGAATTATAGCACATGCGCCCCTTTTCTTGTCTGATGTGCCTGGAAATAAAACCTATTTGCTAGGTAGGGCAGGGTCATCTTCTAGTCTTCCTAAGTTCAGCTTCTCTGACCCTCTGGCCACACTTGTTTTTGCAGAACAATGAACACCTTACATCTCGACTGGGAAAATTAACTCTGTTAAAACTGGTGTGGTTGATTTTTCTCCCTTAAGGTAGGAATTGAAATTGTGGGGAGCCAGGGGAAGACCACAGGCTGCAGTGAAATAGAAGTTGCTTTAGATCTGTGTCTCAGTAGAACATAAACAGATGGGCACAGGAGAGTGTGGAGACTGCTGTCTAAAATATTGCTCCTTTGACAGCATGCCAGCCTTCTTGACATTTTTAATGAGTGGGAAATATTTAACCTACTTTCATGCCAACAGCAACAATGAGCTCAAAAGTTCTGAATAAAAAAGCTGCCTAGAAGAAGTAAATGCTTTTGCTTTTGTTGGTTTAATTTTCCACATTCAAAGGAGGTCCAGGAGGTAGAAATACCCAGAAACTTGGATGAAGGCCTTGTTGCAGTTAGTGCTGGCGGTGGGCGTCGAGGATGGAGGGAGGGAGCTTTGGGTTCCTTTCCTCATCTCCATCTCTTCCCAGGGCTGACTGACGTCACCAGCCCCAGTGTGTTCTTTGGTCTCCATGTACCCATCTAGAAGATAAATAATGTAAGGTGTTATTTATTTCCTTCCAGCAGTAACTGCAAAGAGAAAAAGCAAAAATCATTTTCATGTTTTGAAAATGACAAACTCTGTATGCTTTGGAGAGAAAACAATGTAAACTTCTGAGCAGAGTAAGGAGATCATAATGAGAAACTAGAAAATTAAACACAACAAGAGGTACTCCCCAGTGATAACAGATAACGTGGTGCCTGTCACTTGGAATGTGCATTGAAAACACCCAGAGGTTTGTTCCACTCAGAATCTTGCTCTTTAAGACCAGAAGATTTTATTTTGTTTCATTTTTGTTGTTGTTCTCAGAGCAGTGGCAATTGATGCTGTTATTAAGACTGGCCGAAGTGGGTTCTCCTGCTTTGCAGAGGCCCATAAAGCACCCAGAGCCATTGGCATGCACTTTATATAACCTTGTTAGATGGCCATGCTACCACTTTCTGGGAGAAAAGAAGTTATGAGCATGCCTGCAATAAGATTTTGTGCACAGGAGATACTCTGGAGACACGAAACCCACTAACCATGGCATTTTTGCTGGCAGTTCTTCCTCTCAGGATAAACAAAAAAGCTCAATCAAGGCTCTGCAACCTACAGACCAAGAAGTTCCCAGAAACAGAATACAATTGCATTTCATCTCTTATGTGAAAGATATGTAGGAGATCCTATTGCATATGTAGTTCAGAATCATAGTCATAACATTAAGGTTATAAACTTTTTGTTCTATTGCAACCTATCTGACATATTTGATGCTTCTAGTTATAAGAACAGCAAGGCTGTAGAATAAATCAGTTCTATCGGCAAGGTGAGAAATATCACAAACATGAATAATATCATGCGGACAGAACGAGACAGAATCAAAGGATTTTTAATTTATTGCTTATGATGGCAATGCTCCTGGTAGATGAGGGATGCTTTTGTGTAGCTTTTTAATGCAGAATAGACTTGCTATCTTATGTGATCACTCCTTGAAAATGCTTATGGTGAATAAGTAAGTTTTTGTCAAAGTGGAGAAAACAATCTATATTGCTTATTTTTAGTTTTATTTTAATATAAACTTGCCCACAAATACTTTCATACTACCTGCTTTTTTCTGGAATTATTTGTCTCCAAAGTCCCCTGGGTAGAAAATGGACAGACTCAGCTCTGAGTATAAAACCCTCTCTCAATTCCACTACACAGTCATTGAGATAAGAATGGCTTTAATGTCCATTTATATGGCCAGTTTACCAACGACTCTATAAAATATGGTAAGAGACTTTTGCAGGTATATTTTTCTAAATTTTCAGTGCGTGGCAGATTTATGCAATAATTGTGAACCATATGTGCATTTTTGCACGTGTATTTTTCAAGTGACACTTTACTCCTTCTCTTTTGACTCTGAGAAAAAGAAATAGTTCCTCCAAAATTAATAGTTTCATAGAATTTTATAGAATATGAGCTGTTGCGATACCACTGTGAGAAGCCCCATGCTAGGTGCCTGGCAGGTTGTAAGCGCTGCCCTGCCATTATTGAACATGAAATTTGTAACCCACAGTGCCTCTTCTTTCGTCCTTATACAATGAGGTCAATAGGTGGAATCCAGTGGACAACCCCCAGGCCAGCATCTCCAGGTGTGGGTGAGGAGGCAAGGCAAGGGGCAGAAGCTCCAAGCACAGTGGGTGGGTGCCCGTGAGTTTGCCAGGTGCAGCCTGTTTGGGGGAGCCTTCCCTGCTGAGCTAGGCCAGGCCAGCCTCTGAGCCAGCTTTGAGGAACACTGCATGTACTGTCATATCGTGTGATTAGAAGCAGGAGTCTGCTCCCTCTGGCTTCTTGTGAGATGCTGCCCCTCTGTAACCTACCTTCTTAATGATCATTGTTCCTGATATTTATTCTCTGAAAGTCCAGTCCTGACTTCTCACGATAACCTAATTTCACCTGTACTAACTGTTGGGGAAGAAAAGAGAGGCACAGATCCTACTAGATATGGGTTGGCTTTCAACAGCATATATTATTTCCCTAAGGAAAATGTTTTCAGGTTGAAAAGATTATTGTGTGTGTTTGTAAGCATATGTATTTGCATGGGGGGTGCGGATTGAGAACAACAGTGAGAGGAAAAGAGAGAGAGTGAGCAAGCATTGAGAGAACCCATACTCTGGCCTGGGTTCAAACAAAAGATCGCCAGAAATGCCTGGAAACAATTGGGAGTGAAGCCAAGGCTCGTCTGCCCTCCAGGGATGGCCCTCTGCCTGCAGACCACTCTCAGAATGTACAGCAGTAAGATGCGGGGGTGACTTAGCATCCAAAACAGCACCCACCAGCAGGACGTCCCATGGGGTCAATACCACCCCCCTCAGTGGCTCCTGACCTCTGGAGATTCCATGAGCATGACTGAGGAGCTGAATTTTTTAATTTGGTTTACATTAATATAAATGTAAATCTCACTAGCCACAAGGATCTATGGATGACCATGTTCCTAGTGATGAGCAGCACAAATCAGACAGAAATTTAGATACAAAGATGCCCTATTGGATCCGTCCTTGCTTTTCCTGGTCTGGGTGACCTGGTGTGGTTGGTTCCCTTCTGCACTCAGCTTTCTTAGATGGGCTCTAAGAGGACCTCTAGTCTGAAGTGCACTCTATTCCAGGGGTCTAACAGAGTGGATGACTGAGGAATAAAAAAGGTGAACTTGGCAAATCACCACTAAACCACAGTCTATTCTACTATCAAAATCCCTCTGAGAGACCCAGCCCCCACCGAGGACATTGCTAGCATTTTGAGGCCAAAAGTGTGTACTCCACATACTCCATATTGTTTGAAACTATGTAATATCTTTTCTACGTGGCACCCGAAGAGATTTCCCTTAAACAGAAAACTGATCCACATAAAGGTCCTCTGGGTACCTGCAGGACAAAGCCCTTCCCTCCCAGGCCCGGGACCCACTTGCACCCAGCCTGCCCCCCATGAAAGGCCAACTTTCAGACCTTTTGTTACCTGACATGCCGCCAGTGATATTTTTCTTTGTTCCTCCCATCGTTATCCACTTTGATGATCCAGCTTCTATGATCTGTAGCTGCATAAAAGTCACATCAGCCCTCACCTTCCTGGAGCTCCTGAGCGGGTGTGGAGCACAGACTGGCATTTAAAAATGAGTAGAGTAAAATAGAAAATGTCATAACAGCTCTTTAATTAATTGTTTTGTGAAATTGTGATTTTTTTATTTTTGTGTACATACCTAAGTAAGTATACTTGTGTGTATGTGTGTGTGTATATACACTAAGTAATGAAGTAAAATTTTATCTTTCTGTAAATCAGGGTTAGATTGGATTTAAAACATTGCACTAGATTCTGGGAAGATAGCGGCATGAGTAGAGCAGTGGAAATCTCCTCCCAAAACTACATATATTTTTGAAAATACAACAAATAAAACTATGCCTAACAGAGAGACCAGAGGATACAGTACAATAGCCAGGCTACATCTACATCTGCGAAAACTCACCACCTCACAAAGGGGGTAAGATACAAGCCACAGCCCGGTGGGACCCGAGCGGTCCCCCCACCCCAGCTCCCCAGCGGGAGGAGAGGAGTTGGAGCAGGGAGGGAGTGGAAGTGCAGAACTGCTAAATAACCAGCCCCAGTAATCTGCGCCGGGAGCGCAAACACACATTGTATGGTGTGCTGGATATCAGGGAAATGGAATAGTAAAATCAGCGAGCAGGTCCCCGCAGCTGGCTCCTCTGGGACAAAAGAACAGCAAGTGCTTTCAAAAGTCTTAAAGGGACAGGGGCCTCACAGCTGAACAGAATCATCCTGGCACACTTGACCCAGGAGCTGGGAATCCCAGGGAACTCCAGGCACCCTAACCCCCCCTAGGTGGCAATGCAGCTCTGAAGCCCCTCACAGTGATAAACAACCTTCCATTCATTCCCATTCCCATGCAGCCCCAGCTGAGCAGCCTGGGAGCAACCATGCCCACATCAGCTGCCCAGAGCCTACTCCCAGCACGCAGCCATCCATGCCAGTCCCAGGGCTGCTGGAACAGGCAGAGGAAGCTGGGACAGGGCATGAAAGGGCACTGTTCACCCAGGAGAGCATACTGGGCATGACTGCCTCCCCCCACAGAGCTCTGGGATGCCCCGAGGGCTGTTCCCAGTGTGTGGGGAACTGACACAGGCAGCAGAGAGGAGCAGGGTGACCAGAAAACAGGAAGGGACTTGGTTCTCCCAGCAGACAATTGTGCCACCTGAATATGAATACCTCTATTGCCATGAAAAGGCAGAAGAATTTGGTCCAGTCTAGAATCACCCAGACAACCCCTGAGAGAAGGCCTGGGGAGATAGATTTAATCAATCTTCCTGAAACAGAATTCAAAATAAAGGTCATAACCATGCTGATGGACCTGCAAAGAAATATTCAAGAGCAAAAGGATCAAGTTGGGAGGGATAATACAGAAATAAAACAATCTCTGGAAGGACTTAAGAGCAGACTGGAAGAGGTGCAAGAGGCTGTTAATGGAATAGAAATCAGAGAACAGGAACACAGAGAAGCTGAGGCAGAGAGAGATAAAAGGATTTCCAGGAATGAAAGAATATTAAGAGAACTCTGTGACCAATCCAAACAGAACAATATTCATATTATAGAGGTACCAGAAGAAGAAGAGAGAGAAAAAGGGATAGAAAGTGTCTTTGAAGAAATAATTGCTGAAAACTTCCCAAAACTGGGGAAAGAAATAGTCTCCCAGACCATGGAAGCCCACAGATCTCACAACACAAGGGACCCAAGGAGGACAACACCAAGACACATAATAATTAAAATGACAAAGATCAAAGACAAAGACAGAGTATTAAAGGCAGCCAGAGAGAGGAAAAAGGTCACCTGCAAAGGAAAACCCATCAGGCAGTCATGAGACTTCTCAACAGAAACCTTACAGGCCAGAAGAGAATGGTATGATATATTTAATGTAATGAAACAGAAGGGCCTTGAACCAAGAATACTATATCCAGCACAATTATCATTTAAATATGAAGGAGGGATTAAACAAATCCCAGACAAACAAAAGTTGAGAGAATTTGCCTCCCACAAAGCACCTCTACAGGATATTTAAAAATAACTGCTCTAGATGGAAGCACTCCTAAGGCAAAATAGATGTCACCAGAGAAAATAAAATCACAGCAAAGAAAGTAGACCGACCAAATACTAACTAAAGGCAAAAAATAAAATCAATGATGCACAAAAGCAGTCACAGGAAACACAAACGAATACAGATTAAAACACGTAACATATAAAGAATGGAGGAGGAGGAATAAGAAGGGAGAGAAATAAAGTAATCAGACTGTGTTTATGGTAGCTTTATAAGAGAGTTCAGTTAGACAGTCAGATAGTAAAGAAGCTAACCTTGAACCTTTGGTAACCACGAATCTAAAGCCTGCAATGGCAATAAGTACATATCTTTCAATTCAACCTAAATGTAAATGTACTGAATACACTAATCAAAAGACACAGAGTAATTGAATGGATAAAAAAGCAAGACCCATCTATATACTCCTTATAAGAGATTCACCTCAAACCCAAAGACACACACAGACTAAAAGTCAAGGGATGGAAAAAGATATTTCATGCAAACAATAGGGAGAAAAAAGCAGGTGTTGCAGTATTGTATCAGACAAAATAGACTTCAAAACAAAGAAAGTAACAAGAGACAAAGAAGGACATTACATAATGATAAGGGGTCAGTCCAACAAGAGGATATAACCATTATAAATATATATGCACCCAATACAGGAGCACCAACATATGTGAAACAAATACTAACAGAATTAAAGGAGGAAATAGAATGCAACGCATTCATTCAAGTAGTCTTGCAACACACCACTCACTCCAACAGACAGATCCAGCAGATAGAAAATAAGTAAGGACACAGAGGCACTGAACAACACACTAGAACAGATGGACCTAATAGACATCTACAGAGCTCTACATTCCAAAACAGCAGGATACACATTCTTCTCAAGTGCACATGGAACATTTTCCAGAATAGACCACATACTAGGCCACAAAAAAACCTCAGTAAATTAAAAAAGATTGAAATTCTACCAGCCAACTTCTCTGACCACAAAGGAATAAAACTAGAAATAAATTGTACAAAGAAAGCAAAAAGGCTCACAAACACATGGAGGCTTAACAACCTGCTCCTAAATAATCAATGGATCAATGACCAAATTAAAATGGAGATCAAGCAATATACAGAGACAAATGACAACAACAGCACAAAGCCCCAACTTCTCTGGGATGCTGTGAAAACAGTTCTAAGAGGAAAGTATATAGCAATCCAGGCCTATTTAAAGAAGGAATAAAAACTGCAAATTAATAGTCTGAAGACACAATTATTGAGATTGGAAAAAGGAGAACAAATGAGGCCCAAGGGCAGCAGAAGGAGGGGCATAATAAAAATCAGAGAAGAAATAAATAAAATTGAGAAGAATAAAACAGTAGAAAAAAATCAATGAAATCAAGAGCTGGTTCTTTGAGAAAATAAACAAAATAGATAAGCATCTAGCCAGGCTTATTAAGAGAAAAAGAGAATCTACACACATTAACAGAATCAGAAATGAGAAAGGAAACATTACGATGGACCCCACAGAAATACAGAGAATTATTAGAGAATACTATGAGAATCTATATGCTAACAAACTGGAAAACCTAGAAGAAATGGACAACTTCCTAGAAAAATGCAACCTTCCAAGACTGACCAAAGAAGAAACACAAAATCTAAACAGACCAATTACCAGCAACAAAATTGAATTGGTAATCAACAAACTACCCAAGAACAAAACCCCTGGGCCAGATGCAAATTAATAGTTTTTATTAATACCAATTCTCCTTAAAGTTTTCCAAAAAATAGACGAGGAGGGAATATTTCCAAACTCATTCTATGAAGCCAGCATCACTCTAATACCAAAACCTGGCAAACACTTCACCAAAAAAGCAAATTACAGACCAATATTCCTGACAAACATAGATGCAAAAATACTCAACAAAATATTAGCAAACCGAATTCAAAAATACATCAAGAAGATCTTACCCCATGACCAAGTGGGATTCATCTCAGGGATGCAAGGATGGTACAACATTCAAAAATCCAACAACATCATCCACCAACGACATTAACAAAAAGAAGGATAAAAATTTAATCATCTCCATAGACACTGAAAAAGCATTCAACAAAATTCAACATCCATTTATGATAAAAACTCTCAACAAAATAGGTATAGAGGGCAAGTACCTCAACATAATAAAGGCCATATATGACAAACCAACAACCAACATCAAACCTAACAACGAGAACCTGAAAGCCTTTCCTCTAAGTTTGGGAACAAGACAGGGATGCCCACTCTCCCCACTGTTATTCAACATAGTACTAGAGATCCTAGTCAAGGCAATCTGACAAAACAAAGAAATACAAGGCCTCCAGATTGGTAAATAGGAAGTCAAACTGTCACTATTTTCAGATGATATGATACTGTACATAAAAAATCCTGAAGACTCCACTTCAAAACTACTAGAACAAATATCTGAATTCAGCAAAGTTGCAGGATACAAAATTAATACACAGAAATCTGTTGCTTTCCTATACACTAATGATGAACTAGCAGAAAGAGAAATCAGGAAAACAATTCCATTCACAATTGCATCAAAAAGAATAAAATACCTAGGAATAAACCTAACCGAGGAAGTGAAAGACCTATACCCTAAAAACTACATGGCACTCTTAAGAGAAATTAAAGAAGACACTAACAAATGGAAGCCTGTCCCATGCTCTTGGCTAGGAAGAATTAATATCATGAAAATGGCCATCCTGCCTAAAGCAATCTACAGATTCAATGCAATCTCTATCAAATTACCAGCAGCATTCTTCAATGAACTGGAGCAAATAGTTTTATAATTCATATTGAACAACAAAAGACCCCGAATAGCCAAAGCAATCCTGAGAAGAAAAAATAAAACGGGGGATCTCCCTTCCCAACTTCAAGGTGTACTACAAAGTCACAGTAATCAAGACAATTTGGTACTGGCACAAGAACAGACCCACAGACCAGTAAAACAGGATAGAAAGTCCAGATATTAACCCAAACATATACAGTCAATTAATATTTGATAAAGGAGCCATGGACATACAATGGGGAAATGACAGTCTCTTCAACAGGTGGTGTTGGCAAAACTGGACAGCTACATGTAAGAGAGTGAAACTGGATCATTGTCTAGCCCTATACACAAAAGTAATTTCAAAATGGATCAAAGACCTGAAAGTAAGTCATGAAACCATAAAGCTCTTAGAAAAAAACATAGGCAAAAATCTCTTGGACATAAACTTGAACAACTTCTTTATGGACGTATCTCCCCGGGCAAGGGAAACAAAAGCAAAAATGAGCAAGTGGGACTCTATCAAGCTGAAAAGCTTCTGTACAGCAAAGGACACTATCAATAGAACAAAAAGGCATCCTACAGTGTGGGAGAATATATTTATAAATGGCAGATCCAATAAAGGCTTCACATCCAAAATATATAAAGAGCTCAGGAACCTTAACAAAGAAAAAGCAAGTAATCCAATTAAAAAATGGTCAGAGGAGCTGAACAGACAATTCTCCAAAGAAGAAATTCAGATGGCCAACAGACAGATGAAAAGATGCTCCACATCGCTAGTCATCAGAGAAATACAAATTAAAACCACAATGAGATATCACCTCATACCAGTAAGGATCGCCACCATCCAAAAGACAAACAACAAGAAATGTTGGCGAGGATGTTGAGAAAGGGGAACCCTCCTATACTGCTGGTGGGAATGTAAATTAGTTCAACCATTGTGGAAAGTAGTATGGAGGTTCCTCAAAAAGCTCAAAACAGAAATACCATTTGACCCAGGAATTCCACTTCTAGGAATTTACCCTAAGAATGCAGCAGCCAAGTTTGAAAAAGACAGATGCGTCCCTATGTTTATCACAGAACTATTTACAATAGCCAAGAAATGGAAGCAACCTAAGTGTCCATCAGTAGATGAATGGATAAAGAAGAGGTGGTACATATACACAATGGAATACTATTCAGCCATAAGAAGAAAACAGATCCTACCATTTGCAACAACATGGATGGAGCTAGAGGGTATTATGCTCAGTGAAATAAGCCAGGTGGAGAAAGTCAAGTACCAAATGATTTCACTCATATGTGGAGTATAAGAACAAAAGAAAACTGAAGGAACAAAACAGCAGCAGAAGCACAGAACCCAAGAATGGACTAACAGTTACCAAAGGGAAAGGGACTGAGGAGGATGGGTGGGAAGGGAGGGATAAGGTAGGGGGTAAAAAAAAAATAGGGGGCATTACGATTAGCATGTATAATGTGTGGGGAGGCATGGGGAGAGCTGCACAACACAGAGAAGACAGGTATGATTCTATAGCACCTTACTATGCTGGTGAACAGAGACTGTAATGGGGTATGTGGGGGGGACTTGGTGATCGGGGGAGTCTAGTAAACATAATGTTCTTCATGTAATTGTAAATTAATGATACCATAAAAAATTTTTAGGAGAAGAAATGATATACATAAAAAAAAACGTTGCACTAGATTAAAACTTCTGGGACATATGTACAGAGCCTGATTCATAGGTATATCACTAGTATCTTACACAGTGTCTGAACCACTGAGCTCAATACGTTCATACTGCGGTGAGGGAGCTAGTGTGCACAGGATGCAGGCCAGAGGAAGGAAGGCAGGCAGGATGCCAGCAGGGCCAGAACCAGGAGCCCTGCCTCTATAAGCACAACACCAAGACCCAGTGTGGAGACTGTTGGTGGTGGTCCTGATGAGGTTGGTGTGTACAGGCGGTTGAGTATTGTTCAGAGTGAACCCTGAGGGTGAAGTCAAGATTAGTCCGGCCGGGTTTGGGGCTCAGAGTTTCAAGTCTGCAGAGGCCTTGAAAGAAGTAAAAACAATGATCTGTGTTTTCATCAGGGTCTGCCCTGTGGCTTCTGACCATACCTGTCCAGACCACATGGCCTCCTGCTTTTGCCATCCCTTTCCTCTCTTCTCACTCTCATATGAAGACACCCTGTCAGTGTTTCTCTCCTGCCAAGCCAATCCTGAGTTAGGCCCAGTGGTGGGGAGGGGCCCTGAGTTATTTCCCAATCGCATGCTCTATAGTCAGACTCAAGACCTGTTTCCCAAAGCCCAGTGTTGCTCTTTCCCCAGGCCATTGTCTCCAAGTCCTGCCTCCCGTCCTCATGTTCTGGCCCTGTGCCTATCTCTCCCTCCCTCTGATTGTTTGTCAGCTGAGGAGACCTTTCACTTGCATCTCAAATTCTGGCAGTGAGGAGGCAAGCAGGCAGACCGTTCAGCCTGGGTGCCTGGAAAATGTCAGTTCCAAAGGGGCTGAGCAGGAGTCACTCAGTTCACTGCTGGCCATGGCTGCTGATTTTGGGAGAGGTGCTTTCTGCAGCAGGCATGTTCATACTCATGACTTTTTCTCTGTGGTGGAGCATTTACTGAGGGAGGAATTCCAGGGTTTTCCCTTAGGTAAATGGTCAGCCCGTGCTGATCAAGCATGCTGACCAGTCACTCTTCCTGGGACAATGGCTGGGCTGGCTGTGGCTAAGGGCCTGCAGATGAGCCCCTGTTTCTTGGATTATTCATACAGAAAAAAACAAATGTAAATATATCAGGCTTAAGTTCCTGACATCTTCTGAAGACATACATGTGCCTTTTTAGCTCCTACGATGCATGGGATCAGTGCTCTGTATGATCCCAGGGACAGGTAACCCTTGGAGTATGTTTGCTGCTCTTTTGGATGTGGGTTTATTGGCTGCCTTTCAGACCTGCGAGGGAAGAGTTGAGAGAGGCTCCGAAGTGCCCACTACATGCCAGGGATTATAATTGCCAAGCAGTGTAACTAGACTCCATTTTTCTCTTCTCCTTTTTCCATGTAATTTATTTTTCCAGTCTCTTTCTGTCCTGTGGACTGGAATAGGCACCAGTGTCCATTAGGCAGATACCGAGCAGTAGAGCTATATTCTAAAGCATAAATGTGCCCAATCCTAGAAAAGTGAAAGTTAAGTGTTTCTCTTATAATGACTGCAGGCAAGGAGCCGCAAATATATAAAGGTGTAGAATACTTTTTTTCCCCAAATGAAATCTTAATCGGAATAGTAAACACATTAAAAAGAAATAAAAATTGTAATAAAGCAGAGCGGCTACTCTGATTGAAGTGATTTGTGAGTGGAGCCTGGATCTCCACCTGCGAGGCCCCAGCACAGCCATATGGTTCCTGAGAGCTTTTGGGATATTCACAGAAGTAATCAATAGCATCCACCTCCACATAAAGGGAATTCTGTGTTACAGAATATTGCTGATTTTTATATGCATCAATTCTTTGCTATTCATAACACCATGAGATTCATTATTATTAGTTGCAGTATTATTATCATCATCATCCCATTCTGCAGAAAAGGACACTGAGGCTTACAAAATTTAAACATCTTCCTCAGGTTGGAGAGCCTGGGTTTAATCAATCTTGGAAGCTAACATTTAATCAACTACTCATTGATTCGTTGATTCAACATATAGCTATTGAGCACCTTTTATAGGTCAGGCCTGCTCTAAATAAACAGAACAAACAAAAACCCCTACTCTGGTGGAAATGACAGTTTAATTGGGGAGTGGATGGGTAGGATACAGACAGGACATGAAATAAGTAATAGGATGTTAGATAGTGACATGTGCTCTGAAGGACAGTAAGATGAGAAAGGGTAACAGAAAATATTGGGGAGTTTAAAATTTTAAATGGGGTCAGCAGAGCTCCTCTGTAAGAAAGTGAGACCTATGATATTTTAGCTGATTTTAGAAAAAAGAAATGACATTGGGCAGAATGAAGAAAGGTTCTTTTAAATCAGAAGTTATTAAACTATATGAATTACCTGAGAGAAATGGTGAAATGAACAAGATCTTGAAATGGAAGCAAGTTAACCACTACTATGACTTAAGATGCATTTACAAATGGATCCCCTGTGTTGGCATCTTTGTCTGCAGAATGGAAGTTCTTTACTGGAAATGCAATTGCTCACGGACATGTACTCAAGGTGTTCTGCTGAAGCTTTGGGAGTACGCTGTTGCATTCATTCACTGCGATCATTCAGGGTGACATGCTTTGACAGCGACTGCTGGTTTTGATTAGGAAGAATTTCCTTGCTGGTTTTAGCTGAACATTGATGCATTCTGTTCCTTCAAAGTTTGCTTGGCAGCTTTTCTATTGCAAATCCAGTCAAGCTCTGATAAATTTAGCACTGATTAAAAGCCAAATTCTTGAGCTATAAGATGGGTTACAGCACAATTGCTTAGCACAACTGGTTTCTTTCCCTCTTAGGGAAATGCCTTACTTGGAACACCTGATGCAAAACATATAACTTCAAACTTCTTAATTGCCCATGAATTTATGCAATTATTTGCTCTCTAAAGAAAATCTGGCTCTTCTGAGTGACCACCTTAAGTTGTCTGCAAGGTGTAGGTAGCAAAAGCACAGTAGCAGACCACAGAGCCATCAGCTAGACGAGAAGCAGAACTGAATTTGTGTGTGGCTGTCAGGCTAGCTGTAAGGTTACAGTTTCGTCAGCAAAATGGGTAATGGCAATCAATTCGAAGGCCCCAAGGAAGGGACGATTGTATATGAGCAGGCTTTCCATGTGGGCAAAACAGAGCCTCCCACACCGTCAAGTTCAACAAGCCTGAATAACTACCATGTGCCAGGCCCTGAAGAGGGTGCTGGGCACAGTGGTGAGCAATGATTGTCAGGTATTGTTAGGGCAACAGAGCCTGTGCTTCAGAATGTTAATTCTGTTGACCCACACAATGCTGCCATATCTACCATTGGGATGATTCTTTGGACTAAACATTCTGTCCTGAAAATCCTTGTCAAATGCAAGTGTATCCCCTTGGCAAAGGGTAAGGTATTAACCATTACCTGTGGTAGCAGAGCCTAGCTTTCCAGCAAAGTGGGGAATACATTTGTTTATTCATGGTGGTTCATTTATTTAGGTTTCTACTGAGTGCCTGCTACGTGTCAGGTACTGTCTGAATAAAACAGGCATTCAGTCCCTGCTCTCAAAAATGTACATTCTGGTTAATGGAGAGAGAAAGAGAAGCAGACCAAGAAATTTTTATCTGATGTACCAGGTAGTGGAAAGAAGTCAGGCATACAGGGCTTTCTCAGGAAGGAGCTTTCTAATCATGCAGTGTTTGCACAAAGGCAGAAAGGCACTGTGGAAGACAGGCAGCAGTGTGGGCAGGGTTTAGGGTGGGTGCCAGGGCTCCGGGTGTGATCAGAAACGTGGCAAGGAGGCCCATGTGCTGGAGCGGAGGGGTCCATGGAAGAGCAGCAGCAGATTGACAGGTAGGCCAGGGAAAATCAGAATGGAAAGGGCAGCCAGATTTGGGTGGGAGGGAAGACTCTGAGGCACTAACCTCAGGATACCAGGTACAAGGGATGAGAGACTGAACAGGAGAAGCAAGAACAGAAGAGAGAAACCAAAGGCCCAAGACAAATTTCTTCCTCTTATGATTTTCTATATGGGCTGCATCCTGGCTGTGTATCATTATCTCTCATCCTGTCACACACACAGTCTTGCCCTTGGCTGAGTAGCAGTTGGCCCCAAACCAATCTGCTTTTGCTGCTGTTTCCTTCTGCCTCCCTCTCCTGGACCAACTCCTAGGGGAACCATCCAAACTGTACTGTGAGTCAGAAGGCATGGTTTCTGCTGCTGGCTCTGTTACTAGCAACCACGTGACCTTCCGCATTTCCTCATTTTATGGATGAGAGACCCCAAGGCCAGGGGCATGGATTGCTACTACACCTTCCTGTGCATGAGCACGTGGCCTGGACACAAGTTAGCCTTTATTCGTACATTTATATTTTCCCTAATTTCCACCATGCATTGTTTCCTATGAACTCTCTTCTTCAGTACTCCAAAGGCCCTAATTGAGCAAATACTGATTTTCCTATTTCAGCACCTTACACATCACCTGGGAGCTTTTTTTTTTAAATTTTTATTAAGGTATGATTGATATACACTCTAATTAAGGTTTCACATGAAAAAACAATGTGGTTACTACATTTACCCATATTATCAAGTCCCCACCCATACCCCAATGCAGTCACTGTCCATAAGTGCAGCAAGTTGCCAGTGATCCACTATATGCCTTCTCTGTGCTACACTGTTCTCCCCATGATCCACCACACCATGTGTACTAAACATAATACCTGGGAGCTTTTTTAAACAGGTTTCAGGAGAATACCCACAGATTTGAATTTGCTAAGTTTTGGGTGAAGAGCAGAATGCTATAGTTTTAATAAGAGCCTCAGAGGATCTCAGATCAAGTGGTGATGGGCCATCCTTTGGGAAACACTGGGATGTGTGTTGGTAATAATTGTGTTGTCAAGGAAGACCATGGTGGTGATGGTGGTGATGGCAGTGTCTGGAGATTAGTTGATATGGAAGTGGTAAGAGCAGTGGTGATGGTGTGGAGATGAATGTAGTAATGGTGGTGTTGGGATGGTGGTAGGGACGGGGTGATAGTGGTGGTGACAGCAGAGGTGGAAAGGTCATTGGGTGCAGTGTTACTGGTGCAATTGCTTAGTTTCCCTGAAGACTCATCATATCTGCTGGTGTAGATTTCACTGAATTCACTGGAGTTCAGCTTCTGTTTCCTTAGGTATGTGAGCCTCCACTGGCTACACCTCTTCCTGAAATGTATCTCTCAAAATCTGATATATAAACTGAACTCCAGGTTTTTCTTCCCAGTGACTACCAACAGCATTTTTTACATCCAGCTAAATGGTTCATGCTGATTGAACACTTATCATGTGATAAGCATTCTATTGGATTTTCTCCCTAAGTATTTAATGCAGCTCTGTGAAATAGCTGCCATTAAATGACCAATTGAAAGATGAGGAAGGAGGGTTGGAAGGTTTAAATAACATCTGGTAAGTGGTAGAATCAGCCTTAAACCTAAAGAGCCTTTGGGTGATTCTGGAGTTGGAGTTAAGGCACTCAATCAGTTTCTATGTACCAGGCACAGGAGGAAACATAAACTGTTTAAATGAATAAATAAGGCAATACGACAGCTTAAGAGTGAACCAGATAAAACTATACTTGATTCATATTTAGTTTTTTACTCAAAAGTGAAGTCACATGAAAAGCTCTAGGTGATGGCAAATATTGGTTTTCAGCCTCTGGCCCAGTACCTGGCATATAGTTAATGTTTTCAGTAAATGTTTATTTACTAATTGATGAATGGAGCATTTTTCATAGGGAGTTTGGTTAATAACTCATAACCAAAGTATTCACAGATAATTCACAGAGTATTTGACTTTGTGTATGTTGTTTTAAATAGTGGGAACCTTTAAGAAAGCAGTTCCATGAGACTCTCTGAGGAGCCTGCCTGAAGGATGTATGCAGGGCACATTAAGGGCACTTGAAGGGTGTGTGAAAGGTGCACCCAGGTAGCCATAAGAGAGAAAGAAGCTGCCCTGTGAAGGCAACCTGGCATCAGAGCCATTGGGCAGGAATGAGTCCTGCACCACACCGCAGCTGGCTCGCTCGCCTTCTCCCCAACACCTTAGATCCCTTATGCAGGGGTCAGTCATAATTCAGTCAGGCTGAAGGTTTCCAATGCAACTGATGCCTGCGGAGGAAAGGCTTTGGTTTAAATTTGCTCTGAGAGGAAAGAGGCTCAGAGCGGTCTCTCCAGAGAGCAGGATGGCCATTGGTGGGGTGCAGTGAGGGCAAAGGGGGGAGAAAAAAATCATTGTAGGAATAAAGGCGAGGGAGGTTTCCCCAGCTTTAAATGTTTGCCTAGATCCTCCCATTCCTGATCTCCTTTCCCTCTCACATTTTTAATTACTTCCACATCCTCCTATTAAGGCCCCATTTCTGCTTCAGGAGAAGTGTAAGCCTGCTCAGGAATAAACTGCTCCCTGTCTTGTCTACTGGATGACAGGGCTGGGGTTGGTTCCAGATGACCAGGGCTAGGCCAGACTGAGTGTGAGCCGCTTGGGGTGCTCTCCACATGGCCCGCTTAGTCTGACAGAAGAGAGACTGCCCCAAGTCCTCTGCTTTCCCTGCTCTTTTTCTTGCTGCTTCCCCATGAGGCCAGAAACTCTGTTTTTTAGCTTAAAATTTTAGAAGCAAGCCAGAAACAAAGCTTCTCTGTAAGAAGAGGGGCTTCAGACAGAAGCAGTTATGAAAGAGTACTCTTAAAAGAATTGCATTTAAACATTCCAGCCCCATCTCCACTTGCCTCTTCTAAAAGCAGGTTTTTTGGTCAATAGCGGAAGTATGAGAGGCCCCAGCTCACTGAGAGGCTTCACTCCTGCTGAGCTCCATGGCCCAAACAGGTGACAGCTGCTTTCCTTGGCCTGCTATCATGTTTCAAAGAAACGTCCCACTAACTCCAAAATGGTGAGGTCCGAGGTCTGGTTGAGAACATATAATCTGGATTTAATGAATAGTCATCACCTTCCTCTGGGGATTATATTCTTGAGGGTTTTCACAGTGCTGCCAGCTCCCAGTCATACAGTCAGTTCCCCAGGGGCCTGACTGGGGTGTGCACAGCAGCACCAAGCAGGGCCTTTGCACAACACTGCCAACTCTCTGTATGGGGTAAAGAGCCCTTGATTGGAAAGGGTGTTGTGACATCATGAATGGCTGGTGATCACTATTTCACATTTTCTGCAGTAAAGTGACAACAGTGAGTGTGACTTGTCTCAGTGTCTGTGGGTGAGTGCTTTCACTGGCTTGAATGTCATTTTCTATCTGCGTGTGTTCGCTCAGTCAAGGTCATTGTGTGTCTGCTCTGTTCCAGCTCTCTTTGGGTGACAGAGTAAAAGTGTGCCTAGGACAATGTCCTGCCTTTCAGGCTGTCATTTGTTAGTGAACATGACAGAAATATACACCAGTAACTACAATAACTGCTAAGTTCAATAGCAGCTATGATCAGTGTGAGCCAGTCCTCTTTGACCCCTGGTGACCTAGGGAATGGTGACCACCCCATGCATCTCCCTTCTCCAGTTTCATGCATATGGACCCCCAAAGTCTTCTTCCCTCTTCAGGGTCTCAAATGAATTCTCCTGGTTCTAAGCCATCGAGCCCTACCATGTTCTCTGCAGCTTGAAAGCCAGCTGATGCCCAGGCCTTCAGAAATTCTGGGCCTTTCACTTGGATTCAAAAGTACATTCCTGGGGAGGAGAGAGTAATTCACTCCCATTGCAGATCACAAAAGGCTTCTTACAGAATAACGACTGCACTCGAGTCTCCAAGAAGTAGTAAGAGCTTTCTTTGGATCTGAGCCTGAGAAGCACAGAGTCCATTGTCCTGACAGCGGGCATGCCAGCATGCCCTCAGGTCTGGTCACTGAGATCAGCAACCCTTAGTGCTCTGATTTCTCAGCCACAGTAAAGCTTTCTCTTCTTCTCTGAGTGCCTCATAAAGTGTGCATGTGTGCTAAAGAGACAGAATTCTTTATTATCTGGTGGCAGGTATAAGTAAATTAATATGAGTGTTTTATACAGTGTAGAATGTGGGCGAATAAAATTGATGAACTATTATCTTTATTACAAAATAAAACAAACAAAGGAGACGAAGGGTTCAAGAAATCTGGGATCTTCTAAACATCAGGCTAACCCAGCCCTAAAGTCACAGCCAGCTGGATGGACACAATACCCCAAAGCACCAGTAATAAATCCAATGTCCCTGGCTGATGTATGAAAGACAGATTCCAGCCAGCACTCCCAAATATGCATTTAGTCTATACAGCTCATAAACAAGAAGGAGCTGGGATGTGTTTCTCTCTTTTTCTTTTTCTGGTGATTTAGGAGTAAAGAGAGTGAGGACAGGCATAGGTCACACATGGAGTCCTGATCAGATGTCTGTCTGCTTTGACCCCTGCTAACCCATGACTTACATTCCACCCTCTCCTCTGAGCAGGGCTTCTTGGGCACACAGGCCTCTATTTTGATGAGCCTGTCCAGGCCCCATGTGTCCAATGGGACTATAAACTTTGTTAATCTCTCTTAGGACAATCAAAGCAGGTTACAATCAAAAGACCTCCAGGACAGAGACTTGTAAAGACCTTTCTGCTTCTGAGTGATGTGCTGTTTGTTCCTTTCCTCCAAAGAGTGGTAATCATAGAGATTGCCATTCAAGTGAATAGCATTCATGGATTTCCAGTAGACATGTTAAGAATTCAGACCTGAGAGTCAGACAGACCTGGATTTTAATCCCAACTCTGCAGCTTCCCAGATGTGTGACCCAGACAAGATGCCCTGCCTATGCCTCAGTTGCTAACCTGAGAAAATATAAACCTACTTCAAAGCAATATTCTAAATAATAACACAGTTATATGGCAAGCATCCAGGTAGTAAACACACAATAACCAGTAGCCTTAGTGAAACATTTTAAACAATATAAAATGATCAATTAATACTTTTTCCAATTAAGGATAAATCACAATTAAAACAGCAATGAATTATTTTCTTTTAGAAAACAAGACATTTAGCTCACCTGTTTTTATTAGTGGTTCTAATTGGAAAAATCAGATCATAAAACTTTATTGAAAGGTGAATAAAATGAGAAAATATTCAGATGTATTTTGTGTCATTTAATAGGGAGAGAAGATAAAATGAAACAAAAAGGAAATATTGTGATGGTGTGAGCAAAGAAGAGGGAAAGAGATTAGGAAGGCAAAGAGAGAGAGATGAATTAGAGAGAATGTTAGCTGAGGGCATGTCCTATAATTACTGAGGTCTTTGAGCTTCAGAATAACATCACTCATTCTTTCTGCCTTTTCCAATATTTATTAGGTCATTAACCATTGTCCACACTACTTAATTCCACTTGCAATGATGATAGGACACAAAAACATACAATGCAGCTACTGGAAATGCAGAATAAGATAGGAGGATGAAACTGCAAAGAGGAAAGGAAATCATAAAGAGGGGAAGGTAAGCATGCCAGAGGCAAACCCCTCTAAAGGAGAGGAGAGAGAAAGACCCAGGAGCTGAACTGGGGGCACGTGAGTCACTGGGCACAAGGATAAGAATGGGCAAGGCAGCACATGTCAAAACAGTGCACTGCTGCATTTTATTCTGTTATATAAATACATCACGACATGTCTACCTACTCTATTGTTGATGGTCATTTGGGTTGTTCCCAGTTTTTAAGTTATGACAAATAATGCTGTGAGCATTCTCCCATCCGACCTTGATGTCTGCATTTGTGTTTGCTGGTGTGGCCCTGGAAGTAAAGCTGTTTGCCTCTGAGGTGTGTATCTGTTAAGCTACAGCTGACAGTGCCAAATTAGCTGCCATTTAGGCATGCACAGGAAGGGTATGAGAATTCCAGTTACGTTAAATCCATGTCAGCACTGCATATTGTCAGCCTTTTTGGTTATAGCAATTTGGGTGTACCTGTAGAAGTATGTTATGTGATTTTATTTTGTACTTCTTGATGACTACTGAGGTTAAGCAATTTTACTTAATTTATTGACCATTTTACCAGTTTGCTGTCCAGGTCTTTGCTTGTTTTTATTAGGTTGTCACTTTTCCACTTACTGAGTTATTAGAGTTCTGTGCATATTCTAGAAATGACTTTTAGTGTGTGTGTGTGTGTGTGTGTGTGTGCGCAAGTGAGAGACATCTCTCCAATTTTGTGGCTTGCCTTTCCACTGTCTTAATTGTGTCTCTTGATAGAAGTTCTTAATGTTAATAAAGCCCAATTTCTCAATATTTTTATGGTGAATGTACTTTCCCTGTTTAATATTTACCCACACCAAAGTCATGAAGATATTCTTGTATTATTTTTCAGAAGCTTTGTTTTAGCTTCTGAAGTTATATCTATAATGTTCCTGTAATTGATATTTGTGAATAATGTGAGGTAGGGGCCAAGAACCATATTTTAAAAAAATTCTGCATATCCAATAGACCAAGCAACCAACTATTTAAAAGCTATTCTTTCCCTACTACACCTGTGGCACTTGTCATAAGTCAGGTACCCATGTGTGTGTGTGGTCCTGTTTCTCAGGTCTCATCCCTACCATGGTCTGTTGTCTAGGATCATGATTAACATTACACTGTCTTTTCTACATTCTTGGGCTTTAATCTGCTCACTTTTTCTAGTTTCTTGAGAGAATTATTTAGAACATTAATTTTTGTATTTTCTTCTTTTCTAACTGAATCTGAGGCTATAAATATCCCTTTAAGTACAACTTTATATGTGTATCATGTACATTCCTTCATTTACTAAAGAAGGTTTTTACCAGTTTGCATACAGTAAAATTCACCCTCTATGTGTGCAATTCAAAGAGTTGTGAAAAATGTGCAGTTATAGAACCACTTGGACTACCAGTAAAACCAATATATAGAATATTTCCATCACCCCAAAGGTTTCTATTTTCCCTTTGCACTCAGTCCCCTTCTCCCCCTTAGCACCTCACAAGCACTGCATTTGTGTCCCTACAATTTTTGCCTTTCTGATATGTCATATAAATGGAATCATACAAGATGTAGCCTTTTGTGACTGCCTTGTTTTCACTTTGCATAATGCTTTTGGAAGTGGTTCATATTACTCCAGATATCAGTAGATTTTTCCTTTTTATTGTGTGGATTGTTTATTCATTTGCGGATGAACATGTTCATTCTAGGCAGCTTTTCTATCTCATTATGGATTTAATTTGCATATCTCATAAGTAATTGGTATTAAGCATCTTAACATGTGCTTACTACATGCGCATCTTCTTTATGAAGTGTCCATTCAATATTTTAATCTTATTTTTATTGGGTTGTTTCACATATTAAGCTGTATGATTTCTTTATAAATATCATTGCGTATCTTAAATCAGATATGTGTATTGCAAATATTTTTCCCCAATATGTGACTTGTGTTTTTATTTTCTTAATAGTATCTTTCAAAGATGCTTCTATGAACTGTGCTTTCTGTGTCTTACCTAAAAAAATCTTTGCCTAACCCAAAGTCACAAAGATTTTATCTTATGATTTCCAGTAGACATTTTATAGTTACAGGTTTTATACTTAGGTTTACAATCCATTTTGAGTTTATTTTTATATATGGTGTGAGGTCATGGTAGAGATGAGTTTATTTCTGGACTCTCTATTCTATGCCATTAATATCTATGCTGGTCTTTAAGCCAGTATCTTTGTCTTGACTGCTTAGATTAATAGAAAGTTTAATTCAACTAATGTAATTTCTCCAAATTTTTTCTTCTTTTTTTAAATTTTTCCAAAGCTATTTTGAGTATTCTAGGCCTTTTGCTTTTCCATATGCATTTTAGAATTAGATGTCAATTTCCACCCACAAAGCCTACTGGAATTTTGACTAGGATTAAATTGACTCTATGGAGATCACTGTGGAAAACTGACATCTTAATAATATTGAATCTTCTGATCCATTAACAAGATACCTCTCTTCATTATTTTGGTCTTTAAATGCTCTCATCAATGTTTTACAGTTTCAGCATGCAAAGTTTCCACATGTTTTCTTGTATATATCCCTAAGCATTTCATGTTTTGATGATACTATAAATACTGTTTTAATTTCAATCTCCAGTTGTTTATTTCTAGTACATAGAAATTCAATTAATTGATGTGTAACAACAGATTTGTATGTTGCAAATTTGCTAAATTTGCCCACTAGTTCTAATAGCTTTTTTATAACATTTTTTGGAATTATCTACTGGTCATGTCATGTACTAATAGTTTATTTCTTTCTTTCAAACTATTCCTTTTATGTTTTGTATTACTGTCCATGTTAGACATCCAGTATGATGCCAAGTGTTGAAATCAGATGTACTTGCATTATTCCTGACATTAGGCAGAAGGTATACAGTTTTCACTACTGAGCCTGATGTTAGCTATAGGTTTTTCATAGGTGCCATCTTGACAAAGAGCCCTTCTATTCCTAACTTTCTCTTAACTGTTATTATCAATGGGTGCTGAATTTTGACAATTGCTTTTTGGGGATTAATTGAGATGCCTATGTGTTTTTATTTATTTTTCATTTTGTAGGTATAGTGAATTGCACTGATGGATTTTTTGAATGTTGAACTAGCCCTGCATTCTTCGAATAAACCAAATTTGATTAGGAGGTGTTATCTCTCTTTTTATATTGCGAGATTTGAATTGCTAATATTTTGTTAATGACTTTGCATACATGTTGATAAAGACTGTTGGTGTGTAGTGTCTTTTTCTTGTGATATCTTTGTATGGCTTTAGTATTAGGGCAATGCTAGCCTCATATAATGATGAGGAAAAGCTTCCCTCCTCTCCCATTGTCTGAGCTCTACCAAAAATGAAGCAGGTTGTGTGTTCTCTTTTCCTGGAAAGCCTCACCATTCTCTGGAATTCAGTATACTTTATTGCTTAAGACTTCAACTCTTTGAAAGGTTGGAAAAGTTATAATTTTGTAGATTATCTGGATTTTTCTTATTGTTTTGTGGGAATTGTGTCCTCATGCTACTTTCTAGATGCTGAGCAGCAGCAGAATTCTCCCATCCTAGGAGCGTTGTTGTGTTGTATTTTCTTTATCACTTGGTTCAAATACTTTCTAGTTTTCATTATGATTTCTGCATTTACTATGATTATTGATCAGCTTATTGAGTTCTTGTTTAATTACATAGTGTCAGATTAAATTTGCTTTATAGAACAAAGTATAGTCTAGTTTGTAATGTTCCATGTCACTTACAAAAAGTATATTCTTTAGGGGATGGGTGCAATCTTTTATGCGTATATATGTATTCAGTCTGATAGTTTTTTACTTAGCATAAGTAGTCCATTTACATCTTATGTAATTACTATTTGTTTTCTGTTGGGCTGATCTGTTTCACTTTCCCTTTTTACAAAATTCTTTTGCATTTACAATTTTTAAAATCATCATTTCATTTTCTTTTAATGGTTACCCTAAAGACTTAAACATGCATTCTTGTGTTAATTTGATTTGCTATATATTAGCCCTTTTAACATTTCCCAGACAGTGCAAAAACGTCAGAACACTTTAATTTTACTTATCTTTCTCTTTCTCTTTTTTACTCTTTTTGTCATAATTTTAATTTTAAATACATTTGGAATCCTAGGAACATAACTATTATTCCTTTTTACAGTCAGTGTGAATTTACACTTACTCACACTTTCCCCACATCTATGATCTTCATGCCTTTCTCAATTTCTATGTTTCAATATAGGATTGATTTTTATGTCTGCCTGAAGACTTCTCTCTAATATTTCTTTCAGCATTGGTTCACTCCTAACACATTTTCTTAGTGTGTGTTTATTCGAAAATGTCTTTATTTCACCTTAGTTTGGGGCATTTTCTCTGGATATCAAATTCTAGGAAGGCAGTGTTTTTCCTTCAGTAGTTTGAAGATATTACTCCATTTTCCTTTTGGTTCTATATATTTTTTTAAAATTCTTCCTCAGTATTATTGTTCTTTGTAAACTTTTTTTTTCTGGCTGATTTTAAATTTTCTTATTTTCTCTAGTTTCAGCAGTATTTCTATAAAGTAATACAGTAAATAAAGTAAAATACAGCCTTGGTCAAGTTTTCTTTTTATTTGTCCTACACGGTGTTTGTAATGCTTCCTAAATCTGCATTGGTTGTATTTAAACCATTTTTAAGAATTTTCTTGGCCATTATCTCTTAGTATATTGCTTCACTGCCCTCCTGCTTCTTCCATTCCAGGACTCCAATTTCATGTCTCATATTTGTTTTGTGTTCTTCTCTATATTGTCTTTCTCTTTTCTGTGTTCTTCAGATTTTATATTTCCCACTGTCCTGTATTTAAGATGACTAATCCTCCCCACCCTGCTATGTTTAGTCACTATTAAATGTATTTATTCTCAATTTCAATTGCTGTTTTTCTGTTATAGAATTTCCACTAAATTCTTTCCCATAGTTTCCAATTACCTTCCCAAGCTCCCTATCTTGTCATCTAATTTGGTGAAATATTAAACAACATTATTTTCAAGTCTGTCTCTTTAATGCTATGGTTTGTTTTGTTTTGTTTTTTGTAGTCTTTTAATGTTTGGTCCAACCATCTGGTTTACCTGGTAATTTTTTCATGTTGTATATAAACAATTATACAGATTCTGGATACTTTCTTCTTGAAATAGAAATTTTTTTTCTTCTGGTAAGCCATTGGAGTAAAGCCAGATCATCTTAATATAATCAGGCACTTGGATGTTTTAGACTGGCTCTTAATTTCTGTGACGGCTGTTCTTTGGCCTTTTGCCTCTTTTTCATAAGAGAGTGATTGCTGGGTCTCAGCTGAAGCCCTGCACTGTTTGCTGGGACCCCTCCTCCCTAGGATTTTCTGAACTCCAAGTGTTGTTTCACCAGCACAGAAAAAACATTGTAAAGTCGAATGTACTTAGCACTTCCTGTTCTACTGGCCCCTTCCTGTTGGACTTCTTTTGGCCTCTTGCTCCTCAACTTAGAAAATGGCATGTGCTTGGAGCAGAGACTAGTACTGACGGTTGGACTTCTCTGCATTTTTCATCTTTTTTTTTCTTCAGTTTGAAGCATGGTAGTTTTTTCTCCCAGCTTTCTGTTTAGCCCTGCAGTGCTTAGCAATATAGATAAATGCCTCAGGGGGAAATACTGAGAAACCTGATCCAAAAACAATGCATCTCCCTTCTCTCTGAAATATCAGCCCCTCAAGGCCTGGCTGCCTTGGTCATTTTCCAGTGCTTTAATGCAGATGTATTTCTGATATGTATCCATCCTTTATAATTGCTTTCTGCAAAATGTTCATTTGATATAACTGACTCCATTATAGCCTCAAGAAATTCCTAAAAAAAAATTGATGTTTTAAATATTTATCACATAGAAATGTGCTCCCAGTATAGTGTTAAATTTAAAAGAAATTCTATTAGACCAGATAGTCACAATTTTGTTTTTTGAACATATGAAACAAGCGATACAGACATGATACATGTATATTGACACACATATGAAAGAAATAGTGGTTGATTCGAGGTAAATATTACACATGCTTTTCAATATTTTCCTAGTTTTCTGCAATGCTTCACTTGAGCAGTAAGAAGACCTGTTATTTTAAAAATAAATACTTTAAAAAAGTATATTTAAGAGACTAAGGGAAAGTTAACATGCTAGATGCTTTTATTCTCAGAAGAAGGCCCAAGGCCATAAAAGGTTTCATTTGAACTGGGTTATAGCAATTAGCTGGCTCCTGGGGGAGAGGTCAGCTTTCAGTATCTTATGCCCCTGGCATAGGAGCAAACAGTGTAAGCAGTATCAAAGGAGAACAAGTATCGTATTAGTCTTTTCAGCATGTTTGGTATGAGCTTTCAGGAGTCAGATGAAACGGAACTTCCTTTAATTGCTCTTTATTGAGCTATACCATTATGTCGGCCTCTCCTGGGCACAGACCCTGGTATTGTTTCCCATCCTGTTAATGTACTACCCCCTCAGCGATGGGTCAGTGCATTTGAGGAAATAACTGTTATTTAATCTGAGTATTTGTTTCCTTTTTCCAGTGGAAATAAGGAATATTACCACAGTATCTGCAGCACAGGGACCTTTTGGAATTGTTCAACTTCTCAAAAGCATTCAACCCATGGAAATTATTCTACTCAGAAATTCTTCTCCAGTAGCAGCTCCTCATGGCTTATTTGGGTGGTACCCTCTACTTCCATTGTTCTAAATTAAACTGGTACTAATCGCATAGAGTTACTCCATCCATTCTCCACAGCTAACTTCAATTTATCTTCGGTGGCCAATGTCATACAGCATAGCATAGTGGTTAAGCTCCCAGGTCCTGGACCAAAGAGCCAGGGTCAAGCTATTTTTTTTAGTTTCTATTATGAGTTGGGCTCTGTTTAGCAAGGGAAGAAATACCATGTGTTGGTGGTGTTATTTTAGATAACTCAACCTTTATCTGGCTTGGTTAGAACAATAAGAGGAATTCATATGTGACTAATAGTTCGCAGTTTGTAATTTCACATACATTATCTCCTTGGATTCTGTTGTCAAGGCAGCTCTTATTATCTTGATTTTTTGTAAAGAAGGTACAGGTCAATTTTAGATGTTCTAATGATATGTAGTTGCCCCTACTCATTTTACAGAAAGTAACACTGAACCTCAGTTACAATCTCTTCCTCGCAAAGTTACCAGTACTGATGGGAGCAGATCCAGATTGCAACTGCTTTCAGATAAAATGCACATGTACACTCACTCTTCTTAGCATGATGAATAAAAAGATGTTAAAGCAGAAATAATCATGTTCCTTTAGATTTTGAAGCAGAAGTTATTTTGAATTTGGATAATCAAATTAAAAAATTACTTGAAATTTGAATAATCAATTTCCTTTTACACAGATTTGGGTTAGAGAAAAACTGTCCAGGGGCCCAAACACTTGGTGCCCCCATCTTCCTTCATTTCATCTGAATCATTAGCTCTCCCTCGTTCTTGATCCTACATCTCAGCGTATGAGCATTCTTCCCTTTAGGACTTGGACCACCGCAAGCAGCCCCAGGGAGAGACAGAAGGGCAGGCTCCAACTCCAATGGTCACGCACTTCTACCAGACTGAAAGTGAGCTAAGAGCCAGGTCCTAACTAATTTGCTTTATTCGACCTTTCCTATCAGTTACACTCAGATGCCTATAATCTCAGGGAATAATTGTTTATCTGTGTACCACTGAGAGAATCCCAGTTAGAGTATGTGGTTTGCACAGAAGCAAATGTTAGAACAGTGAACCTGAAGTTTAACTCCAGGTTGGTAAGTTCCTCTGAGCAGAGCTCTTGTGGGGTCACATCACCTTTGAGAGGACCTTACAGCTCAAGTTTTGCTTCCATCCAGAATCTCTTCATTTGCTAGCTGAGCTGCAGGGCAAAACATAGGAGGAATAAAGATCTGCTTAATTAGGTGGCTGTTTTCACTAAGGGATGTCACAGGAAGCACCAACAGAGAAATTAATTTCCCATCTCAGATGAGATACTAAGTGGCTCTTTGAAAAGGAACTTTAAAAAAGATTGTTAAATAAACACTATTGGATCATGTTAGTTCTAGGAAAGGAAGAAAAAGGAGTTTTACAATGAAATTTGAGGAAAGATGAGAAATCAAGGAGCTGATAAGTTATTCTGAATGTAGGAAACCACACATGATTGGATGCTCAGGGTGTCCAGATTGGGATGCTCGTGAATAACGTTTAGAAGGGAGACAGAGAAGTTCATAAAAAAAGCATTCACTTATACATCTGTCATTAGAGAGAAATCTATGCTTCCCCATAGGGGTGCACACACCTGTGGGCTTATGGGGCAGTGTGTATGTAATGCACATCAGAGTTAACATGTACGGACCCCTCACTATGGCTCAGGCCCTGTGCTAACCTTTATATATGCATTTTCTTATTTAGTGCTCCTAACTACCCTATGATGTAGGTAATTTTATTATCTTCATTTTACAGAACAGTTAAGCAGGTAAGAAATTAGGCCAAGGTCACACCACTAGTAAGGGCAAAATTTGGAGTGTGTGTGTGTGTGTGTGTGTGTGTGTGTGTACACGTATTTCCAATACTTTAGCAAGTTAAATCCTTAACACTATCATATTGCAAGAATTTGTCACAGGTGTTCTGAAAAAGAGTAATACATAGGTTCAAGAAAAATAAGGATTTCAGAGCAAGTGAAATGTGGAGTAGCTGATGGTGTCAGGGGTGATTTACATTATCAATGTCTAAGTAGAAGGGTGACATGTGGTTAAAGGAGGGAAGAAATAGAGGGGGAAGGTACAAATATTGGACCCCGACTTTTTCATTAGGTCAAAAAAAATTTAATTATTCCTGTTTCAGCTTGTTTCTATCTGTAATGCTAAAAAGGAAACATAAATGTATGTATTATCAGAAAGCAATTAAGATCTAAATCTTATATGTACCTTAGAGATGGTCCAGGGCCACCTTCAGAGACTTCCCACTCATCTCCAGGAAAATCATGAAAGCCTCAACATGAATTGAAAAGCCAAGAAAAAGAAAGTACATTTGCCATATAGCAACTGTGATAAAGTAGAAAAAGGCCTACATCTGGAGACTGAAGACCTGAGTTCGGGACTGGGGTCACCACACAGAGCTGTGCGACCAGAACATACCCTCAACTCCTTGCATGGTGGAAACCTCCACCCATTCTGCTTGCCCACTGCTTTCTCAACTGGGGCTGTTTTTCTTTCCATACCTCATACCTGTTTCCACTTTTTGGTTCCCCCTCCATGTCCTTGAGGCTCCCACACCTCCTCCTTGTCCCTGCCTGCCTGGCCATTCTCCCTCACTGCAGGATGGCCTTAGCTCTCTGCACAGACATCCTCTCCATACCTGTGCTGTCACCGTTCACGGTGAATTCGACCCCCACCTGGGTGACCGCTGTCTATCAGGCCCTTGGCTTTCTCACTTCTGTGTAGTGTTTCTCTCCACTCCCCAGATGGCCCCCACCCCCTGCATGTGTCATCCCCTCCAAGGGCACCAGCTCAATGGCAAGAACCCTGCTGTCTGGCCAGCACTTGCCCTGCTCCTGGCATGCTCTGCGACCCCATCTGCACAAGTCCTTGAGCCCCTGAGCTGCTCCTCTGGTCCCTTCTCCTTTTTTCACCTGTCCATCTAGCTCTCCTTCCATTTACTTGCCTCTTTACCCCATGTACATTCCACTGTCCATCAGCGTTGTCATTCGCTCCGCCGTATCCACCGGAGGACACCCCTCTTTGTTGTCAGAAACTCCCCCACCACGACCCTAGACCCTGTCACTGAGGAGCTGAGGACCTATGTGATGCTGAAGACAGCGTTGTGGCTGTGCTGCTGCCTTCACGTGAATCTCATGGCCATGAACTCCAGCTGTCAGGCAGTGTTGTCTGGCAAGTATGCTGGTTCCCTCAGTGGTTTGATTTCTCATTTCCTGGGATGAGTTTTCATGACATATACCCTCTCATCAAAACCCCCACATTCCTTCTTTTCTACTCCTGCCCCAGCTCCCTGCTAATGGTCTTGCTTTCTACTTTACTGAAAAATAGAAGACACTAAACTATCTTTCTTTTTTTTTATAATTTTTTTTTTAAATTTTATTTTGGTATCATTAATCTACACTTACATGAAGGACATTATGTTTAGTAGGCTCCCCCCTTCACCAAGTCCCCCCCACATACCCCATTACAGTCTCTGTTCACCAGCATAGTAAGGTGCTGTAGAATCATACCTGTCTTCTCTGTGTTGTGCAGCCCTCCCCTGTGCCCCCCACACACACTAGACATGCTAATCGTAATGCCCCCTTTCTTTTTTTCCCACCCTTATCCCTCCCTTCCCACCCGTCCTCCCCAGTCCCTTTCCCTTTGGTAACAATTAGTCCATTCTTGGGTTCTGTGCTTCTGCTGCCGTTTTGTTCCTTCACTTTTCCTTTGTTCTTATACTCCACATATGAGTGAAATCATTTCATACTTGTCTTTCTCCACCTGGCTTATTTCACTGAGCGTAATACTCTCTAGCTCCATCCATGTTGTTGCAAATGATAGGATTTGTTTTTTTCTTATGGCTGAATAATATTCCATTGTGTAATATGTAGCACATCTTCTTTATCCATTCATCAACTGATGGACACTTAGGTTGCTTCCATATTTTGGCTATTGTAAATAGTGCAGCAATAAACATAGGGGTGCATCTGTCTATTTCAAACTGGAGTGCTGCATTCTTGGGGTAAATTCCTAGAAGTGCAATTCCTGGATCAAATGGTATTTCTATTTTGAGCATATTGAGGAACCTCCATACTGCTTTCCACAATGGTTGAACTAATTTACACTCCCACCAGCAGTGTAAGAGGGTTCCCCTTTCTCCACAACCTCGGCAACATTTGTTGTTGTTTGTCTTTTGGATGGTAGCCATCCTTACTGGTCTGAGGTGATATCTCATTGCGGGTTTAATTTGCATTTCTCTGATGATAAGCGATGTGGAGCATCTTTTCATGTGTCTGTTGGCCATCTGAATTTCTTCTTTAGAGAAGTGTCTGTTCAGCTCCTCTGCCCATTTTTTAATTGGATTGTTTGCTTTTTGTTTGTTGAGGTGTGTGAGCTCTTTATATATTTTGGATGTCAACCCTTTATCAGATCTGTCATTTACAAATATATTCTCCCATACTGTAGGATACCTTTTTGTTCTATTGATGGTGTCCTTTGCTGTACAGAGCTTTTCAGCTTAATATAGTCCCATTTGTTCATTTTTGCATTTGTTTCCCTTGCCTGGGGAGATATGTTCAAGAAGCGGTCACTCATGTTTATGTCTAAGAGATTTTTGACTATGTTTTTTTCTAAGAGTTTTATGGTTTCATGGCTTACATTCAAGTCTTTGATCCATTTTGAATTTACTTTTGTGTATGGAGTTAGACACTGATCTGGTTTCATTCTCCTACATGTAGCTGTCCAGTTTTGCCAGCATCATCTGTTGAAGAGACTGTCATTTCCCCATTGTATGTCCATGGCCCCTTTATCGAATATTAGTTGACCATATATGTTTGGGTTAATGTTTGGAGTCTCTATTCTGTTCCATTGGTCTGTGGCTCTGTTCTTGTGCCAATACCAAATTGTCTTGATTACTGTGGTTTTGTAGTAGAGTTTGAAGTTGGGGAGTGAGATCCCCTCCACTTTATTCTTCCTTCTCAGGATTGCTTTAGCTATTTGGTCTCTTTGGTGTTTCCATATGAATTTTTGAACTATTTGTTCCAGTTCATTGAAGAATGCTGTTGGTAGTTTGATAGGGATTGCATCAAATCTGTATACTGCTTTGGGTAGGATGGCCACTTTGATGATATTAATTCATCCTAGCCAGGAGCATGGGATGAGTTTCCATTTGTTAGTGACCTCTTTAATTACTCTTAAGAGTGTCTTATAGTTTTCAGGGTATAGGTCTTTCACTTCCTTGGTTAGATTTATTCCTAGGTATTTTATTCTTTTTGATGCTATTGTGAATGGAATTGTCTTCCTGATTTCTCTTTCTATTAGTTTATTGTTATAGGAAAGCCACAGATTACTGTGTGTTAATTTTGTATCCTGCAACTTTGATGAATTCCGATATTAGCTCTAGTAGTTTCGGAGTGGAATCTTTAGGGTTTTTTATGTACAATATCATGTCATCTGCAAATAGTGACAGCTTAACTTCTTCTTTACCAATCTGGATTCCTTGTATTTCTTTGTTTTGTCTGATTGCCATGGCTAGGACCTCCAGTACTATGTTGAATAACAGAGGGGAGAGTGGTTATCCCTGTCTTGTTCCCGATCACAGAGGAAAAGCTTTCAGCTTCTCGCTGTTCAGTATGATGTTGGCTGTGGGTTTATCATATATGGCCTTTATTATGTTGAGGTACTTGCCCTCTATACCCATTTTGTTGAGAGTTTTTATCATGAATGGATGTTGAATATTATCAAATGCTTTTTCAGCATCTATGGAGATGATCATGCGGTTTTTGTCTTTCTTTTTGTTGATGTAGTGGATGATGTTGATGGATTTTCAAATGTTGTACCAACCTTGCATCCCTGGGATGAATCCCACTTGGTCATGGTGTATGATCCTTTTGATGTATTTTTGAATTCGGTTTGCTAATATTTTGTTGAGTATTTTTGCATCTATGTTCATCAGGGATATTGGTCTGTAGTTTTCTTTTTTGGTGTGGTCTTTGCCTGGTTTTGGTATTAGGGTGATTTTGGCTTCATAGAATGAGTTTGGGAGTATTCCCTCCTCTTCTATTTTTTGGGAAACTTTAAGGAGAATGGGTATTATGTCTTCTCTGTATGTCTGATATAATTCTGAGGTAAATCCATCTGGCCCAGGGATTTTGTTCTTTGGTAGTTTTTTGATTACCACTTCAATTTCATTGCTGGTAATTGGTCTGTTTAGATTTTCTGTTTCTTTCTGGGTCAGTCTTGGAAGGTTTTATTTTTCTAGGAAGTTGTCCATTTCTCCTAGGTTTCCCAGCTTGTTAGCATATAGGTTTTCATAGTACTCTCTAATAATTCTTTGTATTTCTGTGGGGTCTTTCGTGATTTTCCTTTCTCGTTTCTGATTCTGTTGATTTGTGTTGACTCTCTTTTCCTCTTAATAAGTCTGGCTAGAGGCTTATCTATTTTGTTTATTTTCTCAAAGACTCAGCTCTTGATTTCATTGACTTTTGCTATTGTTTTATTCTTCTCAATGTTATTTATTTCTTCTCTGATCTTTATTATGTTCCTCCTTCTGCTGACCTTAGGCCTCATTTGTTCTTCTTTTTCTAATCTCAATAATTGTGACATTAGACCATTCATTTGGGATTGTTCTTCCTTCTTTAAATATGCCTGGATTGCTATATACTTTCCTCTTAAGACTGCTTTTGCTGTATCCCACAGTAGTTGGGGCTTTGTGTTGTTGTTGTCATTTCTTTCCATATTTTGCTGGATCTCCATTTTGATTTGGTCATTGATCCATTGATTATTTAGGCCATGTTGTTAAGCCTCCATGTGTTTGTGAGCCTTTTTGCTTTCTTTGTACGGTTTATTTCTAGTTTTATGCCTTTGTGGTCTGAAAAGTTGGTTGGTAGGATTTCAATCTTTTGGAATTTACTGAGGCTCTTTTTGTGGCCTAGTATGTGGTCTATTCTGGAGAATGTTCCATGTGCACTTGAGAAGAATGTGTATCCTGTTGCTTTTGGATGTAGAGTTCCGTAGACGTCTATTAGGTCCATCTGTTCTAGTGTGTTGTTCACTGCCTCTGTGTCCTTACTTATTTTCTGTCTGGTGGATCTGTCCTTTGCAGTCAGTGGTGTTTTGAAGTCTCCTAGAACGAATGCATTGCATTCTGTTTCCTCCTTTAATTCTGTTAGTATTTGTTTCAGATATGTTGGTGCTCCTGTGTTGGGTGCATATATATTTATAATGGTTATATCCTCTTGTTGGACTGAGCCCTTTATCATTATGTAATGTCCTTCTTTATCTTCTGCTAGTTTCTTTATTTTGATGTCTATTTTGTCTGATACTAGTATCACAACACCTGCTTTTTTCTCTCTGTTGTTTGCATGAAATATCTTTTTCCATCCCTTGACTTTAAGTCTGTGCATGTCTTTGGGTTTTAGGTGAGTCTCTTGTAAGCAGCATATGGATGGGTCTTGCTTTTTTATCCATTCTATTACTCTGTGTCTTTTGATTGGTGCATTCAGTCCATTTAAATTTAGGGAGATTATTGAAAGGTATGTACTTATTGCCATTGCAGGCTTTAAGTTTGTGCTTACCAAAGGTTCAAGGTTAGCTACTTTACTATCTTACTGTCTAATTTAACTTGCTTATTAAGCTATTATAAACATGGTCTGATGATTCTTTATTTCTCTCCCTTCTTACTCCTTCTCCTCCCTTCTTCATATGTTGGGTGTTTTGTTTTGTGCTCTTTAGGAGTGCTCCCATCTAGAGCAGTCCCTGTAAGAAGCCCTGTAGAGGTGGTTTGTGGGAGGTAAATTCCCTCAATTTTTGTTTGTCCGGGAATTGTTTAATCCCTCCTTCATATTTAGGTGATAATCATGCTGGGTACAGTAATCTTGGTTCGAGGCCCTTATGTTTCATTGCATTAAGTATATTGTGCCATTCTCTTCTGGCCTGTAGGGTTTCTGTTGAGAAGTCTGATGATAGCCTGATGGGTTTTCCTTTGTAGGTGACCTTTTTTTCTCTCTGGCTGCCTTTAATACTCTGTCCTTGTCTTTGATCTTTGCCATTTTAATTATTATGTGTCTTGGTGTTGCCCTCCTTGGATCCCTTGTCATGGGAGTTCTGTGTACCTCTCTGTCTGAGAGGCCATTTCCTCCCCTAGTTTGGGGAAGTTTTCACCAATTATTTCTTCAAAGACACTTTCTATCCCTTTTTCTCTCTTCTTCTTCTTCTGGTACCCCTATAATGCAGATATTGTTCCATTTCAATTGGTTACACAGTTCTCTTAAAATTCTTTCACTCCTGGAGATCCATTTATCTGTCTCTGCATCAGCTTCTCTGCATTGCTGTTCTCTGTTTTCTAGTCCATTAATGGTCTCTTGCATCTCGTCCATTCTGTTTTGAAGTCCTTCCAGAGCTTGTTTTATTTCTGTATTCTCCCTCCTTAGTTCTTGCATATTTCTCTGCAAGTCCATCAGCATGGTTATGACTTTTGTTTTGAATTCTTCTTCAGGAAGACTGGTTAAATCTATCTCCCCAGGTTCCTTCTCAGGGGAAGATGTAGAAGATGTCAAAGCTGTCTGGGTTAGTCTTGTCTGGATCAAATTTTTTTGCCTTTTCATGTTGATAGGTGCAGTGGAGTGCTATTGATGCATCTATCAGCTGGGAGAGTCAAGCCTCTTTCCACTTGGCTCCTGGTCTTTCTTTACTGGGACAACTGCGATCCCTAGTGGCTTGTGTTGGGCAATTGCATGTAGACTGGGTCTTTGTATCTTGTCCCGCTGGTATGGAGGAAGCTCTCTTGCTGAGGTCATGGCCAGCCTCAGGCTGCTGCTCTGCTATGGTGGGGCCCCAGAGGGGTAATGGACGGGGGGCTGTTTGGCTGTTTACCTCCATGAGGGGTCTCAGAGCTGTTGCCCCAGGGGTCAGTGCACCCGGAGTTCCCTGGAATTTACAGCTGCTGGACTGTGACCCAGGATGCTTCCATCTGGCTGTGCAGTCCCTGTCCCTTTAAGACTTTCAAAAAGCACTCGCTTTTCTTTGTTACAGGGGTGCCAGCTTTGGGACCCACTCACAGGTCCTACTGTCCTACTTCCCTAGTTTCCAGCACCCCACGCATGCACTGTGTCTGCGCTCTGGTGCGGATGGCTAGGGCTTGGTGTTCAGCAGTCCTGGGCTCCCTCTCCCTCCCCGCTCTGAGTCCTCTCATCCCGCCAGGAGCTGGGGTGAGGGGCGCTTGGGTCCCACTGGGCTGAAGCTTGTATCTTACCCCTTTCACCAGGCGCTGGGTTCTCGCCAGTGTGGATGTAGTCTGGCTGTTGTCCTGTGTCTTCTGGTCTCTCTTTTAGGATTAGTTGTATTTGTTGTATTTTCAAAAATATATATGTTTTTGGGAAGAGATTCCCACTGTCCTACTCACTCCACCATCTTGGCTCCACCCCTAAACTATCTTTCTATCTCCAAATATACAAAGTATTCACACAGGTATGCATCTTCTTCCTCTTCCTCCTGTTACTATGGAAGAAGAGTTCTTCCACTTATGTCTGGAACACATCCCTCTTTGTCCTCAGAGTCTTTGATTAATGATTCCAAATTTCTGTGAATCAACCAGTCCTTCTGCTAGATCATTCCTTTTAGTACCAAGACACCATCAACTATCTGTTGTGATCTCACATCATTTTTATCTACTGAATCATTTTTTTCTGCTGGCCTTCTCTACAAAACTTCTTGAAGTAGACCAAACTATGAGTCTCCATGGCTTCCATCCTATTCAATCTTTAGCTCCTTCCAGTCTGCTTTTTGTCTCTACCATTGAACCAAAATCGTGCTTGGGAAAGTCTCTGGCAATTCTCTTTTTTTCAAATCCAGTGGACACCTTTCTGTCCTTGACTACCCATCCCCTTCAGTAGTATTTTACATGGTTGAACACTTACTTCTTCTTAAGAAACTCTCCTCTTTTGGCTTTGAGTCACCACATTCTCTTAATTCTCTGTCTTACACTGTTGGCTGATCATTCTCAGTCTTCTGTGCTGACTCCAGCTTGTCCACCTGACCTCTAAGTGCTGGGTGCCCTCATGGTGCAATCCTGGGGACCCTCTTGACTACTGTTCTCTTGCTCTAGACTCATTGCTTTAAAAACCACCTGCAGTTCAGTTCCCAAATTGAAGTCCTATCCTTAACTTCTCTCCAAAGCTCCAGACTCATATGCGTAACTGCCTGCTTGATATCAACATTTGGGTGTTTAATAGGCATCTCCAACTTAATATTTCCAAAACAGAGTAATTTGTTCTCTCCTTCACTAATTTGTACTCCCTTTTCCACTACTTATTTTTCCCACCTCAAAGACTATTATTATCATCAATCAAATTGCTCAAGCCCAATACATACATGTACAAAAATCAAAGGGATCATCCTTTATTCCTCCCTTCTCCTATCTCTCACATTGGATCCATTACCTGGTTCTCCTTACCACTTTTAACTATCTAACTTTGGATTTTACTGATTCATCTCATTTATCATTCTTCTCTCATATCACAGTGTAAGCATTATGAGATGATCATTTGGGTTTGTTATGTACCCTGCCAGCACAGTGTCTGATACATAGGAGACTGGTGCAAGACACAATTGTTAAGTGAAAGTCCCAAGTCCCTCCACCCCTTGTTTTACATGTTATAGCCAGAAAGACCATGATATATGACTAAGTTTCAAAGAAAAGAGCCAAACAACAAATAACACATGCAATCATACTTCTGTTATACTTCAAAATTATTGATCTCTTCATATAATTTTTTCATTTGTTGCTCTTATATGAAAGAAATGTAGTAAAGAGCTCACAAGGTTAGTAAGAAAAGGGCCACAGTAGCTTTGTTTTAGCACAAAGTTTTAATCTTAAGTATTCTGCACGGAGTTCTCATTCCAGTATCTCTATTACAGACAAATAATCCAAGGCTTAGAATGATTAAGTAACTTGCCCAGGTCACATAACTGCTTAGTGGTATCACCCAGACTACACTGAGATTTTCTGATTTTTAAACCATAGTGCTGACATGCAGACTCATTTGTCTGTACTAACTACAGAACCCAGTGTATGTGTTTGCTTTAGATACTTATAACCAAGGGATTTGTTTCCAGTGTGTTGCCCTGTTGTCACTTTTTAAATTACTATTGATTCTCAGAACCCATTCTTAGAGGAAGAATCAATGTTCACACAGAGTAGAATGTATGTGCTAATGAATTTGACCTCATGGTAGGCAAAGGTTAAAGAGAGGAAGTTTCCAGTTAACTATATGTTTCAGGGAATTGCCAAGGATTAATAAGCGTATGATTTATCCATGGAAATTTCTGGAAATATAGGCATTTGCTGATTGTTAAGCACATACCACTTGGGTTTGACTATAGCCCGTATACACTTTATATGGGAGAGTGAAGCATAAATGTTTCCTTGATTAATCTATTGAAGTTCACTGAATATTTGCATCTGGATTTTATTCAAAGGTCTAATTTTGGAAGATATTTTGAAAAATGGGAAATTCTATGATGTCGTTCAATTTCAAGTTTACAAATGTGGAAACAAAATCTAGATTCTGGTTATCTCTTTGTCTCTCAGTATGAGCCCTAGAATAGGAGAAATTGTAGAAAGCTTCTCTGTTAGAAGGAATCCAAGAACCTATTGATTGGGTTTCACTTTTTATGTATCAGAATCTTTACTCTAAAACCTTAGGAAGCAAATAAATAGAGAAAAAGCCAAAACCTTCATCTCAATAAACATGGTCAGAAGCAAAAATGTATAATTCAAAAACATGCTGAGTACACAGAAAGACAGTTTTATGGCTAAACTATTTGATGTAACAAACTAAGAGTGCACAATTAAATGTACTAGTTCATTAGCATTTCCTAGATGTAATCTATCATTGACATAGAAACTTCTGACTATATGCCAATGGTTGGGCTCAAGAAGGAAACAGATGAATATAAAAAATGTGCTGTTCCATAGAGTCCACAGTGGGTCAAGATCACCCCTCAGGTCAACACAGAGAAATTCTCTTCCTATGGGTCATGCACTTTGCAGCATTAATTCCACCTTTCCCAGAAAACACTTTCTGATCCTTTTAGAAACTTGTGTCTTAGAATTTTGTCTTTATCTCTTCAGATCATTTATCATACCTTTTATTGAAATCATTTGTTTTTCTTTTCTGACTCATCTACTGAGGCCAAATATTCATTCTTATTTTCTTTTGTATCTTCCACAAGATACTCGAAAAATACTTGTGTATGAAATAAATGCACAAATAAGAAACATATATGTGTGTATGTGTGTGTACACATGTACATGAACACACACATCAAAAACACATAACATTAAGAGAGGAAGCAAATGTGTAGTTAAGTAGGACAGACACTGAATGTCAGGTGTAGGTGGTAATGCTGAGGGTTGGGTGCTTTGAGAAGTCCAGCAAAAGCAGTCGGAGTCATTGCTGGGCCTTGAAAAAGAAGGGTAGGGTTTTGATAATGATTAGGCAGGAGGTGGAAAACTGCAAGTCGGGTGGAACTGGGGATAAGAGTCAGCCCTGAGCCACAGTCCTTGGTTGTGCCTAATGGTATTAACTTCTACTCTAAGCTTTCTCCTCATTCCTCTGTGTGTGGCAGCCACACAGACTGTCTTGAGTTTCCTAGAAGTGTTTGCCAGGCCATCACCATCACTTTCCTGTGTGTGTTTGTGATTTGAGCTGCAGCTTCTGCCCAAAAGAGGATTTTATCTCCCTCACCACCTCAGTGACATGGTCTCATTTTGAAACAATTTAAAATATTTTCTCCATCTACACCACTTATATTTCCCTTGCTCTATTATCTCCATTCAGTAACTGTATTGCTCATGGAAAGGACAGTCTGACAGCCTAGAAAAATGTTATTAATAAAACTTAATTATCACTGTATTCTTTCTGCCTCTCCATGTTACTAAGTAGGGAAAGAAGACTTCTCAAAATAAACGATGAGGGTCATGCCTGGTAATAAATAACAGTTCCAGAAGCTGAACTGTCACCCTGGATGCTGTGGGACAGGCAGAAAGCCTCTGCTGGTTCTCTACAGACACAGTGGGTGTGCCTGGCTCACCAGCCAGCTGTGGACAATGAAAAATTGGCAAGGGACTCGGTTTTATTTTTTTTTAGTTTTTTTTATTTTGGTATCATTAATCTACAATTACATGAAGAACATTATGTTTACTAGGTTCCCCCCTTCACCAAGTCCCCCACACATACCCCTTCACAGTCACTGTCCATCAGTGTAGTAAGATGCTGTAAAATCACTACTTGTCTGCTCTGTGTCACACAGCCCTCCCCGTGCCTGCCCCACACTATACATGCTAATCATAATGTCTCCTTTCTTTTTCCAGACCCTTGTCCCTCCCTTCCCACCCATCCTCCCCAGTCCCTTTCGCTTTGGTAACTATTAGTCCATTCGTGGGTTCTGTGATTCTGCTGATGTTTTGTTCCTTCAGTTTTCCTTTGTTCTTATACTCCACATATGAGTGAAATCATTTGGTACTTGTCTTTCTACGCCCGGCTTATTTCACTGAGCATCATACCCTCTAGCTACATCCATGTTGTTGCAAATGGTAGGATCTATTTTTTTCTTATGGCTGAGTAATATTCCATTGTGTATATATAGCACATCTTCTTTATCCATTCATCTACTAGTGGACATTTAGGTTGCTTCCATATCTTAGCTATTGTAAATAGTACAGTGATAAACATAGGGGTATATCAGTCTTTTTCAAACTGGAGTGCTGCATTCTTAGGGTAAATTTCTAGAAGTGGAATTCCTGAGTCAAATGGTATTTCTATTTTGAGCATTTTGAGGAACCTCCATACTGCTTTCCACAATGGTTGAACTAATTTACACTCCCACCAGCAGTGTAGGAGGGTTCCCCTTTCTCCACAACCTCCCCAACATTTGTTGTTGTTTGTCTTTTCGAGGATGGTGATCCTTACTGGTGTGAGGTGATATCTCATTGTGGTTTTAATACGATAAAGGAGCCATGGACATACAATGAGGAAACTACAGTCTCTTCAACAGATGGTGCTGGCAAAACTGGACAGCTACATGTAAGAGAATGAAACTGGATCACTGTCTAACCCCACACCCAAAAGTAAATTTGAAATGGATCAAAGACCTGAATGTAAGTCATAAAACCATAAAACTCTTAGAAAAAACATAGGCAAAAATATCATGGACATAAACATGAGAGACTTCTTCATGAACATATCTCCCCAGGCAAGGGAAACAAAAGCAAAAATGAACAAGTGGGACTATATCAAGCTAAAAAGCTTCTGTACAGCAAAGGACACCATCAATAGAACAAAAAGGTCATCCTACAGTATGGGAGAATATATTCATAAATGACAGATCCGATAAAGGGTTGACATCCAAAATATATAAAGAGCTCACACACCTCAACAAACAAAAAGCAAATAATCCAATTAAAAAATGGTCAGAGGAGCTGAACAGTTTTCTAAAGAAGAAATTCAGATGGCCAACAGACACATGAAAAGATGCTTCACATCGCTTGTCATCGGAGAAATGCAAATTAAAGGGACTTGGTTTTAAAGGAAAGTCATGTTAGCCCTGAGATGCAGCAGGAGACGTGGGTGCAAGGAGACTACAGAGTGATAATATGGAAGATTTGGACTGAATCCCCTGCATCTTTGGGGTCTTCCACAAGAAGACACATTTTGGGGGCAACAAGTCAGTATAATAAACAAATCAGGACCCTAGGCAATGACTTGACAGGGATATAGTATAGAGTGTATTAATTAGCACATGCTTTTATTTTTTCTCCCTCCTATTGCCTAAACCTAATATGGTAACACATAAGATTATGTAAAACCATACCACCATATCCTGAGTATTTTTGAAGCCTCAGCAAGTGGAGGAGGAAATGCAGAGATGAAGATATGACGATGTTCTGTTTGTGCTCCTGAGTCCCAGAGTGGAGGAAGGGGATTGTTTGGGGATGAATTAAAGTCAGCTTTACCTCTGTGAAGAGTCTCACCAACACCATGTAAGACAAGGGTCAGGAGAGGAGAGAATCCATGTCTGGTCCTAGAGTTTCTTGGGGCTGGGATCTCGTGCTGTAAACTGGACTGTAACTTCTCCATAGCTTCATCTCTAATTATATCCTGCCTTCAAAGAGGCTTGGTAAAGATAATGTTCAGCAATACAGTAGAAACTGAGGTATAATATAAGTCAAATGGGGCTTTTACTGCGATTGGACACATTCAGAAGCCAACTACTTAAGGTCTGAAATAAGGTCAGTTGAGGCAAAATCTAGTTTTTGTATGAGAGCCAAGAAATTTTGGCAATTAGGGTAGAAGAAGTCTTCTTTTTTTCCAAAAGTATTAGCTCATTTATTAATGCATTGATTTAAGCCAAAATGTAAATAATTCTAAGTGTGTGCGGCTTGAGGCAAAGAAAAAGAAAACTTCTCTATTTTAAAATTTCCATTAATTTGATAATGGCTTCCTTCTATTGCTCTTCTTTGCTGTTTACCCTTCATCTGCAAGTCTGTTTGTTTTGTTTGTTTTTAAGTAAACAAAACAAGGAGGACTTTCCACTAGAGAGAAAAGCAGGCCTATAGCATTTTGCAGCCATGCTTAGTAAATGAGCACTGTGGTGCTTGCTTGGAATCCACTGACCTTGGCCTTGAGCTAGACCACTACCCAAAACCCTATCTGCTTTCACTTCACCCCTTGCAAGTAACCACTAGATTCCTGCCAAACAATGTCGACAAATGCCCAGCTAAGGTATTAACAGCAGGTGGACTGTTCTGACTGTAGACCATTGCTGCGGCCCCAGGAGCATGCAGTGATGGGTTGATGTGCAAAGTTTCATCTAGCACCTGTTCTTCCCTGATGAACTCCTGAGCTCAGCATATAGAGGTGGAGTGCATCCAGATGGCAGCTTCTAAAGAACTGAGCCCAGCACCTGAATCAGGCCTGTTTTGTGCCCATGATGCTTGGTGCCAGGACCTCCACATCAGACACTGAGATGTGGGAGCTCAGCAGCTGTCAGCATGGGCCCACCAACGCCTCACCTGATGGGCTTCATGCTGGGACTGAAGGAGGACAAGGAGAGAATGTGGCTTTCTGGAACTCAGGGGAACAATTTCTGCTTGCCTCAGACTTGAAAGAAGATTGAGAGGCTATTTTAAGGGTATTAACAGGGCTTAGAGAGGCGAAACTGAGAAACTGGATCCATAGCAGTTATTCCCGAATAGGCTTTTGCTCACATAGTTAACTCCCCTACCCCTGGACTCCAAAAACATCCTAGATTTGGTATGGAAAGACTGAAATGTTTCAGCTGCCATAGGAGTGAGAAACTTATTCCTATTGGTAATAGCAATTCATGGATCCAAGCACTCCCTCATCAAGGACACTGCTCCCTGCCCAGCCCTGCACTCCGAGCCTCCAGTGCAGGGATGAGAACAGAGGAGTGGAGTTATGTAAAGAGAAGACATGACTGGTTGAGCAGAGGAACCATCTCAGGAGCTCAGAGGAAGAGCCTTTAATCCAAGCCAGCCTCCCAAAGGATGTGACCTGCCATCTGAGGCTGGAAGAAGAGAGCCAGCAGGAGGGTGATGGGTAGAGCAGAGGCAGAGGGGTGAGCTGAGCACATGCTCAGAGGTAAGAAAGCTTAGACTTGTGACAAACCTCAACTAGCCATAAAAGCACGATAAGACTTCCCTCCATGCTCCCAGTGCCTCTGGAGGCTGATGGCTTGAGTGTCAATGGTGTGTATTGGGTTGACTTTAGGAACACTTCTGCTGGTAAAGCAAGGCCTCTGTACTCTTGTGACTCTATCTTTTTTTTAATTAAGGTATCATTGATATACAATGTCATTAATGTTTCACATGAAAAACACTGTGGTTACTACATTCACCCATATTATCAAGTCCCCCACATACCCATTGCAGTCACTGTCCATCAGTGTAGTAAGATGCCACAGAGTCACTATTTGTCATCTCTGTGCTACACTGTCTTCCCTGTGACCCTCTGCACACATCATGTGTACTAATCATAATACCCCTCAGTCCCCTTCTCCCTCCCTCCCCACCCACACTCCACCACCCCTCCCTTTGGTAATCGCTAGACCCTTCTTGGAGTCTGTGAGTCTGCTGCTATTTTGTTTCTTCATTTTTGCTTTGTTTTACACTCCACAAATGAGGGAAATCATCTGGTACTTGTCTTTCTCCACCTGGTTATTTCACTGAGCATAATACCCTCTAGCTCCATACATGTTGCAAATGGTAGAATTTGTTTTCTTCTTATGGCTGAATAATATTCCATTGTGTATATGTACCACCTCTTCTTTATCCATTCATCTACTGAAGGACACTTAGGTTGCTTCCATTTCTTAGCTATTGTAAATAGTGCTGTGATAAACATAGGGGTGCATATGTCTTTTTGAAGCTGAGAACTTGTTTTCTTTGGGTAAATTCCTAGGAGTGGAATTTCCGGGTCAAATGGTATTTCTATTTTTAGTTTTTTGAGGAACCTCCATATTGCTTCCCACAATGGTTGAACTAGTTTACATTCCCACCAGCAGTGTAAGGGGGTTCCCCTTTCTCCGCATCCTCACCAGCATTTATTGTTCCTAGTCTTTTCAATTTTGACTATCCTAACTAGTATAAGGTGATATCTCATTGTGGTTTTTATTTGCATTTCCCTGATAATTCCCTGATAAAAGAAAAATGAGCATCTTTTCACGTGTGTGTTGGCCATCTAAATTTCTTCTTTGGAGAAGTGTTTGTTCGTATCCTCTGCCCATTTTTTAATTGGGCTATTTGCTTTTTGGGTGTTGAGGTGTGTGAGTTCTCTATGTATTTTGGATGTTAACCTTTGTCAGATATGTCATTTACAAATATATTCTCCCACACTGTAGGATGCCTTTTTGTTCTACTGGTGGTATCCTTTGTTGTACAGAAGCTTTTTAGCTTGATGTAGTCCCATTTGTTCCTTTTTGCTTTTGTTTCCCTTGCCTGAGGAGATGTGTTCAGTAAAAAGTTGCTCATGTTTATATTCAGGAGATTTTTGCCTACGATTTCTTATAAGACTTTTATGGTTTCATGACTCACATTCAGGTCTTTGATCCATTTCAAGTTTACTTTTGAGTATGGAGTAAGACAGTAATCCAGTTTCATTCTCTTACATGTAGCTGTCCAGTTTGCCAGTACCAGCTGTTGAAGAGGCTGTCATTTCCCCATTTTTATATCCATGGCTCCTTTAACATATATCAGCTGACCATATATGCTTGATCTTATATCTGGGTTCTCTAGTCTACTCCATTGATCTATGGATCTGTTCTTGTGCCAGTACCAAATTGTCTTGATTACTGTGGCTTTGTAGTAAAGCTTGAAGTCAGGAAGCTTAATTCCCCCAGCTTTATTCTTCCTTCTCAGGATTGCTTTGACTATTTGGGGTCTTTTGTGGTTCCATATGAATTTTAGATAACTTTATTAATTATACTTTTAGAGAGAGCAATGTGATCTGGATTTACTATAAAATCTTGTTTTAAACATTTGTTTTATAGCAATCTGAAGGTATGGTTGTTATTTCATTGGTCAGTATTAATGGCTGGAAAAGATTTAGCAAAGATTTTTAGATTCAAATGAAAGCTGGCATTGTTGGATGAGTATACTAAATCCTTATATTTATTTTCAATCAAATTCTCTAATTATGCTCATGTTCTTCTTGAAATTCACTAAGCAAATTTCCATCTTCCTGGATGTCAGTCAGCATACAAGCAAACTAATTGGAAGGTATTATGTCACGATATTTCCAACAAATAAATCTACAGCTCACTAACATGCTTTACTTTGAAGATTGTTTTTAACAAGTTGAAAAACTGGGGTTCCAAGGGCACAGAGATGAGAGGCCTTGTAAGTGACATGGCATTGTTTTAGGTAGCAATGTTTTGACATGATGGAAATATTTCCAGAGTTTTTCAGATGTTCTCACCATCACACAAGCTTTTTTCTCTTGAAAATGAGTTTTTCTCACTCCTTTCTTGAAAGTCACCATTATAGTGATATAGGACAAATTAATTGCATTTTTTCTGTTAAGAGTTTTTTGTTAGGAAGCATACCCTAACTTAACCACAAAATGGTTAAACATTTGAAATACTTGTATTTTGGTAGAAGAAAAATACATAATTCATTATTGTCGGTGTCAGTTCATATATAAAGTATTAACAGCCTTAAGTTCTTATAATTTTGGGACATTATCTCTCTATAAAATTCCATCATTTCTTCCTGTGCCTTAGTGAATCATAAGGGCTGTACACCCTTATTTTAGAGACACTGATCTAGGAGTTGGGAAAAGTCTTTGCAGTGGAAAGTTTCAGTCCTTCTTCCTTTATTGAGCAGAGTATGATGCAGAAGGTGGTGGTACTCAATCTTCCATCCCCAACCTGGGTTTATCTCACAAGTCACTGATTCACCACTACTCCAGTCTGCAGTGGATCACTTCCTTCTTAAATGTCTACCCCTCTTTACTTTTACCCTCTCCCCCACCTGCTCTATAGGTTCTCAAGATCTCAGTGTTTTTCAAATGACATCAGATTCATGAGTCTAATGAGAAGGCATAAAATTTTGTGAGCCAGAGTTTCCTCATCTGTAAAGAGGATTCAAGTATATTTCAAAGGTCCATTCTATCTTTAAGACTCTTTCTCAATTTTTCTCTCTCTCCCTGAGCAAAGATGTACCAAGTCACTGTCAAGTTGAGTGCATGCACTAGCTCCCTATATTCTCAATATAAATATTTTTACTACACTGTAATTTAATTCATGACATACCTGTTTGGTGAAAATATTTATTGAAGAGTATAGGAAACCTATGATCTTCTTTCACTGAACACATTCAACTTCTTCCATTCGTTCTCAGATTTGAAACAGAATTAATCTGTTTCTTGTGCTGCATGCCTTTTAAATAAATTCAAACCCATTATTATTGACCTTGATTAACATTTACATAACATTTAATATTTACAAACTGGCATTGCAACCATTTGAAGGCACAGAATTATAATAGCTGCAGATGTGAATTCCTTCTTAGGTTTTGACTGAAAAAGAACTTACTAAAGATGGTAAAGTATGATAATAACAATGACAATAATAAAAATTTTATCTTGGCTTAAAATCATATTCTTTGGGATGGAGGTGGGTACATTCATTATAGATATTATTAGCTGTGTTGACAGAAAATGATGTGTGTTTCTTGGAAACATAACAAAAAATAACAACTATTTATTGGATATCTGCTGCAAGGCATCATAACAGGTGCATGTAAATGTTTGTTCAAGCAGTAGGTTAGGGACTTCAGAGTATACAGACCAGTCGAGACATCATTTATCCATGGCATGACTTTCAGTACTGACCTGAGGATTCAGGCCTCTCTAGAGAAACTTGAGCATCCCCAGGTAAAATTTTGAATCCAACCCGATAAATGGTCTTCCACAGTGATGATAATTCAGGATGAAGTCAGAGGACCCCTGCTATTTTGGCTGAAATCATAGAAATTAGAAGATGATTTAGCTCTTTGGAAGTACATTAATGGATGTGATCAGATTTTGCCATCTTCTTTTGTTTTAGCACTGATGTCTCTGCATCCAGGGAAACATGGATTCCTTGAGATTTATTATATATACAATTATATCTCCTGAAAAAAACAGAAGCTTTGGTTTCTGATCTGGCATGTACAGAGCTTGAAAGTCATCACTCCCTCCTAACTGGTACTTAAAACTGAATAAACTAAAAATCCGTTATTCTTAGATCCATCAGAGAATCTAGGTCACAGGGCAAACTGCTGCCCCCCAAATTAGAGAGATGGGTAAATACAGAGACGCACAACTTACTGGAGCAGAAACCTATGCAGGAACTAGAACTGAAGCAGGAAAATCTACACAGTAATTGATGAATTTCTGGAGGCTGTGTGGATCATCTGAGACTTAAAACCTCCATGGGGGCATGTAGGGCAAGTCTTCTGGGAGCCCCACACATTTTTGAGTTTTACCTCCAGAAGCTCTACCAGGTGCTCACAATCAAGTTTAGAGTCATCCTTCATACATCTGGTTAGCAGAGGGGAAAGTAATCCTTCTGGAATACACCAGGGGGTTCTGTTCTTCATCACAAGAGAAACTGTTTTACCAGAGCCTGACCTGAGGGAAGGGAAATGCCAAAATCCAGCCTCCCTGGTCTTTCTGTCCCACCTAAGCAGAAGGGGAGAAAAGAAAAACACTCTCAGGGTCACAGCCCAAGGGCACAGGTTCACTCAAAGACTGAGACCTAGTTGTAGGAGTATAGCATGTTTCCCTCCCCCCACATCACCCCACCTCTTTATCAAAGGCCTTTTACCCAGTACTTCATGTCTGGCTTTTTCAGCAGAAAATTACAAGGCATACTAAAGTAAAAAAAAAACACAGTTTGAAAAGACAAAGAAAGCAGGAGAACCAGACCACATATGGCAGACATGCTAGAATTATCATACCGTAAATTAAAGAAACTATGATTAGTATTCCAACAACAAAAGGAAAAAGTGGACAATGTGCAAGAGTAGGTAGATGATGTAAGCAGAGACATGGAAATTCTAATAAAGAATAAGAAGGCTAGAGATAAAACAAAAACAACAGAACACCACATTGTGGCAGAAATGGAGGGGACCTTTGATGGGCTCTGTCGGCTAGACATGGCTGAAGAAAAATCTCTGAGCTTGAGCATATGTCAACACAAACATTACAAACTAAAAATAATAGAAAAAAAAGATTGGAAAAAAATTGGACAGAATATCTGGGACAAGTACAAATGGTGTGTCATACATATAATGGAATTAGCAGAAGAATAGAGAAATGAATAATGGAAACATTTGAAGCAATAATGACTGAAAATTTTGCTCAAATTAATGTCAGACACCAAGGAAACTCAGAGAACACCAAACAGGGTTATTGCTCCCCTGCCCCCCAAGTCCCATGTAAACATACCATAGACTGCAGAAAATCCAAGATAATGGGGAAAAAACCTTGAAAGGAGCCAGAGATGGGGGAAAAAATCTTACATATAAAAGAGCAAAGATAAAAATTACATCTGACTTCTCAGAATCCATGTAAGCCAAAAGATGGTGGAGTGAAATATTTGAAGGATAGAGAGAAGAAAATGACCAACCTCAAATTCTGTGTCAGAAATTTACCTTCAAAAGTGAATGAGAAAGAAAGAATTTCTCAAAGAAACCTTGAGGGAATTTTTTGCCAGTAGATCTCTCTTGCAAGCTATGTAAAAAGAAGTTTTGAAAGAAAATGATACAATAAGAATCTTGGATGTACATGAAGAAAAAAAGAACTTTAGGGAAGTAATAAGTAGAGTAATATACAAACTTTTTTGCTCTTTATTCATCTAACAGAAGGCTTTGTAGTTACAAGATACTTGTACTACCCTGAAGTTTAGGAGATTTGTCAGGTCATACCTGCTGCCTGCTCCACTATCTATTCTCAGTGAAAACATAGATGAGGCACTAATGAAATCCCCATCCTTTGTATCTTTTTTATTTCTAATTTTCCAGAGCAGAAAGAGGAACTTTATGGTCTGCAATTATTCAAAGAGGGAAAGAATAGTTTAATTCTTGCTAAATTATACAGGCATTTCCTGATTTGACATCAAACTCAGATCTTATAATAGGGCAGACCCTCATCCAAACTGAGGGTCTTGATTGAGGGTCTCATTATAACAAGGAGAGAGGCTGAGCTTATGCCATGTCCACTCCCCTAACTCTGAGCAACCTATCTTTGCGGTATTTTCCTTCTGTAACTACGTTCAAGCAATTAGAATTCATTTACAAGATTAATGTTCTTTCTTGACTCTGCTTCCAGGGATAGTCATTTGGGAAGATTGCCTCTTTGCATTTCCTTCTTACCCAAAAGCACCTAAAGCAGTTTAATCAGTAGGAACAAAACCAAAAATACAGCTTTTGAAAACAAGCTACCAATGCCCTGGCTTGGCTACACTCACATCCTTCCTCAGTGTCTCATTCCAACTTTGTCACTCCTGATTGGAGTGACAAATGGTGTAATTCAGTGATTGCCTGACACAAAAAATTAATGGCCTATTCATTTAAAAGTTAATTTCTTGTAAATATTGCATCTGCTTCTCACCATGAAACATTCTTAAAAATGGAGAAGAGCAAGGGATTGTACTGAATATTGGAATTGGTGTACACTACTGTTCTTGCAGTTCTATTTCTTTTTAAATAATCTAGAACTTACAGAAAAGTAGCAAGTACAGTGCAAATAACTCTTGACACTGAACCATTTGAAAGTGAGCATGTTTCCCATCACTACTTCTAATTTAGTATTTATTTCTTACAAACAAGAATATTCTTTTATATAACCACAATACAACTGTCAACTTCAGGAAATTAACAGACCCAACTCTGGTGGAAAACAACAAGATGATCCAGACTCATGTACTTTGCCTGCCCCAGCCCTGGTTCTATAATCCAAAGATCGCTGAACTTTAGTGAAGAATGGTATTTAGAAGCCAAGCATTGTTTTCTGTGTGTGCTCATAGCTTCTGCAGTGGTGTTGCTTTCAGCCTCTCCCAGGAGACAGAGCTAGGATGTGTTCTACATATACAAGAATACATTACATCTATGTTTACTTATGTATTTAATTATTCATACATATAAAATCACGAGTTTACATCAGTATCTCTGATTTCAGTCTTACACTACAGAATTCATTCTTGTTTTTTTCATTTCCATATTTACAATCGTTTTTCCTAATAGTGAGAAATCTGGTTCCCATTAGCCTTAACATATGCACTAATTTGATCCATGCCCCATATGAAACCAAACTCCTGTCGCTCCCACCCCTTCTCCCATGCTGGTGCTGCCTATGCTCTGCGTAAGCTCCAATAACATGTGCCAGGCTTCTCTCTGCCTTCCTCACCCCAGCTGGCCTCCCAACACCCTACCTGGGATGGTCTCCCTTCTGCATGCCCTCCTTATCTGATTTGTTGATAAAATCTTGGAGATGGTTTCCTGAGAGAACCCTGTATTTTAGATCCTTCAGTCCAGTTCTCTGGGCTCCCAGTGACCCTCAAAGCTCCCTGATCTAACATGGAAAAGAATAGGCAATAGGAGCATCAATTAATTCAGCAAAAGTTGTGTCAGCTTTCAAGAAGTGCTTCTTTATGGCAGGAGGAAATATGCTATGAGCAATGATTCTCTTTTTCTGATGTTAAATAAAACCAAGGGCTGTGCACTCTTGTTCTCAGGAAGAAATGTTGCTGCTAGTCCCTCCTGTGACTTCCTACACAGCTGTCCTGATGTACTGTTAAGTCCAAAGGGATAAACCAGACAAGATGGTTGGGAAGGTGGCAAGGACAGACCCAACACATCAGCCACAGTACACCAAGGAGAGGTAAGGAGTTGTTGGGAAGGGAAAGGTTGATGTGCTTCCAATAATAACATCAGCAGGAGTTCATGGTTCTTTATTCGCAATTGAATTCTACATAGTAAAAATATGCTGAATGCAGTTTCACCTCCACTTTGAGTTTGGAGTTTGAGTTTGCAGACTCTCCCACAAGGACACACATTCAGTGTTATCTTTAGAAAAGTTTCTATATATTATTGACCCAGATGGAAGGTGTTTTCTTGAAAAACCCTATGATGTTAGTGGGAGCAATGTCTCTCTGCTTGAAACATTCATAGCAGCTAGCTTTAGGTACTGCCGGGATGATGTTCATATTCTAATTTTCAATTATTAGTATGTTCCCTTAAGTTGCATGTCACCATACTGTTTAGAAACAACCTCTGGAATAATCTTTCATAATACTTCCCACTGAGGCATCATTGACCTGGAAGATAATGTTGAGAGCATGGATAGCACATGTTTCTCATGGCAATGACCTGGAGGAATTTTAGTGTTTCTTCTTTAGCTTTATCTTTTTTCATAACATACAATTCAGGTGTTGTTGTTGTTGTTGTTTTTAGCTTTCCAGAGAGCTATGCAAACTCCTCATCCTCAGTCTTTCCAGAAATGGTGAATTTCACCTTGTTCCTGAGGGTCCATGATTTAAGCCCTGCCATTAGGGAAGGAGGTTGGCTTCAAACAGCCGCTTCTAATTGGAAAAGATACAATTAAAAAATGTTTGCAGTTATTTTGCCTCATAACAAAATGCTGGAATCAGAATCATATAAAACTCAAGACATTTTCCCCCTTTCTCTGACCCTCTTCTCATTCTCTCCAAAGAAACTTGATCTTCATGTTTCATTTCTGTCCTTGTACAAGTGCCAACCAGGTCACAAGGTAAGACTAGAGGCAACTGTTCAATGTGTTCACATTGCTTCTTTTCTTCTCTTTCTTGTGCTCCGTTGTGCCACTGTCCCAGATGTCAAGGCCAAAGTTACAGATAAAATGGAAAACCAAAGTGGTCTACTGACGCTGCTGGTGGGAGCTCAGTGGTCTCGCCAAAGTCTCCATGGCAGCTCTCCAGTCCCTTGTGTGACCAGGAACACATAAACCATGGGTAAAGAACGTTAGACTCCCTCACAAAGAAGACTTTTTGTGTCCCTACCACTGGCCCCAACCTAAATGTGTGGATGTATGGAGGGGAGAAGGGGACAGATGCAAGAAAATGGTTTCCTGGTTAGGTAGAACATGCAGATGCTGGATGTTAGACTTCCCTGTTATTAAAGCCAGAAAAGGCAATGTAATTTAAAACTTTCCCCCTGGATTTAGTGCCATCATTGTGCATCAGTATTTGTTGCATTGTAAGCTAAAGATGTCCTTGAGGCTGCTGTGCAACACAGCTCCCCTTGACCTACACTAATGGACCAGACTGCTAAGCTTTCTTTGTTCATACATTTTGTCTTAATTTCCTGACTCATTCTTCACTGTCAGGAATTTAGATAACGCATCTTGCTATTAGCCTGTTCTTCCTTATCAACCACATTCTCTTCTAATTTGCTCTGGTCAAATAACCCAAATGAAACAAGTTTTTAAACATGAATATAAAATGAACTTGGAAAACTATACACGTTTAGCTAATAGACTTTTAGCACGTGAAATTAGACTTCCATCCCACATGCTCATGCTCTTTTTAACATTTATCTTCATATTAAGTTGCATTTGAGAAGAGGTTATTTGAGGTCTGATCTCCAGATATTATGATGGATTGTTATTATTATAATTTTATAAACTTGACTCTATAAGAGAGCTACTCTCAACCAATATATTTACACACTATTATACTCTTTGTTCATAGTTCAATTGCAAAGGACAGAATTGTCACTCTAACTGGTCTGAACAGTACTATAGACCAATTGAAGGTTTACAGAACCATTGAAATAGCTAGAGGAGCAGGCTGGAGGCTGAGCTTCCAGGAGCAACTTCCAGCCACTGGAACTATTCTTGTGCCACCAAGAGGAAAGGGAGCCAGTCGCCTCTGTAGATTGCAAAACCACACTGCTTCCAGCACAATCCAGCCAACTGAAAGGATGGTCGACATGCAGTGTGTTCCCCTCTAATCTGTTGTATCCTGAACCCTACTAGTTGCAAGGGAGCCTGGGAATTGCAGTTTAAACTTCCCAACATCAACAGTACAAGAGGTAATGCTAGAAAGGATTTGGAGCATTAGTTGAGAAGCCAATCCACAGAATGCCTCCTCACATAGAATTATCTTATCATATAGTTTTAAGTAAAGAAAAAATTATCTATCACAAAACAACTGTCAAAAGAAAATCCAAACTTTGTGTTAATGGCTTAGGTCTGATGAAATATTAATTGTGTGATATTTTTATGTGTGTCTGTATGAGTGTGTATGTGTGTGTGTGCATATGTATGTATATTTTTGTATACATGCAATATGCACATGGGGAGCCACTGTGGTGGGGAGCAGAGTCACATTGCACCAGCATGACCATGGTTATGATGCTCTTTGAGCAGGAACTAAGAGCAGAACTAAAACCCTTAGAATGGTTCAAGATGGAGAGGCATTTATACAGCTATGCCCTAGGAGCTGATTATGCAAAGGCAGTTCGGTCCATGTCCTGGAAAGAATTCATATAAGAGAGAGATACTCATCAACAAATAACTGTAAGACAACATGGTAAGTTTTATGCTGGAAGAATATGGCTCCAAAATCTTCATCAAAATATCCTTGAACTGCAGACAAGGAAAGAATGGAGGTCTCATTTACAATGACCCTCCATAAAAAATGAAACTATTTGCTATCTCACATTTTATCTTACAACTTCATGTGATTTGATGGTCTACTTTATATTATTTTTGTTATTTAATTAAAAATGTTTGTATGCATATATTTTAAATAACTTGCCATCATGTAGAAAATGTTATCTTTTTGGCTCACGGACAAAATAGTGTTACATTGAATCTATTATTATCAGAAACTAGGACTCAATGGAAGGGGCCTGGTGCTGGATGATGAAATTTTTTCTCTGTTTTGATGTCAGAATATTTCTAAAATCTAAGCCCACCAAGATATATGCCTTTTTATGGCAACTTTACTCAGGATTTTTGTGAACATTATCACTTTATGAGATAGAATCCTTTATTTGTATGATTAGCAATGAACTCTTTCACCTTATTCAGGTTTTCCCCTGTGTTGCAACTTTTTCTCATGAAGAAACAGAACAAGGAAAGCCTGAATATATAAACTGTGAGTAGCAGAACAGTGGCATTCTGCAGCAGAGGTGGGTGCTGGAGATGCACAGGGGATTCATGCCTGTGGGAGGCATATAAATATGATCACTGAAATTATCCAAAATTGTTGGAACATGTGGTTATCATAAAAAGCAGGCCAATTTTATGATCTTTGCAATTATTTTTCAATTCTCTCCAGACAATGCTTCCCTGTATTGCCTGTCTCCAGGACAGAGAGCTTGTACTGCCCAATTTAAATAGTCCCTGCTCCACTGTGTGGGAAAATCTTCAAGTCACTTCCCATTATATTGTCATTGGGCTGCAAGACGATTATTCAGAACACTTTCTTCCTTTATAAAACATCATTTTGGCCACCTCATTGAACACAGACATTTTATAAACCTCATCTTTCTAAACATAAGGAACAAATAAACCAATAAATGAGCCAGCTCATTACATCTATGTATTCATTCAAATGTTACATAAACAACTGGGTTAAATTTGTTTTCCAGCCAATTGTTTTCATACATCTGTGGAGAACAACCAAGTAGATCTCTCCATATTCTGGAAGTATCTTTTATACTTTGCTACTGCTTTTTGAGTCTGACACAGCTCAAGCCAACCCACACCTTCATCATTTCTTCCTCTTTTTCATTGCTGGCTCTGCAATGTGTATCTGAAACTAATTTCAAAGGAAGCCTCCAGTAACTTCTAATGTGCTTGTTCGATTGCACTTTACATATTGTTCCTGGCCCATCATTTTCATTGTGAATATTTTCGTGATTATCTATTTCACAAGGCTGGTTTATAAATGTCTCCACAATAGTGATGGCTCATGCAACACTTGGTCAGGATGTTCAAGAAAGAGAAGCACAAAAATACAACCTTCCAAGGCTGACCCAGAAAGGAACAGAAAATTGAACAGACCAATTACCAACAAAGAAACTGAATTGGTAATCAAAAAACTATGTAAGAATAAAACACCCAAACCAGATGGTTTCACTGCTGAGTTTTATGAAACATATAGTGAAGACCTAATATTCATCCTCCTTAAAGTTTTCTGAAAAGTAGAAGAGGCAGGAATACTCCCAAAATCATTCTACAAGGCCAGCATCACTCTAATACCAAAACCAGGCAGAGACACTACAAAAAAAGGTAATTACAGGCCAATATCCCTGATGAACGTAGATGCAAAAATACTCAACAAAATATTAGCAAACCAAATTTAAAAATACATCAAAGAGATCATCCATCATGTTCAAGTAGGATTTATTCCAGGGATGCAAGGATGGTACAACATTCAAAAATCTCTCAACATCATCCACCACATCAACAAAAAGAAGGACAATAACCAGAAGATCATCTCTATAGATGCAGAAAAAGCATACAACAAAATTCAACATCCATTCATGATAAAAACTCGCAACAAAATGGGATTAGAGGGAAAGTATCTCAACATAATAAAGGCCATATATGACAAACCCACAGCCAACATTATACTTAACAGCGAGAAGCTGAAAGCTATTCCTCTAAGATTGGGAATAAGACGAGGATGCCCACTCGCCCTGCTTTTATTCAACCTAGTTCTGGAGGTCTAGCCACTGCAATCAGACAACACAAAAAAATAAAAGGCATCCAGATTGGCAAGGAAGAAGTAAACTGTCCCTGTTTGCAGATGACATGATACTGTACATAAAATACCCAAAAGAATCCACTCCAAAACTACTGGGTCTGATATCTGAATTCAGCAAAGATGTGAGATACAAAATTAATACACAGAAATCTGTAGCTTTCCTATACACTAACAATGAACCAATAGAAAGAGAAATCAGGGAAACAATTCCATTCACAATTGCATGAAAAAAAGAATAAAATATCTAGGATTAAACCTAACCAAGGAAGTGAAAGACCTATACTCTGAAAACTACAAGACATATGAGAGAAATTAAAGAAGATACCAATAAATGGAAACACATCCTGTGCTCATGGACAGGAAGAATTAATATTGTCAAAATGGCCATCCTGCCTAAAGCAATCTACAGATTCAGTGCAATCCCTATTAAAATACTGACAGCGTTCTTCAACAAACTAGAGGAAATAGTTCTAAAATTCATATGGAATCACAAAACACCCCAAAGAGGCCAAGCAATCCTGAGAAGGAAGAATAAAGTGGGGGGGATTATGCTCCCTGACTTCAAGCTCTACTACAAAGCCACAGTAATCAAGACAATTTGGTAGCGGCACAAGAACACACCCATTGACCAATGGAATAGACTAGACAGCCCAGATGTAAACCCAAGCATATATGGTCAATTGATATACAATAAAGGAGCCGTGGATATACAACATGGAAATGTCAGCCTCTTCAACAGCTGGTGTTGGCAAAAGTGGACAGCTACATGCAAGAAAATGAAACTCGATTATTCTCTAACCCCATACACAAAAGTAAACTCAAAATGGATCAAAGACCTGAATGTAAGTCGTGAAACCATACAACTCTTAGAAGAAAACATAGGCAAAAATCTCTTGAATATAAACATGACCATCTTCTTGGCCAAGGGAAACAAAATCAGAAATGAACAAATGGGACTACATCATGCTAAAAAGCTTCTGTACAGCAAAGGACACCATCAGCAGAACAAAAAGGCATCCTACAGTGTGGGACAATATATCTGTAAATGGCATATCTGACAAGGGGTTAACATCCAAAATATATAAAGAAGTCACATGCCTCAACACACAAAAAACAAAAACAAATAACCCTATTAAAAAATGGGTAGAGGATATGAACAGACAATTCTCCAAAGAAGAAATTCAGATAGCCAACAGCCACATGAAAAGATGCCACACATCACTATTCATCAGGGAAATGCAAATTAAAACCACAATGAGATATCACCTCACACCAGTTAGGATGGCCAACATAGAAAAGAATAGAAACAACAAATGCTGGCAAGGATGCAGAGAAAAGGGAACCCTCCTACACTGCTGGTGGGAATGTGAACTAGTTCTGCCATTGTGGAAAGCAGTATGTAGGTTCTTCAAAAAACCAAAAAATAGGGGTGGAGCCAGGATGGCAACATGAGTAGAGCAGCGGAAATCTCCTCCCAAAACCACATATATCTATGAAAATATAACAAAGACAACTCTTCCTAAAATAGAGACCAGAGGACACAGGACAACATCCAGACCACATCCACACCTGCGAGAACCCAGCGCCTTGTGAAGGGGGTAAGATACAAGTCCCGGCCTGGCGGGACACAAGCACACCTCCCCCCAGCCCCTGGCAGGTGGAGAGCACTCAGCAGGGAGGGAGAGAGAGCCCAGGACTGCTGAACACCCAGCCCCAGGATTCCAGACCAGAGCGCAGACACAGTGCATGCGTGGGGTCCTGGATACTAGGGAAACAGGGCGGCAGGACCGGTGAGCAGGTGCCTGAGGCTGACGCGGGAGAACAAAGAAACGGGAGTGGTTTCTTTTTTTGGAGAGTGCGTTCTGGAAGCCTTAAAGGGACAGGGACCCCAATACTAGGGAAACAGGGCAGCAAGACTGGTGAGCGGGTGCCTGAGACCGGCGCCTGAGGACAAAGAAAATCGCACGTTTTTCCCTTTTTTTTTGGCAAGTGCTTTTTGGAAGCCTTAAAGTGACAGGGATCCCAATACTGGGGAAACAGGGCAGCAACACCAGTGAGCGGGTGCCTGAGATCAGCACCTGAGGACAAAGAAAATCGCACATTTTGCCCCCTTTTTTTTTTCTCTTTCATTGTTGCTGTTCTTGTTTTGGTTTGGAGAGTGCTCATTGGAAGTCTTAAAGGGGCAGGACAGGACACTAAGACCAGAGGCAGGGAATCTGGGGATCTCTGGGCACTCTAACCCCCTGGGCAACAGGGAGCACAGAGGCCCCTTACAGAGATAAATAGCTTCCCGCTGCTCCCCCTCCAACAGGGCTCCACCATTTTGGAAGAGGAGCCCCAGCCAGGCTACGCCCACAGCAACAGCAGAGATAAACTCCAAACCAACCGGGCAGGTAGCTGAAGCCCTGTCTGCGCACAGCTGCCAAGCACAAGCCACTAGAGGTCGCTATTCTCCCAGGAGAGGAAGGCCATAAACCAACAAGAAGGAAAGCTCTCCCAGCTGTCACTCGTAACAGCTTTGCAAACTATCTCTATCACCATGAAAAGGCAAAACTACAGGCAGACAAAGATCACAGAGACAACACGTGAGAAGGAGACTGACCTAACCAGTCTTCCTGAAAAAGAATTCAAAATAAAAATCATGAACATGCTGACAGAGATGCAGAGAAAAATGCAAGAGCAATGGGATGAGATGCAGAGAAAAATGCAAGAGCAAGGGGATGAAGTACGGAGGGAGATCACAGATGTCAGGAAGGAGATCACAGAAGTGAAACAAACCCTGGAAGGATTTATAAGTAGAATGGATAAGATGCAAGAGGCCATTGAAGGAATAGAAACCAGAGAACAGGAATGTATAGAAGCTGACATAGAGAGAGATAAAAGGATCTCTAAGAACGAAACAACACTAAGAGAATTATGTGACCAATCCAAAAGAAATAATATTCATATTATAGGGGTGCCAGAAGAAGAAGAAAGAGGAAAAGGGATAGAAAGTCTCTTTGAAGAAATAATTGCTGAAAACTTCCCCAAAATGAGGGAGGAAATAATCGAACAGACCATGGAATTACACAGAACCCCCAACAGAACGGATCCAAGGAGGACAACACCAAGACACATAATAATTAAAGTGGAAAGGATCAAGGACAAGGAAAGAGTTTTAAAGGCAGCTAGAGAGAAAAAGGTCACTTATAAAGGAAAACCCATCAGGCTAACATCAGACTTCTCAACAGAAACCCTACAGGCCAGAAGAGAATGGCATGATATATTTAATGCAATGAAACAGAAGGGCCTTGAACCAAGGATACTGTATCCAGCATGACTATCATTTAAATATGATGGCGGAATTAAACAATTCCCAGACAAGCAAAAGCTGAGGGAATTTGCTTCCCACAAACCACCTCTACAGGGCATCTTAAAGGGACTGCTCTAGATGGGAGCACTCCTAAAAAGAGCACAGAACAAAACACACAACATATGAAGAATGGAGGAGGAGGAATAAGAAGGGAGAGAAGAAAAGAATCTCCAGACAGTGTATATAACAGCTCAATAAGCAAGCTAAGGTAGGCAGTAAGATACTAAAGAAGCTAAACTTGAACCTTTGGTAAACACAAATCTAAAGCCTGCAATGGCAATAAGTACATATCTCTCAATAGTCACCCTAAATGTAAACGGACTGAATGCACCAATCAAAAGACACAGAGTAATAGAATGGATAAAAAAGCAAGACCCATCTATATGCTGCTTACAAGAAACTCACCGCAAGCCCAAAGACAGGCACAGACTAAAAGTCAAGTGATGGAAAAACATATTTCAAACAAACAACAGTGAAAAGAAAGCAGGGGTTGCAGTACTAATATCAGACAAAATAGACTTCAAAAGAAATAAAGTAACAAGAGATAAAGAAGAACACTACATAATGATAAAGGGCTCAGTCCAACAAGAGGATATAACCATTCTAAATATATATGCACCCAACACAGGAGCACCAGCATTTGTGAAACAAATACTAACAGAACTAAAGAGGGAAATAGACTGCAATACATTCATTTTAGGAGAGTTAAACACACCACTCACCCCAAAGGATAGATGCACTGGACAGAAAATAAGTAAGGACATGGAGGAACTGAACAACACACTAGAACAAATGGATGGAATAGATATCTATAGAACTCTACATTCAAAAGCAACAGGATACACATTCTTCTCAAGTGCACATGGAACAATCTCCAGAATAGACCACATACTAACCCACAAAAAGAGCCTCAGTAAATTCCAAAAGATTGAAATTCTACCAACCAACTTTTCAGACCACAGAGGCATAAAAATAGAAATAAATTCTACAAAGAAAACAAAAAGGCTCACAAACACATGGAGGCTTAACAACATGCTTCTAAATAATCAATGAATCAATGAACAAATCAAAATAGAGATCAAGGAATATATAGAAACAAATGACAACAACAACACAAAGCCCCAACTTCTGTGGGATGCAGTGAAAGCAGTCTTAAGAGGAAAGTTTATAGCAATCCAGGCACACTTGAAGAAGGAAGAACAATCCCAAATGAATAGTCTAACATCACAATTATCGAAACTGGAAAAAGAAGAACAAATGAAGCCTAAAGTCAGCAGAAGGAGGGACATAATAAAGATCAGAGAAGAAATAAACAAAATTGAGAAGAATAAAACAATAGCAAAAATCAACGAAACCAAGAGCTGGTTCTTTGAGAAAATAAGCAAAATAGATAAGCCTCTAGACAAACTTATTAAGAGAAAAAAAGAATCAACACAAATCAACAGCAACAGAAATGAGAACAGAATAATCACGACAGACTCCACAAAAATACAAAGAATTATTAAAGACTACTATGAAAACCTATATGCCAGCAAGCTGGAAAACCTAGAAGAAATGGACAACTTCCTAGAAAAATACAACCTCCCAAGACTGACCAAGGAGGAAACACAAGAGTTAAACAAACCAATTACGAGCAAAGAAATTGAAACGGTACTCAAAAAACTACCCAAGAACAAAACCCAGGGGCCGGACGGATTTACCTCAGAATTTTATCAGACACACAGAGAAGACATAATACCCATTCTCCTTAAAGTGTTCCAAAAAATAGAAGAAGAGGGAATACTCCCAAAGTCATTCTATAAAGCCAACATCACCCTAATACCAAAACCAGGCAAAGACCACACCAAAAAAGAAAATTACACACCAATATCCCTGATGAATATGGATGCAAAAATACTCAATAAAATATTAGCAAACAGGATTCAACAGTATATTAAAAGGATCATACACCATGACCAAGTGGAATTCATCCCAGGGATGCAAGGATGGTACAACTTTCGAAAATCCATCAACATCATACACCACATCAACAAAAAGAAAGACAAAAACCACATGATCATCTCCATAGATGCTGAAAAAGCATTTGACAAAATTCAACATCCATTCATGATAAAAACTCAGCAAAATGGCAATAGAGGGCAAGTACCTCAACATAATAAAGGCAATATATGATAAGCCCACAGCCACCATTATACTGAACAGCGAGAAGCTGAAAGCATTTCCTCTGAGATCGGGAACCAGACAGGGATGCCCACTCTCCCCACTGTTATTTAACATAGTACTGGAGGTCCTAGCCATGGCAATCAGACAAAACAAAGAAATACAAGGAATCCAGATTGGTAAAGAAGAAGTTAAACTGTCACTATTTGCAGATGATATGATACTGTACATAAAAAACCCTGAAGACTCCACTCTAAAACTACTAGAACTGATATCGGAATACAGCAAAGTTGAAGGATACAAAATTAACACACAGAAATCTGTAGCTTTCCTATACACCAGTAGAACCTATACATCAATATGAACCAATAGAAAGAGAAATCAGGAAAACAATTCCATTCAGAATTGCATCAAAAAGAATAAAATACCTAGGAACAAACCTAACCAAAGAAGTGAAAGACCTATGCCCTGAAAACTACAAGTCACTCTTAAGAGAAATTAAAGGGGACACTAACAAATGGAAACTCATCCCATGCTCATGGCTAGGAAGAATTAATATCGTCAAAATGGCCATCCTGCCCAAAGCAGTATACAGATTTGATGCAATCCCTATCAAATTACCAGCAACATTCTTCAATGAACTGGAACAAATAATTCAAAAATTCATATGGAATCACCTAAAACCCCGAATAGCCAAAGCAATCCTTAGAAAGAAGAATAAAGTAGGGGAGATTTCATTCCCCAACTTCCAGCTCTACTACAAAGCTGTAGTAATCAAGACAATTTGGTACTGGCATAAGAACAGAGCCACAGACCAGTGGAACAGATTAGAGACTCCAGACATTAATCCAAACATATATGGTCAATTAATGTTTGATAAAGGAGCCATGGACATACAATGGCAAAATGACAGTCTCTTCAACAGATGGTGCTGGCAAAACTGGACAGCTACATGTAGGAGAATGAAACTGGACCATTGTCTAACCCCATACAGAAAAGTAAATTCAAAATGGATCAAAGACTTGAATGTAAGTCATGAAACCATAAAACTCTTAGAAAAAAACATAGGCAAAAACCTTTTAGACATAAACATGAGTGACCTCTTCTTGAACATATCTCCCCGGGCAAGGAAAACAACAGCAAAAATGAACAAGTGGGACTATATTAAGCTGAAAAGCTTCTGTACAGCAAAAGATACCATCAATAGAACAAAAAGGAACCCTACAGTATGGGAGAATATATTTGAAAATGACAGATCCGATAAAGGCTTGATGTCCAAAATATATAAAGAACTCACACGCCTCAACAAACAAAAAGCAAATAATCCAATTAAAAAATGGGCAGAGGAACTGAACAGACAGTTCTCCAAAAAAGAAATACAGATGGCCAAGAGACACATGAAAAGATGCTCCACATCTAATTATCAGATAAATGCAAATTAAAACTACAATGATGTATCACCTCACACCAGTAAGGATAGCTGCCATCCAAAAGACAAACAACAACAAATGTTGGCGAGGCTGTGGAGAAAGGGGAGCCCTCCTACACTGCTGATGGGAATGTAAATTAGTTCAACCATTGTAGAAAGCAGTATGGAGGTTCATCAAGAAACTCAAAACAGACTTACCATTTGACCCAGGAATTCCACTTCTAGGAATTTACCCTAAGAAAGCAGCACTCCAGTTTGAGAAAGACAGATGCACCTCCATGTTTATCGCAGCACTATTTATAATAGCCAAGAATTGGAAGCAACCTAAATGTCCATTGGTAGATGAATGGATAAAGAAGATGTGGTACATATACACAATGGAATACTACTCAGCCAAAAGAAGAGGGCAAATCCTACCATTTGTAGCAACATGGATGGGGCTGGAGGGTATTATGCTCAGTGAAATAAGCCAAGCGGAGAAAGAGAAATACCAAATGATTTCACTCATCTGAGGAGTATAAGAACAAAGGAAAAACTGAAGAAACAAAACAGCAGCGGAATCACAGAACCCAAGAATGGACTAACAGGTACCAAAGGGAAAGGGACTGGGGAGGATGGGTTGGTAGGGAGGGATAAGGGGCGGAGGAAGAAGAAGGAGGGTATTAAGATTAGCATGCATGGGAGGGTGTCGCGTGCCCTGTCCTCGCCGGCAAGAACAGCATGCAACAACAGCAGGATTCTTCTGCAGAAAGCTTTATTCTTCAGCTCTTTGTGAAACAAATGAGTTGGGCAGGACCCAGAGGGGAAGGAGAGGCTTGCTTATATAGTTCTCATGCTCTGACCTGGTTGGTGCGGCTCCATATGCCTTATTAGCATAACCATTTGGTGGGTCTCATTGGTCCTTATGCCAAGGTGCAATTAGCATGTAGTTTAGTGGTGTGGGATGATTTGTCATTAGGAAGTTTGGGGCCTTCCGGCTGCCCTGCATTGGGCGCTATTTTCTGAGCGCGGCTGCCAACAGGAGGGAGGGAGAAAGGGGAGGGTTGTACAACACAGAGAAGACAAGTAGTGATGCTACAACATTTTGCTATGCTGATGGGCAGTGACTGTAAAGTGGTTTATAGGGAGAACCTGGTATAGGGGAAAGCCTAGTAAGCATAATATTCTTCATGTAAGTGTAGATTAATGATAAAAAAAAGAAAGAAAGAGAAGGGGGATTACTCCCTGATAGGATAAAACTAACTGTAAATCAATGATTAATGCATGCTTTAAATATCCTTAATTTTGAACACTTAAAGGGTGTCAGATGATCGGCTATGGAGGTACATTTTTCTGATAATATTCCTTTCTTCCAATAAAAATAAAAATTAAAAAAAAGTAGTTCCTGTGTGCTGACCTTCAATGAGTTCTACACAGTGGTATAGAGGGCATGTCAAAGTGTGGGCAAAGGGTCTGTTTGTTTTTATGCAGAAAATCAAGGACTAGCTTGGCTACCCAGAAAATGAACTAAGATACGATATGAGAAGGAGCTTCCGGCATCAACACTGTCTGGAGGACTCGTGCCGGGGGATGATCATCAAAATGCCTCCACAGGGATCCGGGCAATGCTGCTGTTGTGGCTGCATCCATCCCACTGTTTCCTGGACTTGCCACTGGAATGAGGAGGGAGATGTCTAGGCTGGCATGTGCATACAGTGAGACAATGAATTTGAGTGGTTCTGTACTGTTGGAACTCAACCAGGAGTTGGGAGGGGTGCAAGTTGTAGAGCTCTAAAATCTTGCGACTATAGACCATCTATGGTTAAAAGAATATATGAGATATGGACAGATCCCAGAAATGGGTTGCTTTAATTTGTCTGATTTCTCTCAGACTGTTCAAGTACAGTTGGACAATATCCATCATATCATAGACAAATTCTCACAAATGCCTAAGGTGCCTAACTGGTTTTCTTGGCTTCACTGGAGATGGCTGGTAATTATAGATTTGCTTAGTTTCTGTCACCATATTCCTATTATGTTAATATGTGTGCGCAAGTTAGTTAGTAGTTTAAAACCTATACATGCTTAAGGTACTCTAGAAGAAGATATGTCAAAGAAATAATCAATCCTCCCATGTTTTCTTCCATATGCTACCTCTATAGCTTTTCTTCTTCCTTCCTAATTACAACCCTTAAATAGAATTCGTGCCTCATATAGAATTTACCGAGCATCATAATTCCTCCAGGTGGTAAAGATACCTCGAGACAAGTGCTGGGCATAGAAGCCACAGGGCATAAATCTGCAAAGAAGTGTAAAGCTAACCTTTTCAAACAATATGGCTTCTCTCTCACTTACCAACTTTACATCTCCCTGTATGGCCCCGGAAGATGACTGTTTAGCCAGAGACGGGTAAGATTCCTCAAGGGAGGAACAACCTAAGACAGGCACAGTTGCAGGGGGGGTCATCAGGTGAGAAATTGGGGGTCAACAGTGGTGAGGCTTAGAACCTCACCCCCCTGTTTTGAGAGAAATCTTCTGCATCCGTGGATGTTTTATTGCCCTTGTCTAGCTCGGATTAGCACATAGTCTACAGGCACACACCTGATCATCTACAATTGCTCTCTTACAACACTAAACTATGTTTTCTACTTTTATCTTGCATCTACCTACCACTTCAGCATTTTATTAAAAATAAAAATAATAATACTAATAAAGGGAGAAATGTGGGATCCACATATAAATCAAGTATAAAAATCAAACGAATATTCATATTTGACCTAATTGTTTATAATTCATAATGCGTGATCAAAACTGAAAGTTTCTGTGATGAATGCCGTTGTACTGTTCACCATGTAAGAACTTATTCACTATGTAAGAATTCGTTCACCATGTAAGAACTTGTTCGTTATGCTTCAGAAGATTGGAGACTGACAAGAATTAGGCTTGAGATGGATTAATGATAGTGCACTGAGCATTGACCCCCCTATACAGAATTTTATTGTTGTTAACAACCATTTGATCAATAAATATGAGAGATGCCCTCTTACACACACAAAAAAAAAACTAAAAAATAGAAATACTATTTGACCCAGGAATTCCACTCCTAGGAATTTACCCTAAGAATGCAGGATCCCAGTTTCAAAAAGACATATGCACCCCTATGTTTATCACAGCACTATTTACAATAGCCAAGAAATGGAAGCAACCTAAGTGTCCATCAGTAGATAAATGGATAAAGAAGATATGGTGCATGTGCACGATGGAATATTATTCAGCCGTAAGAAGAAAACAAATCCTACCATTTGCAACAACATGGATGGAGCTAGAGGGTATTATGCTCAGTGAAATAAGCCTGGAGAAAGACAAGTACCAAATGATATCACTCATCTGTGGAGCATAAGAACAATGCAAAAACTGAAGGAATGAAACAGCAGCAGACTCACAGAACCCAAGAATGGACTAATAGTTGCCAAAGGGAAAGGGACTGGGGGTGGTGTGGGGTGTGAAGGGAGGGAGAAGAGGAATAAGGGGCATTACAATTAGCACACATAATGGAGGGGCACAGGGAAGACAAGTAATGACTCTATAGCATCTTAAAATGCTGATGGACAGCAACTACAATGGGCTATGTGGTGGGGACTTGATAATGGGGGGTGTCTAGTAACCACAATGTTGCTCATGTAATTATATGTTAATAATACCAAAATAAAAATAACAAAAAGAAAGTGAAGCACAGGTGAGAAGAGCAGTCACACTGGACTTTCCGAAAACCTCAAGAACAAAAGTTTCTCAACATTTCTTCAGTGAAAAATGGTTTAGTTCTTGTGTTTTTTTCCCTCCTCTTCTTATTCAGTGTATTAGTTAGTTTTTGCTGCATGACAAATCATCCCCAATGTAGAGTTTTAAGACCACAGCCATTAATTAAGCTCACAATTCTGTGGTTCAGCCTGGATTCATCTGGGAAATTTTTTTAATATGAGCCCAGCTGATCTCTTCTGGGGCTCATTCATGTATCCTAATAAGCTAACATCATTTGAGGGTTGGCTGGTTGAGAGTGGGGGTGCCTCAGTTCTTCATGTGACCAGCAAATGAGGCTGGACCTCACATGGCGGCAGCAATTGCAGTGCTTAACACTTCTGAAATTTCTGCTCACATCACGTTTTACAAAGATTTGGGTCTGCCCAGATCCAAGGGATGGAAGGAGACTCTACCTCTTCATGGGAAACACTACGAAGTTATGATACAAGGGTATGGCTGCAGGGAGTGGAGGAATTCGCACTGACATTCATGTCTAAAAGAATTTGACACACAATTTGAGATGGACCAACATGGTAAAAGTGGAATTGTACTAATAAGTACTTGAGTGTTAGTACATCAAAAATGCTTGATAAGAGTTACTGTTTTTTTTAAAAATTTCCCAGGCCTTCAGTAAAATTAACACTGAAGGACAGTATTCCATGTGATCCACTGGTTGGAGCTACCACCTGGCCCACCTCATGTACCCCTGGGTAAATACAAATGCTACAGTAGCATATACGACATAGGCAGTTGCTTTTCCTGGGAACAAAGTGCTGGGGAAGAAGAGGAAATCAAATAGCATGAAGGTAACAGAGATTTACCTTTAAAGGTAACAGAGATTGGACTGAGATTTAGTGACACGTAGGAGTCAGGAAATGTATAAGTGAAGGAAGAAGAGCTCCCAGGACTAGGGAGATGTGCAAATACCAGAGAGAGCTTCACTGCATAATTTCTTTAATGCTGAGGGTACACGGCTACTCACACTGTATAAGATAAATCAATACAATAGATCTGTTACCTGTCTTTTTGCAAAATGTGAGAATGAGATTTCAGATATCTCCCTAAAATTATTTTTAGAGAGTTAATTGAAATAGAATAGAAATAGACCCACCAGAGGAGGCATTTCCTATCATGTTTTGAAAGGATTATTATTTATTGGCATGTTGCTTAGAGATAAATAATATGAAGCATAAATAAATACAATGGCAGGACAAGATGGACTTCTGACTAGAAATGCTCAAGGTGGAAGGCTCTTCAGAAAGCTTCAGGGAAGAGACATTTGAACCAGGCCCAGAAGTGTGATGGATGAGTAAGAATGTTCACTCAGTCTGGGAGCCTGCCTGCAGTGGCTCAAACTGTGAGCTATCACCTTGACACCAGAGACTTCATCTGTGGACCACAGTGGCTTTTGGTGATAAGGCACAGGGAGCCAGAAAAACCAGCCCCACTGACTAGTTGGTCAGGGGCTCCCTATGATGGACCCATGTGACGTGTTCGTGTTGAGAGCTTGTCTCCAGCTTGTGCCGGTGGTGGGACATCCCTGCATCTTTCAGGGCTCCCCTGCCTATTTCTTCCCTGCTAACAAGCAATTAAGCACACACAGAAACCCCCAAAGGAGGTTCAAACAGACCTTTGCCCTATTAAATGGACTCCAAAGTACTCCACAAGAGGATGTTGAGTGCGAGCTTTGTGGGACAGGTGGTGAAAATGTGCTACCGGCCACATGCAGTGTGGCTGACAGCCCTGCCCTGCCCACAAGCCTGTGCTTCCTCCCCATACCTCAGGGCACTGTCTTCATTAGCTTCCCTGTGCCCATGTCCTGGTTATTGCCCCCCTGCCAGGGGCCGCCCCCCCTGGCATTCATCATCAATCTCAGGGTAAGGCACAAGCCAGAGCTCTTCCCTCCCCACGCTGTTGCTGGGAAGCTAAGGTTTGTGTCTAAGAGCGGGGCTGGGGAGAAGGGCACCCACGTGGCCTTGGCTCTCCTCCATCTTCAGCCTCTTTTATTTCGCTTCTTCGGTCAGCCCTAGTGCACAATAACAGAAGCCATAGATATTCATCTCTGCCCCTGGTTCCTGACTCAGAGCTCCTGAAACCCTTATAATTTCCTAAGTGATCAGAGCAGCAGGAACATGTTTTGTCCTAATGAGGTGACTCCAGGTGGGCTGCTGGATGGGGGAGTCTGGTGTCTTGTCACTAGAAGGACTGGTTGTGATGAGAAGCTTATAGCTTTCAGCCCTGCACCCCATTCTTCAGAGAAGGGAGAGAGCCTGGAGATGGAGTTAATGATTATGCCCACATGATGAAGTCTCCATAAAAATCCCAATAGTATGAGGTTCAGAGAGCTTCTGGATTGGTGAGCACCTCCACATCCCAGGAGAGTGGCTATGGAATGACCTTAGCATGATGTCCCCGGCTAATGGATTACTTACAGTATGTAAACCCAGAGCCTGTAAGATGGGGCTCCCCAGAGAATGTCACATACACTCTGCAGCTCTGGATTGCAACTTCAAAGTGCTGCTTACGGTGAATGGGAACCTTGCAAAACTTCACTTGTACACTTCATCTGTCATTCTGGGCTGGAGAGGACGTGCCCAAATGGGAAGAAAGGGCCTAGGAAGTCATATGGGTTTTCCCAATCTCCTTTGCTTTGTCTGTATTTCTTGATGGCTTGTGTCTTTGAAGTCATTAGCAAATCTTGATACTGAATAAATTCTAGGGGTTCATGCAAGTCTGACTTGACAATCTAAGCCTGTGTGTGTTTAGTCTATATTCTACATGACCACAACAAACAAAAAAATACATGCCCTTTATGGAGCTTCCTTCCGTTCTGGGGATTCCTTCTTGATCTGATAACTCAGGCTTTGTTACTGAGCCAAGCTCAGCACATGACAGCAGGTAGTTCAAAGCAAGGCTGACCCCAGATTGCTGAGATTACATCCTGGTCCTGCTCCTTTTTAGCTGTGTGACTTTAGGCAGCATACTTAACATTTCTGAAACCCAGTTTCCCTGTCTGCATGGTACCCATGTGATGGTGTTGTCATGAGTGAGTTAATGAGTTAATCTACAGAATGTGCTTAGAATAGAGCTGGCACGTGATGCAGCTACATCAGCATTAGCTAGTAATATTCCTTGAAGATTTATTCTTGGGTGTCTTAGAAGTCTTCAGTGCAAAAATCACTCTTGCTGGCTGCTTAGCAGTTCATTAGGTATGTCTGTACACCACCGTGGACCCAGCTTAGATCTGACCAATACCTCACACTTATGCAGATCACTTGTTACCTTTGTGTATATATATATATAACAGACTGAATTTACTTGGAATTGAATCACTTATTGAAGCTTAAAGATACCATCAACTTGAGGATTAATGGAATATTTACTTACTGTGACTCTTCCCAAACACAAATGTTGAAACACTGCTTCTAGGATAGCTGATGAGGCAAAAGTATGTTTAAATTAGGAAGGATTATACAACCCATTCCATAAAATTTTAAACAGTATTACTTCACTTACTGTAAATTGATTCTTTCCTGTGGATAAAGTGATAGGAAAAAATGATATTGTAAATTACACACCAAAGTTCATATTCCCTACAGTGACCTCTGGCAGAATAATTTGAATGTGGTCTCTCATGTGGGTTTTGAAATGCAAATACAGCTCAATTAAGCACAACAGGCCGGTTACACTGAAGGCTGAATAAGAGCTGGTTCATCAGTGTGTGCATTTCGGATAAGTTATAGGATTGCTTGGTGTTCTGGCATCAGCACCCTATCTCTTCCCAACTTCCTGAATGAAATCATTCTCATACAGAGCCCATTATTACCTCATTTTGTGCATTTAAAAAAATCATTTTCTTTTAGGGGAGAGATCTTATCTTCTGCAACTTCCCTCTCCCTAAGCACCTAACCTACGGTCTGTCACAGAGTGAACACTCATCCAATATTTGTTAATAAATACATAAGTGACTGAAATGTTCACTTCTGAAAGGTTGAAGATTTTGGCCAAGTTGTGCCTGTAATACCTTTTGTAAAAAATTTTTTATTCTGCAAAGAAACTGTATTCCATATTCTTGCTCATCTACTGTTAAAATCTATTTAAAGGTATTTTTTTAAGTTATTGTTTGGCCCACCAGCCCTGACACTCCCATTTTATAGGTGAGACACCGTAAAGCTTTAACAACCTGTCCCCTCCAGAATTTAAGGACACATCACTAAAGCAATAACTGGGAAGTGCCGGGTTCTGTTCTTTTAGCTTTAGGACTCATAAGACAAATTACAGGCAATGCTGCTTAATCAGTAAACATCTAACAACTAGAAATAAATGGAGGGGGAGAACCTGAAGCAATTTAAAAACTGTCAGGAAAATCACTGATTGGAAAATGTAGCCAAACCATTCTGTAGAGCAAACCCATCCTTCTTGCTTGTCCCTATACCATCTGCAGAAAATGCTTTGATGTGTGACTGGTACACAGGGGAATTCTGAAGGGGTGGTCAGTGATTGACAGGTAGACACAATGAGTCTCTGCACCTGAGCAGCTCAAGCATGACCTTCTCTAAACTTCTGGACGTTCAGGGTCACTTTGCCTCAGGAGGTCATAAAACCCCTGTTTTCCAGCTGCCTAAAGCAGGCTTTTCCCTAATGACCATTGGCTGATGGGGTTTCTACTAGAAACAGCTCTAAACCAGTTTGGCCAATCATCCAGACCAAGTAGACTGAACACCATGAAAGCTTTGCAGCAGATGAGATGCATCCAGTGAGCCACTCACCTGTCCATTAAGACAGTTCCCACCTTTCTCCATCCCACATGCTACATCATTTGTCCAATACATGCCTCTGTGGGCAAAAGAAGGTTGCTCTTTTACAACCAAAGGCCAAGTAAAGCTCACATGGCTAAAAAGAGGGTAAAAATGGTATACCAGGGCTGACAATATCATGGCCATCATACATATGAGGGGCTTCTGAGCCACTGGGCAGACAGCAATGGCTGGTAAGAAAGCCCTGGATGCCTCCTTTGCTGTAATGTGTGGAACTCAGACACCAGCCAAGACTGAAAGTGCTTTCAGTTCCTGGAGGCCCTTGGAAGTGGCTCCATGACTCCAACCAGGAGGCTTCCTACTGATTAAAAAAAGTCCAGGACACGCCTCAGGAGCATCATCGGACTGTGGGGTGGTCGGAGAGATTGCTCAAAGAAGTGATGCCAAGTGCTCAAAAGGCAGCCAGCATTTTCTTGGAATCAGTTGGTAGTCAGCAGTTACCTCTTCTGGAAAGAGAGAAAATGCTGCAAGATACTGCCAACAAGGGCTTTTGGACAGAAAAGTCTGAGCTATGGACAGTCCTTAGCAAAGACTCTACCTTTAAGGTAGAGAATTATGGGATGGTTAGACCCTCATGTTTGGTTGGGGATGCACACACACACACACACACACACACACACACACACACACACACGTATATATAGTAAACAGTTCATTGTAACCTAATTATATCAACTTTTTTATGCCTTTAAATATTGGTCTGAGTTGTTTTATCCTTTTAAATATGTCAGATCAGGTCTAATAAATGACTTTTTTAACCACTTAAAGAACAGTTTTCATTTATAGAAAAGTCATATTTAAATGCAACTAGGTAATAAATTTCCTAAATTTTTCATGCCTAAGATAATGGACTTTTCAAGAACCCCTAACTGTAGCACACAGAGCACTTTTTATCCAGGCTTTATGAATGGAAGATAAGGGAAAATAAGATTGTTCCTTGTAGTCTGACCTCACAAACACAACTTATAAAAGTAAAATGAAACTTCCAAAAATGGAAGATGCAATTACATTTAGCTTAAGAGACAAATAAGCTAGAAAATATTTGGGTTTTTTAAATTATTTCCTTCTAAAATTCATTGAGAGCTGCTCTCAATGAATATTTCTCAATTATGTTACCAAGTTATGCATTTTAAGGCCAGCATCCTCTGGTTTGGTAATGCACAGAGGGAAACATAGCCTCATATCCAACCTGTAAAATGCCATTAAGTAATCAAAAGGTAATTAAAGTTTAAGGTGTCGTAGAAACCCTGCTAAGGTTTGTTAGGCCCCAAAACCACCTCCAGTGTTTATTTTGTAGAGAACAATGATAGATGAGACTCAGGAGTTACTCTGAGGAGCTTAAAGTGCTAGGTTGGGAACTCAATATATAAATCATAAGGTTTTTTTCCCATTTATTTTAATTAATGGCTCTGATTATAATAAAGATAGGACAGAGCCTATGTTTATTCACCGGTACACTTGCCAGAATATCATTTCCAGCACCATAACTATATGCCAGGATGATGGATTGTTGTGGTACCAGCTAGAATAAGCTATGTTGTGCTTGGTAACAAGCAACCTCTAAATTTGGACAGGTTTTTTCTCTCACACTTCAGATGCACTGCAGATATGCAGGGAGCTCTGCTCCTTGTCTCCTCATTCCAGAACTAACACTGTCCCAGCAGCCATCACCTCAAATATTGTTGTTGCTATGGCAAAGGGGAAGTATTTCACAGGACCTTGTACTGACAATTAAATGCTCTGTTCTAAAAGCAACACTCATCACTTCCTATCAGAGCTTACGTGCAGATCAGTCACGTGACCCCACCCTACTGCTGAAGTGGTCACGAGTTACATCCACAAGTGTGCTCCAAAAACAGAGAGCCAGAAATACTTGTTGAGTATTACCAATGACCATCATGCTAGATACAGGCTCGTGTCTAAGTAACAAATCCTAGAAGAGTCAAGTCCAGCATTGAAAATGGTTTAAAGAAAAACAAGCTTTTGGATGAATTCTCAGGGAAAAGGAAAGACTCACACAAAAACCACAAGATGAGAAAAGATGCAGGCATGTATTCCAGGAAAGCCTTAGCCTTAATGTTGGAAGACCTAAAAATTACTTAATTGCTTTTAAGTGTGTTTTATGATTTCAAATATTTACATTGCAACCTCCAGGGATTAAGTAATAAAATGACCTCATAAATGTCCCTGAGTGCTGGTGAGATGGAATACATGCCTGAAACATACAAATAGCTAGATAGGACTTTTTTCCGTGAATGGATTCTCAATATTTGTTGAATGGAAGATTTCCTTATAGAATGAATGTTCTTGCAGAGAGTGGGTATAATTTTAAGATTTCCAGAGAATCTCGCCTGGCTTTAGTGCATTCGCATACCCTCAAGGGGGAAGAGAAGTTTATCTCCATATCAATGGGTATTACCTGGGCAACCAAGGGTGTGTCTGAACCTGAGAGGTTAAGGGGAGGGGGCTGGCTTGCTTGCTGGCTGGCTTCTTCCAGAGCAGGAGAGAAAGATGGCCCGTGACTGCAGTTTGTGAGCAATAAACGGGTTTTAAACTTTATTTCTCTCTTTGACTGATTTCAGTTTTTAGAGGTATTTTGCCCCAGGATTTCCTCTCCCCGGACTTACACAGAGAAATCCACAAACGTGAAGATGGTACCTGGAAAGTGCCTGCCTGCTACACAGTAGTTGCTGTGTTGTTTATATGTGTTATATTGTGTTGAATCGTATGTGTTGAATTAATGAACAGATAATGGCAGAGAGCATGTGAGTTAAGATGAAAAGGGAGAGAGAAGAGATCCTGAAAGAGGAATACACAGTACACCCAAAGAAGCAGAGAAAATGGGCAAAGGATGGAGTGTGTAAATGTAAAGATTTCTAGATGGGCAAGAATTAATTAGTACTTGATTTCTTCAACTGAATTGACACCATTCTGTGAAAGCTAGTGCATCTGATTATAAGTGCTCAATTTCATCTCTCAATTTATAGGAGATGGTAGAAAAGCTTCTATTCCATATTAAGTTCCTTTTTAATTCATCGAACGTTGTCAGTAATTTAGAAATTTAAAAAATTGTAATCTCAGGCAAAGTATTCCTGAAATTCATCCTACAGCAGTTTAAACACTAGACACAGGTAATCAGACATATACCCAGACTTTGGGAAAATAGACATTGAAAACATTCAGAAGAATAACAGTTTTCATTCCATGGACAAAATTTCTGATGAATATTATTTTTAAACATACTGCTGACCATCAAAAAGCTATCAGAAGAATTCATCCAGGCTATTTGCACGAGTACTCTGATTAAAAAGGACAACTATAAAAGAATAAAGATTATGTGACCTGTTAGGATCCTGGACTCCGAGGCCTCTCCAGAGAACAATCCACAAGGGCACGGAGATGTAAATCCAAGCAAAGTCTTTATTCAGCCAGCTACCTGGGGTCGACAGCACCTCCCCTGACACGCAGGCCGAGTCCGAGCTGCCGACCCCCAAGCAACTTTAGGTATGGTTTATATGGGATTTCTGCAGTCATTGCACCGGAGCCTGCACATTACCCCAACCAATGAATTTGAAACACATTCTATACTTTGGCCAATAAAATTGGAACAGGGACACACCAGGTGCCTGACCTTTGCACAAGCATTCCTATGTGACTTATCACGAGTTTCGACCCCAGGGGGGTCGTTTACTTCTAGTTATCTAACTTAGGGTAGGGTCCAGGAATGTTAGCCTCAGGCAGTTTCTGCGTAAACTGGGTGGTTTTGCTCTAGGGTGCAGTTAAACTTTATTCTGATATTTGATGTTCCCTGCATTCCTTTACATTCCCTCCTTTTCTTGATCAAACTGAGGATCAAATCCTCCACAGCGGCATCTAGGGCTTGATACCTTTGACGTAGGACTAAAAGTTGAACAGTGTCAATCCTTTCCCAGACAAACCTAACAAGCCTGTTAATTATGCACGGGCCAATCATAAACAATAACAGCAGGATGACCAGTGGCCCTGCAACGGCCGAGAGAAGGGTAGCGAACCAAGGTTTATATTTGAACCAAGACTCAAACCATCCTTTGCTACTTTCATATTCTTTACGCCTCTTCTCTAGATCTTTCTTCAGTTTGGCCAGGGAGTCTCTTACTGCACCTGTTTTGTCTACTTAGAAACAGCATTCTTCCTTTAAGGCTGCACACAGTCCACCTTCTCTTAAAAACAAGAGGTCCAGGCCCCTTCAATTCTGTAGAACCACCTCTGACAAGGAGGTAAGGGATTGTTCCAGGTCTGATATTGTCTGTTGAAGTTGTTCTAGGTCCCTGTTGACAGCCAGCCTCAGGGCTGGAGCCCCTTTTCTCGAGTTACAAGGGCTGCAACCCCCGTGCCTGCCCCTGCCATCCCTAGGGAGAAGAGGGTCCCAGTGGTCAGGGCAGTAAAGACCTCTCTCTTTTCCCGGTGGGAACTCGGCCATTCTTCCCAATTGGAAAGGAAGGACTCATGAGAGTGATACATTAGGCGAGGTAAAATGGCCACAAGTACACAAAACTCACTGTTAGCGTTAAGCACAGAGGTGTGTAAGGCTGGGCCGAGTCCTGATTCTGAACAGAGCCACCAACCCGAGGAGGGGATAATCCACTTATGCTGTTCCCACGTGGTGTAGGTGTACGAAGAGCATAACTGGTTCTGAATTATCGGGACTGTCCCTACACACGTACCAGCGACTGAGACCTGAGCGATTGTGAGTCCCCTCGGCCCATCATCCCAGTGAATCGGATAGGAGTCGTTGATAGTGTAGGAACCATTTATCCCGATCACCTCATAGAAGGGGGGTGATCCTGGGTAGCATAACCAACAGGGATCGGTGAGGGAGGGAGTGGTGTGGTTCAAAGTCTCTGCTGTTGCCCGCACCATTTCCCACAAGGGGTTATCCAATCCAGAGGGAGCATGCTGGGCCCTTAATTCAGAGGTCGATGGACCCAGTTTTTTTATGGGTTCTGGGGCCAGCATTCCGGTCGACATTTTCTTATCCTTTTGGCCCAGGTCCTTGTTCTGATTTGAAGGGTTCAGGGGATTTATAACCTGGTTGGGACCTACAGCGGCATTGGGAACTGGCATGGGAGCTGACACGGTTAATTTAATGGTGAGGGTCAAGCCTTCTTCCCCAAGTCCCCAGGATTTATAGTACTTTATTCCCCATGTTAGCCCATTTATCCAGCACGATACCTCAGTCTTTTTGCCCATCTCGGTGAACTGAATTTGTACCCAATCCTGATCTCGGTCACAAGCCTTGTCCCTGGGCACGTGACGTGGGACGTTCTGGTTGACATAATAAAATTTGCCCGCATCCCCTTTTGTAACTGGCCATTTCTGACCCCCATCGTTCGAGGTTACACAGTCCAAGCTAGCACACCAGAAGGGCCCCCACCCACATGCATTGCTTTCACCTGTTTTCGGGCAAGCATAAAATCTCTGGGCGCTATCTGGAGGGGTGTAGGGCCCCAGCCCCCAAAGGGTCCGGTAACCTTGGTTGATCCATTGAAGGCAGAAAAACAGGTCAGGCCACCAGGTTCCGAGCAGTGCCCTGTGTTCCGAGGTACCAATGACCTCCCCAGTTGCGCCATTTACCAACATCCAGGTCAGCTCCCATAGCTGAGGGGGGTTGGTGCCTTCGAGCTGGGAGATGGTGACTAAGGCACTTATCAGCAGAATCCCCTTCATCTTCAGCTTAAATGTAGTTTTAGGGGGTTCACAGGATGCCGCCGCACCTTCCACTCTTCTCCTCGGGCTTCTGGATCTTTATGAGGCAGGACCTTCCAAACGTGGGTGTGATGCACCCAGGGAGCGATACCATCAACCTTGAGAGCAGTGGGGGTGGTAGACAACACAACATAAGGTCCCTTCCACCTGGGTTCGAGAGTCTTTACTTGGTGTCTCTTGACCCATACCATATCTCCTGGGACTATGCCATGTTCTGGGCTCGAAATCTTCCCGCCCTCATAATATGCTCTAATCAGGGGCCAGATTTCCTGTTGCACTTTAGCGAGAGCTTGCAACACATTCAGATAGTCAGGGGCCGGGTCCCCTGTCCCGGGGAGCTGCACTCGCCGAATTATGGGTGGAGGAGCCCCATACATTATCTCAAATGGAGTTAAACCATGTACATAGGGGGAGTTCCGAGCACGGAAGATGGCTAAGGGAAGGAGGGTCACCCAGTCTCCGCCAGTCTCCAATATCAATTTACAAAGGGTCTCCTTCAAGGTCCGATTCATTCTCTCTACCTGCCCAGAGCTTTGCGGGTTATAAGCACAATGTAACTTCCAATCTACCCCCAAAGCCAGGGCTAATCCCTGCAGGATTTTGCTAATGAAAGCCGGGCTGTTATCGGAACCTATGGTTTCAGGGATCCCATATCTGGGGATGATCTCTTCAATTACTTTCTTTGCTACTACCTGGCTGGTCTCATGCTTGGTTGGAAAAGCATCCACCCACCCTGAGAAGGTATCCACCATAACTAGCAAATACTTGTATCCATACTTCCCTGGTTTTCCTTCGGTGAAGTCTATTTCCCAGCTCCTCCCTGGAGCCCTCTCCCTTTCCCGAGTACCTGCTGGGTGTGGCCCCCTTGGGGCTGCTTTTAGCATTGTACAGCTGCTGCATTCTCTCATGATCTGACGAGCTGCCTCATTCTGGTGAGGAAACACCAACTGCGTGGACTGGAAAAGGCTGAGCAGCTTTTTCCAGCCTAGATGGGTGGATTTATGCAGAGTAGCAAGCATGTACTGTCCCAGTGCTTCTGGCAGGACCAATCTTCCTTCTTTGTCCCTACTCCAATTTCGCTCCCCAACTCCTTTCCCCGAGACTTGTTTCCTAACTCACTCAAGATCCTGAGGGGAATACTCAGGTTTGGGTGGCAGGGCGGGCAGTTCAGGTATAGGTATTTCGAGGGCCACAAGCACAAGGGAGTCCAAGAGGGCCGCCTTCGTAGCTTCTGCATCAGCATGTTTGTTGCCGGTGGCCTGAGGCGTCTTCTTTGATTGGTGGCCCGGTACACGTATAACTGCTACTGCCTTCGGTTTTTCAATGGCAGCTAGTAATCTTTGGACTTCTTGTAAATTCCTCAGTTCCTTTCCTTCTGTGGAGTGGAATCCTCTTTCCTGGGAGATGGCACCGTGGACATGGACCGTGCCAAAGGCATACCTGCTATCTGTGTAGATGTTGGCCCGCTTGCCTTCTGCTCTTTCCAGGGCCTCAGCAAGAGCAATAAGTTCCGCCTTCTGTGCTGAGGTGCCAGGGGGCAGGGCTGCACTCCAGACTACTTCTCCCTCATGGGTCACCACCGCTGCCCCTGCTCTCCTGACTCCCTCCTGCACAAAGCTGCTCCCGTCTGTGTACCAATTTAGTTCACAGTTCGGTAACGGTGCATCTTTTAAGTCTGCTCGCACCTGGACAATTCCGGAAAGAATATCTCTACAGTTGTGGATGGGTGTCGACAGATCTGGGTCTGGCAGAAGGGTGGCAGGATTTAGGGTCACTGGGTCAGAGAAGGCAATTCGTGGAGAATCTAGTAAGAGCCCTTGGTAATGGGTGAGTCTTGCATTTGTCATCCATTTTCCTGGAGGGTGCCTGAGGATACCCTCTACAGTATGTGGGGCTGTTACCCTCAGGTTCTGGCCAAAGGTGAGCTTGTCTGCCTCTTTTACCAGCAGAGCAATAGCTGCTAGGATACGCAGACAAGGTGGCCATCCAGAGGCCACTGGGTCTAGTCGCTTGGACAAATAGGCCACAGGTCTTTTCCATGGGCCTAGCTGCTGAGCCAAGACTCCTTTAGCCACTCCTTTCTTTTCATCTACAAACAGGATGAAGGGTTTTTCTGGGTCTGGTAAAGATAGGGCAGGGGTCTGGAGGAGAGCTTCTTTTAGTCTGTCAAAAGCCTCTTGTTGTTCCTGAGTCCATTGTCAGCCTGGCCCTTCTTTGGTCGCCTCGTATAGTGGTAGGGCTATTTCTGCGTACCCTGGAATCCAGAGCCTGCAGAACCCAGCTAAGCCAAGAAATTCCCTCACTCTCCGGGGTGAGGAAGGGATGGGGATAGTCAGAATAGTTCATTTCATGGCCTGCGTTAGCCATCTGGCTCCGTTAGATATTTTGTACCCCAGGTAGATCACTGACCTTTGACAGATGTGGGCTTTCTTGGCGCTGGCTCGATATCCCAGTTCGCCTAGTTCAGCCAGCAAGTTCCCCGTGGCTTCTTTGCACTCCTCACGGGTCTTGGTGGCCAGCAACAAGTCATCCACATACTGCAGCAGTGTCACACAGGGGTGGCTCCTGCGAAAGGGCTCCAGGTCCTGGCTTAGGGCTTCATTGAATAAGGTGGGAGAATTCTTGAAACCCTGTGGTAGCCTAGTCCAGGTAAGCTGTCCTTTTCTTCCTCCCCCTGGTTCTTGCCACTCAAAGGCAAACAAAGGCTGACTAACTTCAGAAAGGGGGATGCTGAAGAAGGCATCTTTCAGGTCCAGAGTAGTATACCACACATGTGAGGGTGGCAGGTGGCTGAGCAGGGTGTAAGGTTTGGGCACTGTGGAGTGGATATCCTCAATCCTTTCATTAACCTTTCGCAAGTCTTGCACCAGTCGGTATTCTCTGCCACCAGGCTTCCTTACTGGAAGCAGGGGCGTATTCCATGCAGATTGGCAGGATTTAAGGACTCCTGTTTCTAACAGTCAGTGGATATGGGGTGCTATCCCTTTCCTAGCCTCTTCTGGTATTGGATACTGCTGGACTTGGATGGGCAGGGCCACGGCTTTGAGCTGAACAACAACTGGGGGAAGATGTTTGGCGAGACCAATTCCTCTGGTTTCAGCCCATGCAGAAGGGAACTTCTGCAACCAAGAGTCCATTTCTCCCTGGCCCCCCTTTTCTTGATCTGCCTGAAACAGGCGATGCTCATCGGCTAGGGATAGGGTTAGCACATGCACCGGTTGTAGGAGCTGCCCTTCCTTGTCCATGATCTTTATCCCTTTGGGTTCAAAATGGATGCGCACCCCCACTTTGGTTAATAAGTCTCTGCCCAGCAATGGTGCGGGGCTCTCAGGTATGACCAGGGATAAGTGGGAGACCTGATGCCTTCCTAGGTCCACTCTTCTGTTAGTAGTCCAGGCACATTTCTTGGACCCTGTCGCTCCCTGGACTATACTTGTGCGTCCTGGGTTTAGGGGGCCGTGGGCTTGGTTGAGAACTGAATACTGTGCCCCAGTATCTACCATGAACCCAATGGGAGTCCCCTCCACGCACAGGGTTACCCAAGACTTGGGGAGGGGTGCTGAGCCCCGTCCCCATCAATTTTCCTCTCCTAAGTGGAGGGTCTCAACAGGGTTCCCTCCCCCTTGTTCCTTCCTTTTGGGGCACTTTTTCTTCCAGTGACCATATCCCTTACACAGGGCGCACTGATCTCGTCCTAGCCAAGATGGGTGGGGTCCCTTTTTTCAAGGTGATCTAGGGCTCCTTTTACCCCGGCTAAGAATATCCTAGCCATTTCTTCTCTCTGCTTCTTGTTCTCCCTCTTCTGAAACTCTCTGTCTTCTTTCCTATTTTTCTCCTGTACTTCCCATTTCTCTTTCTTCAGCCTTTCTTCCCTATCCTCCGGAGTCTCTCAAGCATTGAAGACTTTCTCTGCTTGCTGCAGCATTTCTCTAATAGAGATCTCTCCCAAGTCATCCCTCTTGTGGAGTTTCCTCCGGATATCGGGGGCTGCCTGGTTGATAAATGAGAGGACTACAGCTGATCTATGTTCCTCTGCCTCTGGGTTTATGGGGGTATATTGCCTGTAAGCATCAAAAAGCCTCTCCAGATATGCGGCTGGGCTTTCCTTCTCCCCCTGAACAATAGTTTTTACCTTAACTAGGTTAGTGGGCCATCTGGCAGCCACCTGGAGACCGGTCATTAGAGTCTGGCGGTAGACCCGGAGATGCTCCCTACCTTCTGCTGTCCCAAAGTCCCAGTTTGGGCGTGTAAGTGGAAATGCCTCGTCGATGATGGGCTGGAGGGTAGTAGGTCTTCCATTTACTCCGAGGACATTTTTTCTGGCTTCATTGAGGATGTGCTCTCGCTCTTCCGTTGTGAAGAGGGTGCGGAATAACTGCTGGCAGTCGTCCCAAGTGGGACAATGGGTGAACATAATGGACTCTACCAAACCTATAAGGCACTTGGGGTCCTCCAAGAAGGGAGGATTCTGAGTCCTCCAATTATAAAGGTCACTAGATGAAAAGGGCCAATACTGATGTTGCTGGGCTCCGCCCGGACCGCCTGCACCGATGGCATGTACAGGCAGAACTGGCACTGCTTCCTCTGAGGTGGAGGAGGGAGCCTCCCTTTCTTGCTCCCTTGCCCCTCGAGGCCTCAACTGCATTCCTCCCGCTCTATCTGGTGCCCAGCGTGGGGCCAGGGCAGGGGAGCATGAGGAAGCTCTTTCCGACCTCCTGCCTTCTCCTGCTGAAGAGTCTGGGGAAGCTGTGGCCGCCTGGTCCCTGCTGGGCTCCCCAACCTCGTTTTCTACCCCTCCGGCAGCTTCACCCCCTTCTCCTGCATATGGGGGTGGCTGCTCAATCAGCAGAGGGGGGTAGAGGGAACTGTCAGGGAGAACAGGCGGCGTACTCGGGCACACAGGGTTCTTGGCCCTGTGATCAGGGGGTTTTAACTCTTCCTGGGCAACTAAGACGGAGGTTTTAAGTGGTTCTATGTGACATTTCCCCATCAAAAAGGGCCTCAGCCAGGAGGGGGGATTCTTGGCCAAATTCTCCCAGACAAGAATATAAGGAAGTTGGTCAGGGTGACCCTCAGGGTCTGGCCGAGAAATGACGGCTTTGACCTTGTCAATAACTTCCAGGGGAAGAGACCCCTGGGTTGGCCAGCCTACTCCAAAGGAGGGCCACTTGACTGAGCAAAAGGTATCAAGCTTACTTTTCTTGATACTAAGACTCATATTTAGGGCCTGTTCCTTGACCTTCGGAAAGTGGGAAAGGATCAGACCTTTAGGAGTAGCCTGAGTCTGGCCCATGGTGAATAATACAAGGAAGACAAAGGCGAAAGGTAGAAGTGCCACTTTAAACAAGATGACTGGTGTATGTGCTTGTGAACAGGTGCCTGTCATTGCACAGTTTTTCTTCTGCAGGGGATGCGAATTTATGTGGGATTCGCGGCTGTGACCCCCTTATCCTGTCACAGGAGTCTTCTAGCGGCGGGCACCCTAATGGCTCTTAATTGCCCGACCCGTGCCTGCAGGGGAATGATTTAGTGGCAGAAAGGAGGGATGGAAAGAACAGGAGAGCCTCAGAGTAAGAGAAACTTAGAGGGAAAAGCACAAAAAGAAATATAAACCAAAACATAATAAAACAATCAACAATATCACCAGACACACTCACCACATTTGATCGCACTCGCTCGGACCGGTCCTTCTCTCACTCTGGTGTGCACCACACTCACCACTTTCAGGATCCTCAAAGACTCTCGTGACTCTCCCGAAAGGCGTCCACTCAGACTGCCGCAGGGTGACGAGCTCGACCTTTTCCTCCTCAGGCGCCAGATTCCTGCTGATCGGACTTGCCTTCCTAAGGCCGAGTCACTCGGACCTTAGGGCCAGGATTGGTTACCTGGGCTTCACCCAGGGTCACTAACCTGCGGGCCGGGATCACCAACCCTGACTTCCTTACTCGGGATCACTAACCCAAGACCAGACACGGGATGGGGACTCCCGCTTTACACTGGATTTATGCAGACACGAGGGGACGACCCTCGAATTACACTGCCCCGTCCGGACAATTAGACCTTGCCTCCAGCCGTCCCTTGTTCTCAGGGAAGTCGCTCAGATCCCGGACGAGCCCCCAAAATGTTAGGGTCCTGGACTCCGAGGCCTCTCCAGAGAACAAACCACATGGGCACGGAGATGTAAATCCAAGCAAAGTCTTTATTCAGCCAGCTACCTGGGGTCGACAGCACCTCCCCTGACACGCAGGCCGAGTCCGAGCTGCCAACCCCCAAGCAACTTTAGGTATGGTTTATATGGGATTTCTGCAGTCATTGCACCGGAGCCTGCACATTACCCCAACCAATGAATTTGAAACACATTCTATACTTTGGCCAATAAAATTGGAACAGGGACACACCAGGTGCCTGACCTTTGCACAAGCATTCCTATGTGACTTATCACGAGTTTTGACCCCAGGGGGGTCGTTTACTTCTAGTTATCTAACTTAGAGTAGGGTCCAGGAATGTTAGCCTCAGGCAGTTTCTGCGTAAACTGGGTGGTTTTGCTCTAGGGTGCAGTTAAACTTTATTCTGATATTTGATGTTCCCTGCATTCCTTTACAGACCCATAGAATGACACAAATATTTTAAGCATCATGAAGGCTGGAGCCTCAAATGAACAGAAATCTTGATAAAGTTCCAAAGAAGGTGTTTGGTTAAAAAAAAAATTAAAACCAAGGAGATAGACCCCTTGTTATATGCCTACACTGCTAATAAATAGCTACAAGACCGCAGAGCCACTTAGCTACTTTGTTACATTTTTCTTCAGTGGAGATGTTAGGCTCTATGTTTAGATGTGTAACACAAGTGTAGCACAAACAGCTTAAAGGAGGAATTACTACCCAAGACGGTGTCACGAATTTTGGACATGGCATCTCTGCTGTGCAAGATCATCTGGGTTTAGTTCCTGGAGGGGGCATCACTAAATGACTTTTGAAGAATGAATGGGGATTCTTCAGATGAATGAAGACAAACATATTCGACAGCTAGGATGGATGAGGACAGAGTGTCAGACAGCAAGGCTCATTGCAAACTGAAAGGCAGTGAGGAGAGATGTGCAGCAGCATGAAGCTTGTAAAGAGAGAGGCAAAAGGTCCAGGATCTCACCTTTGAGAACCCGGGATTCCTCTGAAATAGGTGCAATCAGTGGGCAACAGTCTGGCCACAGGCCACTGCAGGGCTCATGCTGCTGGGAGGGAGCGAGCTCAAGAAGGAGGTGGGCTTGGAGAATTGCCCCAGAACTGGAAGCAGGAGCTTAATTGGGACCTATAAAAAGACCTCCAGAGAGCATCGAGACCCCAGATGAGGCTGCTGTCCTGTGCTTTGTAACGGCTCTGCTGTCTCTCTGATTGGTTGTGAAACAATACTGTTGCCACACACAGAAACGCAAGATAGTCAAGCAAATGCAATTCAAAGATGGTCTATTTTGCTGAGACCCCACTAATGCGTGTGGTGTGGATGGATGGAAATGTACCCTCTCAATCAGTCTGATTACATGAGCAGGTTAGGGGTGTTCGTTTAGCTTGTTTATAAAGAGGGTTAGGGCCCCTGTGACTCTCCATTTGCAAATTAGCAGCAAGCCTATAAATCTCTCCTAGAAGACATTGGAACTGAGAAAGTAGGAAGGACTCTGAGCTGTAAAGCAGATAAATAAAATGATGCTACTGTCCCTGAGGCTTCAGCAAGATGAGGACAGGAAATTGAATGCAAGCAATCTGGAGCCCACCATGTTGCAGGTATCTAACCTCCCTTTCCTCCCTTGTACGGCATTAAACACAGGTGACAGTCATTTGGGTCCTAACGTCCAGTGTTCACAGATATCCAATTCTTCCATCTCTCCTTCCTGACCATTCTGTTCTCTCTGTTCATTCCACTGCATTTCCTCTTACTTCACGTCTCTTCCTTTCTCCCCTCCTCCCTCCCTCTGTCCCTTTCTTCCTAATCTTAGACTGAAAACTTCTTGATTGGGAGCCTAGCTGCTCTACAACATTGCGAACTGCTGCACAGTGTTGACATGCACAGAGCCGTCCCTGTCGGCATGGATCCATGATTGTAATCAGAATACTGCAGGTTACAGGGGATGCTGTGTCCTGAACCTTTTTCTGGCTTTGTCACGCAAATGTATATTCACCCTGTAAAGCCCTCAAACAGCACTGTTAGCATGGCTTCTTGTCCATGTAGCCCACCACCACCACCACCACCGCATTAACCAATAAATGTGCAGTTAACTGGAGGGATGGAATAGTCTTAGATGACTTTCAGACCTAGATATTGACACCAAAGAAAAATGACTAGATGGAGAAAAATCCATGGGGATTCTTCTATGTCAATGTTTGCCTAACTTCTGATGCTCAGATTCTGGATATGTAGTATACAGAACATAATAAACAAGTAAATCTCTTCAAGTTTGGAGGAGGGTAAAGTCACAGAGATGAATTTTACAGGAACTTGTTGGCTACAAATATAAAAAGAAGCCACCCAGACAATGGATTGCCAGGTCTGTACCCATATCCTGGTACCAGGATAACTCACTTTAATAGAGTTCAGAATCAAAATATCAGCCCCAAACTTCCAAGCACTGATGTCCAAAACGAAAAGGAAACCACAGCCATGAAAATACAGGGGAACACAGGGACCATGCCTCTGATAAAGTCAGCATTATTTTAGTATGCGATAATTAAGTTTTTGCTTATTTTCATTCAACATATGCACAAATGTGTAGAAACTCTGATACTTCTAATACTGTGTGGGTGAAAAACCACTTCGAATACCAATCCCAAGTGCCAGTTGTCTGCTGTCCTGCTGACTCACCTCTACAAATTGGGTATTCCCGTGACTCTCTCCTTGGTTTCACTATTTGCTAAGATGACTCACAGAACTCAGGGAAGCACTTCACTCATTATTACCAGTTTGTTACAAGGACATTTTAGGAGATACAAATCAGCAGCCAGATGAAAGGTAAACAGGGCAAAGCCTCAAGGGTTCCTGAGCTCAGGAGTTTCTGTCCCGGTGAAGTTTGGGGTGCACTGTGCACTAGGCATGTGGATGTGTTCAACCTGGAGGTTCTCTGAACCCAGTACCTTAGGGATTTTTATGGAGGCTTCATCATGTAGGCATGATCAATGATGAACTCAATCTCCAGCCCTTCCTCCGTTCCCAGAGGATGGGGGACTAGGGAATGGGGCTGACTGTTCCATGCTTCTAATCATGGCTTGATCTTTCTGGTGACCAGCCCCCACCCTGAAGCTATCCAGGAGCCCATCAGGAGTTGCCCCTTTAGAATAAAAGATGCTCCATCACCCGAAACTCCAAGGAATTTAGGAGCTCTGTGTCAGGAGCCATGATCAAAAACCAAATATTAGAATAAAAGATGCTCCTAGCACCTTTATCACCTAGGAAATTACTGACCAATCCCCAAATCTAAAAGATTGCCCAGCAATAACAGACATCTAGCAAACGCTTGATAAATTGTTGGAGAAATATCAAAAATAAAATCTCTTAGCCCAAAAATCCTTTCCACAAAGGTACTAGAGAAAGAAAACATTTTTTATTATTGATCAAGTTTAAACCAGAATGTGATGCTTAGAGATCCATAATCCTCAAAGACAGAAATCTCACCCTTTTATACAGTCAAACATATACAACCCAATACCTACCTGCTTTCAAGAAATGATAACGTTTCTTGAACAGTAAAGACTTGACAGCATTGTTTGTCCTAATTCTGTAGAGTTCATCCTAACTACTGTGTAGCCAAGGTGACCATCTGTGTCATCAAATTGGCCTTATCCAGAGGGAAACACAAACTTCTCATATCTTTATGACAAGAGATCATTTTGCAAACTGGAGCAAGGAGCCCAGAAACCAGGAAATAAGGATGCTAGCAACTTTGATGTTTACGCTTCAAAGAGATGGCTCTCAGGTCTTTCCAAAAGACATTCCTGGGTCCTAAAGCTGACAACAAGCCTAACTAGTCTTCAAAAGGATTGGTATACATTTCAAAGAGAGCAGAGAAACGCTTAGCTTACCATGATAAGTTGTCTAAGGAAAAATGCTCTAAGAAAAAAAGGCAGGTGAGTGGTGGTGGATTCCCTTTCCTTAATTTCAACAGGGAGAATTAAGCCTCTTATTTTTAATTTGCATGTATTCCTTAAAAATGCTATTTGTACCACCAAGACAATATTTTATCATAAGAAGCAAGCGTATCTGTTGCCTCGATTATGTGTCAATATCTGTAAGTGTTCCTTAATAGTGGGGTTTTACTATAAAAACAAAATTGAGACAGTCCAAAGACATTATCATTTATTTTTAGTAATGATTAGTAAAAACAAACAAAATGTAAAACAATGATTTGCCTTGATTATTACATGTATAAACAGGACCCTAAATTGTAAGCTTGCTGATTGTTCTTTCCTATCATGAATAATAGCCTGTGTGTGTGTTTGTGTCTGTGTGTAACTATGTAAACATGCATTAATGAACCTTTGATGCTCTTCAAGGATCAAGCCAGGATATTCAAAGCAACTAAAATAAGTGTTGTGAAGAAATGGACTAAATTAGGGGAGGTGTGTGTAAGTCACTCTCATTTTAACTTTCAACATTAGATTTATCTCAGGTACAAAAATATGATTTTAATTGAGCTAAAAAAATTTTTGATTAGAGCTACCTTAATGATTCCAGTCCACTTTTCATGTGTAAATCAAACTGCAGGGAGATATTATTTGGCAATGAGATTAACCCTTCCTTTGGGTTCAGTTTACCTGCCACTAAACCTACCCCCACCCCGTCCTGCCAGACAGGTTACTAAAGAATAAGAATCTGTGTCTTCCCCCATCACCAAGCTGCTGAGAGCTCCATCCTGAGCTCCACAAGTAGAAAATAGTAATGAAATAAAGGTCTTATTATACTATAGTCAATAGTTTTCTCTGTCCCATTATCTATTCCTCAAGTGTAAAAATGGATTAGATGGCACTGCGTTTGCATATTTCTGGGATACCAATGGCATATACTCAGCATTAGAAGGATTCCCAGAATTTCTGGGCCCTAAGTTCAAGGATTTTATCAACCTAGATCCATCCGTTGATCACATCGTAATTCGGCCTAAAAATCCTGGACCCCCCATGGGGATGCCTTCACCAAATGCCATGCCTGCCAGGCACAGTGTCTGTGGTAGATATGCATTATTTCATGCTCCTTTCACAGCAGTCTTGTCAGTGCATCTTCACAGCTGATAAAACAGAGGCTCAGTTGTCCAGGAACTGAACCTAAGTCACATAGCCTATAAACAGCAGCATGGAAATTAAACCCATCAGTCCAGCCTCAAAGCACATGCTTAATAAAACGCTTCTCTCACACAAAAAGCCACGACCAATGAAAAAAAGTTTAACTAAATTATAGTTTGGATCTTTAAGCTAGGACCACCTTAAGGAAATAAATCATTAAATGTTAACAACATAGGGGAAGGATTAGCTCCATTAGGGCCTGCAATGAGAGCTGCAGATAATTGTACAGATTAGATGTCTGCCTTTCTTTCTAGGTTTTCATTGGTGAGTTTAGAAGTTTCCCCTTCAATTTTGGCAGCTGGCATATCAGGTGGGCAGCATCTTTCCATCACCCTCACAACTATGCTGAATCCATTCACAGCCCACTTTGGAAATAGTAAAGAATGGAGAGTGAGGACATTTCACTTTCATGAATGTTTCCTGGGCAGTAGAATGTTTTGGTTTTTTAAAAAAGTGATAATAACAGGCTCACCTACTTTTCCATTAAGTGAGCTTAAAAAGAAATGAAAAAGGAAGGTGTTTCCTTTCTCGATGTAAATGTTTGATTTAGGTTACAGCAGCTCTATTGAGTCAAATAACTTGAAACTGGCCTCAGGCATTGTGCCAGCAAATGCTGTCAGGCTCTTGTCATGGAGGACCAGACTGCCACCAGTGCAACCACGGGGGTAAGAATGCCTGTGCCCACCTTTGGTCCCTTAGCAAAACTTGCAGAATACACCCATGACCCTATGTAAGTTCACAACCACCCTCAAGACCAAACCACAGAACGGTGGTGCTTTGCATAGAAACTGAGACAGGTGTGTTTGAGGGCCGTTCTAAGGACTGAAACACAGCAACCAATATCTCCATGTTGAATTAAAGTTCTCTCCTTGAGTGGATAAACCTAAGTGACATGGCAGAGATTTCAGGAATCAGAAACAGCCTTCACAGAAAACCAGTGCTTTAAAACATTTATTGATAAGACTGACACAACTGACAGTTAAATATAGAGCTAAACAGTTGATCAAAATAATTAAAATATCTTTCAATTATATGGATGGATTAAATCTACTTGAGATCTTAATTGGCTGTGAATAGGATTCTTGAGCATTTTCACAGCACGTGCAGAAACCAATGTTTCTCCATCACTGTTTTATTGTCACTTTTTCATGTGAATGTGCTCTTGACATGTCACCACATATTTGTCTGATTTGGACAGCCAAGTTCCAACTGACAAGCCAAGGGGAGGTAACACAGTATAAAAACCAAAATATTGAAACCGGAGAAGCCAGTACATATGTATATAAAAAGTGGTTGGTCTGTTTAGAGGTTACTTATCTCAGGTAAATGTGCATTTATTTGGAATCTATCATGTCATTAGTGTAGGTCCTGAAACTGAAGACCAGCATTCCTTGGAATCTCTCAGAGTAAATATATGACAAAGGATCTCAATCTCAGATTCAGATAGCCTCTAAGTCAGTTGAGCTTCATAGAGTTGTGAACCTCCTAAAGAGTCCAGGCAAAGTTGTACGTGATGTATCAATTTACATAACATTTGAGAGAAAATCTCCTAGAAGATGGATCATACTTTTCATCAGCTTCTAAAAAAAAATTCATGATTCTAGTAAGTTTGAAACAATATTATATAGGTTTTTTTGGTATGTAAATCCAGAAAGTTCAGGAAAACAAAGGACCAGTGAAGGTTCCCAAATTATTGGAGTGCTGAAGCTGTAATTCAGAAGACATATCTATTTGTTTGGGAATATAATTTTCAACCTTCAGTCTCAGACAGTGTGACCACTGCATGGTAAGGAGTGATGATGACTAGAAAAACTAAAAGAATAGAGTGGCAAGGAAATATAAGAGCATATGAGAATAATGACTAGGCCTAACTCGGGGAAACACACAGAATCCCTGCATCATGATGAAATTTGGGAAATTCCATTTAAATATTATTTTATTGTATCCCCTTCAACCCCTAAAAACAGTCACCTTAATTTGGCTGTTTCATCTCTAATCAAGCAACCGTATTACATCTGATCTGAGCCAATTTGCCTGCTGAGAATTTGGAAGCTCCCTGCATGATTCATTCTGCATAAAATCATTTGGTTTTTGCCTGCTGTAGATAATTGGTTCTTGGCACCAGAAGTTAAACTATTTACAGTCCAAGTCTGTTACAATGACATTGAGATTTAGCTTAAACAAACAGAATCAAAGTCAAGGATGTGTTTTCTTAATACTGTTGGTTGTACCTGTTAAAATTAAATTCTCAGAGGCCTGCGAAAATTTATGGTAGAAATAGAAATGAGAAGTTCCAAATTCTAATCCAGTGATATATCTGATGTGGTCTGCATAGAAGAAGGGAAAAAACTGAGGGACAGAAAGGGGTCTTCCTTCTTTGAGGAGGCATCAAAAACAATATTCCTATACACCAGTGACACATGAGGATATACAACCCCCCAAATCACACTTTAGACATTAAGATGTCAAAGAATCCTATAAAAATGGAAACTTATTTGGGAAGCAACGTATTACACAGTATGCTATAACAATGTAGTGTACTTTACTGACCTAAGTAATCTAATGATGAATGCATGCAAATGCTGGGCAAAATAGGACCTCAGATAGCAGCTTGTGGCATAGGAGGGCCAAAGTGAAAAAATTTTCAACTAAAAACAGTGTAGGAGGGTTCTCTTTTCTCCACATCCTCACCAACATGGGCAAGCATCTAGTAATGTATACAATTATTGAGCCACCATGTTGTAGATCTGAAATCAATGTAATATTATATATCAACTTTATTGCAATAATAAAATAAAACACAAAAAAGTGAGTGCAAAAATAACTATAATAACTAATATTTATTGGGTGTATAATATATGCTAGGCATTGTCTTAAATTATGAGGACTACATAAATTAATACATATAAAACATTTATGCCCCTATTTGACATGTATAAATGCTCACCATATTATTATTATTAAATTATTAGTATTGTTAAAAGTAATCTTGGCAGTTCTTATTGCCTTGTACATTTTGAAATCAAGTGTAATATTGAGGTTTCAGATTCAGTAACAGTGAATTAGTTTACTTAATTCTTCTGAAAATAATTATATGTGAGTTCTTATAACAGATAAACTGCAACATCATAAAATTCTTATAAGCCTTGGAGAGCTTAAAAGAAAGAGAACTCCTAGGCGAATTAGTTTTTGGATGAAGGCCTATATCTAGGAGGTAAGCAGAAAGTTGGAACACTGAAGCTGCATGTGCCCTGACTTCATTTGATGATGCAGCAAGTGTGGGACTGGCTCCTGTGATGTGCAGGCAATGGCAGAAGCCCAGGCCAGTCCCAGACATCACCAAAGGCAGAGGGACTGAAACCCCCAGGGAAAGAGTCAGAGCAAGTAAGATCTAAACCACCATCATTCCCAATCCTAGAGGGCGGCTGCAGATTAGGCCATGTTAGAACCTAAAGATGGAAAAGAAAAAAACAGGAAACCCCTGAGAATTTATGTGGCTTCAGGCCTCTGCCCTCTTGGAGTGGTAGAAAAAGTAAGAATCATGTCTAACGAGATTAAAAGAAAACAACAAAAATGAGATAGGCTGAGAATATCAGATAAAAGTAACATAAGAGAAAGAAAAAATAATTAAAATGTTCTGATGGACTGGTCTTGTCTCAGAAGAGGGTGAAGGCCTGGACTAATTTTGGATAAATTAAGTAAGCATATTATACATATTGTAATGTTAAGGGTAACCACTAAAATAATAGAAACATCCTAATTACAACCCTTAAATAGAATGTTTGCCTCATATCGAATTTACCAAGTATCATAATTCCTCCAAGTGGTAAAGATACTTCAAGACAAATGCTGGGCATAGAAGCCACAGGGCATAAATCTGCAAAGAAGTAAAAAGCTAACCTTTTCAAACAATAAGGCTTCTCTCTCACTTACAACTTTACATCTCCCTGTATGGCCCCAGAAGATGACTGGTTAGCCAGAGACAGGTAAGATTCCTCAAGGGAGGAACAACCTAAGACAGGCACAGTCGCAGGAGGGCCATCAGGTGAGAAATTGGGGATCAACAGAGGTGAGGCTTCTCCCCCTGTTTTGAGAGAAATCTTCTGCATCCGTGGATGTTTTAATGCCCTTGTCTAGCTTGGATTAACACATAGTCTACAGGCACACACCTGATCATCTACAATTGCTCTCTTACAACACTAAACTATGTTTTCTACCTTTATCTTGCATCTACCTACCACTTCAACATTTTATTAAAAGTAAAAATAATAATAATAAAGGGAGAAATGTGGGATCCACCTATAAATCAAGTATAAAAATCAAACGAATATTCATATTTGACCTGATTGTTTATAGTTCATAATGCGTGATCAAAACCGAAAGTTTCTGTGATGACTGCCCTTGTACTGTTCACCATGTAAGAACTTATTCACTATGTAAGAATTTGTTCACCATGTAAGAACTTGTTCATTATGCTTCAGAAGATTGGAGACTGATGAGAATTAGGTGGATTAATGATTGTGCATTGAGCATTGACTCCCCTATACAGAATTTTATTGTTGTTAACAACCATTTGATCAATAAATATGAGAGATGCCAAAAAAAAAGACACAGAGTTACAGAATAGATAAAAAAGCAAGACCCATCTAAAAAATGAAATAAAAAAAAAGAAAAATAGAAACAGAATGAAACTTCCACATGGGTGGAAGTAAAAGTCAAAACATGCCTCATCAACCCATAAAAGGCAAGAGAGGACAGTTAAAGAAACATTGAACATACAGAACAAATAGACAATATGAAATAGAATGTCGAATGAATCCAAATAGATTTGTGATTAATTACGTAAACAGAATGTTGAGTTAAAAGACTATTATTGTCAAACAATATTTGAAAACAAGGCACAACATTATAAATTCTAATAATATGCTGTTTAAAAAGGACAGTTCGAAAACATATCCATTCAGAAAGGTTGAATAAAAACATAAACAGAGATTAATAATAATAAACAATAATAAAGAGCCAGTGAACCTAAACTTGAAGTCCAAGAATATTCCTACTGATAAAGAGGTTCACTTCAGAAGGGTAAAACTTTCCATTGACAGTAAAGATATAATAGGTTTAAATTTATAAGCACCAAATAACATAGCTTCAGAAAATATACATATATATATACACAAAGAAGAAATTGACAGAACTAAAAATGAGAAGTAAATCTATAATCATAGTAGGAGATTAAAGAATACATATTCTAGTATTTTACTGAATAGGCAGATAACAGATCATTAAATTATAAAATGTCTAAAAAGCACTATTAACAGACTGACTTAATAGACATATGTTAAACATTGCATCATGCAGAGAATGGAAGTCACTAGGGGACTTCCCTAATAATCAAGGATAGATCTTCTCATATTATAGGCATATGTAGTTTGTATACAGTCACAAAACACATATAAAATAACATTTGTTCAGGGAAGGAGCCAAGATGGTGGCATGAGTAGAGCAGCGCAAATCTCCTCCCAAAACCATATATATTTTTGAAAATACAACAAATACAACTATCCCTAAAAGAGAGACCAGAAGATACAGGACAACAGCCAGGCTACATCTACACCTGTGAGAACACAGTGCCTTGCAAAGAGGGTAAGATACAAGCCACAGCCTGGTGGCACCCAAGCGCCCCTCACCCCAGCTCCCGGCAGAAGGAGAGGAGTCAGAGCGGGGAAGGAGAGGAAGCCCAGGACTGCTAAATACCCAGGCCTAGCCATCTGCACTGGGAGCACAGACATACAGTGCGTGGGGTGCTGGATACTAGGGAAATGGGACAGTAAAACCTGTGAGAGGGTCCCCACAGCTGACACTCCTGGGACAAAGAAAAGTGAGTGTTTTTTGAAAGTCTTAAAGGGACAGAGACTGCACAGCTGGATGGAAGCATCCTGGGACACTCAGCCCAGCTGGGAATCCCAGGGAACTCTGGGCTCCCTAACCCCCTGGACAGCAGCACAGCTCTGAGGCCCCTCACAGCAATAAACAGCCTCCCACCCGTTCCCCCTTCAGAGCGACCCTGCCATAGTGGAGCAGCAGCCTGAGGCTGGCCACACCCACGCAGCACGGCAGAGCTTCTTTCACACCAGCCAGGCAAGAATCAGAGGCCCTGACTGCATGCAGCTGCCTAGCACAAGCTGCTAGGGGTTGCTGGTCTCCCAGGAGAGGAAGACCACAATCTAGCAAGAAGGGACATTCTCCCAGTTGATACACATGCCAGATCCCCACAACTACATCTATCACCATGAAAAGGCAGAAGAATTTGATCCAGACCAAAATTACAGTGACAACCCCTGAGAAAGAGCTTGGAGAGATAGGCCTAACCAATCTCCCTGAAAAAGAATTCAAAATAAAGGTCATAACCATGCTGATGGAGCTGCAGAGAAAAATACAAGAGCTAAAGGAAAAAGTAGGGAGGGAGAATACAGAAAGAAAAATATTCTGGAAGGATTTAAAAGCAGAATGGTTAAGATGCAAGAGGCCATTGATGGAATAGAAACCAGAGAAGAGGAATGCATAGAAGCTTATGCAGAGAGAGATAATAGGATCTCCAGGAATGAAACAATATTAAGAGAACTGTGTGACCAATCCAAAAGGAACAATATCTGCATTATAGGGCTACCAGAAGAAGAACAGAGAGAAAAAGGGATAGAAAGTGTCTTTGAAGAAATAATTGCTAAAAACTTCCCCAAACTGGGGGAGGAAATAGTCACTCAGAACACGGAAGCACACAGAACTCCCAAAAGAAGGGACCCAAGGAGGACAACACCAAGGCACATAATAATTACAATGGCAAAGATCAAAGAAAAAGGCAGAGTTTAAAAGGCAGCTAGAGAGAGGAAAAAGGTCACCTACAAAGGAAAACCCATCAGACTATCATCAGACTTCTCAACAGAAACCTTACAGGCCAGAAAAGAATGGCATGATATATTTAATGCAATGAAACAGAAGGCCCTTGAACCAAGAATACTATATCCAGCATGACTATCATTTAAATATGAAGGAGGGATTAAACAATTCCCAGACAAGCAAAAGTTGAGGAAATATGCCTCCCACAAACCACATCTACAGGGTACTTTAGAGAGACTGCTCTAGATGGGAGCACTCCTAAGGCTAAGTAGATGTCACCAGAGAAAATAAAATCACAGCAAAGAAAGCAGACCAACCAAATACTAACTAAAGGCAAAAAATAAAATCAACTACCCACAAAAGCAGTCAAAGGAAACACAAAAGAGCACAGAATAAAACACCCAAGATATAAAGAATGGAGGAGGAGGAAAAAGAAAGGAGAGAAATAAAGAATCACCAGACAGTGTTTATAATAGCTCAATAAGTTAGTTACATTAGACACTAAGATACTAAAGAAGCTACCCTTGAACCTTTGGTAACCATGAATCTAAACCCTAGAATGGCAATAAGTACATATCTTTCAATAATCACCCTAAATGTAAATGGACTGAATGCACCAATCAAAAGACACAGAGAAATAGAATGGATAAAAAAGCAAGACCCATCTCTATGCTGCTTACAAGAGACTCACCTCAAACCCAAAGACATACACAGACTAAAAGTCAAGGGATGGAAAAAGATATTTCATGCAAACAACAAGGAGAAAAAAGCAGGTGTTGTAATACTGGTATCAGACAAAATAGAATTCAAAACAAAGAAAGTAACAAGAGATAAAGAAGGACATTATGTAATGATAAACGGCTCAGTCCAACAAGAGGATATAACCATAATAAATATCTATGCACCCAACACAGGAGCACTGACATATGTGAAACAAATACTAACAGAATTAAAGAAGGAAATAGAATACAATGCACTCATTTGAGGAGACTTCAACACACCACTCACTCCAAAGGATAGATCCACCAGACAGAAAATAAGGACGGACACAGAGGCACTGAACAACACAATAGAACAGATGGACCTAATAGAAATCTACAGAACTCTACATCTTAAAGCAAAAGGATACATGTTCTTCTCAAGTGCACATGGAACATTCTCCAGAATAGACCACATATTAGGGAACAAGAAGAGCCTCAGTAAATACAAAAACATTGAAATTCTACCAACCAACTTTTCAGACCACAAAGGTATAAAACTAGAAATAAATTGTACAAAGAAAGTAAAAAGGCTCACAGACACATGGAGGCTTAACAACATCCTCCTAAATAATCAATGGATCAATGACCAAATTAAAATAGAGATCAAGCAATACGTGGAAAAAATGACAACAACAACACAAAACCCCATCTTCTGTGGGATGCAGCAAAAGCAGTCATAAGAGGACAGTATATAGCAATCCAGGCATATTTAAAGAATGAAGAACATTCCCAAATGAATAGTCTGTGGTCTCAATTGTCAAAACTGGAAAAAGAAGAACAAATGAGGCCTAAAGTCACTGGAAGGAAGGACATAATAAAGATCAGGGAAGAAATTAATAAAACTGAGAAGAATAAAGTGATAGAAAAAATCAATGAAACCAAGAGCTGGTTCTTTGAGAAAATAAGCAAAATAGAGAAGCCTCTAGCCAGACTTATTAAGAGAAAAAGAGAATCAACACACATCAACAGAATCAGAAATGAGACAGGAAAAATCATGACAGACCCCACAGAAATACAAAGAATTATTAGAGACTATTATGAAAACCTACATGCTAACAAGCTGGAAGACCTAGAAGAAATGGACAACTTCCTAGAAAAATACAACCTTCCAAGACTGACCAAGGAAGAAACACAAAATCTAAACAAACCAATTACCAGCAAAGAAATTGAATTGGTAATCAAAAAACTACCCAAGAACAAAACCCCCGGGCCAGATGGATTTACCTTGGAATTTTATCAGACATACAGAGAAGACATAATACCCATTCTCCTTAAAGTTTTCCAAAAAATAGAAGAGGAGGGAATGCTCCCAAACTCATTCCATGAAGCCAACTTCACCCTAAAACCAAAACCAGGCTTAAACCCCACCAAAAAAGAAAATCACAGAACAATATCCCTGATGAACATAGATGCAAAAATACTCAATAAAATATTAGCAAACCAAATTCAAAAATACATCAAAAGGATCATACGCCATGACCAAGTGGGGTTCATCCCAGGGAAGCAAGGATGGTACAACATTCAAAAATCCATCAACAACATCCACCACATAAACAGAAAGAAGGACCAAAACCTCATGATAATCTCCAGAGATACTGAAAAAGCATTTGACAAAATTCAACATCCATTCATGATAAAAACTCTCAACAAAATGGGCAAAGAGGGCAAGTACCTCACATAATAAAGGCCATATATGATAAACCCACAGACAACATCATACTGAACAGTGAGAAGCTGAAAGCTTTTCCTCTGAGATCGGGAACAAGACAGGGATGCCCATTTTCCCCACTGTTATTCAACATAGTACTAGAGTTTCTAGCCACAGCAATTAGACAAAACAAAGAAATACAAGGAATCCAGATTGTTAAAGAAGTTAAACTGTCACTATTTGCAGATGACATGATATTGTATGTAAAAACCCTAAAGACTCCATTCCAATACTACTAGAATACAGCAAAGTTGCAGGATACAAAATTAACACACAGAAATCTGTGGCTTTCCTATATACTAACAATGAAGTAATAGAAAGAGAAATCAGGAAAACAATTCCATTCACAATTGCATCAAAAAGAATAAAATACCTGGGAATAAACCTAACCAAGGAAGTGAAAGACCTATACCCTAAAAACTACAAGACACTCTTAAGAGAAATTAAAGAGGACACTAACAAATGGAAGCTCATCCCATGCTCTTGGCTAGGAAGAATTAATATTGTGACAATGGCCACCCTGCCCAGAACAATATACAGATTTGATGCAATCCCTATCAAATTACCAACAGCATTCTTCAACGAACTGGAACAAATAGTTCAAAAATTCATATGGAAACACCAAAGACCCCGAATAGCCAAAGCAATCCTGAGAAGGAAGAATAAACTGGGGGAGATCTCGCTCTCCAACTTCAAGCTCTACTACAAAGCCACAGTAATCAAGACAATTTGGTACTGGCACAAGAACAGAGCCACAGACCAGTGGAACAGAATAGAGACTCCAGACCTTAACCCAAACATATATGGTCAATTAATATACGATGAAGGAGCCATGGACATACAATGGGGAAATGACAGTCTCTTCAACAGATGGTGCTGGCAAAACTGGACAGCTACATGTAAGAGAATGAAACTGGATCACTTTCTAACCCCATACACAAAAGTAAATTCAAAATGGATCAACAACCTGAATGTAAGTCATGAAACCATAAAACTCATAGAAAAAAACATGGGCAAAAATCTCTTGGACATAAACTTGAACAACTTCTTTATGGACATATCTCCCCGGGGAGGGAAACAAAAGCAAAAATGAACAAGTGGGACTATATCAAGCTGAAAAGTTTCTGTACAGCAAAGGACACCATCAATAGAACAAAAAGGAACCCTACAGTATGGGAGAATATATTCATAAATGACATATCCAATAAAGGCTTCACATCCAAAATATATAAAGAGCTCATGCACCTCAACCAACAAACAGCAAGTAATCCAATAAAAAAATGGTCAGAGGAGCTGTACAGACAGTTATCCAAAGAAGAAATTCAGATGGCCAACAGACACATGAAAAATGCTCCACATCACTAGTTATCAGAGAAATACAAATTAAAAACCACAATGAGATATCACCTCATACCAGTAAGGATCACTACCATCCAAAAGACAAACAACAAGAAATGTTGGTGAGGATGTCAAGAAAGGGGACCCCCCTGCATTGCTGGTGGGAATGTAAATTAGTTCAACCATTGTGGAAAGCAGTATGGAGGTTTCTCAAAAAGCTCAAAATTGAAATATTATTTGACCCAGGAATTCCACTCCTAGGAATTTACCCTAAGAATGCAGCAGCCCAGTTTGAAAAAGACATATGCATCCCTGTTCATCGCAGCACTATTTACAATAGCCAAGAAATGGAAGCAACCTAAGTGTCCATCAGTAGATGAATGGATAAAGAAGATGTGGTACATATACACAATAGAATATTATTCAGCCATAAGAAGAAAACAAATCCTACAATTTGCAACAACATGGATGAAGTTATAGGGTATTATGCTCAGTGAAATAAGCCAGTTGGAGAAAGACAAGTATCACATCATTTTACTCATTTGTGGAGTATAAGAACAAAGAAAAAACTGAAGGAGCAAAACAGCATCAGAATCACAGAACCCAAGAATGGACTAACAGTTACCAAAGGGAAAGAAACTGGGGAGGATGGCTGGGAAGGTAGGGATAAGGGCAGGGAAAAAGAAAGGGGACAAAGCATGTATAATGTGGGTGGGCATGTGGAGGGCTGTACAACACAGAGAAGACAAGTAGTGATTCTACAGCATCTTATTACGCTGATGGACAGTGACTGTAATGGGGTTTGTGGCGGGGACTTGGTGAGTTGGGGAGCCTACTAAACATAATGTTTTTCATGTAAATGTAGGTTAATGATAACAAAATAAAAAATAATTATAATAATAATATTTGTTCAGTTCTATCTACCACAAGCCCTGTGCATATTTCCCTGTGGGCTGAAGAAATCAGTATCTCAAAGCACCTTTAGCTAATTCCAGGGCTGCCAGTGAGCATGGCACAGTTGGGAAGCTGTAACATAGAAGATTATTGGGTCCTTGAGTGTGGTAGAGTTCAAGACCTTATGACAGGATGTGGTCACAGATTACCAAAAATTCATATTCCTTGTTCGACACAGAAAACCCTACAATGAGTTGCTGGGTTGTAGTCCCTCTTTATACCTCTCTTTTTGTGGTAGCCAGACTCCAGTATGGCCCTACTGATGCTCTACTCCTGTTGCATACAGTATAGTCTCACCCTACAAGTAGGGCTGATGTGTAATCGGTAGCATATTGCAGTCATCATGAGCATGACTTCTGACCCTTTCACCTTCCTATAACCTGGGGATCATTTACCCGGGGCAGCCAGACAGCATGCTATGAGGACACTCCAGCAGCCCCATGGAAAGGTCTACATGGTGAAGATTTGAGGCCTTCCACCAACAGCCAGCACTAACACTCCAGCTATGTGCAGACCATATTAAGAGCAGATCCTGTATTCCAGTCCAGCCATCAGATGCATACTGCTTCAGTGGGCATCTTGACCACAACTTCATGAGAAAGCCTGAGCCAGAACCACCCAGTGAAGACACTCCCAAATTCCCGAACCACAGAAATTGTGAGATATTTTTGTAAAAGTGTTAAGCCTCTAAAGGTTGAGGTAATTTGCTACACATAATAGAAAACTAATATAAAGTAGAACATGGACCTTTCCAGCTACTTCCCCAAATTTCGGGGTCTAGTAGTCCATACAGATTCAAAACCACAAAGTCTGGAAGTTATATTGGATTATCTCAAATTTCCTATGCACAGGAGCAAAAATGTCCCAGAAGGGCTCACGGAGATTATGGCAGGAGGAGTTACAAAGCAGAGGTGGCCTGAAGACCCCTCTGCTGTGTCAGTGACCTCTCCGCATGCAGGCTGGCATTTTCTTCCCTCAGCACTGTGTGCCAGGTGACGTGATTGCTGTGTACTCACCAGAGCATCCGCGTTGCCTTGCAATGGGCATGTTTGGTTACTAGTTTTGAAGTAAGAGTGTCCAGGTACATCTGAGGTGGGTGGAGAAGAGGGCTGGGAAACCTGCAGAGGCTTCTGGGGTTGGGACTGTGTGGGTAGGAGGAGCAGACAAGCTAAAAATAAGTTCTATCTGTGAGTTAAGAGGCACCAAAGAGAGTCCAAAGCAGAAAGCTGGGCCTGTTGTCCAGCCCTCAGGGGAAGGGTGGACCTGCAAGCAGAAGATCAAAAGTGAAAATCCAGCACTAAGAGTATAGAATGAGGGCAGATGGGGCACAAGGAGGGTCAGCCACATCTCATGAACTGGGCTGTCCCTGCAACTCATTTACATGGGGACCAGCAGGGCCTTGCAGATGCCCAAAGAAGCCTGGGCTATCTCCAGTCTGAAGCTCCCAATAAAGTATAAGAATTAAAGGAAGCTAAAGTAGGGATAGGAAGTAATAATGTATTTTAGATGTCTATACACACCAAACTAATATTTTAACAAAAAAATTAATGCAATGTATGTGATACTTGCAAGAGGATTATAAGTTTTATTTGAAAATAAGGGCCAATGTGCAAATCTAAAGCCCCTAGCGAATGTAAGGCCTGGGACTAATGATCTCCTGTGTCACCCCACCATGGAAAGTCTTGAGTTCCAACTACATGATGTAGGGGTGGGCTGACCTAATTTGAAGGCAGGAGATCGGAGCAGATGAAAGCATGAGTTTGGGGGAAGAGGACACTGAGCTGGAAACACGGAGGAAGGGAGGGCAACAGAAGAGCAAACTATTCCCGGTGCTCTTGGGGTCACCCATAAAGCAGGTCAAGTCTCCTCCAGGTCTATTTCACTTAGATGCTGTGTTCTTTAGAACAGTAATTGAATCTCTTTCTGCATCTATTACTTCTCTCATTGGCAAGTAAGATATGTGTTTAACTCCGTAAAGAAATCTATAGACAAATGTCAGTAGACTAGTCAGGTGGTGGGCCCTTTCAAATGATGTCCGATCATGTGGCAATTCAAAACTATTTTTAGTGCTTGCTTTAGCTAAGCAGAGTGAAAATGACTTCTTCCCTATCAGGAATGGTTTCTACTGTATCAGAATCAATAGGAAATATTTCAAATAATTTCATCAAGCTATTTTTACGCTCATTTTACATTAGGGAAAATAAAATCTTTGCATTCCTTTTGAGTTGTAGGTAAAGTAGCAGGTGTTTCTGAAGGAACAAAAGGATAGGTCCCCAGGTATGCCCAGTACCACTGCTATTAACACTCAGGAATTTCCTCCATCTAGTAGGACATGCCAGCCTTGGCAGTGAGTGCGACCTTAGTGGGCTCCCTGGCAGAAATGCTGCCTTGTTTTCTAAGGTCTTTATAAAGAATCACAAATGCCCAATGATAATAGCCATGGACTTTTAAAATATGCAATGCAATATAAATGTCACATTAATAAAATAATGTTAACTTTTTTCCATTATGTAAGTGATTGAAATTCTGAATTATCTGGAATAGCTGGTGAGTCCCTACATTTTCTCCACAGAACTTTTGCAAAAAGATTCAAGTGTTGATGTGATCTGGGGAAGGAAAATTTCTTTATTTACATCACAAATTTCTTAAACTCATATTCCCTTATTGATATTATCTATATGCTTTATTTGGAAGGTGTGTTCCAGTCAAAGCCCACCCGCCGACATGTCTGTATCTCTCATACAGTTATTTCTGGCTGTTTCAATGGTCTTTAACTGTCAGGACATCTTGCTCAACACAGAAGGACTGAAGTCCAGAAACTTCCAGAATCAGCTTAAACACATCCCAGTGTGGCTTTGTGGCTCACATTTTTGTTCTGCTGGAAATGATATGGGAAAGTTCCTTTTTGTTGATGTCTCATGCTTAGATCAGGGTTCCTCTGCATTTTACCTGCATTTTGTGGCCTGCAGTCATGAATATGTTAGATCTGCACCGTGTCTTATGGTTTTCAAATCAGAAACTACTTATTGCCTTTCTTAGCTCACCTCACACAACGCCCCCATGCCCAGTCTTTCCAAATGTAATTCTGAAAAGTAGGTTTAAATATTTTTTAAAATTTATAGTGTAATACACAGACATAAATATTCTTCTTGCATTCTAATCTGTTCCAAGTAGATGACAGCAAATCCTTGATTTGGAAGGCATAAAGCAATTAGACATCTCTTCTTAATTCCGAGTACTAAGAGCTCACTAAAGTCCATGGTGAGCTAATCTTGGGGCGGCTGCTAATTAACTCTTAGAAACACAAAGCAGGTTTTTTGAAAAGCTTGGTATCAATTTTCCAGGAAGTGATACCAAATAGAAAATGATGATGTCTATCATGGTGACTCTAAGTTACTTTGGATAATGCAATGAGCCCCTTTCTCTAAGTCTCAAATAACTGTGTAGACGTTATATAGCTACAGCAAGGAAAGGAAGTATCTGAGAGGTTCTTAGTTCATAGAGTTGTTCTGAGGCATAAATGAATTTATGTTGTTTAGTGCATAGCACAGTGGCTGACAGTGAAGCTAAGCCAATGTTAGTTACAACAATTGATGTTTTAGCCAAAATCAGTATGATTAAGCTGAATCCATCTCTTTGTATCTTCCAACAACTTGCATGAACCTCCCTCTGGAGGTACATGTGACCAGTGGAATCTTTCTTCCACATGCTACCGCTTTAGAAGTGACACCCTACATTTGAAATTATCTCCAGGGAGGGGACCACATTTTCTCCAATAATTTATTGATCAAACACTGCGAGGTCCTGGAGTAAAAAGTGAATGAAAACAGTCTCTGCTCAGAGAAGTCCACAGGAAGGGTCTGACATGAGCAGAAAATTTAGGATGTTCAGTGGAATGCAGGCTACACCAGAGCAAACCAGGTTGCCAGAGGAGCACATGGGAAGGCCGCCTGAGCTGGGCTGGAGGGGCCCAGGTCCCTTCTGGGGTAGGACCACTGAGCTGGGATTGAGTTTGCATTTCAGGCAGAAATGGTGATGTGGGCAATAACTTGGAGGCACTAGTTTGTTTCTTAAGTGAAGATGTGGCAAAGCTAATGGCAGGTGAAAGGCTGAGCAGAGCTTGAGAATATGAGCAAAGAAACTGTGTGCTAGACTGGCCAAGAACTGTGAATGGGGGTTTACTGAAAGGCTTTCAGCAGAGGAGCAGCACTATCTGACTGAGGGCTTAGAGACCCTCCTCTGGCTGCAGTGTGGAGAACGGAGAGGTGCTGGGCTGGAAGCAGAAGGGCTTCCAGTGGAGAGGCTGTTGAGGTGTCCATGTGAGAAATAATAATAGAGGCAGAAATGCTCTAAAGAGGCAGCAGTAAGGATGGAAAAAAGTGTCTTTTCTCACACATCCTTTCCAAGTGAGACCGTGCTGACCACCAGTTCACAATGCAAACTGCTTCCTTCCCGGTTACTCCCAATCTTCCTGTCCCTGCTCCATTTTCCCCCCAGAACTATGATCATCTCTTACACATTATATGTCTTATCCATTTTGGCCATTTTCACCTCCTCCCACTAGGATATTCCATAATTACTGGGATAGGTAATGATGCAAGTTTTTTCACTGGTGTGTCGCCAGCACCCGCAAGTGTCCTAGGCGTATAGGCACTTAATTCGTGTCAATTAATATCATTTGAATAAAAGAATGTATGAATCTTAAGGCAAAGCTTATAAATTGGGAGGTTTTTCCAAGAAGTTAAAAGATGCCAGTAAAGAAGGTTGACATCAGAGGTAACCTTAAATCTGAGGTTGTCACCTGATAGACCCTTTGATATTTGGGGCTTGGGAGAATCAGCAGCAACCTCTTAAGGGGAGGAAAGGAAGCACTGGGGGGAAAAAGGTTTATGTTGAGCCCTAGAGGTGGAAAAAGAATGCCACAGGGAAAATGAGGATGTAGGAAACATTGTTGCCACGGACTGGGTGACAAAACTCGGGGGTGGTCCCAGGCATCAGTGCTTTTATATCTCACAAGTGACTCTAAGGCACAGCCCAGAATGTGTGTAATGACCCCCAGACCTGACTGTGGCCACACCACCACTCAAGGAAGGTTCCTAGATCTCAGGGTAAGTGTCATGCAGATTGGACAACAAAACAAAACTTAGCAATAACAATCACCACAAGCACAACCAGGAAGACCAACCCAACTAACAAAGGACACGAAACCCACCGGTCTTCATTCACCCATCTACTGCCCTGTTCACGGGGCTCCACACAAACCCACACAGTTCCCTGGGGTGCTCTGGGAGGCAGACCTTGTGACCAGCCCTTACTCTCCAGGTTAGGTAAGAGTCAGGTCCCTTCCTCTGGGCTTCTGTAGCTCCCTGTACAACCCTATCAAAATATTTACACATTGTCACATGTGAAACAAATCATTTCTTGTTTAACATCCAACTTCTCACCTCACCAGTCTGACCTCAGTGAGGCAAGGGCTCTGTCTTGCTCTGTCTTGTTTGATCACTGCCATACGCCCGGCAAGTAACAAATGCCTTGCACATAGAAGAAACTCAGTATATGTTAAATTAATGGAGAGGTGAATAAATGAGCGAATGAGGGACCCGATGTATCACTGTATTTTTAGAAGCACTATTCTCAGGGTCAGAGAGGCACTGAGGGCCCTGGGGGTGGAGGTAACTGCTGCCACCAGCTCAGAGTCTCCATGGGGCACTTTGCGCATCTCTCCAGTGGCATGATGCCACGTATATAGTAAACATATGCCTATCTTTAGTGTGGGGTGAGTATGATTAAGCTCTGTGTCCTCAAAACGTCTAGTACAGTACTTTATAAAGAGTTCATGATCAGAAAATAGTCACTGAATGGCCAGATGAGTGTTTTTACTTACAGAAGAAAGTATGTGCATAAATGTGCATAACAACCTAAAGAAAGCCAGAGATAAAGACACCCAGAGGCAGAAATGTCTAATGGTGGAAGTTCAGACACTGTGCCAGTTGGATGGTAGAGATACCATGGAGGACAAAGGAGACTTTTTGAGGGCTGTTGAGTCAACCTCTTGTTCTTCTGACGAGTAACTCTTGAGGACTTGCTATGTGCCTGGACGGTCTAGGCACTTAGGGTATGTATGAATATAACAAAGATCCATGCCCTCTGGAGCTTACATTTTAGGGGTTACAAAGCAATATATAATAAATAAGTAAATTATGTAGCGTGTTTAAAGGGCATAAGTTCTCTGGAGAAAATGGCAGTGGAGCCAGTGAGGGGGGTCAAGAGTGAAGAGGGTGGGGAGTGATGTGGGTATTGTAATGTTAATTCAGCAGTTAGGGTAGCCATGTGTGACTATAGCCTCTGTCCATGGGGACACAGTCAACCTAAGTAGCTGGATTTGCACAAGGAAGGCTTGTATGGGATTTGAAAACATAGCTTAGATCTACAGAACCAAGCATCCATTCCAAACTGAAGGGAAAGGCTGACGATAAACAACTCAAAAGTCTTAATTAGCTCTGCTTACAAGCACTTAAGGAAGTAGAGCAGAACAGGAAGAAAGGGTAATTTATCTGATCTGATGAATATTTGCTATAAACTTTAATGTGTATTTCGGGTAATTAGGTTGCCTTCATTATAAGTGATATTCATGGCCATTGAACGAATGATTTGAAAATGGACCATTCTTAAAAATGTAAGTGTGTGTTTAGGAAGAGCTAGGGGCTGGACTCTGTTAGAACTACCACCGTGGACTGAAGCTAAGAGGCAGGATAAGCCAGTGTCTTTCTTGGGAGTAGTCCATGGATGTACCTTCCTTCCAACTGCCAGCAATGGGAGGGGCCTTGTGCACCTGTGGCTAGCTGTTGCAGAACTGGAAGATAAGATCTGAGAATCAGGACCCACAGTTTCTCTCTGCTTCCCTCTAGAAACTATTACTTAGCACTAACCTAAATAGAAAACCACTGAACTGGAGGATAATGCAGTAGATCTAGTTAATGGAAATAGGTTTTAATTCAGTGAGACAGCAGGAGAGACTGACAAGATAAGATGTTGCTGGTGAGCTCAAATGTGAGAGTTCCCATTTGAGGCTATATTATGCAGTGCCATAGCTGGTTGCCAGACATAGAACCTGCTCTTACATTAATATTCTAAAGAGAAAAGTTACATGTGAATGAAGAAAGTGATACTTACAGGCTGTGTTCTAGCCAGAAGGACATTTGAAGAAGATTTGGTGAGAGTTTGGAATAAATGTATGCAATAGAAGGTTGAGACCATTTAGGGCTTGTCTGGAGTTGTAAATAAAAGGAATTGTATTGAGCTTCTGGATCAAGACCTTCTCTGGTGCTGTGTTCTCTTGTCCTCTTGTCCTTCCTGTGGGTATGGTCATACAGTGGATAAACCGAGAGTTCAAGGAGTCACATTGCCTCCACTACCCTAGTGGGGTCTGCACCTCCGGAGAAGGAAACTTGCAGAAGATGGAGAGCATACTCTTCTGGCACAGGGGCTTTTTGTGAAATGGCTTGAGTGTCTTGCAGTCCTAGCTGGTGATAGCTTAGTTACTAGAGTAACAAAATCTTATTTCACTCCTATGTGGTATCATGACTTGAGAAAAATTTTAAAGCTTAAGGCAAAGTGATTTAGGAAGCTTTTTTTGCATATTTGAATAAAATATAAATGAATGTTCTATGTAGTAGCTGTGAGCATGTCAAAGAAATGTGTATAATAAGATGAAAGCCCCAGCTCCATAGACAGTTTTTTGTTTCTCTTGAATTTGCTAGACAAACAGGACATAATAAGAAATTAGCTGAATTCTGCAAACTTGCCCTCTCTTATTTATTACTCATTATTATTTATTATTTGTGAATACTAATAGTATTTTTAAATATACAACTTACATACTCTTTTGAAAAAAAATCAGAAAATATAGGAAAGAAAAAGAAAGAAAATAAATACCAATTGAATACAATTCAGTGACATTTATAAAACTAAATAAATATCACTCATAATTTTTCACTCAGAGATAAATACTGCTCCATTTTACTATATACCTTTCTGAACCCTTTTTTCAAAAATCTTAACATACACACTATTTTATAACCTTGATAACTGTAAAACAAATGCTAAAATATTTACTTTGTATCTATATCATATGGTTTTGATCATATATAATAGGCACATCTGAAAGACACTAAAAAACCAAGAATAAATCAGTGAAAATAACCATTAAAAGGGTATTGTTTAAGTAAAACTATGAAACTTTTAGAAGAAAATATTTCTAGGCAAAATTTTCTTAAGTAAAACACAAAAAGCATGAATCAAACCAAACAACAGTAGACGTCATCAAAATTAAGAACTTCTGTAAAATAGACATCTGACAAATGACTTTCTTCCAAAATACATTTTGAAAACCAATTACAAGAAGACAAACAATCCCTCTATCCTATGAAGAAATGGACAAAATATTTGAACAGGAAACATATGAATAGTAATCAAGTACATGAAACAGCCTTAGTCATCAGTGAAATAGAAATGAACACCACAAAATGATGCCACTGTATGAAAACTAGAATGACCACAGTCAAAACTACTGTGCATATTAAGTGTTGACAAAGCTGTGGAGCAACTGGAATTCTTATACACTTCTACGGGAAGGTAAGATGGCACAGCTTTGGAAAATAATCTGGCACTGTTTTATTGTGTTAACATATGCTAATTATACAACTGCACAATCTCACTCCCAGGTATTTACCCAAGAGAGAAATCATGTTTATAAGAAGACCTGTACCTGAATGTTCATGGCCAAAACATCAAAATAACCCAAATCTCTATCAATTGATGAATGAGTAAACAAACTGTGGAATATTCCTTGAACCAAGGAATAAGATGTTGAATACCCAGCAACATGAATAAATCCAAAAGACATTGTGCTAAGTGAAAGATGTCAAATCCAAAAAGTACATTTCATGACTGCATTTATATGAAATACCAGCAAAGGTAGGTTGGCTGCATGCTTGGAAACAGTAGTTGTGGAAGGGGCTAGTGGTTACATGACTGTCTACAAACTGTATGCTTACAAAAGATGAGTTTTATTGTTTATTAGCTATACCTGCATAAGCTAGAAAAATGTGGCGATAGATACACGAAAATTACCAAAGTGAAAAGAGCTATTGTTCGGATGCCTTGGCCATACCAAAGCCACAGACTCACAGGGAGGTTTCCTCACCCTTTCCCTTTAGAAGCAATATCACTTCTGATAGATAATGACATTTAGAAAAGCCACTTCTTTACTTTAATCCGTCATTGTTGATTTGTCTTTTGTATTTACATAGCCAATATTCTATGGAGCATTCAAATCTTTTGCCTAAAACCTGAACCTTGTCTATTTCCAATATTTGTGAAATGAAAACAACAAAAGAAATAGGGATCGGGATAAAGGAATGAGGCTGCACAATAAACATTATGAAATCAAGAATTTGTAACAAGAATCTAAAGTGTAATAAAATCTGTAACTGTCTCTTAGCTGAAAACCTTGTGAGTCATTATACGCCTTAGAGATGTACCGATTGCTATTTACATAATGGGAACAACTATGTGATTCAGTTCAACTAACATATACCGAGTCTACAAAGTACTATATCTTTTGTGAAGTCTAGTTCAAAAGTATTAGAGCTTTTGCTGGAGGTTCACACATGATTTTGCTGGAGGACACATGATTCCTGTCCTCAGAAGATCTAGTGGAGAGACAATTATTCTGGCAAATATCTACCATTCAAAGATTGGTATAGTAGATCTATATCTAAATGCAATGGCAACCGGACTGAAGTAATTAACTGTGCCTAAGAATTTCAGTGATGGCCTCACAAGTGTGACAGGGGAGCTTGCATTTTACAGGTGAGCAGGAGGGAGGTCTGCGCAGAAGGAACAACAGGAACGAAAGAATGGGGTATGAATATACATAGGAGATCCAGCCTAGTATGTAGGGAAATTTTCAGAGAATTTTGAATTTTCAGGGCATAATCAAATGAGGATGGCAGGAAGAGGAGAGAATGGTGAGATACAAAGCTGGCAGGGGTCAAGCAGAGGAAGGCCAGGCTGAGTGGTGCTGATTTCCTTCTACTTGAATAGAGAGCTAAAAGAGACATTTGAACATAATGTAGTAGCTGGTCAGGGTCGCCTTTCTGAGCCAGTGCTCACCCCCTCCAGCTGGGGTGCTGGCTGCTGAAGACGTACACCTGCCTGGCCTCTTTGGAGAGCTGTCCTTGGCCAACAGGACCTGCTTTGGTTGGGAGGTTCCTCCTCTTCCCCCACCAACATCTCAGGCAACCCACAGTCAACGTGAGGTTATGGGAAGCTGCACGGCTATCCCCTTTACCTTTAGGGGAACAATCCTGTGGTTTATGCCCACAGGCCATTTCCCTGAGGATGGAGCCAGGGTAGACTTCACCCGATATCAGCCTGTCCTTCCCCAGCCCCTTCACTCCCTCCCTTGCAGATTTTTCTGAGAGGACCCCCTCAGTAAATCACAAGCACCGCACGATTTGTCCTAGCTCCTGCTTCTAGACAACCTGACTTAAGATTCTAGGAAAGAAAGTGACCAGCTTTGTGTTTTAGAATGAGGTCTCAACAGCGTGGAAGTGGGACAGATTATAGCAGGGAGTGGGGAAGTGCAGGGGCAATAGATTTGTGGGATGGTGAGGGCCTCGAAGGATGGGGACAGGGTGAGGGACGCTGTTATCTCTTGAGCCAGGAAGTGCTCCAAGGGTGTCAAAAAGTCTAGGATGACCCTCAGGCTTTGAGAGCAATTGGGTGGATGATAAGCACTGAAGATAGATGATAAAAAAGAAGAAACACAGCTGAGAGTCAAGACGCAGACAGTTAAGCTCCATACATAGATACGTCGTGGGGCACCTAGGAGATAATGTCCAGTAAGTAGTGTGAAATAAGATTCCAGAAGATTCTCAGGGGAGAGGGCTGGGATAGAACTGCAGGTGTGGGATCCATCACCATTTCATTGCTCACCAAAGGTGTAACCATGGCCCACATCTGGAGAACGAGCCCTTAAGAAACTAATGGAAGAGGGGAGGTGGCTGGAGAGATCGTGAAGGGCTCCCACATCTGCATGGAAAGAGGGAAAGAGCAGATCCAAAAAGACAGGTAATGTCCAAATAAGAGGAAAGAGGCTTTAAGGAGGAGTGAGTAATCAGCAATATTAATGACAGTGAAGAGTTGAAGGACATGACACTAGGAACAAGTCAGGGAGCTGGCAGTCTGGAGGCTCCAAATGACCAACAGAGAACTGCTTCTCATGGTAGGTAGGGATGTTGAGCAGGGGAGTGAATGGGACACGAGATGGGAGAGGTCAGAGGCTCTCAGCACAGCTTGTTCACACTGTAATTTATTTCTTTGTACTAAATACTCAGGCTACTTTTGTTCCATGGGCATAGCCAGTTTTCTCTTTGGAAGTGAACTGTGCCAGGGTCAGACAGCAGAAGTATCTCTGAGCTAGGAAGTACAAGAGGCCCAGAAGCATTTGAAAACAGTGATAAAGTAAGATCTTAGCCAGTCTATCAACCTTCCTGCTCACCCACATCTCTGCATACATTGGCTCAAACTCTCCAAGGCCCTCGTAGTGTCCACCCACAGCAGGCGTGTGGCTTACAGGCTGCCATCCTGGAACCGCAGCCAGCCTCCCTGGTGGAGGCCTGGGGTGCTCCTCTCCATCTCCAGGAATTAAAGGTCATGGGCACCCTGGGACCTGGAAAAGGCATTTCCCCTGGATTGTGACAGTCCTGGGTGGATGGGGAAGAATGAAGAGAAAGCATTCAGATAAAACTATAGTTCCAAAACTGATTTTTATTTTAAATCTTTATCTGTGTCTATCTTACAACCATCTTTTCAGCATTTCTTTATTTGTGTTTGGTTAATTCATTCATTGCTTTTCTCATTTCTGCTTCCAATTCTACAATGTACTGCCCAAGTTTTAACATACAGGAAAAAGCTCAAATTCAGGAGAGTCTGTGTTGGAAATGGGGACTAAGACAGACAGGATATGCTGCTGGACCTGGATCATGTGTCTCCTCACTCTGCTGGCTCAGAGTGTGACCGTTGCTCAGTGGAGAGTCCTGATTGCTGCCACCTAGCTTAGCCTCCTAACACCTCTGGCTTTGCAGCCGCCCTTGGGGCTGAGGGCCAGAACAGACAAAGGACCTCACCCAGGCAGAGGTAACGTCTAGATGCAGATAAAGAACTGCATTAGATTTCCAGCAGCTGTTCCAAACGGCCAGACAGCACAAATCAGAACTGCAGGATGGTCATGTTCCATAGGACAAACTTCCTCAGTAAGAACCAGGAGGTGGGAAGAAGCCAGTAATTTCCTGTCCCTCCTGCCCCGCATCAGAGTGCAGCAAGGTGTGTTGTTTCTGCCCAGCTTGTCTGGAAGACATTCCAGCTGCTAAAGCCCCAGTCGTGTTTCTTGTGAAGTTGTGGCCAGTGGGGTAGGGCACTGCTTTCCCCTCTTCCTTGTATTATATCCCCTCTCCCTTCTCACTAGCTGCCCTGAAAATGCACCTTCCATTAAAGCCATGGCAAATAAGCTTTGTCTCAGCCTTTTTTTTCTATGGAGTCCTGGCTTTGCCTGGGATATAAACTTAGAAGAGAGAAGAGTCTTTAAAGATCATCAAGCTGAAACTCCCACCCAGCAGAGGAAGTTTTCTTTGACTTGCCTGGCAATAACCTCACAGGGAGTCCATCTCCGTTGTGGAGAACAGTCTATGGAGATTTCTTTCTTATACTGGGACAAAAATCAGCTGTTTTTGTAACTTCTGCCCATTGGTTCTAGAGTTTACTTCTATATGGATGTCAGGCTTTAAAGAAAAACATGATCCCACAGCTACCCATCTGAAGACACTGATCCTGAAAAATGAGACACAAAAATATACTCTGAATTCATGGAAACATGTATGAGTAAGGAAATGTGTTTTATCTATTTCTATCCAATTGCAAAAAATATAGGTGATATAACCAAAATCATGAGATTACTTTGTAAACTCTTCCCCAGTTAATCAACTGGCAATCCGTGCAGCTCATGTCTTGCCTCTTTGCATTGAGCTTCCCTCTCAGTGTTCCCAGTATAATTTTGGTTGAATAAAAGGAGGCCATGCTGTTACCTAATGCTTCTCTAGAGGGTGCACGTCCAGCCCAATTGTTCACTGAAGCACCTGTCACTTTCCTGCAGATCCCCTGTTCTTCCTCTGGTTTCCCACTTGTGTTCTACTGTCCTTGCCACGACACTCACTGCACTGTTAGTCTATCCCTCCCCCGTTTGATCGTGGCTCCTCAAAAGTGAGGGTGGTCTTCTTCATATTTCTAGTTTGCCCCCTGCCTTGAATCCCTGTGATAAAGCCTACTCCATCTACACTGTGGGCTTCAAAAACTATTCCCAGTTTCTCATCTGTAAGCTAAGACTATAAATTCAGGTGGACCTGCATCTCTGTCAGGGTGATTATTGCTGCACGGCTGAGATAAAATACCTGCCTGATGTTTATACGAGTTTCTCTGGACTAGTGAAAGGAAATATAAAGGATAAATATTTTGACATTCCCAGGGGCCTTTGGGAAGGTGGCTTGAATTCAATTTGTGGAAAGAATGTTGTTTCTTAATTCTCTTCTTTTAAATCTTAATTCTGTGCCTCTTCTTTATTTTCTGGACAATGAAGTTCTTTTTCCTCCACAGACAGCTCTTCGATTCCTGTCCTGGTGCCCTAAAGGTGGCCCCTGGGTCAGGATATTTGTGTCACGTTGTAACACACCACCTCCACAAGTGGTGCTTTTTAGAAGGCAACCTGGCAATGCAAGCACAATCATGCTCTTATTTTCAACACTGTTTATTTTACCATGTTTTTCAGAACTAAAAAATGGCATATTTATTATTTTCTCTCGATTTCTTCTGAGGACTAGTGAAGAGATATGTTTACATATGGAGATCATGCCAGTAACATGCTCACAGCAGTCTGTGCTTCAGTTTCATTTTATCTCAGTAGTAATGGATTTGTGCCTCTTCATCCACCTTTTGTGAGAAACAGTATGCATTGTAGAATAGCTAGCTTAATTTCAGGCTATGGTCTGCAGCCTGGGAGTAAAGTTAAGGTGCTGACCTACTCCAGGATGCCTTTCAGCTGGCTGACAGGAGGACAGCAACCTGGTATGATCTGATGCACATTATGCTGTCCCCCTGAGGACAACTTGCTCTTCTCCATCCAGAACCCCATTTTGGTAGCTCAGCTTTCTCACTTCTAAAAGCTACAAGCATTCTATAAAAATGTATAGAATTACCTGAAAATATTAATTTAGGTCATTCCAAGCTATATCATCTCTATTCTATTTTCTTTATCAAATTGATTAGCCAGTAATGGGGTGGGTCCCTAGGAGAAGATTTTGATGGGGCAGGAGCAGGAAATGAGATTCCCTGTAGGGCCTGGGATACAATAAGTGAGTAGTGCCCAGCAGGACCCCCCAGTGAGACTAGTAGGTATAAAACAACAGAAGGTGGTGGGAGCCAGGGGCTTTGAAGGGAAGCCAGGGCCTCTGAAGGAACTTTACAGAGATATTTAGGCTGTTTCACAGATTTGCCCAAAGCCAATCCTGTCAGAGAACAACATTGCTCAAAACCAAACCTCAGGAAGCAGGGATTGGAATAGGGAGAGCTAAGAGCAATATCAATTTCAGCGTGGAACTCTGGCCTAGCTGTGTTCATTAGGTACAGTGTTTGTTAGAGCTGCCTGGGATATACCGTGGAAACCAAATAAACAAACAACACACACACACAAACACCGCCTGAAAAGGAACCCATTCAAATCATGTGTTTAATATTTAATGCTATCTGCAGTTGGCTGTACTTATTTCCTCTGCAGTGAGCTGGACTAAAGCAGTAGCTTCCCATCTTTAGGTAGATTGCAGAGTGTGCTGTCTTTCAACCTGTGAAGTAATATTGTGCAGAGCTCTCCACATTTTCATATGAAATGACAGTGAGCCTGTATGAATGTATGAGGCTTGCTCTGCTTTCTTTAGCAGTAAGTAAAAGGTGCAGGGAAAAAAATGCTTTTCTCTCTGTATCTACTAGTCAGCACGGAGCTGCCCTTGGCTGCAGACCTGAGCCTAGTCACAAAGGTGGGGTGACAGGAGTAATAGATATGGTCACCTTCCTCCTGTCCATAAAGGCAGTCTCTGTTTAGTACAAATCTGTGTGTACAAAGCCAGAAGGACCTGAGGGTGGTGGAAAATATAGCTTTAGGGTGGTGGGGAACGTAGCCACCAAGTAAAGGTATAACTTAGCTGCCAACTTAAATTAAGATCTGCTTCTCAAAGAAAATCCTTCATGTTTTCTTTTGAATAAGACAGTGGACACTGGACAGACAGCACTGGGAAGTCAAGGGGAGAAAGTCCCAACCAGCCTCTGCCTTCTATATAGATGGTGAGAAGACTTCCCATTGCAGCTCCTGATACTGTTTAGGATCAGTCTAAAGAGTTGTAATATAATTGCAGAGTTGTCTGTAATCAGTTTTCATTAGTGGCACAATGGTAAAAATGATAATACCAGTGAGTGATAGTCACTTGGGCTATGAAAGTAATAATAATAATAAAAGTATTAATATCCCACTTCAAAAGGAACACACCAAGAGGAACATATTTATAGACAATTAACTAGAATGTGTATCTATGTATAGATATATACATCTATATATATATATGTGAATCTATCTATATATGTTTCTTCATCTCTTAAATCATGGAATTGTTCTCAGGATTAAATGTGACAATTCACTTAAAGCACTTTGAGTCTGTCATATAAATGTCTATTTTCCTTCTATAAGCATCATTGAAGAAACTGGGCAGTTAAATCTGGACAAGAAAATGAATAGAGAGCCTTCCCCTCCAAATATAACTTCTTCAAGACACCACACTCCTTTGGGGGGTAATTTAAAGTTACTCTGAGCCCCTGAGTGGGACCAATAGAATGGTTTGGATGAAGCTCAACATCTCAGGACATCCTGTGAGCCATCTCCTAGCCATGTATAGACATCCATTGATGACAGTTTCTCTCCTAGTAAGCTCAAAAGTAACCACTTCTCATCTCATGGTTAGTGTGTACAGGATGTTAATCCAATGTTAGCCCGTGACTTCAAGTATTATGCCTTTTGATAACCAGTCATCCCACTATGGTGCTCAATTAATGCTTACTGTAGTCTTCATTTCTCTCCATGTGGTCCTTTCAGATCTAGTTCTCTTATTTCTGCCCCCCTCCAACCTCTTCCAAGAATTTACGCCATCATCTTCACCTTTCTCATACAATGCTAATGGTATAAACTGTGTTTCCCGATCCCTTCAGAACCTTCCATTTTGAATCTCAAGAATCAATTCTGGAGGTCAGAAAATTGGAACTATAATTTTGAATTTACTTTTGCCTTCCAGCTTTAATAATGATGATTCTCCTCAAGGTTACATGCCTTCCTCTGCCTGACTAGAAAAGTAGTAAAAGGAATGGTGAAAAAATCAGGAACAAGATAAGGATGCCCACTTTCACCAATTTTATTCAACAAACTTCTGGAAGTTCTAGCCACAGCAATCAGACAAGAAAAAGAAATAAAAGAGAATCAAATTGTTAAGGAAGAGGTAAATCTGTCACTATTTGCAGATGATATGACACTATATATAGAAAACTCTAAAGATTCCACCAAGAAACTATTACAACTGATTTGAATAAGGGTTCAGGATACAAAATTAATACACAGAAATCTGTTGTATTTCTTTACACTAATAATGAACTAGCAGAAATAGAAATTAAGAAAACAATCCCATTTACAACTGCATTAAAAAGAATAAAATACCTAGGAATAAATTCAACGAAGGAGGTAAAAGATCTGCACTATGAAAGTACAAGGAATTGATGAAAGAAATCTCTAATGTCTCTGTACTGTAATTAAACTCTATTTTTTAAAATGAAACCTTTTTATTCAAACACTATCTCTGTCAGAAATTTAGAAGAAGGAAGGTGGGAAAGAGAGAGGAAGGAAAGAAGGGAAGGAAGAGAGGGAGGGAGGAAGAGCGGCTGCAGCCTTTCGGAGTGAAGAGCAGTTTGAAGCCTGAAGACCTGTCCTCAGCTCCCTGTCCCCTTCCTCTGCTGAGGGTCACCTCGAAGTCCGCTCAGACAACCGCAGAGCTGAAAGGCACACAGTCTGAGAACCACTGTTTCCAAGGATCTCTCTCAGTTCAGGAGCAGACTAGACTCTGGAAGGAGAGTGAGTGATCAAGCCATTTGAACTGAGCTTTAATATTTAATTTCTAGGTAAGTCTTCCTCAATCTAAAAACCCAGAGAGTTTGAAAGTGAAAATGCCTTTACCAGTCTGTCTAGTACAACTAAGTACCCTAAGTACCTATGAAGAAATGCCCATGTAGTAAACCAAAGTTAAATGATAAAAGCCATAGTCATCCCATATGTCTACTAACTTAACTTCTCTAGGTGACACTTGATGATACCATTCATCGTCTGAGACTTGGTTCTATGGTTCAACTGTTCATTACTTGAATTTATTACTAAGCTCCAACCTAAGAGTACAGCAGTGGGGATATGCAGATAACTCTACAAAGTCGTGGGGAGCATTTGTTTCCAGCATGACTGAACCCCAGATATCTGAAGCAATAAAATGGAAACAATCATACTGTAAAACTTCAGGAACAAAACACTGGGCCAATTAACTGTGCACACGAGCGGAGGCAGTTCTAACCACACAGGAAGATGAAGCCTGCTGAGCTCCACTCTTGAAGACACTGAGAGGTAAAGTACCAAGCAAACCTCAGTCTTTGCTAAAACTCCAGATGCACAAAATGTATTAACTTTATACAAATGAAGTATTATTAACCTGTTTTTCTGAAGCTCTGTGGTAGATCTTGAAATGGCAATAAATCTGATGTATTTTCTGCTCATTTTATTTTCCTCAGTAAATGTGCCGTAGCAACAAGGAGCTGAACTGGGAATACAAGACAATGGATTTCTCTCCTTCTCCAGCAACCATTCTCTCCATGAGAATGATCTTGGGCAGGTTATTTGAAGTCCCTGAACTTCAGCTGCCTTATTTGTAAAATGAGGTTATTGAACTAGATAACCTCCCCCATTGCTATTTTTGCTAGAAACAATGTCCTCTAAAACTCTGCCAAGGTCAGTCCCACCCACATCCACCTTCTCTTTGACACTGGCCTCACTGCATTTTAGAGATAGAAAATGCTGTGAGATGGGGTGGGGAGAAGAATGGAAGATGAAACAAAGCCCAAGACTGGTTTACAACACGCAATAAAAATTAGAACAGCAGCTGGCTTCATTTTGTTCCTTCTCCCTTCCTGCCCAGGTCATATTCAGATCTGAAAGAAGCACAGAAGTATTTAAGGCAGAAGAAGTCGCTTCCTCCCCATCACCAGATGTCCTCCTCTGTGAGTCTCATTGACTGCTTGAAAAGCCGTGGTGAAGACAATTCTTTAGGAAGGAGAAATACTAAAAGTTCTGTCCGGAAGATATTAATTGATTATCTGCTCTGTCCTAGGCACATGGCACTCATAGTCTAGAGAGGAAGGTAGGCATGCACAGGACCAGCTAATCCCTAAGCCAGCCAGCAGCCAGGGCCCAGTGATGGGCACCCCAGCGCTGGGGGCCAGGGGAGGGAGAGAACACTCAGCCCAGCCTTTCCCCCTCTCACATCTGGAACAGCATAGCTTTTCCCATTATCTGCTGGATTTTCTGAAATGAAATATCTCTTTTCCAGAATTTGGGTCATTTGTCTTTGTCTTTCCATACTCAGTCATTGCCAAGCAACCTGTGAATAATCAATAAAGGCAGAATTGACTGACTGTCCTTTCTAGTTACAGATGAGATTGGGTGAGCCTTCCCAGTCACAGAGAATGTAACAGGCAGGGAGAGGATAGGACCACTCTCCACTGTAGCCCTATGTCGGTCCTGCTTTCCAACTGGCATCAACCGGGTACAGTTCATGTCCTCTTCCTGGTTCCTGATCAATATCTGTGCCCCTGGGCCACAGAATTTTCTTATCATTTCAGAAGCAGGCCTGAAAACATATGAAAGTGCATTAAAGCCCTTTCAGAAAAATAATTAGCTACCCTTTGGGGGAGGTGGCTTGTGGATTCAGGGAGAAGAAAAGATGGAAGACAATATGTGTAGAAAAAGTGATATTCAAATTTCTTAGGTGATTCTCTTTAGCCTAATTGTTACAACCATGAAGTTACCTTTAATGTAATCCAAATTGCCCTCCCTTGATCAAAACTGTCTACTGTCCTACCTTCAGTGGAAAGGGGAAAGCTTGGAGGGGGCCCTTGTCAATCACTGGTGTCTCTAGTAAGTATGCTGGGCTTAAATGTAGTCCACCTGGGCTTGAGTCACACTGACACTAACAGTGTGTCACTTTCTTTGTCTGAACCTCTGTTCCTTTGTCTAACAGTTTTCATCTATAAAATGAAGATAATAATTGCACCTATTTCATAGGGTTATTATGAGGATTTGAGGAGATGATCCATTTAAAAATCCATTTAGTCCATTTAAAACACTTGGAACAGTAACCTGGTACATAGGAAACACAGAGAAAGTTAGCTGTTGTTACAGAATTTACTTGCAGTGTGTGCTCAGAGGCCATGAGGACATGTCTTCTCTTCTCTTTTATACAATACAGATTTTTACCTTCAGAAAAACACTTGGGCTATTAAACCAGGGGCTTTGGGGACATTAAAAGTATAATAATCTCTATTGGAATAATTTTCTTCCACTTGCAAGCTGCATGATTGAGGCTTAATCTTGTTAAGCCTAAATTTCTCTCTCTACAAAGTAATGATAATAACATCTACCCCATATGTTTGTTGGGAGGATTAAGTGAGCTAATGTATGCAACTTTCTCAGCAAGATATTTATATAAATTGGTTGATCATGATTCCTGCTTTGCTAAGGAAAATGGTTCTTCTTGCCATCCCTGTGGATGAATTTGTCTTAAGAAGCCAAGTGATACACACCTTATAAAACAATGTCTTCATTGGCTGTGGCTCCTGGGATTATGAGGAGGAACCTGACTCTAGGTACAGACAAATTAATATGCTGTAAAAAGAAACATGCCTAGAAGAAATGGACAACGTTCTAGAAAAATAAAACCTTCCAAGACTGACCCAGGAATAAACAAAATCTGAATAGACCAATTACCAGAAAGGAAATTGAGTTGGTAATCAAAAAAACAACCTAAGAACAAAACCCCTGGACCAGATGGTTTTACTGCTGAATTTTATCAAACATTTAGTGAAGACCTAATACCCATCCTCCTTAAAGTTTTCCAAAAAGGAGAAGAGGAGGGAACACTCCTAAACTCATTCTACAAGGCCAACATCATTAAAATGCTAAAATGAGACAAAGACACACAAAAACAGAAAATTACAGACCAATATCCCTGATGAACATAGATACAAAAATAGTCAACAAAATATTAGCAAATTGAATTCAAAAATATGTCAAAAAGATTACCCATCATGATCAAGTGGGATTCATCCCAGAGATGCAAGGATGGTACAACATTAGAAAATCCATCACCATCATCCACCACATCAACAAACAGAAGGACTAACACAACATGATCACTTCCATAGATGCTGAAAAAGCATTTGACAAAATTCAACAAACATTCACGTTAAAAACTCACAACAAAATGGGTATAAAGGGCAAGTACCTCAACATAAGAAAGGCATATATGACAAACCCGCAATCAACATCATACTTAAGAGAAAGAAACTGAAAGTCCTTTAAGACTGGGTACAAGACAAAGATGCCCACTCTCAAACCTTTTATTCAATGTACTACTGGAAGTCCAGACCATGGCAATCAGACAACACAAAGAAATAAAAGGCATCCATATTGGTAAAGAAGTTAAACTCTCACTGTTTGCAGATGACATGATATTGTACACAAAAAAGCCCTAAAGAATCCACTTTAAAACTACTACATCTAATATCTGAACTCAACAAAGTGGTAAGATACAAAATTAATACACAAAAATATGTTGCATTCCTATACACTAATGATGGACTAGCAGAAAGAGAAATCAGGAAAACAATTCCATTCACAATTGCATTAAAAAAAGAATAAAATATGTAGGAATAAACCGAACCAAGGAAGTGAAAGATCTATTCTCTGAAAACTACAAGACACTCATGAGAAAAATTAAAGAAGATACCAATAAATGGAAACACATCCCATGCTTTGGGATAGGAAGAATTAATATTGTCCAAATAGCCATCCTGCCTAAAGCAGTCTAGAGATTCAATGCAATCCCTATCAAAATAACAATAATATTCTTCAACAAACAACAGAAAATAGGTCTAAAATTCATATGGAACCACAAAAGACCCCAAATAGCCAAAGCAATCCTGAGAAGGAAAAATAAAGCAGAGGGAATTATGCTTCCTGAACTTGGTACTGGCACAAGAACAGACCCATAGACCAGTGGAACAGACTGGAGAGCTCAGATATAAACCCAAGCAACTATAGTCAATTAATGTATGATAAAGGGGCCATGAATATACAATGGGAAAATGACAGTCACTTCAACAGCTGGTGTTGGCAAAACTAGACAGCTACATGTAAGAGAATGAAACTGGATTATTGTCTAATCACATACACAAAAGTAAACTCAAAATGAATCAAAGACCTGAATGTAAGCCATGAAACCATAAAACTCTTAGAAAAAATAAAGGCAAAAATCTCTTGGACATAAACGTGAGTGACTTCTTCATGAACATATTTCCCCAGGCAAGGGAAACAAAAGCAAAAATGAACAACTGGGCCTACATCAAGCTGAAAAGCTTCTGTACAGCAAAGGACAGCACCAATAGATCAAAAAGGAATCTGACAGTATGGGAGAATATATTCATAAATGACAGATCTGATAAAGGGCTGACATCCAAAATATACAAAGAGCTCACACACCTCAACAAACAAAAAGCAAATAATCCAATCAAGAAATGGTCAGAGGAACAGAATAGACAGTTCTCCAAAGAAGAAATTCAGATGGCCAGAAGACACATGAAAAGATGCTCCACGTCACTAGTCATCAAAGAAATGCAAATTAAAACCACAATGAGATATCACCTCACACCAGTAAGGATTGCCACCATCCAAAAGACAAACAACAAATGTTGGCGAGGATGTCAAGAAAGGGGAACCCTTCTACACTGCTGGTGGGAACGTAAATTAGTTCAACCATTGTGGAAAGCAGTAGGGAGATTCCTCACTAAACTCAAAATAGAAATACCATTTGACCCGGGAATTCCACTCCTAAGAATTTACCCTAAGAATGCAGCAGCCCACTTTGAAAAAGACAGATGCATGCCTATGTTTATCACAGCACTATTGACAATAGCCAAGAAATGGAAGCAACCTGAGTGTACATCAGTAGATGAATGGATAAAGAAGATGTGGTACATATACACAATGGGATATTACTCAGCCATAAGAAGTGGAAAATCCTACCATTTTCAACAACATGGATTGAGCTTGAAGGTATTATGCTCAGTGAAATAAGCCAGGCAGAGAAAGACAAGTACAAAATGATTTCACTCATATGTGTACTATAAGAACAAAGAAAAAACTGAAGGAGCAAAACAGCAGCAGACTCACAGAACCCAAGATTGGACTAACAGTTACCAAAGGGAAAGGTACCGGGGAGGAAGAGTAGGCAGTGAGGAATGGGGGTGGAAGTAAGGGGGCATTAGTATGCATAATGTGGGGGGGGTGCATGGGGAGGGCTGTACAACACAGAGAAGACAAGTAGTGATTCTACAGCATCTTAGTATGCTGATGGACAGTGACTGCAATTGGGTATGTGGGGGAAACTTGGTGATGGGGAAGTTTAGTAAACATAATGTTCCTCATGTAATTGTAGATTAATGATACCAAAAAAAAGAAGAAGAACAAGTGGGACTATATCAACCTGAAAAGCTTCTGTACAGCAAAGGACACCATCAAAAGAACAAAAAGGCATCCTACAGTATGGGAGAATAATTCATAAATGATTTTTCCAATTAAGGGTTGTCATCCAAAATATACAAAGAGCTCACACACCTCAACAAACAAAAAGCAGATAATCCAATCAAGAAATGGTCAGAGGAACAGAATAGACAGTTCTCTGAAGAAGAAATTCAGATGGCCAACAGGCACATGAAAAGATGCTCCACATCACTAGTCATCAAAGAAATGCAAATTAAAACCACAGTGAGATATCAACTCACACCAGTTAGGATGGCCTACGTCCAGAAGACAAACAACAACAAATGTTGGTGAGGATGTGGAGAAAGGAAAACCCTTCTACACTGCTGGTGGGAATGTAAATTATTCAACCATTGTGGAAAGCAGTATGGAGGTTCCACGAAGAGCTCAAAATAGAAATACCATTTGACCCAGGAATTCCACTTCTAGGAATTTACCCTAAGAATGCAGTAGCCCAGTTTGAAAAAGACAGATGCACCCCTATGTTTATTGCAGCACTATTTACAATAGCCAAGATATGGAAGCAACCTAGGTGTCCATCAGTAGATGAATGGATAAAGAAGATGTGGTATACACAATGGGATATTATTCAACCATAAGAAGAAAACAAATCCTACCATTTGCAACAACATGGATGGAGCTAGAGGGTATTATGTTCAGTGAAATAAGCCAGGCGGAGAAAGACAAGTACCAAATGATTTCACTCATCTGTGGAGTATAAGAACAAAGAGAAAAATGAAGGAACAGGAGAATTAAAGGGAAGATGGTGGCATGAGTAGTTCAGTGGAAATCTCCCCAAAACATATATCTTTATGAAAATACAGTAAATACAACTTTTCCTAAAAGAGACACCAGTGGATGTAGTACAACAGCCAGGATACATCTACATCTGCTAGAACTCAACATCACATGAAGGGGGTAAGATACAAGCCACGACCAGGCAGAACCTGAATGCTCCCCCACCCCAGAACCTGGCAGGAAGAAAGGAGTTGGAATGGGGAGGGAGAGAAAGCCTAGGACTGCTAAACAACCAACTCTAGAAATCCGCACCTGGAGTGCAGACACAAGGTGCACGGGGTGCTGGATATTAGAGAAATGGAAAAGCAAAACCTGTGGGCAGGTCCCCGCACCAGATCCCCTGAGACAGAACAGAAGTGAGTGCTTTTGCAAGTTTTAAAGAGACAGGGAACCCACAGCTGGACAAAGTCATCCTGGCACACTTAGCCAGCAGCTGGGAATCCCGGGGAACTTTAGGCGCCCTAAATGCCTGGGCAGCAGTGCAGCTCTGAAGCCCCTCATGGCACTAAGCAGCCTGCCAGCCATTCCCTCAACTGGCGCAGACCCCAAAACACAGGCCCAGTGGTGGAAGAGTGACAGTGTGCGCCAGGGGTAGCGGTGCCGGAGGGGAACGGAAGAGGCCCACAAGTACTGGTGGCACCAGAGGGGACTGGGAGGAGCTCGTGCAAGCCCACTGCGGCAGCAATTGAACAGCCCGGGAGTGGCCCACGTTTGCAGGCAGCAGTGGTGCCAGAGGAGCCCAGGAGAGGTCCGCAGGGGAGAGGCCTGCACATACCTGCAGCAGTGCCAGAGGGAGCAGCCATGCTCCCAGCAGCCAAACGGAATCCCAGCCAGACACACAGCCACTCAGGCCAGATCCAAAGGCTGCTGCTGGCACACAGCTGACTGGCAGAGGCACCGCTATTGCGGAGGAGCGCACCTGGCGTGCCTGCCACTCCCCGCAGGGCTCCATGCTGCTCTGACAGAGAGCCTGCCCACAGAAGCTTAGGGGATTAACCCCATGGCTGCTCCAGGTGTGCAGGTAACTGACACAGGCAGCGGAGAAGGGCAAAGCATCCAGCAAGCAGTAAAGAACTTTCTTCCCCCAGCTGACATACCCACAACCTGCCTACAGCCACTGCTATCACCGTGAAAAGGCAAAAAAATTTAGTCCAGTTCAAAATAGTTCAGACAACACCTGAGAGAAGATCTTCAGAGAAAAACCTAACCAGTCTCCCTGAAAAAGAATTCAAAATAAAAATCATAAACATGCTGACAGAGCTGCAGAGAAATATACAAGAGCTAAGGGATGAAGTACAGAGGGAGAGTACAGAAATGAAACAATCTCTGGAAGGATTTATAAGCAGAATGGATAAGATGCAAGAGGCCATTGATGGAATAGAAACCAGAGAACAGGAATGCATAGAAGCTGACTCAGAGACAGATAAAAGGATCTCCAGGAATGAAACAATATTAAGAGAACTGTGTGACCAATACAAAAGGAACACTATGTGCATTATAGGGGCACCAGAAGAAGAAGAGAGAGAAAAAGGGATAGAAAGTGTCTTTGAAGAAATAATTGCTGAAAACTTCCCCCAAACTGGGGGAGGAAATAGTTGCTCAGACTATGGAAGCAAACAGAACTCCCTATAGAATGGACCCAAAGAGGATAACACCAAGACACATAAGAATTAAAATGGAAAAGATCAAGGACAAGGACAGAGTATTAAAGGCAGCCAGAGAGAAAAAAAAAAAAGGTCACCTACAAGGGAAAACCCGTAAGGCTATCACCAGACTTCTTAACAGAAACCATACAGGCCAGAAGAGAATGGCATGCATATTTAATGCAAAGAAACAGAAGGGCCTTGAACCAAGGATACTGTATCCAGTATGATTATCGTTTAAATATGAAGGAGGGATTAAACAATTCCCAGACAAGCGAAACTTGAGGGAATTTGCCTCCCACAAACCACCTCTACAGGTTATTTTAGAGGGACTGCTCTAGATGGGAGCACACCTAAAAAGAGCAGAGAACAAAACACCCAACATATGAAGAATGGAGGAGGAGAAATAAGAAGGGAGAGAAATAATCATCCGACTGTGTTTACAATAGCTCAATAAGTGAGTTAAGTTAGACAGTAAGGTAGTAAAGAAGCTAACCTTGAACCTTTGGTAACCACGAATCTAAAGCCTGCATTGGCAATAAGTACATACCTATCAATAATCACCCTAAATGTAAATGGACTGAATGCACCAATCAAAAGACAGAGAGTCACTGAATGGATGAAAAAACAAGACCCATCTATATGCTGCTTACAATAGACTCACCTCAAACCCAAAGACATGCACAGACTAAAAGTCAAGGGATGGAAAAAGATGTTTCATGCAAACAACAGGGAGAAAAAAGCAGGTGTTGCAATACTAGTATAAGACAAAATAGACTTCAAAACAAAGAAAGTAACAAGAGATAAAGAAGGACATTACATAATGATAAAGGGCTCAGTCGAACAAGAGGATATGACCATTATAAACATATATGCACCCAATAGAGGAGCACCAATATATGTGAGACAAATGCTAACAGAATTAAAGGAGGAAATAGAATGCAATGCATTCATTTTGGGAAACTTTAATGCACCACTCACTCCCAAGGACAGATCCGCCAGAGAGAAAATAAGTAAGGACATGGGGCAGTGAACAACACACTATAACAGATGGACCTAATAGACATCTATAGAACTCTACATCCAAAAACAACAGGATATACATTCTTCTCAAGTGCACATGGAACATTCCCCAGAATAGGCCACATACTAGGCCACAAACAGCCTCAATAAATTCCAAAAGATTGAAATCCTACCAACCCACTTTTCAGACCACAAAGGTATAAAACTGGAAATAAATTGTACAAAGAAAGCAAAAAGGCTCACAAACACAGGGAGGCTTAACAACATGCTTCTAAATAATCAATGGATCAATGACCAAATTAAAATGGAGATCCAACAATATATGGAAAAAAATGACAACAACAACATAAAGCCCCAACATCTGTGGGATGCAGCAAAAGCACTCTTAAGAGGAAAGTATATAGCAATCTAGGCATATTTAAAGAATGAAGAACAATCCCAAATGAATAGTTTATTATCACAATTATCAAAATTGGAAAAAGAAGAACATATGAGGCCTAAGGTCAGAAGAAGGAAGGACATAATAAAGATCAGAGAAGAAATAAATAAAACTGAGAAGAATAAACTGATAGAAAAAATCAATGAAAACAAGAGCTGATTCTTTGAGAAAATATACAAAATAGATGAGCCTCTAGCCAAACTTATTAAGAGAAAAAGAGAGTCAACGCAAATCAACATAATCAGAAATGAGAAAGGAAAAATCACAACAGACCCCAAGAAATACAAAGACTTATTAGAGAATACTATGAAAACCTAGATGCTAACGAGCTGGAAAACCTAGGAGAAATTGACAACTTCCTAGAAAAATACAACCTTGCAAGACTGACCCAGAAAGAAACAGAAAATCTAAACAGACCAATTACCAGCAACGAAATTGAAGCAGTAATCAAAAAACTACCCAAGAACAAAACCCCTTGCCCAGATGGATTTACCTCTGAATTTTATCAGACATACAGAGAAGACATAATACCGATTCTCCTTGAAGTTTTCCAAAAAACAGAAGAGGAGGGCATACTCCCAAACTCATTCTACAAAGCCAACATCACCCTAATACCAAAACCAGGCAAAGACCCCATCAAAAAAGAAAATTACAGACCAATATCCCTGATGAACGTAGATGCAAAAATACTCAACAAAATATTAGCAAACCGAATTCAAAAATACATCAAAAAGGATCATACACCATGACCACGTGGAATTCATCACAGGGATGCAAGGATGGTACAACATTAGAAAATCCATCAACATCATCCACCACATCAACAAAAAGAAGGACAAAAACCACATGATCATCTCCATAGATGCTGAAAAAGCATTCGACAAAATTCAACATCCATTCATGATAAAAACTTTCAACAAAATGGGTATAGAGGGCAAGTACCTCAACATCATAATAAAGGCCATATATGATAAACCCATGGCTAACATCATACTGAACAGTGAGAGACTGAAAGCTTTTCATCTGAGATCGGGAACTAGACAGGCATGCCCACTCTCCCCACTGTTATTCAACGTAGTACTGGAGGTCCTAGCCAAGGCAATTAGACAAAACAAAGAAATACAAAGAATTCATATTTGTAAAGAAGAAGTCAAACTGTCACTATTCGCAGATGATATGATATTGTACATAAAAATCCCTAAGGACACCACTCCAAAACTGCTAGAATTAATATTGGAATACAGCAAAATTGCAGGATACAAAATTAACACACATAAATCTGTGGCTTTCCTATACACTAACAATGAACTAATAGAAAAAGAAATCAGGAAAACAATTCCATCCACAATAGCATATAAAAGAATAAAATACCTAGAAATAAACCTAACCAAGGAAGTGAAAGACCTATACCCTGAAAACTACAAGTCACTCTTAAGAGAAATTAAAGAGGACACTAACAAATGGAATCTCATCCCATGCTCCTGGCTAGGAAGAATTAATATCGTGAAAATGGCCATCCTGTCCAAAGCAATATACAGATTCGATGCAATCCCTATCAAATTACCAAAAGTATTCTTCAATGAACTGGAACAAATAGTTCAAAAATTCATATGGAACCACCAAAAACCCTGAATAGCCAAAGCAATCCTGAGAAGGAAGAATAAAGTGGGGGTGGGGAGATCTCACTCCCCAACTGCAAGCTCTACTACAAAGCCACAGTAATCAAGACAATTTGGTACTGGCACAACAACAGAGCCACAGACCAGTGGAACAGAATAGAGACTTCAAACATTAGCCCAAACATATATGGCCAATTAATATACAATAAAGGAGCCATGGACATACATTGGGAAAATGACAATCTCTTCAACAGAAGGTGCTGGCAAAACTGGACAGCTACATGTAAGAGAATGAAGCTGGATCACTGTCTAACCCCATACACAAAAGTAAATTCAAAATGGATCGAAGACCTGAATGTAAGTCATGAAACCGTAAAACTCTTGGAAAAAAAACATAGGCAAAAATCTCATGGACATAAACATGAGTGACTTCTTCATGAACATATCTCCCCGGGCAAGGAAAACAAAAGCAAAAATGAACAAGTGGGACTATATCAAGCTAAGAAGCTTCTGTACAGCAAAGGACACAATCAATAGAACAAAAAGGCATCCTACAGTATGGGAGAATTTATTCATAAATGACAGATCTGATAAAGGGTTGACATCCAAAATATATAAAGAGCTCACACACCTCAACAAACAAAAAGCAAATAATCAATTTAAGAAATGGGCAGAGGAGCTGAATAGACAGTTCTCTGAAGAAGAAATTCAGATGGCCAACAGGCACATGAAAAGATGCTCCACATCACTAGTCATCAGAGAAATGCAAATTAAAACCACAATGAGATATTACCCCATACCAGTAAGGTTTGCCATCATCGAAAAGACAAACAACAACAAATGTTGGCAAGGTTGTGGAGAAAGGGGAACCCTCCTACACTGCTGGTGGGATTGTAAATTAGTTCAACCATTGTGGAAAGCAGTATGGAGGTTCCACGAAGAGCTCAAAATAGAAATACCATTTGACCCAGGAATTCCACTTCTAGGAATTTACCCTAAGAATGCAGTAGCCCAGTTTGAAAAAGACAGATGCACCCCTATGTTTATCACTGCACTATTTACAATAGCCAAGATATGGAAGCAACCTAAATGTCCATCAGTAGATGAATGGATAAAGAAGATGTGGTACATATACACAATGGAATATTACTCAGCCATAAGAAAAGAACAGATCCTACCATTTGCAACAACATGGATGGAGCTAGAGGGTGTTATGCTCAGTGAAATAAGCCTGGAGGAGAAAGACAAGTACCAAATGATTTCACCCATATGTGTAGTATAAGAACAAAGGAAAACTGAAGGAGCAAAACAGCAGCAGAATCACAGAACCCAAGAATGGACTAACAGTTACCAAAGAGAAAGGGACTGGGGAGTATGGGTGGGAAGGGAGGGATAAGGGTGGGTAAAAAGAAAGGGCACATTATGATTAGCATATATAGTGTGGGGGTGCACGGGGAGGGCTATACAACACAGAGAAGACAAGTAGTGATTTTACAGCATCTTACTAGACTGATGGGCAGTGACTCTGAAGGTGTATGTGGGGGGGACTTGGTGAAGGGGGAGCCTAGTAAACATAATATTCTTCATATAATTATAGATTAATGACACCAAAGTAAAAAAAAAATGAAGGAACAAAACAGCAACAGACTCACAGAACCCAAGAATGGATTAACAATTACCAAAAGGAAAGGGACTGGGGAATATGGGTGGGAAGGGAGGAATAAGGGGGAAAAAGGGGCATTACGATTAGCACACATAATATGGGGGTGGGGACATGGGGAAGGCAGAATAACACAGAGAAGACAAGTAGTGACTCTCTAGCATCTTACTATGCTGATGGACAGTGACTGTAATGGGGTATGTGGTGAGGACTTGATAATGAGGGAAATCTAGTAAACATAATGTTGCTCATGTAACTGTACATTAATGATACCAAAATAAAAAAAGAAAGAAAGAACCATGCCTGTGAAAGATGAATTGAACCAATCAAATACTTGCTTCTGGAAATTTTAATTGGGAAAGTACCAAGAGAATTAACTGTCAGGAGTGGAATAACATGATGGGAGAGATAATCAGATACAGTCCAGACCATGAGGGAACATGACAAATTCAAATTATGAATGAGCAAAAGCTTTAGTCATGAGAAAAGATATGAAATAGAAGAAAAGGAGGCCAGTAAGAGGAGACTAGGAAAAACACCTGAATGTACTAGAGTACTTTTAATGATGGGATACTTGAGAGAAGATTCATAGAATTCTGCCACCTAGCTCCCTAGAACATCTTCTTTCTGAGACTGTGTCAAACTGGGTTTCTTCCTTGGCTTCCCAAGTAGCCCTCCCAACCCTTATCTCCAGTACCCCTACTCCTCTGTCCATCCCCCTTCCTTTCTTGACCTATTCTATATGAGTTCCTTGCAGCTCAAAGAGTCTAACTGAAATACAGGCATATAATCGATGTTTATTATTAGTAACTGGGAAATGTGAGTTAACCTAGTAGAACCCACAAGTAGCAGATATTGTTAGACAACTGAAGGGGAACTCTAAGAGACTGTGTTTAAATACATAGTTTAAGAGTTAGGAACACTCAAAACTCCAAAGTGAGTGGGTGAAATCTCTGGGAAATAGTGCTGGAAATAAGACTGAATTTCTTTATCAGAAACACCAGTTATAAAGCACTCTGTTGGGAGAGTGTATGAATGGAAGGTGTGCCTGGTCAGAATGGAATAAAGTCCAAAAGCCTGACCTGCCAGTGTTTACTTACTACCACCTAGGAAGAAAGACAATAAAGCCTGCACACACAAGTTTCCCAGTCACTGGGAAAATGCACACTGCTATTAGGAGGAGAGGAGATTCTCTGCATCTCACCAGAACCAGGCAGAATATGACTTAATTAAGGCTATCTACTTAGCTCGTTTCATGCTCACAAAGCAATCTTTTGATTGCTGTTTTGGCTTTCCATGTATTCTGACATGGTAAGATGGTATCAGTATGGAAGGCATGTACATTCAAATAACAGAAAAAGACAACTTTCTTCTGTAAATTAATATGTGGCTGGTCTAGTTTGGATACTCCAGTATTTCTTAGTGGACCATATCTACAGCACTGAAAAGGCTGAAAGACAAAGTTTTTAGATTTTTTTCAACAAGAAAATGCCCTTCTGAGCAATATGTTGGTAGAAGTCCTATACTCATGTGGTATGATGAAAACATATATCTGGTCTTTATTCAGACAATGAAGTCTGAAAGAGCAAATAGGATGGAAGAGCTTAGCCAAGAAGTATCTGCATCAGGGAAAGAGAAGCTATGGCTTTGGTGTTATGTAGTAAAAAAAAAAAAAAAAATTTGGTTTTGTCCCTGGTCCCTGGCATAGAGCTCCTAAAACTGTTGGAATCTGCTGAGTGATAAGAGTGTCTGTTATATGCTAATGAGATGGCTCTTGGCAGGGCTCCCAGATAGCTTCTGGTTGGTGGCTGGTCGCCAGAAAGACTACGCCAAGATTAGAGGGTGAGAACTTTATACCCTATGCCCTGACCTCCAAGAAAGGGAGAAAGGCTGGAGACTAAAATCAGTCTCCAAAGGCCAGTGATTTAATAGACATGCCTACTAGTGAAACCTCCATAAAGATCCCTGGACAATGAGGTGTGGGGAGCTTCAGTGTGCCCTGAGAGGGCATGGAAGCTATGTGCCCACCTCCCACCATCTGATACCCTGCCCTCTGCATCTCTTCCATTTGACTGTTCTTGACTTGTGTCCTTTATAATAAACTGGTAACTGTAGGTAGTGTTTTCCTGAGTTCTGTGAACTATTCTAGCAAATTATCAAACTTGAAATCAGGAGGGTCATGGGCCTCCCCAGACTTGTAATTGGCAGGGCAGAGGTGTGGGTAGCTTGGGCATCTAAAGAGGAGGCAGTCTCTGAGGGACTTAGCCCTTTAAAACCTGGAGGATCTGACAGTAGTGTCAGGTAGATAGTGTCAGACTTAAATTGAGTTGTTGGTATCAAATACTTGAAGAATTGGCTGCTGGTAAGGAAATAACCTCAAATCGCATTATCTTTCTCTGTATCCTCTTTTTTTAACTTTCAACACTTGGTTATTGAATGAATAGACTTTGACTCCTAGTCTAACAACATGTGTTGGGTAAATGTATGTGTGTGTTTGAGGAGAAAAGCTTCCCATTCATAATCTCAGCCATATGGATTATTGCTCCATTAAAAGAATGCAAGACAGTTTCCTGAGCGTGGGCATCAGTAGCTATTGATTATGAATTTGTCACTGCATTAGATTGCTCCAGGCTGCCATTTCTTTAGTAGTTACTGGTAGGAAAAGTGCCCAGAGAGACATTAAGGTAAAATTAACTTATTAAAGGTAAACATTTTAACAATACCACCATGTATTTGTGGTATAATTTGTAAAGAGCCTATATTTACTTTACACTAAATGTACACTAATTTTATTTTCACAGTTCTGTGAATTATGACCATACTAGACTGGGGAAGTGAAAGTTTAGGTCATAAAGCTGTTAAAAGATAAGCTAAGGCATATTAAAAATTTTTAGAGCTTTTTCTGGGCATAAATTGATTGGAATTGGGCAGTGCTAAAACAGAAGTAGTTCTGAGTGCTCAGGAGCTGGGAAAAGACTCATACAGAGAAGAGATGGAAACAAAGCAAAGAAATTATGATTGGCTATAGCATAAGTGGTTGCCTTATTTGGGAAAGCCTAGCTGGCTGTGATTCATTGTTCTCAGGTTTCTTAACCTTGAGGCATTACAGACTTAGGTTTTGGGTTGTTACACAAGCTACTGAGACATTAAAAGTCACCTCAGTTAAGTGGCCTCCTTGTTTAATTAATTTCACAAAGCTAGTAAGCTGCTGTGATCCATTTCTCTTAATGCAAATCCATTTCTCGTAATGCTGCTCCAGTATTTTCTTCCAGTAGGTGACAAAACCCCCAAACAATAATGAATCAGAGTAACCCACCTAAACCAAGAAAGGAGTGTCATCTGTTCAGGAGTGCTGAGGACACATTCGGGAGTGTGGGCAGCAGATGAAGGACCTTATTCCAGGGTGGAGTCAAGAATAGAATAGGGCTTGGGATCCACGCATCTGCATAAAAACATTTTCGTGGGAATATGATCATGCTATGTCTATCCCAACCCTCCTTTGCCTCAACTGTTAAGCAATCTAGAAGTCACTGAGAATGCAAAATGTGCAGTGTACAGATTGTCAACTGGAGAAAAAGTAATCTTTCCAGTTAAGTTTGGTTGAATGACCAGAAATAGAAAAGGCATAGAACAATATGTCTCCCTTTGATGAAAGACAGAATGTATATGTGTGTGTGTATATACACACACATACACACAAAGAACTAGAATGTATATGAAAGTACCCTGGCTCCTTCCAAAACCTATTAATATATTCCTATATCTTTAGCCATGGATTTATCCTTACCCAGAGTTCTCCTTTTCACATTTAATCTCTCCTCTATGTTCTAAAAAACCACTATTGGCTACCATTTTTTATATTCTAATAAATGAACAGCTGCTGTTTATTTAGGGCTTACTATATTCCAGGCACTGGGCTTCTTATTTTTCATGTATTATCTCAATGTCTTTCCCCCAACTCTGTGAAGTAGGTATTATTATTATCCAACCTGACAAATGAGGAAACTGAGGCTTGGTGAGTATTAGCTGAAGCTTGACTCCAGATTGTTGGTCTCTGAAGCCTGTCCACTGACCATAGAGCTACACTGCCTCCAACTCAGGCCTTTTTGCTCCCACGAGCACTGTTATTTCCTACTCCCAATAATCTCTCCCTCTCTGTGTTTCCTTCCTGTCCCTGACTTACTTCCTTCAGAAACACTGTTGCTTCTCTGTGCTCAAGAACCACCCTGTGGCTGCAGGTCTAAGTTCCAAGGAGCTCAGTGAGGTATCTCTGCTCAGATCCTTTTGCATCTCTTTAATCCTACACCTTGAACAAACCTCTCTACTGAAATGTCCCCCTGCATGTTTAAAGCTGACTAGTCTAAAACAGTGCTTATTACCAATTCCTCCTTTCTAATTTCCCCATCATCAAGGATGACACTCCCATTTGTTGGGCTTCAAACCTGGGAATAGCACTGGGACCACAGACCAACTGGTGGTTGTAAGATAAGCAGGCAAAGAGAGGCAGCAAAGGGCCAGGTAATTTATTTAAATACCCCCGGGTGAGGTTCTGTGGCCTTCTTGTCACAGGCCAGAGAAGTCACACCCAGTTAGGGAGGTGGGGGGCTTATAAGGGATTAGGAGGGGGAGGAGTGGGCAAACTATCTTAGGGGGATGTTGAGAGGTATGATTGGCTAAAGGTGACATAATAGTCAACTAGAAACTTTTTTTCTTTCCAAGAGGGAGGAGGCTGACATCTGGGTCTTAGTTGGCACATCAGGATGGAATTCAGGGAGAGCTGTCCCCTTTCCATATACGGCACGGACTTTGGGGTCTGGTCTGTTTTCCCCCTATGGCATGTCTCTGTTCTGTTTGCATGTCCTTGCTTTTCCTTTCTCCAGCCTAACATTCTAGCCTTTTGGTCATAATGGGCGATGACTCATTCTGGCTACTTCTGGCTGACAAGGGGTGTCGTGGGGGTTTGAGGCTGGTATTAGGCTGAAGGAGGGGGTTCAGTGGGAAGAGGTGCGTAACAGTGAAGTAACATCTGGTTGGTGGCAACCAGGTCATCTGGGTTAGCTGCTGTTGGAGGAACCTGAGGACACAAGGGGCAACTAAGAGTAAACCACAAAATGTTATTAAGGGGAGCAGTAGGGGCATTAGCCAGGCTGTTATGGGGGACTGGAAATCTGGATCGAGTTTACATTTCAATGACTAGTATTAGGATTTAGTATACATAAGACTGCATTACTGAAACAATACTTTTCTCTAAAATCACCCTTATTTTTATTAGAAGCAGTTAGATTAAGAAAATAATTAACACTTGGCTTGATTATTTGCATAAGTGCAGCAAGAAGAACAATTGATTACATGAGCTCTTTTAAATATGCTTTGCTGGAACTTTGTGTAAGGAATTTCAGATTGACTTTTTTTTTTTGAAAGGGCATCTCTCACATTTATTGATCAAATGGTTGTTAACAACAATAAAATTCTGTATAGGGGACTCAATGCTCAATGTACAATCATTAATCCACCCCAAGCCTAATTCTCTTCAGTCTCCAATCTTCGGAAGCATAACGAACAAGTTCTTACATGGTGAATGAGTTCTTACATAGTGAATAAGTTCTTACATGGTGAACAGTACAAGGGCAGTCATCACAGAAACTTTCAGTTTTGATCACACATTATGAACTATAAACAATCAGGTCAAATATGAATATTCGTTTGATTTTTGTCCTTGATTTATATGTGAATCCCACATTTCTCCCTTATTATTATTGTTGTTTTTTTAAATAAAATGCTCAAGTGGTAGGTAGATGCAAGATAAAGGTAAAAAACATAGTTTAGTGCTGTAAGAGAGCAAATTTAGATGATCAGGTGTGTGCCTGTAGACTAAGTGTTAATCCAAGCTTAGACAAGGGCAATAAAACATCCACAGATGCAGAAGATTTCTCTCAAAACAGGGGGGGTGAGGTTCTAAGCCTCACCTTTGTTGATCCCCAATTTTTCACCTGATGGCCCCCCTGCGACTGTGCCTGTCTTAGGTTGTTCCTCCCTTGAGGAATCTTACCATCTCTGGCTAACCAGTCATCTTCCGGGGCCATACAGGGAAATGTAAAGTTGGTAAGTGAGAGAGAGGCAATATTGTTTGAAAAGGTAAGCTTTTTACTTCTTTGCCGATTTATGCCCTGTGGCTTTTATGCCCAGTATTTGTCTTGACGTATCTTTACCACTTGGAAGATTTATGATACTCGGTAAATTCGATATGAGGCACGAATTCTATTTAAGGGTTGTAATTAGGAAGGAAGAAGGAAGGCTATAGGAGTAGCAGATGGAAGAAAACATGGGAAGATTGATTATTTCTTTGACATATCTTCTTGTAGAGTAACATAAGCATGTATAGGTTTTAAACTACTAATTAAATTGCATACACACATTAACATAATAGGAATACAGTTACATAACCAAAGCAGATGTATAATTACCAGCCATCTCCAGTGAAACCAAGAAAACCAGTTAGGCACCCTAGGCATTTGTGAAAACTTATCTATGATATGGTGGATAGTGTCCAACTGAACGTGAACAGTCTGAGAGAAATCAGACAAATTAAAACAACACATTCCTGGAGACTCTTCACACCCATATGTTCTTTTAACAGTAGATAGTCTGAAGTTGTAAGATTTTGGAGCACTACAACTTGCACTTCTCCTAATTCTTGGTTGGGTTCCAACAGTGTAGATCCAGTCAAATTTGTTGTTTTACTGAAAGCACAGGCCAGCTTAGATATCTCCTTCTTCATTCCAATGGCAAGTCCAGAAACCAGTGGGATGAATGCAGCTACAACTGCAGCATCGCCTGGATCTTTGTTGAGGTTTTTTTGATGATCACCTTCTGGTATGACTCTTCCAGAGAGTGCTGATGATGGAAATTCTTCTTCATATTGTATCTTAGTTCATTTTCTGGGTAGCCAAATTAGGCTTTGATCCTCTGTATAAACAAATACAAACCCTTTGCCCAAACTTCGATATGCCCTTTATACCATTGTGTAAAACTCATTGGAGGTCACTACCTAGGAACTGCTCTTTTTTTTTAAGAGAAAGGAATATTATCATAAAAATGTACCTCCATAGCTGATCATCTGACACCCTTTAAGTGATGAAAATTAAGGATATTTAAAGCATGCATTAATCATTGATTTACAGTTAGTTTTATCCTATCAGGGAGTAATGCCCCTTTTCTTTCTTTCTTCTTTTAATCATTAATCTACACTTACATGAAGAATATTATGCTTACTAGGCGCTCCCCTATACCAGGTGCCCCCTATAACCACTTTCCAGTCACTGTCCATCAGCATAGCAAAATGTTGTAGCATCACTACTTGTATTCTCTGTGTTGTACAGCACTCCCCTTTCTCCTTTCCCCCCATGCATGCTAATCTTAATACCCCCCTTCTTCTCCTCCCCCTTATCCCTCCCTACCCATCCATCCTCCCCAGTCCCTTTCCCTTTGGTACATGTTAGTCCATTCTTGGGTTCTGTGATTCCGCTGCTGTTTTGTTACCTCAGTTTTTCCTTTGTTCTTATACTCCACAGATGAATGAAATCATTTGGTATTTCTCTTTCTCTGCTTGGCTTACTTCACTGAGCATAATACCCTCCAGCTCCATCCATGTTGCTGCAAATGGTAGGATTTGCCCTCTTCTTATGGCTGAGTAGTATTCCATTGTGTATATGTACCACATCTTCTTTATCCATTCACCTACTGATGGACATTTACGTTGCTTCCAATTCTTGGCTATTGTAAATAGTGCTGTGATAAACATAGTGGTGCATCTGTCTTCTTCAAACTTGATTGCTGCGTTCTTAGGGTAAATTCCAAGAAGTGGAATTCCTGGGTCAAATGGTAAGTCTGTTTCGAGCATTTTGATGAACCTCCATACTGCTTTCCACAATAGTTGAATTAATTTACATTCCCACCAGCAGTGTAGGAGGGTTCCCCTTTCTCCACAGCCTTGCCAACATTTATTGTTCTTTGTCTTTTGGATGGCAGCCATCCTTACTGGTGTGAGGTGATACCTCATTGTAGTTTTAATTTGCATTTCTCTGATAATTAGCGATGTGGAGCATCTTTTCATGTGTCTGTTGGCCATCTGAATTTCTTTTTTGGAGAGCTGTCTGTTCAGTTCCTCTGCCCATTTTTTAATTGGATTATTTGTTTTTTGTTTGTTGAGGCGTGTGAGCTCTTTATATATTTTGGACATCAAGCCTTTATCAAATCTCCCATTTAAAAATATATTCTCCCATACTGTAGGGTTCCTTTTTGTTCTATTGATGGTGTCTTTGCTGTACAGAAGCTTTTCAGCTTAATATAGTCCCACTTGTTCATTTTTGCTGTTGTTTCCCTTGCCCAGGGAGATATGTTCAAGAAGAGGTCACTCATGTTTATGTCTAAAAGGTTTTTGTCTATGTTTTTTTCTAAGAGTTTTACAGTTTCATGACTTATATTCAGGTCTTTGATCAATTTTGAATTTACTTTTGTGTATGGGGTTAGACAATGGTTCAGTTTCATTCTCCTACATGTAGCTGTCCAGTTTTGCCAGCACCATCTGTTGAAGAGACTGTCATTTCCCCATTGTATGTCCATGGCTCCTTTATCAAATATTAATTGACCATATATGTTTGAGTTAATGTCTGGAGTCTTTAATCTGTTCCACTGGTCTGTGGCTCTGTTCTTGTGCCAGTACCAAATTGTCTTGATTACTATGGCTTTGTAGTACAGCTTGAAGTTGGGGAGTGAGATCTCCCCTATTTTATTCTTCTTTCTCACGATTGCTTTGGCTATTCAGGGTCTTTGGTGTTTCCATATGAATTTTTGAATTATTTGTTCCAGTTCATTGAAGAATGTTGCTGGTAATTTGATAGGGATTGCATCAAATCTGTATATTGCTTTGGGCAGGATGGCCATTTTGACGATATTAATTCTTCCTAGCCATGAGCATGGGATGAGTTTCCATTTGTTAGTGTCCCCTTTAATTTCTCTTAAGAGTGACTTGTAGTTTTCAGTGTATAGGTCTTTCACTTCTTTGGTTAGGTTTATTCCAGGTATTCTATTCTTTTTGATGCAATTGTGAATGGAATTGTTTTCCTGATTCCTCTTTCTGTTGGCTCATTGTTAGTGGATAGGAAAGCTACAGATTTCTGTGTATTAATTTTGTATCCTGCAACTTTGCTGTATTCCGATATCAGTTCTAGTAGTTTTGGAGCAGAGTCTTTAGGATTTTTTAAGTACAGTATCATGTCATCTGCAAATAGTGACAGTTTAACTTCTTCTTTACCAATCTGGATTCCTTTTATTTCTTTGTTTTGTCTAATTGCCGTGGCTAGGACCTCCAGTACTATGTTAAATAACAGTGGAGAGAGTGGGCATCCCTGTCTGGTTCCCGATCTCAGAGGAAATGTTTTCAGCTTCTCGCTGTTCAGTATAATATTGGCTGTGGGTTTATCATATATAGCCTTTATTATGTTGAGGTTCTTGCCCTCTATTCCCATTTTGCTGAGAGTTTTTATCATTAATGGATGTTGTATTTTGTCAATTGCTTTTTCAGCATCTATGGAGATGATCATGTGCTTTTTGTCTTTCTTTTTGTTGATGTGGTGGATGATGTTGATGGATTTTCCAATGTTGTACTATCCTTGCATCCCTGGGATGAATCCTACTTCGTCATGGTGTATGATCCTTTTGATATACTGTTGAATTCTGTTTGCTAATATTTTATTGAGTGTTTTTGCATCTACATTCATCAGGGATATTGGTCTGTAATTTTCTTTTTTGGTGGGGTCTTTGCCTGGTTTTGGTATTAGGGCGATGTTGGCTTTGTAGAATGAGTTTGGGAGTATGCCCTCTTCTGTTTTTTGGAAAACTTTAAGGAGAATCGGTATTATGTCTTCTCTGTATGTCTGATAAAATTCAGAGGTAAATCCATCTGGGCAAGGGGTTTGTTCTTGGGTAGTTTTTTGATTACTGCTTCAATTTCATTGCTGGTAATTGGTCTGTTTAGATTTTCTGTTTCTTTCTGGGTCAGTCTTGCAAGGTTGTATTTTTCTAGGAAGTTGTCAATTTCTCCTAGGTTTTCCAGCTCGTTAGCATCTAGATTTTTCATAGTATTCTCTAATAAGTCTTTGTATTTCTTGGGGTCTGTTGTGATTTTTCCTTTCTCATTTCTGATTATGTTGATTTGTGTTGATTCTCTTTTTCTCTTAATAAGTTTGGCTAGAGGCTTATCTATTTTGTTTATTTTCTCAAAGAACCAGCTCTTGGTTTCGTTGATATTTGTTATTGTTTTATTCCTCTCAATTTTCTTTATTTCTTCTCTGATCTTTATTATGTCCTCCTTCTGCTGACATTAGGCCTCATTTGTTCTTCTTTTTCCACTTTCGATAATTGTGATGTTAGACTATTCATTTGGGATTGTTCTTCCTTCTTCAGGTGTGCCTGGATCGCTATATACTTTCCTCTTAAGACTGCTTTCACTGCATCCCACAGAAGTTGGGGCTTTGTGTTGTTGTTGTCATTTGTTTCTATATATTCCTTGATCTCTATTTTGATTTCTTCATTGATTCATTGATTACTTAGAAGCATGTTGTTAAGCCTCCATGTGTTTGTGAGCCTTTTTGTTTTCTTTGTAGAATTTATTTCTAGTTTTATACCTTTGTGGTCTGAAAAATTGGTTGGTAGAATTTCAATATTTTGGAATTTTCCAAGGCTCTTTTTGTGGGCTAGTATGTGGTCTATTTTGGAGAATGTTCCATGTGCACTTGAGAAGAATGTATATCCTGTTGCTTTTGGATGTAGAGTTCTATAGATGTCTATTAGGTCCATCTGTTCTAGTGTGTTGTTCAGTGCCTCTGTGTCCTTACTTATTTTCTGCCCCGTGGATCAATCCTTTGGGGTGAGTGGTGTGTTGAAGTCTCCTAAAATGAATGCATTGCAGTCTATTTCCCCCTTTAGTTCTGTTAGTATTTGTTTCACATATGCTGCTGCTCCTGTGTTGGGTGCATATATATTTAGAATGGTTATATCCTCTTGTTGGACTGAACCCTTTATCATTATGTAATGTCCTTCTTCATCTCTTGTTACTTTCTTCTTTTGGAGTCTATTTTGTCTGATATTAGTACTGCAACCCCTGCTTTCTTCTCACTGTTGTTTGCCTGAAATATGTTTTTCCATCCCTTGACTTTTAGTCTGTGCATGTCTTTTGGTTTGAAGTGAGTTTCTTGTAAGCAGCATATAGATGGGTCTTGCTTTTTTGTCCAATCTATTACTCTGTATCTTTTGATTGGTGCATTAAGTCCATTTACATTTAGGGTGACTATTGAGAGATATGTACTTATTGCCATTACAGGCTTTAAATTCATGGTTACCAAAGGTTCAAGGTTAGCCTCTTCAGTATCTTACTGCCTAATTTAGCTCACTTATTGAGCTGTTATACACACTGTCTGGAGATTATTTTCTTCTCTCCCTTCTCATTCCTCCTCCTCCTTTCTTCATATGTTGGGTGTTTTGTTCTGTGCTCTTTTTAGGAGTGCTCCCATCTAGAGCAGTCCCTGTAAGAAGCCCTGTAGAGGTGGTTTGTGGGAAGCAAATTCCCTCAGCTTTTGCTTGTCTGGGAACTGTTTAATCCCACCATCATATTTAAGTGATAGTCGTGCTGAATACAGTATCCTTGGTTCAAGGCCCTTCTGTTACATTGTATTAAATATATTATGCCATTTTCTTCTGGCCTGTAGGGTTTCTGTCGAGAAGTCTGATGTTAGCCTGATAGGTTTTCCTTTATAGGTGACCTTTTTCTCTCTAGCTGCCTTTAAAACTCTTTCTTTGTCCTTGATCCTTGCCATTTTAATTATTATGTGTCTTGGTGTTGTCCTCCTTGTATCCTTTCTCTTGGGGGTTCTGTGTATTTCCATGATCTGTAAGATTATTTCCTCCCCCAGTTTGGGGAAGTTTTCAGCAATTATTTCTTCAAAGAGATTTTCTATCCCTTTTCCTCTCTCTTCTTTTACTGGGACCCCTATAATATGGATGTTGTTCCTTTTGGCTTGGTCACACAGTTCTCTTAGTGTTGTTTCATTCCTGGAGATCCTTTTATCTCTCTTTATGTCAGCTTCTATACGTTCCTGTTCTCTGGTTTCTATTCCTTCAATGGGCTCTTGCATCTTATCCATTCTGCTTATAAATCCTTTCAGGGTTTGTTTCACTTCTGTAATTTCCTTCCTGGCATCTGTGATCTCCCTCCAGACTTCATCCCATTGCTCTTGCATTTTTCTCTGCATCTCTGTCAGCATGTTCATGATTTTTATTTTGAATTCTTTTTCAGGAAGACTGGTTAGGTCTGTCTCCTCAGGTGTTGACTCTCAGGTGTTGACTTTGTCTGCCTGTAGTTTTGCCTTTTCATGGTGATAGAGATAGTTTGCAGAGCTGGTATGAGTGACAGCTGGAAGAGCTTTCCTTCTTGTTGGTTTGTGGCTTTCCTTTCCTGGGAGAATAGCGACCTCTAGTGGCTTCTGCTGGGCAGCTGTGTGCTGACAGGGGAGCACAGACAGGGCTTCTGCTTCCTGCCCGACTGCTTTAGAGTTTATCTCTGCTGTGCCTGTGGGCGTGACCTGGCTCGGGCTGCTGCTCCAAAATGGTGGAGCCCTGTTTGAGGGGTAGCGGCCAGGAGGCTATTTATCTCCGTAAGGGGCCTCCGTGCTCCCTGCACCCAGGGGGTTAGAGTTCCCAGAGATCCCCAGATTTCCTGCCTCTGAAGTAAGTGTCCCGCCCTGCCCCTTTAAGACTTCCAAAAAGCACTCACCAAACCAAAACAACAACAACAAAATTATTTATTTATTTATTTATTTATTTATTTATTTATTTTTCGAAAAAAGAAAAGTAAAATGCACGATTTTCTTTGTTTTCAGGCGCCGGCCTCAGGCACCCGCTCACCGGTCTTGCTACCCTGTTTCCCTAGTATTGGGGTCCCTGTTCCTTTAAGACTTCCAAAAAGCATTCGCCAAAAAAAAAAAAAAATGGCCACTCCCATTTCTTTATTCTCCGGCGTTGGCCTCAGACACCCACTCACTGGTCCTGCTGCCCTGTTTCCCTAGTATCCACGATCCCACACATGCACTATGCCTGTGCTCTGGTGCGGATGGCTGGGGCTGGGTGTTCAGCAGTCCTGGGCTCCCTCTCCCTCCCGGCTCTGACTCCTCTCCTTCTGCCGGGAGTTGGGGGAAGGGGCGCTTGGGTCCCACGGGGCTGGGGCTTGTATCTTACCCCCTTTGTGAGGCGCTGTGTTCTCGCAGGTGTGGATGTGGTCTGGATGTTGTCCTGTGTCCTCTGGTCTCTATTTTAGGAAGAGTTGTCTTTGTTATATTTTCATAGATATATGTGGTTTGGGGAGGAGATTTCCGCTGCTCTACTCATGCCACCATCTTGGCTCCGCCTCTCAGATTCAACTTTTAAGGGCTTCTTGAGGCCAGAAAGCCAAGCCAGACTTGCCATCAGGTTGTGCCTGCAGTACCTGTAGATTTGGGTGAATTCATCTCTTCTTGAGGTTCCTGCACCTGCCAGGAAGTTACCTTCTTTACTCACCTGGTAAGGCTGCTGAGAACTCTGTAAGCAAGGTACCAGACCAGTTTTTTTAAGGGGCTTTGTTGGCTCCATAAAGTCAATCTTAGTTCCTTAAATCTGTCTGTTCATATCTGAGTTTGCACACGTGTCTCTCAGGTATGACGTTCCAGTCAAAGCCTTGGTAGTATAACCAGTGTTTTTAATTGGTCCTCTTACAAGGAAAGTAGGTTCTTATTGAACTTATGCAAATAAACATACTGCCATGAAATATAAAAATAGTCACTGAGAGTTTTTAAATTCTGGAGGGATCAGGTAGAGAGAAAGATAAAGTTTCAATTCTGCTTATAGAGACAGTCATTTACTAAACTGTTATCAGCTTAAGAGAAAAAGCTTAAAACACTTTATCAACAACATTTGTAACAAAAAGTCACAAAACTGTCCCCTTAGTTCACTTAATCCTATGTAACCAATACGTGTTCTGCTGAAATCTAGTTCTTTACTAGTGTAGGAGTAATAAAACAGTGACTATAAATGGCAAAAGACTTACAAATGACTATGGTTAAAGATCTGATGAGAGCTTACTGTAAGAGTTGACATAAGGAAATTCTGATATTTCTGTAACACAAAACATTCAGTAACAAAGTTCAGCATTATTCTCTTTGACAGTGCTCTCCAGGTAATTAAGCAGGTAAGTATATATCAGATAAATAAGCCAAATTAGTTAAATACTTTCTCCAATGAGAAAAAAAATTCCTCTGACATGTTCCAGGGGCCCTCTGGAAAATATCATAGATAACTAGAGGCAAAAGCACCTTTTTTGAATTTGATTTTGGGAAGTTGTTAAAAGTTTTAAGACACTTGCTTAAATAGAACCATATGAAGCAATACATCTAATTAACTAGAATGACAACAAAGTACTTCAAAGGCAAATAAAGGTTACACAGTTGTTATCAAAGTTTAGCTTTTAGTCTTCTTAATATTAAGATCTCATTTTCTTAAAGACTCTGACAATTCACTGAGACTTTAAGCATAAGAAACTGCTTTGATAAAACAATTAGAAGAACTTTCTGCAATCTTTCAATATTAAGAGCTAACATTTAAGAAAACTTTGTCTTTTTAACTGAAAACAAAATTCTAATTTTGCTGTGTACTTTGATACTGAGACTCATTTGCTTTAATTTTATATAGCATGACCATATTAAATTCTTCTACAAACTTTCTACAACTTTCTTTTATCAAAAGACATTTTTTAGCACGCAGAAATGGTTTCCTTACTACTTTAAGTAGTTTTGATCAGAACTTAAAACTATTACTTTAACCTTCAGTGAACACTGAAAAATAGGTTAAACTGTTACACTAGCATTCTTCAGATTGATACATTATGAATGTATATTATCATTTTTGGAAATATGCTTTATAGCACAATTTCTTATTAGGCACAAAATATGTCTAACTTAGCAAACTTTAAGAATTTTGGTTACTACAAAAATTCTCAGGCTGTTTGCATATATATATATACTGTTGTACATTAATACAGTATTATTATTAAAATTTATTTGCTAGGCTTGTTTACTTATTTTTAGCAACTATGTTAAATTACTTACAAAACTTTTACTGAATGTTAGACAAAGCCAAGCCTTTAAGCATTTTATTCTTAAAAGATTTTTAGCAGATAACATTGACTTAAATGACCTTAGGTAAACTTAGGCAGCTGATAACAACAAGGACATGCCTGCCTCAGCTAAACTCAAATTAGCATTAATGCTTAACATTTTTTACTAGATTCTCTGGAAGTTCTAGAATGCTCAATCTTCACAAGAGCTTGTTTTTAAATAAAATATTTTTCATTTATACACTTAGACACACAAACGTACAAACTGTGATACAATAACTACAGTCAGCAACACTTTTTTCATAAAAACATATACACAGATAGACAAACCAATACAAAGACTTAAGTTACTGATATCTAATTGCCGTCTCTCTTCTCAGCTTCTTGTCTGTGGCTTCTGGAACTAGAGGGTGGGAGGGGCATGTTCCGGTGGGGGAAGAGGGCGGTGAAGGTGGAAGGAGAGGGCGAGCGGGTGGTGCAGCCACTGGAAGAGGAGAGCAGGACAAAGACATGGTTGAGAATGCAGGACTTTAAGATGGAGGCGACATGTGGGAAGACCAAAGACTTAGAGATGGTGGTGGAGAGAGGGGGAGGGGATTGTGAGCTGAGGGAGGTGGGCTACTGAGGTTTTCTGGCAGATCTGAAAAGGAAGGACTGAGGAGAGTAAGAGGCTGACAATCTTTAACTGGAGATGGGGCAAGAAGAACCTGAGTTATAGGACACTTAACATAAAGGTTTTGATGGGAGTGTAAAGTCCGAAAAGCCTGCACATGTGGGATTTCATTCTACTTTCCACTCTGGTGGTGATAATTAGTTAAGTCAGTGAGGAGGCTAAAATCAAAAGTTCCCTCAGGGAGCCAGCAAGATTGATTGTCCAAGGGATAATGAGGCCTAGCCTCAGAGCAAAGGAAGGCTAGCTTCCATTTGCAGACTTCCCAGGACAAACAGAGTAGCCAGATTAGAAATGAGACACCCAGCAGGGTCTGAGCCTCTGCTTTCATGGGCTGGTTTCCCATGCCTGCATTCACTTCCCCAAAAAAAAATCCTGCTGAGAGAAGCGCCCAGCGTCCCAAGTGCACCAAGTCAGGGAGACGCCTGGGAGCCTGGGTGAGGGACAGCTCTCCCACCACAGGGCCAGGGGTGGGTATCCCAGATACTTGCAATGGATGGGCTGAATGCCCGGACCTGGACGTAGCTACGATTTCAGATGGACCAAGTGAAACGGAGTTAGGAAGGGAAGCAGACCCAGGGAAATGGAGGGACTCACTGGAAAATAATCTATGCAAGGGAGAGCAGGCTGAGGTCCCAGGTTGGGGAAGGAGGGGGCGGGGCCGCCGGAGGTCCGTAGGGGCCTCGCGCTCACACTCCTCCCGGGTTTCGGCACCATATGTAAGATAAATTCTAGCCGGAATAAGCAGGCAAAGAGAGGCAACAAAGGGCCAGGTAATTTATTTAAATACCCCCAGGTGAGGTTCTGTGGCCTTCTTGTCAGAGGCCAGAGAAGTCAAGCCCAGTTAGGGAGGTGGGGCGCTTATAAGGGTTTAGGAGGGGAGGAGTGGGCAAACTATCTTAGGGGGGTGTTGAGAGGTATGATTGGCTAAAGGTGACATAATAGTCAACTAGAAACTTTTTTCTTTCCAAGAGGGAGGAGGCTGACATCCAGGTCTTAGTTGGCAGATCAGGATGGAATTCAGGGAGAGCTGTCCCCTTTCCATATATGGCATGGAATTTGGGGTCTGGGCTGTTCTCCCCCTATGGCATGTCTCTGTTCTGTTTGCATGTCCTTGTTTTTCCTTTCTCCAGCCTAACAGTGGTAACCTGGTGGCTTCCTCCTCCACATGCAAATCAGTAGATTGGCCAGAAATATGGCAGGGGTCGAGAGCCACAGCTTTTTCCAACAGCCTTTCTATCACCTCTAGGAAAAGCATTAAGTGCCCTCCACCAACTTCAGCTTCTCTTTGGGACTCTCTCTTGCCCATTTGGTGCACATTACCCCCCACCCTCCTCACCCCACATTGCTTGTGTAGCAACTTTCCGCTCCCATTCATCCCCATTTCTACATGGCTTCCTGTGGCTGGGACTGGATGGTGTAGTGCATGATAATTACCAGTGTGTGGTAGCAGCTTGTTTGCATTCTTGGCTATTACCCTGTGGTTGCCAGTTGGGCTACCAGCATAACCCAGGGTGAGATAACCAATGGTGTGGGCCTGTGGCCTGGCTACCCAGCCCCTGTGGGCATAAGCACCAGCTGCACAGGGCACAGATTCCCTCTTCAGAAGCTCCTGTGTCACTGTGCGCAGCTCGGTGATGTTTTAATTATCAGGGCCTGCTTCTGCCGCATCTGGCTGCTCAAGGCCCATTAGGCATTCTCATCAGACCTGCAGCGTTTCCAGTTCTGTGTGCTGGCCAGTCACAGGTTGTCTGCTAAATGTGGTAGGAGGCCGAGTTGTGGGCACTGACGTGGAAAGGGCTCCTGAAAGCGGCAGTTTGCTGAAAAAATGTTCACACCCACACACCAGGGTAAGGAGGTGGGTTTCATTATAGATTCCCATTTCTTCAGATGCTCCATTGAGTGAGACCTTGAGAGAAAACAGGACAAGCCCTTTATCTTTTAGTAGGTTCTCAAGAAATGCACTAGCACTGAATATTTACCCAGAGGGCAAGAAGAAAAGGAGTCTTGCAAAACTGCACTCTCTCAAATGCAGACGAAGCTAAATCCCTTAAGGAAATTAAGATAGCGTGTGCTGCGTATATAAAAACTAAGAGGATCTTGCTTTGTGTTAACATCCAAAAGCCCCAGTCTGGCATGCTCTCTGTGTCCTCTTGAGCATCTTAACCCTCCTCAGTGAAGCATTTTAGCTGGTTTCAGACATCTCCCTTCACACGGAAGCACTCAGACAAATGCCTATCTGACATCTTTGATCTTCAAACTACCCTGCAGTCCTGGCTCCCAATAATACAATCTGCTTCTTCCACAGATAAGTCAGGATATTATGCATCTCAGCTTAATGCATCTGAACATCAGTGTATGAACATAGGTAACTGACTTCCTTCAGAATCAGGAAAATGCATGCATGTACCTAGGAATGGGCAAAAAGACCAGCAAATAAACATATGTACCACAACATTATTCCTAATTTAGTAGGTGATATTTCCATTTCTCAGTAGAGGACAGACAATCCTTGAACAGCAAAGTAATGCTTTTCATGTGTGTTTGTACAAGAATATTCAGAAGTTATTTCCTCTGCAATGACTAGCCTTATGTATACATTGTTTCTTTCTTTCTTTTTGGCCAATGTGACTGGGGAGATTCCTAGAAATAGGATTGCTAAGTCGGGAGGTAAATGAATATAATTTTTGCTAGATATTGCCTAATTCTCACTGTATAAGGTAAAAGATTAAACCTAATAGCTCAGTGACTTAACATAGAGCTGTTTTTGTTCTGTCATTCAAGCTTTAGCTTAAAAACAGATCAGATGGCAGGTAGGCATGCTCAGCTGTGTAGTCACTTGGGGACCAGGCTGATGGGGGCCTCAGGCTTTGTGCTATCACCATCTCACATTCCAGCTTTACCAGGTGAGGGAGAGAGATCATGGAGAACTCAGCCAGTCTTCTATGCTGTCCACAGAGTGACATAGATCACATCTGCTCATGGCCCATTGGCCAGAACTTGCTCAGGAACCTGTTGAACAGCAAAGGGTCAGGATTTGGAAGATAACATATCCTGGGTATTTGGTGAGCTCTTGCTACTCAGTCATTTGATCTTTGGGGTCATGTGCCAAGATTTTGTTACACAGATGCTCATGAAAGAGCTGTTTATAATAGAAAGGGAGGTAGAGAGAAAGGGAGGGAAGAGAAGAAGAAAAAAGAAATAATTTAGAGGTCTAACATAGGGAAGGGTGAAATATATTGTGGATTTTACACACAAAAGAAAAGCTGAGTGATGATTTGGGGCATAAACTCTTGGAGTTAGAGTGCCCAGGTTACATTCTGTTTCTCTTATTTCCTAGATATGAGTACTTGGATATATTACATAAGCTAGATTTTGGTTTCTTCAGCTATATAGTGAGATTAATAATAATGTTGATCTTTCAGGGTTATTATGAATATCAAATTTTAAAAAGAGACTTAAAAATACTTAGTCATGAATGGTTCTAGAAAACACTATTTTTTTGCCATTATATGATGCATAAAAATATTTACTGATACGTAAGGTGTTCTCCTTATGATTTTGAAAGAAAAAGAAGCCTCAAAACTCTTTGCTTGGTATAATAATAGTTTGTTATTTAAAAATTACAGACATATGCATAAACAAAATCTGGAAGGTATACCAAAATGTAGATAACAATAACCTTCACTTTATGCTTTTCTGGATTTTGGTGTAATAAAATATAAATCTATCAAGAAAAAGATTAAACTTAGATTAGATGTACAATATGAACCAAATTGCTTGTAGATCATGAATGTCTCCCCTACATTTTATGTTCCTATAGCTCATTGAGGAGGCTGAAACTATGTCTTCAGTTACAGTTACAAAAATGTGAAGTTTTATGTTTTAAGAAACTAGGCTTCCATGTAAGCAAATATACATACTGATCATGCCCAGAGGCCTCTGGCAAGTCTCATGGATTATTTTTAAAGAGGAAAAAGGTGTACTTGTAAAATGGAATTGAGACCATCTTTCTTTTTTAATTGCAATGTCACTCTGGAACCCTGCTGCGTCTTCTTGCCAACATCTTCCTGAGAACAGTTGCTGTAGACACATCCCGTCACTGTGGGGTACCCTGCCTTCAGGGAATTGTCTGCCTCTAGGGATCTAAGAGAAAAATATTTCAGCAGTCCATGTGACATTTGTGTTCCAGTTGTCCTGTGACTGCCACTGCTAAGAGTTAAAACCTTGCATTCGTGCCATGAGATGTGATTTGGGGTTCCCCACAGAGCGCTGGACTCTGAGACTTTTACCTGTAAATTGAGAGGCACTTCTGTCTTTACCAAAACATTCATTAACTGCCCAATTGGCAATTGTAGTATTTTCATTTAATGAAGATAATTTAGTATTTGATATGCCCACTAGTAATAATGACTTGTTTGTCAGTAGCTAAAGTGAATATCAGACAATCGTGCCCATTGTTCAGATATCATTTGTTGTATGAGATAATAGGTAAAAAAAAGAAAAGAAAAAAGAAAACTCTTTTCCCTGTTTTGAAAAATGGAGTTTCCATAGAACTCTACAGATATTTCAACTTAGCAGCTCTTCCTCCCCTATTAGCTCATCATAATTCTTTCCATACAAAATCAATAAAGTACTGTAGTACTTATTATCCACTAGAAAGATTCACATGCTGACTTCTATTTGTTTCTTATCTTTTCTGTATATGTCTTCTTCACTATCGGAGAAGTACCTTTGATGCAAGCCATTTCTTCTCCTTCTCTTTTTCACTGTCTACTAAAAAACTCATATTTTTGGATGATTAAGAAAATTATCCAATGATCATGAGAAAGCCAGTCCACATTTTACAATTTCAAGTTTGGAAGGAATCCCAAGAAAGATCAGTTGGTCCTGGTCTTCAAGTCTAAATAATATTATCTTCCATTTTTTAAATTATGGTGTAGCAGGGAGGACAGTAACCTGGTCAGTCTCCAGCACTACAAGAAACTAGCTGTATGATCTTGTGTCTGATATCTCTGTGTCTCAGGTTTTTTATGATTAAAACTAGAGAAGTAAAAAAGACCACTAGGATTCTTCCAAGTTCTAAAATTCTATGGTTCAACATACATTTGGGTTCCCAAAGATCAGCTCTGAAAACCAAATTTTTAAAGTTTGCTTAGTAAAATCTGATCTGAACTGACATAGCCCACTTATAGTCTAATTATTCTACTTATGGTTGGTATTTATATGCTTCACTGCCAAAAATATTAATATTAATTATAGGAGTTGCCCTGGACACTACTGGGACTGTTATAGAATATATGGTATATATGCCATATTACTTCTCTTAAATAGGGAAAATCTTGAATTCCAAAATATATTTTGCTTCAGGATTTGGATAAGGGATAAAGACTTGATTATTATTCTTCTGAAGATGAGAAATGGAAGTGAAGAGAAGTTAATTTGTCCAAGATCACACAAGTAGCAGATTAGGATTCAGACTCAGTCAGCATGACTTTAACTGCTCTTCATGGTTGTATTACTATATTTAATTGCCATAGTAATGCTCCTATTACAAAGATGAGAAAAAGAATGGTTACTTCTATTTTAAAATGTATTCTCAGCATTTAATATAACCTTCATTCATTAAACCTGTTTACTGAATAACTGTTTTGTAGAGTTTTCTGCGAGGCTTCATGCTAACTTCTGGAGAAACAGTCACAGTTCTCAAAGTGTACATTCTAGTGGTAAGGGAAAGATAACATATCAGCAAAAAATAACAATCAAATAATTACCAACTTTGATAAGTTTATCAAGGAAGTAAACAGAGTGATAGAGAATAATAAGTTGAGGTAGAATGAGCTAGATAGTAGGTTTCCCCTTGAGGAAGTCATCTCTCACTGAGATCTAGAAGATGAGTTAGAATAAGCCATTCAAGAAGCCAAGGATGAATTTTAGGTAGAGGGAGGAGAAGGAAGGCTTGCTCTGGAAACAGAAGTTCCCTAAATCAGGAAAAACTGAAAAATGTAATGAGGTTGAAGAAGTTATTTTAACCATGAATAGAATTAAGATTTTAGTCAAAGTTCCATGAGGAGCCATTGGGAAGAATGAAAGTGGGAAGTGATGGGATTATAACTATGCCTTTAAAAGATCACTCTTGTACCTTCTCTTCCAATAATAGCAGCCTAAGTAATTTGGACAAACTTCTTGAGCTAAAAATAAACCAGCCCTTCATTTATCCTAGTCCTTACATTTTTCTTACAAATAAAATTGCAATAAGTATACTTAGGACATAACAAAATATTACCAGGCACATTAAAACAACATACATACTCACACTCACACATTCACACACAGACTCATACACACACACACACACACACACACATCAAAAAAAAGAAAACAACTAGGGGACCTCCAGTGTTGGAACAATATTTCACAGATTTTTAACTATACTTACTATGTTCTTGTCTAGGTAGACAATTTTTAGCCAAGGGATAAAAACAATAAAAAGTGACATAGATTTGAAAAAGAATCAGATAGAAACTTTAGAATTAAAAAAACACAATAACAGAAATCAAAAATTTGATGGATGGATTTAACAGCAGATTATACATGGCTGAAGAGAGAAGTAATTGGCTTGAAGTTGAAATGCAATCTTCAAAATGGTGGGAGAATATAATTGCTAACTTAGGAGATGTAACTTTAGACCATGCAGTTATGATAAAGAGTAAGAGGATATTATTATAAGCAGCTTTATGCCAATGCATTTGAAACTTTAATTAAAAGTAAAAAATATGAACAAAAAAGCACTGATTTGACAGAAGTGACATAAAAGGAAATTCAGGGTTGGATTAAAGATGGCAGCATGAGAGGAGAGACAGAGGCTTCCTCCTAAAACTGGATACAATTAGAAAATATAGTTGGCTCGACTAATCCTGAGAGAGCAACAGGAAAGAGGATGACGCCAGACTGCACACACCTGGAGAAAAGAGCAGACCTCACTGAACGGGTAATGTACCAAAGCTGTGGCTTGGTGGGACCAAGCCCTTCCCCCACCCCAGCTCACTAGTGGGAGGAAGAGAAACAGAGCATGGAGGGAGTGGAAGGCTTGCAATTGCTGAATACCTAGCTCTGCAGATCTGCCCTGGGAGCACAAACCTACATTTCATGGTGCTTTCATCATACTCTACTGATTATGGGGTTGGAAAGCTGGGACAGGTGGAGTTCCTGGGTAGACTGGGATTCCGGCCACTTGTGGAAAGCAGGGATCTGTATCTGGCTGCTTTGGGACAAAAGGATATATCTGTGTGCTCAGCCCACTGGTTCAGGCAGTGGAGATAGGCACAGCAGCCGGGAAGTGGGGAACAGCTCTTTCCTACCCCCAGGTACAAATACTGCTCCCCTGTAACCCCCGACATTGCTTCAGAGGCTGAGCAGCTCCAGATAGAGCTTCTGAACAATAAAGGGCACCATATACAAATATGAAACGCCAAAGAAACCTGGTCTAGAGTAAAATTATTAATACAACTCCCAAGAAAAATTTAAATGATATGGACCTCATGACTCTTCCTAAAAGGGAGTTCAAAATAAAAATCATCAACATGCTAATGGAGGTATGGAAAGACATCCAAGAACTCAGGAATGAATTCAGGTTGGATATCCAATTTTTGAAGAGCATGATGGAGGGTATTAAAAGCAGGCTGGATACAGTGGAGGAGATGATAAATGAAATAGAAACTAGAGAAGAGGAATACAAAGAGGATGAGGCACAGAGAGAAAAAAGGATGTCTAAAAATGAAGGAATATTGAGAGAACTGTGTGACCAATCCAAATGGAACAATATCCACATTATAGGGATACCAGAAGGAGAAGAGAGAGAGGAAGGGATAGAAAGTATCTTTGAGGAGGTAGTTGCTGAAAACTTCCCCAATCTGGGGAAGGAGATAGTCTCTCAGGCCATGGAGATCCACATATCTCCCAACACAAGGGACCCAAAGAAGACAACACCAAGACACATAGTAATTAAAATGGGAAAAATCAAGGATAAGGACAGACTGTTAAAAGCAGCCAGAGACAAAAATAAGATCACATCCAAAGGAAAGCCCATCAGGCTAACATCAGACTTCTCAGCAGAAACCTTACAGGCCAGAAGGGAGTGACATGATGTATTTAACGCAATGAAGCAGAAAGGCCTGGAACCAAGATTACTTTATCTGGCAAGATTATCATTTAAATTTGAAGGAGGGATTAAACAATTTCCAGATAAGCAAAAGCTGAGAGAATTTACCTCCCACAAACCATCTCTACAGTCTATTTTGGAGGTACTGCTATAGATGGAAGTGTTTCTAAGGTTGAATAGCTGTCACCAGAGGTAATAAAACCACAGTAAAGAAAGTAGAACAGCTAATTAATAAGCAATGGCAAGATTAAATTAACTATCCCCAAAGTCAATCAAGGGATAGACAGAATATGATACCTAATATATAAAGAATGGAGGAGGAAGACAAAAGAGGAGAAACAGAAAAGAACCTATAGATTGTGTTTGTAACAACATACTAAGTGAGTTAAGTTAGACTCTTAGATAGTAAAGAAATTAACCTTGTTTCTATTTCATTTATCATCTCCTTTGGTAGCCACAAATCTAAAGCCTGCAATGGCAATAAGTACATACCTATCAATAATCACCCTAAATGTAAATGGACTGAATGCACCAATAAAAAGACATAGAGTCACTGAATGGATGAAAAAACAAGACCCATCTATATGATGCTTACAATAGACTCACCTCAAACCCAAAGACATGCACAGACTAAAAGTCAAGGGATGGAAAAAGATATTTCATGCAAACAACAGGGAGAAAAAAGCAGGTATTGCAGTACTAGTATCAGACAAAACAGACTTCAAAACAAAGAAAGTAACAAGAGATAAATAAGGACACTACATAATGATAAAAGGCTCAGTCCAACAAGAGGATATAACCATTATAAATATATATATACACCCAACACAGGAGCACCAGCATATGTGAAACAAATACTAACAGAAATAAAGGAGGAAATAGAATGCAATGCATTCATTTTAGGAGACTTCAACACACCATTCACTCTAAAGGACAGACCCACCAGACAGAAAATAAGACACAGAGGCACTGAACAACACACTAGAACAAATGGACCTAATAGACTATTCATCCAAAAGCAGCAGGATACACATTCTTCTCAAGTGCACATGGAACATTCTCCAGAATAGACCACATACTAGGACACAAAAAGAGCCTCAGTAAATTCCAAAAGATTGACACTCTACCAACCAAGTTTTCAGACTACAAAGGTATAAAACTAGAAATAAATTGCACAAAGAAAGTAAAACGGCCCACAAAACACATGGAGGCTTAACAACATGCTCCTAAATAAACAACAGGTCAAAGACCAACTTAAAATACAGATGAAACAATATATGGAAACAAATGACAATAACAACACAAAGCCCCAACTTCTGTGGGATGCAGCGAAAGCTGGTCCCCTGATAGGTATGTACTTATTGCCATTTCCTTAAGAGGAAAGTATATAGCAATCCAGGCATATTGAAGGAAGGAAGAACAAACCCAAATGAATAGTCTAACATCACAATTATTGAAACTGGAAACAGAAGAAAAATTGAGGCCTAAGGTCAGAAGAAGGAGGGACATAATAAAGATCAGAGAAGAAATAAATAAAATTGAGAAGAATAAAACAATAAGAAAAATCAATGAAACCAAGAGCTGGTTCTTTGAGAAAATAAACGAAATAGATAAGTCTCTAGCCAGACTTATTAATAGAAAAAGAGAATCTACACACATCAACAGAATCAGAAATGAGAAAGGAAATATCACAACAGACCCCACAGAAATACAAGTAATTATTAGAGACTACTATGAAAACCTATATGCTAACAAGCTGGAAAACCTAGAAGAAATGGACAACTTCCAAAAAAGTACAACCATCAAAGATGGACCAAGGAAGAAACACAAAATCTAAACAAACCAATTAGCAGCAAAGAAATTGAAGTAGTAATCAAAAAACTACCCAAGAACAAAACCCCTGGGCCAGATGGATTTACCTCCGAATTTTATCAGACATACAGAGAAGATATAATATCCATTCTCCTTAAAGTTTTCCAAAAAATAGAAGAGGAGGGAATACTCCAAAACTCATTCTATGAAGCCCACATCACCCTAATACCAAACCTAGGCAAAGACCCCACCAAAAAAGAAAATTACAGACCAATATCCCTGATAAACGAAGATGCAAAAATACTCAGCAAAATATTAGCAAACCGAATTCAAAAATACATCAAAAGGATCATACACCATGACCAAGTAGGGTTCATCCAAGGGAAGCAAGGATGGTACAACATTCGAAAATCCATCAACCTCATCCACCACATAAACAAAAAGAAGGACAAAAACCACATGATCATCTCCATAGATGCTGAAAAAGCATTTGACAAAATTCAACATCCATTCATGATGTAAACTCTCAACAAAATGGGCAAAGAGGACAAGTACCTAAACATAATAAAGGCCATATATGATAAACCCACAGCCAACATCATACTGAACAGTGAGAAGCTGAAAGCTTTTCCTCTGAGATTGGGAACAAGACAGGGATGCCCACTCTCCCCACTGTTATTTAACATAGTACTGGAGGTCCTAGCCACGGCAATTATACAAAACAAAGAAATACAAGGAATCCAGATTGGTAAAGAAGAAATTAAACTGTCACTATTTGCAGATGACATGATATTGTACATATAAAACCCTAAAGACTCCACTCCAAAACTACTAGAACTGATACTGGAATACAGCAAAGTTGCAGAATACAAAATTAACACACAGAAATCTGTGGCTTTCCTATACACTAACAATGAGCCAATAGAAAGAGAAATCAGGAAAACAATTCCATTCACAATTGCATCAAAAAGAATAAAATACCTAGGAATAAACCTAACCAAAGAAGTGAAAAACCTATACCCTGAAAACTATTAGACACTCTTAAGAGAAATTAAAGAGGACACCAACAAATGGAAACTCATCCCATACTCTTGGCTAGGAAGAATTAATATTGTGAAAATGGCCATCCTGCCAAAAGCAATATACAGATTTGATGCAATCCCTATCAAATTACCAGCAACATTCTTCAACGAACTGGAACAAACAGTTCAAAAATTCATATGGAACCACCAAAGACCCCGAATATCCAAAGCAATCCTGAGAAGGAAGAATAAAGTGGAGAGGATCTTTCTCCCCAACTTCAAGCTCTACTACAAAGCCACAGTAATCAAGACAATTTGGTACTGGCACAAGAACAGAGCCACAGACCAGTGGAACAGAATAGAGACTCCAGACCTTAACCCAAACATATACGGTCAATTAATATATCATAAAAGGGCCATGGGCATACAGTGGGGAAATGACAGTCTCTTCAACAGATGGTGCTGGCAAAACTGGACAGCTACATGTAGGAGAATGAAACTGGATCACTGTCTAACCCCATACACAAAAGTAAATTTGAAATGGATCAAATACCTGAATGTAAGTCATGAAACCATTAAACTCTTAGAGAAAAACATAGTCAAAAATCTTTTAGACATAAACATGAGCAACATTTTCATGAACATATCTCCCCGGGCAAGGGAAACAAAAGCAAAAATGAACAAGTGGGACTATATCAAGCTGAGAAGCTTCTGTACAGCAAAGGATACCATCAACAGAACAAAAAGGTACCCTATAGTATGGGAGAATATATTCATAAATGACAGATCTAATAAAGGGTTGACATCCAAAATATACAAAGAGCTCATGCAGCTCAACAAACAAAAAGCAAATAATCCAATTAAAAAATGGGCAGAGGAACTGAACAGACAGTTCTCTAAAAAAGAAATTCAGATGGCCAACAGACACATGAAAAGATGCTCCACATCGCTAGTCATCAGAGAAATGCAAATTAAAACCACAATGAGATATCACCTCACACCAGTAAGGATTGCCACCATCCAAAAGACAAACAACAAATGTTGGCAAGGATGTGGAGAAAGTGGAACCCTTCTACAGTGCTGGTGGGAATGTAAATAAGTTCAGCCATTGTGGAAAGCAGTATGGAGGTTCCTCAAAATGCTCAAAATAGAAATACCATTTGACCCAGGAATTCCACTCCTAGGAATTTACCCAAAGAATATATCAGCCCAGTTTGAAAAAGACAGATGCACCGCTATGTTTATCACAGCACTATTCCAAAAAGCCAAGAAATGGCAGCAGCCTAAGTGTCCATCAGTAGATGAATGGATAAAGAAGATGTGGTACATATACACAATGGAATATTATTCAGCCATAAGAAGAAAACAAATCCTACCATTTAGTAACAACATGGATGGAGCTATAGGGTATTATCCTCAGTGAAATAAGCCAAGCGGAGAAAGACAAATACCAAATGATTTCACTCATCTGTGGAGTATAAGAACAAAGGAAAAGCTGAAGGAACAAAATGGCAGCAGAATAACAGAACCCAAGAATGGACTAACAGTTACCAAAGGGAAAAGGACTGGGGAGGATGGGTGGGAAGGGAGGGATAAGGGTGGGGAAAAAGAAATGGGGCCTTACAATTAGCATGTGTCATGTGGGGGGGGCCATAAGATGGGATGTACAACACAGAGAAGACAAGTAGTGATTCTACAGCATCTTACTACACTGATGGATAGTGACTGTAATGGGGTATGTGGGGGAACTTGGTGAAAGGGGGAGTCTAGTAAACATAATGTTCTTTATGTAATTGTAGATGAATGATAAAAAAAATGAATAAAAAAAAGGAAATTCAGAGTCTGTGGATTCCTATAATGATTAAAGACATTGAGTCCATAATGGAAGTTTGGTCCAGATAATTTCTCTAGGGAATTCTGCCAAGCATTTCAAGATCAAATAATGCCAATAATATAAAATTCTCCCAGAAAACAAAAAAAGGAAAAATTCCCAAACTTATACTTTGAAGCCGGCATAACTTGGCTTCCAAAACCTGAAAAATACATTACAAAAATTCCAGAAAAGTTTTATTCATTAATGAAATGGGGAAAAATATCAGCAAACAGAATTTTGTAACATATAAGAAGAATAAATCGTGACCCAGTTGTGTTTATTCTATCAATGCATACACTTTTGACATTAGAAAATCAATTTAATTTTCCATATTGACAAAATAAAGGAGAACTGTATGACTACCTCATTGGATGCAAATAAAGTGAAAAAAGTATATTCTGGCTTTGACAAAAATGCTTATTCTTTACCAAATAAGAATGAACAGGAGTTTTCTAATCTGATATAGAATATCCATAAAAAGAAAGCTTACACCAAACATAAATGTAATGGTGGTGTGGAAAACATTCTTTTGATATCTAAACAAAACACTAATACCCACAATTAGCACCCACTGTTCTACAGCATACTGGAATTCACATTAGGGCAGTGTATCAAGATAAAGAAATAAACAAGATTAAAAATGGGGAAGAAAGGAGAAAATCACATAATAAGGAGTTTGTCCTCTAAAGAGAGGTCTGGCCTTTGCTCAGACTCTTGAGAGGTAACCACCAAACACTTGGGGTCTCCTGAATGGTAGGAGTGTCTTTGTTATTCACGGTGAGCCCCTCAGACCCCACATGATAGTTTGTGCTAATAAGGCAATTCCTGATGGTCCCCTTGGGCCATGTCATGTCAGTCTAAGTTCTGGGGTGGGGTGGCCAGAGACTGAGTTCAACCCCATGGGGAATGATTCAATCAATCATTTCTAAGCAGTGAGGAACCCAGCAAAAGTTCTGGACACAGAGGCCTAGGTGAGCTTCTCTGGTCTAGAGGGAGAGGACGCTGGAAGCTCCATGCCTTCCCAGGCCTGGACCTGAGTGTCTCTTCCTCTGAATGGTTCTAATTTGGTGGAACAATCAAATGTCCATCTAGACCTCTACTTCACTCCCAACATCAGTTCATGACTCAAGGGTGAGAAGCAAAACAATCTTTTGGGAGGATAATATAGAAGCATAGCCCAATATAGGAGCATATAGAAGAACCTCATGATCAGGAGATATTTTTTAAACAACAACAAAAATAAACTAAACATAATGGAAAAAATTAATTGAATACATTAAAAGAAGGGACTTCTATCCATTAAAAGTAATCATAAAGAGAAAAGGCAAGCCTGCTGAATGAGAGAATATTTGTAACAAATATAACCAACTACGGAGCTAATGTCCTGAACACATAAACAATTACAAACAAGTAAGAAAATTCATGCATTCCAAGAGAAAATTAGGAAGAAATTTGAATAGAAAAGGGGATATTCACATGGCCAACAACCATATGGTCAAGGGTCAACTTTGTTACTCTCAGGAAAATGTGAATAAGAACCACTGTAAGGTACAAGAAATGGCAAAAAGAATGTGGAAAATATCCACACTGTCAGCAAAGATGTGGAGTAGCTGGGACTGTCACACTGTGATGGAAGAAGGGTGACTGGGTGCGCTGACCTTGAAAACAGTAGTATAGAGTTAAATAGACACTTGATCCAGCAATTCAGTCTGAGGGACACACCCAAGATGAACAGTTGCACAAATGCTGCAGACAGCTGTGTGCTGGAGCCAGCTTGTACCAATTCAGTAGAGCCGTAGACGCACCTCTTTCCAGGGCCACACTCAGCAACTTCACTTGGCACCTTGAAGCTGGTCATGGTGTAAATATTTACACCAGGGAAATAGGCAGTTGTTACCAATCAAGGCCTTTATCTGTGGAGAGTCAGTTGTCAAATATTTACCAACATACTACTGGCTTCATAAAAAATGTACTAGAACGTTATTCAAAGCATTATTTATAATATGCCAGGACAGAAACCATCCAAGTACCATTCAAGGATAGCATGGTATATAATTTCTAAAATGAATGCAGTGGAATACTATATGCAATAAAATGGACAAACTAGAGCTGTCATAGCATAGTAACTGTTCTAAACATAATATTGAACAGCAACAATAAAAATGGCCAAACACAGAAGCATTTCCATGGTATGATTTAACTTCCATAAAGTTAAAAATTAGTTAAAGTTGAACTATAGTTTGTATGAATGCAAACTGAGGAGAAAGGTTTGAAAAAAAGCAGGGCAGTGACAACCATGGATATTGGGGGAGTAGTTATATTCAGAGGGGAGAAAAGGGTTGTAGTTAGGAACAGCAATGGGTGGGAGAGAGTGTGACTGTGGTGCAAACAATGGTCTATTTCTTGACCTTGGCTGTGGTTACACAGGTGTTTATATTACATGAAGCTGAATATTTGGCTGTGGTGCAAACAATGGTCTATTTCTTGACCTTGGCTGTGGTTACACAGGTGTTTATATTACATGAAGCTGAATATTTGGTTTTCTGATAATTGTATATAAGGCATTGTGGTCAATAACTGTATCTGCCTCTCAGAATGAAAATAAATAAGTTAATACTTGAAAAGCTCTTTGAAACACGTTTGGAAGAGAAAAGCACTGATTACAAATGAATAAGTGGTGGTGGTATAAAAATAAGATTTTAAAATGGTATCTGTTCAAAGAAATGGTAATTTTGGTGTAAAAGAGTTAGAATGACATTCCACTTGGGTACAAAAATAATAGTACATACATTTTATATTAACTTAAGTCACTTTCTTTTATTCCCAAATATAGACCAGGTCCAGTGCTAGGAACTGGTGATACCAAAGGGATAAGACATAGCCCCCATCCTTTGCAGCTAATCCAGTGAGGAAGACAATTCATTCACTCAGTTATTCATTTAATGAACATTTGTTTGGACTCTACTATGTGCCAGGAACTGGAGACTAAGAAACTTTTTCAAGAAAATACATACATCCTGGAAAAACAGAAAATGGAAACATGAGTTCTCATTTACTAAAATTCACTGGAATGAAGAAGTTTATAGCCTCATTGTAACTGCCACTGAGATAATGTCTGTTGTTCTAACTACCATTGTTCCTTAAGAAATAGTATATGCAAGTCAGCCATACAAATGGACTACCAAAGGTGAAGACAACATGTGCAAACACATATTTCCCCAAGAATATTCCTTAATAATACTTGGTCTATAGAAATGCGGCTTTCTTATTGCAGAAAATACTTTTTCTTTGTTGAAGTTGAATAGTGATGTGTGCCAGATGTGTCAAAAAATGTTCATGCTATATATTTTACTTCTTGGAAACTCCTGGCACCAAAGGGTAAGTTGGTTTAAACAAAAAGGTAAAAAATAACCTGATGCATTTTCATACTCATTTTCAAGGATGAGAGATTAAATAGATAAGTAGGAAACACACACACACACACATACACCATCACCACCACCACCACCACTACCACTATTGGTTTGTTCAAGGAATTCTAAGCATTACACTGGAAATTTTCCTAGAAGAAATCTATTACTTCAATTCCCAAGACCTGCAAATAAAGTAAATTGGCATATGCTGATTCAACACATCTCCTTGAAGAAAATGGTCCCCCTGAGCATGATAAAAACCCACCCAGGCAGAATCTACTCCTGAACAGGGAAAAACATATTTCACCTGATAACAAGGCATTGGGAGTCTTATGTTCTCCACAGAGCTTCCTTATGTGGAGGGTCCCTTTACTATCCAGTTTTTCCTTCCTTCCTGTGCCCCTTGGGCAGGATTCAGGGGAGAAAAATAAAGTACAGAGCCCTTGTACATATGAGGCTCTCAGAGAACGTTAGCTATGACCAAAAATGCCAGCCAGCCAGACGCTAGCTTCTCTGAAAGGACTGGAATGGTTCTGGTCTATCAGCCTGCGCCTTTACTTCAGGGACACGGGGCTCATTCAGCTCTCACAGACACCCTGCAACATGGGTTTGATTGTTACTCCCAGTTTACGGATAAGGAAACGTAGGCTCAGAAAGTGATTTTGTTCAGTCACATAACTTATAGGTTGGAGCCAGGAGTGTAAACAAGGGTTGACTTCCTTTGGATACCACAGGGCCAACTGTGGGCACAAAACACCACAGATGTGACTTTACATCAGCATGTGGCTGTGTACACTGCTACACCCCATGCTCAACTTCTCTCACAGTTCCTTCCCTGATTCTCCTAAAAACTCGGAACAGTCAGTGACCACAGACCACTATTGGTAACAGAATGCATTTTTTCAGCAGAACAAGTCTAAAGCCTAACTTGTTTGGTTATTGTTTCTCTTAGAAATCTAGGTTACAGGGGCACATGTATATGGGGCCTGACTGTGGGACTGTGGCCAGTGCATCAGGTTTAATGTGAACTCCAATAAATTTCAAAAATGAAAAACCATTATGCTAATGTCAATTAAAAGGTAGGTAACAGCAAAGGTTAATCAGTTACATCAATGTACCCCTATTTTGATTTCCCTTTCTTTCCTTTTGGACACGCAAAACACAACTCTGAAATTTCAAAGTATAATGTGGAAATAATTTTAATAGTCTAGTGAATTGAATCAGATACCATAAGTCAAATTAAGACTTTCCAAGGAGCTGTGCTATTGTAGCTCACGACTTACACCCACTTACCTCAACTGGGAAAAAGCATTATGGATCCATGCACGCACCCAGCAATCAGATCTTATTAACTTAACATCTGCCACATATCAGCACTGTTTTGAAGCTGAGTCACCATGCAGGAGAGCATTTGTTGAACTGTAGGCAAAATAAAGATTTCATGGAGGTTACTCAAGATCCATTGTGATACTTTTAAAAATAATACCACAACATATTTGAGTTTTTATTTAATGCTTGTGTTTTTTAGTATCTCCCAGAATTGAATGAGAATAAGGGCAAAGTATGGTGAGCTCTGACTCCAACATTTGTATCCAGGTGAAATTAGTCTAACTTGTTCTGTTGGAAGGTCATCATTCTGGGCTCTTCGTTAAGCTGTGAAGGTCTGGAGCTATGAATGCTGCAGGATTTACCAGTGTTACAAGCTACCCAGAACCAGCCTGAAGTCTCTGATTATTTAGCAGGCTCTTCCCTCTTCCATGGGATTATTTCTGTCTTGTGTTGATGGATGTGGGGGAAGAACCAAGTGCCAGGTGGCTGAGTTTTTTTGGGGGGGCAGAGATGCCAGAAGCCCAGCACCCCAAGATTTCCTAGAACAAAGACTGAGGGATGCAGCACTGAGTCATCTCTTCTTTTCATTTTCCCTTCCAACCCTCTGAGATGCACAGGATTTACTATGGTATGTTGGGAGTGGACTCCAAGTAAATCTAATAGTAGGTTGGAGAATGGTTTCCATAGCCTATAGGTTTGGGCTAAAACTGTTCACGTTTGTGACAGGTTTGGGCCACAATTTTGCTTATTCCTAGTCATGGTTCTTTGGTTGGCTAAAAATAAAGCCTCCAAAATTATGACAAGGCAAGCTGGACTTTGTCTTTTTGTGAATTCCTTCAAGAGCTCAAAGGGAAGCAGCAATTATGAAAGGCTCCCTGACCCCCAACCCCCAAATACATAAACATTTCAACCCTGTAAAAGAGAAGGAGTTATTTAAAGATGCCCCCTGATAGAGAACATGGGTTGGGGGCAGAGTAACTCAGTGGGTTGAGCCCTTGGCACTTGCTTTTCTTCCTGAGTGCCCCAACCTTCAGTCCCCTTTCCCATCTGCCTCTGGAGCCACACCCTGACTAGACTATCACAGAGCAGATCCCAGGTGATTGCTCATCATAGCAGTGATGTTGGGGGTATTGACGTCAGTGCTTTAATATGACTTAGCACCACTGCCTCCACCAGTCAGGCAACTCTACTTCCTCCCCCATTCAAGCAGATATCCAAGGAGCTACAAAGAGGGAGTCTGGCCTTGTCTGGATGTCATCCAGTGGCCAGATCACTAGTAGCTTTCATCAGCTCATCAGCACTCATAGTAGAAAAAAGTTGATGTGGAATTGAATTTGCATTTAAGTTCCACCTCTTACACTAGGTCTGGGACCTTGGAAAATTGTAATTATTTTGTGAACATATATGAGATTGTGTTCCCATCACCATGTTCTTCTGGGCCTTTGTGCGCCCAGACAGGCTTCCTTTACCCACATGGCTGCAAGGATGCCGTGTTCTTATGTGCTGTCTGTCATCTGGCTACAGATGAGTGGAATGGAGGTGAAGGTAGGGTCTCTTGACCCCAGGTCAGGATCTGGATCTGGAGAGTTAAGCCCTAATTCTATTCTGTAGCAGAGGATAGCTGTCAGAGACCATAATTTACCACCCCATGAAAAAACTAATAAAGAATGAAAATTCCATCCAGAGAAAAACTGAGAGAAATGATGAAGTGCTGGCCCAGCCTCTTTCATATTGTTGGTAATAATTCCTAAGACCCAGTTGCATCTCTACTGTTATTATAGTTTGGCTAAGATAATAAATAAATAACCTGTGTCAGAATTTGGTCACTTGAAGTCAAGAATCCTGACAAATTAAAACAAGATCTACTATTTATTGCATACCTGCTTTGATATGCACAGGAGGATACTTCACATACACCTATTATCTTACACATATTAACAAAAAACACTGAAAGCTGGAAAGTATAATCCCTATTTTGCACCTAGGAAAATGAGGTCCTGAAAAGTTAGTAAGTCACCCAGGGTCAAACAGTAATAACTGTCATGCTATGCCAGGATGGGAACCCATCTGTCCAATGCATGGTTCATGCTTTATCTTGTGTGAGGTCTTGTGCCTCACTGACATGATCATTTTTTCTGGAAAATAACTTGAAACATTGAACCTAGAAAAGTTGCTCAGTCTGCCTGAGTCTAGAAATAAGATAGAGATGATGGTCCTATTCACTTTTAGGAAGAGTAAATGAGATAAAGTACATTAAAATTCTTTGTAAACTAGGAAAGTACACAAATAAATCAGTTACTATTCTCTTGACATGAACCATTATTTTGGAGATAAGAACATGGCTCTAGGAGGACCCATCAGAAAGGCCATTCTTCTAAAAAACAAAACAAACACATGGTCTTCCTCACAGTGCTTCTCATTACCTAATTATAAAGTGTTCTATAGTTCACAGAAAAGTCACTGTGTTTCTACGTCAAAGAAAGGGAGCAACCTCTTTCTAGGCAGAAGCAATTTTGCCTTTATCATTTTTCCACTTGCCTCCTTTTTCAAGATTATTAGTCTAAGGTCTTTGCTGAGTCATAATATTTGCATTTCTCTCTTTGGGGAAGTAGTGCACAGAAAAATCCATATTAATTTGTGTTCCTTTAATTTGGAATTATAATAATTACAAGTAGTGCTTGGCTGTAGTTTGCCTTTGCTCTATCTATGAGGAATGACGGTTTCTTAAAAGATAATCACATAACAAATCTTACCTGGTAATGGTTTAAAATATGTAAATGAATAAGTATTTTTGCATATTTTTCACAGGTAACTTAGAAAATGTCTTTAATAATATCAGCTGGTACTATGTGATGAGCATGATTTATAAATGCTTTACACAAATATATTACCTAAAAATAATTCACATGGTGATTTCAAAACATTCTCAGTCATTTAATAGCAAGAGAAATTTGTTCAGATAAATAAAAGTAAATGAACATCTAGGCACACTATAGCCAAACTGCTGAAAATCAGAGATGAAGGAAATGTCTTGAAATCATCTGGAGAAACAACACTAGGAATGACTGCTGACTTCTGGTCAAAAACAATGGAAGACAGAAAACAGGGGAATGGTATCTTTCATGCATTGAAAAAGAATTCCAACCCAGAATTTGATATCCAACAATATATCTTTCAAAAATGAAGGTGGGGGGCAGATTAAAGATGGCAGCATGAGAGGTGAAACAGAGGCTAATCCTGAGAGAGCAACAGGAGAAAGGACTGCGCCAGAATGCATACACCTGGAGAAAAGAGCAGACCTCATGGAACAGGGTAACATAACAAAGCTGTGGCCCAGCGGGACCCAATCCCTTCCCCCGCCCCAGCTCACTGGCGGGAGGAAGAGAAATAGAACTGGGAGGGAGTGGAGGCCTGGGACTGCTGAATACCTAACTCCAGAGATCTGCTCTGGGAGCACAAACCTACATTTCATGGTGCTTTCATGATACTCTCGTGATTACAGGGTTGGAAAGCTAAGACAGGCAGAATTCCTGGAGAGTCTGAGACTCTGGCCACTTGTGGAAAGCAGGGATCCATATCCGGCTGCTCTGGAACAAAAGCTTATACTTGTGTGCTCAGCCCACTGGTTGAGGGAGTGGAGACAGGCATAGCAGCCGGGAAACAGGAAACAGCTGTTTCCTCCCCGCAGGCACCAATACCACTCCCCTGTGACCAACATTGCTTCAGGGGCTGAGAAGCTCCAGAGAGAAGAGCTGCTGGACATTAGAGGGCTCCATACACAAACATGAAATGCCAAAGGAACCTGGTACAGAGTAAAATTAATATAACCCCTGAGAAAGATGACATGGACCTAAAGACTCTTCCTGAAAGGGATTTCAAAATAAAAATCATTAACATGCTAATGGAAGTACAGAAAGATATTCAATAACTCAGGAATGAATTCTGGTAGGAGATCCCATCACTGAAGAGCACAATGGAGGGTATTAAAAGCAGATTGGATACGGTGGAGGAGATGATAAGTGAAATAGAAACTAAAGAAGAGGAATACAAAAGTTGAGGCACACAGAGAAAAAATGATCTCTAAGAATGAAAGAATATTGAGAGGATTGTGTGACCAATCCAAAAAGAACAATATTTGCATTATACGGTTAGCAGAAGAGGAAGAAAGAGAAAAAGGGATTGAAAGTGTCTTTGAGGAGGTAATTACTGAAAACTTTCCCAGTCTGGGGAAGGAGATAGTCTCTCAGGCCATGGAGATCCACAGATCTCCCAACACAAGGGACCCAAGGAAGACAACACCAAATCATATAGTAATTAAAATGGCAAAGATCAAGGATAAGGACAGACTGTTAAAAGCAGCCAGAGACAGAAATAAAATCACATACAAATGAAAGTCCATCAGACTAACATCAGACTTCTCAGCAGAAACCTTACAGGCCAGAAGGGAGTGACATGATGTATTTAATGCAATGAAGCAGAAAGGCCTGGAACCAAGATTACTTTATCTGGCAAGATTATCATTTAAATTTGAAGGAGGGATTAAACAATTTCCAGATAAGCAAAAGCTGAGAGAATTTACCTCTCACAAACCATCTCCACAGTCTATTTTGGAGGGATTGCTATAGATGGAAGTGTTTCTAAGGTTGAATAGCTGTCACCAGAGGTAATAAAACCACAGTAAAGAAAATAGAACAGCTAATTACTAGGCAAATGCAAATTAAATTAACTATCCCCAAAGTCAATCAAGGGATAGACAAACAGCACAGAATATGATACCTAATATATAAAGAATGGAAGAGGAAAGAAAAGGAGGAGAAAAAGAAAAGAACCCTTAGATTGTCCTTGTAATAGCATACTAAGTGAGTTAAGTTAGACTCTTAGATAGTAAGGAAGTTAACCTTGAACCTTTGGTAGTCACAAATCTAAAGCCTGCAATGGCAATAACTACATACCTATCAATAATCAGCCTAAATGTAAATGGGCTGAGTGTACCAATCAAAAAACACAGAGTCACTGAATGGATAAAAAAACAAGACTCATCTATATGCTGCCTACAAGAGACTCACTTTAAACCCAAACACCTATACAGACTAAAAGTGAAGGGATGGAAAAAGATACCTCATTCAACTAATAGAAAAAAGCAGGAAGATATAACCATTATAAATATCTATGCTCCCAACACAGGAGCACCCACATATGTGAAACAAATACTAACAGAATTAAAAGGGGAAATAGAATGCAATGTATTCATTCTAGGAGACTTCAACAGTCCACCCATTCTGAAGGACAGATCAACCAGACAGAAAATAAGTAAGGACACAGAGGCACTGAACAACATATTAGAACAGATGAACCTAACAGACATCTACAGAACTCTACACCCAAAAGCACTAGAATACACATTCTTCTCAAGTGCACATGGAACATTTTCAAGAATATATCATATACTAGGCCACAAAAAGAGCCTCAGTAAATTAAAAAAGATTGAAATTGTACCAACCAGTTTCTCAGACCACAAAGGTATGAAAATAGAAATAAATTATATAAAGAAAATGAAATATCCCACAAACACATGGAGGCTTCAGAACATGCTCCTAAATAACCAATGGATCAATGACCAAATAAAAACAGAGACCAAGCAATATATGGAGACAAATGACAACAATAATTCAACACCACAACATCTGTGGGATGCAGCCAAGGCTGTGCTAAGAGGAAAGTACATTGCAATACAGGCCTACCTCATGAAAGAAAAACAATCCCATACAAGGAGTATAAACTCACAATTAATGAAACTAAAAAAAGAAGAACAAAGTCAGTAGAAGGAGGAATATAATAAATATTAGAGCAGAAATAAATAAAATTGAGAAGAATAAAAAAGTAGAAAGAAACAGATGAAAGCAAAAGTTGGTTGTTCAAGGAAATAAGCAAAATAGATAAACCCCTAGCCAGACTTATCAAGAAAAAGAGAGAGTCTACACACATAAAAAGAATCAGAAATGAGAAAGGCAAAATCATGATGGACACCACAGAAATACAAAGAACTATTAAATAATACTATGAAAAATTATATGCTAACATACTGGATAACCTAGAAGAAATGGACAACTTTCTAGAAAAATACAACCTTCCAAGGCTGACCAAGGTAGAAACAGAAAATCTGAACAGACCAATTGCCAGCAATGAAAATAAATGAGTAATCAAAAAACTACCTAAGAAAAAAACTCCTGTACCAGATGGCTTCACCACTGAATTTTATCAAACATTTAGTGAAGACTTAATACTCATCCCCCTTAAAGTTTTCCAAAGAGTGGAAGAAGAGGGAATACTTCCAAACTCATTCTATGAGGACAGCATCACTCTAATACCAAAACTAGGCCAGGACACCACAAAAAAGAAAATTACAGACCAATATCCCTGATGAACATAGATGTAAAAATACTCAACAAAATATTAGCAAACTGAATTCAAAAATACATCACAAAGATCATCCATCATGATCAAGTAGGATTTATTCCAGGGATGGAAGGATGGTACAACATTTGAAAATCCATCAACATCATCCACCACATCAACAAAAAGAAGGACAAAAGCCACATGGTCATCTCCATACATGCTGAACAAGTATTTGAAAAAAATTCAACATCCCTTCATGATAAAAACTCTCAACAAAATGGATATAGAGGGCAAGTACCTCAACATAATAAAGGCCATGTATGACAAACCCACAGCCAGCATCATTCTTAACAGTGAGAAGCTAAAAGCTTCTCCTGTAAGATCAGGAACAAGACAAGGATGCCCACTTTCCCCACCTCTATTCAACATAATACTGGAGGTCCTAGCTATGGCAATCAGACAACACAAAGAAATAAAAGGCATCCAGATTGGCAAGGAAGAAATTAAACTGTCCCTGTTTGCAGATGACATGATATTGTACATAAAAAACCCTAAACAGTCCACTCCAAAACTACTAGATCTAATATCTGAATTCAGCAAAGTTACAGGATACAAAATTAATACACAGAAATCCGTGACATTCCTATACACTAACAATGAACTAGCAGAGATAGAAATCAGGAAAACCATTCCATTCACAGTTGCATCAAAAAGAATAAAATACCTAGGAATAAACCTAACCAAGAAACTGAAGGACCTATACCCTGTAAACTACAAGACACTCTTAAGAGAAATTAAAGAGGACACTAATAAATGGAAATTCATCCCATGCTCATGGATAGGAAGAATTAATATTGTTAAAATGGCCATCCTGTCTAAAGCCATCTATAGATTCAATGAAATTCCTATGAAAATACCAACATCATTCTTCAACAAACTAGAGAAAATCGTTCTAAATTTCATATGGAAGCACAAAAGACCTTGAATAGTCAAAATAATTCTGAGAAGGAAGAATAAAGCTGGGGACATTATGCTTCCCAACTTCAAGCTCTACTACAAAGCCACAGTAATCAATACAATTTGGTACTGGCACAAGAAAAGACCCATAGACCAATGGAACAGACTAGAGAGCCCTGATATAAAACCAACAATATTTGGTCAATTTATATACAATCAATGAGTCATAGACATGCAATGGGAAAATTACAGCCTCTTCAACAGCTGGTGTTGGCAAAACTGGACAGCTACATGCAAGAGAATGAAATTGGATTATAGTTTAACCCCATACACAAAAGTAAACTCGAAATGGATTAAAGACTTGAATATAAGTCATGAAACCATAAAACTCTTAGAAGACAACACAGGCAAACATCTCCTGAATATAAGCATGAGCACCTTCTTCCTGAATGCATCTCCTTGAGCAAGGGAAACAAAAGCAAAAATGAACCCATGGGACTACATCAAACTAAAAAGTTTCTGTGTGGCAAAGGACACCATCAACAGAACAAAAAGGCATCCTATAGTATGGGAGAATATATTTGTAAATGACATATCTGATAAGGGGTTAACATCCAAAATATATAAAGAACTTACATGCCTCAACACCCAAAAGCAAATAACCCGATTAACAAATGGGCAGAGGATACGAAGAGACAGTTCACCAAAGAAGAAATTCAGATGGTGAGCAGACACATGAAAAAATGCTCCACATCACTAATCATCAGGGAAATACAAATTAAAACCACAATGAGATATCACCTCACACCGGTAAGGATGGCCAGCATTGAAAAGACTAAGAACAACAAATGCTAGTGAGGATGCAGAGAAAGGGGAACCCTCCTACACTGCTGGTGGGAATGCAAGCTAGTTCATCCATTGTGGAAAGCAATATGTAGGTTCCTCAAAAAAACTATAAAATACCATTTGATCTGGGAATCCCACTCCTTGGAATTTACCCAAAGAATACAACTTCTCAGATTCAAAAAGACATATGCACCCCTATATTTATCATAGCACTTTTTAAAACAGCCAAGAAATGGAATCAACCTAAGTGTTCATCAGTAGATGAATGGATAAAGAAGATGTGGCACATATACACAATGGAATACTATCCAGCCATAAGAAAAAAACAAATCCTACCATTTGCAACAACATGGTTGGAGCTGGAGGACGTTATGCTCAGTGAAATAAGCCAGGTGGAGAAAGACAAATGCCAAATGATTTCCCTCATTTGTGGAGTAAACAATGAAGCAAAACTGAAGGAACAAAATAGCAGCAGCCTCAGAGACTCCAAGAATGAACTAGTTGTTACCAAAGGGGAGGAGTGTGGGAGGGCAGGTGGTGAGAGAAGGAAAAGGGGATTGAGGGGTACTATGTTTAGTACACATGGTGTGGGGGATCACGGGGAGAACAGTGTAGCACAGAGAAGGTGCATTGTGGATCTGTGGCATCTTGCTGCACTGATGGACAGTGACTGCACTGGGGTATGCATAATGGGGACTGCAATGGGGTGGGGACTTGATAATATGGATAAATGTAGTAACCACATTGTTTTTTCATGTGAAACCTTCATAAGAGTGTATATCAATCATACCTTAATAAAAAAATTTTTTAATCTGTATTTGCTAAAGTTGCTGAATGAAACTACTGCATCCAGCAAAAAAAAGAAAAATGAAGGTGTTCATTGCTGCTAGAATGCAAAATAGTACAGTCCCTTGGAAGACAGCTTGGAGGTTTCTTACAAAACTAAACATACTCTTATCATATGATCCACTAATCACACTCCTTGGTATTTACCCAAAGGAGTTGAAAACTTATGTCCACACAAAACCTGCACAGAGATGTTTCCAGCAGTTTTACTCATAATTGTTTAATCTTGGAAGCAACCGAATAGATGCACTTAAGTAGATGAATGGTACAGCAGTGATGCATCCAGACAGTGGAATATTAATTAAGGATAAAATGAGCTCTTAAGCCATTCTCAAGAGGAGTATTTTTGCATGTTGCTAAGTAAAAGAAGCCAATCTGAAAAAGCCATATGTTATATGTATTAGTCAGGGTTCTCCAAAGAAACATAATCAACAGGATATGTATAAAGAGATAGAGATAGAGCTATAGAGAGATTTATCTAGATATAGAGAGGTTTATTATAATGAATTATGACTCACACAATTATGGAGGCTAATAGGTTCCAAGATCTATAGTCAGCAAGCTGGAGACCCAGGAAGGATAATAATGTGCTGGAGACCCAGGAAGGATAATAATGTAAGTTCTGGTCTTAACCCAAGTTCAAAGGCAGGACAGTGAGACAAAGAGCACACGTTCCCCTCACTCAGCTTCTGTTCTATTCAGACTTTCAAAGGATTGGATGAGCCCTGCTCACATTGGGAAGGACAACCTGCTTTACTTAGTCTACTGATTTAAATGTAATATCATCTAGAAACACCCTCACACACCCCCAGAATAATATTTAAGTATCTGGGCACCCTGTGGCCCAGTCAAGTTGACACATAAAATTAAGCACCACACTGTGTGATTCCACCTAGAGAACATCCTGGAAAAGGTAAAACTATAGAGACAATAAAAAGATTAGGGTTGTCAGGGCTTCAGGGGAATAGGGAGAGGGATGAATAGGTAGAGCATAGGATATATTTAGGGCAGTGAAAATATTCCATATGACTCTATAATGTAATACACATGAATACTCTGTAATGACATATAATGTATAACAAGTCATTATGCATCTGTTCAAAACCATGGAATGTACAACACAGAGAGAACCCTAATATAAACTATAGTCTTAGTTAATAATACAGTATCAATATTGACTCATCAACTGTAACAAATATATTGAACTAATTTAAGATGCTAGTAACAGATTAGGAGGGGTTTATGGGAAATCCTTGTATTTTCTGCTCAATTTTCATGTAAACCTAAAACCTTCTGTAAAAATTAATGTCTGTTAATTTCAAAACAAAATGAAGGTGAAATAAAACATTTTAAGGTTAAGGGAGTGGTAAAATCCCTCAAGCTAATTAGAAATGGCACCACATGGGCACTCAGATTTTTTTAAAGGAATGAAGAGTCCTGGAATAAAAGTGTAAAAGACTATATTTTCCTCTAATTTTCTTCTTAATCGTCCCTATTAGTCAACATAATATTACCCTGAGGCTAGTTCATGTGAATATGATGGAAAGAGACAAATTAATTTCTCAAAAAAAGTGAATAATTTATATCTTTTATATTTTAAAAAGTCTCTCATCCCAATTAAGTTAAATTTATGGGAGAGTAAATTAGAAAATATGTATAATTTCTAAAAGAAAAAAGTTAGATTGTCAAATATCCACTGTTGATTTGAGTTTGATGAATTCAGCCTGGCCTATTTTGGTAGCCATGCAGGTGGGCCACTCAGACCCTCTGCAAGAGAGAAACTGTTGAAAGGATTGAAATTAGCTAACAGCCTCTAGTGCAGTACCTTCAGGATCCATTAGAGTACTCTGGCTAAGGACATGAGAACATGCTTTCCTGGGCAGCTACAGCCAATGATGGGGGTAGAGGGTTGCAGGAACAAGGTAATACAGGGCCTTGTAGGCCACAGAAAGGGCTTTGGATTTACTGTGACTAAGATGCATAGCCAGGGGAAGGCTGGGAGCAGAGGGGAGAGATCCTGACATTTAAACAGGATCTCTTTGGCTGCTGAGAGAATGGAGTGCAGGTGGGCAAAGGCAGGTGCCCTCAGGGCCTCTGTCCTCCCAATTTCTTCTGCTGAATACCTTCCTCCAAACATCAGCATCTCTAATCCACATTATTTTGAGGAATTGATTCCAAAATTGTTCCTGTTTCAAGTAAAGGTCCACTTTGCCCCATTCATGTGTGTTTATTTGGCACTTGGAGTGCTTCCTTACATCCCACAAACATTTTTATTAAAAAGCCTCCCACGCCACACACCTAGCTGTTCCATGGGATCGGATGTACTCCTAGAAGCAGAATCCCCCTGGAATTTGTTCTTTCTGAATTTAAGAATTGAAATAAGTCATGAAATGGCCAATTAGGAAACTGGCATTGGAAAAGCAAGTCAAGATTGGGACTTGGAGACTTACTCAGTTAGGTGCTCACCAGGATGGATGCAGATAGTAAAGCAAAAGGTGGAACCAAGCTGTTCAGAGGGCAACTTCCAGGTCAGAATTGAGGAGCAGAATTTCTGGGTCAAAATTATAGGTTGAGTGTCACCTTGAGTATCACTTGACCTGTTGTTGTTTCAGTTTCTTCATCTATAAAGTTGAGATGATGATAACAGCATACCCTAAAGGATGGGAGGATTGAAGGAGATGGTTTCAGTAATTTCACAATTTAGCACAGTGACATGGTACAATGACTGTTAATTTCTATCACCTTTTAAAATGTAACATATGCTCTCTCTTAGATGATAGTGCTCAAATTTTATACTTTCAGTAGATGTAATTAATTTCTGCTATATATATATAATACATGTAATTATGTTAATTTTTTATTCTTACTGTCTTTACCTAAAAGCTATAGACCTTCCTTTATCTAAGAGCAACTGGTATTTCTATAAGGATGGCAGGGCATGTGGAAGTCTGGGTGCCTGGGTGTCTTAATCTTACTGATGTCATAGAAAGGTTCGCACTCTATGCCTGCTGTACAACCCAAAAGAGTCTTCCCTTCATCTTGGTGTGTTAGCCCATATGCCATCGTGGGAGTAACTGTGCAGGGATGTTATTAGGGAAAATACCTGTGGGAGGCAAGCTGGAAGAAATGTCATTCTGATCCCAAGTGAAGGAGAGAGGATGGGAAGACGGAGGTAGAACGCCATCCTTCTGTCTAAGGAAGGCTCAGCAAAACCTTTGGGAAGCGACCAAGCCAAAGTGAGCCACGCGAGGAGTCCCTGACCTCAGTCTGCAAGTTTCTTCCTCTGAGCTCCGGTTCCCCAGGCGCCCAGGCGTGCACTGAAACGGCTGGTGGGCCACAGCTTCCAGATGATGTCCAAGTGCAACGTGGCCAACCAGGGTCAAGGGGGGCTTTCTCCTGGCACACCTGAGCAGGGGGATGAGCAAGAAGCAGACAGCAAAACTGCTCACGTGGAGATTGATGCGATGTGCTTGTTTAGACTGTGGTGCATCCATGTACCAGAGTTTGTTAGCTCTGTTTATCCTGATTTTAACTGGGAGAGTTAATTCTCAAGCTTAATATTTTTCGTGCTCTTGAGTGCAATGCCAGCCTAATGAAGCAAAAACTTATCGATAGAACCTGACATGTTCCCTGTTTGTGGAGCCTTTCATGATTTATTAAGTCCTTGAACTTGTCTATTTCATAGTCATGCATAGGGCGCCTTCTGGGTGTAAGGGTAAATGAGGCAGTAGATCTGCCCTCAAAATGGTATTCTTAGGTACTTTCTGGAATGGCTACAGTTTCTCTCTTGGGGTGTGACCTGTTGGAACCCCCAAGACGAATCCCTCTGAAGGCAAGCTTGAAAGACTATACCATTATATATACGGAGAGAGAATTAAAAAATTGTTCCCGTACATTTAAAGATTTTATTTTTTTCTCCTCACTGAGAAATCTTGCAGAGGTGAGACTATACTGACCACTCCGCTTTGTCAGCCTCAGGCCCTCCCTGAGCTGCCCACTTCCTGCTAGAAATCAGCTTCTCTGGCTTCCCATTTCATGTACTGACAGGTTCAATGTGCTTTACAATAACATTTACATCCTTCATGTCGAGCCCTGTGCTGCCTGATTGAAACTCTGGTCACATTTTGATTAAGTTTAGCCTTTTTTATTCTGTGTACTCCTGAAGTGGAATTAATTATTTCTGGGGCTCCAAATGCCAGGACTGGCAGCACAATTGATGGGCACTACCTGGAGTCACACAGGAGCTGAGTATTGCTTTCCTATGGGCCATTCCTCGAGGGATGTATTTGTCAACAAGGTTGGAAATTTCTGCACCAGATTTATACACAAGTGATCCTGAGTAGTGAAGAACATACTGAGCACCATAAATCTAGGAAAAACTCTGCATGTATCTCCACCCCAGGGCCCTTAATATCCTCACCCCTTCTGCTCACTAACAGCATTCCTCCTAGAAGGAAAATCTGAGTTACATTCAGAATCCATAATATTGGTAGAGTGGGAGATGTGGTTACCAAGTGTTTGAATCTGGGAATCAAGGTCTTGGAAACTTAGATTCCACTTGATACCAAGACAGATTTATTTTTCTTAGGTGTAGAAATCAAGGTCACTGTGAACATGGTAGAACTGAGACCTCATTATCACCACTTCTGGTAACAGCCCACATACTGGAAACTTGATCAGAAGTACACATTAAGTCAAGATCCCACGGAAGGTTTTCTCTCTCTAAGCAGGTCCTGTATTGGTCATTCTAAGTGGTGAGCTTTACCTCTTAACAAATCCCTTATTGTTGCTCTTCAGCAACAAGAAGGCGGGGGGACAAGCAGGACCAGCCTGTTATTCCCGGGGCTGAGCAAGAGGGCAAGTGTCGGCAGCTTGGACACCCTCCCCTGAGATCCGGGGAAAAACAAAACCACACCAAGCCGGGAGATGTGTCAGCCTCAAGGGCGCAGCAAAACTCAGCTTTATTCCATCAGAGGCTTAGTTATATAGGGGAAGATAAGGAAGTAACAGAAACCAATGGGAATTAATTATCTCATCTGTCACTAGGGTCTTTAGGCAGGTTTTGGGTTAGGTGGGGAGGCGGAGTTAGGGCCAAGAGCGCACGCGCGGGAAGCTAGTTAGGCCACGAACACGGAAGTAATGAGGGAGGATGGAAACCTCCAGTCTGCGGCCATCACAGGCTTAAAAGAGGCAAAAGGTCCCAACAATTCCCCCTTTTTGTTTTATAAATGCTCTGGGATGTCCCGGCTGGCAAGGCTGTCCCTGTCTTAGGTTGTCCCTCTCTGGGGATCTTCCCTGTCACTGGGTACCTTGCAGCTCCTTGGTTGTCCCAAGCTTACTCATCCTCTGAGGCCTGTCTTAGGTTGTCTCCACCTTGGAGATCTTACCCATCATGGGTGCGTGGGGAGATAGTTAGGGGGAATTAATGGACACGGCCTCATCATAAGGTTCACAGCAACTGTAGGGGTCACTGGCTTCCGTGGCAACTCTCTGGTAATGTACCTGCACGCACATCAACTGAATTGATTCAATTCTTTTTTGGAAAAACTGAATAATTTTGTTAGTAATACAGGGCCCAAAAATGAAAAGTAGGAGCAAAAGAAGGATAGGACCAAGGAAGGGCAGAATATAGGGCAACCACCCATGTAACTCAGTCCAAAGAAAATTGGCTTGTAATTCTTTTCGGCATCTCTCGAGGTCTTCTTGAAGTTGCTTGACCTTATTTTGGACTATGCCAGAGCGGTTCGCATAAAAGCAGCACTCTTCCTGTAAAAAGAGACATAAGCCTCCCTTTTCAGCTGTGAGGAGATCAAGCACCCTATGGTTCTGTAGGACTACTGTCGCGAGGGAATCCAATTGTGCTTGGAGGTCAAGAATTGTGCTGGCTACAGCTTGTATATCATCAATCATCTGTTGAGAAAGGGCTTTATGATAATGTAGGGAGGTCCCTAATCCTGCTGCCCGTGTGGCAGCTCCGGTGGCCACCCCAAGGCCTAAAAGCATGGGATAACCTGAATGGCCCTTTTAGATCCACCTCTGACGTGGTCTAAAGCAGGAATAGGGCGGCTCTGATTATTAGGGACCACTCCAGTGTCAAGGAAAATGACAGCTGGAGCACAAAGCCCCGTCCAGTTCATCGGGAGAAAGCTAAATGTGTCTTCCCTGCAAATGAAGACTGTTCCATTAGGGGGACAGAGAAAGGTATTAGTCACAGTAATATTTTGCTGACAAAAAGAATAGTGGATTCAGCCCACATCTGTCTCACTAGTATTATCAGAACTGGGGTCAGCTTTGAAGCATGGGCCTTTAGGGGAAAGAGGGTCTAGATAGACTCTAGAACTTGGGGGTAACTGCTGGCACTGGGGCTCAGCCTGTGACAGGTTAACAAGAAGAGCATTGGCCCGTAATGGTCCCGACATCAGGCACAGCCAGCAATCCTTCGCTAAATCAGGATTGGTTCTATTGAGTAAGGTAAAAGCAGCCTGTATGATTGATTGTGTTTCAGGATCAAGAAGCAATTCTCCCCTGATATTCGGGAGGCTGAGAGGGTGGTAAATCGGGGGATTTTGGTCTTCAATCAGCCTGTCTACCAGTTTTTAAATTTTGGTACTGTCGAGCCTGATCTTGGACTCTGCCCCCATAAGAGATGCCTATAGGGGCATATGTATTCCAACAGACTTGCTGTCCCCTATTCTTTTGACAGTCAGCATATTCAGCCTTGCCTTTTGTCAGAATTGCATACCAGTATGTTTTGTTACAGTGAGTGCAGGGGCTAACCTCCTGATAGCATGTAGCATGAACAGAGGCAAGAAAAGTGGTGCAAGGACACTCAGAGGGGGATTTTCTTTGGGCTGGTGAAGATATTTTGGGACCTGGCCAACAATGGTGAGAGAGAACTCTCCCAGGGCATCCATTTTCTGTCCCTTGCATAAGTGTAACTGCCCATTGCCCATTAGGGCAGGTTTTGGTAGAAGTATAACATTGTGCAGGGGGAGGGGCCTTGGAGTGAGTGCAGGCTGTGCAGGGGTCTCCGATGGTTTTTCATAGTATGGCTCTTGCTTGACTGGGATCTCCAAATTCTGTCCTAGCTAATGGGAGATTTATTGCCATTAACAGGAAGACCGGCATCATTGGGTTCATTGCAGACCCTGAAAGAGAGAAAGAAGAGAGATATCCTCAGGAGGTGGGGGGCCTTCTGGGTCATCATTGACATCAGTGAACTCCCCCTCCTTAGGGGGGTAATACTTGAGATCCCTTGTGGGGACCCAGATCAGCCTTTTTTCATTGGTTGGAAAGACACAGCTGAATCCCCTTCCAGCTGTAATGAGGGGGTCTGGGCCCCTCCATTCTCCAGTAAGGGGGTCCTTCCATTGGGCTCTAATCGTCCGATAAGTAATGATTGTTGTCCAGTGCTTTTGGAAGGGTGAGAAGTGTTCGCCTTTGGCAAAATTTAAAATATTCAGAGTAAATAATGCCATCTTTAGTTGATCATAGGGAGGGGAGTGTTCCCCCTTTTTGTTTTATTAATTAACATTTGAGGGTATGATTGTGTTTTTCCATGATTGCTTGTCCTTTAGGGTTATGAGGAATTCCAGTGGTATGAGAAATTTGCCATTTACTCAAGAATTCAGTGAAAGATTTACTAATAAAGCAGGGACCATTATCGGTTTTGATTTGATCTGGCAGGCCAAGAACGGCAAAGCACTGGAGAAAATGGCTTATGGCATGTTTATATTTTCTCCCATATGGGCTGTAGTCCAACAAGCATGGGAGAAGGTATCAACTGTTAGAAATATGTATCTAAGCTTCTCAAAAGGGGCAAAATGTGTGACATCAGTCTGCCAAAGGTTATTGGGCCTCAGGCCTAGAGGGTTCACTCCGCCCTTTTGAAGTGGAGAAACTTGTAGAAAAGGCTAGCATGACTTACATGTCCTAATGATCTTTTTTAAGTCTCTGATGGGGACCTGAGGGAACCGATGGTGTAGTCCCCTCCAGTTAGCATGTGTAAGTTGATGAAAAGAGGTGGCCTCCTGTACTGTGTAGGCTGAAGCATTGCCTCTCAACAAAAAGCTTGGCAAATCTTGATGTCCCCTTAGATGTTATACAAAAAGGGGAACTAGTCTCTGTTTTAACAAATTGTGGGCTTGAATCATCAAAGGAGTGATGGGATTATCGTCAAGTCTGATGTGTGTGCCCACAGGTTGGGCAGTAGATTGACAATGTAAAGGCTATCTGAAAACAGATTAAGAGGGCCTTGGATCTCAGCTAGAGCTAAAACAATAGCATAAAGCTCTTTAAACTGGGCGAAGCCCTGTACCTCATGAAAGAGGGTTATGGCTGGAGGGCACTCACTTGTGCCTGGGGGGAACATTACCATAGAGGCTCCCCATTTACCCCCATCTGTAAAAACAGAGGGGAAAGAGGGGTCTGCCTCAGTGAGGAACATTTTAGGTGGCTGCCATGCCAACTGGCTAAAAGAACTCATCCACTTATAGGGACCATAGTTACAGTCCACTATCCCCAGAAAGCTTTCCATGGCCCTTGCCAATCTGGAATTATTTCTCTGTAGCCACAAGAAATCATTGACCCAAAAAGGGATGATCAAAGAGTGGGGTTCACACCCAAAAAGATGGACAGAAAGATCTCGTCCCTTTACAATGCAGTCGGCCATTTGATCCACTATAGAGTACACTTGGGGTGCCCCTCCCACAGATAGATGTATCCAATGTATGGGATCCCCCTTCTGAGCCAAAAGGGCAGTGAGGAGGGTCTCTCCTGCCATAATATAGAGGACCAGCAGCAAGTTTGGATCATATCTTTTTAAGGCAGCATTATCAATGGCATGTTGAACTTTCGTTAATGTATCTCTATGTATAGGGTTTAAAGTCACTGTTGAAACTAGATCAAGGCCTTTTAATAGGTCAAAAAGAGGGATAAGATCAGCTGTGGTTATAGGAATCCAGGGCCTCATCCAGTTGATTTCTCCCAGCAATTTCTGGAGCTGTGGTAGCATATATGCATCCTGAATACATAACTGGGGCTTAACAGGGGAGACAACATCGAATGTCAAAGTAGTCCCCAAAAGTTTAAAAGGAGCTACCTGTTGAACTTTATCTGGGGCAATCTGAAAGTTATAGTTTTTGAACAGGGAAAGGCACTGTTTGAGGAGGTCATCTAATTTGTGGGAACAAGTGGCCCCCAAGATAATATCATCCATATATATGTAAAAGAGTATGTCAGATTCCTCTCAGCTTGTTGTTGGCATTCCTCTTTATACAAAGCACACTACTTAATATAAAGGGGGCCAGGGAGAACCGCACGGGCAAGAGCCCTCCAATCTGCGGTGGTGCACAGATGGTGAGCAAGTCCCTGGAGGATAGTCTCAGTCCAAGGAGCATTGGGGCCATCCTCAAGAACAGCCTTCTTTAACTCCTTAAGGTCATCTGGCTCCCAAGGGTACCAGGGGGTAGGGCGGTTACCTCTGGGATTAACATTGACAGGAAATAGCTGACATGGCCCTAGGTTGGGTTGTGGGTGGAGCCCTGGATTCTCTTGAGGTTGACAACCAATAGGAGAGCCTAAGTCCTTATATGGGAGAGGAGCTGAAACCCCTGCCCGTTGGTATGGGGGAAGAGGGGCTGATGGTGATTTGAAAGGGTTAGAAGGGGAACTAACACCAGGAAGTGGAGGATATAAGGGAGTCGTGGATTTTGGGGGCCAGGGAGCGGCATCAAATGGGTCGGTGATGTGGCTGCTTCGATCCTTCTCAGGCTCTTTATCACTCTCCTGGCCTGAAGGGATGGTTTTGGGTGGGGGAAGAGGACCCAATTTTCCCTGAGAGGGAACCCTTGCTCCAGTGGCCTCCTTATCTCCTGAATCCTTAGCAGGTGGTTTGGGAGGCCAGGGAGGGAAGCAACTCTTCAAGGCTGCCAAAGTGGGGAAAGTCCCTAGAGGAGGGATCTCACCCCTGTTAACCTGGGCCTTGAGCACGAGCTGCTCTACCCGATCCCAAGTCTCCCAGTCAAATAAATTACTCTCAGGTAACCATGGGGCGACCTTAACTAAAATCTCCCAGGTCTTGATAGCCTATCAGAAAGCTCTAAGCCCCTGCTTTTGAGAAGGACCCTAAGGGACTCAAGGGAAGGATCAGGCTTTGAGGAAGTTTGTCCCATAGTTTATGGGAATACACTTACCCGTGGTCCGATTAGCTCGTCAGCGAAGCATTCCTCACATGGGGCACCAGTTGTTGCTCTTTAGCAACAAGAAGGTGGGAGGATAAGCATGACCAGCCTGTTATTCCCGGGGCTGAGCAAGAGGGCAAGTGTCGACAGCTTGGACACCCTCCCCTGAGATCCGGGGAAAAACAAAACCACACCAAGCCGGGAGATGTGTCAGCCTCAAGGGTGCAGCAAAACTCAGTTTTATTCCATCAGAGGCTTAGTTATATAGGGAAAGATAAAGAAGTAATAGAAACCAATGGGAATTGATTATCTCATCTGTCACTAGGGTCTTTAGGCAGGTTTCGGGTTAGGTGGGGAGGCGGTGTTAGGGCCAAGAGCGCGCACGCGGGAAGCTATTTAGGCCACAAATGGGGAAGTAACGAGGGAGGATGGAAACCTCCAGTCTGCCACCATCACAGGCCTAAAAGAGGCAAAAGGTTCCAACACCTTATCACCATGAAGTCTATGAATATCCTCACCTATGGTCAAACCAATTAGCTTAAAGGTCAAACCAATGATCTTAAACCAATTCTCTTAAATTTCTTTTCCCCCACCTCCATTCATAGGTCTTTCAGCTTACTAGACATTCCACTTTTAGTATATGTGAGAGTCCTCTGTCATAAGTGAAGTCTGAACTTCTGGGGCTTCCATTTTCATTAGGTTGCTCTAGGTCAGACTAACTCCATGAACCAAAACTGTATTATCCTATCAAGATCATATATAATAACTGACATGTTTATTCAACCTTTGGCCTTTGCTCAGTGGACAGGAGCTGGTTGAAGGCTCATCTATCTGGGCTCAGTTACAGATGCCAGCTTCTAAATACTTATGGAAAGATTCAGGATCACTAAGAACATCCCTGATAGATCCAGTAACACTTCCACAGACAGGCATCAGAGGGAAGCTGCAGGAGAGAAAAAGGGGTCAGCATAGCTGCAGATCTGTGACAGAGGAGGAAAGCTGGTTAGAGACATTCCAGAGGGGAAGGGTTATTGGAGGAAATGTCCAGAAATGCAGTGTCTGGAATTTAAGTTGTCCGCTGGCCTGGACCTTGCCTAGCTGAGACCTCCAAGCCTGACACATATTCCAGCCTTGTAAGGGAGAAGCTAAAGGACAGGCAGTAAAGGGAGGTGTGATCTTCTCCCCATCATCCTGCCAGCACCTTGAAATATCTCCCAAGTGCCAGAACATCAAGGGTGGCAACCCATCCTCTCTTTAGGCAGACCCAGAAGATTAAGCTGACATTTGAGCCAGTCAGCCCCCCACATAAAGGTCTTAAAAGGCAAGGGGCTCTGGGTAGACCTGAGCCAGGTGGGTGCTCAGCAAGATGTGGGTATGTTTCCTCCACGTCTGTGGCTCCAGAACTCTGTCTGCTCAGGCTCCATCCCAACCTGCATGCCTCTGGAGAAACTGGGATCAAGAGCATTGAGGTTTATTTATCTGTAATCTGCTTTCTCCCTTTCCAGTACACCCCTACCTCTCCAACTCACATCCCCTAAGGTCTGAGGACATTGGCATGATTGAAGAGCCCACCTATTCCCCTCAAATCCTGCTCATTCACTGATGCCTAACATTCCTAGATGGGGGTTAACAAATATGTGTTAGGTGGCTGTTGAAATCCACAATTTGACAAATATAACTTAAATGATGGTGCCTGTCAGGGTATCACATGGATCTTAAAGTAGATTCAGACATGGACCAATCATCATGACCGATTGATATCAGTTAATTCTTATCTTGCTGAGGCAATGAGTTAGGGAGCAAGGACTTAAATTCCAGATGGTTGTCTCAGCAGAGGAGATGCATGAAAGGAGCTGGTATTATTTACCCATTTCTGGGTAAATAATAACATTTATCCAAGTGAAATGAAATCAGGATCTCAAAGAGACATGGGCGTGAAATCAGGATCCCGAACACCTAGTGCACTCCCACAGTCCCTGCAGCATTATCTGCAGAAGGCCAAGTCAAGAAGGCATCTTAAGAATCATGAGATTAGCCTCCCACACATCAAAGGGAGGTGTGTAAACCCCTCTCTACAAATAACCCAGGATGGGGAGCCCATGACCTCATAAGCTAGTCCACTCTACTTCAGGTCAAGTCTCATTACTCATTACAACATTTGTAGCAAGAGTTTTTATTTTTATAGGCTCTGTTACTGTCCTGGCTTTGTCTCATTAAATCCTCAATGCACCCTTGAGAGGAAAGCAGGGCAGGAATTCATCCACATAGTAAGTGTTGACTGTAGAAACTCTGGACTATTGACTCCCGAACCATTGCCTGGGGCCCCACACCACTCTCTCTCATTCTATGCTACCTTTTCCACCTTCTCCCCATTATGCCTTCTTTTGAAGGGGATGAACTGTGTCCTATCTAAGCCAACCCTTTCATATGGTCATGAGCTCCCCTTCTTTCCTGCCTTATCCGTATTTCTCCTTCTGAACTGAAGAACAGCATGCAAACCTGTCCTTCTGTGTGCAAATGTTAAACTTCCTCCTGGGCCCCACAACATGATCCAGCTACTTTCTCACTTCCTAGATATTTTTCAAGAATACTCCAACAGTTGCTGATACTCACTGGCTCTAATCCCTTATTACCTACTGTTTCTTTCATACTTTTCTTAAAGATTTTTAAAAAATGAAAGTAAAGTGTACATAAAGGCAGTTTTTGGTATTTACCCATAGAGCCCAATCAAGATGAAGAACATTCCCTCCACCCCCCAAATTCTCCTGAGCATCTTTCTAGTTACTCTTTCCTGTCCTAGAAGCAACTACAAGTCTGATTTCTTCCAGTATAAATCTCTTCCACCTATTATTTCAATGTTTTGAATTTTATATGTATGAAATTACATGGTACCACCTCTTTTGTGTCTGGCTTCTTTGCCCAATAAGGTGTGTTTGAGATTCATCTACATTGTTGCATGTATCAATAGTATGTCACTTTTTTATGGCTGAGTATTATTTCAGTTACTTTAATCCATGTTCTTATTGATGGATATTTGAATTTCCTTCCAGTTTTACACTTTTGTGAATAAAGCATCTATGAACATTTGTGTACAAATCCTTTTGTGGACCTGTATTTTCATTTATCTCAGGTAAATATACCCAGGAGTGGAAATGCATGATCATAGAACTGGTAAATGTTTAATTCTATCAGAAACCATCAAATCATTATCCAGTGTGATTGTAACATTTTTATCTGCCCGCCAGAAATGCGTGCATTTCCAGTTAATTTGGTATCATGTGAGTGTGTAATATACGTAATTGTGGTTTGATTCTGCATTTCCCTGAAGCCTAGTGATATGGAGCATCTTCTCATGTTATAGACTGTTTATCTCCTTTTGTAAAGTATCTGTTAAATCTTTCGCTGATTTTTAAAAGATAGGGTTGTTTGTCTTATTTCTGTAATAAAAGATGTATTCATTTTCCAGTGTTCTATAACAAATTACCATAAATTTCTTACTTTACAAATAATAAAATACCTCCCATTTATTGGAAAATGGCCATCCTGCCTAGAGCAATCTACAGATTCAATGCAATCCCTATCAAAATATCAACATCACTCTAGAGAAAATAGTTCAAACTTCATATGGAACCACAAAAGACCCTGGATAGCTAAAGCAATCCTGAGAAGGAAGAAAAAAGCAGGGGGGATTATGCACCTCGACTTCAAGCTCTACTACAAATGCACAGTAATCAGGACAATTTGGTACTGACACAAGAACAGATCCATAGACCAATGGAACAGACTAGAGAGCCCTGATATAAACCCAAGCATATATGGTCAATTAATATACGATATAGGAACCATGGATATACAATGGGGAAATGACAGCCTCTTCAACAACTGGTGTTGGCAAAACTGGACAGCTACATGCAGGAGAAAGAAATTGAATTATTGTTTTACCCCATATACAAAAGTTAACTCAAAATGGATCAAAGACCTGAATGTAAGTCATGAACCATAAAACTCTTAGAATACAACATAGGCAAAAATCTCTTGAATATAAACATGAGCAAGTTTTTCCTGAATGCATCTCCTCGGGCAAGGGAAACAAAATAAAAAATGAACAAATAGGACCACATCAAACTAAAAAGCTTCTATACAGCAAAGGACACCATCAGCAGAACAAAAAGGCATCCTACAGTATAGGAGAATGTATTTGTAAATGGCATCTCCAACAAGGGGTTAACATCCAAAATATACAAAGAACTCACATGCCACCACACCTAAAAGGCAAATAACCCTATTAGAAAAATAGACAGAGGATATGAACAGACACTTCTCCAAAGAAGAAATTCAAATGGCCAACAGGCACAGAAAAGATGTTCCACATTGCTAATTATCAAGAAAATGCAAGTTAAAACCACAATGAGATATCACCTCACACCAGTTAGGATGGTCAACATAGGAAAGACTAGAAACAATAAATGCTGGTGAGGATGTGGAGAAAGAGGAACACTTGTACACTGCTGGTGGGAATGCAAACTAGTTCAACCATTGTGGAAAGCAATATGGAGGTTTCTCAAAGAACTAAAAACAGAAATACCATTTGACCCAGGAATTCCACTCCAAAGAAAACAACTTCTCAGATTCAAAAAGACATATGCACCCTTATGTTTATTGCAGCACTATTTACAATAGCCAAGATATGGAAGCAACCTATGTGTCCATCAGTAAATAAATGGATAAAGAAGATGTGATACATATACACAATGGAATACTATTTTCCATAAGAAAGAAACAAATCCTACCATTTGCAACAAATGGATGGAGCTAGAGGGTATTATGCTCAGTGAAATCAGTCAGGCAGAGAAAGACAAATACCAAATGATTTCCCTCATTTGTGAAGTATAACAATGAAGCAAAACTGAAGGAACACAATAACAGCAGACTCATAGACTCCAAGAAGGGACTAGTGGTTACCAAAGGGGAGGGGTGGTGGAGGGTGAGGGGAGGGAGGGAGAAGGGAATTGTGGGGTATCATGATTGGTGCACATGGTGTTTGGGGGGGGTCACAAAGAAGACAGTGTAGCTCAGAGAAGACAAATAGGGACTCTGTGGCATCTTACTACACGGATGGACAGTGGCTGCAATGGGGTATGGGGGGACTCAATAATAAAGGTGAATGTAATAACCACATTGTTTTTGTTGTGAAACCTTCATAAGAGTGTATATCAATGATACCTTAATAATAATAAAAAAAAGAACATACATTTATTATCACACAGTCTCTGTAGCTCAGGAGCCTGAGCACAGGCTGTAGCTGGGTTTTTTGCCCAGAGTTGCACAAGGCCACACACAAGGGGATGATGGGCTGGTTTCTCATCTGGGACTCACTGTTGTCTTCCAAGTTCAGTCTAGCTACTGGCAGAATTCAATTCCTTGTGGTTTCAGGACTGGGGCCCTCAGCTCCTAGAGGCCACCTCTGTCTATAGCAAATCACAACATGACAGCTTGCTTCTTCAAGGTCACCAGGAGAGCATCTCTCCTGCTTTGAGTTTCTTTTGAAAAGCTCACCACACAGAATAATTTCCTTAATGATTAATAGGCTTTTGTTACATCTGCAAAATCTTTCACCTTTGAGATATACTTTAACCTAATTATAGAAGTAACATCCATCATATTCACGAAGCCTGCTCATAAGCAAGGATAGCAGATTATAGTAGGCCTATACAACACTGGATGGGAATCTGGGGACCATATTAGAATTATACCAAATAAGAATGAATATATTCTAGATATAATTTCTTTGTCAGATGTATTGCAATTATTTTCTCTGAAACTATTAAGCATTTATTTGCTTCATCATATTTTTGCATGAGCAAATTTTTTAATTTTAATAAACAGTAATCCATCAAAATTTTTATTTTATGCTCAGTTATTTTTATCTCATATCTAAGAAATATTTGCCTTCCCATGTGTTACAAATATAATCTTTTTCTAGAAACTCATAGTTTTAGCTTCATATTCATGTCTATGATACATATACAATTATTTGTGTAGGGGGACACATGTGTATAATGTGAGGTTGGGGTGAGGTTCTCTTTCTGTCCCTATACAGATATCCATTCATTTCAGTACAACTTATTAAAAAGATTTTTATTTTTCCACTGAGTTGCTTTAATGGCTTTGCCAGAAAGCAGTCTTTGGGCCCTTTATTTTGTTCCATTGATCTATGTGTCGGTTCTAATGTGAATGGCATGTTCTCTTGATTAGTGTCACTGCAGTGCAAATCTTGCAACCAGAGAGCATAAATACTTCACCAACATTCACCCCTTGAAGGACTGTTTTGACAATATCCTGCCTGGTTCCAAGTTTTCTCAGGCATATCAGAGGAGGTCCATGAAGATGAGTCTAGGAAGGGCTGGGAGCTTTTCTGTGACTGTGGCTACCAAGGGTTCTGTACTCTCCTGCTAGTCCACACTTGCCCTTTAGTCATTCACTGGAAAGGTTAACTGAATTCCTTTTCCCCACTTGTATGGTGCCCACTGGCTCTTCCTCCTACACAGATGATGAGCTGGCTCACTCATGTCTCCAAGAAGACAGGGGCATTCTTTTCTTCTGTTCCAGACTAACTTGTGACCACAGGTCTGATGGGATCCTTAAAAATTATGACCATGTAGTTTATCTTGCTAAGGTGGGAGCAGTGCTCATGTGGTCTGTTGTAGTATCTTCTCTTTCATTCCTGATGGAGTGATTAATCCTGATATGGTCACCCTGGTATCAGTGTTTTCTACTTTCTCTTGATCAGTCTTACCAAAGGTTCCTCTTTTTCAGTTATATTGACTTTCCTCTGTTGCTTGTATATTTTCTATTTCACTGAATTCCACTCTTACCTTTGTTGGGGGAGCATTGTGTATTTTCCTTAGTCCTTGTCCCTGCTGTAATAAAGAATTGAAAGGCAGAGATACAGTAGTGAAACAGAGTAAAAGTTTTATTTAAAGTTACTGCAAGACCAGAGGTATCAGAGGTACGGACGGGTCTCACTGGAGGAACCCGACTCGAGTCAAATAAGGAAGAGAACGACAAATGTCACTCAAATTATTCAATGGAAGGTCCCTAGCCACAGGTCCCGCCTAGAACATGCATCACAGTACTCTCTCCCCAGCAACCCAGCATGACCAATCATCGGTGATCACAACACCAACACTGGCCAATTAGTTCTGTCCACGTGTAAGTCTGGGGAAAGGAAATCCTGGGGCAAAATATCTCTAAAAACCAAAATTAGTCAAAGGGAGAAATAAAGTTTAAAATCCATTTATTGCTTACAAAACTGCAGTCTAGCCCATCTCTCTCTTGCTCAAGCAGCCACAACACCGACCCTCCCCCTCACCTCTCAGGTACAGATAAGCCCTCTGTTGTCCATGTAATTATCCACTGATATGGAGATGAACTTCTTCACCCCTGAGGAAAGATGCAAATGCACTAAAGCCATAATTCTTTCCATCTCTGAATGCTTATTGATACGTGGATATACTAAAGACAGGCAAGGTATTCTGGAAATATTTCAATTTTACCCACACCATAATACCCTCAGAGCTCTCCCAGCATCTTTGATAAGCCTATCACCCCTCCTGCTGCTGCTGGGGCAACTTCCCTGGCCTGTGGAAACGCAGACTGGTAAACCTCACCCAGAATTGTGCTAATAAATTTTTTTGGCTCCTTTGTTGCCACTTGCCTAGTCTGGTTTCATTTACCTTACAATTATTTAAAGAGGAAAAAGTAAGGCCACCTCAGCAAGGAGAGGTGCCCTGAAAGGTTGGAGAGAGAAAGTTTAAGATTAAAAGTGTAAGATAAATTCTAGCCAAAATAAGCAGGTGACGACAGGCAACAAAGGGCCAGGCAGTGTATTTGAGCACAATTCCCAGGCGAGGTTCACCAGTCTGCTGGGACGCAGGCTGTGGAAGTTGTGCCCAGGAAGGGAGGTGGGGAGTTTTTAAGAGAACAGGGAGGGGAGGGGGAAGTGGGCCATGCTAGGGGTACGTGGGGGAATTTTTATTGGCTCAGGGTTGGGTGATGGACAGCCAGAGGTCTCCTCCTTCCGAATGGAGGGGGTCTGCATCTGGGGTTTGTCCTCACATCATGGGACTGGAATCCAGGAAGAGCTGTTCATTCCTTCCCCATACAGCATAGAGTTACTTGGTGCTGTCTCTGCTCCGCCTGCATTGTCCTCACCCTTCTCCCTTTGGTACCTCCAGCCTTACAGAAAGGTTATGCACTTAGAAAGTGTGGGCGACCCCAGAGAGAGGAGCGCCCCCTGAGAGGTTTAAAAGAGAGAGTTTAAAATTAAAAGGTTACACACTTAGAAAGTGCAGGTGACCTCAGAAGAGCACCCCAAAAGGTTGGGGGTTCCCATTTTAAGGATTCTTCAGGAATGTGACTAAGGCCGGTGGGTACAGACCTGTTAAGTGGTCTTTGAATACTTAGAACTAACTTAACACAAGGAAGTTCCTGCTCTGATTTCTCCCTGGGATACCTGCATCTTGGTCTGGGAGCATTATCAAACAGACTGCCTGCCCAGCCCCCAAGGTGGGCTGAGTTATTGTCTGTTTGCTAAAGAGTAAGTTACATTTTTAACTTTCTGGGTATTAAAATACAATCTTTAAGATGGAATCCTCCCTGCCTTTTACTGTGTTGTTTACAGCTGGGCCTGCATGCTAAATTAGTTGCCTAGGTTACAAACTACTTAATTAGGGCTGCAAGGAGAAAAAACAGCATATAGATAAAGATAAAAAAATAAGCTGGGCCTGCGTGATTAACACAATAAAGACATGGGCTATGCTGAGGTGCCCTCCTTTAGCTAGGGAATATTCAAACATTCCAGGCCAAGTTGCTCCTGGATTAATTTATTAACTTTGGGTCTTTTTAGTGTACTTACCTGGCCTTTTTCTCTTTCCACTCTGCTCATATCTATTTTCCTGCCTAACACCTTGATCATTTCTTAACTTCTACTTGGATTTTGTTTTTCCTTTTTGGGTGTCTTAGCATGAAAGCTTAATCATTGATTTTAGATGGGTAAAATTGAAACATTTCCAGAATATCTCACCTGGCTTTAGTATAAAAAATCATTGATCCTGATATTTTAGATATTTTCCTCTTATTTTAACATTTACAGTTAAAGGGTTCTAAGGACTGCTTTAGCTGATTTCACAGAATTTGATATTTTGTTTTTATCATCATTCAACTATAAGTAGTTTCTAAATCTGCTTATTACTTCTTCTTTGACCTATAAATACTTTAGAGGTGTGTTCTTAATTTCCAAATATTAAAAGATTTCCCAGATACCTTTTTGTTATTCCTTGCTAATTTAGTCCTCTTTTAATCTAAGAAGGTACTTTTTAAAGATTTCAGTCATTTGAAATCTGAGATTTTCATGACCCAGAATACAGTACCTACAGTGAATGTTCCATGTGCACCTGAAAATAATATGCATGTATATTTGTTTGGTATATTGTATAGTGTTAGTTAGATCACATTTGCTGATAGTAGTTCAAATCTGCTGTACCCTTGCTAGGGTTTTTGCCCCCTTTTCCTCCTCTTTCTCCTGTTCTTTCTTCTTTTGCCTACTTGTTTTGAGAGATAAATGTTAAAGTCTCCAATTATAATTGTGGTCTTGTCTGTTTTCAGTAATGCCAGTTTGGGTTTCTTATATTTTGAAGCTCTGTGCTTAGTGACATAGACATTCAAGGTTGTCATACCATCCTGATAAAGTGACATTTTATCATTATGAAATATCTTGCTTTATGTCTCATATTAATATTACCACATCAGCTTTATTATTTAGAGGTTACAGGTATGCCTTCCACATCCTTTTATTTTTACCTGCCTGTGCTATTATATTTAAAGTACATCTTCTGCAAGTACATGTTCTTACTTTTTAAAAACGCTTTCCAACAAATGCTACCTTTCAATTGCATTTTTTTAGTTTAATGCTCTGTTAATATGGTGAAGTCTAAACTACACCATCCAGTTCTTTGCTGTTGTTTGTTTATTTTCAAGAAAGCCCCAGCCATTCCTTTCATCTGGCAGTTAAACCAAGGGAGTAGCCATTCAGGTTCCTCCTGAGTTGCTTTGGGCTATAGATGTACTGCAGGTTTCTTCAGATTGAGGTCATCTGGGTCAGCTCCATCTCCAGCTTCCCTCATGCCACCAGTGCCTTTTTAATGTTATCAGTTTTTGAGCTGCAACAGGACTGGGCAACAGCTTCAGATATTTTTTACTCACCTTTAGATTCAACCCCAACAAGTCCCGGAACCCAAGCAATGTGATAAAGCTCTGCACTGTGTGGCCGCTGCCTCCCTTCTCGGGCTAAGCAACTGTTTTGCAGTTGTGTCAGTCTGGTTTGGTTTTTGCATTTGAGACACTTAGAGATTCCAATCTGCCCAGCAGCCTGCTCTGCAGTCTGGGGCCTGGCTGGCTCTCTCTTGCCTCTGATAAAGAGTGTCCCTTATGGTAGACCTGCTGTGCTTGCTCAGCGTGACTCTTTGGCCTTCTATGAATGGAATCTCTCTTTAGAATTCACTCCTTAGGGCTCCTTGGCTTCCAAAGAACCTTCCCTGCTTGGCCCATAGAAAAATGGGGTTATTACTTTTCCAGAATCTTCTTGCTACAATGGAGGAAATATTTTTCTTACCCTTTCATGTTGGAACTGGAACCTCTCAGTGTTCTTTTCCTTTCATGAACATGCCTCATCTTGCTTGCTTTCCCAATACTTAACCAGCATCTCTTTGCTAAGGTCAGCAATGACCTCCCCGCTGTGAACCCAATGGCCAGTCCTTAGTCCGTGTGTTATTTTATCTGTTTGACCACATGACAGCGTTCCTCACATACCTCTTCTTTAAACACTGAGGCTGGCTCCTGGAATGTGACTCTCTACTGATTCTCCTCTGATCACCATGACTCCTTCTTTTCTCATGCCCTCTTTGCCCACACTTCCCTGCTCCTAACTGGTGGAGTGCCCCAGAGCCAGTCCTCTTTTCCGTGGGTGTTCACTCAGCCAGCTTCATGGTTTTAAGCTGCACTTTTATGTTGACAGTTTCTTCATTTACATTTAGAGCCCAGACTTGTTCCTGAACTCCAGAATTCTGTATCCAGCCACCAACTTTATACTATATGCTGATTTATCATCTCACACAGCATAGTCAAAATAAACTCCTGGTTATGCCTCCAAAATCTACTCTTTCTGCATTCTTCTTCAAAAGCAAACAGCAGCTTCATTCTTTCAGTTTCTCAGGTCAAATGGCCTTGAATTCATGCTGCTGTTTTGCCCTCTCTAAAAGGCACACGACCCATTAGCAAATCCTGTGTAGTGACCTTCAAATTATACCCAGAATCCAAACACCAACTTTACTGGTGTCACCCTGGCTCAGCTTACCACCCTCTCTTCCCTGGATCATTGCAGTCACTTCTTAGCCAGTCCCCTGCAGAGAGTCCCACCTACTGCCACCTCCCAGCTCCTGCTCCACCATCCATCCCACGGAGCAGTGACGAAACTGTTAGGCCCTCCTTCAGATCATCTAACTGCTCTATGGAGAGCTCTCCAATGGCTTCCTCTGGCACCCAGAGTGGAGGCTAAAGACTTGCAATGGCCTACGGACCTTATTTGATTGTGCGTCCTGCCACGTCCCTATCTGCTATGTTCTCTTTTTTTTTTTTTTGATGTGTTTATTTGAGTGTACAAACTTCCCTCTTTATCTGGTGCTGTCTTCTCTTTGCCCATTCTTTTCCAGCCACACGGGTCTTCTGGTCATTCTTCACACACAAGAAACATATTCTTGCTTCATATCTTACTCATGTTATTCTCTGTTTAAAACACTTCCTTGCCAGAAAACTCATGTTTATCCTTAATTTCCATTGAGCTGTTTTGTTCCTATTGCCATGTTTAAAAGAAAATACTTTATTTTTGGAACAGTTTTAGGTAAACAGCAAAATTAAGAGGAAAGTACAGAAATGTTCCATATGTGCCTGTTTCCACACATGCATAGCCTCCCGCACTACCAATGTCTTCCACCATTGCAGGAGGTTTGTTATAATTGATGAACCGACACTGATATATCATCACTCAGAATCCATAGTTTACATTATGGTTCCCTCTTGATGTTGTACTTTCTGTGGGTTTGGGCAGATGTAAAAGACATGTCACCTGTGTCATTACAGTACCATACAGAGTATTTTCACTGCTCTAAAAAATCCTCTGCACTCTGCCAATTCATCCCTCCCTCCCCAGACCCTGGCAACCACTGATTTTTTTTCCTGTCTCCACAGTTTCACCTTTTCCAGAATGTTACACAGTTGGAATCATACAGTAGGCCACCTTTTCAGATCGACTTCTTTCATTTAGGAATAGGCATTTAAGTTTCCTCCATGTCCTTCATGGCTGAATAGCTCATTTCTTTCTAGCACTGAATAATATGCCACCATAGGGATGTACTACAGTTTTTTTATCCATTCATCTAGTGAAGGACATCTTGTTTACATCCAAGTTTTGGCAATGAATAGAGCTGCTTAAACATCCACTTGCAGCTTTTTTTTGTATAGACATAAGTTGTCAACCCCTTTGGGTAAATATCAAGGAGAGAAATTGTTGGATCCTATGGTAAGAGTAATTTAGTTTTGTAAGGAACTGCCATACTCTGTCCCACAGTAGCTGTGCCATTTTGCATTCCCACCAGCAATAAATGAGAGTCCCCATCGCACCACATCTTCACCAGCATTCACCATTGCCAGTGTCTGGATTTTGGCCATTCTACTGTGCGTGTAGTAGCATCTCCTTGCTCCAGTTTTCTTCTCCCTGATGACATATGATGTGGAGCATTTTTCATGTGCCTGTTTGTCATCTGTACAACTTCTTTGGTGGGACATCTTCAGGTCTTTGGTCCATTTTTTAATTGGGCGGTTTGTTTTCTCATGGTTGAGTTTTAAGAGTTCTTGGCATATTTTGGATAACAGTTATTTATCAGATAATGTGTTTTGCAAATACTTTTTCCCAGTCTGTGGCTTGCCTTCTCATCCTCTTGACATTGTCTTTCAGAGAGTTGAAGTTTTTAATTTTAATGAAATACAGCTTATCAATTATTTCTTTCATGGATCATGGTTTTAATCTAAAAGGACATCACCCTCTCACTCTGCCTTTCCTCCTTCCTGCCTTCTTGCTCTCCATGGCTCTGATCTTTTTGTGACATATGATGTACTTATTCATTTATTGTCCTTTCCCTCCTAGAAAGTATGCTCAGTTATGGCAAGAATTTTGTCTGTTCTGTTCACCACTGGATCACAGTGTCTAAAACAGTGATCTAGACTAACATATAATAGGGGCTCAAAAAATAATTAGTTTATAGATGAATGTGTGCCTTTTCACTATTGCTATTACATTCCATGACTCAGTCTCTCATTTATGCCTTGTAAGTGTTACGAAACTTTGAACTATAATGACATCATTTGAGGGAAACATTTCCCATATTGTTCTCATGGATTTTCCTTTCCCAGAAGCTGGTGATTAGGATTTAAGGCAGAGATAGGACTCATACCTAACCTGGCTGGGCGTGCCTTGCTACCTCTTTGCCCCTACCCCTACTTCTGGTGCCCCTCTAATCTATTCTTTTCACTAGAGCTCTGCTTCCAGGGCACCTTTAAATATTTTGCTTCTCTGACTCAAGCCACATAGGTCGCAGGAGTAGCACAAAACCTTCTCAGCAGATGCTACATCATCTATAGAATAATAGCCACATACTTTTCCATTGTGCAAGTGCTATTATAAAAATGTCCCTGGGAAAATTTGTAGTTAGGAATATGTATCAGAAATTAAAATACAATGAAACTATGCCTTTGTCCTACACAGTACTATGAAGATAAAAATAAACATAACAAATCTCATAAAATATGTATAATAAAATTCCTGATATATAAACACTGCTATTAGCAACCTTCCTGCTCTTTCCAGCCTGAAGGTGCAGGACCGCTAACCTGGCAGGCAGGAAACATGTGTCCTACCTTCCGTCATGGATTATGTCACCATAGTTGTGTTGCCGGAGACCAAAAGGGCCCACACCCACAAGATGGCGGATTTCCTGCTTCTTTTCCGGGTTTGCTATTCCCGCCAGTGCCCTCCGAGACCCAATCACCTTTGTACACACTCCTGCTAGCACCACCTGGTGTCCAATCATCTTCCGACCCTCCCCTTCCTTGCTGATCTGTATAAATTAAGCCTGCTGCAAATAAACTGCGCCAGCTTGATCAGACATCCTGTCTTGCTGGTCGTTCTTTGTGTCCCTTGCTTGTTCATTTCTGCAGGCGTCTCCGGCTACACTCCACGTTCGTCCCGCGGGCCGGGACAACTGGCGCCCAACGTGGGGCCCCCCGGGACTCCTGCTGAAACGTCTGCTCGGAAGCCCTGGCCAGGCATTCATTTGAGTCACCGCACGGGTATTGACCTGATGTCGACTCTGCATGGAGAAGGATCACTGCGGCTCACCCGTCCGTAATACAGATCCTTGAGAGGTGAGTAGACGAATCCCCCAAGCAAGATTTCAGACAACCTCTTGGGTGTTCAGCAGTCCATTTGATCTTATCACTTCCCTCCAGTTTGCTACCGCGATTTATTCCTTGTTTTGTTCACTGGCCGTTCCTCTCTGAAAACCTTGTGTTTACTTTGGGCTAAAGGTCGTCCACCTCGAAGGCATACCCAGGGGACTCCGACTCCAGAGTCCCTGCCCTAGAGGGTCCGAGCAGGCGGATTGTACCTGCCGACTGTCCTACGTAAACAAGGGCTCGTCTGAGCTGACGAGAGTGGCTCCAGTGTTTCAGGACATTGATGTAATTGCAGCTAAATTGGAGGAAAGGATTCAAATTTTTACAGTGCAAGGGTTGCGGCCATAGTGATGGGCAACTCTCTGAACTCCCATGAAGTCTTCCTTACTGGACTCAAGGAGTCCCTCAGGACACGAGGAATTAGGGTTAAAAGAAAAGACCTTAGGTATTTTTTTACTTTTATCCATGAGACTTGCCCCTGGTTTCCCCTCGAAGGCACTATCAATCATAAATGTTGGAAAAGAGTCTGGTGATCGTATAGAAAAACCAGCTAAAGCCCAGAAATACCGCCGCCTTAACCTTAAACACTTAAAAGACTTAAAAACAGCTGTTACCAATTATGGCCCCACAGCTCCTTTTACATTAGCCTTAATTGAAAGCCTGAGTGACCGGTGGTTGACTCCTAAAGACTGGCTTTCCCTAGCTCGAGCCGCCTTGTCAGGAGGAGAGTATGTTTTAGGGCGCACTGACTTTGTAGAAAATTGCCGTGAGATTGCGCAGCGCAATAGTGAAAGTAAAACTTCACGCGCATGGACAAGAGATAAACTGCTTGGGCGAAGCCCCTATGAAACAAATGAAGCCCAAGCAGCCTTCCCCCCAGGCCTTTTAGCTCAAGTCCAAAACGCAGCCCTTAAAGCCTGGCAGCGCCTCCCTTCTAAAGGCTCCGCTACTACCTCCCTAGCAAAAATCCCGCTCCCATCCCCCTTCCGAAGCCTCCCGGCCAGCTTCCCCTTCTTTTAAAACACACCCTTCAGATCCTGTTACAAACCCCTCCCAGGACCCAAGCGAGCTCCCGCCCTTGCCAACAATTGAGCCTCTTTCTCCGTCCCCTCCCCTTGATAGTTCTGCCAATCCTGTTATTTCTCCCCCAAGTATTTACCCTACTCTCATCGACTTAAACCCTGATGAGCCCCTTAGTCCCGCTGATGAGACCACGCTAGAGGAAGGGGCAGCGCGCCATAATAATTCTGACTGGCCATCAAAAAGCCCTGCTATTGTTCATGCCGCCCCGCCCATCCCTGCCACTACGTCCCGCCCTTCAACTATAAGCCCACCTGGTAAGCCTGCCTCCCTTCCTCCCACCACCACCTTATCATTTCCCTGTCCTTGACCAAGTGTTCCCTGCCTCATCAACTCTCTCCCGCGAGCGTCTGCATATGACAAATGACCTCTCAGTCCTCAGGCACATGGTCAAAAACAGAAAAGAGCAGATTCAACTCCTGCAGGCCGTCCGTGATTTAGATCAAGAGCTCTCCAAATTGACTCACATAACTTACATCCCAAAACCTCCTCAGCAGCCCCAGGGAAGCCAAACAAGCTTGTGACTCAGATCAGGGCTCTAGTAGCGAAAAGTCACACAGTCCCTGGATTTATCAGACAGGCAGGGGCCTCTTGAGGAATGACAATAGCTCAGGCAGAAAAAACTAGGAAAACTAACTGAGAGCAATTCGATCCCTAAACTCTAAAAAGAAGTATCTTATCTTCTGCACACAAACCTGGCCCCAGTACAAACTCTGATTAGAGAGGCTTGGCCCCTGAAAGAAGTATGCAATATAATGTTATGCAGCTAAATATATTTTGCCACAAGGGAAGAGGATAGTCAAGAGTTCCATGAACTGCTACAATGTAGAGCTAGTTTTCTGAATTCTTTTAGTGAACATCTATTCTATTTATTCAGTTCATCACTGTCTTTGAGAATTGAGAAGTCTTAAACTAAACTCCCTGAGATAGAAGAAATTTATCTTCTGCAATACAGCCTGGCTTTAAATGACTGGAGCTAGAATTGTATTTGCATTCCATTTCCAGCCCCCTAGACACACATAATCCCTATCAGTTCAGAGCCTTCAGCGGCCCTGTTAGTCTGGGGCTGTCTAAACCTTAACCCAGTTATGTAAACTGCTTGCCTTTAGAGTGTATTCTTGAAAACTGAAGTACTTTCCATCAAATAAACTAAGAAGAAAGAAGACCATTGAGTATTAGAAACTCAAATCTTTATGTCAGTTTGTCTGTGTATATGTATTTGTATGAAGAGTGTTACTAACTGTAGTCATTATGTCTCGGTCTGTATGTTTGTGTGTCTAAGTGTGTAAAAAAATATATATATTTTCCACCTCCGGAGGGTATTAATAAAATTGATTTAAAAACATGCGCTTGTGAAAATTGGGCATTCTAAAACTTCCAGAAAATCTAATTAAAAAATATTATGCATTAATGCTAATTTAAGCTTAACTGAAATGGACATGTCTTTATAGTTATTAGCTGCCAAAGTTTACTTAAAGTCATTTAAGTTGATGTTACCTGTTAAATATTCCAAGAAAATACTTAAAGAAAAGCTTGACTTTGATGTGTGGTGAAAGTTTTATAAGTAATTTAGCATAGTTGCTAAAAATAAGTAAACAAGTGTAGCAAATAAACCTTTTAATAATAATACTGTATTAATCTATAACAATGTATATATCTGCAAACAGCCTGAGAATTTTTGTGGTAACCAAAATTCTTAAAGTTTGCCAAGTTATTTAAGAAAATAAGATCTTAATATTAAAAAGACTAAGCTAAGTGTTGTTAACAACTATGTAACCTTCTGCATTCGCTTTTAAACTTTCTTATTATCATTCCAGTTAAATAATAAGTGTTATTTAATAACTATAATTCTATTTAGGCAAGTGCCTTAAAAACTTTTGACAGCTTCCCATAACCAAAATTTAAAAAGGTATTTTTACCTCTCGATTAACTCTGATATTTTCCAGAGGGCCCCTGGAACATATCAGTAGAATTTCTTTTCTTCATCAAGAAAATATTTGACTAATTTGGCTTATTTACCTGATATATATTTACCTGGAAAGCACTGTCAAAAGGAATAATACTAAACTTTATTATTGAATCTTTCATGTTACATAAACATCACTCTTACCCCTAAAGTGCTCGCTCCTGATGCCCAATTAAATCTAACTGTTAGTATTACTATAATTACTGATTGTGTATGTATTAATTGTACTCATGTGCCCTCTTATTATAATTCTTCAATCAATGTAAAATGGTCTTCTAGATATAGACTTCCAAATAGTTGGGTATTTTTGCGTAATAACAAAAGATATCAAGCCCTTTCTCCACACTATCGAGGTGTTTGTGATGTGGGATGCATTCTTCCTGCTCTAATAGACCACCTGGATATAAGCACAAGAGACTTCTCTGAGTTCTGCCATCTGACTGTGATGAAAACTTGAAACTTTGAGATCCTGTCGCTGTTGCAGTTGCAGCTGCATTCCTCCTGCCAGTTCCTGGACTTGTCATTAGAATGCAGAAAGAGATATCTAAGCTGGCCTGTGCATATAGCAAAACAACAAACTTGACTGCTTCTGTATTATCTGAACTCAACCAAAAGCTGAGAGAATTGCGAGCTGCAGTGCTTCAGAATCGTGCTGCTCTGGACTGTCTGATGTTAAAAGAGCATGTAAGATGTGATCAGTTTCCAAGAATGTGCTGTTTCAATTTCTCAAACTACTCAAAATCAATTAGATGATATCCCTCATATTGTCAATAAGTTTTTACAAATGCCTAAGCTATCTAACTAGTTTTTTAATTTCATTAGATATAACGAGTAATTGTAAGTCTGCCTTTGTTATGTATCTATATTCCTATTGTTAATGTGTATATGCAATTTAACTAGCAGTTTTTTAAAACCTATATATATATTCAAGTTATGTCTGTCTTTCGACATGTTCAGAGAACCCCTGAATAGTGTCTGGCACGCTGTCACACCTCTCTTAACCCTAAGCATTTTATGTCTTCTATTGCTGTTACTAGGGCCTTGTGTCCTTTGCAGCATGTGGAAACTCATCCAACAAGCCTTAAGAGACCTGCATTATTTGAAATTGCAGATGGCTCCCCCACTTGTAAATCATAAGATCTAAAGTCAAGTATGGTAGTCAATGACGGGTAATTAAGAGGTTGTACCTGCAGAAATACAGGACAGACATAAGACCTCTGATAAAAATAACAGGGGCCGATCTAATACTGGGGCAAGCTCCTATTTATGTAGGCCGATCCAGTATTAGGGCAAGCTCCCCTGAAGATATCAGGCCGACTCCAAAAAGAGGCAAGCTCCTGAAAAACAGAGGCCAGGTACAAAACCTCTAAACCTAAGACAGGCACCGTCTACCCAGTAGATAAAAAGCTCCAAGTTCCTGTCCCAATCCCTCCTAAAAAGAATAGAAAAGGAGGAGATGCCGGAGACCAAAAGGGCCCACACCCACAAGATGGCGGATTTCCTGCTTCTTTTCCGGGTTTGCTATTCCCGCCAGTGCCCTCCGAGACCCAATCACCTTTGTACACACTCCTGCTAGCACCACCTGGTGTCCAATCATCTTCCGACCCTCCCCTTCCTTGCTGATCTGTATAAATTAAGCCTGCTGCAAATAAACTGCGCCAGCTTGATCAGACATCCTGTCTTGCTGGTCGTTCTTTGTGTCCCTTGCTTGTTCATTTCTGCAGGCGTCTCCGGCTACACTCCACGTTCGTCCCGCGGGCCGGGACATTGTGTGACCTTAGTTATGCCACTTCCACTCTCAATTGCTCGAGTCAAAACCCTTGAATTCATTTTGCCTCTTGTCTTTCTCCAGTAAAGTACGTACAACCCACAAGCAAACTCTGTGTGTCCAGCTTCAGCAAACCCTGTGTGGGGATGGAAGCACCGACTTCACCCTCCTCCTTCCTTGGGCTTCTGTTTTCTCTTTTCCAAGCTTAGATAATCCTGAGATCACATCCATCTCCAGAATTAGATGAGTCTATGGATTTTGTGAATCTGAGGTTCCAGAGCTTTGATTCACTATCCCAAATAATAGAATGATGTCATTCTTTGCTACCACAGAAAAGTGTGTGTGGGGGCCACTTCTAACAAGCAAGGGAGGAATTTCCACTCATAATATACTCTAGTAGCTCAGACCCAGGAGCCAGAATGTGTGGAAATTTGTAAGGCCTGCTGGCTGGTGCTTCCTGAGCAGCTTTTATTCTGATTTTTTCCCCCCACATTCTGCACCAGTTTTCCAGCAATCCAGACACCAGCGGGGTGTCCTACAGTTCCACTCAATCATGACACTAATGACCTAGAGTCTGCATCAGGGATCAGGCTGCCCACACTTCTATGCAACTTGACTAAAGCTGGGGGTTCCCACAATTCCACCCTTTCAGTTTCCGTAATTTACTAGAATGGCTCACAGAACTCAGGAAAGCACTTTTTTTTCTATTAGTGATTTATTATAAAGGATGCAACTCAGTAACAGACAAATGGAGGAGATGGATAAGGCAAGGTCTAGGGCTGAGAGAGGGGCAGAGAGCTTCCATGCCCTCTCTGGGTGCTCTGCTTTGCAGCATGTGATACATTTACCAGCCAGGGCTCTCTGCACAGAGGGATTTTTATGGAAGTTCCATTACATAGGCATGATTGATTGAATCATAGGCCATTAGTGACTAACTCAATCTTCAGCCTTTTCCTCCCTGTAGGTCTGGAAGTTTCAACCCTGTAATTATGCCTTGCTCTTTCTGGTGACCAGCCCCAATCCTGAAGCTGTCTAGGAGCGCACAGCCACCAATTATTTCATTAGTATACAAAAGACAGTCTTATCACTCCAGAGACTCCAGGTTTTAGTAGCTGTGTACCAGAAACCCGGGCCCAAAACCCAGGACCTAAGGACAAACAGCCAATACTTATTTTTCATTTTATCACATCACCAAATCCACAGCTTCTCTTTCCCTGAGAGGGACTTTCTGGCTAGACCATTCAATTCAATCTGTTCTTTCAAATTTCATTGTTTCTTTGTGACAAACTGCAGCCAAATTTAAAAAAAAATTTTTAAATCATGTTGGAAGTCAAATACAATATGAAACCAAAAATTGTTGTAAAGGTGAGTTTCCTGTAATCATAGGCAGAAATACAAAATCTTAGCCTGATGCATGGGTGAGTCTTATGCCTTCAAATAAGGCTGCCAATGGTTTCAGACTGAAATCTTTGTTTGAGAAGTTAGCTGGCTTGATTAGTTAAAGCTATTTTCATTGTATGCCAATCAGAATACGTTAATTTATGCTAGATTAGATAGCTACCTCAAAAACATGGTAGCTTATGTTTATGTATTGTTTGTGTTATACATTCCTCTTGAGTCGGTTGGAATTTCTGCTCCTCACCATCTCAGGTCTGGAACTCAGACTGACAGAGCAGCGACCATTGCAAAAGCTGCCAGTCTCCACAGTGGAGGGAAATAGCTCTGAGTAGCTGTGAGCTCTGTCCTGGAATAAAATGTTTTGTCCTGGAAGTGACACCTGTAACTTCAGCACACAACTCATTGTCCAGAACGAGTCACAGGACTCCACAAACAAAATGACAGGGAGGGGGTGTGGACAGGAAGTACAGTGCTATTAGATGTCCAGAAGGTACAGAGGGGAAATATTTGATGAACAGCGTTAACAAGTACTACATGTGGCAAGTGACAGAAACATAGCATAAACTACTTAAGAAGAAAGAATAAAACAGCTTTTTAGATGTAATTGATATATAATGTTATATTAGTTTCAGGTGTGCAGCAATAATGATTCAATATTTATAAACATACACTGAAAATGATCAGCATATTAAGTCTAGTTAACATCATCATACATAGTTACAAACGTTGTTTCTTCTGATAAGATCTTCTCTAAGATCTACTGTCTTAGCAATTTTCAAATATCTAATGCAATATCATTAACTATAGTCATTATGCTATACATTACAGCCCCAGGACTTATTTATCTTATAACTGGAAGTTTGGACCTTCAGACCACCTGCACTCATTTGGCCCACCTCCCAATGTCTGCCTCTGGCAACTGCCAATTTGTTCTCCGTATTTATGAGTTTGGGGTTTTTATTTTAGATTCCACATGTGAGATCAAGGCATTTGTCTTTCTCTGATTCATTTCACTTAGCATCATTCCTGCAAGGTCCATCCATATAGTCAAAAATAGTAAGATTTCATTATTTTATATGGCTACATAATATTCCATTGTGTATATAGACCATATTTTCTTATCCACTCATCTGTGGTTGGACAGTTAAATTGTTTCCATGTCTTGGCTATTGTAATAATGCTGCAATGAAACAGTATTTGGAGTGAAAGGTGATATGTAATTATAGAAGTTGCAGACATTAAAAAGATGGAAGAGAATAATATGAGCAATTATATGTTAACTTATTTAACTGAAATGAATAGAGCCTAGAAAAATATATAACTGACACAAAAAGGAATAGAAACCTACACATTCTACAATCTTAAAAGAAATTGAATTAGTAGTCAAAAATCTGCCCACAAAGAAATATCCACCACTATATGGCGTTACCAATGAGGTCTGCAGGGAAAAAGATGGTAATTCTAATCTGGACAAACTCTTCCAGAAAACATTCCCTAACCAATTTAATAAGGCTAGACCAATCTCAATACCAAAAGCAAACCTGAACAAATATGGGAAAGAGAAATTACATACAAATCTTACTATGAAGACAGATGAGAAAACCATCATAAAAAAATTAGCACACAATCCAGCAATTAGAAAATATACTATACAATGTTATTCTCTTCCATCTTTTTAATGTCTGCAACTTCTATAATTACATATCACCTTTTACTCCAAATACTGTTTCATTTAATTTATCATAGGAATGTAACATTTATTAACAATAATAAATTAATTAACCTAAATCACAACATTATCTGAATAAAGGGAAAAGATAAATCTCAATAAATGCAGAGAGATTACTGGAGAATATTCAATATCAACTCATGTTTTAAAATACTCCTAAAAATATGAAAAAGAGTGAAGTTCCTTATGGTGATAAAAAACATGAATATGCAGAAAGCACTACACTGACTGGTGAAGCATTTACAGCATTCCCTTCAAGATCAGGCAGCATACCACAATGCCCACTATCATACACCAGCACTGAACACTATCCTGGGGGTTCTAGTCAGCAGCACAGTTGGGAGAGAACTAAAAACAGGGTATAAAAATCAGAAATGGTATGATGAAGAAGAGAACATTCCAGTAACCTGCAAATTATTAGAATGAATAAGAATATTTGGCAAACTTATACATAATCACTATACAAAAATATCATTGCATTTTTATATGCTAGTAATAAATAGGAAATGAATAGAAAGATACTATTTATAGTAGCATCAAGGGTATGAAGTAGCCATGGACAAAGCCTAATACAACATGGCTCACATAAAGACAAATTGTATCACTTTATTGAACATGATAAATACATAAATATGATATGGTTTTATATTAAGAAGGGACTATTTTAAAGTTGTCTCCTCCAATGTGTGTATAAATTCAGTGCCATGTCCCTCAGTCAGAGCACCAGTGGGGTTTTTGGTGTAGTTCTTCCTGGCCTTTAGGATATACTGTCAGTGGGCATGCAGTCAGAATGCTAGTGTAAGTTATTTGGGTTAACAATTTTCTTCTCAGTATTAAAAACTGATACAGTTACATTCATCCGTTTCTGTTGACATGAAATTTAAGTGTTCTTTGAAATAATTTTTATTTCTTGTTGAATTATTTTTATTTCTTGAACATGTAATATATGAACATGGTTCCAAGGCAAAAAATATGATTAAAAGGTCTTTCTTTCCTACTCACCCCCTGGGTAGCTAATTTCACTACTTTCTGGCTTATCTTTCAGTGTGTCCTTTTGCCATATCATGCAGATACACACTGAAAAAAGGAAATGTCTTAATGGAGGTCTGAGTGAAGAAATTGTGACGCCCTCCTGCAACAGAGGGTTATATACAGTGCAAATGGAGAGATCACAGCAAGACGTGAACATGGATGAATATCACAGGCATATAATGAAGAAGTGGTATGTTTATAAATCAGCAAAACTAAATGTTTGTTTGAGGATGCACAGATAAATGACAAAACCATAAAGTAAAGACAGTGATAATCATAGAAGTCAGGCTAAGGGTTGTCTTGGGTTTTGAGGAGAGATATGTAGTTTGGTTGAGGAAGACAGGTGGGCTGATCCGTGGTTACATGGGTGTTTTTATTCTTTATAATTGTACACAGATATATTTTATATAGTCTCTCTCTTTGAAAGACATATTTTCCCATTAAAAAAAAGAATTATAGCCCAATATAATGTTTTGACTCAAAAAATAGATTTTTTGAGTTTTCTTACTAAAAATTAAACTTCAAAAGCTAGTGTTTTCCATCCAATTGCCATTTTCTATATGATTACCTCTACAAATTATAATATATTTATTGACTATTAACTCCCTGTGTCAATGTGAAACTTGTATTTAATGTTAAAATGACAAGAAGGGAAATGAAAAGTTTATTTACGTCTCTTTGTTGCCCACTGGGAAGATAATGAAGCGTGGGTTCTTTTCAGTTGTGGGATAAAGGGAATAAACCAATTATCGGATAAGGTTGCAAATTTTTCACTATGGCATTTAGGACCTGGCTAGTCTCATTATTTCAGCCAATATACCCAAGAAGGGGTAGAAAGATAAGAGAAGAAGAAAATGTCTCCTCCTTTGCTCATTTCAATTTAAAGGCTAACAAAGTCATTTTAATGGAAATAAACCTAGAGATATTCCATATAAGGTAAGCAGTCCATCACTTTAATAGTCCTGGGATGTGGTTTTCATTCTCAGTCCTTTATATCTCTGATGCATCATATTCCAGAAGTTGTATTCCCTGCAGGCCCTGAGTCAGCTTGAGTACTTAAGTGATTTCGTTAATGGGAAGAGGAACCCTGAACTCAGTACAGTATGACTTCAACGTAACACAATCATCTGAAGTAGAAGACCCTGGCACTTTGGAGGATCTATCGCTCATGGCATGAGTGCAAAAGGGATTTAGGCACAGAGGCCAGCCCATCATCTAATGATGATCAGTGCCTGGAGATACAACCTCCACCTGTCCAGCTCCACTGACCATCTTAGGGAGTTAGCATGCAGGTGGGGGCAGTGTCCACTGCAGAGACCCTGTGGCTCCCCATGGAGCTTCCCTGTGGAGCTGTTATGCAGTCTTTGCCTCTGTACCTGTAGCAGCCTCCCTTAGCACTGAGAGAGGATAGATGGCAGTGTTAGGTAGAAAGATAGACGGAGCAGCCAGGGAAGAGGAAGATTAGGTTCAAGGAAAAAATCACCCAAACTCTGCCCAGGTAGGGAGTCCCATGTGAAGACAACAAAAGCTTTGCAGGGAGATAACTTCATTGCCTATCAGGACCAGGCCAAACCACTCCCAGCCAGATCCCAACACAGGCACAAGAACTGCCCCAAACATACCTCATCATGGAAAAGGACATGTGCCAAAAGGGATGGTGATATAAATAGACCTGTCAATCAGATGACCCCACCTTGTCAATCAAAGAGGTGCCTCCTAGCCAGAATGTGATACAAAGGCTTTCTGCCTAATGGATGGGGCCTTTGTCTACCTTGTCTCCCGCCTGCTCCTCCCTTAGATTGTATTCAAATAAAACATTCGCTCTGTTTAGCTATTGTGTCTCTGCCTTTCAATTATTGTTTTGGTGGGGACAAGGACTGAGAAGGACAAACTCAACCCACAACAGCAGGACCCAGCACTTCATAAGCGCATGTTAGGTTTAGGATTGGAGGTATTGACGTCTCTTTTTAAAAAATTCTTCAAGTTTCATCCTCTTAAATTTTCAAAGTAACTTTTTATCATTTAATGCTCTATTTTGATGTTCACAACAACCTTGCTCTCAGTAGATTGTCACGCCAATGGACAGGAAGTGTTAGGGTCCAGGCTTCCGAGGCTTCCCCAGAGAACAAACTACACAGGCATAGAGATGTAAATTCAAGCAAAGTCTTTATTCAGCCAACTAGTTGGGGTCCAAGTCAGCCCGACGCAGCGGGTCTCAACAAGGACCCCGAGCACTCAGAGCCAAGGGTTTATATAGCAATTTCAAAGCACTTAACTCATAGCAATTTTCTATAACTATACATTATTCTTGCAAGACATATATCCTGGGGTTAAGCAAGGGCAGGGTAAGACTACTCCTCAATGGTTAGGGAGGTTCTGCACGATAAGCTTGGTATATAAGATTTACTGACCAAGGTTAGCTGACCAAGGGTCACAGCTGCCCACCACCCGGTGCTCATGATTAACTTGTTTTTCAAGGCCTTACCCAGTTCCAGTTTTTCTTTCTAAGTCACATACTCAGAAAATGGCTTCTAGGCCTTTAAGATGGCTATGCTTATGCTAACCTATTTCTATTCTTACATTCCCCTCTTCTTCTTGTATCTATTTCAATCATGAAATTAGGGGTCATCTGTTTGGTTAACACTCTGATAGTTCTGTCTCAACACTATGATTTGCACGGTGTTAATGCGTTCTTTGATAAAGGTAACACATGGAGTGACTCCGGTTTGGCAGGCCTACTACTTGTTAGAATAAGCTGGGGTGGTGCTGATTACTTCTGTCTTGTTGTAGAGGGAGGTGTAAGTTTTAGGAACTCTCTCAATGCAGGTTCTTTGCCTACTTGCAGAGGATAAAGTGAGTCTCGGTCTTTGTCTTCTACAGATAGGGACTCTAGCTGCTGCTAGGGAAAAGGGGCGATGACCGCTCTGGCTGCTTCGTGCTGAGAAGGGGGTGCAGTAAAGGGTGCAGCTAGGTCTCTATTACTGGTCAGTTGAGAGGGCTTCAGAAGGCTGGCACTTCTATTACTATTTGCAGTTTTGTGGCTTCTAGGCAAGATAAAACAAATTGTGTTATTAGGTTATGTAGTAACATCTGGAGTTGGATTTTTCTATTCTGGAGGCTGCAGTTATTGAAACAATACTTTTCTCTAAAATCACCCTCATTTTTATTAGAAGTAACCAGGTTAAGAAAATAATTAACAGCTGGCTTGATCATTTGCACAAGTGCAGCAAGAAGAACAATTGATTACACAGGCTCTTTTAAATATGCTTTGCTGGAACTTTTTGTAAGGAATTTCAGATTGAACTTTTAAAGGCCTCTTGAGGCCAGACAGCCAAGCTAGACTTGCCATCAGGCTTTGCCTGCAGTACCTGTAGATTTGGATGAATTCTTCTCTTCTCGAGGTCTCTGAACCTGCCAGGAAGTGACCTTCTTTACTCACCTGGTAAGGCTGCTGGGAACTCTGTAAGCAAGGTACCAGGCCAGTTCTTCCAAGGGGCTTTGTTGGCTTTATAAAGTCAATCTTAGTTCCTTAAAGTTGTTCACATCTGAGTCCATGCACATGTCTCTCAGGTATGACATTCCAGTCAAAGCTCTGGCAGTATAACCAGTGTTCTTAAGTAGTCTTCTCAAAAGGAAAGCAGATTCTTATTGAACTCGTGCAAATAAACATACTGCCATGGAATACAAAAACAGTCACTGAAAGTTTTTAAACTCTGGAGGGATCAGGTAGAGAGAAGGAAGTTTCAATTCTGCTCATAAAGATAGTCATTTACTAAACTGTTGTCAGTTTAAGAGAACAAGGTTAAAACACTTTATCAGCAACATTTGAAACAAAAAGACACAAAATCATTTTCTTTAGTTTATGTAATCTTATGTAACTAATACCTATTCTGCTGAAATCTAGTTCTTTACCAGTTTAGGGATAATACTATAAATGACAAAAGACTTACAAATGACAATGGTTAAAGATCTGATGAGAGCTTACTGTAAGACAGTTGACATAAGGAAATTCTGATATTTCTGTAATACAAAACATTTAGTAACAAAGTTTAGCATCATTCTCTTTGACAGTGCTTTCCTGGTAAATAAATAAATATATATCAGATAAATAAGCCAAATTAGTCAAATACTTTCTCTAATGAGAAAAAATTCTTCTGACATGTTCCAGGGGCCCTCTGGAAAATATCAGAGTTAACTAGAGGTAAAAGCACTTTTTTTTGAACTTAGCATAAGTGTCCAAGACCAGATACAAAAAAAGCAGAGAAAGTGCTTAAGTCTACAGGTCTTCTCTGAAAGCTTCAAGAATGTTTTACTCTTTAATAGTAGATATAAGCTGCTATGCAAATTCTATTAAAAGCTCTAAGATCATTTGCATTAAAAAAATATGAAGAGTCCTCTGAAGGACTACTACTAGTAAGATGGCAAACTTCCGGCTTCTCTTGGGGGGGGGGTGGTCCTTGGTTTCCGCCGGCGCCACCTGAAGCCCAATCACCTCTCGCTCCCCTCCCAATCCCAGCACCTAGCCAACAGCCACCAGCTCCGTAGAAGTGACACCTCAATCAATTCATGCCCCTTCCTATATAACCTAGCACCTTTCCCTAATAAAGCGGAACTCTCCGGTTAATTGCTGCTATGTGTCGCTCCTTTCCTTTCATCCCCCATGTTTTTTTTTTAAAACATACAGCATATAAATTAAACAAGAAGACCTGGTGGTTGTCAAAAAAATCTATTACAACCTTTCTCAAAAGTGGTCACACGTTTGTCCATTTAAACTTTTACAGTGAAACTTGTTTTTCTGGGAGAAACATAATCTTGTCTAGATTCTAGTTTAATTTTTAAGAATAAATTTTGGTTTGTTAACTAAGTGCATTTAATCAGCTGAAAAAAGCTTTGTTACCATTCTGCTTAGGAGGATAAATTAAGAAAACAAATAATCAGTAACAACTTTAATCATTTGTTGGTTAGAGATTTTTCCACTTATAAAAATATATGGAATAAATCATTCAATTTCTCAGGCCATGCAATCGTTTTCAATAACAAAATATTTCAAAGGCAAATAAAGCTTATACAGTTGTTAACAAACTTTAGCTTTCAGTCTTTTTAATATTACGATTTCATTTTTTTTTTTTTTTAATATTCTGGCAACTCACTGAGACTTTAAGCATGAGAAACTGCTTTGATCTTTCAACATTAAGAGCAGACTAACAGTTAAAGAAAACTGTTTAACTAGAAACGAGATTCTAATTTTGCTGTGCACTTGATATCAAGACTCACTTGCTTTAATTTCACTAGGCACGACTATATCTGTAAGAATATAGTAATTTATTCTTCATTTGCCCTATGGTCCCAAGCACATAAGCCGGTGAGAATTAGCCTGGGCTTGCCTGAGGCTTGACTGGGTTTATCTCATTTAATCTCTAAATATCCTGACCCTCCCCCCAAAAGCAACAGGCTGAGCGGGTCTTCTACAACAAAAGGCACCACGCTGTTTTCTCTCTTTAAACAAATAGCTGTACTTTAGAACAAAGTTACTTTCTTTATCACAAAACACATTCTTTAGCATGCAGAAGACTTTTCATTCTTTATACTTTTTCTTATTAAAACATACATTTTTTAGCATAGAGAAATGTTTTATTACTTTAAGTAGTTTTAATTAAAACTTAAAACCATTAGAAACTTTAATTTCCAGTGAACACCGAGAAGCAGGCCATTGTAAACTGTTAAACTAACATTCTTTAGATTGACAAATTTATGAACACATTTTATAATTTCTGTAACCATGAGCTTTACAGCACAATCTCTCATAGAGTATATCTTCTTAACTTAGCAAAACTTTAAGGTTTTAGGTTTCTACAAAGATTCTCAGGCAGTAGGTAGGTATACACACTGTAACACACAATTAAAAAGAGGTTCACTTGCTTCAGTCATTTAGTTCACTCATTCGTAACAACTATTCTAGATTACTTACAAGACCTTTACTGAATATTAGACAAAGCCAAGCCTTTAAGCATTTTATTTTTAAAAGATTTAGCAGATAACATGACTTAAATGACCTCAGGTAAATTTAGGCAGCTGATAACTACAAGGACATGCCCGCCTCAGGCAAACTCAAATTAGCATTAATGCTTAACACTTTTTATCAGGTTTTCTGGAAGTTTTAGAATACCCAATTTTCACAAGCGCTTGTCTTTAAATCAATTTCATTAATACCATCCGGAGGTAGAAAGATATATTCATTTACACACTTAGGGGGTCGTCTGAGTCTGTCTCATGGTGAGAAAGAAGGAAAAAGAATATGAGGGAGACAAAGGCGAAGGATGAAGATGCCACTTCAAACAAAATGACTGTTGTATGTGCTTGTGAACGAGTGCCTGTCGTTGCACAGTTTTCCTTCCACGGGGGACGCGAATTTATCTGGGATTCGCGGCTGTGACCCCCTTATCCTGTCACGGGAGTTTTCTAGCGGTGGGCGCCCTAATGGCTCTTAATTGCCCGACCCGTGCCCGCGGGGAATGATGTAGTGGCAGAAAGGAGGAACTGAGAGAGCAGGAGAACCTTAGAACAAGGAAACTTAAAATGAGAAGCACAAAAAAATATAAACCGAAACCAAAACACAGTAAAACAGTCAATGATAACACTAAGCACACACACACCACATCTGATCGCACTCGTTCGGACCGGTCCTTCTCTCACTCTGGTGCGCACCACACTCACCACTTTCAGGGTCTTCAAAAACTCTCGTAATTCTCCTGAAGGGCGTCCACTCGGACTGCTGCAGGGTGACGAGCTCGATCTTTTCCTCCTCGGGTGCCAGTTTTCTGCCGATCGGATTTGCCTTCCTAAGGCCGAGTCACTCGGACCCTAGGGCCAGGATTGGTTACCTGGGCTTTTACCCAGGGTCGCTAACCTGGGGGCCGGGACTACCAGCCCGGACTTCCTCACTCGGGACCACTAACCCGAGACCATACACGGGATGGCGACTCCCACTTTATAATGGATTTATGCAGACACGAGGGGGCGACCCTCGAATTACACTGCCCCGTCTGGACAATTAGACCTTGCCTCCAGCTGTCCTTTGTTCTCAGGGAAGCTGCTCGTATCCCGGACGAGCCCCCAAATGTTAGGGTCCAGGCTTCTGAGGCTTCCCCAGAGAACAAACTACACAGGCATAGAGATGTAAATTCAAGCAAAGTCTTTATTCAGCCAACTAGTTGGGGTCCAAGTCAGCCCGACGCAGCGGGTCTCAACAAGGACCCCGAGCACTCAGAGCCAAGGGTTTATATAGCAATTTCAAAGCACTTAACTCATAGCAATTTTCTATAACTATACATTATTCTTGCAAGACATATATCCTGGGGTTAAGCAAGGGCAGGGTAAGACTACTCCTCAATGGTTAGGGAGGTTCTGCACGATAAGCTTGGTATGTAAGATTTACTGACCAAGGTTAGCTGACCAAGGGTCACAGCTGCCCACCACCCGGTGCTCATGATTAACTTGTTTTTCAAGGCCTTACCCAGTTCCAGTTTTTCTTTCTAAGTCACATACTCAGAAAATGGCTTCTAGGCCTTTAAGATGGCTATGCTTATGCTAACCTATTTCTATTCTTACAGAAGGACTTATAGAAGCCAGAGACTTGTATTTGGGGTTCCTGGAGCAAAGAAAGAATAATTTTGGTATATGTTAGAGTATGGCTTTCAAAATGGACTTTACTAACCTTATGAAAAATCTGTATCCAATAACTTCAGTTTTGGTTCTAATTACCCAAAGATTAAAATTTTGCAAGGCCACCCTCTCTCCTCTCTTTATACTGATAAGCATGAATCCTCACCTTGAAGTACAGGTCTTTTGACAAGGAGAAAATGAGATCAAACTACTGCAGAGTCCTCCTTGAGCCCTAAGCCAGCCAATTCTGGCATCATTTTTTGCCCACAAGGCCATTCTGCCCATATTCCTCTGGAATGCAGCAGCGTCAGATTGATACCCTTGGTCTTTCACTCATTAACGATCCCTCCTGGAGAGGGTTACTCGGTTCTCAGAACCTTATTTCCACATCTGCGAAAGGAAGAAACAAAGCTGACTGGGAAGACTCTCATGAGTACTAAGTACAGTGGTGGAGGTAAGGACCCTGCCTATCGCAGACCTTTGGCAAGTTGCTATTTTTGTCTCTTCCCTACCTGTGGGGTGCCCATGCCTTGAAAACACCCTCTGTAAGTAGCTGCAGCAGGTGGCTGAGTTATGAAGGGTTGGAAGTTGGTGGACAAGCACAGTATTTGGAGTTCAAGTATGTGGGTCTCAAAGTCTTCATCTACATGGGTGTGGAGAGGGAAGGGCTACATCTCCCAAAACTTTCCTAAAGGTCCAGAGAGGTCAAAATACTTCTCAGTGTTTTTTTTCCATCCCTAACCCAGACGACTAACTGGCCTTTACTTGCATCAGCAAAGGTGGGACTGGCCCCTCCATGCCTCCCTGAGAATATTCAGGCAGGGTGCTGAGGGAATTCCTTACACTCACAGGGAGGGAGAAGTACAGAGTGGGTGGGTTAGGGTCGGACCTCAAAACTAAGGATCACTATCAGGTCTCATTTCCTCTCCAGCACAGCTGTTAGTATCCATTAAAGTGGGAGTTGGGTGGTTCCTGTCTTTGCAATGACTGGAATAATAATGGAGCCAAGGAACAAAAACCAAAACCCCCATCCTTAGCCCATGAACACTGTAGTGCTGGCTATGAATATGTGTATGTATGGGTGCATATGTGCACATACACATACATGTGTGAAGTGGATGTATGTGTGTCTTGCATGCAACTGTACATCCATTTAGGTAGGCATCTGTGTATATATATGCAAAGAGCCAGATGGAGGCCATTGTTTTTGTGAATTCTATTCACATTGATGTTGATTTTGACTTTATATTTTCTTGTTCCTAAAAGCAAATTCTTATACTAAAGACATGATAGCTATGTTTTTAGGAAGCAAGAAAATATTCTAGAAGAATTTAAAAATTTTAATGTGTGTTCATGCATAATAAAGAATTATAATCTTATTAAAGAAAATGTGGAAACAACAAAAGAATAATGAATCCCTTTGAATCTCAGTGCCCTAACAATGACCATGAGCATTTTGATGTCTTTCCTTCCACATTCCTTCCTTAAGGAATTTTCTCTTCAAAAGTCTTTTCTTTACACCTCTTGGTTATTAAAGGATGTTAAGTCAAAACATAACTCAATAATTTAACTGATAATATTAGCCATTACTTTCCCTCCCAGATTTTAAATTCTTTTAGGAATCATGTTTTATTCAACTTTGTATTTATGATTTTCCTCTTTTTCCCCCAAGGCCTACACAGTGCTATGTACCTAATAAGTATGCAAGGAGTCCTGCTGAATCATATTTTGCATGAAAATTGTAGAAGACTTAAGCTTTGGGAATAAAATTCAAGTGTCAAATGAGAGATGGGTTTTAAACTGAAGACATAATATTACAACATCTATACTATTCCCAAGAGGCAGCCTGATTCTAAGTATGCACTCAGCATTGGGATTTCCATTTTCTTCCAGTTAAGATGTTCCAGCTAATTGGCTCCATTCACAGTTTGGGCAGATTCCTGTCATTCAAATCAGGTTAGCCTACAGCAATGGACTCATACAAAAGGAACATGCAAAGTAGATTTTTATTAATAAATGTCTCTGCTTAGTCCTCAAAGGAAGTGCGCTACTGGTTTTTGCATGATAAAGAGGACTACCTAAATGAAGGACTGTAGTTCACTTCTGAGTTTGCCCTGATCTGGACTGCTCTTTTGAAAAATAAAATTGGAAGGTCTTGGTTTCACTGGAGTTGTTCATCACTGCACCTTTATTCAGTCTGCTAAAGGAGTTCCAAGTATGCATAAATGTGCGTGTGTGTGTGTGTGTATGTGAGAGACAGACTGTCCCATTTTTGTCTAAAATTTTTGAACTTTATTATAATCATGATGCTAAAATAATATGAAATTCTAATAAAATTATGGTATCTTGGGTTTGATCATCTCACTGATTCCTCCTGCCAATAGTAAATCTGTACAGTAGTGGTGTGTCAGCCTGCGCTGAAAGTTTTCAGTGTTGTGGAATTTTTCTACCTTCCCCTCATACCCTGCCTAAAAAAATCCATTATTGTAGAAATTTCTGAAGACTGTCTCCCTGTACCTTCTACTCACTGACATTTCTAAGGGAAAAAGCTGATGAGTCATGACTGTCCATGAAAGTCCACTTGACTTGGGGCCTATTTCCCGCCACATCCAGATCCACCTGTCCCCTCGGGCTGAGCCAGGAGGCTTAGATGCTGGAGCTTGGCTGAGGGGTGGCACACACACATTTGGAGATGTTCAGTCGTAGATAAAACACATTTTTCATGGAAGGGTGGGAGAGGTATTTTAAAACCGTGTAGAAGTGTGAGGATGGAGGACAGAGTGGGGTGACCTGGGTGTGTGTACGGGCAATGCAGAGAGGACAATTATAGGGCAGAGAAGGAAGACAATACCAAAACAGAGGGGCCTCTGGGAACAAGGGAGGGGGTATGGAATGTGAACATGAAAACGATTTTGAATTCAGCTTTTGAATGCCCTGGATTTTCTGCTGGATCCCCAAAACCATCATTCCTCATCCCTTACTCTGTAGCACTGAGGTGAGGGCACGGGAAAGTGGGTTGTGCCCAAGTGAGCTGGCTGCTCAGAGAAACTTTCTAAAAATACTGCTGACAACAGTTACCAATGATAAGGACATGCTGAGACTCTTACCTACATCATCTCTTCCAGGGCCTGCAGCCACCCTATTAGTTTTTCTCATTTTACAGATGAGAAACTGAGAGAAGTAAAACCCTTGTTGAAAGAAAAAAATTACTGACCAAGCCATGATGCAAACAAGATCATTTGACCTGGGAGCCCATGAGGCCGAACCGTTCCACCAGTCACTGCTTCTGTGCTGAGCGCTCAGCAGCCAAGAGGTGGCAGAAGTGGTGGTGGGAGTAGCTGAGGGGTCCGTGTGTGCTCAGTACCTCCTGCCTAGCCTGCCTGTGGCTCAATGCAATAAGGAGACCCCAGGAATGGCTGACAGCACAGAGCAAACTCGACTAAATAATCTGAGTCCACTAGGGAAATGGAAAGAGAGGAACATTTGTTGAAAATCAGCTATATGCCCAGCTAAGTGCTAGGAGCTGAAGACAATAGCAAACCATAGAATGGATATAATAAACTAAATAATAAATAAACTCTTGGAAAACTAAAAATTGCCCATCAGAGGACCTACAGCAAAAGGATTTTATTGAATTCAATGCAAACATAGGTCTCATTCTAATTCTATGTATTAATAAGAGATGGATAAAAGTCTCCAAAAACAGGCAAAAGGACTACATTAGCACTGCTCACAGCGCCCAGCAGGCTCCTGTGCAAGTGGGACTGGACATAGAAAATGAACATGGCAGCCTTGTCCCCTCACACACATCAGACAAGATAAAGGCAAGATGGCATATGCCACATGCCACACATGAGCAGACAAACAAGAAAGAAGAGGAGAGATGCAGGTTTTATAGGAGGGAGGTGAATAGATGAGAACCATTTCACTGCCCTTGAATTGCAAGGCTCTGCTTTGCAAAACCAAAAAAAGAAAATCTTTTGTTCTTGCAGTGAAACAAGTCCCAAGCTACCTACTACAATGACTAGTGATGACTGAGCTGGGGACATGCTCTGGGAGCCATCTGTGAAGACTGCTTGCACTTGTTTCCAGTGAGATTTACAGGGAGGAGAGCTCTTTGTTGAGCTTCAGACAAAGTGTATGTGAGACATCAGATCTTCCTTCACTGATAACTGCCTTTTGACCAAATCATCCTCCATTGTGGGTCTCCCCATGGCCTCCACTCCATCACCTGCCCTCAGCTTACCTAGTCTCTCCCTCCAAAGGCAATTCGTTTAACTCTTGGAAGCCAAATACAATTGTATTTCCTTTTTTTTTTTTTACAGATAATTCTTAAAGCACCAGTGAATTCTGATTTACCTATTTTGGCCATTGCATCCCAAGATCCTGAGCTTTGTCTCTGTAATTTCTGAATGCCTTCAGATTTTTGTGTAAGAAAGCTAAAAGATTGAGGACCAAGGGCATTGCTGAAAATTGTTAATGAGTTGTATGCTAACAAGATAGAGGCATATCTGTGAGTCTCTGAGACATTTATTTTCAAAGAAAATGGAAGTGACAAAAACCGAGGTGCTAATAGTATGGAGCTAAATGGGCAACATAGCGACATGGACTCTTGAGAAGAGGCGTCTTGTGCACACAGGGATGGGGTTCCAGTGTGTGGTGCCCACATGCTCTCAGGAAGCAAATTAATGCTGGTTGCAAGGGTTACATATCTTCCTCTCTTTTGCTGAGTCCTCTGCATAGGGACAGGCATGATAAAGCCACTTAATATCCTTATCAATAGGATAACATCCCAGAGAGTATCTGTTCTCTTGTTCATTTTCATTAGGACAAACTCCTTTAGCCAGATAAACAACGTGCTGATTTTCAGTGATATCTGTGCAAAACATGAAATAATATTTTGATGAAATATGACTGTTGCATTATAAGGAGGTAGGGAAATGAGCCACATTTATCTCTTCTTTCTTCTGTGATAAGCCATGGTGTCTGGAGAATGTTTAACAACCAGAGCCTGGATGGAGGAGGTAGTGGGGAGCCCTAATTTGTAGTGTTTGCTAATTTCTATGGCATAAATACTCTCATCATTGCTGATTCCAAGTTACTAACCTGAAGTCACTGAACACAGATCTGGGAAGAGATGTGCACAGCTGGTACTCCCCAGCCCATAGGCACCAGCTCTGGCCTGGAACTGCCTATGCAACAAACTGAGTAAGATTCTACAAGTAAAACTCAGCCCCAGAGTTTGGACTCTAATATTCTTCAAGATTGAGTCCTGAGTTAGAGAATTATTACATTCCAACTAAGATAATTGAGTCACTATAATATCATTACAGTAAGTATTGAATTTTTCATATACATTTCCTGTCCAAGTGGACCACAACACTACAACTGAGTCTAAAAATAAGTACTGGCACTTAAAGCTGACTTTACACTGCCTGTATTTACATCCTGCTCTGTGCTTTCTTGGCAAGTCATAATATTCAATGCTTTGTGTAACCTCTTTTGGTAAATGATGGTAATTTCCTAGGTGTCATTTGTATTCCCAGGGGGACACTAGGAAGCAAGAGATATAATCTAGCAAGGAATTCCTTTTGAAGTATTTTTACTAGAGGATTGTTGTTGAACCTCTCAAAATAACTCCATCCTCTTTTCCCTGGACAGTTTTTCCATGGAGTTCAAATTGCTTCACCAGAAGGTCTGGGAAAAGGGATTAGAAGACAGGCAGAGACAAACAAAAAGAAATGATTTATAAATGAAAGGAAAGATTGCTAAAAATTATTCTAAGTTTTCAGCTTTGGAACTTGAAGGAAGCAGTGAAAGTCTTGAGGTTTGAAGTCCACAGATACTAGATTAGTTCTAATAATGCAGGAAAACGTAGAGGAGGGAGGCAGAGGAAGGGGAGAAGGTGAGGAGGAAGGGAGGGACGAAGGGAGGGAAGGAGAGAGGGAGGAAAAGTTAAGCATCTTTCAAGCTTATACCAGGCATACAGTGTTTGCTGTCTTTTCATTTTACCCTTAGGCAGCCATCCTAATCCTCTGGCTATTTCTAGGAAATAGAAATAAAATATGTCACTCCCTTTGGTCAGCATAACATAATGTAAGATATACATTTCATGGCCACTCATGAAATTCCATCTGCTCTTCTTACCGTCTTCTGTCTTCCCCCTACTCGAGCAGGTTTTACCTTCTATGGGGAAAAGGATATACAACAAGAACTAATCTTCACAGTGAGTTGTGATTTATGCAACTATTGAAAGTAGAAGTATTGACTCTCGACCGATCCCACCAGCTGTGAGCTTTCCCTTCCCTGTTAGGCATGTTAGCTCTCATGATTGTTTTCTTAGCTCTAAGAGTACATGAGGTACAGTGTGGGACGTAAAGAGCGCTAACACTCTGCCCAGTGCGCTCACCTCATGGGAGAAAGGAGGTGGTACTGGCCGGAGAAGACGGTGTGGTGGGGTGGGGGCCGCGAGCTCCTGGAGCGCGCTCTGTAAAGCTCTCAATGCCTGTATGAAAGGGAGTGATGTCATGGTGTTCTCAGTCACATTCTGGGAGGGGCAAATTCATCATCCTGTCTCTTCCAGGGCCGCTGCTGTAAGCATAGAAAGGGAATGGCACTTTATCCACCAGTTTCTGGGTACATTCTTGATTCAGATAATTTTATTGCACCCCGTGGGAACAATAAAAATCCTTCCCTTGAAAGAGCACAGAAGGCAATATTCACTATTTTTTCTCTTCCTGGCCAATTCATACTTTAAAGAAATATGATAGGAAGTGGGTCAATTGAAGACAGAGGCAGAGAAGAGAATTCCCAAGCTTCTTGTGCCTTACAGCACCATGAGATCCTTGGGGTCTTGCACAGAGCTGCTACTCAGTAAAAATTTTACTTCCTAAATAAACGAATTAATGAATGCTCAATAAAGTGGCCCAGCCTTGTCACCTGGCATCAGTCACTTGGCTGCCACACACAGAGATTTCCTCTGTATGCAAGAAGAGCAGGCAGAGGATGGGATCTGCCCTCCCACGACTTTCAGATAGTGGTTATTATTTGAATGTGGTCAGCACTTGTGACTATAGTTGCTCTTTGGTTTTATTTTTTAAGAAGTAGGGCTATTTGGCAATTAGAAAGCATTTAATTGCCTCCTCACCCTACCCATCCATTGCCCTGGGTTGGTTGTGCACACTTCCTCCTTACTTTGTCATTTTTTATTTCCTGATGGCCCAGAAAATGAATGGAGTGATAAAAATACCTGTGTGTTTGTGAGCAAGGCTGGTGTAACAAATGGAAGCTTCAGTCAAGGGAATGACTAATTCCTGCTGATGGATGAGCAAGAAGCTGCAGTAGGAGAGACCGGGGCTCCCCTGCCTAGGTTTGGGTTCTTTGGATGGGGTCAGTGGCAGTCAGACACTTTTTCCAGTGGCACATAGTGGAGCTAGTTGCCTCTACATACTCTGCCCAATAATTCATTTATTAATGGACATAGGGTTTTTAGCATATCCATGCAGCTTCCCAATCATGCATTGTGATGTGACATGTAAAAGCTATTAGAAAATCTGAAGTACTTCCAACATGTGGTATTATTACCTACACTATTTCTAATGATGATTATAATACAATATGTCTTATACCTCAGTTAAGGACTTTCCTAATATATAGAAGATATTGCCCAATATCTTTCTTGGCTTTACACCTACTTAAGGCAGAAGACTGGGGACAGTGCCTTAGGGGTTCTTAACACACTGATTCACAGAGTGAGAATTGTACCGATTCTCTGCTAAATCACAGAGGAATTATTAAAATTGAACGGAGACTACAAAAACACAGGTACTCCTTGGTAACAGTAATAGGTGCTTGGTATTCAAAACTGTTTTCTCCCTTACGACTTGGTGAACTGACACTCCCGCTAGTATATTTTAAGATTTATGTATCTAAACAGGGATATGTTGATTATACTGACCTTGTATGGATTGTGTAACCTTGTGAAAATTAGCCGTCACAATTGGGAAAGTACAGATCTCAAAGGTTCTTAAAATGCGTAAGTGAGGGGAGAGTGCAGATAGGTTGGGGACAAAATCTTCAGGGCAAAAGAAAACATAAATATATTCGGTCAGGGAGATCGTTCAGGCTCTCGTTTTCAAAGTCTGATGTAAAAATAAAGAGAATGTTATTTTGAAGAGATAGGAAGGTAGACGTACTCAACATAAAGATTATATGGTACCCATCTTATACAATCCCTTATCATTTTCTCAGAAAAGCTGGTTCCCTGTGCCTGCCCCCACAATAGGGGGTGCTTGCATGACTGTCACCTTTACCATGGGTTCCCTCAAGGTTTCTAAAAGCAAGCAATTCTTGGCCAGAAAATTGAAAGCATTCCTTAGTGGATTCAGATGAAAAATGAGAACATAACCAGGTTCAATCCAAAAGGAGACATTGGAGGAGAACGGGACTGGGCTCACATGATTGCACACGTATTTATGCTACATAAGATCCAAGCTCCTCATTTTAAGCCAAAAATATCAGTGTCAAAATATTTCGACATAGTTTATTGGAAAAGTGGACTCCGACACTTTTTTTTCTTTATTGAATTAATGGGTCATAAAAATGTGAAACCATTTGTGATATGTAAAATAAAGATTACATGGGGATTAATTCCCAAACCCAATACCCAAGGCCAGCAGTTGAGTGAAGTGTGATATTTGCAGGAACTTCTGTCAGACCTGTGTTTTGAGCAAACTAGAAATTTGGGACTGTCTTTGACAGCTGGAGTCCATTGTAAGTCAAATAAGTGATGACATGGTACAGGTGGAATACATTCAGCATGGAGCATTCAGGTTATGCCTTACTGGTCATTATTTTGGTAAGATTCTGTTGGTCATGGCATATAATGTCAGTCTTGGCAGGGACAATACTTGGGAGAAATCTGCCCCTTGGGGATGTATTTTCCCCACTTATCATGTATGCCTGCCTGCCTTCATTCCTACAGGCAATCTTTAAACACTTCTTGCTTAGAGCCAAAGAGGGTTTTCAGACCAGTGTGGGCAGGTAAGTGAGATGTAGTCTAATAAGACTGTATGCTAAAGGCTTCCTTAATGTATCAGAACTTCAACATTGATTGATAATAATGCCATAGTGCCAAGCATTCCCAAGGTACTGGACCAGCCTTGCAACAGCCTACTTCAAAACCAGTTCTTATTAGCCTGTCACCTACTTCTAAGCTAGAACAGAGAAGGCAGAAAATTCATTGAGAGGGTAAAGAGGCCAGTTGGTGAGGATTTCTCAGGGGAAGGGATGTGTTCTCTGGCCACCTCAGCCAAGAGAGGGGTCTTCTAGAGAGCCAGTTTGGAAACCTGAGGGGTGACTCCTGGAGTTTGGGTAACACTGGATCTAGTACCCAATCCCTTCCCAGAAAAGTCTAAGATTGAAGGTCATTCTTCTTGAAGAATACAAAGTCGGGGCAACACTTAAAAGGCCTGCACATCTAGGATGCCTGCTCTGATGGGCATTAATCATCCTTGAAAGATCTGTCATGTTTGCAAGAAGCCTGCTTGGGCCATGAAGTGGTCCAGGAGAGGGATGCACTTGAGGTCCCCAGCGTAAAAGGGTCCTGGGAGAGAAGCTATAAGCAGCTGGCCTGAGCACACATCAGTAACAAAAAAACTGCAGAAGAGATTTCCTCTGTGAGAGAAAGACTTGGAAAGAACCCTCAAAAGCAGCCCAAGAGGGAAGAACAATTGGCATTTGGCATCTGTTATACTCAGAGCATCTGGGCCAGATGACCATCGGGGCAAGAAGATTTTCTTTCCACCTCAAGTCCTTGTTCCTGATGATGGATGCAGTGCTGTACCCCGGAGATACCCCCTTTAGCAGGCATACCCCTCATCTTCCAGAGGGCTGCCCAAAGGTGGCACTCAGCTGTCACTTTCTTTGGGGATTGTGTCCACTGAAGAAAATGGCTTTTCCAATGGTGACTATGACACATACCAGAAGTGTCCTCCACGAGCAGGGAGAGAACAGGGAGACAACTCTTTCCAGAGAAGCAGCCCATCCATGACCAGCATGGGGCACAGATGAATTCCTAGCCCCTAGCTTCATGTCTGGCCAACTCTGAAGGGCCTCCCCAAAGCTTTCCTTGCACACTAATCTTCATCTCAGACTGTGCTTCCCTGGAAAGCTACCTGGCAACACTCCTTATCCTAGGCCTGACCTGGAGGGGCCACAAGCAGCAGTCAGTAAATGTGGAGATGAGCCATGAGCCACCTTCTCCACAGCAGGCAGGTTTCCCAGAAGAGGGGAGGACCTTTCATACCCATTAGAAGTTATGGTATTCTTAGAATGAATCCTCTTAAAATTAAAAAATTACAAAGATAAACTATGACACATACCAGAAGTGTCCTCCACGAGCAGGGAGAGAAAAGGCCCTCAGCCTGAGTTTAACCAGGAGAAAGTGCACAGCTACTTTCTGCTTATTTAATGAAACTAATTACAGTAAAATACATATTAAGAACCTGGATTTTGAAATCATTGGTGGTTTGAATTCGAAGTTCTGTCACTTATTTTTATGTGACCTTGAGCAGTAACTTAAACACTCTGAAGCCACAGTTTCTAGACTATGAAATGGAGGTAACAGTAGATTGCTGGGAGGATTAAATGAGAATGTATGCAAATCTCTTTACACAGCCCACTCAGCACAGAGTAAACATTGAAACTTGCTCTCCTCCTGAGTAGATTCTGGGGTTTCAGCCTGTGCCAAGATCTCTTAGGACAGAGAGCATGTGGAAAGTGATGTGTCAGCCAGCTCTGTCTCTTCTCACATACAAGGAGTGTGACAGAGTGAATCACAGTTTGTATAAATCACATCCCGTTTTATTTCCCATAAAAATGTAAATAGAAGCAATGATTCTTTGCACTTCAATTAGCCTGTTGCGATCACATCTTTTTCTAAATGGTTTCATGACAAATTACATTCAGTTTGTTAGACCCACTTATCAGCAAAACCAGTTATTCTCCTGCATGTGCTCAGCAGGTTCTTATGTAGTTGCTGATCCCTTTTTTTTTTTGTTATAACTTGTTTCCAGTCCTCCATTCCCTTCCTGTTTGCATTCCTGGTCTGGAGATGTGTGAGTCCTCCTCTCTCTCCTGCATTGAATTCCTCAGCCAGATTTTCCAATTAAAACTTGTTCCTACCCCTGCCCACCTGTGATTATGGTTCCCCTGCAAGAATTTATAGCCTCCCTCATCCACCATTTGCAGGCATGTGAATGTTGTGATTTCTGATGTGTGAGTCGAAGCTTCCTTCTTTGAGAACTCAAGAGTTTTTTTTTTTTTTTTTGAGAGGGCATCTCTCATATTTATTGATCAAATGGTTGTTAACAACAATAAAATTCAGTAGAGGGGGGTCAATGCTCAATGTACAATCATTAATCCATCTCAAGCCTAACTCTCGTCAGTCTCCAATCTTCTGAAGCATAACGAACAAGTTCTTACATGGTGAACGAATTCTTACATAGTGAATAAATTCTTACATGGTGAACAGTACAAGGGCATTCATCACAGAAACTTTTGGTTTTGATCACGCATTATGAACTATAAACAATCAGGTCAAATATGAATATTCATTTGATTTTTATACTTGATTTATATGTTGATCCCACATTTCTCACTTTATTATTATTATTATTATTATTATTATTATTTTTAATAAAATGCTGAAGTGGTAGGTAGATGCAAGATAAAGGTAGAAAACATAGTTTAGTGTTGTAGGAGAGCAATTGTAGATGATCAGGTGTGTGCCTGTAGATTATGTGTTAATCCAAGCTAGACAAGGGCAGCGAAACATCCACGGATGCAGATTACTCTCAAAGCAGGGGGGATGAGGTTCTGAGCCTCACCTCAGTTGATCCCCAATTTCTCACCTGATGGCACCCTGCGACTGTGCCTGTCTTAGGTTGTTCCTCCCTTGAGGAATCTTACCCGTCTCTGGCTAATCAGTCATCTTCCGGGGCCATACAGGGAAATGTAAAGTTGGTAAGTGAGAAAGAAGCCATATTGTTTGAAAAGGTTAGCTTTTTACTTCTTTGCAGATTTATGCCCTGTTGCTTCTATGCCCAGCACTTGTCTCGAGGTATCTTTACCACCTGGAGGAATTATGATACTCGGTAACTTCGATATGAGGCACGAATTCTATTTAAGCGTTGTAATTAGGAAGGAAGAAGAAAAGCTATAGAGGTAGCATATGGAAGAAAACATGGGAGGATTGATTATTTCTTTGACATATCTTCTTGTAGAGTACCTTAACTATGTATAGGTTTTAAACTACTAACTACTTTGCACACACATATTAACATAATAGGAATACGGTGACATAAACAAAGCAAATCTATAATTACCATCCAACTCCAGTGAAGCCAAGAAAACCATTTAGGCACCCTAGGCATTTGTGAAAATTTGTCTATGATATGATGGATATTGTCCTACTGTACTTGAACAGTCTGAGAAAAATCAGACAAATTAAAGCAGCCCATTTCTGGGATCTGTTCACATCCCATATGTCCTTTTAATCGTAGATAGTCTATAGTCATAAGATTTCGGAGTGCTACAACTTGCACCCCTCCCAACTCCTGGTTGAGTTCCAACAGTACAAATCCGGTCAAATTCGTTGTCCACTGTATGCACATGCCAGCCTAGACATCTCCCTCCTCATTCCAATGGCAAGTCCAGGAAACGGTGGGGTGGACGCAGCCACGACCGCAGCATCGCCCGGATCCCTGTGGAAGCTTTTTGATGATCATTCCCCGGCACGAGTCCTCCAGAGAGTGCTGATGCCAGAAGCTCCTCCTCATATCGTATCTTAGTTCATTTTCTGGGTATCCAAGCTCGGCCTTGATCTTCGGCATAGAAACAAACAGACCCTTTGCCCACACTTTGACATGCCTGCTATACCACTGTGCAGAACTCATTGGAGGTCAGCACACAGGAACTGCTTTTTTTTTTATTATTATTAAGAGAAAGGAATATTATCAGAAAAGAGTACCTCCATAGCTGATCATCTGAGACCCTTTAAGTGATCAACATTAAGGATATTTAAAGCATGCGTTGATCTTTGATTTACCAATAGTTTTATCCTATCAAGGAGTAATCCCCCTTTTCTTTCTTTCTTTCTTCCTTTTTTTTTTAATCTTTAATCTACACTTACATGAAGAGTACTATGTTTACTATGCTCTCCCCTATATCAAGTCCCCCCTAACAACCACATTACGGTTAGTGTCCATCAGCTTAGCAAAATGTTGTAGAATCCCTACTTGTCCTCTCTGTGTTGTGCAGCCCACCCTCCCCTTTCTCCCTCCTCCCCATGCATGCTAATCTTAATACCCCCCTTCTTCTTCCCCCCCGCCTTATCCCTCCCTGCCCACCCATCCTCCCCAGTTCCTTTCCCTTTGGTACCTGTTAGTCCATTTTTGGGTTCTGTAATTCCGCTGCTGTTTTGTTCCTTCAGTTTTTCCTTTGTTCTTATACTCCTCAGATGAGTGAAGTCATTTGGTATTTCTCTTTCTCCGCTTGGCTTATTTCACTGAGCATAATACTCTCCAGCTCCATCCATGTTGCTGCAAATGGTTGGATTTTTCCACTTCTTATGGCTGAGTAGTATTCCACTGTGTACATGTACCACATCTTCTTTATCCATTCATCTACCGATGGACATTTAGGATGCTTCCAATTCTTGGCTATTGTAAATAGTGCTGCGATAAACATAGGGGTCCATCTGTCTTTCTCAAACTTGATTTCTGCGTTCTTAGGGTAAATTCCTAGGAGTGGAATTCCTGGGTCAAATGGTAGATCTGTTTTGAGCATTTTGATGAACCTCCAAACTGCTTTCCACAATGGTTGAACTAATTTACATTCCCACCAGCAGTGTAGGAGGGTTCCCCTTTCTCCACAGCCTCACCAACATTTGTTGTTGTCTGTCTTTTGGATGGCAGCTATCCTTACTGGTGTGAGGTGATACCTCATTGTAGTTTTAATTTGCATTTCTCTGATAATTAGCGATGCGGAGCATCTTTTCATGTGTCTGTTGGCCATCTGTATTTCCTTTTTAGAGAACTGTCTGTTCAGTTCCTCTGCCCATTTTTTAATTGGGTTATTTGTTTTTTGTTTGTTGAGGCGTGTGAGCTCTTTATATATTCTGGACGTCAAGCCTTTATCGGATCTGTCATTTTCAAATATATTCTCCCATACTGTAGGGTTCCTTTTTGTTCTATTGATGGTGTCTTTCGCTGTACAGAAGCTTTTCATATTAATGTAGTCCCACTTGCTCATTTTTACTGTTGTTTTCCTTGCCCCGGGAGATATGTTCAAGAAGAGGTCACTCATGTTTATGTCTAAGAGGTTTTTCCCTCTGTTTTTTTCCAAGAGTTTAATGGTTTCATGACTTACATTCAGGTCTTTGATCCATTTTGAGTTTACCTTTGTATATGGGGTTAGACAATGGTCCTGTTTCATTCTCCTACATGTAGCTGTCCAGTTTTGCCAACACCATCTGTTGAAGAGACTGTCATTTTGCCATTGTATGTCCTGGGCTCCTTTATCAAATATTAATTGACCATATTTGTTTGGGTTAATGTCTGGAGTCTCTAATCTGTTCCACTGGTCTGTGGCTCTGTTCTTGTGCCAGTACCAAATTGTCTTGATTACTATGGCTTTGTAGTAGAGCTTGAAGTTGGGGAGTGAGATCCCCCCTACTTTATTCTTCTTTTTCAGGATTGCTTTGGCTATTCGGGGTCTTTGGTGTTTCCATATGAATTTTTGAATTATTTGTTCCAATTCATTGAAGAATGTTGCTGGTAATTTGAGAGGGATTGCATCAAATCTGTATATTGCTTTGGGCAGGATGGCCATTTTGACGATATTAATTCTTCCTAGCCATGAGCATGGGATGAGTTTCCATTTATTAGTGTCCCCTTTAATTTCTCTTAAGAGTGACTTGTAGTTTTCAGAGTATAGGTCTTTCACTTCTTTGGTTAGGTTTATTCCTAGGTATTTTATTATTTTTGATGCAATGGTGAATGGAATTGTTTTCCTGATTTCTCTTTCTATTGATTCATTGTTAGTGTATAGGAAAGCTACAGATTTCTGTGTGTTAATTTTGTATCCTGCAACTTTGCTGTATTCCGATATCAGTTGTAGTAGTTTTGGAGTGGAGTCTTTAGGGTTTTTTATGTACAGTATCATATCATCTGCAAATAGTGACAGTTTAACTTCTTCTTTGCCAATCTGGATTCCTTGTATTTCTTTGTTTTGTCTGATTGCCATGGCTAGGACCTCCAGTACTATGTTGAATAACAGTGGGGAGAGTGGGCATCCCTGTCTGGTTCCCGATCTCAGAGGAAATGCTTTCAGCTTCTCGCTGTTCAGTATAATGCTGGCTGTGGGTTTATCATATATAGCCTTTATTATGTTGAGGTACTTGCCCTCTATTCCCATTTTGCTGAGAGTTTTTATCATGAATGGATGTTGAATTTTGTCAAATGCTTTTTCAGCATCTATGGAGATGATCATGTGGTTTTTGTCTTTCTTTTTGTTGATGTGGTGGATGATGTTGATGAATTTTCGAATGTTGTACCATCCTTGCATCCCTGGGATGAATCCCACTTGGTCATGGTGTATGATCCTTTTGATATACTGTTGAATTCTGTTTGCTAATATTTTATTGAGTGTTTTTGCATCTACATTCATCAGGGATATTGGTCTGTAATTTTCTTTTTTGGTGGGGTCTTTGCCTGGTTTTGGTATTAGTGTGAGTTTGGGAGTATTCCCTCTTCTTCTATTTTTTGGAACACTTTAAGGAGAATGGGTATTATGTCTTCTCTGTGTGTCTGATAAAATTCTGAGGTAAATCCGTCCGGCCCCGGGGTTTTGTTCTTGGGTAGTTTTTTGATTACTGTTTCAAGTTCTTTGCTCGTAATTGGTTTGTTTAACCTTTGTGTTTCTTCCTTGGTCAGTCTTGGGAGGTTGTATTTTTCTAGGAAGTTGTCCATTTCTTCTAGGTTTTCCAGCTTGCTGGCATATAGGTTTTCATAGTAGTCTTTAATAATTCTTTGTATTTCTGTGGAGTCTGTCATGATTTTTCCATTCTCATTTCTGATTATGTTGATTTGTGTTGATTCTCTTTTTCTCTTAATAAGTTGGGCTAGAGGCTTATCTATTTTGTTTATTCTCTCAAAGAACCAGCTCTTGGTTTCATTGATTTTTGCTATTGTTTTATTCTTCTCAGTTTTGTTTATTTCTTCTCTGATCTTTATTATGTCCCTCCTTCTGCTGACTTTAGGCCTCATTTGTTCTTCTTTTTCCAATTTCGATAATTGTTATGTTAGACTATTCATTTGGGATTGTTCTTCCTTCTTCAAGTGTGCCTGGATTGCTATATACTTTCCTCTTAAGACTGCTTTCGCTGCGTCCCACAGAAGTTGGGGCTTAGTGTTGTTGTTTTCATTTGTTTCTATATATTCCTTGATCTCTATTTTGATTTGTTCATTGATCCATTGATTATTTAGTAGCATGTTGTTAAGCCTCCATGTGTTTGTGAGCCTTTTTGTTTTCTTTGTAGAATTTATTTCTAGTTTTATACCTTTGTGGTCTGAAAAATTGGTTGGTAGAATTTCAATATTTTGGAATTTACTGAGGCTCTTTTTGTGAGCTAGTATGTGGTCTATTCTGGAGAATGCTCCATGTGCACCTGAATAGAATGTATATCCTGTTGCTTTTGGATGTAGAGTTCTATAGATGTCTATTAGGTCCATCTGTTCTAGTGTGTTGTTCAGTGCCTTTGTGTCCTTACTTATTTTCTGCCCGGTGGATCTATCCTTTGGGGTGAGTGGTGTGTTGAAGTCTCCTAAAATGAATGCATTGCAGTCTATTTCCCTCTTTAGTTCTGTTAGTATTTGCTTCACATATGCTGTTGCTCCTGTATTGGGTGCATATATATTTAGAATGGTTATATCCTCTTGTTGAACTGAGCCCTTTATCATTATGTAGTATCCTTCTTTATCTCTTGTTACTTTCTTTGTTTTGAAGTCTATTTTGTCTGATATTAGTACTGCAACCCCTGCTTTCTTCTCACTGCTGTTTGCCTGAAATATGTTTTTCCATCCCTTGACTTTTAGTCTATGCTTGTCTTTGGGTTTAAGGTGAGTTTCTTGTAAGCAGCGTACAGATGGGTCTTGCTTTTTTATCCATTCTATTACTCTGTGTCTTTTGATTGGTGCATTAAGTCCATTTACATTTAGGTTGACTATTGAGAGATATGTACTTATTGCCATTGCAGGCTTTAGATTCGTGGTTACCAAAGGTTCAAGGTTAGCTTCTTTAGTATCTTACTGCCTAACTTAGCTCGCTTATTAAGCTGTTATATACGCTGTCTGGAGATTCTTTTCTTCTCTCCCTTCTTATTCCTCCTCCTCCATTCTTCATATGTTGTGTGTTTTGTTCTGTGCTCTTTTTAGGAGTGCTCCCATCTAGAGCAGTCCCTGTAGGATGCCCTATGGAGGTGGTTTGTGGGAAGCAAAATCCCTCAGCTTTTGCTTGTCTGGGAATTGTTTAATCCCGCCATCATATTTAAATGGTAGTCGTGCTGGATACAGTATCCTTGGTTCAAGGCCCTTCTGTTTCATTGCATTAAGTATATCATGCCATTCTCTTCTGGCCTGTAGGGTTTCTGTCGAGAAGTCTAATGTTAGCCTGATGGGTTTTCCTTTATAGGTGACCTTTTTCTCTCTAGCTGCCTTTAAAACTCTTTCCTTGTCCTTGATCCTTACCATTTTAATTACTATGTGTCTTGGTGTTGTCCTCCTTGGATCCTTTCTGTTGGGGGTTCTGTGTAATTCCATGGTCTGTTCGATTATTTCCTCCCCCAGTTTGGGGAAGTTTTTAGCAATTATTTCTTCAAAGAGACTTTCTATCCCTTTTCCTCTTTCTTCTTCTGTTACCCCTATAATACAAATATTATTCCTTTTGGTTTGGTCACATAGTTCTCTTAGTGTTGTTTCATTCCTGGAGATCCTTTTATGTCTCTCTATGTCAGCTTCTATATGTTCCTGCTCTCTGGCTTCTATTCCTTCAATGGCCTCTTGCATCTTATCCATTCTGCTTATAAATCCTTCCAGGGATGGTTTCACTTCTGTGATCTCCTTCCTGACATCTGTGATCTCCCTCCGGACTTCATCCCATTGCTCTTGCATTTTTCTCTGCATCTCATCCCATTGCTCTTGCATTTTTCTCTGCATCTCTGTCAGCATGTTCCTGATTTTTATTTTGAATTCTTTTTCAGGAGGACTGGTTAGGTCTGTCTCCTTCTCAGGTGTTGTCTCTGTGATCTTTGTCTGCCTGTAGGTTTGCCTTTTCATGGTGATAGAGATAGTTTGCAGACCTGGTACGAGTGACCGCTGGAAGAGCTTCCCTTCTTGTTGGTTTGTGGCCTTCCTCTCCTGGGAGAATAGCGACCTCTAGTGGCTTATGCTTGTCAGCTGTGCGCAGAGAGGGCTTCTGCTACCTGCCCGTTTGCTATGGAGTTTATCTCCGCTGTTGCCGTGGGCGTGGCCTGGCTGGGGCTGCTCCTCCAAAGTGGTGGAGCCCTGTTGGAGGGGGAGCGGCTGGGAGATTATTTTTCTTCATAAGGGGCCTCTGTGCTCCCTGTTGCCCAGGGGGTTAGAGTGCCCAGAGATCCCCAGATTCCCTGCCTCTGGTCTAAGTGTCCTGTCCTGCCCCTTTAAGACTTCCAAAAAGCACTCTGTAAATCAAAACAACAACAGCAACAATGAGAGAGTGAACAGAAAAAAAAAAAAAAAAAGGGAAAAACACCATTTTTTTTTTTTTTTTTCCCTCAGGCTTCTGTCCCAGGCACCCGCTCACTGGTCCTGCTGCCCTGCCTCCCTAGCACCGGGGTCCCTGTCCCTTTAAGGCTTCCAAAAAGCATCCGCCCACCAGTCCCACAGGGAAAAATGCGTGATATTCTTTGTCTTCAGGTGCCGTTCCCAGGCACCCGCTCACCGGTCCTGCTGCTCTGCCTCCCTAGCACCGGGGTCCCTGTCCCTTTAAGGCTTCCAAAAAGCACTCGCCTAAAAGAGAAAAAAAAAAAAAAAAGGGGGAAAAATGCGCGATTTCCTCCGTCCTCAGGCACTGGTCTCAGGCACCCGCCCACCGGTCCCACAGGGAAAAATGCGCGATATTCTTTGTCCTCAGGTGCCGGTCCCAGGCACCCGCTCACTGGTCCTGCTGCTCTGCCTCCCTAGCACCACGGTCCCTGTCCCTTTAAGGCTTCCAAAAAGGACTCGCCAAAAAGAGAAAAAAAAGGGGAAAAATGTGCGATTTCCTCCATCCTCAGGCGCCGGTCTCAGGCCCTTGCCCTCCGGTCCCACAGGGAAAAACACGGGATAGTCTTTGTCCTCAGGTGCCAGTCCCAGGCACCCGCTCACCAGTCCCGCCGCCCTGCCTCCCTAGCAACGGGGTCCCTGTCCCTTTAAGGCTTCCAAAAAGCACTCACCAAAAAAAAAAAAAAAAAACCGTTCCGGTTTCTTTCCACCCTCTGGGAGCCGGGGGGAGGGGCGCTCGGGTCCCGCCGGGCCGGGGCTTGTATCTTACCCCCTTCGCAAGCTGCTGGGTTCTTGCATGTGTGGATGTGGTCTGGATGTTGTCCTGTGTCCTCTGGTCTCTATTTTAGAAAGAGTTTTGTTTGTTATATTTTCATAGCTCTATGTGTTTTTGGGAGGAGATTTCCACTGCTCTAGTCATGCCGCCATCTTGGCTCTGCCTCTCAAGAGTTTTGATATACATTGAATTGAAATTCTCTGTCAAAACTTAACGAAGTGCACATATTCAGGGGGTAACTGTAGATTTTTAGCTAATAGTTTACAATAATTCAATTTTTTTTGTCCACAAAATTTTAGTTACACAGTTATTTGGAATGATCCTAAGTACACTGATAGTTTATGCTATTAAAATTGTTCTTTATGCATCTATAGTAGTGAAATAAATAATCAGACAATTCGTTAAGAGGATTGAAAGGGGGGTAGTTGCATGCATCTGTTACTGTGATGTTAACAAATTCCTCACATGTATATGTGTAATAATGAGATTGAAGCCTGCACAGCTCATGTTATCATTCCAAAGCTGGGAATACTATCAAGTTGTAACAGTAGGTCCAGGTGAGTATCAGACCCAGCCTGTGAGCTATTGGAAGATGCCCTGAGCATGTACCTTATTCCACAGGGATACCTTAGCTACATCAAATAAATTAGTATCTGTCTTAGAAAGAAGGCCTTTCTATTTTATATTTAACCCTGTTAACTCTAAGAACAAGCTTCCAGCCTCTAACCTTCTGGCTTTTTCCAACCACTTGAATCTGCCTTCTCGAAGCAGGTTATATACCTCACACTGTGGGAATGTATATTTTCCAACAGCACAAATTACTGTCTCATTTGGGAGCTATGATTTAGCATTTATTTTCCTGACATTTGATTATTTCTTAACATTTCCTATAAAATTATGTTATTTGTGGTTTCATTGGAGTTTACTTTTTAAGGTTGTAAATTCATTTACATCAGGGATTATGATTTCTCAGAATTTTTAATCCCCATGTTGCATATCAAACTCTAAGTACACATGGGAATTCAATACAAGTTTGTCAAGTTGAAATTCTGAGCTCAATTTAGAAAAGCCAAATTCTGTCTCTTTGCTAAGACATCCAAACACATAACCATGTTTTCTTTTTAGCATCTTATCCCCATTTGGGTCATTTTCTCCCATACATCTCCCTGAACTCACCCTCCACCTGTTACTTCCCTTGCACCTGTAGCTGTGTTACAATATTCACCTGTCTGCTTCTCTAACCCCACCGAAGTTTAAATACTTTTTAAACTTGTTCTGTTTTATTTATCTTGTGTCTCTATAGCCTAGCACACATCAGTTGTTAAAATGAATACTTTTGGAAAGAACAGGAGTGGCTTGAGCCTAATTAGAATAGAAATGTTACAAGGGGGAAATGGAAGATATTTAATGTGCCCGTCCATCCTTGTCTATCAATTTAATAGTTCTTATAACTTGAAACCAATCCATCAGGTTGACAAGTTGACAGGCACTCTCAGTTCATGACAGATTAACTAATTCTTCATCTATTATTTATACTCTGCCTACATCTTAAAAAGCCATTAGTAAAAAACAAAGACCAGAAAAATAACATCATTAAGACGAGGGCTTAGATAGAACTAGAACCATGTAACAGGAAGGGAGAAGGACATCACTGGCCTGGAAACCTAAGTCCCATGAAAGCTCTAGTAATTGAGTATGAAAATTAGCTCTGAGCTTTCTGGATTTCATTGCTAGGAACTGGCTGAGTATGCTACATCCTACCTTCTAGAGACACTGTGTACTGTATAGAATTCCGCTCTCAACAGTGGACTTGGATAAGCATTGGGATGGGACACCTCGGCTTGTAATTGTCAGGAATACAAGATCTAAGGAGTCAGTAAATTCTTCTTTAGCACAAGTGAACAAATGGGGGACATCAGAGTTGTCCAAACAGTTTTATGACATTTACGAATTCCATATTGTTGGTCAATCAGAATTCCTTGAGAGAACAAAAAGAAAAGAAAGCCAGGACCACCCCCAGGGTGGAATAAAAATATAGGAAAACACACAAAGTCCATTCTTTATGGGTGCCCAAAGGCAATAAATATGCATCATTCTCACACCACTTAATTTATGGTTTAGATTTCAGCTTTAAGAATCTAGGGATGAGTGAGAATCATAGGGTGGCTTATATTACTTAGATATTTCTTTACTGTTGAACTGGGCATACTTTATATTGGATACCATGATGCATAAGGGATTTTCTCAGTTAATCTTAGTGAAGTTTACACTATCAGGGTGATTTTAAAGTATTAATTCAGTTTGAGGCTGTTAGCAAGATGTCCAAATTAAGTCACAGTTTAAGCAATTGTCTGATGGATTCAATCCATCCACACTGAGTTAGGATAATTAAGATTTTTTTTCCTGCTAGAAGTTTTTAGTTGTCCTATGTGTTCAGCGATTTATTTCAACTACCGTCTTTATTTTTTTCTCAGTATAGACATTGGCTAAGTCTTTGTAACACAGACAGTTACATATGTTGATGTGATGGATCTGTCCAAAGCCCAACTTTCTGATTAAACAAACCATAGCAACTTGACAAACGATCAGGCAAAGCAGTATGACCAAGTCCTCTCGCTGGCTAGTCATCAACTGAGCTGACACTAGAACCTAGGTTTCTAACTCAGAAATGTCAGTGCCATCTGATGTGGCTCTCCTTGGGAAATAAAAGGGAGCGTCTGTGTCACAGGGTAAACTGTCACCGTCGTCGCACCCTCAGCTGAAAGTATGTGCAAGGCTCAAGACAACTCCCGTCCTGTGGCCAGCCTCTGGAGGGTACGGGGCGCCCTGCGCTCTGGGTCCGGGGGGCAGGAAGTTACCGCACTTCGGGCGCGGGGACGCCCAGACCGGGCGGGCCGGGGGCGGGGTCTCGGGGGAGGCGTCCCCGCGCTGGGCGAGCGGGGAGGAGCGCCGGACAGGCGCGCACTCCTGCGGTGGCGGCCGCGTCCCAGCCGGGGCGCGGCAGGCGCGGCGGGCGCGGGTGGCAGGCCGGGAGGCGGCTCCTCACTGCGCCACCCTGCGGCCCGGCCCCTCCCACCGCACCGCCGCCGCGCGCCCGGCCGTCCGGCCCCACTCGGCGCCGCCTGGAGCCGGCGAGCACAGCGCCCGCGCGAGGCACTTGTCCTCCGAGCAGGCCCCTCCGCCCGGCCCACCCGGCCTCCCGCGCCCTGCGAGCCCCCGCGCACCGCCGCGCCTGGTCATGTCAGCATGGACATCCGGCAGCACGAGTGGCTCTCGGCCTCCCCCCATGAGGGCTTCGAGCAGATGAGGCTCAAAAGCCGCCCCAAGGAGCCCTCGCCGAGCCTGACCCGAGTGGGCGCGAACTTCTACAGCAGCGTCAAGCAGCAGGACTACAGCGCCAGCGTCTGGCTCCGGAGGAAAGACAAGCTGGAGCACGTAAGAGCGGCTCGCCCCGGGGCCTCGGCCCACCCGGCCCGGCCCAGCTGCACGCGCGCCTCCCCCGAGCTGGCCCGAGCGTGCAGGGACCCCGCGGTGGCCCGACCCGGACACAAGGGCGTCCGCGCCCTGCGTCCCACCCGGGCGCCTCCCGCACTTTCCCGTCGCCAAGGACCGGAGAGCAGGGGAGGGGGGCGGGAGGGAGGCTCTTCCCGGGGCCGCCGGGCCCGCACCCCGACCTCCGCGCGGCGCCTCGCGGTAGGGCGGTTTGCACCGTCTCTCGGTGCCTGTGCGGGGCGCGCAAGAAGTGGGACGGCCGCAAGCGCGGCTCCGAGGAACCCGGCGTAGCACAGCAGTGGGCTTTAGAGGGGCGTTTAAGGGGCTCTTCTGGGCTCTTCGAGTCCCTCGAGAAACTACCAAATTGACGAATCCGTGAAGTTGTCGCCGCGCGACCCAGCCCGGGTCCGCGCGCACGCCGTCAGAGTTTTCTGCAGCGTTACCCTCTGGGATGAGCAGCTGCCGATCAGCTCTACTTGTGCCCAACTAGGCGGGGATTTGCGCGTTGCCAGGAGAGAGGCTAGAGCCGGAGCGGGACACCATGCACCCCGGGACCCGCCACTCTGGAGGGTGGGAGCTGCGGGCCGGACCTCCACCCACAGAGCGCGCGCTTCCCCGGAGTGTAATGGGCGTTGGGGCTGGGCCCCTAAAGCCTCCTCCGCTGGAAGGAAAAAGTCCCTCCAAAAAGGCATTTAGTGGATGCACAGTTTAAACCAAATGCTAAAATGAAACTCAGAGAATTATCTCGAGAATGCAGCCCACTAGCTAAGGAGAGGAAGCTGTTTCTTCCCGCGGAGCTGCATAATCCAAATTGAGTCTGTTAATGGAATGTGGAGATTTCCTTGTATTTGGGTCACATCGCATATTATGACAGGAAGATAAGAAGGAGAACTTCTGAAACACAAACACATCGCCTACTGCTGCACCCACCTGACACCCATCAGCCCCCCCATGCGCTTCCTTTCCTCCCGTGCTTTGCAGCAACTACCAGCTTCCCAGGGGAAAATGCTCAAGGAAGTATTTACCTCAAAATCTAAAAGGAAGGTCTATGCCTCTTCTCCGAGAGCCTGATTAAATCCCTGAAAGCTCGAGTTTAAAGCTTTGAGTTAGGGAATAGGTGTGTGTAAAGAACAATTTCCTATTAGCAAAAGGATGCCTCACATCCTTAAGACCAATAAAGTATAACTGAAGGAGATTGCCAGGAGGGCAAGTTGTTTGAAAGGCTGCAGTATCCACTTAATGCAAACTCCAGCATTTGGAGGAATGGGCGGTGATTAGTTTAAAGGGGGCCGATTGCATCTTCCTGTCATTTGGCTCTGGGCTCCTGATGTTATCTGATCTTAGTACCAGGGAGAATGGATTAGCCTTAGAATGGTGGTAGGATGTATCTCATTTCAGTTTCACTCCCAATGTGTGTTCCTTTGCATCTTGTGCTTTTAGCTGATGTTTCCTTTATTCTCTTACTGGAAACCAGTAGTAGTATGACAACCTTCTATGATTTTTGTCTCATTGAGTTCACAGAAGCTCACACCTTCTACTCACATGACTTCTCACTTTAGGTTTTTATTGAAAGTGCCTAGTCCCACCAGGGTGGGCCATGGCAGCCTCGCCTTTCTGGATGATAAAGGATGCTCAGCTCCTCCCGAGGGTTAAAGAGACCAAAGGAAGGAAGATCTGGTGGTATGAAAGCATGTGAGGATGGATACTTTTTTTTTTCTTCAGTCAGGTGATCCAAGAGAGCATTGCATTCATTAAAAAAAAAATCAGTCACCTCATTTGTTATTTAAATCGGTGTAGTATGCTTGTTTGCCTTCTCAAGTACACCACTAGACATATATGCTGTTCTGATATTTTCTTCTACACCTGCTTTCAATTAGGAAGGAGGCTTCTGATGAAATTTTTTGTGACATTGTCTTGCTCCTTTGAAGTATCTATATTTTAATGAAATAATACTTATGATAGTGCTATGAAAAAAGTTAAATGAGCATAAAAACGTCAATTTTATTTGAATTAAAGCTCTGGGTGTTTATAACATATGTGTTGTGTACACTATGATGTTTCAGGTAGTTTGATGTGATTTCTCATTAGATACTTGAAATTTTAAAGCCTGTAACAAATGTAACCTAGTATATGATTACCACACAAAGCATGAAAATTGACTTTATTATAGATGATATTTTGAACATATGTAGCATTTTCTGATTTACATGTTCCAGAGATTAGCATGAGCATGTCATGTGAAATTCAAAGGTGATATATGGTAACTAATGAAAAAACACTTCTTTGATCTGTCTGATCAATGGATGACCACCATGTTTTTAGGCTAAAAAAAATAATGATGATGAAGATCATATGCATAAAAACAGTTTACTGTTACTTTGCTGGTGCTTTAAAAGCCAGTCTAGTATTAAGGGCATAAATAAGTTACAGCTTCAAATGACAGATGTATTGAGTCATTGCAGTAAGGGAATTCCCTGAAATGAAATGTGGCAATGTGTGGACTCTGTCCAGAATTCAGAGGCATTGCTTAGTCAATAACAGGATGTAAAATGACAGCTAAAGAATATACTTCCACCCACTTAGCCGAAAGTGAGAATAATTTCTCTCTCCTTTTCTGGTTTAAAGGCTACAGGAATAATCCCCAGGTTGGACAAGAGAAAAGTGAGCTGAATTGGTCGAGGACTGGAATACTTTCAACCTATCTTTAAGTTTGATTCCTGTCATGGGTCGGTCGATACTTAACATGAACACCATTAAGAAATTCATGTATGTGAGGGAATTCTTCCATTCTTAAGTCATTATTAGAAGGTACAAGGAACTTGTGTTCTCGGCTTTGAAACTCTACTTGGAAATTCCAGGAGAAAGTAAAATTGCTGACCATACATAGAATGTTGTCTTACTGACTACAAACAGTGCTCTTGGTTCTTATTACTGTCTTGCTTCCTGTTCTGCTTCTGAAGGCACTGGGTTTGGGAAATAGTGGAAATCTTTTAGAGTACCCATTCAACGTTTTGACCACCCCAGAAAACAGCGTCCCCTTAGGCTGGCATCTTTGGTGGTATATGCCCAGTTTGCACTTTTTAATTTTTTTACAGAGTGGGAAAGTGGCAGAGGCTGCTTTGCTCAGTTGCCTGCTCTTATGCCAGTCATGTGTGTAGAAGTTTCCTGATGCCATTTATGGGTATGGGGATACCTTATTTTATCTCCTGCTTATTCAGTTAGATCTTGCCCAAGTGTGGTTAACAATAGGGTTCTGGGTAGAGACCACCTCTTATTAACTCGGTGATCTTAGGCAAAGGACTCAGTCACTATTTCATACATTCACATTCCTCCTTAAAGGGCTCACAGGTTTGCTGGGATGATTTAAAGGGACAAGTCACGTACAGACTGCAGTGACACACAGTCCCCTAATGGCAGGGGCACAACACCACAAAAGGGTCTTTTTACCTCCCGCTTCTCATCTGCGCAGGTTGGCAGATCCTTGGTCCATGTGGGCTGCTGTAACAGACCAGGTGGCTTCTAAACAACAGACATTGCTTTCTTACAGTTCTGAGGTTGGTCAGTCAAGATCACCATGCCAACAGATTCTGTGTCCCGTGAGGGCCACTTCCTGTCTCATTGAGAGCTGTCTTTTTGCTGCATCCCCTAAGGAGACTTCTCTCCTAAGGGCCCTGTCCTGCCCATGAAGGCTCTAGCTTCCTGGCCTAATCACCTCCCAGAGGCCCCATTTCCAACTGCCAGCATACCAGGGGCTGGGCCTCAACCTGTGAATTGTGGGTGAACACAAGCCTCCCGTCTACAGTAGCTGTGGAGTTCCCTTGTCTCAGTCACTGGCCTGAGGGAAGCTCCGTCTGGATAAATGTTCTCATGAACGTCAAGCAGCTAAAGGGAAGCTGGCAAATCATGTTATGTCTCTCAGTGCCTCCACCCAGAAGTGATACATCCATTTGAGTCCTGTTTATTGGCCAAAGAAAGTTTCATGGCCCAGGCTTGCTTCAGAGGAGATGAGGCAAAGGGATGCAACTCAGAAGGAAGAGGAGGAGGACATCTGTGAGCAGTTCCTGAGGACCATCCCAACACATAAAGCACTTAGCACAGTGTGTGGCCTTTATGTGTTCAAGACACAGTACCTATATGGTAATTGCTCTGTAAGTGTGGCCTTGGAGTCTGGGTGCCTACACCCCACCCCGAGAGCTGCCAGCCATCCCATTTGAGAGCCATCCTGCACCCAGAGTGGATGGGCATTTTTTCCAGCAAGGCCAGCTCACCATCTGGGCCTGGTAGGCTGCCTCTTTGCCTGGCTTCCAGTCTGTCCTCTGGGGGCCTGGCTCTGCCCTGGGCTGGTGGACCCTTGTGTGCACCCTGCCCAGCCATTCTGAGTCTGCCTCTGCTAGCAGAGACCAGCTCCTCGCCCCATCCCCAGCCCCTGCTTTCCTTCCCAGCTCTGTGCTGGTGGAATTAACTCAAACTATGTTTCATTTATCTGTGTGATGGCTCAGAAAGCCTATTTACAGTTGAAAGAGAAGGAAGAATAGATAATTTCTAAAGAGTAAAGAACAGACTCTTTAATGTTCACACTTGTAGTGAGCCTTAGTTTCTTGCTCAGGGTAGTTAAATGCCTCACTTAAAAAGAAAAAAATTGTCTCCTAAGCATGAATTAGCACCTGTTTAAATAGAGCTTATGTTACCGGTGAATAGTAGAAATGCCAAGTGCATCCTGGAATAAATTATTCACTTGATGAGCAAAGAACTAATGGATTGTAGCAAACGTGGTCACCATGATCTAGACTCATATTATGTAAAGCCGTTTGTGTCCCACAGAGCAGATTTGTGAACGTTTATATCCCACAAAACAGATCAGTAGTAGATCAATAGTAGAAAAATGCCAAGTGCATCCTGGAATAAATTATTCACTTGATGAGCAAAGAACTAATGGATTGTAGCAAACGTGGTCACCATGATCTAGACTCATATTATGTAAAGCTGTTTGTGTCCCACAGAGCAGATTTGTGAACGTTTATATCCCACAAAACAGATCAGTAAAGCACCAAAGACAGAGTTCAACCTAAGGAAGTGAATCTTTAAAATGTTCCATTGGAAATCAAACAGACAAGCAGGAAATATCCTCTTCTATGTTTATGTGTTATTGGCTAGACTGGATGATTCTAGTCTGACAAGTGTTTAAAAACATTAGTTACCAGGATTATTTCCTGTGATTTTAAACTAGGCCCAGGAAGGATTCTCTGCCTCTCTAACTCACTGGTCAAGAAATGGAAGTTGAGATGTCTCTTGAGTGTGTTCTAATGGATCTTAGTGTGTGCATTACCATATCGGTCTCCACTGTAGGTAGCATACATTAATTCCACTAATGGACTTCTCTTACTGTGGGTTGACATTTCAGTTTGTTTTTGAAGAAACTTTGACTTCTTTGAACTCTGTTGGGTGTGGCTTATTGACTTATTTCAGTATAATCATAGTCTATGATGTATCATATGTAATATATTTGAGAAGCTCAAAACTATTGGACTTAAGATTTCCTTTCCTCCCCTCTTCTATATAACAGCCATGTACTAATTTCTGGCTAGTCTTTCTAGGAGTTTTCACTGCTCTTTACAGACTGCTGTACATATCTCGGGTTTATACCTGTATAACAGATTCCAGTTCTTATATTTTAGCATCAAAGATCAAGAAATCTGATGAATCTTCTGAACTTCTGGGACAAGGCAGTAGCTGTAATAAGTTATATTTTCATACTGAATTGATTGGTAGATGGCATAGTTAGGCAGAGGGAGAGTTTTGGGAAAGATAATCCAGAAATATTTCTTGCAGTGTATATACTACGGACATTTAAAATGAAGAAATTGCCTGTGATTCATACTTTCACAGACTGCACAGAACAGTTCAGAATACAACATAAATTGTGAGGTACATTGAAATGCCAAATGGTGGTTGTCAAGAGACCTTTTTACCAAAAAGTACATTTTTATTTTTATCAGAAATAGAGAAAATGAGCCCAGTTTCTAAAATCACAAATTAAGCTCTTAAGCAGGACTAATGGAGAACAATAAAGAACTTGGCAGAGTGCGCCAGGTAGGTTTAGCTACAATGGAAAATCTCACTGTTGCCTAATATATGAGGTGGGTCCAAGCTGAACTACCTTACTCGGTATCAAGACTGGGTATCAGAGCCATCAGGTGATAATATGGTTCTTTATTCTCTAAAGTAGACTGTGAGCTTTGTCACTATATTGTTTTCTCTGAGTTGAGCTATTATTGTGCTCCTGCCAATAAGCTTTTAGGTCTCATTCTGCAATAACATAAGGAGTTGAGAAGATGAGATTCATTGAAATAAAAGCACTAATTGGCAAACTCATCATCAACAGATATTGATGGAGAGTGTCTTCTATGCAAAAGACATTTTGTTAGGAGATTATGAGGACTTTGATGTAAAAATCATTTATGTCCCATATACTCTGTTCCAAATGGTGGGGGATATACAAAGACTAGAGCAGAGCCCCTCTCTCAAAATGTTTACAGTTTTATAATTACAAATATAATATGATTACAGTGTGATGAATAATACAGAAAAACACAAAATAGCGTAAGAACACTGTCTTCAAAAGACTTGCTTAAACAAAGTACAGTTAGAAAAATAAGTAATGCATCCTGTCTTATGTAGTAGTAATGTATTATAACAAAGTTGACTTTATTCCAGTAATGCAAAGTGGATATAAAATTTGAAAAGCAATTAGTGTAACTTATCACATTAACAGAAGGAAAGAGTAGACCCATATGATTATTTCAAAAGAAGAAGAAAAAGCATTTGTTGAAATTCTATACCCACGCATGATAACATTCTCAACAAACTAGAAATAAAAGAAAACTTTATTATTCTAATAGAGGATTTCTTTAAAAGGAATCACATATTGTCATGAAATGTTGAAAAATTACTGCATGGATTGTGAAACAGAGATGTCATCTGTCATTTGTGTTTGACATTGTACAGGAGGTCATATCCAATGCAAGAAGGCAAGAAAAGGAAATAAAAATATAGTAATTGAAAAGGAAGTAGTAAAATTACTGGGAGAAGACATGAGCATGTACATTTGAAAATCCAAAATAAACTACAGATCTATTTAGTGAATTAATATCACTGGATTTACCACAGCCACTGGAGGCAGGCAATAGGAAAAACTAATTCTACAATAAAACTAAAAACCTTTTTCCTTTACATTAGCACAAAAATATTAAATACTTAAGGAGACTGGCAAGACCTTTTTAAAATTCTCCAGATCTATAGAGTAGATACAATTCCAATTAAGTCCCAACAGGTATGCTTGGTGTGTTTGTGTGTGTGTTAAGCTAATTCTAAAATTTGCATGAAAGTGCAAAGGGCCATGAATAGCCAAGAAAATCTTGATGAATAGGAACAAAATTAGCAAACTGCTTCCAGATATCAAAATTTATAAAATTAGATGAATTAAAGCAGTGTGGTGCAAGAATAAATGGATCAATTAACAGGATAGAGAGTGTGACAGAAAGTATATAGGATAAGTGTGTACTTTATTATTGACAGGTACTTGATTTATGTCAAAAGTGGCATGCACAGAAATGTAGTGGGCAAGAGATGGTCTCTTAAAAAATGGGGCTAAGTTAGTTGTATATCTGTATTAAAAAAATGGATCTTGATTTCTCTTTCACACCATACCTCAAAATCATTTTAATGTGGATTATAGATTAATTTAGAAATTGAAACAGCGAGGCTCCCAGAAAATATAATAAAAAAAAGTCTTCATCAACTTGATCTAGCAAAAAAAGAATTCTTACGCAGTTTTAATAATCCCAATCTATTATTAGTAGTAGACTGGGCTACATTAAAATCAAGTAATTTTGTCTATAAAAGATTCCGTTAAGAGAGTGCTAAGGTAAATTACAAAGCCAGATATATTTCTAACATACATTGTATGACAAAGAGTTTTTATCCAAAAAATATAAAAAGCATGTACAAATCAATAATAAAAACAGACAATCCAAAAGAAAAGTTATCAAGACATTTGAACAAGAAATTCAGAAGGATATATCCAAATAGCTATCAAATCTATGAGAAGTTGCTTGATTTCATCTGTCATCAACAGTTAAAACAAAATTGTACACCATTATATAACTACCACAATGGCTGAAATAACATGATTGACAACAAGTGTTGTTGAAAATAAGGAACATCTGTAACTCTCATAACTTGTTGTAGGACTATAATAAATAGAACCACTATGGAAAACTGCATGCATTTACTAATTTGAACATATGTATATCTTATGACTAAGCAATTTAAATTCCAAGTATATATCAAATAAATGTGTGCACCAAATGAATGTTTATTGAAGCATTATTTTAGTAGTCTCCAATAGGATGCCTGCCTCCCTCATACCCAGTATAGTTGAATATCCTATATTCCTGTATCTTATATTCTAATAGCCAATATAGTTGAATAACAATGCATTCTAATTACTCATACAACATAATACATTAAGCAATGAAAAGAAACTATATACTTATAGGTCTCTATGCAATAATGTGGCTGATTCAGATACAGTAAGAAGTGAAAGAAGACAGATGTATACTGTATTCCATTTATGTGAAGAAACAGGCGAAGCTATATTATGGATATAGAAATTAGAATTATTGATTACTTTTGAGGGTGAAATGGGAACTAGGGAGGCTTCTGGGGTGCTGATAGTGTCTCCTTTTTTAGGAAGTGGTTATTGAGGAACATTTATTGAACTATACACTGAAGAGTTGCACACTTTATGTATATTATATTCAATGACAATTTATTTTAAAAAAAAGAAAAATGTATATAGTGCCCTTCTCCTTGCTTGCTGCTGATTTCTGGCTATACCTCCTCAGACTCTGTGCCTCTCCCATCCTGCTTTCTTGAGCCTTGGGCTGTGATGCTCTTTGTCACTGCTCTGTTCCTGTGAGTGGCTTCTTGTCTCTCCACATCATCACCAGCTGCTTTGGGCAGCCTTCCAGGCCATTCATTGTCCATACCATGCTGTATTCTGATGGTGTGTTTATTTACCTTCCCACTGCCTATTCACTTTTTAATAAATTCCTGTGGAGCTCTTTCAGGAGCAATTGTTCAGCACATTGTAACCTTCTGGGTTGAGGAGCCTAGGAAGAAGAGCTCTTGGTAGGACTGGTCTGAATCACGGCTTTTGAGTGGAATTTGGGCAGCAAATAGCCTGCTTGGAAGACCAGTGGGTTAACAAGTATGAAGAGAGAACGGTGTTTATTTACAGGGAGGAATGTTGGATGTGAAACATCCACAAAGGTAGGATAGGACCAGACCTGGAAGCTTGAAGATTGAACAATAAGCCTTAGGGATTGGGGTTTATTCTGTAAGCAAGGGAAAGTATTTGAATAGGCACTTTATTTAGCAAGTTCAGGTTTGAGAAAATCTGCTGGTGGCATGCAGTGTTGAGGAACTAGTACCTGAAATTGGGGAGATCAGTGTCAAGTCTCTTAGTGGTAGAGATGGTATGTAACAAAAGGGTGTAGTAGATGTAGAAAAATTGAGGAGGGACAGATGCAAGAAGTACTGTGAAATAAGCATTCATGGGACTTGGTGCCTGATTGGATGTGAGGAGTCTGAGAATGCTCATCCATTCAGCAAACATGTATTGGGTGCCATTGGGTGTCTCTGCAGTTGTTGGCATGATGGATACAAGGGTGAGCAAGGAAAATACCAAAAACTCCTTGAGAGTTGGATTTATGCCTTATTCATCTTTGTATCTTGGATCCCAGCCATTTGATTATCTTAATCCTTATTATCAATGTTATTATAATCATAAATGAGCAAACATTCCTATTTCTTCTCTCTATAAGGAACTAAGCCTCAGGGTTGGAAAGATTCAAATGTACATGATTGGGCCTCTGACTTCAGATTGCTTATGGTCTAGTCCTTCAGAGCTCACCTTTAATGTCACCTCTAAAGCTAAAGCCTGGTTAGGTTCCACGCCCACGTGGTGCCATGACATCTTGGGCAGGCATTTGTTACGCTCTTAACATACTCCTTAACATACCGTTCTTCTAATTGCCTGATTATTTGTCTTTTTCCCTCAATGGAATGTGTGAGGACAATAACAGTGTCTTATTCATAACAATGTACCTTTAATGCCCAACACAGTACCTGGGAGACATCCAAGACATCCAGTGTTTGTTGACTTGACCATTGGAAGAGTGAAGAGGTGAATGTATGAATGTACTAAGAGAGGCAGGACTTAATATACAAGAGTGAAAGAACAAGGTGGCATATGCTACTTGCTAGGTAAGTGCTATAGACATTAAATGCAACAAGAATTCGGGGGAAAGAACCATCAGAAACTCCATGAGGAACTACTGAAAAGGGTTATAGTCAGCGTGAAATGGAGATCACAGATGAGGCTGCATCTAAACCAAGTGCAGGTTGAGATTCCATCTATTTTTTTTTTAACACCTGGGAAATAGGGGTTTCATGGCCACTATAGTGACCTATTCCAATACCTAATGCTATTGTCTACAGTGATTTTTTTTGTTTTAACTTTTATATATCTCAGTTTTAGAGTGAGAACATAAACTTTTTAATTTTCCCCAAGTACTTTGGTTTGGATTTGTTGCCTAAATCTGCCAGTTCATTATTTAGCCTTCAGCCTGCTCTGGCAGAGTGCGCTTGATCAGAGATGGTAAGACAGTGCAGCCGGGAATGTGTCAGAACTGCCAAAATCCCCTCAAAGAACTCCTGGTCTTGATCATTAAGGAATTCTACGATGATTAACTGACTTGTCTGTTTCCAAACCTTTTTAATTCCCTAAGATACTGCTTTAAATCCATGACAAGTGCACACATTGCTTAAAACCTGTCCTAGAAGATTCCTAATACATCTTAAAAAAAAAAACTTATTTTAGAATAACTTTGGATTTACAAAAACATTGCGAAGAGAGTAGAAGCATTTCCTGTATGTTCCTCACCCACTTTCAGTTTCCCTTAAATCCCAAACTCCAGACTTTATTAGAATTTCACCATTTTCAAATTAGTGTCCTTTTTCTATCCCAGGATCTAATCCAAGATAATGCATTGCATTTCATTGTCATGCATCCTTAGTCAGTCTTGATCTGTGACAGTATCTTACCCTTTCCTTGTTTTCATGACTTTGACATTTTTTTTCCAGCTTTATTGAAGTATGATTGATTTCTAAAATTTTAAGATATTTGATGTGAATATTGTGATCATTTGATATATGTACACATTGTGAAAGGATTACCACCCTCAAGTTAGTGAAAATATCCATCTCATATATTTATCTTTTTCTTTGTGTGAGAACATTTGAGTTCTATTCTCTTAGCAAATTTCAGTTATGTAACACAGTGTTATCAACAACTATAGTCACCATGTTCACCGTAGATTTTCTTCATCTTACAGCTGAAAGACTATACCCTTTACCAATCTCCCTGTTTCCCCAAGCCCACCACCCCTGGCCACTGCTTTTCTACATTCTGTTTTTATGAGTTTGGATTTTTTTTTAAAGTGATACATTGGAGTATTTATTTTTCTCTATCTGGCTTTTTCACCTAGTCTAATGCCCTCCAGGTCCATCCACGTAATAGCAAATGGCAAGATTTCCTTTGTTCTCATGGCTCTGTAATATTCATATGTATCTATATATGTATGTCACATCTTCTTTATATATTGATTCACTGATGGAAACTTAGGTTGTTTCTATGTCTTGGCTGTTGAGAATGATGCTGCAGTGAACATGGGAGGGCAGGCTTCTCTCTGAGATCCTGTCTTCATTTCCTGTGGATAGACAACCAGAATTGTGATTGCTGGACATTTGGTACTTCTATTTTAATTTCTTGAGGACCCTCCATACTGTCCATGGTGGCGGCACTAATTCACATCCCCACCAACAGAGCATAGGGTTCCCTTTCCTTCACATCTTTGCTAATACTTGTTTCATGTCCTTTTCATGATGGCCATTCCAGCAAGTGTGAGGTAACATCTCATTGTGGCTTTGAGTTCATTTCCTTCATGATCAATGATGTTAGCACCTTTTCATGTACCTGTTGGCCATCTGTATGTCCTCCTTGGAAAAATGTCTGTTCATTTTCTCATTTTTTAATCAGATTTTTTTGCAATTGATTTGTATGAATTTTTTATATAGTGTGGATATAAACCCCTATTGAATATATGATTTGCAAATACATTCTCTCATGGAGTAAGTTGCCTTTTCATTTTGTTGATGGTGTCCTTTACTGTGTTTTTTTTAGTTTAATATAATCCCATGTGTTTATCATTGCTTTGATTTCATTTGCTTTTGGTGTCAATTCCTAAAAGCATTGCCAAGACAGACATCAAGGACTTACTCCTCTATTCTTCTAGGAGTGTGTTTTGGTCTTAGGTCTTCAATTTAAGTCTTTAATCTACTTTGAGTTGACTTTTATAATAGGTGCAAGATAAGGGTCCAGTGAAATTTGTCCAGTTTTGTGTGTAACTCTCCAGTTTTCCCAGCATCATTCATTGTGGATACTATCCTTTCCCATTGTGTATTCTTGACTACTTTGTTGCAGATTAATTGACCATATATGCATGGGTTTATTTCTGGGCTTTCTATTCTGTCCTACCAATTTCTATGTCTGTTTTTCTGCCAATACTCTACTATTTTGTTCACTATAGCTTTGTAATAGTTTGAAGTCAGGAAGTGTGATGCCTCCAGCATTGTTCTTTTTCAAGATTGCTTTGGCTATTAGGGGTCTTTTGTGTTCCCATACAAATTTTAGGATAATTTGTTCTACTTCTGTGAAAAATACAAAAAATCAAAATGGAATTTTGATAGGGATTGCATTGAATTTGTAGTTTGCTTTGGATTCTATGGGCATTGTAGCAACATTAATTCCTTCAATCCTTGAGCATAGAATATCTTTCCATTTACTGGTGTCTTCAGTTTCTTTTAGTGTTCAGTACAAATCTTTTACCTCTGGTTAAATATTATCCTGGGTATTTCATTTTTTTTCTTTCAATTGCAAATGGGTTTTTTTCTTAAATTCTCTTTCTGATAGTTTTTGTTAGTGTACAAAAGTGGAACTTATTTTTGTATATAGATTTTGTATCATTAAAATTTACTGAATTTGTTTATTATTCCTAACAATATTTTGGTGGAATATTTAGGGTTTTCTGTGTATATCATGTCATCAAGAAATAGAGGCAGTTTTACTTCTTCCTTTCTGATTTGGGTATGCCTTTTATTTCTTTTATTCCCTAATTTTCTTTGGCTAGGATTTCCAATATTGTGTTGAATAGAAGTGGGGAGAGTGGGCATCTTTTTCCTGTTCCTGATCTTAGAGGAAAAGTGTTCAGGTTTTCACCATTGGGTATGACATTACTGTATTCTTGTCATATATAGCCTTGGTTATGTTGAGATAGTTTTGAGAGTTCTTATCATGACTGGATGTTGAATTTTATTAGATGATTTTTCTGTATCTATTGAGATGAACATACGATTTTTATCCTTAGTTTTGTTAATGTGGTGTATCATATTAATTTGTAGGTGTTAAACCAGCCTTGCATCTCTGGAATAAATCACACTTGATCACGGTATTTGATCATTTTAATGTATTGCTGAATTCAGTTTGCTAATATTTTGTTGAGGATTTTTGCATCAATGTTCATCAGGGATATTTGCCTATAACTTTTGTTTCTTGTAGTTTCCTTGTCTGGTTTTCATGCTATGGTAATGCTGGTTCATAAACTGAGTCTTGAAATGTCCCTGCCTCTTCTATTGTTTGGAAGAGTTTCAGAGGATTGGCATTAATTGTTCTTTAAATGTTTGGTAGAATTCACCAGTGAAGCTATCTTGTATGGGACTATTTTTGTTGGAAGGTTTTCAATTACTGATTCAGTCTTCTTACTAATAATCAGTCTGTCCAGGTTTCTATTTGTTCATTAGTCAGTCTTCGCAGGTTGAATGTTTCTTGGAATTTATCCATTTCTTATATGTTGTCCAGTTTGTTGGTATAGATATCCACATCTTTTTGAAATTTTGTGTTACTCCATTTCACTTTTACAAAAGACCTATATTTGTGCCCATTTTTGCTAAACAACAAAAAAAAATTTTCAAAGAGTATTTTCTCCTTAAAAAAAAAGGAAAAAAGAAAAAATAGTGTTCAGTGTTTGTTTTGCAGTGAGCCATTGTAGAGGCAGTGTGCACCCCAAGCAGCAAGACTGGACCTGCCAAGCAACCTCCCCATGAATTATACACATAGTCTGATCATCAAGTTGCCATAGCTTTGAACTGTGTCTGTGAGCATCTGTGCTTTATCTCAATTTATTTTTTATATCTGTTAGCAAGATGTATCCTAAGGTATCAGAAAAGACTTAGGTTTTTTTTTTTTTTTTTTTTTGGTGTAGTGACACTCAAAAGTTTTTTCACATAAACTAATGCTAATTGCTCCTTCACTTTATACCATTTTGACTTAGGAAAGTTTTCATAGGCACACTCTACTTTTGAATATTGGGGGAAAATGGTACATAATTGTTCATACTGGTCTCTTATGATCCTTTGTACTTTTTGGTGTCATTGTAGTGTCTCCTTTTTCTCTACTTGAACTCTTTCTTGTTTCTCAATGTAGGCATTTATCACTGTGAACTTCTCTCTTAAAACTGCTTTTGCCTCATTCTGTAAGTTTTGGTATGTTATATTTCTATCTTCCTTTGTCTCAAGATATTTTTTATTTCTCTTTTTATTTCTTTTTTTGACCCATTGATTGTTCATTAGCATCTTGTTTTCATCCCCTGATATTTGTGAATTTTCATATTCTTCTTGTAATTGATTTCTAGCCATACCATTATTGTTGGAAAAGGTATTGATATGTTATCAATTTCCCTAAACATACGAAGACTTTTCTTGTGGCTTAACATACGATCTTTCCTAGAGAATGTTCCATGTGTGCTTGAGAAGAATGTATTTGCTGCTGATGGATGGAATGTTCTATAAATATCTTCTAAGTTCTTCTGGTCTAATGTGTAGTTTAAGTCCAATGTTTCCTTATTGATTTTCCATTTGGATGATCTATCCATTTTGAAAGTGGAGTATTAATGTTCCCTGCTGTTATTGTATTGTGATCTGTTTCTCCCTTCAGGTTATATTTGTTCCCTTTGTTAATATTTGATTTATATACTCAGATGCTTTTATGTTGCGTACCTGAATATTTACAAATATTATATCCTTTTGTTGGATTGACCCATTTATTGTGTAATGCCTTTCTTTGCCTCTTATTACAGTCTTTGTCTTAAAGTCTATTTTGTCTGGTATATTGCTACCCCAGCTTTCATTGGGTCTCCCTTTGCATGGAATATCATTTTCCCTTCCTTCACTTTCAGTTTGCATGTGTCCTTAAAACTGAAGTGAGTTTCTTGTAGGCAGCATACCTTGTGTTTTGAATCCATTCAACCATCATGTCTTTGGTTGGAGAAGTTGGTCCATTTATATTTAATTATTGATAGGTATAGACTTACTATTGCCATTTCTTAATTGTTTTCTGGCTGTTTTTTAATTCTTTTGTTCTCTCTTATGCTCTCTTCCTTTGTGATTAATGATTTTCTGTAATGGTATACTGAAATTCTTTGTTTATATTTTGTGTATCTACTATAGGTTTTTGCTTTGTGGTTACCATGAGGCTTATATAAAGCATATTATATCCATAACAATCTATTTCAACCTAACGACTTAGATTTGAACTGCATACTAGAGCTCTATATTTTTACTCTGTTCCCTCATTCTTTATGTTTTTGATGCCACAATTTTTCCTTGTGTAGCTATTTAGATATTATTATAGTTATAGTTATTTTTACTATTTTTGTCTTTTCTTACCTTCATACTGGATTTGTAAGTGATTTACCCACTACCATTTCAACACTAGAGTATTCTCATTTTAAGAAAAGTTTAACCTTTACTGGTGAGTTTTATGCTTCTATATGTTTTCCTGTTTTTAGTGTCCTTTCATTTCAGTTTGAAGAAGTCCCTTTAACACTTCTTGTATGGCTGTTCTAGTAGTTATGAACTTCTTTAGCTTTTGCTTGTCTGGAAAACTATCTCTGTTTCATTTCTGAAGGATAGCTTTGCAGGGTTGGTTGGCAGTTTCTTCCTTTAAACACTTTAAATGTGTTATGCCACTCTCTTCTGGCCTGCATACTTTCTGCTGCAAAGTCTGCCGTTAATCTTATGGGTGTTTTCTTTTACATAACAAGTTGTTTTCTTTTGGTGCTTTTAAGTTCTTTCCTTGTCTTTAATTTTTGACAATTTGTTTATAATGTGTTTCAGTGTGGGTCTTTTTGGATTTATCTTTTTGGAACCCTATAGGCTAACTGGATCTGGACAACTGTTTCTTTCCCAAGATTAGGGACATTTTTAGTCATTACTTATATGAATAAGCTTTCTGTCCTTTCCTCTCTCTCTTCTCCTTCTGGGACCCTCAATATGAATATTAATCTACTTGATGGTATCCTATAAGTCCCTTAAACTATCTTTGGTCTTTTTCATTTATTTTCTTTTTGCTCCTCTGATTGATTGAATTCTACTGCCCTGTCTTTGTGTTTACTTACTCTTTGTTCTACTTGCTCTCATCTATCGTTGATGCCCTCTACTGAATTTTTTCAGTTCACTTATTGTATTCTTTTGCTCTGTGGTTTCTGTTTCGTTTTTTTCTTATATATTCTCTTACTTGAAATCTCACTTTGTTCATACATTGTTCTCCTGATCTCAGTGAGCATCTCAGTGACCAATACTTTGCACTCTCTGTCAGGTACATCATTTATCTCCATTTCATTAAGGTCTATTCCTGGAGTTTTAGCTTGTCCTTTTGTTTGGAATATATCCCTCTGTTTCTTCGTTTTTCTTGACTCTGTGTAGGATTGTGCCAGCTTTCCCATCTTGAAGGAGTGGTTTCATGTATGAGATGATCCTTATCATTCAACCCTGCCCTTGTTTTTAGTTGTCTCTCAAACGTTTGTGACTGTCCAAGCTACCTCCTTTGTTCTTAGTGGCTCAGAGTAGCTGAGGATGTGCCAAGACCTGTCAGTGTCCAAAAAGGGAGGAACTCAGTCAGTCCCTAAATGCAGGCTGACTGGAAGCCAGATCCTCATCTATCAACTTTTAAAGTAGGCAAATAGACCTCTCTGGGAAAGACTTGGAGATGGGCTTTTCTGTTAGATGGGCTGTCTCTGTGTTGAGCTTTGGGGAGATAGCTTGTTAAAAACTGTATTTTTGTCTGCTACAGTCCTGTGAAACCTGTGAACTCAAGCCTTCCTGGCCACTGGAGCCAAGCAGCCAGGAGTTCATCTGCTGGAAAGCAGCCACAAAAGTCAGGTGTTTACACAAACTCTTTTCAGGGAGACATCAGCAATCTGGAGTGGGGCCAAGGAGGAATACAAAGATGGTGCCTCCAAGACTCTTAGGTTTCCAGAAATGATTGCAGTAAGACCCTAGATATATGTTAAATTAGAAGCCTGCCCTTCAGGCTGTAGCTTTTAATATATGTAAGTTAACCTCTTTCAGGGAAAAACTGGGAGATAGGCCTTTCTATCTGCTATGTATACTCTGAGCCTTGGGGGAATAGTCATGGTGATTCCTCATGAACCCCTTAAGAACTGTTTCTTTGTTTACTGTGTGTCTTATGGGTTTTATGGATGCGAGCCCTGTTGACTTTCAAAGCTAGGTGTTTTGGGGTCCCATCTCTCAGGTGGAGTTCTTGAAAGTTGTGGTGCTCTATACTGGGTCCCTACTCTTTGCTCCTCAGGTTGTAGCTGGGAGTTGGGACTTCCCTCCTGACTGTATGGTGCCGTGCCAGGGGTGGGGTTTATGATAAGAGTGTGTCTCAGCCTTTCCTACCATTTGAATGTGGGTTTTATCTCATTTGCCTGATATGTAGTAATAATTCATCTAGTTTCTGGGTTTCTTTTAAAGGAAATAGTTCCATGAGTAGCTATAGATTTGGTATGTCCCTGGAGATTAGAGGTGACTTCAGGAGCCTCATATGTCACTATCTGGGACCAGAATCCATGACCTTTACAGTTTAAGGAGTACTACTTAGATATTTTGTAGATTGTCCCTCATTTTGTGTTTCTCTGATTTTTTTTTTCATTTTCAGACTAATTATAGGTTTTTGGAAAGACTATCACAGAGGAGAAGGTGAGATTTGGTCAAAATAGTGTTTGCCAGGTTTCTCTCCACTTTACAGTTATTGTTCTTCCCTTTCCACAGACTATTTTTTTAAGTAAGACATTAAGTACTAAATCCCCATACTCAACAACTCCTGAACTGGGGAGTAGCTGCATTTATTATTTGGCATTTTTCTCTAAGGAAAATGTATTGTTGTACAATCACTTTATGTCAGTAGATCTCTTGGATATTTATTTCATACTGAGGGTGTAAATTATATGTTATTTGTTCCTTAAATTGTTCCCACCCTAGGTATTAGGAACACTTTCAGATTTCACCCGTATTCCTTGGAAATGCCTTCATCATTTTATTTTTTTGAACATTTCTTTACCTTCTGGTATTGCAGAATGCTCCAGGCTCACCTGGCACTTTTTCTGCCCCTCCCTAATATATTCTTAAAGATATTTTTTTTCATACAAATATTTAAAAAGGAGATATTTCATTTTTCAGCCCCAACTGAGTCTACTCTCAAAAGGCTCCAGTAAGAGAAATGCTTAGTGTCATATATCCAGTGGAAGTTCAATACACATATTTTTACAAAGATGAACACCTTCATCTGAACTTTTATAAAATTCCTGAAATATCCTTAATTATAACCCATAACCCCAGCCTATGAGCTCTCATTCAGGTAATGAAAAGAAGTCTTCTACTAAACAAATGACAACACATGCTGAGGTGCAGGATTTTATATCACATCCTATTATAATGTGTGCATATGTGTGTATATAAATACTCTCTTTTCTTTTTCTCCAGTATCCATGGTCTGTTGTCTGAGAATCGGTTTCTGCCCTAGGGCATTAATAACTCTCTTCATATCCCCTGGTATTATTTTCCAATGCCTTTTTTCATGCTTAGAATACTTGGCCTCTGCATGGGGTTGGGGGGGGGAGAGTCTGTTCACCGTCACGTCAACCAGCATGGCTCTTCTTTTCGGAGCTAAGATACTACCCTCTGATATTTTAAATCCCCTTTGAAAACTAACTTGGAAACTTTTCAACACCAGCCCATTCATACTAAGAAAATATCTTGAAGAAGAATGAAGAAAAGGTGGGTGAAAAGAGGAAGAAATATAGTGAGATGGGCATTGAAATCATTGGAACATGTAGGGAGGGAGACACAACTTGGGGTGACATTTCAGGAGTGGGAAAGGGTAAGGAGTGTCTCCCACCTCTCACTTCAGGATGTTTCCTCCCCCTCTAGTCAGCCTACATACCTGTGCTGCTCCCAAACATCTACCAAGGAATTCCAGCTTCTTTGTTCTTCCAACTTGCTAGTTACACCATGAATGTAGGTGTATTGGGTGCTGGTTCATAAGGATACCCTTGCACACCGAAAGATTAATGTAATTACATTATGGCTGTAGCTTTTCACACACAAGGAAATATTTTTAAAAATGGAATAATGGCCAGACAACAGTTCCCAGGACTTTTCTGTAAGTGGCTTGTAAAAGGCATGCTTTATTCTTATTCTGTCTATTTTTTTAAGCAAAAACAAAGATAAATTGGGAGCCCATATCCTTTGAGTGTAAAAAAGGAAGAAAGAAAAGTGGATGCCCAGGGGTCATGTGAGCATGTGCAGTAAATCTCCTGATGCCTGGTATTAATACTTACGGAGCATGTGGGGAGGCAGTCACAAGAGGCAGGCCTTTTCCCTCTGTAACTTTTATATAGTTGCCTTTCTTATTGTATTAGGATAATTGCTTCCTATTTGGATACATCACTTAACCTGATTTTGTACTGGGTTTAGACTAACTAACGTAATTGGTATTGAGATCAAGGAAAGTAACTCAGTATGCTTGGGTAAAATGTGAATGTTAGGGTATTCAGGCAAAAAAGTTTGTAGATAGAGATGAACTAAAAGGGATGGAGAAGATAGTCACCTTCATTGGTCCTTCACCTCCTTCCTGTCTTTAAATGGTGGAAGGGTAGAATGTGCTTGTGGAGGCCACAGAACATGGTGAAAAGCTTGCTGATATGGCAACTTTTAAAGGGTCTCTGAGTTTCTGATACAGTTGTATCAGTACGCTTATGATACAGCTTCATTTTCATTTGCTCATATAATAAAAGGTTTGTAAGAATGAACATTTATTTCTTTGGCTTCATGCTATTGGTGACAAACTTTGAATATGATTACTATCAACAATAAAAAAATAGATTTAAAATTCTTTATTGATAAAACTACTTAAAAGAAAAATTAAGTGTCTTTCGTGGAGAGAGAATAATGACACCTTATATCCATTCATTAAATTTAATTACCACCAAAATAAGTGACCAGTACCTAGCCTACCATGTATTCTGGATCTCTTGCTTGCATGTTTCACACTACAGCACAAGAAGATAAACAGGCTCTAGAATAAAATTGTAGGGTGTCTGTGCTGTTAATACTGAAAGATAGTTCCCTTTTGGTATGAGCAGGGTCGGTTTCTAGTTAAATTTAACATTGTGTTGTTTTAGCCAAAGGACTTGTTTGTAGGAGAAGGAAATTTAATATAATCTGTGCCAGATGTAATTCCAAGATTAGCTGTCCAGTCTGAAGAGGATACCAGTTGGATGGGTTTATCATTGCATCAACATCTGTTTTAGCTTGGGGTAGTTATCAGTGTGGCATAGAAAAACCAAATGAATGATTTAAAATCTAATTTACTGCCACCCATCTCTATAGCAAAAGGACTACCATTCTAACATGGAAGGGTCTTCCTCATGCAGCACCTTCCTAAAGAGAGGTGAGGGTTCCAGGAAAGCTGTGTTGAAATTAGAGGCCAGGTGGCCAGCTAGCCTTGCTCACTTTGTACAATCCCCACAATTCAGATTTACATCCCAGAAGTTTCTAGATTACTACTTTAAATTGAACTTAAGGGTCGCTTGTAAAAACTTTAGACCAAAGTCAGACAGAGAAAGGCAGATACCATGCTATTTCATTTATATGTGGAATCTGAAAAACCCAAACAGACAAAAAAGAAATAGACCCATAAATACCAACAACAGACTGTTGGTTAACATGGGGCAGTTTGGGGGAGAGTGAAATATGTGAAGGGGGTAAAGAGGTACAAACTTCCAATTATAAAATAAATAGTTACAGGAATGGAAGTACAACATAGGGGATATACCAATTATATTGCAATATCTTGCCATGGTAACAGGGTAACCACACTTCCCATAGTGAGCATTTAGTAATGTATACAATTATCAAATCACTATGTTATCCATATGAAACCAATATAATGTTGCACATCAGCTGTATTTCCAATAAAAACAGTAAAAATTCCTGTTGTTCACTAAAAAGGAAATGAGACCTTTGAGCTTTTTCTCCTTTCTGTGCAAATAGGTAACAAAGTTATTAAAATATTCTGCTTATTCCTATTACATTAAAAAAAATGTACACCAAAGATATTGAATTCCTAAATGCCAAAGTTCTGCCATTCTTACAGCTTTTATAACCAGAAATAAAATTTTGAGTCTCATCACTTGAAGTGATCACAGGTTAACAGAATTTCTAGACATTAGCTTTGCTAAAGATGGCTCTTCTAAGTAGCTTAGCTGTCTGGGGGGAGATAATGAACTGCAGAGGTAGACTGTGATGTCTGGGAGATAGTTCCCGTGTTGACAGTACTGGCTTCCCACTGCCCACACAACCCCCCACCCGTGGCACGGCCCTGTTGCTGCTGAGGGTGGTGGCCCCCACTGAGGTCCCCTTTCCTACTATGAGGCTGTTCTGCTGCTGTCAGTTACGTCCAGATGCTGCAGCTGGGGCTGGCACAGAGGCTGGCATCCCCTTAGCTAATGTTCCTTCTTCCTCAGAGCCATAATGTGCCAGTGTGTGCTGAAGCCACTCTGTTCAAGTGGGAAAGATCTCTTCCCCTGAGAGTTGTACTCCTGCTGACCCTTTGTTACAAAGTAGTGCTGCTGTATGCTTCTAATGCCTTTGAGATTTTCTGTGAAACATCGACTTTGCTTTTTCTACCCTCACACCCGCTGGGATCCCCAAATATTTTACGGAGACAAAACTTTTAAGGCAGAACTAAGGGATAGGAGATGTGTCTTCTTCACACTGCCCCTCTCCTCCAGTGCCCGGGGCATGTCCTGATTTCTTATTCTCTTTTAGAGTAAATTCCTTCTTGGGAAGCTCACAGTTAGCTCATGCTTCAGCCCTTTGCTCATATCTGAACACTATTGGACTTGCCTGGGCTGAGTCTTGAAGCCACCTTCAGGCACCTGTCTAGGAAGTTTATCTCCTTCCTTGCAGTTAACTCTTCATGAGTGACAACATGGATGACTCAGTAAAGTGAGAGATACCACAGTCAGATAGCTCTTCCAGCCAGGATTTTCCAAAGAGAGAACAGAGAGCTTCATACAGTGCAAAGTAGAGGATTATTATTAACTTGCCAAAGAACAGCACTGAACCCTTAGAGGTTCCTCTCAGAGTTAAAATTCTGTTTGTAAAAAAGTGCTTGCCCTGGATGATGTTAACAATTGATTATAATGTGTACCAGAACTATAATATTTTTGTATGAATGGTAATAGTATCTTCATGAGTTGCGCAAACAAAATAGGAACTTTTGTGCTGTCTTAAGCAAGTGCAATATATGTGTTTTTCATTTATTGTTTTTTACTGAAGCCTCTTTATTTTTTCGATTCCTTGTGTTTGCACTGCTTTTATTGTGCCATTATTCTATTCGATGTGCTGGCAGCAGGAGGGCAAGAAAGGTAATGATTTCTCAGCAACTGGGTGGCGTGTGGGTGTGGGAGTGATCAGGCTTTGTAATCAGAAGAGAACCTGTCACCTTGTCTTTCATCTTGAGGTGTGATGGTGCTGTTTTCAATGCACAGGATCCAAAGAGATGATGACCTAGAATATTTCCATGATGTCTGGGAAATACAGTAAGATCATAAACAAAAACAAAAACAAGCAAACTAAAATACAAAAAAAGAACATCTTAAAAGAACAAAAGGTAAAAAAATTGGCAGAAAGAAAAGGCCAGAAGCTATAGCCATGTAGATATAGATATGAAGATAAATACAGGTAATATTTAGAACATTATTAGCATAGCTTTTTATTATTAGATTTTGCTTCCAAATTCTTTATAACCCCAAGTCTGCTTAGTTAAGCCCTTTGCTAATTTTTCTCTGCTAATTTTTGTTTCTCCAAGGAGCCTACTTGAAGCATATTGGAACCTGAGAAAAGAAGGAAATGTGTCCACAATTTTCCCTTAATTATCTTTGCTCAGATATTAATGTACAATAAACACATGCAAATAACTCATTTCACTAGCAATCCAAAGTATAGTACAATTTTTAACTCCTTGGGGAGGGTAAATTGTAAAAACCTTTTTACTAGTAAGTTGAGAACATACATCCAAAGAGTTAACACTGTTAAAACCCTTTCACCTGGAATTTTTTTCTTTAATATATTTATTTTAAGGAAATTGTTATATATGCTTACATTTTTCTTTGAAGATGTTACTCACAACCACTTTCATTCATTTAGTGAACAAACATTTATTGACATGATGATTCTGACACCAATTTTGATGTGTGTGTCAAAAAATTCCCCTATACTGCCTGGGAGTCTTACAGTCAGCTCAATCCTGACACTAGCTGGAGATGGCATCAGATCCCACAGGTTAAGGGCTCAGCCCTACAAGACTGTGTCCATTTCAGATACCAGTCGAAAGTCCATGTTGTTATCTCTGCTATGACCCATGAGAATCAGAGGTTCCCACCCTCCTTGTGTTTGGTTAGTTTTCTAGAACGGCTCACAGAACTCAGAGAAACATTTTACTTACTAGATCACCAATTCATTATAAAAGGATATAACCTAGGAACAGCCAGATGGAAGAGCTGCCCCTGCCAGCAAGCCACTCTCCCAGAACCTCCACGCATTCACTACCTGGAAGCTCTCCTGACCCTCCCCTGTTGGGTTTTATGGAGGTGTCATTACATAGGCATGATTGATTAAACCATTGGCCCCTGGTGATTGATTCAACCTCCAGCCTCTCTCCCCTCCTTGGAGGTTGGGGGCAGGGCGGTGGTGGGTGAGGCGGACTGAAAGTTCCAACCTCCAATCACAAGCTTGGCTTCCCTGGCCACCAGCCCCCATACTCAGGTGCTTTTCAAAGGTCAGCTCATTAATACAACAAAGGACACCTTTACTGCTCTCATCACTGGAAATTCCAAAGGTTTTAGGAGTTCTGTGCCAGGAAAGGGGATGACTAAACATATATTCCCTATTATAAATCACAGTATCTTAGACACCTACTCTATGCCAGCAGAGTTCTTGGCCTGGGAGATACTCCAGGAAAGAAGCCGAAGTCAGTGGTTGTGTTGGGCTTTAATTCTGGTGGGGGAAGGGGTGATAAACTAATCCGCATATATAACACCTTTAAAATTGGAAGTGCAATTGAAGACAAATAAAGCTGGGAACAGTTGTGGGGAGTGGGCGCCATTTTAATTAGGGGCATCAGGGGAAGCCTCTCCAAGAAGGTGTCATCTTAGCAGAGCTGATTTTAATCGGAAAAAGAAAAAAAATCAACAAAGGGGCCCAAAGAAACTTGGGGAGAGATTGGATATGCCTATGTCCATAGTCATCCATGCGTATGTCCATGAAATGTATGCAGTACTTTGTACATCTGACCCCTCAACAACTTGGAGGTTCACAGCACCAACACTTGCATGGTCAAAAATCCACTGATAACTTCTGACTGTCCCAAACTTAACCACTAATAGCCTACTGTTAACTGGAAGCCTTATGGATAACACAGTCGATTAACACGTTTGGTATGATACATGTATTATAATACTGTATTCTTACAATAAAGTTAGCTAAAGGAAAGAAAGAGATTTTTCAAATTGTTGCAAATCTCTGAAAATTTTTCCAATATAGCCATAGAAAAAATTTGCATATAAATGTACCTATGCAATTCCAACCTGTGTTGTTCAGGGGTCAACTGTCTATCAGTAGTGACTCAATAAAGCCATTAAAAAAAACTTAAATACCTCAAAACAGAGACTGTTAGATGACTTCCGATACACCCAGGCAAAGGAATGTCATACAGCAATTGGTATGGTAACGATGTAACATTTTTTCATGAATTTCAAGTGAGAAAAGAAGTTAAAAAAGCTACTTGAAATATACTTTGTGTATCTTTATGACCAGTATATTTATAATAGAGGACTATATGCCACATAGATGGAATGAAAGATAGGGAACTATTATAGTGGTTATTTCTGGGTTGTGGGATCATGCATAATTTTTATTCTCTACTTTTTCTTATCTGTTTTCCCCAAAAACTCTACCATCAGCAGGCATTGCCTCATACAAAGGAACTAAGAGCACTTAAAAAACCCATTCCTTCAGACTGCCTTCCTTCTGCCCCATAGGTTTGTTAGTCATCCACCAGACAAGCGCTATGAGGGTGGTTGTCCTCTCTGAATCATTTACTTCATGTCCCCAGCATCTGGCTTAGTGCCTGACACGTGGTATATGCATACTTTATAATAATTCTTGAATGAGTAAATACACAGAAACATGATGGAAAGCAAAGAATTACATTGTGAGCACTTCCTATGTGCCAAGCCAGTGCTAGGTGCCTTAAATACATCATTCCAGGCCATTCCTGCAGCAGGCGGGTGTGGGAGAATGGGATGCCCTTTAAAACTAGAACAGCTCACAGAAGCCAAGTGGCTGGACTCTGTAGAGCTGGGCTGAGACCCACGTGAGTCTCTATTTTACTGCCTCCCTGCTTCAATCCCCTGACCTGTCCCCATCCAGTGGACCTGACCAGAAATAAAGACAGTTCAGAGGATGAGAGGTCATTTTTTCCTTTATTAGCTAAGGATAGAAGCTAGAAAGAATGAGGTCCAACTGGACTTTCATAAAACATTAAGGTATTGTTAATAGCTTTTTTAAATGTGGAGACAACATTTGATAAGATAGGCTGGCAGAGGTGAAAGAATCCTGGGTGTTGTGTAATTGGCTGGTCTGGGCTTTTGTCCTGGTTCTGTTTCCTCCTCTGTGATGTCTCTGTGTATTATATATAGTTTTGGCTGTGTGTAACAGAGTTCAGAATTGGCATGAGAGAACACTTCATTTTACATGAGTCCAGACATGGGCAGCCCACAGGAACATGGGAAGGCTGCACAACCTCCAGTTTCCCCAAGCTTCCTGCCCTGACCTCCCTCCTGTGAAGCCCTCCTTCTCAGGATCCAAGGGGGAGCACCCATATCCACACCCATTTTCCCCACCTTGGAATGGAGGAGCCAGAGAAGGGGCATGCACCCTCCCCTTTGGGAACATAACTTAGAAATGGCACCATCACATTCCCAGCCATCTCCATAGTCACATACCACACCTAGCTGCAAGGGAGGTGGACATGCAGTCTTGATTCTGGGCAGCCAGGTGTCCTGCTGCCATATAGGGGTTCTCTGAGAGAAGATTCTGGAGGAGACTTAGAAATCCACATCACAGTCCCTTAAGGGCTGTTACAGCATTCTGTGTGTCTTTAGGTATCCCTAAAACAAAAAAAAAAATATGTAAGTTATGTCGTATAGACAGGGGAAAATGAAAGAGAATTACAAATGACAGCATTGGTCATTTTTAAACTGCCATGTCACTTAGGCCTTTTTGTAGGAGCTATCTCTCAAAGTCTGATGAAGTGAAATAAAGTGACTTTATCCAGAAATGCTTCTTAAAAAACCTCCAGTGAGAACATAATCAAGGCATTGATAAAGCTGCAGCAGAAGCTTTTCAGTCTTTACCTTCTGTGACATTAAATAGCAAAAACCCCATTTAAAGAAATTGTTGAAAGGGATGTGTGTGTGCCTGTGCCTACTGAAGTTGAACTGACTTTTTCAAGAGGAATTGTGTAGAGTGTTATTTTCTTCAAAGCTGCCTTCCATCTTAGTAGAGCAAAAATTCAAGCAAGGCAGGTGTTTTTCTGGCTTTATCTCCCTTCTGCAATTTAAAGTAGAATTAAGCATATGTTAGTTCTCTGATTTCTTTTGCCCATTGCAGAAATTTTCTAGTTAGAATGTAATCTGACATGTTACTGTAGCCTGTGACGTCTTTCTGGCTGTACCACAGAGACATTAAAGAATGCGCTACTTTCCCTTTAATGATAATTACAACAACAAAGTAGAACATTAGAATGTAAACACTGGTAATAATTTCTTCTCTAATTTTGCATTACACCAATATGATGCCAAAATGAATAGGGGTATTGAAAGTATATGATTAAACAAAACAACATAATGTGTGATCTTAAGACCTCAGTATATGTGGTACTTTGGTAATTTCTAACATTTGAATAAATAGTGTTGATTTAAATCAATGTTCTTTGTGTCACAAGACTTAACCCCAGATGAGGTTGTATTTGATTTTAAACCGGTGATTGTTCAAGATTGGAAATCCAGCTAATCACATCCTATCTTACAGGTTTTTCTTAACATTCTCATTTTTTTCCCATTTTTTCTCTTCACTCACTTGTTCACTCAGTAATTTTCCATGAACACTAATATCTCTGTAAAAAAATATGTTAAATTAATGCTAAAATAGAAATAACATCTCAGTAATATTGAAAATATTTCTCTTCAAATTTTTAGAATGTCTCTGTCTTTGCTCGTGTTTCTCTCTGGGATATTGCTTTCAAATTGTCTTCAGTGATGTTTTCATTTATGAACTTGTTTGGAATCCAGTTCTTCTAAAAACTTTCTTTCTCTGTGCCTAGGAGAAAAGGCAACGGACCCTGCTGGGGGAAGTTGAGTGAGCAGAGCCGAGGCCTCGCCCATTCCCCAGGCCCGCGGGTGCTGGGTGCTGGTGAACAGCATCTGTGGAGCACATGCTAGGTTAACAGCCAGGGACTGGCGTGGGGAGCCTGGAAAGGGCATTGGCAGTTAAGTGACAAAGAGATTTGGTGCCTGCCTCTAGAGGTGAGGGACTGAGTCCCATTCATATAATTTTCTGCTGAGTCTAGGTTTCAGCCGAGACAGAACTGTGTGACTTGGTAAAGTGATGTGGTTTGGGAGCATTAGCATTGCATAAATAAGATGGAGTAATAGCATTATTTCCTGCTGCCTCTTAGGAATGAGGTCACTTAGATGACAATACAGACTCCCACTCTCAGGGGAGTCTGCAGGGGGCCAGCGGCAGGACGCGAGTCACGGACAAGACACTGACATTAGGCAGGAGGGTTCGTGGGTGGCCCAGGGAGGCAGCCATGTGGCGAGGGACTGGTGGGAGCAGGGACAGCAACTGGGTCGCTTCCCTGGGGCTGCCTTCTTACTTCCAGCTGGGCCTCGGTGGGAAGCAAAACAGCTCAGGGCATGTTAATATGGGGAAAGATAAAAAAAAAGATTGGGAGAATGAAAATAGGAAGGCAAGGAAGGGCAACTTGCATTTCTTTATCCATAAAGACCAAGAAAAGTTATGTAAATTGATGGTTGTGTTAGCTGACTTTCAAGTAGTCTGATAAAAGGTGTGTAGAAAGCAAACAGAGACTGTGAGACATTTTGAGATGGTTACGTAAGAACCCTCTAAAGAAATAATTGTTGATGATGGGGTGGTGTTCTCTTTCAATTATAGAGAGTCCATGGATGGGAGAGCCAGACATGACTTTGGGACAGTTTCTGGTCATTTTGGAACATAAAGTAAGCCTTGGCCAGGGTTGAGGTTGCATGCACCAGACAGGTATTTGTTTATGGAAGCCTAGTGCAGGGACTCCCTGCAGGCTGGAGATGTGATGTGCGGTGACTTGAGGCATGCAGGGGGACAGCAAAGTGGTGGGAAGCCTTGTCCGTGGAGATGGGGGTGAGCCATCTGAGCAGGAGGCTGCAGATCTGCAGAGCATTTAAAGAGACTGTCACTCATCCAGGTGTGCCTGGTGTACAGAACAGGGGCTCTGCAGGGCACGGGCAGAAAGAGCATCATGCATGACCTATGGGAAGGTATACATGAGTGCCATTTGGCCAGAGTTAAACTGGGAAGGAAGAAAAGTTGGAAGGACACTTAATCTCAGCATCCAGTAAGGGTTGCAGGAGGGCATGGCTGCCAGGATAAATGTAATCATTAAATATGATGAAAGATAAAGAAGGGTCTTCTGAGATGCCTGGCTCACACTTAAGAACCGCATTTTAAGGCAGAATAACTCATTGCTTAAGTCCCTTTTGGCAAAGCTTAACTCTTTACAGCCAGGTGGGCTAAGGAGGCAGCCATGGGGGATTTGTTGGAAGTACTTCACATTATGGGTTCCTCCCTGATGGAGTATTGCTCCAAGGGCTGGCCCCAGGAGCTGATCCCTGCCTTGCATGGAAGCCAGGAGCTCCCTCCTCGCCAGCCGGGGAGGTGAGCATGAATAGTCTGTACTGTCCTCTGCTGAGACCCAGGGGGAGTCTGTGGGAGAGAGGGCCAGCTTTGGTCTCCCATGTGGCCATCCAGGCCAGTTTTCTCAGGCAGGCCAATCCTCCATCTACCCCAGATGGCTGTGGGCGTGGAGGCAGAGAGGGGAGTCTGACTTCTCCTACCTGGCTTCTGCCAATAAACCTGCCTATGATTTCTCACTGGTTCTGGGCCCATCAGTGCACTGCCCAGATGTGTGACCCTGTCCTCACCTCTTCCTCCTTCCACTCTGAGTCTTGCATATGGATGGCTGGTCTGAGCTGGATTTAGTGCAGGTCCCTTGCACTTGTGACATTGGACGTGAACATCAGGGAAAGCATGGCTCCAGCCCCTTCATCCCTGTGGGGTTCCCTAGCCAAGTCCCCAGGTTGCTCATCCCTCTATAAGAAGAGGGTGGGGATGTGACCAGGGTAAAGCATGTATCACGGTCACAGTAAATGGCCACAGAAGACATTCTGCATAAACTTTGGAAAATTGCTGACTTTTTCAAATCCTAAAGATAATAGTGAGGGAGTCTAAGGTAGTAAGAATTGAAGTATTTGTAACTTCTCAAGTGAGCTTGAGCTAGAAATTTATGTAGATGTGGTATGTTTCTGTTTTTTCTTTTGTCATATATTTTTAAAGATAGTGTTATGGGCTGAATGTTTGTATCCCTTCCAAAGTTCATATGTTGAAATCCTAGCCCCCAGTGTGATGGTGAGAGGAGGGGGACCTAGTGGGATGATTAGGTATGAGGGTGGAACTCGCATGAATGGGCTTAGTGCCCTTGTAAGAAGACGCATGAGACAGATGGTAATGGCAGATGAAACCAGAGGATGTTGAGAGCAAAATAGAACAGTGGGCTATCTGGAAAATTTTCCGTGTGAAACAGAGCCCAATTCATGGAGTGATTTAATATCAGAAGTGTTTAGATATAATACATGTTTCCTACTTTTTTTCCTATCATTTTATGGAGTTGGGTTTTGAGCCCAGCAGAGCTAGACTGTATCCAGTATGTTTGTCTTTTCAATCTGAAAAAGGCACACAGTAAACATGTAGGTGGTTTTGCACACTCATCAGCTTGATGAGGTTTCTATACTATGTCATTTTTTAGCAATGCTGTAGTGTGCATACTATTACTGCACTGTGTGTTCACATCAGTGGCCGGGCAGGAGAGACAAAGCATTGATGTAGAGTAGAGATATTCATGGAATTCTCAGCTGTATGCCTTGGCATCAGACATCCTCATAAGAAGCTATTTGGTATATTGAAAATCAGCAGACTGTGAGGTGATAAGAAAAGAAATATAAGCATGATAGGCTGCTTACACAGATCAAAATGATAGTGACTAGCCAAGAGATGGATTCTGAATTTCCAACCCATGATGATCTAGAGCTCTTGAGCTCCAAAGCCTGGAAAAGTTTTGGTAATGGCAGATCTGTATCAATGGAGGTGGAAAGGGAAGGTATAAACAAGCCAGATTTTAAGACTGGAAATCAACTCCTCCTAACAGGATCATGGAGACAAAGTCCAACTAACATTGTGGGAAGTATTGGATCACCAAAGGATGGCTTGAAGTGAACTTTCAAAATGGAAAACATGACACATGGAACCCTGAAAGCAGAATTTCAAGGGGAAGATTGAGGCTCCATCAACTGGCATATGAGACCAGAGGATGTTGAGAGCAAAATAGAACAGTAGGCTATCTGGAAAATTTTCCATGTGGAACAGACCCCAATTCATGGAGTGATTTAATATCAGAAGTGTTTAGATATAATACATGATTACTACTTTTTTTTCCTACCATTTTATGGAGTTGGATTTTGAGCCCAGCAGAGCTAGACTATATCCAGTATTTTTGCCTTTTCAAGGCTTGGCAATCTTTGGAGTTTGATTTTTCCTAAGCAGGCCAATGTGTAATCTATACCTGTATATCTCTTTCTATACCTATATTTGTCTGTCTATAAATAAGATAGAAGAGAGGAGGGTATTTGCATTTTCTCATTTACAATCATGATGAACAACTCAGAGAGGTAAGATTGAAATTTTTTAAAAGACCTAAAAAGATTAATGAATGTGTGTTTGGTTCGTTTAATATAGAAAAGAAGAGTCTAGGCAAGCATACTGAAGTAAGAATGTGAAAGGGACGAATATTCTTGTTAAGGATAAGGAGGATGTCAAGGAGGTTTTAAGCAGGCAGGGTTACTGGTGAGAATTAGGTTATATTGTTGAAGATGGTAGTAGTTTATTCCTTTTGTTTTTTAAAGAGGTTTACTTTAACAAATATTTTATTGCTTCCATGTTTATTGTTATTACTGGGATTCATTTTCAAATTTTTATCATCAATACTACTTAAATTTTTTATCAATAGACTTTTTAGATTAGTTTTAGGTTTATAGAAAATCAAGCAGAAAGTATAGAAAATTCCCGTTGAGTCCCTTACTCTCCCCTATACAGTTTCCTGCTTTTAACATCTTGCATTAGTGTGGTACACTCATTCTAACTGATTAGCCAATATTGATACAGTATTATTACCTGAAGTCCATAGTTTACATTCGGGTTCAGTCATTGTGTTGTATGTTCTGCGGTTTTGACAAATGTATAATGGCTTGTCTCCACCATTACAACCTCACACACGATAGTTTCATGACCTGAACGTTCCCTGTGCTCTGCCTTCCTTCCGTCTCTCTTATCCTCCCCCCAACCACAAGCCCCTAACAACCACTAATCTTTTTATTGTCTACATAGATTTGCCTTTTCCAGAATATCTTACAGTTGGAATTATATGTAGCCTTTTCAGATTGGCTTCTTTCATTGAGCAGTATGCATTTAAGGTGCCCCCATGTTTTTTTGTGGCGTGATAGCTCACTTCCTTTTAGGAGTGAGTAATATTCCATGTGTGGATGTAGCAGATGTTTTATCTATTCATCTATTGAAGGACATGTTTGCTTCCAAGTTTAGGCACTTATAAATAAGGCTGCCATAAACATCCCTGTCCAGGTTTTTGTGTGGATGTGAGTCTTTAATTCATCTGGGTAAATACCAAAGGGTGCAACTGATGGATCACATGGTAGGAGAATGTTTAATTTTGTTAAGAACTGGCCAATCTGTCTTCCTAAGTGGCTGTGTCATTTGCATTCCCTCCAGCAGATGAATGTGAGTTCTCTTTGCTCCATATCTTCATTAGCATTCAGTGTTGGTATTGTTATTCTTTTGGATTGTAGCCATTCTAATGGGTGTGTAGTGGTATTTCATTGTTTTATTTGCACTTCCCCATGACATACGGTGTTAAACATCTTTTCATATGCTTATTTACCATCTGAATATCTTCTTTAGTGATTTCTCTATTCAGACCTTTTTCCAATTTTTGAATTGAGTTGTTTTCTTATTGTATGCTGAATTTCAAGAGTTTGTTATATATTTTAGGTACCAGTCCTCCATCAGATGTGTGTTTGGCAAAGAATTTCTCTCAGTCTGTGGCTTATCTTTTCATTCTCTTAACATTGTTTTCTACAGAACAGAACTTCAATGAAGTCTTGCTTGTCATTTATTTCATAGATTGTGCCTTTGGTGTTGTTTCTAAAAAGTCATTGCCAAACCAAGGTCATCTAGATTTTCTCCTATATTATCTTCTTGAAGTTTTATAGCTTTGTGTTTTACATTTAGGTCTGTGATCCATTTTGAGTTAATTGTTGTGAAAGATGTAAGGTGCATGTCTAGATTCCTTTTTGTTAGGCTGGAGGAAGGAAAAACAAGGACATGAAAACAGAACAGAAAGATGCCATAGGAGGAGAACAGACCAGACCCCAAGGTCCGTGCTTTATATGGAAAGGGGACAGCTCTTCCTGAATTCCATCCTTCTAATGTGCCAACTAAGACTCAGATGTCAGCCTCCTCCCTCTTGGAAGGAAAAAAAGTTTCTAGTTGTCTATTATGTCATCTTTAGCCAATCATACCTCTCAACACCCCGTAGGATAGCTTGCCCACTCCTCCCCCTCCTAATCCCTTATAAGCCCCCACCTCCCTGACTGGGTGTGACTTCGCTGGCCTGTAGTACCCAGACCGCGGAACATCACCCAGGAGTGGCACCTGGCCCTTTGTTGCCTCTCTTCACCTGCTTATTTTGGCTAAAATTTATCTTAAACTTTTTTTATTTTTTTCATGTAGAGTTTATCTGTTTTATTGATGAAAAGTATAACCAATAGTATATTCTGTTGTGAAAATACTACATTTTGTTTATCATCTACCTGCTGGTAGACATTCCTGTTGTTTTTTGGCAGTTGTGATAAAGCTGCTGTGGACATTCCTAGAGAAGTCTTTATATGGACATATATTTTTATTTCTCCTAGGTAAATACCTAGAATTAGAATGACTGGGTTATTTGCTAAGTGAACGTTCTTTCATTAAAAAACAGAACCCTGCTAAACTGTTTTTCAAAGCGGTGATAACTTTTTATAAACCTACCTTCAGTGTATGAAAGTTTTATTTTCTCCTCATCTTTGCCAGCACTTCATATATTCAATCCTTCATTAATTTTAGACATTGTACTAAGTGTGTAGTTTTAGCTCATTGTGGTTTTAGTTTGCATTTGCCTAATGACTAATGATTTTGACCATTTTTTCATATGGTTAGTGACCATTTTGTATCTACTTTTGTGAAGTGTCTGTTTAGATCTTTTGTACATTTTCTGACTTTTTATCTTCTTATTAATTTTAAAAGCTCTTTCTATATTTAGATATAAATATTTTGCCAGCTATGTGTAGTGCACATATTTTCTCCAGATCTGTGGCTTGTGTATTTATTTTCTTAGTGATGTCTTTTATAGAACAGCAGTTTTCAATTTTGACATCCAATTTATCTTTTTTTTCCTTTTGTTATTAATGCTGCTTGAATCCTAAGACTGTTTTGCATCCTAAGAGATATATGTAGGGGACAGTGTTCATTTCTTTTTTTCCATATTGCTATCCATTTATTCCTTTTGGAAGGGCTATCCATACCCCGTTGATTTTTTTTTTTTTGCCACTATTATAAATCAATTGACCATATTTATGTTGATTTATCATTTCTGGGCTCTCTTCTGTTTATTCTGTGTCACTGATCTATGTTTTATCCTTATGCCAGTACCACATTAACTTGATTACTATAGTTTTATAGTAAGTTTTGAAATTGGGGTGTATAAGCTTTGCATCTACTCATCTTCAAAGTTGTTCTGGCTCTTTTAGGTCATTTTCATTTTTGTACATTTTCGAAACAACTTGTTAATTTCTACAAAAACTTTGATGGGATTTTCAGTAGGACTGCATTGAATCTATAAAATAATATAGGGACAATTAAAGCCTGAATATCCACTCCAATCTATTAATATAGTATATTTCTCCCTTTATTTAGATTTTCTTTCTTTCAGCAATATAGTTTACAGTGGACAGCCCTTATGTATGTCTTGTTAAATTTATCCTAAATCAAGTATATTTCAGTGTTCTTGTAAGTTGTATTTTAAGTTATATTTGTCATTTTTTTCATTGCATTTGTGAATTGTTCATTGTTCTATATACAACTGTCAATTGTCTATAAAAATACAATTCACTTTGTATATTGATATGAGCTTATTGATAATTATTAGCTGCCAATGATAAATAACATTTCCTGTGTAGTCCATTGTCTGAATTTTTTAATATATATTTTGTTCAGTTTACTATCTATTAACAGTGGGTGGGCAGTCTTGGTATAGCATTTCATCAGAGCCAGAAGAGGGAATTTTTTTTTTTTTTTGCTGGTAAAATAACTGAGTTTCCCTTTTTTTTTTTTTTCTGAGAGGGCATCTCTCATATTTATTGATCAAATGGTTGTTAACAACAATAAAATTCAGTATAGGGGGTCAATGCTCAATGTACAATCATTAATCCATCTCAAGCTTAATTCTCGTCAGTCTCCAATCTTCTGAAGCATAACGAACAAGTTCTTACATGGTGAACGAATTCTTACATAGTGAATAAATTCTTACATGGTGAACAGTACAAGGGCATTCATCACAGAAACTTTTGGTTTTGATCATGCATTATGAACTATAAACAATCAGGTCAAATATGAATATTCACTTGATTTTTATACTTGATTTATATGTTGATCCCATATTTCTCCCTTTATTATTATTATTATTATTATTTTTAATAAAATGCTGAAGTGGTAGGTAAATGCAAGATAAAGGTAGAAAACATAGTTTAGTGCTGTAAGAGGGCAAATGTAGATGATCAGGTGTGTGCCTATGGACTAAGTATTAATCCAAGCTAGACAAGGGCAGCGAAACATCCACGGATGCAGAAGATTTCTCTCAAAGCAGGGGGGATGAGGTTCTGAGCCTCACCTCTGTTGATCCCCAATTTCTCACCTGATGGCCCCCCTGCGACTGTGCCTGTCTTAGGTTGTTCCTCCCTTGAGGGATCTTACCCGTCTCTGGCTAACCAGTCATCTTCTGGGGCCATACAGGGAAATGTAAAGTTGGTAAGTGAGAGAGAAGCCATATTGTCTGAAAAGGTTAACTTTTTACTTCTTTGCAGATTTATGCCCTGTAGCTTCTATGCCCAGCACTTGTCTCGAGGTATCTTTACCACCTGGAGGAATTATGATACTGGGTAACTTCGATATGAGGCATGAATTCTATTTAAGGGTTGTAATTAGGAAGGAAGAAGAAAAGCTATAGAGGTAGTATATGGAAAAAAACATGGGAGGATTGATTATTTCTTTGACATATCTTCTTGTAGAGTACCTTAAGTATGTATAGGTTTTAAACTTCTAACTAATTTGCACACACATATTAACATAATAGGAATACGGTGACATAAACAAAGCAAATCTATAATTACCATCCATCTCCAGTGAAGCCAAGAAAACCATTTAGGCACCCTAGGCATTTGTGAAAATTTGTCTATGATATGATGGATATTGTCCTACTGTACTTGAACAGTCTGAGAAAAATCAGACAAATTAAAGCAGCCCATTTCTGGGATCTGTTCACATCCCATATGTTCTTTTAACCATAGATAGTCTATAGTCATGAGATTTTGGAGTGTTACAACTTGCACCCCTCCCAACTCCTGGTTCAGTTCCAACAGTACAGATCCGGTCAAATTCGTTGTCTCACTGTATGCACATGCTAGCCTAGACATCTCCCTCCTCATTCCAATGGCAAGTCCAGGAAACGGTGGGGTGGACGCAGCCACAACCGCAGCATCGCCCGGATCCCTGTGGAGGCTTTTTGATGATCATCCCCCAGCACGAGTCCTCCAGAGAGTGCTGATGCCAGAAGCTCCTCCTCATATTGTACCTTAGTTCATTTTCTGGGTATCCAAGCTAGGCCTTGATCTTCTGCATAGAAACAAACAGACCCTTTGCCCACACTTTGACATGCCCTCTATACCACTGTGCAGAACTCATTGGAGGTCAGCACACAGGTACTGCTTTTTTTTTTTTTTTTATTAAGAGAAAGGAATATTATCAGAAAAGAGTACCTCCATAGCCGATCATCTGACACCCTTTAAGTGATCAACATTAAGGACATTTAAAGCATGCGTTGATCTTTGATTTACCAATAGTTTTATCCTATCAAGGAGTAATCCCCCTTTTCTTTCTTTCTTTCTTTTCTTTTTTTTTTTTTAATCTTTAATCTACACTTACATGAAGAGTACTATGTTTACTATGCTCTCCCCTATATCAGGTTCCCCCTAACAACCACATTACGGTTACTGTCCAACAGCTTAGCAAAATGTTGTAGAATCCCTACTTGTCCTCTCTGTTTTGTGCAGCCCACCCTCCCCTTTCTCCCTCCCCCCCATGCATGCCAATCTTAATACCCTCCTTCTTCTTCCCCCCCCTTATCCCTCCCTGCCCACCCATCCTCCCCAGTTCCTTTCCCTTTGGTACCTGTTAGTCCATTTTTGGGTTCTGTAATTCCACTGCTGTTTTGTTCCTTCAGTTTTTCCTTTGTTCTTATACTCCTCAGATGAGTGAAATCATTTGGTATTTCTCTTTCTCCGCTTGGCTTATTTCACTGAGCATAATACTCTTCAGCTCCATCCATGTTGCTGCAAATGGTTGGATTTTTCCACTTCTTATGGCTGAGTAGTATTCCATTGTGTATATGTACCACATCTTCTTTATCCATTCATCTACTGATGGACATTTAGATTGCAGAAGAGGGAATTTTATGAATTTTGTTTTCCCAGAATTTATCTTATTCCACATATCCTGTTTCATATGCTACTTTTTCATTTAACATCATCAATAAAATTTCTTCATATCATTAAACTCTTCATATAAACCTCCATATATCAACTGTTTATTCTTGTATCATAGGTATGTTCTGTACTTTGTTCAAGTATTTGTTTATTACTGAACTACTAGGTTGTTTACAGGCTTTAATACTATTACAGTAAACCTTTATCTCAGGTTTTTGTATTTTATACTTTTGTGCTTGATACTTTTTTCTAACATAGTGATTCTCTCATAGTATTATGTTTTTTTCATGAGCATCTCTGTGAGAAGAACAAAGGATTACAATTTTGCACATCTGCCCCAATGCCTAGCCATCCATGCATGTAATAGACAAGAGTAAATTTCCCATGGACAAGCAGGACTTGGACTTCTTGAGAAATTATCAAGCTTGGTAAATAACATCTTTCATTTCTGTAAGCCTGGAACTTTTCAAGAAGCACCTATGTTGTCCTTTGGTCTCCCTGTTACTGGTTGGTTAGTAGGTTAAACAGGAAAACTGCCATGTGATGCAAAGTTAGAGGTAAGAGAGGGTTGGGTTTAGGGGCAGGGGCCTTGCTGAGAGCCCACCAGTGGTGGTGGCTGACCTGACCTTGAGTTTGTCCCAGCCCACTGTTCCATTTGGCAGTGGGCCCAGATTTAATGGCATTCTACAAGGTTGCTTTGAAATGGGCTTTAAAGAACATATTCTTAATATGGAGTTTTTGCACAGTAAATATTCCCAAGCCTCACCAGCTCTGGATGACAGTAGGGATACCTTTATACTTAAAACTCAATATCCAGAGCTCTGTTGGCCTATGTGCTGGAAGGAACTCAGACCACACATTAACATTCCCAACATCTTTTAATGGAGCTCAGAGCTCAGGGTGCAGCTCCTATGCTCTTGCGGGTTCTTCTAAGGCTGGGTTCCCATTGCTGTCCCTTTGCTCCAGGCTATTCTTAATGTTCCACCTGGGGCACCACTTTCAGCAGCACCACTCTTGGCTTGTCCTAAACCTGATGACCTTGAGCGCTGGCTTACCCTGCCACAGCCACTCTCGACCGCCAGTTAATGCTGCTCTTACCAGTTAAGCCTGGCCTGTCCTTGACACTCAGCTGCTTCATCACGCTGCCCCCCACCCGCCCCACCACTCCCCTTACCTTTGAGCTGCTACTGATCTTCTCCAGGACACCACCCTACTCCTCTGTCAGCTATGGATATAACTCAGGACTTCAATGGGTATTGGTGCCCAACGCACTTGCTCTAAGTTATTAGGAAATGTTCTTCTGCTGTCCTCCTTGCTTTAGAGTGGTCAAATGCCATATTGTTAGGCCCAGAAGTATGCAGAGTTTAGGAGGACTGCTTTGCTTGTATCCTGCTCTTCTCATGACATACACAGGGCCAGTGAGGAGCCCTGTGTTCAGTCAAGTGAGCCAGCCGCCCCCATGCAGAACCAGAAACGGCACCTCCCTCTCTCTTTGGCCCCAGTTGGGATGTCTCTCTCAGGGACTCCTCACTCCCTGCTCTGAGCACCTCCTCTCTCATTCCTCCGACACATCCCACACCAGGTCTTCATGCATGTCTGAATAGCTGTGAGTCCCAGCAGTGGACAGCTTTGCATTCCTTTCCCAGCAGTCCTACAACCTGCCTGTCAATCAACAGAGAAAACAAAATCTGCATGGCAGGGGCTGGGGGGTGTAGGTCCATGAGGTATAACAGATGCATCTGAATGCCAGGTTTGACCTAGCCTCAATCCTTGCCATGCCTGATATTTTAGATGAAATAGCACATAAAATCTTAGCCATTTATGGGAGTGTTTTGATCTCTTGCAAGGCAGAGCTTCGTCCTGACAGTAACTGAACATCCTTTTAAGAGAGATGTCTTTTGTAATGACCATAGACTGTCAGGACTAGACGGTATCTTCAAGGTTCATGCATCCTGATATTTGTCCTTCCTTACTCTGAGCTGGCATGCAGTAATCCCAGAAAACATGACAGTGATGTTTTCTACCTGCCGGCCTTTCAGATACTTGAAGGTGGCCCTGCGGTCTCATGGTTTCCTCTTTTCCTGAGCCCCCTCACAGGGCATGTGTCATAGTTCCCTGGGGCTGCCAGAGGCAAACACCGGCAGAGACCCCTAACTAACAGGAAGTTGGGCCCTCACAGGTGTGGGGCCTGGAGACTTCCTCAGCTGCATTCCGGGCCTTCCTCCTTTACCTCCAGCTGCCCCTCACAAGGCCCAGGGCCCTGTGTCTCTTCCTCTTCCTGTGAGGACACCAGCCATCAGTGAGGGTTCCCCCCTGCAGGTTCCATGTAAAAACCTCGTCTCCCAAGATGGTTGCTTCCTTAGGGCTGGGATTTTGAATTTGGGGACACAGTTCAGCCCATCACACTATGGTTATCCAGGCTCCTGGCTATTTTGTTTCTTCTGCTGAAGATGCTCCAGTGAACTTGGCCAGGCAGGTACTTCTACAAACAAGCCTAGGGGATCTTGGTTGCAGGTTTTGTTTGAAAAATTGTTGATAGCTGTTTATATTTGCTCTCAGTGTGAAGCCTTTCTTTCACTACTCTCTCTATCTTCCTTCTTCCCCTCTTTTCTTTACTTGTTTTGCACTTCCCTGATTGTTACTGGGCCTTACCAGTAGGTCTCTTTCATGATGCAGAGGAGACAGCTTAGGGGCTGTAGCTTTGCAGCATCCATTTCTCCAGCACTGTTCTTACCAGGCACTGTGTTAAATGTGAGAGATGTAGGAATGACCAAGAAACTGCTCTGCTCTCTGAGAGCTCATGAATGAGGGGACAATGTGCATATAAATCCCTACTTATGTTGCAGAGCAATTAAATACAGCTATGAGCAAACTGTAGAGGTAGTATAGGGAGGGTGGAATGAATGGGGAAGGCAGAGAAGACCACAGAGAGGGAGATTCAGCTGTGGGGTGTGAAAGATGATTAGGCACTTGATGGATACAGTGGGAACTATGTGCATTTCGAGAACAACAGTATTGATGGATATAAAGGGAGAATGAGGAGTAGCAGAAGTGATGATACTGCGGATAACAGGAGGAGCTGAGCAGATGTGGGCCCTGCTTTCACTAGAGAATTTGAAGCAGAGGTATAGCCAGGCAGGTTCCACGTTGGGAAGGTAGCTCTTTTGGTGAAGTGGACAGGGATGTAAAGAAAACCACTGGAAGACCACTTGAGACTCTGTTGAAGAATTCTAGGTAAGGAATCATGAGAAGCTGAATTAAAACTATGGCAGTGGACATAGAAAAGGACACAACTGAAGACTAAGTGAGACTGGAGAGACTTGGTAACACTGAATATGGACAGTGATGGTTGGTGATCTGGGTGTGTGACTTGAGTCCTGGAATGTGGTGATATTATCAGCTGAGCATAGAAAACAGTGGAGGAACAGCTTTAAGGATGATGATGAATTCTGTCTTACCCACAGTGACCTTCAGGCTCTGTAGGAATCCAGGTAGAGAAGGCCAGTGGCAGCTAAGTAGAGACTGAGGCTTGTATCTTTCCCTGTTTTCTCAGTTTAAACTTACCTTCCTGAAAATGCTAATTCTAGGAGAGTGTCTCCTTGGAATGAGTTCAGTACTACCTAAAGCATGAAGCTCTTATCACAGGGGTTAACAGTCCACTTGCTGCCAGGCTTATTTGTATTTGTAACTCAACAGGTTCACAGGTAATTATGCTCCACAAAATTATTGTCTTCAGAAATGGAATGTTCCCCAGTAGCTGAAATTCATTTAAAAAACTAAGCAGCACTCATTAGTTTCTATACCTGCCTCTTTCAAATTATTACTATTGTGTGGAGGTGTTTCTCAACACTTGGAGAGAACACAGGCTCATATAAGCCCTGTGATTCCTTTTAATGAGCACAGCCAATGTTCTCTTTTCTTCCCTTGATGTTCTCAGGAAGATTATAGGCATTCTTGCTGGTATCCTAATTACTAGGGTTAATCTATGGCTTTTAGTGCCACTCCTTCACATATATACTTTGCAAGATTATTTTACCTTTGGGGAGAAAAACTTTTATAGCAGTCCCTTCTTATCCGTGAGGGATACATTCCAAGGCCTGAATGACTGGCATTCAGTCAATGCTTGAAACCAACAATCAGTGCCAAACCCTATATATACTATGTTTTTTTCCTGTACATACATATCTGTGATAAAGTTTACTTTATAAATTAGGCAGAGTAAGAGATTAGCAACAATAATGAATAGTAAAATAGAACAATTATAACAAAATATTGGCAACAAAAGTTGTATGAATGTGGTCTCTCTCTCTTAAAATGCCTGTTGTACTGCACTCATTCTTCTTGTGATTTGAGATGATACAAGGCCGGTGTGATTAGACAAAGGGAGGTGATGTCGCAGGCCTGTGACGTAGCATTAGGCTGCTGCTGATCTGCCGGTACCTCAAGAGAATCATCTGCTTTCTGAATGTGGTGACCGAAACCCCAAAAAGTGAACCTGTGGATAAGGGAAACTACTGAATATGGTTTTTACCTTCTTTTTTCCAATAGATGCTATGCTATGTTATAGTTATACTCTTATTTGATAAGCCTGGAAATAAAAAACAAATTTTTTGTGTCTAATAGCATTAGTACTGCAGCTGGCCTGTGTGACATTGATCTTTCACATTCTTTGTCCGTATTGTGTGTTTATCTTATTTATCTTCACTCTGTCCTCGTGTGAGGGAATAAGTACCATTCCTATTTGTAAACTGAACCAAGTGGGAGTGGTTGCATTTTACTCAAGGACATACTCAAGCAAATTTGTATTGAAACAGAGCCTGGTCTACTCTTTCTTTCTCTTCCCAGCTCTGTTTCTATTTATATATTTTCTTCAAATTCTTCAATCATTTTTGGTGATTTTTAACCCAAAAGAATGAAATTTTACTCTTTAAATCTAGACTTGGAACTCCACCAGCGTGGAGATGTACTGCTCATTGAAATATCCTTCTGGGGCTCTTAAACATCATGACACTCCTGCATGCATGTAACATGCAGTTTTAGACTTAGACTTTAGCTTATACTTGAACATTCTTACTCATTTTTTTATATTCTCTTTGTTTCTCTTTTCTCTTTTGTATTCCCATCTTTCTTTTTTCACATAAGATCTCAAGATACATGGAGATAAAGAAAATAAAATTTCCTTTTTCTCTGAATTTCTCTTTGAAAATAGTCTTTAAAACTCAAATGATTCTACTGTTTTGTTTAAATAGTGGTCAAGCCTGGATTTCATCTTGGGTACATCTAAGTTGTTTGTTTGATGGGCTCCATAATGTGGAAAATATTCATGTTTGGAACATACGTATTTCTTAAAATGGAGACTTTAAACAATGAAAAATGTCTCAAGCTTTTAAAAAAAGACTTAGAGAGAGAGAGTTTATTTAACTTTCTTTTTGTCAAAATATAGTTGCAGGTTAGTCATTTGATCGAAGAAAATCACTGAGCAGCAGGAGACTGCTGCATTTAACAGATCGTATCAGTCTCTAAGTGAGGCTCTCAACTAGACAGCTTCATATTTTGGATCTAGCTAAAAGCAGGGCTCCTTCTTAATTCCTGGAGGCTTGTGAAGGAGAATACACTTCTGCCCAGCATTTGGCCCCAGGGCTGGCTGGCAGAGTAGTTCTAGAATCCATACCCAAACTCAAAGGGATGAAGGACAGGTTTGCTTTCTGCCCCTTCAGCCTGCCTGGACATTAAACCACCTGCCTGTTTATTCAGACACATCTGAAAAAATCCAAGCAAAGTGTACTCCTTCTTTACACATCTGCCATCTGGGAATATCTGAAAATATGAGGTTATTCAGCCCATATATCCTCAACACATACAAACCTGGGATCACTCAGTCCCAGGCTGTTTGGCAGCAGGAAATGAGTGCAGGCTCCATTTTCCATTTGCTGCTCTTTGAACACATCCCATTTAAGTATGAATGCCCTCCATTGAATGTACCACCAATGCTCTCATTTCTTTTCCTGCAATTTTAAGTGCGGTGTGCTTAGATATTTTTGCCACACCAAGGGAAATGCACAATCTTGAGGATTCCTGGAACCCAATCAACTGGTCTCTTAGAGTCCTTTAATTTCAAAAACTATGACCTGCAAAAGAGCTCAGTAAATAAGTCATTTCAACCAGTTTCTGTCACTTCACTGACTTAATTAAAGCAAACTGCTTCCAAAGACTGCACATGCTAGGACAGCTAAGGTGAGAACATGAAAAAAATCATATCATGGTTTTTCTGCAGCCCTTTATGTAACAAACTTGATTGGCTTTTTAGAGTTCAGAACACAAACTTTTCCCAGTGAATGTCCCTCCCCAACAGTCATAGTTCATATAAAACTCTTGTTTCAGAAATCCACCACTGTCACTGTTTATTGTGTATGGGTAGCATTTAGCGTTCCAGCTAGGTAGGGAATATCTTTTATATCCAGTTTATTCAGGAGTGGACTTCATGAGTTCCCAGGGGAATAAGCCATACATACTCTTTGCTTCCCACTGCCTGAAGCAGCCAGAATGGGACTAAGCCCTGAAGAACTGCCTAGGGCTGGGGAAGGTCCCCAGTAAAGTGAGAAGAGTAAAAGATACCCTTGAGTGACCAGCATTATTTTTTCCTGAAATAATCTCTTACATTCTGCAACAGAAAAAGGATAGTGGGCTAGGGAAGAGGTTGAGGGACAAGCAGCAGGTTGAGGACAAGAGCTGAGAGGTCTAAGGGGCAGATGCTTCTGGGTAGGTGAGGAGGCAGAGGGACCCTGGGTGAGGAAGGTAGTCTGGGAAAGCGGCGTCTGGAAGTCTCAGGAAGTGAGACGGTTAGAGTCCCTGCCAGCTCCAGCAGACAGTCCTGTGTGGGGATGGTGCTCAGACTCCCACGCTGCCCTCAGAGCCACGGTGGCTTCAAAGGGCATCTGCACTGCTGAGGGTACCAGAGGCCTGGCCGCATCATCTTGCACAGACTGTCAGTGGAGGAGCCCCAGACTCAAAGGGGAATGATGCCCGTGTCCCGTGCCAGCCCGGCAAGATAGGAACAAGCGGGGTTGCTCTCCTGAGCACAGCTAAGATCCTGGGCATGGAAAGAGAAGAGAAGGGCAGGAAGGAAAGACAGATTTCCTACTCTGGGTAAGTGGAGGTGGAGGTGAGTTATAATTTGCAAAGTAAAAGAATATCACAGGGTTTTATCCATAGCTAAGCTAGCAAAGCCAGTCATGTCAGTGCTACATGGCAAATCAGAACGTCTGCCTCTCCTTAACCTCATTGGCCTCTCCTTATATTATTCCATCAATAACTCTAGTATTATTAATAGTGAATACTATTATTCAGTATTAATAACTGGATACCTATTATGTGACCAGATTCTATAATAGGTGCTTATAGACATTTTCCTATTCTTAGAACTCTGCATGGTGAATTTTATGATTTTTGTTCTATGGAGGCTTAGATGCTAGGAGAAATTAATCAGCTTGCCAAAGCCATCCAGGTAGGTAAGTGATGGCTCCAGGATTCAAACTGAGGTCTGTCCAATCCCATTCTCCCTTCTGGATATTCTCATTTGCTTTCCTAATGCATCAGTTCGATCAAAGGAAAGATTTTATGGGCAGACCATGAGCTACAGCCTCTGAAAAACCTTGCTGTCTCTTGCCTGTGCGGGCAGCATTGCTGTGGGGAAGCAGCTGTGGCTTCATGAGTTCACTTCTCAGTGCTCTGCCTCTGGACCTCCCCCATGAGCCTGTGCTCAGCGCACAGCAGCTACTCCCTGTGCTGGTTGGGTCTCCAGCCGGGTGAGTGTGTGCTCACTGCGAGGCTAGTGTGTTGAGTAAAGAGCTTCTACAAATCCATAAGAAAAGAGAGCTCAATAGAAAAATCAGCCAGAATGCAAGATGACATTCATAAAACAATCAATACAAATAGGCAATAAACACTTGAAATGCTGTTCAAACTCAAAGTGTTCAAGGTCATGCAAATGCAAGCACCACCTTGATTCTAATTTGGGTCAGTTTACTGAAAAGGAGTGATTGGTAACATTGGGAGTCAGTGAAGGGCTGGAATACACCTGCTTGGGAGCATATAGGTAGGTGTAACTTTTCCAGAGGTCATCTAGGCATTGCCTACCAAAATCTTAAATCCCTATGCAAGCAATCCCTCTTTTAGAAATGATCTTCAAGAAATACTGATAGATACTTTCTAGGATCATTATTGTGGCATTGTTTAAAAGAGTAAATCATCTGGATGTCCATTTCCAGGGCAGTTGTGAATCTGCTGCCATCATGATCAGTCCAGTGTGCTGGTTAAGACCCCACGGGCTTTGAAACCAGATTGCTTCAGTTTGAATCACAGTGCCACCTCTTACCAGCTCTATGACCTTGAGCAAGTTATTTATTATCTATATGCCTCCGTTTTCTCCTCTGTAAAAGGGGTAATAAATAGTACCTATCTTACATAGTTGTCCTTAGTGACTTAGTTTAAATGTGTAAAGCACTTAGAGTCCCACACATAGTTCGTGTTGTAGAAGTGTTTTCTATTATTCTATTATTGTTTTTGCTGCTATTGTTACTATTAATTATTATTATTTTGGGAAATACAATTCAGTCACTAAAGACAATGAATATTCTGACCTGGAATATTCCACCATAAAAGTGTTAAGTGAATAAAAGGATGTTTCAGAACAGTGTGTAAATGGTAGAATCCCATTTACTAAAATAAAAAATAAAATCATGTTTTTACAAGTCTGCAAATCTATGCAGAAAACTGTTAACAGTAATTAAGTAATTTGAGGAGCAGGGCAAAGAGTGTAGTGAATGGGCAAAGGAAGGCTATTATTTTATTTTATATGCCTCTAACACTCGAACTTTATTCCACGCCTTTATCACTTTTGCAATGAAAAAAATAAGGGTATTTCACCTCTGTGTGAGCATATTATGAGCATATTACATATAGCTTGTATGCTTATTGGGTATTGATCTGATTACAGTATTAGAAAGGTTATCCAGGCAGAGCATAAACATTGCTGTGTTTGAAATTTGGTGAAATTAGAACCCCACAAATGCCTGAAATCAATAAATCACTATGAAAACTCAGCCATTTGTGGGATGTGAGTTGTTACGGAACAGCAAACACTTTGGCTAAGTGAAGAGACCTTAGTATGAAAATAACAGATTTTCATTTCCTCTCTAATGTTATAACTCTTGGCAATACAACCTTTGTTGTGCTGTGAAACGTTTGGAAAGTGAAATGAATGTACGCAGTGAATTTCATTTTCCAAAATAAAGACATTTAGCTTTTGCCTAGAGACTGCAGGGCGTTGCAGCCCCCGGGTGTCACTTGCAAGCGTTGTTGCAGGGGAATGTGGGGAGAGGGGTTTGCTTCAGAGCACTAGACTTGAGCACAGGTATCGCACACATGCTGAAGCCACTCTAACACTCTTGTAAGAGGACCTTTTGAGACGGGTGTGTCTTTGGGAATGCCTGGGAGCCCTCATTCAGCCGGCCTGATATCCACACACGCACACCCCCTGGTGGGCCCTGGCGGTAATAACTTAAGTGAGTGTGGCTTGCCGGTTCTGTTGCAGTTCGGACTGTCCCCGATCATCCCACGGTGTGGAGGAGGTCCAGTGCATGAAGAACATATGTCTGTATTCATAACTCTGCTAGTTCCTTTCTCCCGTGATAAGAGATGTATGGGGCAGTTGCCAAATGACCATATTTGGTCAAGGAAGGCATTGTTTCAGGAATTCTAAGACTACTCTTAATCATTTGGCAGATCAAAGGAATTCTTCACTATAAAAATCCATATTTTCTGAGAAATTTAAACAGTATGAAAAGGTACACAGAATTCTATAACCAGTACCCACAGAATATCCAGTGTTAACATTTTGCAGTACTGAATATGCATCATTATTTTTAACTAAGGAGAAACAAGATGCTCCATGTAAAAGTGCAGTCCCTTTTGTACCCATGTCCTAACAGCATGCCTCTTCCTAATTGCCCACTCACAACCACTACTATCAATCTGGCTAAGATCTTTATGATCCAGTTTTATACTTTGAAGATCTGTTCAATGTAGTACCACTTAATGTGTGCAGGGCACTGTTCTGCACCCCTGGGATACATCAAGGAACAAAACAGCTGCAAGTCTTTCCCTTCATGGAACTTACACGCTAACTACGGGAGGCAACACTTTTTTTCAATTAGAGCAGCATAAGGGGGATCAGTTATGTGTATGGGGTGGGCAGGATAAGCCTCTTTAACTAGGTGAGATTTGAGCAGCATTTTGAATTAGGCAAGTGGCTACTACACCATCGGTAAGATTTTGGCGTAAGAGATAAACAGGAGTCTTCTGCAGGGTTCTGAGTGGGCCAGGGACATGGTCACTGACTGCATGTTGTACCGAGAAGAGTTGGAGAGGGGCAGTGGTAGGATTACAGGTACTGTAGTCATCCAGACGGAGGCAGGGCTGGCCCTGGCTGGCATGGGAGCAGGGCAGGGTGAGGAATGGTTGGATTCTGGATGTATTTTGAAAGTAGAGCCAGATGATTTTCTTACAGGTTTAATTTGGAGTATCAGAAAGGAGTCAAGGAAGATTCCATTTTTTTTAATTGAGGTTAAATTCACATAATCAAAATGAGCCATTTTTAAGTACAATTGAGCAGCATTTGGTACATTCACCAAATTGTGCAAAGCTGCCCTCTGTCTGGTTCATCACCCATTAGTAGTCACTCTTCATTCTCGACTTTCCCAGTTCCTGGCAGCCAGTATCTACTTCTGTCTCCATGGATTTACTTGTTCTGGACATTGAATTAAATGGAATCCCATAATATGTGACCTTTTGTGTCTGGCTTCTTTCACTTAGCATAGTGTTTTCAGAGTTCATCTACATTGTAGCATGTATTAACTCTTCATTCCTTTTTATGGCTGAATAGTATTTCATTGTATGGCTATACCACATTTTGCTTATCCACCCATCCATTGATGGACATTTGGGTTTTTTCTAGCTTTTAGCTATTGTAATAGTGTTGCCATGATACTCATGTACAGGTATTTGTTTGAACATCTATCTTCATTTCTTTAGGGTATATACCTTAAAGTGGGTATGCTGGCTCATATGGCTGCTGGCTTCTATGTTAAACTTTGTGAGGAACTGCCGAATTGTTTTCAAAGGTGGCTGTACCATTTTACATTCCCACCAGCAATGTAGGGGGGGTTCCAATTTCTCACTTGTTTGCCAACATTTGTTATTTTCTGTTACTTAAAAGAGAATATAGCTATCCCAGTGAGTGTGATTCTAAAGTTTTGGCCTAGAGAAATGAAGTTGCCATTACTGATAGAGTTGATATTTGGAAGGCTATGGGTAAAAGAGGATGAGATGGAATGATCAGTGTTCCCTGTGGTCAGGTTGACTTTGAAATGCGTCTTAGACACCCAGGTGGCATTGTGGCATAGGTGCTGGTTAAGTATGGAGTTAGAAAAGAATGGGAGGTTTGGGCTGGAGTTATAAATTGGGAGTCACTGGCATTTAAATGCTATTTAAAGCTATGGAAATAGAATATATAGAGAGAAAACCAAGAATCAAGCCCAAAGGCACTCAAATGAATAGGTTGGGTAGAGAAGGAAGGGGGCCATGCAAAGTAGACTAAGAAGGAATAGCCGGTGAGATAGACAGAAAATCAGGAGTTTGATAGACTGAAAGGCCAAGTGAAAAAAAGTGTATCAAGGAGGAGGAATGATTGGCGGCACAGTGACCTTCAAAGGCCAGGTGTGGCTGGAATGAGAATCGGATGTTAGATTTGGTGACATGGAGGTCATGGGCCACCTTCACGATAGCAGGGTCAGTAGAGTGATGGGGAATGGAGGCAGTCAGTCTAGATATTCTAGATGTTCTAGTCATTCTCCAGATTTTACTGCAGGAAGAAAAGAAATGGCACAGTGGCTGGAGGGGAAAATGGGGAGAGGGCAGGTCTTTTTTGTTTCTTCTTAGGGTGGGAGGGATAAATAGTGTCTTGATGCTCATAGAAGTGATTCAGTATAGAGAAAAAACTGATTTTTTTTCTTGCAGAAGAAGAGATAATTACCAAAGAGGTGTCCTTGTGCAAATAGGAGGGGATGGTCTGTTGTGTCCACGTAGAGAGGCTGCTTCCAGTAGGAGCTTGGCCAGTTTGTACTTGGTAATAGGTGGAAGGCAAGTTCGGAATATTCAGATTCTGGAAGGTGGGAAGGTAAGGTTAGTGGAGTCTGTGGAAGTGAAGTAAGGACAAAGATCATGAGTCGAGAGTGACAATGAGGAAGATGTTGGAAGTCTGTGGAGAGAGAAGAAAATGTGCAGTTGCCCTTTTTGAGCGTGGAGGAGCGATTGCTTGGGAACATCAGGAAGCCCTGGAAACGCAGGCATCACTGTGAGGATTGTCTCTCTGATAGGGCCCAGCTGTGCAGGTATGAGAGCAGAGACTCGCAGGTTCTAAGGCCCGGATGGCAAGCGGGGACAACAGGAGAAGGGCAGGGGAATAGAGGGCATACATGGGAGTGAATGTTTGCTGATGGGTTCTGATTTCAAGCTGGATGAGGGGGAAGAGAAGATTTAAGGGCTGAGGTTTGGGGACACAGTGCCATGGAATATGGATAGCTCATCCCAGGGGGGCCAAAGACCATCAAAGTCAGAGAAGCAGAGAAAGTGGGAGAAGAAGATGGAGGCTGTGGGCAGAGAGTGGGATGCATGAAGTTGAGATTATGGTGTGTTTGCCACTAGTGGCAGAAAACTAGAGGGAGGGCAGTTACTGAAAGGGATGGTTCAAGGAAATGTGCCACCAGAACCTTGGGAAGGTCATTGACATGTATATTTAAGTGTTCAAGGTTAAGACACAGGTAGTGACAGATGTCCTATCACAGTGAGGAAGAGGGAGGGGAGAATGGCCTGGAACCAGTAGGTGATGGGGCACTCAGGGCATTCAGTACGGGGGCTCTGGTCTGATGCCTTGAGATCCAAATCTGGGCTATTCTGGGGGGAAGGGAGGGAGAATGAGTAGTCTCAATGTGGCCATGAGGAGCAGAGAGGACATGGCTCCCATAGAGCACAAGGACTAAGGGAGCAAAAGCAGCTGCCCCTGGAGAGGACTGCTGGGGAGGCCGTGGCCCCGGGGAGAACCAGGTCTCTACTGGGGCGGGCAGAGAAGTTGAGGAGCAGGTAATATAATAATGTAATAGATGTAGATGATATAATAAATATTTTATGAAAATAGCTAAAGAGAATATAATAACATATAGTAGATAGTGTAATAGGTATAATTCAATAGATATTATACTGCACAAATCACAGTATCATGCCATGTGTATCAGCTTTTTAAAAAGGCAATGTAGTAATTCAAAATCAGATTCGTCTGACAGGATTGCAGTTTCCTTCCTAACATATGACCTATGACTTAGAGAATAAACAGCTGCAGACTAAAATAACTCCCACAGAGCCCCAGCACATAAAAGGCTTTCAGGAACTGTTGAATAAATTAATATAAATATCATTATGTTAGTTGAGATCAAGGGGAATATGTGGCAAAGGCTTTGCATTTCTGAGGAGATGTTCTGTTCCCTGGGAGGGTTCTCGTATTCCATTTAACAAATATTTGTTGGGAACTGAGCACCTGCTATGTGCTGGTATTGAACAAGACAGATAAAGTCCCCGCTTTAATGGAGCTTCAATTTAAACAAGCACAAGTCCTGAGCATACGACTAGAGTTTTGAATGAAGAGACTTCTGCCTGATTTGAGGTGCTTTTCCATTAGGCTCCCAAATACTAAAATCTATTTGGAAGTGAGCTCATTTTTATTTATGCATAACTAGACATTTTTGTAGCCCTACCACACCTGAGGGATACAGGTGTGTTTGTGTTGTGTGTGAGGGGGGGCATTATGTTGTGTACTGTGTGTGTATGTGGGGTGTTGTGTGTTGCGTGTATAGGTGTAGGAGCAGGGACAATGGACAAGGGTGGGAAGAATCACATCGCTATCATCTCTCCCCTCTTCTTGACTCCTCCGCCCATCAAGCTTGACAGCCTAGAGTGTTGAGTATGAAATTCAGGGAAATTAGGAAGTTTACTTGAGCCTTCCTATTTGGGAATTCACTCATCCTCTTTCTATAGATTGTAGAGTACCATTTAGACAAGTGAGTGGAATATACTTATTAAAAAACATGGAGAGGATCGCCAACAGTGTCCAGATATCTTTTATAGTGTTTTCTTGTCGATAGTTCCCTTTTTTGTAACACTAGAGATGTTATTTTTGTTGCCATTCAAATGTACCTACAGTGGGAATTAGAAAGATGCACCCTTGGATGCAGCAGCCAGTGGGGATTTGGGTGACCTGAAGGGACAGTGGGCCCTTGATCCCAGGTCTGCGTGCCACTGTGGAGATGCAGCCCAGAGGGCCAGATCTGCCAATTTTTCAAGATAAAAAAAAACAAGCTAGATTTTCATGAGTTACCATTTTTTAAATGTTGGGCACTAATTCTACCATGTTTACAATATGAGGGAAGCCAGAGAAAATATTCATTCCCCAGGTGGCCAGTTTGAGACCTCTGATTTAGACCATCACCAAACAAATGATACTATTTATTTATAATGTCTAATAACACCCACAGTCACTACAGGCTGTAGTTCCAAATATGAAGATTACTGGCGGATTCATGTAGTGTGTGTAGATGCCCCCATCTTCCTCTTTTTGTGTTTTTCCTAATGAGGGTTCCCTAGGGCTGCACTGTCCAGTGGGACGTTCTGCAGTGATGGAAATGTTCTGAATATGTGTGTCTGACACAGTAGCCAGTAGGCACATGGCACTGCTGAACACTGGAAATGAAGCTAATGTGACCAAGGAATTGAGTTTTTATTTACTTTTAATTAATATAAACTTTAAGTTAGGTAGCCACATGTGGCCAGTGGTGACCAAGCCTTACCTTCTGGTCTCTGTACAACTTTCCTCCCCATAGAAACCCAAACCCAAACTTGAGTTACTGAGTTGAACTAAAGCAAGATATGCCTTTGACTTGTGAAATGGAGTAAGGAGAGAAGGGAACAGACTCACCCCAACATTGGTGGTGACCAGGGCAAAGTTTTAAACCTTAAAATATGTTAAATTTATAATTCCAGCTGATATCCTTAAATAAAATATGTCCCATCCTCTTACCTAGACAAGTATTCCTTTGTAATGGCCAGGTTCCAATTTAGAATGCCTGGACCCCTAGGGCTTCTTCTCTGAGCATAGTGGCATGGGGAGAGCTGGCCCCTCTGTCCCCCGTACCCCAGTACCCCGTACCACAGGGGGGACCCTTAAACATAAATGTACCCTTAACCATAAATGGCCTGACCAGCAAGCCTGGATAGAGAGGAACTTGATCCAAGTGGGGCTCAAGGACCATCTTTGGGACACTTCTGTTCCTATGGCATGTTCCACCTGTTCTCCCTTTTGGCTATAGGCACATTTGACTTGAAGACCTGTACACATCCTTATAGAATTGCCATATAAAATAAATTCCTGTATTGATTCTGGCATAGATCCACTCTGAGACAAGCAATTGATCAGATGGGTGTCTTTCGAGACTCCATATAAGCACCCACCTCACTGCAAATTGAGGGATAATCACTTTTCTAAACAGGCTTGTGCTGAATTCTTCAGAGGCAAATTAGCACTGAGCTTGACTGCTGCTTTGAAAGAGTGTGTAAGAGTTGAAAAAGGGAATAGGTACAGATCCGACTGGCCAAAGGTTAATAAGGAGAGTTCACTCATTAAGTTGCTTATTTACCTCACGTAATTATCTTTGGCAATTAACTTCCAAAGACTTCTTACTTGAGGTAATCATTTATGCCAAAGGATTGGGTGGTGGGAGATAAATTACAGATTGTTTTTAATCCATGTGTAATCATTTATGCCAAAGGATTGGGTGGTGGGAGATAAATTACAGATAGTTTTTAATCCATGTATAAATCAATCCAGTGAGTTCCATGTGATTAAAGTCATTAGTTAAAATATCAAGTATATTAATGCTTAGAATGTCTACCATCTAACATTTTCAAATGGTTTATACATTCTGGTAAGGTCTATATGCACACATATACGTGTGTGAAGAACTTGAGCAGTTTCAATTGGAGGATGGCTTTGGAAGCTGAGTTTGAACAACTGATTGGTCACATTCTTTGCTAGCTAGAGGCATTTACACCCGTGTTGTAACTGGTAATAAAAGTCAGAACCCTGGAGAGCTCCACCCTTATTAGGCTGCAGCTCCCCCCTGTGGTGAAAAGGAAGAAGGGCTCTTGATCCAGGACACTTGGAAAGCCAAGTGGTTCCCAGGCATGGAACCAGAAGGGTAGGTAGACGGTGTGCAGAGATTTGGGGCCTCTGGTCAGCTGTCACGATTGTCTAGGACACAGACTCCATGACTTCGCTAGATTAGACTCTGCAAAGGACTCTAATATTATGATAGCTGCTACCCTCCCCAAGGGCACTCACAGTTTATTGCTGTCTTTCTAATTTTCTCCTTATTGTATCCACTTTTCACTATTAGAAACTACCTTGTATGATTTCATACATCATAAATAATACTGTAATTGAAATTAATGTGAATATCTTACCACTGAAATATGTTTACCCCTGTTTAATTAACTTTTTATAATATAAACATTTGGCAATCTTGGGATTGGTTTTAGGAAGGGAGGGTTTCTTTCTCAGTGCTTTGACCTAATTTTTTCCTCAGCCAACTTTAATTTCAGTCTATTGAGACAGAAACCTTTGAAACATTATTGGAAACTGAAAGGCATCCCTTTTCATGCTCTATGATTCTAAGTAGATTTGCTTGAGTTGAAATTTGAAAGCACATCTGATTGTTTCTAAGGGATTCTGGAATCCCAGGTCCATGCTGAGCTGTCTTGGCCCCACCACCCAAATTGCAGTGTGGGGCTGGGAAGGGGTGTCTGGGTGAGGCTAAACTTATCCAGTGACAGAGCAAAACATTGAAGCAATACAGGAAGCAAGGATTTGGAGTTAAGACAGGGAATGGGAGAATCAGGGGAAGATAAGAGTTCCCCACATGTCTCTCTATTCTTCTGAGGGGTGGACTGGCATGATTCTGCTGCTGTGGAATAATTCAGAGCCTACAGGTCTTCATTTCCTCTGGATTCTTGCCACAGGGGAACCCTAGATTGTGGTAGCAGGGAATGGGTTGCACAGCCATAGGGAGCTTCCAGTCTCCACTGGCTACCTTTTGTGGAATGCCAAATAAACTTGTTAATGCAGGATCAACATTTTGAAATACTGAGAAGATAAATGATGAGAACACTTTGGAGGAAGGTAATGATGTCCTAGGTTCTCAAATACATTTTAAGTATCTTTTAAAGGTGCAATGAAGATTTCACTAAAAAGACAATATGGGTTTGCTTTATGAGACAACACTGAATGAAATAGGTGCTATTTGTACACATTTGTAGAAGAATTTCTCTTTCCTTATATCCTTCCAGGTTCAAAGATAGGGGGCCTTTTGCCCCAGTGTCTGAGACTCTTCATTGCTGTGTTTGGATCCTCTAGCTGGAAGGGGGTGTGGGGGAGAATGGTACCTGAGGGCTTCAAGGAGAAAGGTCTAGCTTTCTGTATGTCCACATTTTTTAAAGAAAATATACAAACTACCATTTTATAGAAAATCCCAATTTTTTTCCACTTCTCACTCTACAGATATTTCAGATATCCCTGCTGATAGTGTCTAGGGCTGGGTGTCAGTGATTCAGTGGTTCAGTGTGTTCTGACAAAATCAAGCTGAGAAGTCTTAACAATTTCCATTAACATAAGTGTCCAGGCAATTCTTGACATCAACAGCATCCTGCTTCAGTCAACAAGACAATTATTCAGAAATCTTTCACATTCCCTTGCGGTTTCTGCCAAATGGCAATCTATTTGAGAAAAAGTCCACCTTTCTTTGGGAAAGATAATGTCAAAATGCTGACTACTTCTCACTGCAGAGAAAGTACAGAATCTGCATCTGCTTAGATTTGTGTGAGGCTCTGACACAGACATAAGATGGTTCATGCTGACTTTTAATGCACCCCATTGTGAGGGCCAGATGAGAGGGCACAGCCAGGGCTGCAGGGTGCAAAAGCTGCCCTGAAGACCGGGATGGAGCACAGTGACTTGAGGGAACTGCGAAGAGTTCTTTCGGAGGGAGGTGGAAGGTGCTGTAGGAGTATGTGGGGCTGGGAACTTCAAGGGTCCATTCATGAGCCCCTCAAGTGCCATAGCATGTGGTCTTCATTTCATCTCATAGTCATTAAGATGCCACTCCTGGGTTTTTTATGGGAATAACATGTTTACCATCTGGTTAGAAGATGTACTCCTCTCCCACCAAAATAAATACAATCTATGGTGTCCAAGAAATGTCAGAAAACAGGATATGATTAAATGTAAAGGGTTGACACAGAGTGTGAATGCCAGTCACTGGAGAAATTGGTAATGAGTTGTGACCATCAGGGCATCTTCCTGATGGAGGAAACAGTGACATTGCACTTTGAGGAACAAGTAGAAGAAAAGGAAGATGTTTCACTGATGCTAGAGTAGGGGGTTTCCATTGTGTACAGACTTGGGCTGGTGGACAGGGAGGACAGGGCTCTTCTACAGGTCCCACTGCAGTCAGTGCCACCTCCTCATTCCATTCGAGGACAAGTGTAGCTGGGCCCAGTGCGGGGAAGAGTGGATGCAGTGGGGTGGAGTGTCCTAGGGGGAAGACCTAGAGAGGGGTCATGACCTGAGGTTCCAAAGGAGGCAGTGTTGGGTCCTCTCAGCTTGAGGACAGGTGTCTGACACTGCAGAGTTCAGGCCAGTCCTCTGTGGGTTTAGATGAATTCAGTAAGTATCTAAAACCTTCTGTGTGCAAGCAAGGCACTAAAACTTGGCCTCTGAAGTGGGCTTTGTGATCTGCCTACCCTATCTGCTTTTCTGTTGTAAAAGACAGCAGTTTATAGGGAGTGCAAGTGAAAGTAGTTTTCTTGGGCACTGTTGATTCAGAGCACCTTCTTGATACAGTCAGGCTTGATAAATGCCATGGACTCTTCTAAGAAATGAGAATGCTTGGCTAGCAACATAAATTTTTTCCCTTGGCTTGAATTGGCTCTGGAACAAAGTTTTAGCTTTGCTGTCCTTTCTTGGACTAGCCATCCTGGGGTACAGGAATCTTTACTTTTTGGCAAGAGGAAAAGCAATCATGAAAGGAACCCAGCCCAAGCCTAAACACATCTAAGCAAAAGAAATTTTACTAGTTTGTGTGACTGCCAATATTTTCAGCAATTATGGAAAATTATTTCATCTGCTAATCCATATCCTACAGTGGAGTAAGATGCTGTGCAAGGGTGCAGAAATGAACAATGTGAACAGAGAATCTGCCCTACTGGAGTTTACAAGTGGGGAAGGAAAGGCAGGTAAACAGTTTGGCAATTAATTGTTGTTCTTGCTTACGTGCACTGTCATTTCAAAGCGTCCTGTCCTGAACTTCCATGGAGGTCCCACCTCTGCTGTATGCCAGTTGTATCATTGAATCCTTCTGAGATACTACAACTTTTGAGCAATAAAATGTCAAACATAGGAAGAGCAAAGAGCCTAGTAGTTTAATATGGTCAAGTGGCCCCAGCTAGATTTAAAGCATCTGAACAGGTAGGGGCCCTGCATCTGAAAAACTTCTGGTTTATTCTTCAAGGTAAGGCTGTGTGCCATAGACTCCTTTGATGAGCAAAGAACTTTTCTTCCCACCTGTCTGAATTTCATCGCACAACACCAAACGACTTAGCCCACACCTAGGTACTGGGAGCACTTTGCAGTCTCCCAGCCTTTGCGGAGCAGCGGTTACCCTGGCGTGCAGGAGTGTTCCCAGCATTGCCCGTTTTCCTTCCTTTCTGTCTAGGCAGGGCTCTCCTCGCTGATTGGAACAACAGCTGTCTCTGGTCAGGTTGGAGGGATGTGAAGTCCGCACAGTGCCCACAACCCCTGGGTTATCTCCAGCTCTTGCTATAATTTCATCCCACAAGGCAGCACAACCCCTCTCCTTTTAAAAGCAAGAGAGAGAAACAGGATTGAGTGTAGCAGCCCTCAGTAATGCTAAAATGCTAAATGAGGGGCCCGTGTTTTTAGGAGCATGGTCTAGGAGAAATTGTGAAATTGCAAGCTGCAGCCCTTTCTCTTTGAGCTTGGTTTGGCTGATTTCCAAAGCATCCAGGCCGGCAGTTGAGAGACTGAAATATAATCGGTGGCGATCCATTTGCACCACAGGAAACATTCTCTGCCTCCCTAGCTGTGGGGAACAGAACACCAGCAACAGCGCCTGGCTGCCGGACTCTGCAGGGAGGGAAGACTGGATCACAATGGTAAGAAACTCGGGAGTTTCTAGTTGGTTACCTGGGAACAAATACTTAGCATCTGCTGGGAAAATGGCTGTTGGTAGTGTGAGTCTGAACAGTAAGTAACTTGAGCTCAGGGGCACTGTCAGTTTTTTTCCTAGGAGGGCAGGAGCACCTTTGCACCAGAGCACTAATTTTTTTAAAAATTGGGTTCCTTTCTTATCAGGAGGAACACTGCCTCATAATTAAAAAGGACTGTTTGCTGGGCTCTGCCAGGGAAGGGCAGTCTCATGGTGACCTCAAATCCAAGCCCTGATTAATGCAATCTCTAAAGTGTCCTCTTTCCTTGGAATGTAATTGTAATTTCCAGGAGACTTCTTCAAATAAATAATTGCTTGTTTTCTTGCTATTTTCCTGTGGCAGTACCAACTCATTCATACTCAGCTTTCTTTTCTGACTAGTAAATTGCCACAGCTCAGTGAGCGTCATTGTTGATTGGCGGCATTTTGGCACATTAAATATGACTCGGGCAAACTTCTAAGGGATTGTTTATCTCTTAAAATTGTCATATGCAGGCAGTGACAGAAAAGCCTGTGTTTTAAAGACAGCGTTATGTGACTTTGTTGGGAGGAAGTTGGTCTGATTCACTCCAGCTATGTGAGCATTCCCAGGGTGAGGTGTGCCTCTGTGGGAACAGGTCTTCCAAGCAGGCGCTGGAATGGTCGGTGGGAATGGCTGGGTGCTGTGTCCCCCGTCTCTGCCAGCTGGGAGCCTTCTTCAGGTGCCTCTTCCCTATCGCATGATACAGGGACTGTAGAGGGAAGAACGGTGTGACAGTGAAGCCCCTAAGTGTTTTCTTTAAAGAATCAAGGCATGAAGGACATTGGTCATAATAAGATTACATAACATTTAGGAGAAAATAAAACCTATTACTGTATAGAAAGAATGCCTGAAATACATTCATTTGACTGCACAGCTGATGTGTGGGAAATGATTATTCCATTTATAATCCAGATGAATGAAGACAGTGCTGATGAAGGGAATGTGGGAATTTTTAGAAGGAAGTCTGCCTTTCGAACAACTCAGAAAGGGGAATGTGCAATCCAGCTTTATGAGAAATCATTTCACTTCCTCCCCTCATCATCCATCCTGGGTCACTCACTTTTAAGCAAACAGCCTGTAGAATTAGGGCTGCAAAGACCAGGCTCAGATTTTTACCTCCTTAATTAATATCTGGTACCATTTACATCTCATTCACTTTAGAGGCTCTTCTATTCCTGGAGAAGTCACAGTAAAGACTCACCTCATTTTCCTTGACCAGTAGGATGGGTAAATATCAGCATATCCAGTGCAAAGGGGGTTAAATGAAATTAAATGGGGTTCCTTAATGCTTTGGAAGGTTTTGTCTCAATTCTTGAGGCATAATATTTCTTTTCTTCCCTTTATTAGCCTGTGAACATTCCTTTAAGGATTAAAAAGGACCAGCTGAAATGCAGATAGATGTCCTGCCAGCACGTTTGGAACATGGGCTTGAAGCTAAACATATTGACAATCTTGTACAGGATTCAGGGAGAAGACAAGTTGCTGGTCAGGAGCTGAGATCACTTAGATGCTATAGTATGACCTAATGGAAGTATACAGACCTCCAAAGGGGTGAACTTGCCTTTGAAGTCAGGGGAAGGGACAGTGGGAGCTAAAGAGTGATTACACCAAGAGAGAGAGAGAGAGAGAGAGAGAGAGAGAGAGGAGAGACTGCAAGCTGTTTGCATACAGGTCATTCTCTTATTATTTTGATTAATTGCTATTTAGAGAGTTGGAAAAATTACTCAATTTTACATTAAATAAAAGCTTTGGTCTAATTAAGCTCTTCTTAACTGCAGACACTGAAACAGTAACACTTGTAGGGAACACATCCTAACCAGCTAGCTTTTGGAAAGGGAACCTTATTTCACTTTTCCTTTCGGTGAGAGCTTTTTTTCAGAGATCAGGGGGTTGGAAAACCAGTCTTTCATTGTAAGGGAAGCAAACCTGTAGATTGATTTTCATTAAGTCCCTTCCATGATGACAAGCACACCAATCATGCTTCTCATCATGCAGCTGTGACTCGTTATCTTATTATCCAAGAGAAAAGACACACTCGCTGTGTTTAAATCCTGCTCCTTGACCTCATTGCAATCAGGAGCATGTTGGGGCTTGCTTGAGTGTCACACGAAATAAAGTCAGCCTGGCTTGGGCTCTGGCCTCTGATTTTTGTTTTACTTACAAATTTAAAGGAAATGCACATAATTAAATCCACACTACATAGTTGCAAACAAGTTTAAGTCATTTCACAACAAAGGAAACATGATTGTTTTTGAATAATATTTTACAAATATTGAGGACGTGTGCTGTTCAAGTGTTTTGAGCGCTCAGGAAGCCTCATCATTCCTTATAAGCAGGTGTTGCTTTTATTAATTATTACTGTTCCCATTGTGCTGAGGTAAGGCACAGAGAAGTTAAGTATTTTCCTGGACACACAGCTGGAAAAAGGTAGTACCAGGGTGGGTACAAATGCAGAGCTCCAACTTCTTAAACCACTTTGTCATATAACCTTCTAAGATATATGGGAAGGGGAGTAGTCTGAATCTTCAGCCATCCAGCCTCTAAAAATGTCAATAATTTTTTATGTTTCTCTTTTCTCCTCATATCCAATCTGCTTCCAAGACAGGTCTGTTCTTCCCTGTGGATGTCGCCTTTTTGGGTTCCCTGTCTTTTGCATCCCAACACCATAATTCATACCTTATGTTCCCACTCTGGCCAACTTCCTTTAAACATGGAAGGAAGGCTTAAATGGCCCCAGACCTGGAGTTAAATCTCTGTGTTACCCACCCGTCTGTTGTGTGATTTTGGACAGTATTTTTCTAACTTTTTAACAGTTAGTGGGAATTATGATTCTTACCTGCATTGGATCATTGGGATAATTACATAAATATGTTTGTGTAAAGTAGGAAGTTTGATCAGGCTGCAAACCATGGCAGACAGATGAACTGGAAGGAAGCTTTTGAAACTATTTAGGTAAAGATGATAAGGACTTAGATGAAGATGGTGGGGAGAAACTGAAATCAAAGTAGGAGAGGATCTGAATAGAAAATTCACCCTCACTGGCCACTGATTGGATGTGAAATGTGAAAAAGAAAAGCAAGGGCTCTGGCACTGAAATCTAGTAGCTCAGCAGTGAATAAAGGTCTCCAGGCTGCAATTTCTACATTACCTGGCATAATGCCTCATACATAGTAGGTTCTGTGTGTTGCCAGATGCATAAAAAAAGACATCAAAGTAGAAAAACTCTGCCAGCCAGAATACATAACAGATGACTTCTGTAGACTGTTACCCAAAGTCCAATAAGGTATTCAGAAGTGAGTGACAACAAAGTGTGTTTTGGGAATGTAGAGACTCAGGACATAAAATGGTCTTTTGGTTATGTACCTGAGGAGAAGGTGGATTCTGAAGATCAAAGGAGGTCATATGTGTCTCCAACCAGATTTTAGAAATTTGGAGGTGACATGTAGAGGACAAATTGGATATAATGAGAAATACGAATGGCTGCAGTACAATTTTCTTGCTAATTAATTACCTATAGACTCATTGATCAGAAAAATGGAATTGATATGAACCCTCCTCCCCTAAAAATAAAAGCACATAGAATAAAATAAATATGGGTAATTTTATTAATTAGGATAGTCAAGGAAGGGGATCTTGTGGTGGCAAATTTTAGGGAATTGAATGTATTTGTTGGCTTTGAGTTCCTCCTTGAAGATGGTGTCAAGGGCATTAAAAAAGATAAGTTGCCCATATCAACAACCTAATGAAGATGAATAGTCTCTCTCATTTTTCCTGTGCTCTTCTGTGAAAGAACCTCACTTGATGGGCTTAATGGAAGTACATAGCTGAAAATAAACAAATACAAACTTGGCTCACATTTTCGTCCTGCTTGTCAGCCTCACGGGTACAGATGATCCATGAGGGTTACTGTACGGGTCCTGTTTGGTGAGATGCATGAGGATGTACATATGGGATGGTGGATAAAATCCCATCAAAGCTGTAGCTGGTGGAGCCTAACAATTGTAAAATCAGTGTGATAGATGAAAGACCTAACATGCAGGTGTGGGAGGGCATCCTGCAGTTTTCTTGAAGATCTCAAAAGCAGAGAGGATCTGTACTTACTGCCCCAAATGACTTTACTTTGATTTTGTGCCTTTTGATGCCCTTAAAGATCAAAGAAAAAATATCATTGACTTGTCCAAGGGACTTCAATAAAGGTGGCAGCTATTATTTTTCAGTCTGAATTAACCCTTGTGAAGTGGAAATTTGGAATAGAGAGAGGTAATTCTGTCTCATCTTAATCCCTCATGACCTGATGACATCAGGACTTGAGCTTTTTGTTGGAATTACAAACCTAGTTATGTTAGAGTTTAGAATCTTAATCACAGAGTTAATTTTTTGTATCCAAGACACTAAAACATACTCAAGCTGACTCCAGTTAAGGGTAGATTTCTTACTGACAGTGAAGGTATCCTAAAGCCCCATCAGGAAGTACATCCAGGTTCCTTGTGATCCTCCCCATGATTGCAGAGAGAAATCAGGGGGCTTCTTCCCTTTCTCCCTCACTTTCTGGCCATATCTCTGCTTTTACAATGCCTACTCCATTCTCCTTTTTATCTCCAAAGACTCCTGCCTTTAGGTCATTCATTAACCTATCAATACACAGGACTGTCCCTCACTGAATATGCTCCCAATGGCAGCCTCAGCCCAGAGACTGAGATGCCTGGGCCCTAAGTCCAAATTTCCAACCATGACCCTCAGAAGGCACACCCCTACACCATCTCTCAGTTGTGCACCCTGGTCCAAGCAGCAAGTCCAGAGGGCAGGTTAAATGGTACAGCTCACTTAACATAGGCCAGGTGGAGAGTGTCTGAGAAAGAACAGCATCAGTATGGACATGAAGAATGACATACCTGCTGCCTTCTATGCTGAGACCAGCACTTAAAACACCCTTCTTCCCATGCACTCTATCCTCAAGACACTCTTGTAGCCTACTCCTAATGATGTCCAAACAATCATAAATATTACCACACTGGAGATGTCCGATGAGATTATGATAGTGGACCACGCATACCTAGTGCATCCAGAGGGGAAGTTGGGGCCTTTAAAAAGGTGTGTCAGACTCCACTGATAGTATCCACCAGACAACTTAGTGCTCCAAAACTCTGGTCACCCTCCTATCTTGCAGGATTAAATGATAACTTAAATGCCACTAAAATGCAAAGAAAGCTTAAAAAAAAAAAACAGAAAGGGGAAAAACAAGTGCAGTTTTGAAGAGTCTTTCCTTTTTAACATGAAGAAAGAGGAATACTGCTTCAGGATAGCACTATTTATCAGTCAGCAAGTCCAGAGCTTACAGTCACTTGATGGTTAGAGCATGGCCTCAGGTCTGAATCCCAGCTCTGCTCATCACCTGATGTGTGACCTTGAGCAAATGGCCTAACTCCTCTGTGTCTCAGTTTAGCATCCTGATGTCCCAGGCTCTCTTGTTTCAGCCGTATGTTTTCTAGTAGTTCCACTTTGTAACCCAGTGAGGCTTCTCTTCTTTGTTCTTTCAAATAAATCCCTGGACTAATTTTTTTGAAAATCTCTTAGAATAGATATTAAATGTAATAGAAATATATACCCATGTGGTGGTGGGTAGAACATGGTATAACCTCCTGGTGGCCCAAATTATCAGAAATACTTTTTCCAAGAGCTGAAAATTACAGCAATGACAAGATGCTGTATTGGTACCTAAGCTTATACCCAAATCCCCATGCCCCAAGGTGGACATGTTCTATGCGTCAATAAAACATTAAATCTCTTTATAATTAACTTGATTTATAGGCTGACTGTCTTCTGTGTTACTTTGACTTTGTTTTCTTTTGGATAAAAAGCTTTCTGCACTTGAGCTTTTGTCTTTAATAATTAACATGGTTTCATTGTAAAGAAACTTTTATAATAAAAAAATGGTGACTCCTTAAGTAGAAGGATCAGAAGAACAGTTACATATTAAAACAGTTGCTAACGGTGATCTTAATAGGAAATTACCTTACCAGTTAAACACTTAGGATGGATACATGGAAGCTGCTGGCAATGAGATGAAAATTGCAGTTCATTATTTAACAGGGCGAAAAGCTAGACATGATTGTCCATGTTTTGAAGCAGAATGAGTGCCATTCAGATGATTAGAGAACAAAATAAAATGTAAGAAAAACATTTTGAAGTCAATAGGATTATTCTGCTTAGAGAATGGAAAAGCATGGGGCAACTTAATATATATTTGAGTGTACAAAGGACAGTGGTAGTGGAAGCTCAGGGTCAACAAGTTTCCATTTCTACCACAAACAGTGGATGGTTTTAAACAGCATAGGGAACTTGGGTAGACACGAGGGTACTTATCTGACAAGGAGGCTATTAGACACTCTAAGGGGTTTTAAAAGTTGTCAGTAACATTTATTGAGGGAACCCCAAGCACAGATCATTGTACTTACTGAGTTTTTTTATTGTTTTGTATTTCTTTTCTATGATTTTTTTTATTAAGGTATTTTTGATATACAATCTTATGATGGTTTCACATGAGCAACATTGTGGTTACTACATTCACCATATTATCAAGTGCCCCCCACATACCCCATCACAGTCACTGTCCAACGTAGTAAGATGCTATAGATTCACTACTTTTCTTTTCTGTGCTATACTGCCTTCCCTGTTCCTCCCCCTACATTATGTGTACTAATTATAATACCCTTAATCCCCTTCTCCCTCCCTTCCCATACGCCCTCCCTAATCCCTTTCCCTTTGGTATCCACTAGTCCATTCCTGGAGTTTGTGAGTCTGCTGCTGTTTTGTTCCTTCATTTTTTCTTTGTTCTTATACTCCACAGATGACTGAAATCATTTGGTACTTGTCTTTCTCTGCCTGGCTTATTTCACTGAGCATAATACCATCCAGCTCCATCCATATAGTGCAAATGGTATGGTATATTTTCTTATGGCCAAATAGTACTCCATTGTGTACATATATCACATCTTCTTTATCCATTCATCTACTGAGGGACATGTAGGTTGCTTCCATGTCTTGGCTTTTGTAAATACTGCTGCAATAAACATAGAGGTGTATGTCTTTTTGAAACTGGGCTCCTGCATTCTTAGGATAACTTCCTAGTAGTGGAATTCCTGGGTCAAATGATATTTCTATTTTTAGTTTTTTGAGGAACCTCCATAATGCTTTCCACAACAGTTCAACTAATTTACATTCCCACCAACAGTGTGTAAGGATTCCCCTTTCTCTACATCCTCACCAGCATTTATTGTTTCTTATCTTATGGATGTTGGCCGTCCTAACTGATAGGAGGTGATATCTCATTGTGGTTTTAATTTGCATTTCCCTGATGAATAGTGATGTGTAGCATCTTTTCATGTGCCTGTTGGCCATCTGAATTTCTTCTTTGGAGAAGTGTCTGTTCATATCCTCTGCCCATTTCTTAATAGGGTTATTTGCTTTTTGGGTGTTGAGGCATGTGAGTTCTTTATATATTTTGGATGTTAACCCCTTGTCAGATATGTCATTTTATTAATATATTCTCCCATACTAAAGGATGCCTTTTTGTTCTGCTGATGGTGTCCTTTGCTGTACAGAAGTTTTTTAGTTTGATGTAGTCCCATTTGTTCATTTTTGCTTTTGTTTCCCTTGCCCAAGGAGATGCGTTCAGGAAAAAGTTGCTTATGTTTATATTCAAGAGAGTTTGGGCTATGTTTTTTTCTAGGAGTTTTATGGTTTCATGACTTACATTCAGGCCTTTGATCCATTTCGAGTTCACTTTTGTGTGTGGAGTTAGACAATAATCCAATTTCATTCTCTTACATGTTGCTGTCCAGTTTTGCCAACACCAGTTGTTGAAGAGGTTGTCATTTCCCCATTGTCTATCCATGGCTCCTTTATCATATATTAATTGACATATATGTGTGGGTTTCTATCTGGACTCTTATCCTATTCCATTGGTTCTTGTGCCAGTACCAAATTGTCATGATTACTGTGGCTTTGTAGTAAGAGCTTGAAGTCGGGAAACATAATCCCCCCATTTTATTCTTCCTTCTCAGGATTGCTTTGGCTTTTCAGGGTTCTTCTGTGTTTCCATATGAGTTTTAGAACTATTTGCTCTAGTTCGTTGAAGACCGCTGTTGGAATTTTTATAGGGATTGCACTGAATCTGTAGATTGCTTTAAGGAGGATGACCATTTTGACAATATTAATTTTTCCTATCCATGAGCATGGTATGTATTTCCATTTATTAGTGTGTCATAGTTTTCAGAGTACAGGTCTTTCACTTCCTTGGTTAGGCTTATTCCTAGGTATTTTATTCTTTTTGGTGTAATTATGAATGGAATTGTTTTCCTGATTTCTGTTTCTGCTAGTTCATCATTAGTGTATAGGAAAGCAACAGATTCCTGTGTATTAATTTTGTATCATGCAAGTTTGATGAATTCAATTATTAGTTCTAGTAGTTTTGGGGTGGATTCTTTAGGGTTTTTTAGGTACAATATCATGTCATCTGCAAACAGTGACAGTTTAAGTTCTTCCTTACCAATCTGGATGTCTTTTATTTCTTTGTGTTGTCTGATTGCTGTGGCTAGGACCTCCAGAACTATGTTGAATAAAAGTGGGGAGAGTGAGCATCTTTGTCTTGTTTCTGATCATAGAGAAAAGCTTTCAGCTTTTCACTGTTAAGTATAATGTTGGCTGTGGGTTTGTCATATATCACCTTTATTAGGTTGAGGTACTTGCCCTCTATACCCATTTTGTTAAGAGTTTTTATTACAAATGGATGTTGAATTTTGTCAAATGCTTTTTCAGCATCTATGAAGATGATCATGTGATTTTTGTTCTTTTTCTTGATGTAGTGTATGATGTTGATGGATTTTGGAATATTGTACCATCCTTGCATCCCTGGAATAAATCCCACTTGGTCATGATGGATGATCTTTTTGATGTATTTTTTTATTTGGTTTGCTAACATTTTGTTGAGTATTTTTGCATTTATGTTCATCAGGGATATTGGTCTGTAATTTTCTTTTTTTGTGGTTTCTTTGTCTGGTTTTGGTAGTAGAGTAATGCTGGCCTCATAGAATGAGTTTGGAAGTGTTCCCTTCTCTTCTACTTTTTGGAAAACTTTGAGGAGTATGAGTATTAGGTCTTCTCTAAGTTTTTGATAAAATTCAGTGGTGAAGCCGTCTGGTGTGAGGGTTTTGTTCTTAGGTAGTTTTTTCATTACCAATTCAATTTCATTGCTGGTAATTGGTCTGTTCAGATTTTCTGTTTCTGCATGGGTTAGTCTCAGAAGGTTGTATTTTTCTAGAAAGTTGTCCTTTTCTTATAGGTTATCCAATTTGTTGGAATGTAATTTTTCATAGTATTCTCTAGTAATTCTTTGTATTTCTTTGGTGTCTGTAGTGATTTTTCCTTTCTCATTTCTGATTGTTTATGTGTGTAAACTTTCTTTTTTCCTTGATAAGTCTGGCTAGGGGTTGATCTATTTTTATTTTCTCAATGTACCAGCTCTTGATTTCATTAATTTTTTCTATTGTTTTATTCTTCTCAATTTTATTTATTTATTCTCTGATCTTTATTATGTCCCTCCTTCTACTGACTTTGGGCCTCATTCTTTCTTCTTTTTCTAGTTTCAGTAAGTGTGAGTTTAGACTGTTCATTTGGGATTGTTCTTCTTTTTTGAGATATAACTGTATTGGTATATACTTTCCTCTTAGAACTGCCATCAGTGGGTCCCACAGAAGCTATGGTGTTGAGCTGTTGTTTTCATTTGTCTCCATGTACTGCTTGATCTCTGTTTTAATTTGATCATTGATCCACTGCTTATTTAGGAGCATGTTGTTAAGCTTCCATGTGTTTGTGTGCTTTTTTATTTTCTTTGCACAATTTATTTCTAGTTTAATACCTTTGTGGTACAATTTCAATCTTTTTAAGTTTACTGAGGCTTTTCTTATGGCCTAGTATGGGATCTATTCTGGAAAATGTTCCTTGTGAACTTGAGAAGAATGTGTATCCTGCTGCATTTGAGTGGAGTGTTCTGTAAATGTCTGTTAGATCCCTTTGTTCTAATGTGTTCAGTGCCTCTGTCTCCTTACCCTTCTCTACTACTTCTTAAAAACGTCACAGCCCCATCTTTCCGCATTGGTGCCATGAAGTTCTACCTTAATGGGTAGAGTAGTGGTAGATGATGATGTGGTAACTTCAGTCCTATGATTCCCATGTCAAGGACAGAAAAGATATAAAGCAAATAATTTGATTCTTGTTTTTTGCAGCAGTCATGTCCTATGAAGTCAGCAGGAATACTGAGTCATGAATCCTGACCTGTTGCTCCTAGAGGAAATGTAAGGTTAGGTTCCTGCAGACCACTGGCCACAGCATCTTCTTCCATCAATACATAACTTTGGTCTATGTGTGTTTCTATTTAAACACACCTGCAAGTTCAGTGGCACTGGATTCATCATGCCAGCAGCACTGTAACACATGCCTGAGAAAAGCTTGTCTAACACACATTTTCCTCCATAAGGCATGTGACAATGTTCTTGTGTTTAGGAACATAAAACATCACTGCAGCACTATGCAGGGGCCATTTTCAATAGCAAAATCACCAACAAAAAGCACAAAATGCCCCAAAAAGTAAGGCTCTAAATAGATCATGGAAAGATTCTTCTTTATAGTATGAAAACTGGAACAAGAGGACAGAGCACCACCTTGTTCAGTCTCAGCTGGGAATGTGTGTGGGGAGACTCAGTTTTCACTGCTCTGTGAACAGCTTAGAAAGCCCTCCAAGTATTGTTAAATTTTAGGCAAATTTGAAAATATGGAATTGATAAATAATAAAGAACAACCGTACTATGTATTCTGACTTTTTCTCTGAGCAGTGATTCATCTTAATTTCAGTTTAGTATAAAAACTCCCTGTTATGCAGCTGTTTAGAAAGAGCAAAGTCTTAAGAGACCATTTGTAACATGTATAACAGATACATGCCTCAGAACTCTTTCCGTATGCTGAGAGTGCCCACGTCTCCTTCTCCACCCCCTGCTGCTCCATCATCTCACATATCCTATGTCCTCCTTGACATTTTTGCCTGGAGACTTGGAGGTCTCAGGCATGTTGAGCCGGCTGTGTCTAAAATCAATGTCTCGATCACCTCTCCTTTCTGAGCCTTGCTCTTCCCACAGCCCTCCCATGCCACAAAAGCCCCTCCATCTTTTCAGTTGCTCAGGCTCAAACTCAGCCACACTTGGCACTTCTCTTTTTCCACTCCACATCCAGTGTATCAGCAAAGGCATCCAGAGTCTGACCACCACCTACTGTTTCACTGCTCCACCTGGTCCATGCCAGGTTCACCTTCTGCTTGGGCTATGGTCATAGTCTTGTAACTTGTTCTCCTATTTCCAGCCTTTCTACCTGCAGCTTCTCAGCATGGCAGCAGATGACCGTTCTGAATTATATGCCTAGCTGGTCACTCCTCTACCACCTAATCTGGCTGTCCTCCTCCTTCTGTAACCCCATTTCCTATCACTCTCACCCTTGCTTACTCTGCCTCAGCTGTGGTGACCTCTTTGCTGCGCTTCATTGTCATAATCACACACCTGTCTCAGGACCTTTGCAGGCTCTTCCATCTGAACAGATATCCTTCTGACATCCACATGATCTTTTCTTAAGGTCACTACTGAAATGTCACCACATAAAGCAAGCCTTCCTCCTCTCTGACTGTTACTATATCCCATCATCCTGCTGTATTTTTAAATTATTATTACCACCTGACATAATATATATTTATTAGACATTGATTCGTGGTATGATTCCCTCTACTTGATATATAAGGTACCTCATTGCAAGGACATTATTAGTTTGTTTGCTTTTGAATCAAGCATTTAGATCAGTCTGCAGATAGTAAGTGTTCAATAAATATTTGTTCAATGAATAAGTGAAAAAACAGAGAAAAACATCCTCAATATCTTAACTGGAAAGTGTAAAGTGTAGAACAATATGTTTAGATCACTCTAACAGCATAAAAATGGGGGCAAAACAAACACAGATCTATATCTTTGAGTTAACCATGAATTCCTGGGAGCACATAAAAACCCAGTAAGAATGGCTGCTTCTGAGAAATGGTACTCTTGGGGTGAGAAATAGAGATGCCTATATGTGTGTGTTTTTTAGAAAGTGCATGTAACATCTTCCCTCCTAAACAAACCAACCGAAAGCACTACAGTAAACATTTCACCCTAATGCCCTGTGTATTTTGTGGATGAATTAGGACTTGGGGACCAGTCTGTGTTGACCCATCCTTATAGAACAGGAGAGCTCAGGTCATTGCTCTGTGCCTTTTATCTCAGCTGTTTGTGCATTTTTGATAGCTTCTCTTTTTCATAAGAAGAAAAAGGATTGACATTTTGGGGTCATTCTGCTCCTTGCCATCTGCTACAGAAACTTTGGCATGGGGATGGGATAGGCACACTGTCAAGTTGGCAGCCCTCAAAGTGTGGATCCTTTAATCTGAAAAATTCCAAGTCTGTATCTGTCTTATTTTAAATGACCGCATTTTCCTGTCAAAGTCTGCGTTGTGTCCCTGGTTCTTTTCCCCCTGTGTCTTTTCCATTTGAGTTTCTTGCACCACAGATCCAACTGGGAAAACTGGATGAAAATGCCCGAGAGGTGGCCTCTGTCCACCTTGTCCCTCCTTTGCATGGCCCTCCTGTGGTGCCTGCCCCTGGGACCCAGCCTGAAACACCCGACAGCCCACTAAGCTTTACACCAGGGAGCTTTCCTGGGGATCGTCTTGGAAAATGCATTTCATGTGCTGCTGTGTAGTTGAACTTGAACCTCCATGTCTTGTGGATAAAGATCTCAGCCATCTATTGGGGGGTCTTAACCTTCAGCTCTGGATGACAGATTTCTAAACACACACCCTCCACTTATGAGCACCAAACAGGGGCAGAGGCCACACAGAGGTGTGGGTGTAGGCCCCCTCCTGTAGTATCATGTGGCCCCTTACCTATTGGATTCTGGTCTCAACTCTGGAAAGGGGTAGAGGTATAATACACTTTGATAGAAAAACAACTGGATGCCATGTATCACACCTTGCTGGCTACGGAACCCATCACTGGAATGGCCCCAATAAAGGTAATAAACACATATCTCATCTTAGGGTAGGTACAGGACAGGACCCAAAAGCCAAGGAGTGGTGGGGCACAAATGCCCACACTGGCCAAGTGGGGTGCTTACCTACAGCAGTGTAGTGCCCTCTCTAGTAGCCCCTTGAGTGAAGAACTTTAACACTTACTGAGGCCGGTGATATATACTAGTGGAAAGCAGGAAGAACTTGCTTTTGAACCATTAGTAGCAGAGAGTCCTTATCAGGAGGGAAGAGCCCCTATACCCTAAGATGCCTGGTACACAGATAGCTCCAGCCATGGGCAGCCCCCAGAATGGAGGGCCATAGCTTTCCATCCTAAGACTGAGACAATATGGATGGAAGATGTTGAGGGGAAGAGCAGCCAATGGGCAAAGTTGCAGGCTGTGTGACTTGTGTTCAGCCAGGAGACTTCCCCCACAGTTGTCTTCACTAACTGTTGGGCTGTTTATAAGGACTCAACTCTGTGGCTACTGACATGGTACCATGCATGCCAACTGGATGGTTGGTCACTGACCCCCTGGGTACAAGAATTGTGGCAAGACTTATGGGCCTGTGGTCAAACTGAAAGAGTTACAGTATATCATGTGACAGGTCATTTGCCACTAGCATCCCCACAAAATGATGAAGCAGACAAATTGGCCCAGATACATTTGTTAGAAGAAAAGCCTGCCTCTGGTGTAGCCCAATGGTTACATCAGCATTTGTTGCATGCGGGGAAAAAGACAATGTGGGCTGTAGCCCATCAGTGGGGTTTGCTTTAGACCTTTGAAGAAGTTAGTAGAGCCCAACAGGAGTGTGTCATATGCTCTAAATGGGACTTACACCAAGCTCCACAGCAACACGGGAAAATAGCTAAGGGGTCAATACCCCTCGTCAGGTGGCAGATAGACTATATTGGGCCTCTACCTGTGTCAGAAGGATATCAGTATGCCATGACTTGTGTGGGCACAGCTACTGGACTTCTGGTTGCTTTTCCTACCCATTGTGCAGACCAGCAGGTGACCAAAAGAGGCCTGGAGCATCTCTTTGCTGCCTATGGTCAACTACAAGTAATTGAGAGTGATTAGGGAACCCATTTTACTGGACATACACTGCAAAAATGGGTGCAACAGCTGGGAATCAAATGGAAGTTTCATGTGCCATACAATCCTACCATAACAGGCATGATAGAGAGGCACAATGGCTTGTTAAAATCCAGACTAAAGTCAGATACCAATAGTCTGCGGGGATGGTCAGTCCGCTTATGGACTGTGCTACGGCATTTGAACAAGAGACCCTGAAAGGGAGCCCTGAGCCCCGTAGATATGTTAACAGATATGCTGCCTCCCCTATACACCTGCAAGTACAAACCAAGGAGGAATCACTGAAGCCAGTGTTTGGCCACCAGGATAACATCTTGCTGCCAGCACCAACTGCACTGAACCCCGGAGACTCCATTGAGTGGATGTGGCCTTGGACCTTTCAACACATGGCCAATGATGGCTGGCTCTCCTGGCACCTTGGGGACAAGGCCTGGAAGCTGGCCTCCTGTATATTCCTGGATTAACAGTAGAGTGGCCCGCAAAGGTCACAGTAGTATATCCTGAATGGCCAGAATGTAGGAGCATCTTACCAGTGAGTTTTGTTTTATCATTATGGCCAGTGCATGTACCTCCAGTAGCACTATATATAGACCCTTCAGTAACCCCCATGGGGAAAAGAGTAAAAATGTAGAATACTAGACCTGGAAGGGACCTCCTTCCTGCTACAGTCCTATCACAGGACCACTCTCTTGCATGCATCCTACCTGATGGACAAGATTTACCTATGTTGGTGTCATTAAAACGTGTGTCTTATCACCCCTAAGGTCTTTGTGGATTGGGAACCTCCTCTGGCTTGAGGATTTTATTATAATTTTTCTTACCTGTATCAAAATCTTGTATCTTAATTTTTGTGATTATCTCAAGTTGTTGTTAGCCTTTGTTGCTGTTGTGAAATGTGGTTACAGTGCTCCAGCTTTCTTGCACAGGGACCATTGCGGAAGATTGAGAGTGTGTAGATTGTAAGGCGAGAATCCTGAAGGGGTGGAGTGTGAGGAAGTTGAGGTTCCTATGGCTGTGATCCTCACTGAACTTAAACCACTTGATGATGTATGTACCTGGCCTGTTGCTAGGCTATACCCATAGGCAATAAGCTATTATTGCACTATGTATAGAGCTTGACCCAGTGCTCTGGGCGGAGGCAGACACTAGTGCTCAACCTACCATGAGTAGAACAAGCCGGGTAATAAACCCTTTAACCCCAAGAATGTTTTACTTTCATTTTCTTTGGTCACACTGAATCTACAGTGAACTTGCCCAGTGCTGAAACCCATTGACAAGACAATGGCCAAATCTTCATGATGATTTACATGCAGAAGCAATGATGAATTATGAATATAGTAAGGATATGATGATTTAGATGCCACTGGGAATATCCTTATGATAATAAGAAAAAATGGTAGTCAGTCCAAAAGCCAGTGAAAATATTTTATATAATTTTCTTGGGTTGTTACTGATATCTGGAGCCATGTTGATAAATGATGAAGAATATTTCCATTCCTGTTCATAGTCCCTGCAGTTAAACGAAGGCTGCTGATTTGCTTTTCAGTGAGTTAAACTATATCCAGAAAGGTAGTGTTCTCAAGTCAAGTGCAAGTTTTCTGCCAAACTGAAGTTAAACTGCTTTTGGCCAACATTAAAGTTGCATCCGCATTAAAGGAAATTTTGTTTGGTTTTGAGGATTATTTGAACTTTTCCAAGATCAAGTTCTCCTTTTCATTTTAATATTTGTGACATCTTGTTTCCATTGGATGACTTTTTCGTGGATTCACCTTTGAACTGTAGCTTGATGTTCACAGAACCATGGCATCATAAGGCTGGAAGGGGTTGTGACGTGTCATCTCGTCAGGAGGACCACATCCATCTTCTCCGGAGAGTGGCTGCCTCTGCCTGGAACAGAGTGAGAACCTTTGCCTGGAAGCCTGGATGTCCATCACAGCCTGACTGCCGGCTGACTGAATGAACAGTCTTGTCATTTCTTCTGTTGTACTCACGAGCGCTCTGCCTGCTTTACCAGCATAAATTTTTATTATCATGGCTTTCCCCGCTCTGTTCCTCTTGGACAACTTTTTTTCCCATTGTGGAACTACAGTATGAGATTATAAAGCACCAGGAATATACAGGATAGTAGTCATGGGTTCTGGGAGCAGCTGCTTAGGTTAAATAGGACATTAAACAGATACCTGCAGCTGAGAGCTGAGCTAATTAGGGCCATTTGTTATGCTTCCAAATTTTAAAGATAACCTGACATTTTGCACAGGTAGACATCCCTGATTAACAGCTGTAAGGAGTTTCTAAACTAGGGCAGGAACAGCCATTGCTTTTCCTAACCACTGTTCACTGGTGACTCTGTACCTAGTGAAATAATTTTTGTTTTAGAATAAATATTGGAAGAGTAGTTGAGCTATTTTTCTAGCTAGGGAGTAAATATGTCCTCATTTAAAACAAAACTGTGAGTCTCTGCAATTAATTCATAAGCCAAGGCAGTTTGAAAGCAAAATAGGAAGTGATCTTGGCTTTCATTTCTGTCATCCACCAGATTTCAACAAAGTGCATTTTCATTTACTTTCAACATTTGGTGTACCAAACTGTCTAAAATAGTTATTTCTTGGAGGAGTTTTTGCTGGAACTCTACTCTTTCCTAACAGTGTGTTAGAATTCAGTGTGTCTGCTTAAAATGGAGACAATAGAAGAAAAGTATTTGCAACTTGCAGCAATTTTTTTCTGGGATGAAACTGCCATTAGCTCTGGAGAAGTTCCTCCTGTAGAATGAAGAAGGATTCAGCCCATTTTGGTCTAATTACCGTCATTTTCTTCCCTGGTCCTCCTATCTTCGCAGCTCCTGTTTTTCAGACTGAAGACAGACTATTTATCAAGAACATTGAAGAATGTCCGTTAGTCAGGTTTGCTCATTAAAACAGGGGCCAAGAATGGGGGAAATGACAGCTGTTTTTAAAGCACACATCTGTTTCTGGTGTGGAAAGGCAGTTAAATTCATCTTTCAAGGCTCTCTGCTTTCCACTGGTTCTAGGAGGCAAGATGGAGCTGTTTTGTCAGCTGACCATCAAGCTGCTCAAAGGGATGCCTAGACTAGTCTAAGAATATATTAAAAAGCAAAGCAGTTCACTTTCCATATGAGATGATGGAGTGTCTGCTTTGTAAATGTCCAGGAGTTCAAGACCTGTGGGATCCCAAAGTACTAGGATGACTTGGAAAACCTTTCATGTCCCCATCTGCCATCGTTGTGTTTTCACTCTTCTTACAGTCAGCGTGGTATGAAAGTACTTTAATCACTGTGGAATGAACAAAATTCACAAGATTTCTCTGCTTGTGAATGACACATAATAGCTGGGTTAGTTTGGAAGACAGGATGCTTCCCCCTGGTGAAAGTATAAAGAAAGCACCCAGGTGACAGTATTTCTTGGTAACGTTAATAACTGGACTATTAGTAATTTTGACAATATCCTCTGGAGTTAAACTCTGGAAACTTTCTATAGTATCCTTGTGACTTTTGATCCCCCAAATGAATGACTTAATGTACTGGGTCATAGTGCTGCAGTTGATAAGTTTGTGTTACTTAGGGTAATTCTAGGTGTTGTAATGGATAAAACTCAAAATCTCAGTGAGTTTATGGAGTCAAAGTTTATTTCTTTAATTCCCCAAAGTTAATTAGTTTATTATCATGCTGAAAGACGATGCAAGGGTTTTGTTTAAACTTTCTCATATTGAAGCAGTTATAGATGCACAGGGAAGAAGTTTATTTCTTGCCAATTAGAATCAGTTTCCTGATTGGCAAGTGGCTTTCCTCTGAGCAGAGATTCAAGGATCTGGGTTTCCTCCTTGTTGCTCTTTGTCCTTCACCAGGTGCTTTAAGGTGTTGAACTGCATCAAGCCCTCAAAGGGTAACAAACAGCGAGGGTCATGCATGAAGAGTTTTTATCTGCCAGGCCTGGCCATGGTGCCCATCACTTCTCACATTCCACTGCCTGGAACCCAGACATGGGGGCACACTTACCTACCAGAAGAGCTGGGAAATGCAGCCCATCTGTGTTCTCAGGAAGAGGAGGGAACAACAGTTTGTTGCTGTTGAACAATTAGTCTCTGACCTCATAGTCAAAGAATAGAGTTATGGTACTTGTTTTATTGCATTTCCTGAGTTTTCAATGGTAGAGATTGGCCTCATATTTATAGTTATTTAAAAATACTAGGAAATGTTTGCTCTATGAGGCTTTTATTTCTATGCGCAAAAGAGATTGAAAAAGGATCTGTCTCTGAACTGATACACAGCATCCTGAAGCAACGAGCTTACTCTACAGCCTTTGAAGAGCAATTAGCAACTTGAGTCTCCACACTAAGGCCATAGCAGTATGTCTGCAAGAGGGGACCCGATTTGAGAGAAATTTCTCAGGTAAAATGGACAGGACTTGATGTCCCAGTGGACTTGATTTGTCACAGAGAGAGAAGAGTCCAAGATCCTTATGAATTGTTCTCCTGAATGAGCAAAGAAATCTGGATTAAGTTTGGAAAAGAGAAGGCAGGTTAGTGACCTCTGGTTCACATATATGAAATCTAAGTTTGCTGGAGGAGATACCCTGGGAACATTTGGAAGTCACACCTGTAATCATGGTGGAGAAAGGGCTTGGGTCATCCGAATGCCAGGTGTTGAGGTCATAGGATAAACTCAGTTCACCCAGGGGACTGTGAGAAGGGGACCATGCTGTGGAGACCTCAGGCAGACTGTGATTTAGCATTTAGAGGAAACCGAGCGATATCAATACAGCTGCAGGGGCTGCACCCAGATCGAGGGGGATTGTAAAATAAATGGAAAATAAAGAGGTTGCAAAAGGAGACAGTAGCTGTGGGCAAGGGAATATAAACATGTATTTTCATTCTTAGGATCAGCATCAAGGCATAACTAAGCAGAATACAGCCACTGGTGTTTGGCAGTGCTATTATTGTGTTACTGTTTTTATTGATAATTTATTCTCTACCTTTTACATATAAAGTCCCATGATGTAAGGAATGTGTTGGCATTGATTCCACCCTGGGGAGGAATGTTTAAATTGTATCTGCCTGGGTCCAATTTTAGCAGACGATGATGGGCGTGGAAGAACCAATCTCACTTGTGTGATAGAAAGCCTTTTCTGGCCCCGTTTCATCTGTATGAATTTACATGCACTGACTCTGCTGGGCAGTGGGAGTGCAGCAGTGAACACAACAATGGCTAGCATCCCAGGCAACAGTGGGTCAGCCTGTGCCGGAGGTGACTTTCTGATCAGGCATTTATAGGGTGCCTGTGACATAATCACCTGATGGGTGAATCTCATTTTATAGATAAAGAAACTGAGGACCACATAACCTATGTGACTTGTCCAAGGTCACCAGTTAGACTCGAGTGTCTGACTATTATACCGGGACATTTAATCTCTCAGATACCTGACCATGTTATCCTGTCCTCTCAGATATGAAAAACATGCATCCCCTGCCTGCCTGGATTGTCACCTCATTGTGAGCAGGAACGTCAGCCCTTGATTCTTTTGTTCATAGTGCTTAGTACCAGAATGCAGAAACTGGGGTCATGCTTTATATTTAGATTTTCTGTAGCCAAAAACTGTGTTCTCAGTCCTGTTCTGTCGGTGCCAGGTGTCCAGACTGTACTGTTACCTGTCATCACAAAAACATTTCCAAGAGTGTAAGGTAATTTGGAGGAAAATTCAACTCCATTTTTCCTAAATAAATTCCACTATTTCTTAATGAAGTATTGTGGTTACAGTTTAGAGGTCATTACATATAATATGTAAATTTTATATATATTTGAAGTACACTTTGAAGATCCTGTCATTACTATGAAATTTTTCTTATCATAATTTGCTATGCTTATGCATTTTTTATAAAAACATATTTCAAATTATCTTGAATCGAGCCATGAGCTACATTTTCTTTTCCCTTGCCCTGGGAAGATGAACCTGCTGGTGAGGTGCAAGAGACAGCTTTTTGACAGATGGGACACGCCGGCCAAATGCTCCTTGTCATCATTTGGTAGCTTGCTTTGCAGCAGATGTTCTCTTGCTATGCATGCTTTGTTCCTCTGCCTTCCTTCCACCTGGCAAATATGTAGGGAGCAGAATGTACATATTTAGTGCTTACCACTTACCTGGGACAAGACTAGTTAGTGCCTTGCTTGAGAACTAAGTATCTCTAGCAATAAGGGATAGAATTTTCCAGAAGAATACTTATGAAGAGGACTGAAAAGTGAGGACCATCTAGAAGATGGTGACAGTTGGTGGATGGTGAATCTTTTGAACCAGTACAATTGCTTCTCCTCTTCAGCAGAATTTCATTGTGCTTTTGGAGACAGAATGGGGTGTGCCTTGCTTTAGGAACACGTGCTATCCCCTAAGTCAAAACTGCTGTAACACATTCACTGAAAAAAAAAATTTCATTTCTTAAGGATTCTTCATTTCTTTGGAAAGTATAGCTTGTTTTCTTCAAAGCTCAGTTCCTTTAATACACTCAAAATATATCTAAATTTACCGAAAACAACATCCTCAACAAAATTACTTACCTTTGAGGAAACTTGCATTTGAGCGGCACTAAATCCTCCAGACATTGCTATCTAAAAGCTTCCCCTGGAAGCTTCCTGAAGTCCTCCCTTATTTAGTATGTCAGGGACTACATGATTATTCTCATTCCTGCTGTCTCTGCCCTGTGAATACCTGCACCCCATGGCCAGGGATGACCCTGTGATTTGCTGCGGCAAATAGAGCCTAATGGTGTGTGTCACAGCCCCCTTTTGAGCAGGACCATCCAAAGTGATTACCAAGTTTAACTCAAAATCCCCAGTGCTCCTGTGCTTTTCTGTCATGAGAGGCCATATCTGGACAGAAGCATTCTTTCAACCTTGACACCAGAATAAGAAGATGCTTGTAACAGACCCAAACCTAACCTGCAGCCTGGATCATCAATTATTTATTTGTTTATTTATTCAGTAAGTCTTTAGGAAATGCCTAGGCCCTGGTAATGCAGTGAGGGACAAAGAGATATGGTCTTCATTTTTGTTCAGCTTAAAATTAATTTAAAACGTCTTTTTTAATGCTAAAATAACTATGAATAAATTACAGGATGCAAGTTTGACATGCATTTTTTAAAAGGTAAAGTATTGTAATGCCAAGAATGTTTACAGTTCAGATGGCCCGTGTCAGACAAACCACTGAGATACACACCACTGTGACCATTTCAGCACGAGAGTTTGGGAAGCATTAACTGGGAGTTGTAGGTGTGAAAGGAACTGGATAGATAGTGGGCCCAGAACCAGAAGTAGAAAGAGGGAAATTGGAGGCATTCAAGTATATATTTTCAATCCTTCCAAATAGTAGATGTTTTATTGACTTTTGTTTGTTTGTTTGTTTGTTTTTGTTTTGTTGACTTTTAAAACTTACCTTCCCATCTCCAGGAGGAGAGAGTAGAAATTTGTTTGTTTTGCTCACTGCTATATATTCATTGTCTGACTTACAACTGGGGCTCCCATAGGTGTTTGTTGAATGAATGAGTGAATGAATGAATGAATGAATGAATGAATGGATATACATGGCATTGATGGCAAGTTGCCCTATACTAATGGGGCTGCCATTTTGATTTCAAGAGTGAAGTGTTCTTCACCAAAGAAGTTATCAGGAGAATCTATTGAATCAATACCTTTGTTCACAAATGGGAATTTTTGTTTTCAACCAGCGTAACAGATTGTTGCTTGTTAAAAATTGAACTGAAGGTTTTTTGTTTTTTGTTTTTTGTTTTCAGCTGAAGGTGTTTGTTTTCATGGCTGCCAAAACTGTAGCTAGTTAAGAAGACATTTAGGAATTTACTCAGAGAAGAAAGAGGATACATTATTGACTTGTTTCAAATTGTTAGATACAAATGAGCTCATATAGATATACCCAGAATTGTCTCCAACTCAAGAATCATTTCATGGTATGGATTTTTGTGTTGTAATAACAAAGGTCATTAGTACAAGTAAAATAGCAATTTTCAACCTGCCAGTGACCAGGAACCAAAAAGTTGCTCTTTGTAGCAAAAGGTGGGGAAATCATTTCCAATAGTAATTACATTTGTCTTGTATCCTTTCTGGTTCATGTTATTAAATGAATGTGTTGACTGCTAGCAGTCTCAATGATCAATACTGATCATAGACTCATAAAACTGAGAAATCCTAGCCTTCCTGCAGCCTTCTTTGAAAGGGTCCTATTTACATATTATTTGTCAAGTAATCATACCTGAATCCTTTTCTTAAGTTACTTGTAGGAAATTATACTTCCTCTACTGAGGCTAGTCTCTTTTCTGTTCTTTTGTTTTTCTTTAACATTTTGTATAGAAAATTTGAAACACATACCAAAGTAGGTAGGAGAGCATAATAAAGCCTCCACATATCCATAATGTGGCTTTAAGTTTATGGATACATGGTCATCTAATTTCCCCTGTACCTTTGCTTAAAATCTCCTATCTACTTTCTTCCACACTGAGAATCTTAGTTCTCTGCAACACTGGAAATGATATGGTTGGAATATTATAAAATAACTGGTGTTCTCTATCACACATATATACCCAAAACAGTCTCAGAAAACAGCATTTGACAGTACAGCAATACAATTACTGAAAGTATGAGTTGCAATTCTGTTCCTCCTGAGGATATATCCCACTAGGGATGCTAAGAATATTTACAGTTCAGATGGCCCATGTCAGACAAACCACTGATATACACACCACTGTGACCATTTCAGCAGGAGAGACAAAAATAGTGTTTCAGCATCATTTGTAATAGTTGTTCTTAGTGTGGTCGTACAGTGTATACACATTTAGGTTAACTTCTTTTGACTTCTTTGAATTGTTTAGGTGCTGATTTTTAAAATTTCATTTTGCCTTTAATTATATCAAATATTCACATAGATCCAAAGTCAAGTCTACTAAATAAGATACTTTCAAAGAAATGTAGCTTCTAATCTTGACAAATCTTGACTCCTGTATCTGTAACTTTCTTCCTCCTTAATAAAATTTTTTTTGTTTTACCTTATGGTTTACTCCCCCATTGTTTACTTTTTTTCATTCCTTTTTCTTTTTTAATAACTGTATAATGTTTGAGGGGATGGGAAGTCAGTGACATAGTTGATTATTTTGATTAAGGGGTAGGTACATCCATTGGGTAAATGTTCCATAATTAATTGGCCCTCTGCCATTGGACTTCCCAGTCTTTTGATTCAGATTCCCATAGTACATTCATCTTTTTTTATTTGCTTACTGTAAGATAAGTTCTAACCAAAATAAGCAGGTGACGAGAGGCAACAAAGGGCCAGGCAGTTTATTTGAATGCAATTCCTGGGTGATATTCTCCAATCCGGTTATCAGAGGCCGGGGAAGTCACATTCAGCAGAGCAGGCAGTGAGTTTTTAAAGAAGGTAGGGGTGGCAGAGCTTAGATTTACAGTGGCAGGAGGATTGGCTAGCCTAAGGCACATTTTTCAGGTTGGGAGGGGGCAGCAGCCGGGGACTTTGGCACGTCATCAGTGTCCGACATGCTTAGCCCTCCCCCCAGTGCCTCCAAACTTACATTCCAGCCTTTTGGTCATAATGGGTGATGACTTGATCTGGCTATTTCTGGCTGACAAGGGGCGTCGTGGGGGTGAGGTTTCTTAGCATGTAGTTACATTGCTCTGACTGAAAATATCTTGCCTTGCTTCCTCCAGAGGCTCTTACTTTATTCTGTCCAAGCTTATGGTCTCTGTCTCATTTCTTCTCTACAGATAGAGACTCTAGCTGCTGCTAGGGAAAAGGGGCGATGACCGCTCTGGCTGCTTCATGCTGAGAGGGGGCACATAAAGGGTGCAGTTAGGTCTCCATCAGTGGTCAGTTGAAAGGGCTTCGGAAGGTTGGCGCTTCTATTTTGGAAGGACAAACTTGATGAGATTAAGAATGCATGGCTAAACATGAGAACTAGAAATATGAAGAGTCTAATTGAGAATCATAGCCAGGTATCATGGGGAAAACAGAATTCTGGATCGAGTTTACATCTCAATGACTAGTATTAGGATTTAGTATAGATAAGACTGCATTATTGAAACAACACTTTTCTCTAAAATCACCCTTATTTTTATTAGAAGTAGCCAGATTAAGAAAATAATTAACAGTTGGCTTGATTATTTGCATAAGTGCAGCAAGAAGAGCAATTTATTACATGGGCTCTTTTAAATATGCTTTGCTGGAACTTTTTGTAAGGAATTTCAGATTGAACTTTCAGAGGCCTCTTGAGGCCTGGCCATCAGGTTTCGCCTGCAGTACCTGTAGATTTGGGAGAATTCCTTTCTTCTCGAGGTCTCCAAGACATCCTGAGGTTCCTGCACCTGCCAGGAATTGACCTTCCTTACTCACCTGGTAAGGCTGCTGGGAACCTGTAAGCAAGGTACCAGGCCAGTTCTTCTAAGGGGCTTTATTGGCTTCATATAGTCAACCTTAGTTCTTTAAAGCTGTTCATATCTGAGTTTATGCACGTTTCTCTCAGGTATGACATTCCAGTCAAAGCCTTGGTAGTATAACCTGTGTTTTTAATTGGTATTCTTACAAGGAAAGCAGATTCTTATTGAACTTGTGCAAATAAACATACTGCCATGAAATATAAAAATAGTTACTGAGAGTTTTTAAATTTTGGAGGGATCAGGTAGAGAGAAAGATAAAGTTTCAATTCTGCTTATAAAGGCAGTCATTTACTAAACTGTTGTCAGCTTAAGAGAAAAAGCTTAAAACACTTTATCAATAACATTTGAAACAAAAAGCTACAAAATCATCTTCCTTAGTTTACTTAATCTTATGTAACTAATACCTGTTCTGCTGAAATCTAGTTCTTTACTAGCTTAGGAGTAATAAAACAGTGACTATAAATGACAAAAGACTTGCAAATGACAATGGTTAAAGATTTGATGAGAGCTTACTGTAAGACAGTTGACATAAGGAAATTCTGATATTTCTGTAACAAACATTCAGTAACAAAGTTTAGCATCATTCTCTTTGACAGTGCTTTCCAGGTAATTAAGCAGCTAAGTATATATCAGATAAATAAGCTAAATTAGCCAAATACTTTCTCTGATGAGAAAAAGTTTTTCTGACATGTTCTAGGGGCTTTCTGGAAAATATCAGAGTTAACTAGAGGTAAAAGTACTCTTTTGAATTTGATTTTCAGAAGCTGTTAAAAGTTTTAAGGCACTTGCTTAAATAGCCTAAATAGAATTATAAGTCACTATGAAACAATACTTATCTGTTTTAACTAGAATGACAACAAAATACTTCAAAGGCGAATAAAGAAGGTTACACAGTTGTTAGCAAACTTTAGCTTTTAGTCCTTTTAATATTAAGATCTCATTTTCTTAAATACAACAACTCACTGAGACTTTAAGCATGAGAAACTGCTTTGATAAAACAATTAGAGAACTCATTGCAGTCTTTTAATATTAAGAGCAGACTAACTGTTAAGAAAACTTGTCCTTTTTAACTGAAAACAAAATTCTAATTTTGCTGTGTACTTGATACCAAGACTCATTTGCTTTAATTTTATATAGCATGACCATATTAAATTCTTCTACAAACTTTCTACAACTTTTTTACATTTAGAGTTCTCCCTCTAAATAAACAGCTGTACTTTAGAACAAGTTACTTTCTTTTATCAAAAGACCCATTCTTTAGCATGCAGAAATGTTTTCCTTATTACTTTAAGTAGTTTTAAATTAGAACTTAAAACCATTACTTTCACCTTCAGTGAACACTGAAAAATAGGCCACTGTAAACTGTTACACTAGCATTCTTCAGATTGATACATCTATGAACGTATATTATCATTTTTGGAAATGTGTTTTACAGTACAATTTCTCATTAGGCACAAAATATGTCTATATAACTTAGCAAACTTTAAGAATTTTGGTTACCACAAAAATTCTCAGGCTGTTTGCATATATATATACACTGTTATACATTAATACAGTATTATTATTGAGATGTTTATTTGCTACACTTGTTTACTTATTTTTAGCAACCATGCTAGATTACTTACAAAACTTTTACTAAACATTAGACAAAGTCAAGCTTTTCTTTAAGTATTTTCTTGAATTGTTTAACAGATAACAACTTAAATGACTTTAAGTAAATTTTGGCAGCTGATAACTATAAGGACAGTTTCAGTTCAACTTAAATTAGCATTAATGCTTAATATTTCCTATTAGAATTTTCTGGAAATTTTATAATGTCCAATTTTCACAAGTGCTTGTTTTTAAATCAATTTTTATTAATACCATCTGGAGGTAGGAAAATATATTTTATTTACACAGACACACAAACATACAAATTGAGATATAATGACTAAAGTTAGCAATAATTTTTATATAAAAAAATATACACAGAAAGACAAACTGATATAAAGATTTGAGTTACTGATATTTAATTGCTTCCTTTCTTTTTAGCTTCTTGTCCATGGCTTCTGGAACCGGAGGGTGGGAGGAGCTGTTCCGGTGGGGGAAGAGGGTGGTGAAGGCGGAAGGGAGAGGGGGAGGAGGTGCTGCAGCCACCGGAAGAGGAGAGGAGCAGGAAGGCAGCATGGCTGGGAACAAAGGACCTGAAGATGGTAGCGATGCGGGGGAGGACACAGAACTTAAAGATGGTGGCAGAGAGGGGTGGGGGTAGCGAGCTGAGAGGTGGGAGACTAAGGTCCTCCCGGTAGATCTGAAAAGGAAGAAGGACTGGGCAGAGTAAGAGGCTGACAATCTTTAACTGGAGATCAGGCCAGGAGAACATGGGTTCTTGAACACTTAACATAAAGGTTTGGGTGGGAGTGCAATGTCCAAAAAGCCTGCACATCGGATTTCACTCCACCCCACTCTGGTAGCAATAATTAGTCAAGTCAGTGAGGAGGTCAAAATTGAAAGTTCTCTCAGGGGGCCAGTGAGATTGATTGTCCAAGGGATACTGAGGCCCAGCCTCAGAGCAAAGAAAGACTAGCTTCTATTTGTGAACTTCGCAGGACAAATATAAAGTAGCCAAATTAGAAATGAGACACTGCAACGGGGTCTGAGCCTCTGCTTTTGGGGGCTGGTTCCCCATGTCTGTGTCACTCCCCAACTAATCCTGCTGAGAGGAACGCCCAGCGTCCCAAGTGCGCCAAGTCAGCAGAGACATCCTGGGAGCCTGGGTGAGGGACATCTCCCCCCTCACAGGGCCAGGAGCGTGTATCCCAGATACCTGCAGTGGATGGGCTGGATACCCAGGGGCTGAATGCCCTAACCTGGACTTAGCTATGATTTTGGATGGACCAGGTGAAATGGAGTTAGGAAGGGAAACAGACCGGGGGAAACTGAGGGACTCACCAGAAAATAGTCATGCATTGCAGAGCAGGCTGAGGTTCTGGGTCAGGGAAGGAGGGAGCAGGGCCACTGATGGCCGGTCAGGGCCCTGTGCTCATGCTCCTTCCTGGGTTTTGGCAACAAATGTAAGATAAGTTCTAACCAAAATAAGCAGGAGACGAGAGGCAACAAAGGGTCATGCAGTTTATTTGAGCACAATTCCTGGGTGATGTTCCCCTGTCTGGCTAGTCACAGGCTGGGGAAGTCACACTCAGCAGGGCAGGCAGTGAGTTTCTAAAGAAGGTAGGGGGAGGCAGAGATTAGATTTACAGCGGCAAGAGGATTGGCTAGCCTGAGGCACATTATTAAGGTTGGGAGGGGGCAGCAGCCAGGGACTTTGGCACGTCATCAGTGTCCCATGTGCTCCTCCCTCCCCCCTCCCCCGCCAGTGCCTCCAACCTTTAACTTACCAGTGAATCTTTGGCATTGAATTTCCTAGAAGAGGGATTACTGGGTAGAAGCCTAAATGCATGTGTGTAAGTTTTGTTTGCCAGCTCTCCTCCATAGTAATAGTGCCATTCTGCATTCCCACCAACAGGATATTGGAATGACTGCTCCCTTAGCCCCACCAACACATCATGTCACCAGACTTTGGAGTTTTTGTCTGTCTAAAAGGTGAAAAAAAACTTTACCTCACTGTAGTTCTCATTTGAATTTCTCTTAATTTGAGTGACATTTTCCTAATATGGTTCTTGAACTATGTTTCCTCCAGCCTGTTTTTCTATTGAGGGATTGGTCTTTTTTTCCTTTTCTATTTTATTAATCCTTTAACTGTGATATAAAATAGCAAATATTCCCCCCAACTTCTGCCAACAGGATAACTTCTGCCAACAAGAGTATAGTATTATAATTTTATTTTATTTAGCTGATTATTTCTTGCCCTCTCTTTTTTTTTTTTTTTTTTTTTGAGAGGGCATCTCTCATATTTATTAATCAAATGGTTGTTAACAACAATAAAATTCAGTATAGGGGGGTCAGTGCTCAATGTACAATCATTAATCCATCTCAAGCCTAATTCTCGTCAGTCTCCAATCTTCTGAAGCATAACGAACAAGTTCTTACATGGTGAACGAATTCTTACATAGTGAATAAATTCTTACATGGTGTACAGTACAAGGGCATTCATCACAGAAACATTCGGTTTTGATCATGCATTATGAACTATAAACAATCAGATCAAATATGAATATTCGTTTGATTTTTATACTTGATTTATATGTGGATCCCACATTTCTCCCTTTATTATTATTATTATTTTTATTTTTTATAAAATGCTGAAGTGGTAGGTAGATGCAAGATAAAGGTAGAAAACATAGTTTAGTGCTGTAAGAGGGCAAATGTAGATGATCAGGTGTGTGCCTATGGACTAAGTATTAATCCAAGCTAGACAAGGGCAGCGAAACATCCACGGATGCAGAAGATTTCTCTCAAAGCAGGGGGGATGAGGTTCTGAGCCTCACCTCTGTTGATCCCCAATTTCTCACCTGATGGCCCCCCTGCGACTGTGCCTGTCTTAGGTTGTTCCTCCCTTGAGGAATCTTACCCGTCTCTGGCTAACCAGTCATCTTCCGGGGCCATACAGGGAAATGTAAAGTTGGTAAGTGAGAAAGAAGCCATATTGTTTGCAAAGGTTAGCTTTTTACTTCTTTGCAGATTTATGCCCTGTGGCTTCTATGCCCAGCACTTGTCTTGAGGTATCTTTACCACCTGGAGGAATTATGATACTCGGTAACTTCGATGAGGCACGAATTCTATTTAAGGGTTGTAATTAGGAAGGAAGAAGAAAAGCTATAGAGGTAGCATATGGAAGGAAACATGGGAGGATTGGTTATTTCTTTGACATATCTTCTTGTACAGTACCTTAAGTATGTATAGGTTTTAAACTACTAATTTGTACACACATATTAACATAATAGGAATACGGTGACATAAACAAAGCAAATCTATAATTACCATCCATCTCCAGTGAAGCCAAGAAAACCATTTAGGCACCCTAGGCATTTGTGAAAATTTGTCTATGATATGATGGATATTGTCCTACTGTACTTGAAGAGTCTGAGAAAAATCAGACAAATTAAAGCAGCCCATTTCTGGGATCTGTTCACATCCCATATGTTCTTTTAACCATAGATAGTCTATAGTCATGAGATTTTGGAGTGCTACAACTTGCACCCCTCCCAACTCCTGGTTGAGTTCCAACAGTACAGATCCGGTCAAATTCGTTGTCTCACTGTATGCACATGCCAGCCTAGACATCTCCCTCCTCATTCCTATGGCAAGTCCAGGAGACGGTGGGCTGGATGCAGCCACAACCGCAGCATCGTCCGGATCCCTGTGGAGGCTTTTTGATGATCATTCCCTGCAACAAGTCCTCCAGAGAGTGCTGATGCCGGAAGCTCCTCCTCATATCGTATCTTAGTTCATTTTTTGGGTATCCAAGCTAGGCCTTGATATTCTGCATAGAAACAAACAGACCGTTTACCCACACTTTGACATGCCCTCTATACCACTGTGCAGAACTCATTGGAGGTCAGCACAGAGGGACTGCCTTTTTTTTTTTTTTTATTAAGAGAAAGGAATATTATCAGAAAAGAGTACCTCCATAGCTGATCATCTGACACCCTTTAAGTGATCAACATTAAGGATATTTAAAGCATGCATTGATCTTTGACTTACCAATAGTTTTATCCTATCAAGGAGTAATCCCCCTTTTCTTTCTTTCTCTCTCTTTTTTTTTTTTAAATCTTTAATCTGCACTTACATGAAGAGTACTATGTTTACTATGTTCTCCCCTGTATCAGGTCCCCCCTAACAACCACATTACAGTTACTGTCCATCAGCTTAGCAAAATGTTGAAGAATCCCTACTTGTCCTCTCTGTGTTGTGCAGCCCACCCTCCCCTTTCTCCCTCCCCCACAAGCATGCTAATCTAAATACCCCCTTCTTCTTCCCCCCCCTTATCCCTACCTTGCCACCCATCCTCCCCAGTTCCTTTCCCTTTGGTACCTGTTAGTCCATTTTTGGGTTCTGTAATTCCACTGCTGTTTTGTTCCTTCAGTTTTTCCTTTGTTCCTATACTCCTCAGATGAGTGAAATCATTTGGTATTTCTCTTTCTCCGCTTGGCTTATTTCACTGAGCATAATACTCTCCAGCTCCATCCATGTTGCTGCAAATGGTTGGATTTTTCCACCTCTTATGGCTGAGTAGTATTCCATTGTGTATATGTACCACATCTTCTTTATCCATTCATCTACCGATGGACATTTAGGTTGCTTCCAATTCTTGGCTATTGTAAATAGTGCTGCGATAAACATAGGGGTGCATCTGTCTTTCTCAAACTTGATTGCTACGTTCTTAGGGTAAATTCCTAGGAGTGGAATTCCTGGGTCAAATGGTAGGTCTGTTTTGAGCATTTTGATGAACCTCCAAACTGCTTTCCACAATGGTTGAACTAATTTACATTCCCACCAGCAGTGTAGGAGGGTTCCCCTTTCTCCACAGCCTCGCCAACATTTGTTGTTGTTTGTCTTTTGGATGGCAGTTATTCTTACTGGTGTGAGGTGATACCTCATTGTAGTTTTTTTTTTTTTTTTTTTTTTTTTTTGAGAGGGCATCTCATATTTATTGATCAAATGGTTGTTAACAACAATAAAATTCAGTATAGGGGGGTCAATGCTCAATGTACAATCATTAATCCATCTCAAGCCTAATTCTCGTCAGTCTCCAATCTTCTGAAGCATAACGAACAAGTTCTTACATGGTGAACGAATTCTTACAGAGTGAATAAATTCTTACATGGTGAACAGTACAAGGGCATTCATCACAGAAACTTTCGGTTTTGATCATGCAATATGACCTATAAACCATCAGGTCAAATATGAATATTCATTTGATTTTTGTACTTGATTTATATGTTGATCCCACATTTCTCCTATTAGTATTATTATTTTTATTTTTAATAAAATGCTGAAGTGGTAGGTAGATGCAAGATAAAGGTAGAAAACATAGTTTAGTGCTGTAAGAAGGCAAATATAGATGATCAGATGATCAGGTGTGTGCCTATGGACTAAGTATTAATCCAGGCTAGACAAGGGCAGCAAGACATCCACGGATACAGAAGATTTCTCTCAAAGCAGGGGGGGTGAGGTTCTGAGCCTCACCTCTGTTGATCCCCAATTTCTCACCTGATGGCCCCCCTGCGACTGTGCCTGTCTTAGGTTGTTCCTCCCTTGAGGAATCTTACCCGTCTCTGGCTTACCAGTCATCTTCTGGGGCCATACAGGGAAATGTAAAGTTGGTAAGTGAGAGAGAAGCCATATTGTTTGCAAAGGTTAGCTTTTTACTTCTTTGCAGATTTATGCCCTGTGGCTTCTATGCCCAGCACTTGTCTCGAGGTATCTTTACCACCTGGAGGAATTATGATACTCGGTAACTTCGATATGAGGCACGAATTCTATTTAAGGTTTGTAATTAGGAAGGAAGAAGAAAAGCTATAGATGTAGCATATGAAGGAAACTTGGGAGGATTGATTATTTCTTTGACATATCTTCTTGTATAGTACCTTAAGTATGTATAGGTTTTGAACTACTAACTAATTTGCACACACATATTAACATAATAGGAATACGGTGACATAAACAAAGCAAATCTATAATTACCAGCCATCTCCAGTGAAGCCAAGAAAACCATTTAGGCACCCTAGGCATTTCTGAAAATTTATCTATGATATGATGGATATTGTCCAACTGTACTTGAACCATCAAACAAATTAAAGCAGCCCATTTCTGGGATCTGTTCACATCCCATATGTTCTTTTAACCATAGATAGTCTATAGTCATGAGATTTTGGGGTGCTACAACTTGCACCCCTCCCAACTCCTGGTTGAGTTCCAACAGTACAGATCCAGTCAAATTCGTTGTCTCACTGTATGCACATGCCAGCCTAGACATCTCCCTCCTCCTTCTTATGGCAAGTCCAGGAGACGGTGGGCTGGATGCAGCCACAACCGCAGCATCGTCCGGATCCGTGTGGAGGCTTTTTGATGATCATCCCCCGGCACGAGTCCTCCAGAGAGTGCTGATGCCGGAAGCTCCTCCTCATATCGTATCTTAGTTCATTTTCTGGGTATCCAAGCTAGGCCTTGATCTTCTGCGTAGAAACAAACAGACCCTTTGCCCACACTTTGACATGCCCTCTATACCACTGTGCAGAACTCATTGGAGGTCAGCACACAGTAACTGCTTTTTTTTTTTTTTTTTTAATTAAGAGAAAGGAATATTATCAGAAAAGAGTACCTCCATAGCTGATCATCTGACACCCTTTAAGTGATCAACATTAAGGATATTTAAAGCATGCGTTGATCTTTGATTTACCAATAGTTTTATCCTGTTAAGGAGTAATCCCCCTTTTCTTTCTTTCTTTCTTTTTTTTTTTAAATTTTTAATCTACACTTACCTGAAGAATACTATGTTTACTATGCTCTCCCCTATATCAGGTCCCCCCTAACAACCACATTACGGTTACTGTCCATCAGCTTAGCAAAATGTGGTAGAGTCACTACTTGTCCTCTCTGTGTTGTGCAGCCCACCCTCCCCTTTCTCCCTCCCCCCCATGCATGCTAATCTTAATACCCCCCTTCTTCTTCCCCCCCCTTATCCCTCCCTGCCCACACATCCTCCCCAGTTCCTTTCCCTTTGGTACCTGTTAGTCCATTTTTGGGTTCTGTAATTCTGCTGCTGTTTTGTTCCTTCAGTTTTTCCTTTGTTCCTATACTCCTCAGATGAGTGAAATCATTTGGTATTTCTCTTTCTCCGCTTGGCTTATTTCACTGAGCATAATACTCTCCAGCTCCATCCATGTTGCTGCAAATGGTTGGATTTTTCCACTTCTTATGGCTGAGTAATATTCCATTGTGTATATGTACCACATCTTCTTTATCCATTCATCTACAGATGGACATTTAGGTTGCTTCCAATTCTTGGCTATTGTAAATAGTGCTGCGATAAACATAGGAGTGCATCTGTCTTTCTCAAACTTGATTGCTGCGTTCTTAGGGTAAATTCCTAGGAGTGGAATTCCTGGGTCAAATGGTAGGTCTGTTTTGAGCATTTTGATGCACCTCCATACTGCTTTCCACAATGGTTGAACTAATTTACATTCCCACCAGCAGTGTAGGAGGGTTCCCCTTTCTCCACAGCCTCGCCAACATTTGTTGTTGTTTGTCTTTTGGATGGCAGCTATCCTTACTGGTGTGAGGTGATACCTCATTGTAGTTTTAATTTGCATTTCTCTGATAATTAGCGATGTGGAGCATCTTTTCATGTGTCTCTTGGCCATCTGTATTTCTTTTTTAGAGAACTGTCAGTTCAGTTCCTCTGCCCAGTTTTTAATCGGGTTATTTGCTTTTTGTTTGTTGAGGCGTGTGAGCTCTTTATATATTCTGGACGTCAAGCCTTTATCGGATCTGTCATTTTCAAATATATTCTCCCATACTGTAGGGTTCCTTTTTGTTCTATTGATGGTGTCTTTCGCTGTACAGAAGCTTTTCAGCTTAATGTAGTCCCACTTGCTCATTTTTACTGTTGTTTTCCTTGCCCGGGGAGATATGTTCAAGAAGAGGTCACTCATGTTTATGTCTAAGAGGTTTTTGCCTATGTTTTTTTCCTAGAGTTTAATGGTTTCATCACTTACATTCAGGTCTTTGATCCATTTTGAGTTTACCTTTGTATATGGGGTTAGACAATGGTCCAGTTTCATTCTCCTACACGTAGCTGTCCAGTTTTGCCAGCACCATCTGTTGAAGAGACTGTCATTTCCCCATTGTATGTCCATGGATCCTTTATCAAATATTAATTGACCATATTTGTTTGGGTTAATTTCTGGGGTCTCTAATCTGTTCCACTGGTCTGTGGCTCTGTTCTTGTGCCAGTACCAAATAGTCTTGATTACCTTGGCTTTGTAGTAGAGCTTGAAGTTGGGGAGTGAGATCCCCCCTACTTTATTCTTCTTTTTCAGGATTGCTTTGGCTATTCGGGGTCTTTGGTGTTTCCATATGAATTTTTGAATTATTTGTTCCAATTCATTGAAGAATGTTGCTGGTAATTTGAGAGGGATTGCATCAAATCTGTATATTGCTTTGGGCAGGATGGCCATTTTGACGATATTAATTCTTCCTAGCCATGAGCATGGGATGAGTTTACATTTATTAGTGTCCCCTTTAATTTCTCTTAAGAGTGACTTGTAGTTTTCAGAGTATAGGGCTTTCACTTCTTTGGTTAGGTTTATTCCTAGGTATTTTATTATTTTTGATGCAATGGTGAATGGAATTGTTTTCCTGATTTCTCTTTCTATTAATTCATTGTTAGTGTATAGGAAAGCTACAGATTTCTGTGTGTTAATTTTGTATCCTGCAACTTTGCTGTGTTCCGATATCAGTTCTAGTAGTTTTGGAGTGGAGTCTTTAGGGTTTTTTATGTACAGTATCATATCATCTGCAAATAGTGACAGTTTAACTTCTTCTTTACCAATCTGGATTCCTTGTATTTCTTTGTTTTGTTTGATTGCCATGGCTGGGACCTCCAGTACTATGTTAAATAACAGTGGGGAGAGTGGGAATCCCTGTCTGGTTCCCGATCTCCGAGGAAATGCTTTCAGCTTCTCGCTGTTCAGTATAATACTGGCTGTGGGTTTATCATATATGGCCTTTATTATGTTGAGGTGCTTGTCCTCTATTCCCATTTTGCTGAGAGTTTTTATCATGAATGGATGTGTTGAGTTTTGTCAAATGCTTTTTCAGCATCTATGGAGATGATTATGTGGTTTTTGTCTTTCTTTTTGTTGATGTGGTGGATGATGTTGATGGATTTTTGAATGTTGTACCATCCTTGCATCCCTGGGATGAACCCCACTTGATCATGGTGTATGATCCTTTTGATATACTGTTGAATTCTGTTTGCTAATATTTTATTGGTTATTTTTGCATCTACATTCATCAGGGATATTGGTCTGTAATTTTCTTTTTTGGTGGGGTCTTTGCCTGGTTTTGGTATTAGGGTGATGTTGGCTTCATAGAATGAGTTTGGGAGTATTCCCTCTTCTTCTATTTTTTGGAACACTTTAAGGAGAATGGGTATTATGTCTTCTCTGTGTGTCTGATAAAATTCCGAGGTAAATCCGTCCGGCCCCGGGGTTTTGTTCTTGGGTAGTTTTTTGATTACCATTTCAATTTCTTTGCTCGTAATTGGTTTGTTTAACTTTTGTGTTTCTTCGTTGGTCAGTCTTGGGAGGTTTTATTTTTCTAGGAAGTTGTCCATTTCTTCTAGGTTTTCCAGCTTGTTGGCATATAGGTTTTCATAGTAGTCTTTAATAATTCTTTGTATTTCTGTGGAGTCTGTCGTGATTTTTCCATTCTCATTTCTGATTATGTTGATTTGTGTTGATTCTCTTTTTCTCTTAATAAGTTGGGCTAGAGGCTTATCTATTTTGTTTATTCTCTCAAAGAACCAGCTCTTGGTTTCATTGATTTTTGCTATTGTTTTATTCTTCTCAATTTTGTTTATTTCTTCTCTGATCTTTATTATGTCCCTCCTTCTGCTGACTTTAGGCCTCATTTGTTCTTCTTTTTCCAGTTTCGATACTTGTGATGTTAGACTATTCATTTGGGATTGTTCTTCCTTCTTCAAGTGTGCCTGGATTGCTATATACTTTCCTCTTAAGACTGCTTTCGCTGCGTCCCACAGAAGTTGGGGCTTAGTGTTGTTGTTGTCATTTGTGTCTATATATTCCTTGATCTCTATTTTGATTTGTTCATTGATCCATTGATTATTTAGTAGCATGTTGTTAAGCCTCCATGTGTTTGTGAGCCTTTTTGTTTTCTTTGTAGAATTTATTTCTAGTTTTATACCTTTGTGGTCTGAAAAATTGGTTGGTAGAATTTCAATATTTTGGAATTTACTAAGGCTCTTTTTGTGAGCTAGTATGTGGTCTATTCTGGAGTATGTTCCATATGCACTTGAGGAGATTGTATATCCTGTTGCTTTTGGATGTAAAGTTCTATAGATGTCTATTAGGTCCATCTGTTCTAGTGTGTTGTTCAGTGCCTGTGTGTCCTTACTTATTTTCTGCCCGGTGGATCTATTCTTTGGTTTGAGTGGTGTTTTGCAGTCTCCTAAAATGAATGCATTGCAGTCTGTTTCCCTCTTTAGTTCTGTTAGTGTTTGCTTCACATATGCTGGTGCTCCTGTATTGGGTGCATATATATTTAGAATGGTTATATCCTCTTGTTGTACTGAGCCCTTTATCATTATGTAGTATCCTTCTTTATCTCTTGTTACTTTCTTTGTTTTGACGTCTATTTTATCTGATATTAATACTGCAACCCCTGCTTTCTTCTCACTGTTGTTTGCCTGAAATATGTTTTTCCATCCCTTGACTTTTAGTCTATGCTTGTCTTTGGGTTTAAGGTGAGTTTCTTGTAAGCAGCATTTAGATGGGTCTTGCTTTTTTATCCATTCTATTACTCTGTGTCTTTTGATTGGTGCATTAAGTTCATTTACATTTAGGCTGACCATTGAGAGATACGTACTTATTGCCATTGTAGGCTTTAGATTCGTGGTTACCAAAGGTTCAAGGTTAGCTTCTTTAGTATCTTAGTGCCTAACTGAGCTTGCTTATTGAACTGTCTGGAGATTCTTTTCTTCTCTCCCTTCTTATTCCTCCTCCTCCCTTCTTCATATTGTGTGTTTTGTTCTGTGCTCTTTTTAGGAGTGCTCCCATGAAGAACAATTGCTGTAGGATGCTCTATAGAGGTGTTTGTGGGAAGCAAAATCCCTCAGCTTTTGCTTGTCTGGGAATTGTTTAATCCCGCCATCATATTTAAATGGTAGTCGTGCTGGATACAGTATCCTTGGTTCAAGGCCATTCTGTTTCATTGCATTAAGTATATCATGCCATTCTCTTCTGGCCTGTAGGGTTTCTGTCGAGAAGTCTGATGTTAGCCTGATGGGTTTTCCTTTATAGGTGACCTTTTTCTCTCTAGCTGCCTTTAAAACTCTTTCCTTGTCTTTGATCCTTGCCACTTTATTTACTATGTGTCTTGGTGTTGTCCTCCTTGGATCCTTTCTGTTGGGGGTTCTGTGTAATTCCATGGTCTGTTCGATTGCTTCCTCCCCCAGTTTGGGGATGTTTTCATCATTTATTTCTTCAGAGAGACTTTCTATCCCTTTTCCTCTTTCTTCTTCTTCTGGTATCCCTATAATACGAATATTATTCCTTTTGGCTTGGTCACATAGTTCTCTTAGTGTTGTTTCATTCCTGGAGATCCTTTTATCTCTCTCTATGTCAGCTTCTATACGTTCCTGTTCTCTGGCTTCTATTCCTTCAATGGCCTCTTGCATCTTATCCATTCTGCTTATAAATCCTTCCAGGGATTGTTTCACTTCTGTGATCTCCTTCCTGACATCTGTGATCTCCCTCCGGACTTCATCCCATTGCTCTTGCATTTTTCTCTGCATCTCATCCCATTGCTCTTGCATTTTTCTGTGCATCTCTGTCAGCATGTTCATGATTTTTATTTTGAATTCTTTTTCAGGAAGACTGATTAGGTCTGTCTCTTTCTCAGGTGTTGTCTCTGTGTTCTTTGTCTGCCTGTAGTTTTGCCTTTTCATGGTGATAGAGGTAGTTTGCAGAGGTGGTACAAGTGACCGCTGGAAGAGCTTCCCTTCTTGTTGGTTTGTGACCTTCCTCTCCTGGGAGAATAGCGACCTCTAGTGGCTTATGGTTTTCAGCTGTGCGCCGGCAGGGCTTCTGCTACCTGCCCGTTTGCAATGGAGTTTACCTCTGCTGTTGCTGTGGGTATGGCCTGGCTGGGGCTGCTCCTCCAAAGTGGTGGAGCACCATTGGAGGGGGAGCGGCCGGGAGGCTATTTATCTCCGTAAGGGGCCTCTGTGCTCTCTATTGCCCAGGGGGTTAGAGTGCCCAGAGATTCCCAGATTCCCTGCCTCTGGTCTAAGTGTCCTGTCCAGCCCCTTTAAGACTTCCAAAAAACACTCTCCAAACCAAAACAGCAACAGCAACAATGAGAGAGGGAAGAGAAAAAAACAAAACAAAACAGAAAAACATGCGATTTTTATTCTTTTCCTCATGCGCCAGTCCCATGCACCCGCTCACTGGTCCTGCTGCCCTGCCTCCCTAGCACCGGGGTCCCTGTCCCTTCAAGGCTTTCAAAAAGCAACCGCCCACCATTCCCGCAGGAAAAACGCGTGATATTCTTTGTCTTCAGGCGCCGGTCCCTGGCACCCGCTCACCGGTCCTGCTGCTCTGCTTCCCTAGCACCGGGGTCCCTTTCCCTTTAAGGCTTCCAAATGGCACTCGCCGAAAAGAGGGGGAAAAAAAGGGGGAATAACTTGCGATTTCCTCCGTTCTCAGGCGCCAGTCTCAGGCACCTGCCCACCGGTCCCGCAGGGAAAAAACGCACGATATTATTTGTTCTCAGGCGCCGGTCCCAGGCACCCGCTCACCAGTCCTGCTGCTCTGCCTCCCTAGCACTGGGGTCCCTGTCCCTTTAAGGCTTCCAAAAAGCACTCGTCAAAAAGAGAAGAAAAAGGGGAAAAACGCGCGATTTCCTCCATCCTCAGGCGCCGGTCTCAGGCACCCACCCTCCAGTCCCGCAGGGAAAAACACAGGATATTATTTGTCCTCAGGCACTAGTCCCATGCACCTGCTCACCGGTCCTGCCGCCCTGCCTCCCTAGCACCTGGGTCCCTGTCTCTTTAAGGCTTCCAAAAAGCACTCGCCAAAAAGAGAAAAAGAAAAGGGGAAAAACGCACGATTCAGGTGCCGGTCTCAGGCAACCGCCCACCGGTCCCGCAGGGAAAAACTCGCAATATTCTTTGTCCTCAGGCACTGGTTCCAGGCACCCGCTCACTGGTCCTGCTGCTCTGCCTCCCTAGCACCGGGGTCCCTGTCCCTTTAAGGCTTCCAAAAAGCAGTCACCAAAAAAAAAAAACCGCTCCAGTGTCTTTCCACCTGCCTGGAGTCGGGGGGAGTGTCGCTCGGGTCCCACCTGGCCGGGGCTTGTATCTTACCCCTTTCGCAAGGCGCTGGGTTCTTGCAGGTGTGGATGTGGTCTGGATGTTGTCCTGTGTCCTCTGGTCTCTATTTTAGGAAGAGTTTTCTTTGTTATATTTTCATAGCTCTATGTGTTTTTGGGAGGAGATTTCCACTTCTCTACTCACGCCACCATCCTTGCTCCACCTCCAAGAGTTTATTATTTTTGTGTAATTAAATTAATCTATAATTCTTCTTATTCCATTTGGATTTTGAGTTGTCCCTAGAGAAGTTGTTCCTAGTCCCAGATTCACACACATTTTCTTCTAGCTCTTGTATAGTTTAATTTATTTACATCAGACTGTTTGATCTGGTTGGGATTTATCCTGCTGTATCTGGTAAGGAAAAGGACCAATTAATTTTTTTTTTCTATATAGCAATCCTGTTTCCCCAATACAAATTATAATGTCTTTCTCTTTCCCCAAACTGATTTGAGATGCATTTATTGTATCCAAAATTATCATTTGGAATTTGGTAGTCCTTCTCATACTTATTATCTTGAAAACTATTCACGGGCCTGACCTATATTATTTATGCTTCTGTATGAGCCCTTTCCTCTGGGAAAAGTGAAGGAAGAAGTGGCTACAATCCTCAATCTGAAATTTCTCCATAGGACTGAAGGTCAGAGTCAAAATGCCCTTTATCTTTAATAGCTCAAATTTTAATGTTTCTTTTAAAATCTCTTTCATCTTTTCCCACAACCCTTAAACATTTGAAAATTCCTTTCACATTTCCCAAATCATATTTTCTTGTTAATCTTAACTCGCTTTTCCTAATTTCTCATACTTAAAGAGCACACCAATGTGATGTTTGCCTCCTGCATGTCCAAACCTTCCCGTCCTTTCTGTTCTTCCAGTACTGTAGCTCCCTCCCTATGCACATCTCAATGGACAAGTTTAATAGCTTTCTACCTGGCAGTGTGATTTGCAATCTCGTCCCTTTTAGATTCATCTTCATAGCTGCCAGAGGGACCTACTTCAAACAGCAACCTGATCTGTCCTTCCTTTAATACCCTATCTTGTGCAGGATAGAATCCTGTTTCCTTAACAAGTCCTGTGAGGCCTCCCCATTCCCTCTCCTACCTTGTTCTCTGCCCTTTGTCCCTCAGAATTAGGCTTCAGCCATCCCATGCCACTCCTAGGTTATCGAATACTTCAGATTGCTTCAAATCACTTCAAGCCTCCCTCTTTGATTAAGACTATCTTGTCTGCGTGGACTGCCTGCTTCTTCCCATATCTGCATCCTAAAGTGTCACTTCTTCCACAAAGCTGTCCCTTCCCCAACATCCTCCCTCCACTCCAGCCCTGCCCTATGCTTTCACACTCTATTGAAGTTATGCTGATGCATTTATCCTTCATCTTATGGAAGTCTTGTGAGTGGGAACTAAATCTTCATGAATGGTAATTGTTGGTCTTCAACACGCCAATGGAGAATAGAGTGATTATTCTTGGTGTACATCTTTATAACACTGTGTTGTGTAGTGTACCCAGTGATTTATATATTTGTCCCCCTAGTTGATTATGAATATTTTGAGAGATGAAATCTTATTTTCCACATATCCCTAAGCTGGGGATAGAGTCTGTTACACAGAAAAGGGACTCAAGAAATGAGTGTTGTGGAGTGAAAGAACAAGAGAGACAGACCACAGCAGCAAAAGCCTTACAAAACATGACAAGGGTCAGTGCAGGGAAGTGGCAGAGGGACAGATCTCAACCTTGTGTAGAGTAGGTAGAAGCTCTTGTGGGATTCATGAGGCTTGTACTATGGGGGGTTTCAGAAAAGGCTGGTCAAAAATCCCAATGAGAAATCACTACACACCCACCAGAGTGTCTAAAATAACAGGCAGTGGTAACAGTGCTGGTGAGGATGCAGAGAAACTGGATAGCTTATACATTGCTGTTGGGAATGTGAAATGGAAAGTAGTTTGACAGTTTCTTATAAAACTATGCGTGCTGTTACCATGCGACCAGCAACTGCACACCTGGGTGTTTATCCCAGAAAAGTAAAGACATATATTTATACAGAAACCTGTGCACAAAGGTTTATAGTAACTTTATGTGTAATAGCCAAAAATGGGAATCAGCCCCAAACAGGTGAATGGTTAAAAAATGATGGTTCATCCATTTGTATCAGTCAGGGTTCTCCAATGAAACTGAACCAAGAAAGAGATTTAGTATAAGTGATTGGCTTATGTGATTATGGAGGCTGAGAAGCCCCAAGACTTAACATCGGCAAAGTGGAAGCCCCAGAGAACTGAAGGTGTCATTCTAGACTGCAACCCACAGGCTTGAGACCCAAGAAGAGCTGATGCTTCAGTTTCTTCATTTCAAGGCCAAAGACAGGAAAAGGACCAATATCCCAGCTCAAGAAGTCAAATAGGAGAAGCTACCTCTTATTCAACCATTTTTTTCTATTCAAGACTTCACCTGATTGGATGAGGCCCACCCACATTCTGGAGGGCAATCTGCTTTTCTCAGTCCGTGGATTCCAATATTAATTTCATTCAAAAATACCTACACAGACATACCCAGAATAATGTTTGACCAAATGTCAGGTATACTGTGGCCGATTTTAGTTGATACGTACCCATTACACCATGGAATAATGCTCAGGAAAAATATAAAAACACTTGAAATAAGCAATAACATGAAAAATCTTGAGTGATTATGCTGAGAGGAAAAAACCCAACCCCAAAAGATTGCATACTGTAGGATTCCACTTACATAATATTTTTGAAATGACAAAATTAGGAGCTGTTCGATATCTTGACTGTGATGGTAAATACATGCATCTACAAAAGTGATAAAATTGTAATACACATGCACACACAAATGAGTACAAGTAAAATTGGGGAAAATCTAAACATTATTGGTGGATTACATTAATGCCAGTGTTCTGGTTATAGTATTATATTATGATTTTACAAGATGTTGCCAATGGAAGACACTAGCCAAAGCGTATAAGGAATGTCTCTGTGTTACTTCTCACAACTGCATGCAAATTTGCAGCTATATCAATAAAATTTTTAATTAAAACATTGCAAATAGTCTAACTTATCCTGTAAAATCCCTAAAATAATTCATAAAATGTATTATATGGCATGTATGCTCCACCCTAATGGCTGAAATTCAGCCTTGCATTAAGACACAAAATGTTCAATGTTCAAAAACCCAGAGCAGATCCTGGGGTAGACGTTTTCAGGGATTTTTTTAGGGAGCTCATGGGAGAGTCACGGTGGAGTGTATGACCCTCAAATGTCCTCCCATTTGAAGAACCCATTATTTTATTATTTTTATTATTGTTATTATTATTATGTTTAATTATATATTTCCCTTATCAAAGTTATCCTGGATTGTTATTTTATCTCCCAAAATGCTGGCCTGCTCCATTTCATATTAAAGTAATTGCCTCCTTATGTAGCCTTTTTAAAGTTTTTGACTTTAGTTGGATTACTGAAAAGAAGAGCATTGGGCACAGAATAAAACACTGTGCAATACTCCAACTCTGATCCATTGGTTTCTGTTCCCTGCTAGTGTAATGTTTGGTCACCCAAGCCTGTGACATAGAATCAGCATTGAGGACATTGGTAGTCCATGGGTACAGCCCCTTACAAACATCTGTGCATGCCAGGCATCAGAATCAGGGTTTCGTAATTTTACTGCTGAATATTTAGTGGTTCATTTGCCTACTCTTAGTTCCTGAGTGAAAAAAGAAAGAAAATTATGTTTTAAAATGACAGTTTAAAAAACTCTAGACAGTAGTTTCCTTAACTCCTTTCATTCCGGCATGCCAATGCGTTGTGAGGTTTCTTTCCTTTGAAATTTGGGTTAAGGTACAAAGTGTCTCTTGAAATTTGGAAGTGATGAAATAATCTTACAGGTAATAACATTCAGAAAGGAGGCAGGTGTCCTGGTGTCTGTCCAGGCTGACCTGGTACAGTCACAGAGTCCCTGCCCTGTCCTCTGCGAGAGCCCTCAGGGAGGCAGCCATGTGTCCTGAGGGGGTTCTGTGTTTCAGCTTTGCCTGCCTGCCAGTTGCTTTCAGCTTCTGCTTGCACCAAAGAAGCCATTTTTTCCTTATGTGATAAATGAGAATGAGAGAAATTTCTTTCTCTGTAATTAGTACTGGGATTTGCTACCATGTTAATGAAATGGACCATCTAGTTCGATTTCCTGTCCCCAAATGTAAAGCAGGTATGAGGACTTCATTTTTTCAAAGTGTTTATTGGACTCCATATCTAGAAAACTGCTAAGATGAAAACAGGCATGCAGAGGTTGTTTTGCCCTGGGGCCAGTAAACCAGTAGTGAGAAAGCTGATCTGGAACCCAGGGCTGGGACTCCATCCATACAAGTCTGGGCTGAAAGGTACTTTCTCGCTAAAATTTTCAGTAGATGGAAACTGCTGTTTTTCTGACTAGTCTCCATACAAATTAGTCCTTCTCTGGCAGGAAAATCATCTTGACTTCAGAACTTAATCCAGTCTTCACTCCTCTTTCTTCAGAACCTGGCTGAGCACAATTGCTCTAAATCATCCCCCACCAAGACATATTAATCCTCCTAGTAAGAATGGCGGGATTGGAGCTTCCACACAATTAGGGTTTTAAGTCAGTTTGCAAGATTCATTGGAAAATGTTTGTTTTTAAATGTTTTGATCTTTTAAAAGAAATTGTGAAGATCCATTCTACTCTGAAGTACTTTTCAGCTATTAAAAGAATAAAGAATAGCTGTGTGTACTGATGTAGAAGAATCTTTGTAAGTTAAAAAACAAGTAACAAAAATATGTATGGTTTCATTCTCTTTTGTTTAAAAAAGATAAAAGCAAGATCCAAGCAAAACGGTATATTTGCTTGGGTACATAGAGAGATAAAAATGCCTGGAGATCTCTACAGAAATAATAGCAAACTTAACTGTGACCATCTCTGGAAAAGATGGAGACAGACAGAGGTAGGAGGAATTTGGGTATAGGCATATGTTAGTAGACTGTACTTCAGTCCTGTGTTTAAAAATAGAAATGTAGGATATATTAATTTGAGAAAGTTTACAAAAATCATTTGTAGGACCAAAAAGTAGACAAAGAAGCTGCTAGCAACTTTTTACAATAGCCAAGATACGGAAGCAACCTAAGGGTCCATCAGTAGATGAATGGATAAAGACGGGGTGGTATATATATACAATGGAATACTATTCTGCCATAAGAAAGGAAGAAATCCTGCCATTTGCAACAACATGGATGGAGCTGGAAGACATTATGCTCAGTGAAATAAGCCAGGTGGAGAAAGACAAATGCCAAATGATTTACCTCATTTGTTGAGTATGACAACAAAGCAGAGCTGAAGGAACAAAATAGCAGCAGACTCAGAGACTCCAAGAAGGGACTAGTGGTTACCAAAGGTGGGGGGTGTGGGAGGGCGGGTGGGGAGGGAGGGATAAGGGGATTGAGGGGTATTATGTTTAGTACACATGGTGTGGGGAATCATGGGGAGAACAGTGTGATACAGAGAAGGCACATAGTGGATCTGTGACATCTTGCTGCACCGATGGATAGTGACTGCATTGGGGTATGGGCGGGGACTTAATAATATGGGTAAATGTAGTAACCACGTTGTTTTTTCATGTGAAACCTTCGTAAGAGTGTATATCAATAATCTCTTAATAAAAAATTTTTAAAAAAAGAAAAGCTGCTAACAATAAAAATCCAACTATGGCTCATGTTACACATACCTTCTGCTAAATGCTATTTCAGTTTGGAAGTCCTCTTGATGCTGGGGTTCTTGTTCATGAAGCTGAAGAATGAGTTTCACAAACACTCAAGGTAGGAGAACAAGGTACAGGCTTTTATTTAGAGATAAAGTGAGAGGACAGAACTCCTGGCTCACCCAGGAGGGGACAAGAGAGTCAGGGATAGCGCCTTGTCTAGGGGTTTTATAGGCAGTTGAGGATTTTTGAGAACATGAAAAAAAGTTTAGGGTATGGGCTTGTTAGGTAGTCCCTGAATATTTAGAATTAACTTAACACTATCAACTTCCTGCTCTGATGATTTCTCCCTGAGATACCAGCATCTTGGTCTGGGGGCATATGAAACAAGGCCACCTGCTCAGCCCCCAAGGTGGGCTGAGGTATTGTTTACTAAAGCATGAGTTAAGAATTTCTAACATCTTAACTTACTGGGTATTAAAATGCAATCTTATCTTTAAGGTGGAATCCTTCTTGCCTTTTACTGTGTTGTTTATGCCTGGGCCTGCATGTGAAATTAGTTTGCCCAGTTTACAAAATCACTTCATCAGATCGGAAGGAGGAAAGACAGCACATAGGCCTGGACTTTTAGCATGTTAAAGTGAATCTTACACATGATTATAAATGATAAGCATAATATAAACGTGTGCTGCTCTTCTTTATCTGGGGTATATTAACTGATCTCACTGAAGAATGACTCTAGAGCTGAATGTTTAACACAGAGTTTTGGTAGGGCGTTTCCTTGCATGTAGTTACATTGCTCTAACTGCAAATATCCTGCCTTGCTTTTTCTGGAGGCCTCACCCTACTCTAACTACACCCATGGTCCCTGTCTCACTCTTAGGGCCCCCTCACAGTGAATTGACAGCTCTTTTATTTCCTAGCCAACCTGAAAGGTCTTCCACGTTTTTTGTTTCTTTTTTAATCCTAGTTCAGCATCTATGGTTAAATTTCATTACGTGAATCTTATTTTTAAATCACATTAATTTCTCAGTTTAGAAATAGTGTTGAATGTTGTCCTGGAAGCTGTTAAGTGTCCAAAATCTTGATGAAGTGGAGCATGTTTCTCAAAACTACTGCCAGAGCTGGCGTCTCTGAACTTTTCCCAGGTTTCTCTAAGCTTTTTGTCAAGAGCTTTCTTGGCAGCCTGCAAGAAACCTGGACCACAGACGGATAATTTTACTCTTATTTAACGCATACCATGTGCTGAATCAGCCTTTAGGGACCCAGGACATTGCTAGATGTGCATAGAAAGTAAATTTTTCATTAGCATGTGGAAAATTTTAGTTATTTTGTTCAACTGTCATTACGGTGGGAGACAATTTTTGTTGGTAGTGCTACATGGGAGCCGGAAGACTCCTTCCAGAGAGGGAAATCCAGAAGACGGGTGCTTCTTCAGACATGCTTACCATGTAATTACAAAACAGTTCCCAGATGCCAGGCATGGCACTGAGTACCTAGAGAAAACTAAGATGTGAATCCTTTACCATTCTGGCCAGCATTCAGCCAGCTCCTGGAGAGTGCCATGGTAAGGAGAGGTTCCTGAAAGCAGAGAGGGCAGGCACGGATGTCATGCTTACAACTCAAGGTCAAATATTGGGAATGTGAAACTCCATCTGGATTTGGAAGATCTGTAGGAGGAAGCAATGAGAGCAGAGTACATTTCAGACAGGAAACCCAGGGGTGCTCAAGAAGCTACCAACGTTACTTAAATCTTGAAATTATGAAATTGCTGGGTTTTAGGTCAGAACTGTCAAATATTGGCAAGTTCATGTGGTATGACCTACTAGTTCTTATGACTGGAGCAAAGTCTTGGGGTGAGGTAAGGAGGGTGAATTGAGAATGGTGGGCATGGGTGACTGGTGAAGGCAGGGCCTCTCAGCCTCAATGCTGTTGACATTTCAGGCCAGATACTTCCATGATGTGGGAGATTGTTCTGTGCTTTCTAGGGTGTTTAGAGCATCCTTGTCCTCCACCAAGTAGAGGCCAGCAGCTTCCTACCCCAATTATGACAACTGAAAATGCTTCAGACTTTTCCAAATGCGCCGGGGGGTGAGGGGGGTGAGGGGGGTAGAATCACCCAGCTGGGAAACACTGAGATAAGGGATTTGAACATAATCTTGAAACCATGGGAAAGCACTGAAGCCCATTCCTAGAGATTTGCTCTGAAATAAAATGGTTGAGCAGCAAGCAGGAAGGAAAGACAAGGGTCCATATGGAGCAGCAGCAAAAATCAGGCAAAGGTGTAATGGAGGAAGGGAGAGACGCAGGAATGTGAAGAAGAGCGGAGACTTGAAGGTTTGGGAACTGAATCCTGTGTGTGTGAGTTTGCGTGTGTATGAGTGAGAGTGTGTGAGTGTGTGTATTAGTGCATGTGTATGAGTGTGTGTCTGTATGAGAATGTGTGAGTGTATGTATGAGTGAGAGTGTGTATGAGACTGAGTGAGTGTGTGTGTGTATGGGTGAGTGTGTGTATGAGTGTGTATGAGAGTGAGTGAGTGTGTGTCAGTGTGTGTGTGTGTTTGTGTGAATGTGGGGGGAGGGGGGGCAGGTGAGTAGAAAGGAGTCTGTCCTGATGCCAGAACCGAGAGTGAGAGGCTGACAGGGTGGTGAGAGCAGTGCTGGCTGGTAGGGGTCAGGAGGTGCCGTGGGACAGAATCGGCATGTGAGTGTCCAAGGAGACCATATGCAGGAGTGGCATGTGAGCAAGACCAGGGAAGCCAGGGTCAGCCCCCACCCTCTGCTTACCCCTGTCATGACATAGAAACCAATTACAGAGATTCAATCCTCTAGTCAATCTCTGACACAATTGGCTTCTGCATATTTGATGAGAATCGAGAAAATTCAATTACTGGTACCTTGAATTTGCTGCGCTCTTTCCCATCAGAGGCTGTCTCTGCTAATCCTGCCACCTGCTCAGTTCACACCACTCTCTATTCACCCTGTTTCTTAAAGTCCTAAACTAAGTTTGTCAGGAAAGCACGGTGGCCTCGCTGCACTCCGGATGGCTTTGGTCCCGGTCTCTGTCCATCTCCTGCCACTGTGGGTTCTTGGCAGTGCTGTTCAGTGCTCTGGGTTCACCTCCCCACCTCTTTGCTGTCTGCCACTCCTCTCGCTGTGAGCTCCCTGGGGCAATGCCTGTCTGTGGCCCTTACCTGTCTCCAGCCTCCAGCTCGGTGCTTGCTGTTTACAGTCACCCAGAAAGAGGTCAGCCCAACTCCCTTCTGGTGCTAATAGGGAAAGATTTATGAGGACAGCAATTTAGCCCAGGTGGCTCCTCTCTGGCTCAACCCCTCATCAACATAAACAACAAAAAAACACTCCCTTGGTTTCCCGCTCTGCTGAGCACCAGTTCCCAAGGTTCACTCCCTAAACTCCCTACCCCTTGCTGCTTGCTTGCTGTGCATGAAGGAATGTTACAGATACAGAAGCAGAAAGATATATATTGCTCCCTTTGCCTTTCTTCTGGGCTCAGACTTTTGGGGAGATTACTCCCCTCTGAGCCTGCTGGTGTGAAATAAAGCCTCAACACTCCAAGACCTCCGAATGCCTCTTGGTTCTTCCGTCAGTGATCCAGTCCAGGGTTTTCAGTATTTTCCATAACATTTGGTTCCCTGACTGGGAAATCCAACCACGCTGGCTTCTTCTTGCCACCAGTTTGGGGCAACTGCAGGGTGGTGATGGAACAGAGAAGGTGCACCCTGCCTGATCTTTCAGCAGTCTCCTGCCCGGTCACCCTGGGCCAGCCCTGCTCCACTGTTTCTGCTGCCAGACTCAAGGAGGCTTGGCAGGTGAGGACCTAGTTCTGACACTGAATGCATTAAGGCCCCGGGGCCCCTGACCCAGCCAGTCCCACCCATTGGGGTGGAAGGGGAACCTGATCACCTCTCGGAGACTTATTAGAAGTCTCACAGGTAGACATTCCCAGGGAGAAATATTTAAACTCTGGTCTGTGTGTGTGTGTGTGTGTGTGTGTGTGTGTGTGTGTGTGTGTGTGTGAGTGAGTGTGCAGGGCAGCTGAAGTCATTCATTCTGCACTGAATCTGATTCCACGGCCTGCGCTACAGAATCTGCGTGGGCCCTCACCGCTTTCACAGTCAGCCATCACAGCATATCAGTGATTCAGCTCCGGCTGACCTGGCCTGGGACTTACACGGGTGCACCTTAGTCAAGGCTGGCCAAAGTCTCCACGAGGAGTGCAAACGGATGGGTATCTGACTGGTCTCCTCTCTAGAGGAGGCACCTGTCCCTTGTCTGTTGTTGTGGCACTGTCCTCGGACATGTCATGGGGGCAGGGCACAGTAACCCCACAGTCCTTGCCACTATGATCAAGAATTTCAGGAAGGGATTTTCAGAAAACAACAGAGTAAAATTAACACCTGGCAGGTTGAAAACCCTGTGTGAATCTGTATTGCCCACCTTTAGTATAGGGTGGCCTCTAGAAGGAACCCTAGATGTCCCCAAAATCTGCAGAACCTGGCGGGTCATTGCTAGAGATCCAGGTCATCCTAATCAGTTCCGATACTTTAACTCCTGGTTACGAATTGTCCAGACTCTTCTCTTTTGGGTGTGATTTGCTTGCAATGGGCAAGGATGGGTAGGGTCTTAGTTGCCACAACGAACAAACCTGCAAAGAATCAATGGAAGCCTGAGCCTCCGCAAATTTTAACTGGTGACCTGGAGGAAGAGCTAATATTGCCCCTGATTTATGTGCCTCCAAGGCCATCAGCACCCAGCCCCCTGGTCCCTGATAGCCCACCAGTGTCAGCCTCCCGGCCAACTCCAGAACCAGTGAACCCACTCTTCCCCAGACCAGCAGCCAGACTGTACCCTCAGCTGGGAGCAGGTGCCCTTCAGATGCCAGTGCAAGAGATGCAGGAGCCTTAAAGACATAACAAGTATGGGACCATCCAGCCCAGCCAGTCCATGTTTTACTATCAACTCTTCTCCACAACTGACACCCCATCAGAAAAGCCACAAGCCCTGGTTGATCTTATGTAATCCCTCTTCCAAATCCATCAGCCAACCTAAAAAAAAAAAACTGTCAACATCAACTCCGTGCCCTGTTCACAATGGAAGAGAGGAGGCAGCTGGGGTCCTTGGTTGGGGTGCATAGGTTGAAATTGCTGTCCCTGAAGAGCAGCCCAAGAGAGACTTCACCACCCCTGAGGGACAGCACCAGATCCACCAATATCAGGATGCCCTCCCCCAGGGGATCAAAGCTGGGTCCAAAAAGCCTGTGAACATGACTAAAGTTTCTTCAGTCATGAAACAACCAGGAGAGTTTCCTGGGGACTATTATGAAAGACTATGTGAAACTTATCACATCTACACCCCTTTCGACCCTGAGTCACCTGGGAGCCAGCAGATGGTAAACACCTCATTCATAGCCCAAGCTGCCCCAGACATCAGACGAAAGCTCCAAAAGCTTGAAGGGCTTCTCTGGGATGAATATCACTCAGCTGATTGAAATTGCCAACAAAGTATACATGAACAGAGAAGTTCAAGCTGACAGGGATGCTGAAAGAAGAATGAAGAAAAAGGCCAGTCTCCTGGCAACTGCTCTCTGAAAGAACGAGATGGGGAGAAGGCAGAAGCCAGCCACCAATACAGGGAAAGCCCAGGACCCCCTTAGCCAAAGACCAGTGTGCTTACTGTAAAGAAAAAGGGCTTTAGAAGAATGAATGCCCCAACCAAGGCAAAGCCCTGAGGCCCACTCGCTGCCGGGAGGAGCCCCACGGGGAAAGGCTCACTGGCCTGGCAGGAACAGACTCAGATTGACAAGGACCAGGCTCTCTTGCACTCGGCCCACGGTCAAAATAAAAGTGGGGTTCAAAACATGACATTTATAGTTGACACAGGGTCAGAACACTCTGTGGTTACTCTCCCTGTAGCCCCCTTCAGTGAAAAAGAGTGCAACTATTCTCGGAGCCACAAAGACAGCGGCAGTACCCCTCTCACAAGAGGCGAGAACAGGCGTCCAGGAACACCTGTTCTGACTCAGAGAGGCAGGCATTCTGAGTGTCAGTCACCCTGGAACACCCCGCTTCTACCAGTCAAAAAGCCAGGAGGAGAGTACTGGCCTGTTCAAGATCTGCAAGCCATTAACAGACTGACTGTTTCTTACACCTGGTGGTCCCAAACCCATACACCCTCCTCAGCCAGGTCCCAGAGTCTGCCAAATAGTTCACTTGCCCAGATTTAAAGATGCCTTTCTCCACCTCTGGCTGGCCCCCCAAAGCCAGCTCTTATTTGCCTTTGAATGGATTGAACTGGATACGAGGTGGCAGATGCAGTTCACATGGACATGGCTTCCACAAGAGTTCAAGAACTCACTCACTCTATTTGGAGAGTCATTGGCTGCAGACCTTGCCAGCTTTCTGAGAGATGCCACATGCTGTGCCCTCCTGCGGTATGTAGATGACCTCCTCTTTGCCAGTGACACCCAGGAAAATTGTGCAAAAGGCACAAAGGCCCTCCTGCAACTCCTGTCAGACTCAGGATACTGAGCCTCATAAAAAAAGGGCACAAATCTGCCAACAGCAAGCCTGGTACTTAGGCTTCCTCTTCACCCAGGGAGAAAGGGCACTAGGGCCAGAGAAGAAAAGGTCGTTAACTCCTTGCCCCAGCCCAGGACGAGGGGGGGCATGCAAGAATTCCTGGGGGCTGCCGGGTTCTGCAAAAATCTGGATTCCCAGATTCTCAGCAGTGGCAAGGCCCCTCTGCCACCTCCTGGGGAGGGCAGACTGAAAGCCCCTGTCTGGACAAAAGAGGCAAGAGCCACCTTCCTGGAAATAAAAACTGCTTCAGAACAGGCACCACCCCTAGGCCTGCCAGATATAAAAAGGCCCTTCAATTTCTTCGTACATAATAAAGATAGCAATTCTGCATTGCAAAGAACATCAAAAGGAAAACAACCCTATGGCACAGGGGAATCGAATGGCAGATGAAGCTGCCAAAGCAGCAGCCGGTAAGGAGGCAGGGAGAGCTCCTTCCTTCACTATGGCCCTAACACCCCCGGTAGAGGCCCCTCCACCCAGGTACACTGAAAAGGAGAGTGGGCCATAACTGAAGGAGCCACTTTAACTGGAAATGGACGGTGGATGTTGCCAGACAGACGTATCATTGTCCCAGCTGCAACTGGGAGGCAACTAGTCAGCAAATACCACCAGCTCACCCACCTAGGAAAAACTGCACTAGAGGCGCTCCTCAAAAGCAATACTACAGCAGCCAGTTGCCAGCACTATGCAGAGCAGTGAGTAGACAGTGTGTAACTTGTGCCAGAAATAATGCCTGATCTGTGCCATGACTCCCACCTGGTGTCCAAAGAATGGGAGTTGCCCCCTTTGAAGACCTTGAGATAGACTTCACGGATGTCCAGCCAAGCAGGGGATCCACATACCTCCTGCTAATAATGTGTACATACTCTGGCTGGGTGGAAGCCTTCCTAACCAGAACAGAACAGAGCCAGGAGGTAGCCAAAGTCCTCCTGAGAGAAATTATGCCCTGGTTTAGCCTACTGTCCACAATCCACAGTGACAATGGGCCTGTCTTTGTAGCAGATGTAGTGCAAATATTAACTAAATCCCTCAATATTACCTGGAAATTTCACACTGCATACAGGCCACAGAGTTCTGGGAAAGTAGAGTGAGTGAATCGTACCCTCAAAGGAATTGTAGCTAACTTTTGCCAAGAAACTGGCCTCCCATGGCCAGATTCACTGCCCCTGGCTCTCCTGCATGCTCGCTGCACACCTGGAACTCAAGGTTTTTCCCCTTTTGAATTAGTGTATGAATGCTTTCCCCTGTGTCTAGGAAGCATCCCAGGGAACCTACACCAAATAGGAGATAAGGGAGCAAGAGAACAGCTCCAAGCCTTGGAAGCCACCCTAAATAAACAACAGTACACCATAGAAAGAGCCCTGATCTCTAAGAACCCCAGTACAGTCCTTCCAGGCTGGGGACTCAGTCTGAGTTAAAGATTGGAAAAAGGACCCCCTCAAACATCAGTGAACTGGCCCCCACATTGTTGTTCTAACTACTACTACTGCCCTCAAGGTTGCAGGCATCACTCCATGGGTCCATCATTCCAGAGTGAAAAGGGCCCATCATCCTGATGGAAGCATATCAGTGGGAGGCCCAGGCAGACCTCCAGATCCTCTCCACCTCTACACCCAACAATCACCCTCTGACTAATGGACACGTGCACACTGTGGATCCTGGCTCTCGTTGGAGTGGTGTCTTTTATTCTGGGCATTGGACTCTGTGCTGTTGCACCCCTGGACTGGACTATTCCTCAACAAGTTGCCCTTTCTATTGTCTATTGAGTAATCGTTAAGTTGTTTTGCTGTGCTTACCTGTCTCTCCTAGCTGAACTCAAGTCTCAGCTTGAATTTCCAAAGTACCTCTCTGTGATGTTTAACTGTACAAAAGTTATAAAGTGCATAGTGGGCCTGAAGGGAGCTACCTCCTTTCCCCCGGTGAGATTTCCTAGGCAGAACAGGCTGGTCCTTTGCTGATCCCTGCTCTAGTTGAGCTTATCAAAGAACGTGTTTCTTCCATACAGCTCATGTATATGCGGAGCCACTATTACCTGTCATAAACCAGGGAGATGATGCCCCCTAAAACATAGTGTTTAAAGGAGCATCAGAGTGGGGAGTGTTAGGGAAAAATTTAGGAGAACAGCAGTCCAGCCCAGGTGGCTCCCCTCTGTCTCACCCCCTCCTCAACACAAACAACAAAAAACACTCCCTTGGTTTCCCTCTGCTGAGCACCAGTTCCCAAGGTTCACTCCCTAAACTCCCTCCCCCTTTCCTGCATGCTTGCTGTGCATGTAGGAATGTTATAGATGCAGAAGCAGAAAGATAGATATTGTTCCTTTTGCCTTTGTTCGGGGATCAGACTTTTTTGGAGATTACTCCCCTCTGAGCCCACTGGCATGAAATAAAACCTTAACACTCCAAGACCTCCAAGTGCTGCTTGGTTCTTCCATCAGTGATCCAGTCCAGGCTTTTTTCAGCAGTTTCTGTAACAGTGCTTTTCAGAAGCATGAGTTGGAGACACTGGATTCCACGTCTGGAATGTGGCTCCCATGTTTTCTTTAATAACATAGAGTTGGAAAGAACCTCACACTTCATCTAGTTCAGCCTCCCACCAAGCGAGGACCGAGGAGAAGGAGAAAGGGAGGAAAAGTCCATCTCGGTCCCTGAGTCTCCCCTGTGGGCAAGCAGGACCCATTCCCCCCGGGGCACCCAGGCACTGATGCCTCTCAGATGAGCCCATCCATAATGGGGGAGAAGCATGAAGCCCTGCTGCTGCCTGCCTCATGGGTGGAGAGCTGTCCTTGGGGCATTAATGCCCCTCACTTCTTGGCATCCCTGCCTGTTGCAGGGCAGACTCAGGACAGAGAGCAAAAGACCCTTCGTGTGCTTGGGGGGAGATGGGAGTCCAAGAGCAGTCCAGCCGGGCCTCAGCCGCACAGCCAAAATCAGACATGACAGCTAGTGGGCCAGGGCTCCAGAGGCGTAAGGTGAGCTAGCCTCCCCTGCCCGGGATGATGGCCCCTGACCTGGGAGCTCTCAGGCTTGGCATGTACCAAAGATGATGCCTCACTCACCCTGAAGGGACATTGCACAGCTTGCAGAGAGACACCCTCCTCCCCATGCCTTCCGGTTTTCAGTCTGGTGCTAGAGAGATTGGATAGGTAGGCTGAGAAGTGGTTTCTAAGACTTGGCTCTAGAAATGGTGGGATAAATGGAGCCCTAATGTTCTCTCCTGTATGTGTACTCATCACTATGTAATTTATGACTGTCATAAATTGCTTGGAACTCCTGGCATCATTTGTGGCTCTTTAAAGGACTCTACCTCCATTTGCTAATCATAATAGAACTTTATTAATTCATGGAACAGGAATTACACTCACCCCCACAGTTTCCAACCTTCTCTGTATTCGCTGCTTACTATGTGCAGTGCTATTTTTCACTTTTAAGGGAAACTGCCTCTTGTGCAATTTCATGTTAGAAGTAATAAATGAGCTTGGACATTAAAGAATGAAATGTACTGGTTTATGGAAAAAATTATCTTGTGTGGGCATAGTAAACAAAAATCTACCTTAAATCTACACATTAAATCCATATTTTATAGAATTGTACCAACAAAAATTCTATTTTTATCTATAGCCAGCTGAATAATAAATACTAAAGCTTCCATAAAGCAGGCAACCATATAATTTCTCTAATTATTGACATTTTAAATAATTTTCCTTTGTGTTACATAGAGCCACCGTGACATCTATAATAATCTTTCTCATAGAACTCTATTTTTCCTTCTTTTATAATGCACAAGAAGTCTTAAATTCAAAAAGAGCTCTTTCAAAAACTTTGATTAAGGCAGTGACGGTCAGTGTGGTGAATGAAGATTTGTGCAAAAATGTATCTTATTTGTATTGTTCTGTTTTATTTATGGGAACTATAAAACTTAATAATCCTGTTTGTTTCATTTATTCTCAAGTTTACATAAATTGTATCCTACAGTTATCCTGTCACAAATGTAATTGACTGACCTTGCTCCTGAAATGTATTCTGTAGCATTTTCTCTGAACAAATGAACTTGAACTCCCTTAGTCATTTTCTCAGCAACATTGATGGTACGGAGATTGCTGGAGCATAGGTAAAAAACAGAAATACAAAATAAGCTGATGTTCGTGTCAAAGAACATTCTACATGGAAAACAAATATGTTCTTTTCCCTTGACCTGAAGCATGACTCTAATCGGATCCATTCATTCACTCAACAAATGTTTACTGAACACTTCTATGTGCCAGGACCTACCCTGTCTGGGGTGCAGTTGTGAGCAGGACAGGCAGGGTTCCTGCCCCCATGGGACCTACAAGCAGGAGAGTGGTGTGGGACCAAGAGTTTGATCAACAGCAGCCATGGAAGAAATAGAGCAGGTCAGGGGTACAGACCCGGGACGGAATCTTCTTCCTTCGGGATTGGACTTTCAGGGCAACCTCTCTGCGAAGTGACATGGAGTGGAGATCAGGATGATGACATGCCAGGATCTGGAAGGACTGCCTTCCAGAGTGAGGGACAGGAAGTATAGATGGCCAGAAGGAATAACGTGATGTCAACACCCATCTGGCCAGAGAAACTTGAGGTGGGAAACATAATAGGACATGGGATTGAAGAGTCCGGATTCTGGTGGCCCACAGAGGCCATAGGAAAGAGGCTGGGTTTTATCCCAGGTGGAATGAGAAGTCTGTGGAGGAGAAGAGGGGTCAATATGATCCTATTTCTGGTTGCAGAAGACCACTTGTGCTTCTGAGTAGACAGGCAGCCATGGGAGCAGGAATGGGCACAGAAGGATGTTGTAGACATCTGAGCAAGAGGTGAGGGTGGCTTGGATGAGGCTGCCAGTCATGAATGTATAGAGGAAAGTGGACCAATTTTGGAATACATCTTGGAGGTCCTGTTGGGATCAATGTGGGTGGAAGTGACAGGAAAGAAGGATGGCACCCAGGCTTGGGACTCAAGCAGGATGAAAGGTGGCTCCATGAGCTGTGAGGGCAGGCTTTAGGGTGGCGTGTCAAGACTTGTGCTTTGCCCATGTATTTGAGTGGTTACCAAACAGTAGAGTAGTGGTGTTGGGTAAGTAAGTAAAGATAACAGTATGGAGCTCAGTGACGGGGGCAGGACCAGAAATAAGAATGTTAGCATCACTGCCAGGTAGATGATAGTAAAAGCTAGAGAGTTGGTTCTCTGCACTTTAATTATACTTTGTAGCTTCTGCTAAGTTCAGGATTTCCTTCTGGCTCCATGAATGTGGGATCCCACTGGGCTTTCTCCCCATACTACCTGCATACAAGGCTTATGCTCATGGAGACATATTGGCAGGAGGGTTTCAGGACCTGGAAGAGCAACCTGCTGCTGGGGAAAGATCCTGGGATTTGGAATCAGAGAATATCAGCTTCAGGTCCATGATGAGCCTCTCTTGCCTTGAGCCTCATGTTCTTTCTCTAAAAAATAGGGGTAATAATAGGATTCAACTCATTTGATGACATTTGACTTTTTGTCTATACTTACGTGTATATGAAGACTCAATACATAGTGGGTACTTCATGAATGTAGTTAAAACTGAATTTTAACCTTCTTATCTAGAGTGTAGGAACTATACATGTTCACTCCACAGCTGAGGCCTGTTGACAAGCTTGTTTTTCATCAGAGGAAGCCACCCTGGGTCTCTTCATTAAGCCTCAGTGCTTAGACAATCAGTGCATCTGGACAAACCAAACCATGATGGTCAATATGTTTTTTTAACTATTTGAGCTTTCATTTCCCAGCTCACCAGGCCCAGAGGTGATAGTTAAAGCTAACTGATCAGGCAATATTCTTTGTTCTATGATTGCTGAGAAAATGTTTTAGAGATAAAATGGCTTTATTCCATACTAGTTTAGCATCTACTTCCAGGGAAGAGTGGTTAGGCCCTGCTAATTTGACATATCCAGTGCCTTTTCATTGTGTCATGTGTTTTTGTCCAGAATGCATTTAATATGGAAGCATTCCCAAGACATGTTAAAAATCAGTGCCAACAAGAACAGACCCAACAGACCAGTGGAACAGAATAGAGACTTCAGACATTAACCCAAACATATATGGTCAATTAATATACGATAAAGGACCCATGGACATACAATGGGGAAATGACAGTCTCTTCAACAGTTGGTGTTGGCAAAACTGGACAGCTACATGTAAGAGAATGAAACTGGATCATTGTCTAACCTCATACACAAAAGTAAATTCCAAATAGATCAAAGACCTGAATGTAAGTCATAAAACCATAAAACTCTTAGAAAAAAACAGGCAAAAATCTCTTGGACATAAACATAAGTGATTTCTTCATGAACATATCTCCCTGGTCAAGGGAAACAAAAGCAAAAATGAAGAAGTGGGACTATATCAAGCTGAAAAGCTTCTGTACAGCAAAGGACACCATCAATGGAACAAAAAGGCATCCTACAGTATGGGAGAATATATTCATAAATGACAGATCCGATAAAGGGTTGACATCCAAAATATATAAAGAGCTCATGCACCTCAACAAACAAAAAGCAAATAACCCAATTAAAAAATGAGCAGAGGAGCTGAACAGACAGTTCTCCAAAGAAGAAATTCAGATGGCCAACAGACACATGAAAAGATGCTCCACATCGCTAGTCATCAGAGAAATGCAAATTAAAACTACAATGAGATGTCACCTCACACCAGTAATGATCGCCACCATCCAAAAGACAAACAACAACAAATGTTGGTGAGGTTGTAGACAAAGGTGAACCCTCCTACACTGCTGGTCAAAATGTAAATTAGTTCAACCATTATGGAAAGCAGTATGGACATTCCTCAAAAAACTCAAAATAGAAATACCATTTGACCCAGGAATTCCAGTTCTAGGAATTTACCCTAAGAATGCAGCACTCCAGTTTGAAAAAGATGCACCCCTATGTTTATCGCAGCACTATTTACAATAGCCAAGAAATGGAAGCAACCTAAATGTCCATCAGTAGATGAATGGATAAAGAAGAGGTGGTATATATACACAATGGAGTATTACTCAGCCATAAGAAAAAAACAGATCCTACCATTTGCAACAAAATGGATGGAACTAGAGGGTATTATGCTCAGTGAAATAAGCCAGGCAGAGAAAGACACATACCAAATGATTTCGCTCATATGTGGAATATAAGAACAAAGAAAAAACTGAAGGAACAAAACAGCATCAGACTCACAGAACTGAAGAATGGACTAACAGTTACCAAAGGGAAAGGGACTGGGGAGGATGGGTGGGAAGGGAGGGAAAAGGTGGGAGTGGGTGGGGGGAGAAAGGGGCCATTAAGATTAGCATGTATAATGTGGGGGGAGGTACGTGGAGGGCTATGTAGCAAAGAGAAGACAAGTAGTGACTGTACAGCATCTTACTATGCTGATGGACAGTGACTGTAATGGGGTTTATAGGGGGGACTTGCTGAAGGGGGGAGTCTAGTAAACATAATCTTCCTGATATAATTGTAGATTAATACCAAAAAAAAAATTTTAGAAAAATGAGTGCCAATATCTTTTTCAAACACACTCAGATTTGATAATGTTTATGTTGGATGCATGGCAATTTAGTTATTTCTTTTCACGTAACTTCTCTACTCATGCTGAGAAAACCTCCAGAACAGTTACACTTATTATAGCTTTTCTCAAGCAATTAGCAAATATTTACTGAGCCCCTACTATGTGTAGAATACACCACTAAGCATGTGAGGAATGCAAGAAAGTGTCATGCATATTCTTGTTCTCCAGCTTGGGAATTAATTCCTGAGAGACGGTTTAGCTCTGTGAGAAAAGAAAATTCTCCCAGAAACTTAAAATGGAAGAAACCCTATAATGCTCATTCCACGTCTGCTCAAAGAGATGCCCCTTCCACAGTACCTCCAATGGTGTCATCTCCCTTAGTTGACCCCTGCTAGTAAGGAGACTCAGCACCTTCCTAGTTTTCCTGTTGAATTTTTGGTAACTTTGATCCTTAAAATTTTGCCCTGATAATATATATTGATCTTCTCTGTGGCTCCCCCCTGATCTTTCTGTCCCATGCCATGCCTAAAGAAAGCTGATCTGGAAAGGGCCTTATGTTTTGATAACTTGCATTTGTGCAATGCTGGAAGTTTGCCAAGGGCTTTTGCATATTTGCTCTGTACAATAATTATGAGGAATGGGCATTATGCTCCCCGTTTGAGAGAAATGGAAAATGAATCTTAGAGTTAAGTGACTAAGCCCAAGATCACACAGCTAGCATAACAAAAATTTAAAGCTTGAAGTTGAAACTCCAAAATTTATGTTCTTTCCACCAAATAACAGTCCCTATGATTATAATACAAGAAATTCCAGAAAACATTTAGTGATTGATAGCCAAACACATGGTATAAAGAGAATATGGAGTAACATATCAGCATTCACTGGAGGTGGCTGAGGTTTTGTGGAAGAGGGTAAGCACGTTCTCTCATGCGGTGGGCTGAGTGATCACATTGGAGGTGTTTTCAATAAGATGCTAGTTTCTTTAGCAGAGAAAAGCATGTTGCTGCTGTGAAATGCTTCATGTTATTAATTGAGTAAGAGAAACTTTGTGGGAGAAATGCAGCCCTTAAGAGTTTCATAATATGTGAGCTGTATTAAGTTGTGAAATGGAATGTTAATTTGTCCGATGGCCTACATATAATAATCTGTAATGCTGAGTTGCAAAATAAGTGTTGTATCGCTTGGTCCTGTGTGCACCTATGAGATAAATACATAATGTTTTCAGCTGGTCTTTTCTCTCCACATCTCATTTAAACATTCTTCATATGGCCTTTATTTGCCCCTGTTTCTTTTGAATCCATCTTTGGCTTCTGCAATTAACAGGGAAGTCCTAGTTTTGGAAAATATTTCTATATTTTTTCTCACGGAAGGTGCTTGAGTTTAAATATATTTAGAATTGGAACTTTTTTCTTTCATTTTACTAATTTGTATTTTCAAGCTGTTGTCATGTCCCTAGACTGACTTGAAGTGAACATCTGAAGCTTTGGTTAACTCCTATTTCTTAATGTGTTTATTCTTTCTTTTAGTAAATATTTTTGTACATTCCTGATCTATTCTAGGAACTCTGCAACATGTTAAGGATACAAAAAAAAAAAAAACGGCAAAGAAGTAGTTATAGGAAAAGTGATGTTGTTATTACAATGGCCTTAAAGGATGTGGGCAAGGAATATATTGCTGTGCGAAGGTTTTCTGTTCCTAAGCCTTGGCCCTTCCTACTACTTGGGTTTCTATTCTTGTCTTATCCCTATTGAAACAGCACATATGATGGAGTAATTGCTAGTCTTGACCCTGATTGGTATTGCCGTTCATAGTTTTTCAGCCCATCAGACATAGTCCGCAGTTTGCTCAGTTTCATGTTTCTTGTCTACTATTGGGGCCTGGGAGAGGGGTGCTGCCACAGGAGATAAAGAAAAGTGATTGGGTCATGGATGTGTTTTGATGTTAAAATAGACAGGACCTGGGGCAGAGCCAAGATGGCGGCATGAGTAGAGCAGCAGAAATCTCCTCCCAAAACCATATATATTTTTGAAAATACAACAAATACAACTATTCCTAAAAGAGAGACTAGAAGACACAGGACAACAGCCAGGCTACATCTACACATGCAAGAACCCAGCACCTCAAGAAGGGGGTAAGATACAAGCTGCGGCCTGGCGGGACCCAAGCGTCCCTCACCCCAGCTCCCGGAAGGAGGAGAGGAGCTGGAGTGGGGAGGGAGAGGGAGTCGAAGACTGCTAAATACCCAGCCCTAGCCATCCAGACCAAGAGCACAGAAACACAGTGCATGGTGTGCTGGATACTAGGGAAACAGGACAGTAAGACCTGTGAGCAGGTCCCTGTAGCCGGGGCCCCTGGGACATAAGAAAAGCCAGTGCCCTTTGAAAATCTTAAAGGGACAGGGGCCTCACAACTGGACAAAACTGCCCCAGCACAATCAGCCCAATAACTGGGAATCCCGGGGAACTCCAGGCACCCCATCCCCATGGAGGGCAGTGCAGCTCGGAGGCTCCTCATGGTGATAAACTGCCTCCCACCTGTTCCCCCTCCAGTGTGATTCCGCCAGAGTGGCAGCAGCCACACCCACAGCAACGAGGCAGAGCTTCTTCCACAGCAGCCAGGCAAGAATCAGACACCCTGTCTGCGTGCAGCTGCCCAGGACAAGCTGCTAGGGCTTGCTGCTCTCCCAGGAGAGGAACGCCAAAACTAGCAAGAAGGGATGTTCTCCCAGCCGACACATGCACCAGCTCCCCACAACTACCTCTATCGCCATGAAAAGGCAGAAGAATTTGATCAAGACCAAAATCACAGAGTCAACTCCTGAGAAGGAGATAGACCTAACCTTACTGAAAAAGAATTCAAAATAAAGGTCATAACCATGCTGATGGAGCTGCAGAGAAATATGCAAGAGCAAAGGGATGAAGTCCGGAAGGAGACTACAGAAATGAAACAGTCTTGGGAAGGATTTAAGAACAGACTGGATGAGGTGCAAGAGGCCATTAATGAAATAGAGAACAGGAACACAGAGAAGCTGATGCAGAGAGATAAAAGGATCTCCAGGAATGAAACAATATTAAGAGAACTGTGTGACCAATCCAAAAGGAACAATATCCGCATTATAGGGGTACCAGAAGAAGAAGAGAGAGGAAAAAAGGATACAAAGGGTATTTGAAGAGATAATTGCTGAAAACTTCCCCAAACTGGGGGAGGAAATAATCGATCAGAGCATGGAAGTACACAGAACTCCCAACAGAAGGGACCCAAGGAGGATAACACAAAGACACATAATAATTAAAATGGCAAAGATCAAGGACAAGGACAGAGTTTTAAAGGCAACTAAAGAGAGGAAAAAGGTCACCTAAAAAGGAAAACCCATCAGGCTATCATCAGACTTCTCAACAGAAACCTTACAGGCCAGAAGAGAATGGCATGACATATTTAATGCAATGAAACAGAAGGGCCTTGAACCAAGGATACTGTATCCAGCACGATTATCATTTAAATATGAAGGAGGGATTAAACAATTCCCAGACAAGCAAAAGTTGAGGGAATTTGCCTCCCACAAACCACCTGTACAGGGTATTTTAGAGGGACTGCTCTAGATGGGAGCACACCTAAGGCTAAATAGATGTCACCAGAGAAAAAATCACAGCAAAGAAAGCAGACCAACCAAATACTAACTAAAGGCAAAAAATAAAATCAACTACCCACAAAAGCAGTTAAAGGAAACACAAAAGAGCACAGAATAAAACACCCAAGATATAGAGCATGGAGGAGGAGGAATAAGAAGGGAGAGAAATAAAGAATCACCAGACAGTGTTTATAACAGCTCAATAAGGGAATTAAGTTAGACAGTAAGATACTAAAGAAGCTAACCTTGAACCTTTGCAACCACGAATCTAAAGCCTGCAATGGCAATAAGTACTTTTCCTTCAATAGTCACCCTGAATGTAAATGGACTGAATGCACCAATCAAAAGACATGGAGTAATAGAATGGATAAAAAAGCAAGACCCATCTATATGCTGCTTACAAGAGACTCACCTCAAACCCAAAGACATGCACAGACTAAAAGTCAAGGGATGGAAAAACATATTTCATGAAAACAACAGGGAGAAAAAAAGCAGGTGTTGCAGAATGAATATCAGACAAAATAGACTTCAAAACAAAGAAAGTAAAAAGAGATAAAGAAGGACATTACATAATGATAAAGGGATCAGTCCAACAAGAGGATATAAACATTATAAATATATATGCACCCAACACAGGAGCACCAGCATATGTGAAACAAATACTAACAGAACTAAAGGAGAAAATAGAATGCAATGCATTCATTTTAGGAGACTTCAACACACCACTCACTCCAAAGGCTAGATCTACCAGACAGAAAATAAGTAAGGACACAGAGGCACTGAAAAACACACCAGAACAGATGGACCTAATAGACATCTATAGAACACTACATCCAAAAGTAACAGGATACACATTCTTCTCAAGTGCACTGAAAAATTCTCCAGAATAGACCAAATACTAGGCCACAGAAAGAGCCTCAGTCAATTCAAAAAGATTGAAATTCTACCAACCAAATTCTCAGACCCCAGAGGTATAAAACTAGAAATAAATTGTACAAAGAAAGCAAAAGGCCACAAACACATGGAGGCTTAACAACATGCTCCTAAATAATCAATGGATCAATGACCAAAATAAAATAGAGATTAAGCAATATACGGAAACAAAGGACAACAGCAACACAAAGCCCCAACTTCTGTGGGACACAGCGAAAGCAGTCTTAAGAGGAAAGTATACAGCAATCCAGGCATAGTGAAAAAAGGAAGAACAATCCCAAATGAATAGTCTAATGTCAAAATTATTGAAATTGGAAAAAGAAGAATAAATGAGGCCTAAAGACAGCAGAAGGAGGGACATAATAAAGATCAGAGAAGAAATAAATAAAATTGAGAAGAATAAAACAATAGAAAAAATCAATGAAACCAAGAGCTGGTTCTTTGAGAAAATGAAATAGATAATCCTCTAGCCAAACTTATTAAGAGAGAAAGAGTATCAACACACATAAACAGAATCAGAAAAGAGAAAAGAAAAACCACAACGGACCCCACAGAAATACAAAGAATTATTAGAGAATACTATGAAAGCCTATATGCTAACAAGCTGGAAACCCTAGAAGAAATGTACAACTTCCTAGAAAAATATAACCTTCCAAGACTGACCAAGGAAGAAACACAAAATTTAAACAAACCAATTACGAGCAAAGTAATTGAAGCAGCAATCAAAAAATTACCCAAGAACAAAACTCCCAGGCCAGATGGATTTACCTTGGAATTTTATCAGACATACAGAGAAGACATAATACCCATTCTCCTTAAAGTTTTCCAAAAAATAGAAGAGGAGGGAATACTCCCAAACTCATTCTATGAAGCCAACATCACCCTAATACCAAAACCAGACAAAGACCCCACCAAGAGAGAAAATTATAGACCAATATCCCTGACAAACATAGATGCAAAAATACTCAACAAAATATTAGCAAACTGAATTCAAAAATACATCTAAAGGATCATACACCATGACCAAGCGGGATTCATTCCAGGGATGCTAGGATGGTACAACATTCAAAAATCCATCAACATCATCCACCATATAAACAAAAAGAAGGACAAAAATCACATGATCATCTGCTGAAAAAGCATTCGACAAAATTCAACATCCATTCATGATAAAAACTCTCAGCAGAATGGGTATAGAGGGCAAGTACCTCAACATAATAAAGGCCATATATGATAAACCCACAGCCAACATCACACTGAACAGCAAGAAGCTGAAAGCTTTTCCTCTGAGATCGGGAACAAGACAGGGATGCCTACTCTCCCCTGTTATTCAACATAGTACTGGAGGTCCTAGCCAGAGCAATTAGACAAAACAAAGAAATACAAGAGTCCAGATTGGAAAAAAAGAAGTTAAACTGTCACTATTTGCAGATGACATGATATTGTACATAAAAAACCCTAAAGACTCCACTCCAAAACTACTAGAACTGATATTGGAATACAGCAAAGTTGCAGGATAAAAAATTAACACACAGAAACCTGTGGCTTTCCTGTACACTAACAATGAACCAATGGAAAGAGAAATCAGGAAAACAATTCCATTCACAATTGCATCAAAAAGAATAAAATACCTAGGAATAAACCTAACCAAGGAAGTGAAAGACCTATACCCTGAAAACTACAAGACACTCTTAAGAGAAATTAAAGAGGACACAAACAAATGGAAACTCATCCCATGCTCCTGGCTAGGAAGAATTAATATTGTGAAAATAGTCATCCTGTCCAAAGCAATATACAGATTCGATGCAATCCCTACCTAATTACCAACAGTATTCTTCAATGAACCAAAACAAATAGTTCAAAAATTCATACGGAAACACCAAAGACCCCAAATAGCCAAAGCAATCCTGAGAAGGAAGAATAAAATGGGGGGGATCTTGCCCAAATTGAATTGGGGGATCTTCCCCAAATTCAAGCTCTAGTACAAAGCCACAGTAATCAAGACAATTTGGTACTGGCACAAGAACAGAGCCACAGACCAGTGGAACAGAATAGAGACTCCAGACATTAACCCAAACATGTATGGTCAATTAATATATGATAAAGGAGCAATGGACATACAACGGGGAAATGACAGTCTCTTCAACAGTTGGTGCTGGCAAAACTGGACAGCTACATGTAAGAATGAAACTGGATCACTGTCTAATCCCATATACAAAAGTAAATTCAAAATGGATCAAAGACCTGAATGTAAGTCATGAAACTGTACAACTCTTAGAAAAAAACGTAGGTGAAAATCTCTTGGACATAAACATGAGTGACTTCTTCATGAACATATCTCCCCAGGCAAGGGAAACAAAAGCAAAAATGAACGAGTGGAACTACATCAAGCTGAAAAGCTTCTGTACAGCAAAGGACACCATCAATAGAACAAAAAGGTACCCTACAGTATGGGAGAATATATTCCTAAATGACAGATCCAATAAAGGCTTGACATCCAAAATATATAAAGAGCTCATGCACCTCAACAAACAAAAAGCAAATAATCCAATTAAAAAATGGGCAGAGGAACTGAACAGACAGTTCTCCAAAGAAGAAATTCAGATGGCCAACGGACAGAAGAGAAGATGCTCCACATCGCTAGTTATCAGAGAAATGCAAATTAAAACCACAATGAGATATCACCTCACACCAGTAAGGATCGCTACCAAAAGACAAATGAAAACAAATGTTGGTGAGGTTGTAGATAAAGGGGAACCCTCGTACACTGCTGGTGGGAATGTAAATTAGTTCAACCATTGTTGAAAGCAGTATGGAGGTTCCTCAAAAATCTCAAAATAGAAATACCATTTGACCCAGGAATTCCACTTTTAGGAATTTATCCTTAGAATGTAGCAGCCCATTTTGAAAAAGACAGATGCACCCCTATGTTTATCCCAGCACTATTTACAATAGCCAAGATATGGAAGCAACCTAAGTGTCCATCAGTAGAGGAATGGATAAAGAAGAGGTGGTACATATACACAATGGAGTATTATTCAGCCATAAGAAGAAAACAAATCCTACCATTTGCAACAACATGGATGAAGCTAGAGGGTAGTATGCTGAGTGAAATAAGCCAAGTGGAGAAAGACAAGTAACAAATGATTTCACTCTTATGTGGACTATAAGAACTAAGAAAAACTGAAGGAACTAAAGAGCAGCAGACTCACAGAACCCAAGAATAGACTAACAGTTACCAAAGGGAAACGGACTGGAGAGGATGGGAGGGAAGGGAGGGAAAGGACAGGGAAAAAGAAAGAAGGTATTCCAATTAGCATGTGTAATGTGGGGATGGGCCATGGGGAGGGTTGTGCAACACAGAGAAGACAAGTAGTGATTCTACAACATCTTACTACACTGATGGACAGTGATTGTAATGGGGTTTTTGGTGGGGGGACTTGGTGAAGGGCAGACCCTAGTGAACATAATGTTCTTCATGTAAGTATAGATTAATGATATCAACAACAACAAAAAATAGAGAGGACCTGACTTTTGAATATAAGGAAAAAAAAGTCAAGGATGGTTCCAGCAAAGCAAGGCACTGGAATCACCCTTAACTTACATGACCATGGAAGGAACTGACATGCTAAGTTTGTGGTCTCTAGTAGATATTTATTTGGCTATTTGAGTTTAGACTTTGAGGGGGAAAGTTCCTGCTAGGTCCAGATAGATACATAAATGTCAAAATTGTCAGGGGTTAGTAGTATTTGAAGTACTGAAGTTGGATAGGACCATCAGTGGAGCCAGGAAAAAAAGGAGGTCCAAAACTGATTTGCTAACACTTAGAAATGTGAATCATGCATGGGAACTGATAAAGGAGCCTAAGGAAGAGGGGTGGACAAGCAGGAAGGAAAGCCAAAGAGTTCTTTCCTCAAAACTAAAGACAAAGACTCGAGGAAAGAAAGTGATGCTCTTGGCAGGTTGACTAAGTCAGGGACAGATTGCTGATTTATCAGCATGGAGGTCACTGGCAACCTTGACAAGGAACTTTTCTATTGTCAAGTGGTAGGAACTGGGGGCAGTGAAGACAGACAAACACTGTTGAAGTACTCTCTGAAAGCGAAAAAAGTAATGAGATGGTAGCTGGAATGGAAAGTGAAGTCGGAAGGATTTTTTTACAAAGAACCATTGTCTGTATTGACATTTTGTTAGTAACTCTTCAGTATCCAACTGCTCCTTTTTCCCATCCATTGCAAATTTTTTTATCATGGTTATTCTAATAAGTTTTTCTCTTAAATGACTAGACCACGTTGCTTGCTGTGTGAACCATAATTAGTCTTTCTCTGTGTCCCCAGGTCGCCTCTCTGTGCTCTGTGGCCTCCTTCTTGTCCTGTCATCCTGAAGCTTCAGCGCTGCCCCCTCCCTTTCCCAGCCCTCTCAGCCTTGCCGCATCTCATACTCACTGATAGTCAGCTGTCCCTTTGTTCGTGTCTCTGTTGACTCTGGGCTTGTCTCCTTCATTTTGTTTCTTAATCCTCTAATGATTCCTCAGAAAAAAATAGCAAGTAACTATTCATTATGACAAAGCTCAGTGTAAATCTCTAACTTGTCTGTGGTTCTGGCCAATGTCAGATTTTATTTAGCATGTACCTCAGGCAAGACGAAATAGAATCCACTTGTCGAGGAAAAAGCAAACAAATTCTCTGTAAAGGTAGTGCCTGAATGCCAAGTTGTGCTGGAGTCCAGCTCCAGCGAGTCCAGGAGTTCCTGAAGGATGAACAGCGTCAGCAACTGAATGAGTGAGTGAGGACACAGACACTAACAAAAGCTGAGCCTGGCCTTTAATAAAAAGTTGCAGTTTGATTATATACTCTTTGATTGCATAAAGTAAAGTACAGATATTAATCATATCATTGACACATAGCACGGTTACATGAGTTTGGAGAATGAGGTTACATCATTTGGCAGGTCTTAGCAGTTAACTTGATTCTAAGTAAGCTTTGTTTTTAGATATTGCGGCCAGAAAATCTCACAAAGGTTAGGTAGGTGCCAGACTCTTGGTTTCTTTACAGATGACTATCTAAAGTTCACTATGTTATTGTTTTTATGTAGGGCCCTCATTCTTTCATAGCTGTACTCTCAATCTTCATCTCCAATAGGAAAGAAAGAGGCTCTCTCTAAAAGAATATGATGACATTTTGGCAGGCAGGGACAAATTTTATGGACTGTGCGTTGAACCCATTTTCAGTAAGACTTACAATGGAGATTTTTCTGATCTGGAGTCAGGTATGTCCTGTTCTCATTTGTTTTATAGTTTGCCAGGCTGTTCTTTGGTGGGCTAGCCAAAGAATATCATTTGCTCTCTGTACCCACCGGTCACCATTAATCATTGAATATGTTATTTGGAGTCCACAGAGGGGCAGGGGAAGGAACCTCGACCCAGGTAAATTTTCCATATCTTTTTTCCCATAAACTTGGGAAAAGTTCTCATGGGGTCTCACCTTCCCATCATCGGGGGTGGTCACAAGGGCAGTAGTGGTTTTTTCCATTTTCCTTTAGGGCCAGTACCTAAAGTTTTCAGGGGTAATTGGATATGGCCTTTTCCCTGAAGGGGCAGCTTGAATTGAAACTGAAATAAGCAAATTTATTAGGAGGGGCATTCTCAGCAGGAGGGATCTCAGGGTTGCTCCTCTGGGAAGGCCGCTGTGCAGTCCCTTCCATCCTTCTGCCCAGACTGTGTCATCAGGCTGGTGGTTCGGACTGGCTCCTGACAAAGTTGAGCATAAGGATAGCTAGTTGTTGCCTATGAAGTCAAACTTTTTTTTTTCATTTTATTTTCATTAATCTACAATTACATGAAGAAAATTATGGTTACTAGATTCCCCCTTACACCATGTCCCCCCCAACAAACCCCATTACAGTCACTGTTCATCAGTGTAGGAAGATGCTGTAGACTCACTACTTGTCTTCTCTGTGTTGCACATCCCTCCCTATGCCCCCCCCCCACATACTATACATGCTAATTGTAAGGCCCCCTTTCTTTTTCCTTGCCCTTATCCCTCTCTTCCCACCCCTCCTGCCCAGTCCCTTTCCCTTTGGTAACCATTAGTCCATTCTTGGGTTCTGTGAGTCTCCTGCTGTTTTGTTCCTTCAGTTTTTCTTTGTTCTTATACTCCACATATGAGTGAAATCATTTGGTACTTGTCTTTCTCTGCCTGGATTATTTCACTGAGCATCATACCCTCTAGCTCCATCCATGTTGTTGTGAATGGTAGAATCTGGTTTTTTTCTTATGGCTGAGTAATATTCCATTGTGTATATGTACCACATCTTCATTATCCATTCATCTACTGATGGACATTCAGGTTGCTTCCATTTCTTGGCTATTATAAAAAGTGCTGCGGTAAACATAGGGGTGCACCTGTCTTTTTCAAACTGGAGTGCTGCATTCTTAGGGTAAATTCCTAGAAGTGGAATTCCTGGGTCAAATGGTATGTCTATTTTGAGCTTTTTGAGCTATTTTGTGCTTTCCACAATGGTTGAACTAATTTACATTCTGACCAGCAGTGTAGGAGGGTTCCCCTTTCTCTACAACCTCACCAACATTTGTTGTTGTTTGTCTTTTGGATGGTGGCGATCCTTACTGGTGTGAGGTGATATCTCATTGTGATTTTAATTTGCATTTTTCTGATGACAAGCGATGTGGAGCATCTTTTCATGTGTCTGTGAAGTCAAACTTTTAAAATGAATTTCGAGCTATATAAATGAGACCACATTTCTTAACAGGATGTCTTTATTTTGAAATATTTCTGTTAAGAAAACACTTAATTGCTACATTGTACAGGTGTTTAATTTCTTCATTGTAAATCTCAGATTAGAGAAAACAGAAGTGAAATGTTCCAAAAGTTTTTATTTTCAGATTTCCCGGACAGAATTCTTACTTGGCAAAGCCCCCAAGGTGACTTTTTTTTTTTCTCTGCCTCCCTGGCCTCCTTTCCACTGAGCCAGGGCCTCAGTGCTATGAGGAGAGGTCACATCAGAGAGAGCCATTTAAGTGGCAGGCTGCCTAGAATGCTGAACCCATGAGTCACCGAGAAGCCATCTGCCTTGTCCCAGTCAGACTCTGGATGGTGTCACACTGAGCAGCAGGTGAGACCCTGGGTTTCCTCACTGGGGACAGAGCTCTGTGACCCAGGGTGGCAAAAACAGCATGGTCAGCACAAACAGGGCACTTTGAAGGCTCCCATTGATTTCTAAATGGTTTGTTTTAGATTCCTTTGCATGGCTTTGCCTGTTGACAGGAAGACTATTCCTTCCTAGCTCTCCCCAGAACATTCCCCAACGCAGAGCTAAATGTGCTGTGTGCCCCTGCCTCTGATTACTGTTGGCTTTATTTGCATTAAACTTCCCTTCTCAGAAGGTGGATGTCCCCTTTCAGAGCAACCAGATGTCCAGCAGGTTCTGGGAACCCTTGTGGAAGCCTTTATTTGGTCAGATCAGTTTTTGGTTTTTAGTTCCCTTTGCTCATGTGGTTAAAATAATGTAGACCTTTCTGCCACTAACTTCTTGATGTCTTCCTCTCCTCCTGTAATCCAAACTCCCTCTCTAAATAATACTTTCCTTTAAGTTTAATATCTCCCATGCCTTGTTTTTCAAAATCAGTTTTAAAAATTCCCCATTGGGCCTTCTTTTTCTTTTTATTACTTTCATGCACTTCAATGATGCTAAAATAATGGTCACCCTTTTATGATAAACCCCCAAACTAAACCATAAAAAAATCTTCTTTTATGAGTTGATATTCCTGTAACCAGACACGAATACTCTAGCCAGAGCCATGACCTTGACCACAACAGAAACTTTGGCCTAATTCTTGGCTCCTCACTCTAGGTACTGCCTGTTTCCCTGCCATTTCTCAAGGGCTTGTCCATGAGGAATGGAGATCATCTGCTATTAGGAAGAACATAATTTGCCTGCAGGCTAAGTCAGGCATACTTCTTAGTTGGCCTGATTGAAAACTGATTTTGTGGCAGACTGCATGTTGAAATGCAGAAATTCTACATTTTCACTGTGACAGCACAAATGTGGAATACGATATCTTTATTCTGTTATTTTCTCCCTCAGTTGTGAACACATCCTCTCTATCATTTTCAATCTTTCCATAATTGGAGAATAAATAGTCACACCAGGGTCATTTTGACCTTGGCTTCAGATAACTGATGCTTTGCAGGCTTTTGCTCATGAAAATTTTTTTAAAGTATATTCTTTTATTTGCCAGCAGCATAAGGTAGGTATAAAGTTTAAATCTTGGAATTGAGAGTTAAAATTTCAAGCAGAGAATAAGTAAAGACATAGCATTTGAGTGTATTTCTCCTTGTTTCTAACTCCAACTCAAGTACCACCATGCTGAGGTGTTTCCCAGTTGACCACAGTACGTCCCTATCTGGGCAGGTTACTCATAGTAAGAACTGTCATAATTTATATAATAATTTATATCATTATTCCAAGCAGAGCACATCAACCTTGTATACACTTCACCTATTGTATACAGCAACTCTAAGCATCCTGCAGAGCACCAAACCCCTAGTTCAGATGAGATTATATGGCCTCTGCAGCTCATGAAGTAGAAGGGTGGGCACCAGCCAAGGTTAGCAGGTCCTACATAAGTCCAAGGAGCTCTGAAGGGATGTTATGTATGTTAGGGGCTCAGGGTTTGTCTTAATCTCCCATGAAACAACTCTGGTCAGTGTAGAGAGACTTCTGGAATACTGTCTGTTATTCAAGCCAGTTTAGCCTGAGTCCCATATCATTTTATATTGTTGAAGGCATAAAAGGTCTAAGTAGCATATTTGTTACTTTGTCTGCCTGCTTAGATACAGCTCAAGAAAACTTAAACAGATATTTTTTCCCTCAAAGAGCATTTGAGAAATTTTTTCGCTTGCACAGTGAGGTATTCATTACTTTTTTGATGCTTTATTAGACATTGTTTTAGATACCTTGTGTTACCATGGTAGTATCATAAATAATATCTAAACATAGTCTTTGGAAGATATACACACATTATACTGATGACCCAGTTTGTGATGACCCAGTTGGTGTAAATAAGTAATACGTGTTCAGAGTGTAAGCAGTTGTAAGATGTTCATTAAATTGCAAATGTTCTTTTTATAAAGCTAGCCATAATGTAGCATGTACACCAGGGGTCAAGAATTTAAAATGTGTGAATAATTATACTTTAACAGTTTAAAAAGTATTGGTTTACTTACAAGATTAGGACATTAGTTACTACTAAAATTTGCAAAGAGGTTTGTGGTTTCTCCCAATGTCCTCTTTTCACAGACTCCTGGTATCATTCCTGTGACCCCCAACTTCAGTTTGGAGATCCCATGCAACTCTCTGACTTCTTAATGACTTTATCTATTAATATTTTTAATATTAATATACCTTAACCTCTAAGGTGATTGCTTGATTGAATCGTGTCTCCATCCAGAAAGGATAATGTGGGAGTACTACCCCCAGTACTTCAAAATGTGACTTATATGGAAATAAGGTCTTTACAGAAGTCATCAAGTTAGAATGAGGTCATCAGGGTGAGCCCTAATCTAACATGACTGGGGTCTGTAAACAAAGGGGAAATTTGGACAGAGAGACAGACTTGCATATAGGGTAAACTGAAGAGAGATGCAGAAGAGAGCTGGGGAGAGATGCCTACAGCAGCCTCCCTTGCTTCTTTCAGAGGGAGCACAGCCCTGCCTACACCTTGAATTTGGGCTCCCAGCCACCAGACCTGTGAGACAAGCCACCCTGGTGTGTGGTGCTTAGTCATGGCTGCCCTAAACTAACATACTGATACTCGCCACCATGCAAATGTCTCACTGGCCATCATTTTCTGATTCTGGTTCTTTGACATTTATTATTTTGATATTCTCCTATGAAAAGCTTTCCCTCATTATCTGGACATACAGGCATTTCTTCCTATTCCCCCTAAAAGGTAGGGCAAATGCTTGCTTTTTCCCTTGAACTGTCTGTCAGTTTCTGGAACAAGGAATTAATATAACAGTTACATTTGGTGATAGAAAATTAATAGTATTCTTTTCCTCTCTTTGTCTTTTTTTATTACCAATGGACTTACAGATTTTTAAAATTTATCCAATATTTGCAGTAAGTTATAGTTACTATTGTTTTTGCTCCTCAATGTGTCCCAGATTTGGTAGTGGAAACTTTTTTAAGAATGTTCTTGGGCCCGTTGGCCATCCAGGGCCACAGCATGTGCCAGGTTCAGTGTATTCTTTCCCTGCCTCACACCCAGAATCAGCCATTTGTCCAGGTACAATAGGAAAGGGCTTTAGGCATTTTCATTAGATAAGAGGAAGTATATATATTTTTTAAACTCATGAGTTCATTTTAATATCCTGTTCCAAATTTAACATTGCAAGAATGTTTCTTAAATTATTTGGTTTTATACTTTGCTTTTCTCTTATACTTAAAATCTTAGTTCTTAATAAATGTAACTAATATCATTTTTTGCTGTATCTTACCATGTTATGAGATAGTTTCAGAATTATAGTACAATATCATGCTTCTATCCATTATTCTTCTGCTTCTCATGCACAAAAGGTAACTATCATAGTCATGTTCAGGCCATTGCCTTTTTTCATATTATATTATCCTGGAGATCTCTCCAACTCAGTGCAGAGAAATCTTCTTTTTCAAGCTGCATAGTATTACACCAGTCCCCTACTGATAGGTGTTTCTTCTTCAATATCTTACTACTAAAAAGAACCCCATAAGAACAGTCTGTGTGTGTTGTTTCTTTTTGTAAAGGCGTATTTTCAAGGTAGATTCCTATTGGGAATATTTCTGGGTCAGAGGGTAACTCGCATTTTTAAAATCTCCATCCTGGAAATTCCTTTAAGAAGACAAAGGATGTTAAAGAAAAACAGAGTAGCCCAGATAATCATACTCAGAAGAAAACTGGCTATTCACACAGACAGGGTGATTGCCACCATTTGCTTAGATTGTTTGTCCTCAAGGGAACACTGAACAGGTAAGATGAAAGGGCATGTTCGGAAGGAAGATTGAGGGGCTTGGTTTAGCCAGTGGATAGAATCCTTTGATGTCCTGGTGTTTGATGAAGCAGAAAAGACTTTTGGACATGAAATCTGAAGTGGGTATAAATACTATTATGGGGATTTTGCAGAAGCAAATGGAACAAATCTTTCTCCAGCTGCTCAGGACCCAGGAGTGGAGAATCTGGGATCTACTCTGGACCTCTGTGAGGAGAAGGGGCCTGCAACCAGCAGTGTACGGAACCCCCCACCCACCTGTAGTTTCTCTTACTACACGATGTAGATGGAAGAAGAGAACATGATTTAATGGTGTATTTTCTTCAAAATCAGAACCGGGAAAAGTGTTGTGTTATCTTGCAGCACATACAACTGGTTGAAATACTGTGCAAAGACTCTCGAGTTTCTGGAATGATTGCAAAGGTAATACAGAAAACAAGCATGCATTTTAGAAGTTGAAAAGTGGAATTTTAAAGTCCCCTGATAAGGTGGCTACTGAAATCGGTTTCCTGAAATAAAGTTTGCAGTGGGTTCCACGAGCAGTGTAAGAGCTTGTGTGGTGCACCCCTCTGGCTGGACAGCCCTATGGCACTGGAAGCCAAGCTTTGGGACTTTTCCTGCCCAGAAAATGTCATACATCAGTTTCCTTATTTTAACAAGCAGGTAAATAAACAGGCAGGTACATGGAAGAAACCTCAGAAAAACACAGTGGACCATTTCACAACACCTTGCCATTCCATGGCTCTGGAACACAGAACTGTATTTAAAAAGGGGGTAAAAGCTTTTTGTGGTATATATTTAAGATTATGCATAGCATGAATACAACCTCCTTTTCAATTTAAAGAGTCTTGAGTTTTCTTGTGTTGGCAAGGATGCCCCAAATGCTAGAACTCAAGGGAAAGTACTTCACAGATTTTGTGTTTATGAAAATCGGTACAGTTTCCACTTAAAGATTAAACTGGACACAAGCAGGGGCAGAAGCTTCTGGAGCACTAAAGGAAAGAAAAAATAAACAGAAGTGAAAGGAGGAAGAAATGTATCCATATGTAGCTTGGTCCAAGCAGAATCCCTCAAAAGGGAAAAGATGGGTTGGGAGAAGGTGGAGAATGAATGATGGAAAACAAAGAAAAGGGAAAAGATCAGAACAGCGAGCAACTTCTTAAAGATACAATCTTGAAAGTTAAAAGGAAATAGAATCAGTGATGATAAAAACTGAGAAGCGCTTGCTAACTAGTGGCAAAAGAAAATCCAAGATAATGGACGGAGACTCCGAGGACTAGACGACCGTGGATTTCAGCAGCATGAGACAGGAAAAGAGCGAGGCGACGTGCCAGACCCGGACTTGGTGGACAGCTCGCCTTTGTTTCCACTGCAAGTCAGACTCTTCTGAGGAAGCTAATTCTGCCCTCAGAACTCTCACCTCAGATCTAAGAGAAATGATTCTACATCTGTGAATGTTTTGCTAAAATCATACCAGTCCTTGAAGAAATTTAACGGAGGAGATGTTTGAATGTAATTTAAAAACCTCAGTATTTATTTAATGAACACATAATGAAAGGTCTTACTTTCCTGGGGATAAATTATATCTATGTTTAAAGATGCAAACATATAGTAAATAAATATCTCATTAACAATTTTACATGCTTTCTATCAGAAAGGTTTCTGCTGATAACTGATTCTCCATATTGCTAGAAAGACACTGTTCATTCACTTTTCAACGCCCTGTAGCCATCCTTAACTACAGTAGTCAAAGTACATTTATCCAGGTCCACTGACAATTTCCATGGACCCAAGTCCATGAGGCACTTCCCTTTCCTGATGTAGTGGACATGTCAGGACCTTCTGAGATAGTCAAATATTCTCTCCTACATGAAACACTTTCTTGTGTCTCCTGATTACATTGTCTCAGCTCCCACTTCTGTCTCTTCCTTGCTGACTCATTCTCCTCTAACATACTGTCAGTGTAGAGAGCTCTAAGGCATGGCCTCGGGCTCTCTTTTCATTTTTGTCTTTATTCTTTTCTTGGGTGGTCTGTGGTATTGAATCCCGCCTTCAGTGCTGGGGATGGTGTCAGTCTCTATCTTCAGGCCCAACCCCTCCTTTGAGCTCCAGAATCAGCAGTTTAGATGACATCACTCTTGGACATTAACAGGAATCGTCAATTACAGTTCCAACAAAGGGCTCCTTATAACTTCCACCTGGAGACTCTCCTCCCCCCTCAGGCCCCACGCACAGTAACCAACCCATCAACCAATTCTCCAAACCTAACTCAAACATGTTTTGGATTTTTCCACTTATTTTTATCTAAAGTCATGTGTGTCTTGATTAAACTGGTGAGTAGGTGACCTCCTGTTTTTCTGGATATTCTACTCTTGCCCTCTTAAAATCTCTTCTCTGCCAGCAGACATGGAAATCATTTTGAAGAGGTAAAGCAACCCCCTGCATTTTTCCTTCCCCAATACATTTGGAGGCAACAGCAGGTTTGGAGCTAAGTGAGGACCACTGAGAGAGGCAGTGGTCCAGCACTGGGAGATTGGTTCTACATAGGGGAATTGGACAAATATGTACACATACTGAAGATAGTGGGCACCAGATTCCTTACTGTCAGTGACGGGAGTTACAAATATAAAAGGGAAAGTGTGAATGAATCTGGGATGTGATTGACATTGAGGAGATGAGTGAACTCAGGTTTTTAATATAGAGAGACAGATTTCAAAATAGTGTCTCTGTGTGCTTGTGCACTGGGAGGTCCTGGGAGAAGCAATATCCCAATAATATCATGCTTAGTACTTAGATATGAGTTTCTGATTAGTATTCTCCACTAAAACAAAATAGAAATCCTTAGAGGAAAACCTAATTCTAGGGATGGGCAGAGATATACAGCATGTGCCTGGAACATTTGGTTATGCATAAAATAGGGAAGCTCTCAAATAAAAATGAGGACAAGCAAGAGGACAAAGAGGCCTCCTTGGAGGTGCTCCCAGTGGCCACAGCTGATGACATTTAAACATCGAAATAAGTAGTAACAATAACAGATACATTGAAAAACATAGGAATCTATAGTGTGTACTAGTTAAATGAATGAATTAATATATAGGAGAGGAGAAGCTCTTCCTTTCAGTACCTTGCCAACTAATAAATCTAGAAGGAATGATAGATCAGAAAACCACCATTTGGAAACCATAAAAGTAATAACTGATTCAAGTAAGAGTTATCACTAAAAGCTAAAACTAGCAGGTAGAAGTTTGAAGAGCAGTGTATTTATATAGTTTCAAAATATATCCCTATTAAATACTTCTTAGTTATAGCAGGGAAGTGTGACTTTATAGTGGAGATGCCTGATGGATACCACCTTGATCAAACACTAAACATCCTCAGTAATGGGGCAAATCTGAATTGGGCACCTCCTGGTAGAACATAATGAGAGCTCAGCATCCCTTCTCTGGTACTTCTGCCAAAAATGCATAACCTGGCTTTAATCATGAGGAGGCCATAGACAAACCCATGTTGAGGGGCATTCTTTTAAATAGTTGGCCTCCAAAAATAACAAGGTTTTGAAGGTCAAGGAAGGGTCAAGAGATTAAAGGAGGCTGGGGGAGATATGAAACTCAGGGTCAGTACATGTTTGTAGGCTGAATCCACTTGTAAATTGGTGAAATTTGAAAGGGGTCTGTGGGTTGGGTGGTAACACTATGTAAGTGTTAATTTCCTAATTTTGATGGTTGTTATTGTTATGCACTGTGGTTATGGAGGAGAGTGTTCTTGTTTTGGGGAAATAGGCATCAAAGTTTTCACGAGTAAAGTTTTCAGAGAGAAAAGAAGTTCAGTTACATCATGCCAGTTTCCTGCCTTAGATCCTTAATGTGTTTCTGTTTTACTAAGGATAAAATGCTCATCATTAGCCATTGTTTACCAGGCCCTTAGGAGTTGTCCCTGCTTCCTGTATAATCAGTCTAATCTCCTGATTCTAACCTAGTGCATTTCCAGCTGAAGCAACAGCAAACATACAACTCATGATGTTCCCACCCACTGGAATCTTTCTCCTCTTGACTTCACTTGGTGAGCTCCTTTGGTTCTCAGATAAAATGTCACTTCTTCCAGGAGCCCTTCCCTAACCACCCCACCCACTGGGGTGCCAGCCCCCCATCACCATTGCAGCAGCCTGTTCTTTTTCTACACAGTGGTTTTCAACATTGCGCATTACTTGGCTTATTTATTTGTTTTCTCATTTATTAGTTGTCTCTTCTATTAAGATGGGAGCTCCCAGAGGAGAGACCGTATTGGTTTTCTTTGCCCCTAACTCTCCAGGGCCTAGGATGGTGTTGAGAGAGGCTCTGAATGAAGAGAAGGGTTCATGAATGAATTTTGCTCACCTGTGCATTGTCATCATCAGGCAATCAGTTTAGTGCAAAACCTTCCTGCAAAGTGTTTCTTTGTCAAATATCCTACTACGTGTGACAGTTCATTTTTAGTTTGGGGAACTGAAGTATAGCCAAATGTACTTCACTGATTCATTTATTGTTTCTGCTGAGGTTAAGTTCTTACCTAAGGACTCAGTGATTATTGTGAAATGATAGATAATGTCATTTAACATCTTGGTTTCCTCTACTGGAACCTTTCACTGGACCTGGGCTTTAGAGGAGGGTTTCCCCACATTTGTGACCCTTTCTGTTTCTTATACCATCTTACATATGTCTGTATCTGAGGCACATCCCCAGATTCCACTGTCCAAACGTAGACTAATAGTTTTAATATCAGTCCTAGAAGAGCCTTTCTTTTGTTAAATAATTATTTCTCAATATAGTATCATTATAGAAAATCCTTTTAATAATGAGCATATTACTCAATATTAAGCATTGCATATAAGAAAACAGAATGCCCTGTTGTTGAACAAGAGAATATATCATTTATACCTCTGGGCTTGGCCATTTCATCATTGAAACGGTATCTCACTGCGACCCTCCTTACAGGCCCATGCAAGAGATTTTATTATCTGAAAGAGAAAATGGCTGCCCCCAGAGAGAGGGAGCAGCAGCTCGTGGGTGAGGAAGCACGTTTTTAAGGAGTAGGGGTAGAGTGTGTTCTGCATTGGTGATTGTATCTTAAGGGTTGGGTGACCATCTGGTTGGTGGTGATTGGATCTTAAGGAATGGGGGGTCTTAGCATGCCAGAATTTGCCTTCAATCATAAATATGGCATAGAGCATGATGTCATTCCATGTCAAATGGATTCCAACTCCAGGGTGGTTTTTCATGTTAAGAAGAGGCAGCTTTTGGTTTATGAAGATGTAGTATCCCTCTGTGGGAGTGGGCAGGGCTGTGGGTTCATAGGTCACAAACAATGGGACTGTGGGCTCACTAGCACTGGTTAGTTTACAGATCCTCTTTTGGTTTATAACATTTCTGGGTTGCGATTGGTAAGTAGGCTGTTGCATTGTTATTAATCATGTTTTTAAAACTTTCTGTACTTTATGATGATTCGATGTTTTAGGAGACTTGCTAATCCCTGAGAGCCTGCCCCTCCCAGGGCTAGCTAATTCTTAGAGCAAACAACTTGCCTGAGGGCATGACTTTCAGATGTAAACCAACCATCCAGAAGCCCACCCAACCACCTCTTTAACTAATTTTCATACACTAAGCCAATGTTTCTCTCTCCAGACCCAGGTAACAGACAACTAGAGACCATGCTGATAGCCCAGAGCCCACCAAAATTAATCAACCCATCCAATCCTAACTATGCAATTCTTGTTTAAACTCAGCTACTCTGCGTTGCCCATTCCTTCCCTCAGAGACCACAATAAAGGCTGATGCCTCCTCTTGGGAAATGTAAGTAATAAACTATTTTTTGAAGCCAGTTGTCTCTTTGTCTGTCACCTTACCATACCTGATAGAAACAAATCCCGGGTACACTTTTAAACAACTGTACAGCACAGAAAGAAAATATGCTTTTCATCCAATCTTCAGAATCCCCAAGGATATCTGGTCTTTTTGTTTGACACATCTGGCAGCAGAAAAAACTTTCTCTTACTCTTTTTAGTTCTCTCTTTCTCTCTCTCTCTCTCTCTCCCTGCAAATTCATTCATACCAGTGAGCTTTGCCTGGAGGTAGGATATGGTTGTACTGTAACCTCCAGAGGAAGTGTTTTCTTCGGTTCACATATATCTAGACAGTTGATGTGTACAACACAGAAGGCAGGCTTTTGCACACAAGCAAGCACCAGACTATCACAAGGTCACTTGTGTTGAACAGAAAGCAAAGCCATGGAGGTACAGGAGGTGCCTCCTTCCCCAAGGCAGCAGGAACACAGGCCCTTGGATGAATATGATGATGGAAAGTGGATGGTCACAAAGGTTTTGATTGAAAACTTTGATTGAAAGGTGATGTGGAATATCAGAAAGCAGAAGGGCAGAAATGAGTTAATTTAAAAGGCTTCCCAAGGGATGGTCTTACAGATGTGCTGAAGTTCGAAAATGAAGCACCTAAGATCCAAACTATTCAAAAGTTAGCGGGGCATTAGTGAGCAATTTAGAACTGAAATGAAGAAAGGGATAGACTGGAGCGGGGCTCTGGGGAGAGAGAAACTTCCAGGAAGGGAATTCGGGATGAAGGAGATTCCTTAGCGCACCCGGGATATTGCAGCTTAGTGTGGTCTGGTGAGCTTGCTCTGGTGGATTGCATTCAAGGTCTGCTCACCAGATGCTTGTCTGAGCAAATGACTCATCTCTTGTTAATCTCCTCATCTATAAGAATGATAATAGTGATGCGTGTTGTTCAAAGAAGGCTTTCCAATGAAACTCCAAAGGCAGAAAAGAACACATATTTCTCCCAGGGGTGTGAGAGCATACCCACTGAAAGTGAGACATTTCTTAGTAATCTCAGGTATTAAAATACGTATGAAAACTTCTCCCTGCACTGTATTTGGAAGAGTGAAGAACTTCCTTAAAGTTAGTTTCCTTTCATCTCTTGCCTAGAAATGTAACCCGCTGGCTTGCTGTAGAACCCAAAGGGCCCTAGTGTTCTACAGGCTCCTCAAGAAAGCCACAGAGAGTAAATGAAGCATGTTGTTTAGACTGGGTAGCATTCATTAATATATTAGCATGGATTTATCTGTGTGTTTCGTTGGAAATTAAAGGAAAGGTGGATCTGCTAAAAGGCAACTTGGGTGGTAGAATTTAAAAAATAGATGTTTTAGGCAATAATCAGAGCAAAATTCAAGGGTCTCAGTCTTTGAGCATGCCCTTGTGCATGCCCAAGTGGAAAGTGGGTTGGGGACAAGCACCTTCCTTAAACTCACCACAGGGGAAAACAACTGAACTGTTGAAAGTTAAGCCTGTCAGAAAAAAAAAAAATTGCAGCTACAAAAAATATGAAACATGAGATGTGTTTCTATTTGATCTAAGACATTGTAAAACTCAATTTTTTATGAAAGTAAAAAAAAAACCAAAGAAATGAAGAGTTTTGCTGTAATTTAGCTGTTAATTTATATTGTTATGTTTATTGAAACACATTTCCCTCTTCACCAGCACCTGATAATTTAGCAATGACTGGTTTTGTCTCTAGCTCCTGCCCTGTGCAAACCTATGCACATGGTTTTACTTGCACAATCCCTGGATATTAGGGAAATGGGCTGAAATTTATTTGAGAGGGAGCCAATACCATGTATATGCAGAGAGGAATCTGCTGAGGGGAGGGGAAGCAGTCAAGTGCCCTGGTGGGTTGCACTGTATTTGGGCAGTAGGGCCATCTGAAGGGCGGCTAGGAAGGTTATGGTTAGAACACAGACTTCACCTGGGAAGCAGACTGTGTGCATGTGGGTGAACTCAGTGACGGCTGTATACAAAGTGGCAAAACCAAAGTGGCTGCTCCTCTTACCTGCTATAGTGGAAGCCTTTCATCTCAATCTTTCTCTGTTGGACTACTGTTCAGCTTGTTTTCTCCTAGGCAGGAGAAACAAGGAATGCCTTCTAAGCTCTTTATGTGTTGACTTCTTGGAATGTGGAAGACAGTTCCTGAAGCGTGGGAGACCCAAGAGTGAGATGAGAGGGAGCCAGGGGCCAAGATCTTGGACTATTAAGGGGACTTTAAATTTGGTGGTTTTGAAGACTGTTTAGGGAGAGACCTAAGTAGGGAAGCAAAGCTGATGAAGTCCAAACTCAGCAGGTGTTGGTTGTTGGGGTTTTTATTTTTAATTTTTCATCATGGTAAAATATGCATAACATAAAATTCACATGTTAGCCATTTTGAAGTGTACAATTTGGTGGTATTAAGTGTACATTCACCTTGTGCAGCCATCACCACCGTCTGTCCTTAGGACCCTTCTCATCTTGCAAAACTGAAACTCAGTGCCCTTTACACCCTGGCTCCCACTCTCTCCCCTCCCCCCAGGCCCTGGCAACCCCACTTTCCTTTCTGTCTCTATGAATATGACTACTCTAAGGACCTCATATAAGTGGAATCATACAGTATTTGTTCTTTTGTGTTGGGCTGATTTCACTTAGCATAATCTTTTCAAGGTTCATCTGTTACTGTGGCATGTGTCATAATTTCCATTCTTTTTCAGACTGAATAATATTTCATTGTATGTCTATTTCTAAATCAATATATATATCCAAGTGGATGGATATAATTAAATATGTATGTGTTTTATCCATTCGTTGGTTGATTCGGATTGTTTTCACCTTTTTGTTATTGTGAATCATGCTGCTAATAATATGGGTATATACATCTCTGTTAGTTCCAGCTTTCCATTCTTTTGGATATATGCCTACAAGTTGCACTGCTAGCTCATATGTGATTCTATTTTTAATTTTTGGGGAACTGTTGGGAGCAAATCTGTGGGCCTTTAAGCAGATTCGGTCACAAAAGCCTTAAGACAACAGCAACGTTTTGAGTAAAAATCTTTCCTGTAAAATCAGCTAGAAATCTTTCCTGTAAAGTCAGCAACAATGAACCCATCCACGCGTTAGAAACAAGTTTTCCCCTATTACTAAGAAGCACATTTAGTGAACTCCTAGGTTAGAGCTAGGGGTTAATTTACCTAGCAACATTTGCATTTCTAAGTTAGAATTAGTGGTTAGGCTACCTCACAGCATGTGCCTTTTCTGTCCTTTGTTAAGCAAGAAACACCTCCCCCGCCCCCAAAATGGCGAACTCCCCGCTTCTCTTCCAGGGCCTCCGTCCCCGCCGGTGCCAACCAAGACCCAATCACCCTTCTACACCTCCCCGCCGGTGCCACCTAAGGTCCAATTATCTCCTGACCCACCCCTTACTTGCTACTTGTATGAATTGAGCCTGTAAACAATAAACTGTGCCAGCTTGATCAGACCTCCTGTCTTGCTGGTCATTCTTTGTGTCTCTTGCCCCATTCTTTTTTATTTTTCAATTCTCTCCCCCAGGTCATCGACCCCCGTTGATAGTCCTGCAGGTCGGGACAGGGAACTATCACACCATTTCCACAGTGGCTGTACCACTTTACCACCAGCAAAGCACAGGAGTTCCAGTTTCTCCACATCCCCACCAATACTGTTTTCTTCACATTGTTTTGATACTAATGAGTATGAAGTGGTATCTCATTTTGGTTTTGATTTGTATCTCTATAGTGATGATGAGCACCAATTGTATATCTTCTTTAGAGAAATGTCTATCCAAGTCATGTTTAATTGATTCGTTTATTTGTCTGCTGTTTGAAGGCAAATTCTGGTGCATTAAGACCCCACCCCTTAAGGTCCAATCACCACAGACCAGATGGTCACCCACCCCCTTAAGATCCAATCACCACAAACCAGATGGTCACCCACCCCTTAAGATCCAATCACCAACGCAGAACACGCCCTACCCTACTCCTTAAAAACGCTTCCTCACCCATGAGCTGCTGCTCCCTCTCTCAGGGGGCAGCCATTTTCTCTTTTCAGATAATAAAATCTCTTGTGTGGACCTGTGTCTCCTGAGTCGTTCTGGGGTAAGGAGGGTCATGGCGAGATACCCTTTCATTGGTGCCGTGACTTTGGATGAGGTTCTCCCATTGACTTTGCTCTTCCTACGGGAACCTGAGCTGCTCTGGGAACCCTCACTGCCCAATCCTCCTCCACGGGCTCACTGCCCGTTTCCCTGTGTCGCTCATCTTCTCGCCCAACACCAGCCTTCAATTTGGTAAGTCTCCCCTTCATGGTTGACTTAAATGTCCCTTTGGAACCTGGGAAGTGACCATTGAGTGTCCAGCACCCCCAAAGTCTCCTCTGGGAGAGGGGCACCCCCAACCACAACTTTAAGAGTCATGGTTGATCCCCATAGTTGTATGTCTTCTCTGCCTCCCCATGGTGAGAATCCTCATTCACTGAGGCCCAGTCTCCCTTTATCTGCTTGTAAACTCCTGAGACCACGTACCGAGCCTCCTCGGCGTTTTCACCTCAACTGCTCGGTTAGAGGTGGTGACGACCACCTAATGTGTCTGGTGTTCTCTGCGACTTCTCAGTCATTCTGGGATGCCTCAGTGACTTGTGAACAGTTTAATTCTCACCATGGGTTCTGGACCCTCCATTATCACAGATTCACCACTAGGGTGCTTACTCAATTATCTAAAACCCCTCCACCTCACTCCAGACCTTAAACTTTTTAAGCTTATTTGCTACTGTAATGAGATCTGGCCACAATATTCCTTGGACAGTCAGTCTAAGTGGCCTCCCAATGGCTCTTTAGATCCTAAAATTCTCTGTGACTTATACAACTTCTGTGAATGCATGGGCAAATTGAAAGAGATCCCATATATCCAGGCTTTCTCCTACCTCCAAACCAAGTCCCTCTCTGTCTCCCTTGCAATCCTAAACATCTTCTCCTCTCTCTAAAAAACTTCACCCACCACCCCCAATTCCCACCACATCCTCTGACTTTGACCCTCCTGATAACTTCTCCCTACCAATCTCAAACCCTTACAGCTCACCTTCAACCACCAGTTCTTCTCCCACCCCAACCTCCTTCTTTGCAAGATCAAAATCCCAACCTCCCAGCTCCCCCAATGCTGTTGCAGGAGCTGAAGCACCTCCTCCTCCTCCACAACCAGTTCCCCTTCCCTCACCCAGTCTGGCACCAAGCCCTCCAGTCACTCACTCTCAAACCCAGATCCTAGCCCCACTACCGGAAGTAGCTGGTACAGAGGGCGTTGTCTGGGTCCATGTCCCTTTCTCTCTCTTTGACCTACCTCAAATTGAGAAAAGATTAGGCTCTTTCACCTCCAACCCAACTACTTACATAAAAGAGTTCCAGTACCTAACTCAGTCATATGATCTTACCTTTAATGATATTCACATGATCCTTTCCAATACACTTTTGCCCGAGGAGTGTAGGCGAGTCTGGGAACAGGCCCGAACTCATGCTGATGAGGTTCACCAAACTACTCCAACTCATCCAATTGGAGCTGAAGCGGTTCCTGACCAAGACCCTAATTGGGGGGACTATACGGCAGGGGGAGTCACCAATCGAGATCAATTCATCACCTGCCTTGTGGTGGGTCTCAGGAAGTCAGCCAATAAGGCCATTAACTAAGAGGGATTCTCATTTTTATCCTGAATAACCTCTTGGAGTTTTTCAATGTTCCTAGACCGCCTCACCAAAGCTCTTTTACAATATACAAACCTAGAACCTGAGACCCCAGATGGGAGACAATTATTAATAACCTATTTCTTTACCCAGAGTTTCCCTGACATTAAGGCTAAACTTAAAACATCTGGAGAAGAGACCCTTAACTCCTCAGGCAGAAGTCCTGGCAGTGGCCTTCAAAGTATATATGGAAGAGATGAAAAGGCCCATAAACAAAAATATCAAATGCTGGCTAAGGCCTTTCAACCTATCCCAACCACTGGTGCTCGGGGAGCCTCACTTCCTAAGAAGCAGCCAGGAGGACCTCCTGGTCCATGCTTCAAATGTGGTCAAACAGGCCACTGGGTCAGAGCCTGCCCAAATCCCCAGAAGCCCCCAGTTCGTGCCCTAAGTGCCATCAGGAGGGACACTGGGCTGTTGACTGTCCTCGCACACCGAGAGGTGCCAGGCCATCCAGCTCTAACACTCCACACATAGACCTTCTGGGTCTGGCAACTGATGATTGAGGGGGCCCAGGACTCCTCCACCTGACCACTACCATCACTGTACAGGAGCCCAGGGTAACCATTGTGGTAGCGGGTAGGCCCATCTCTTTCCTTTTGATCACCGGGGCCATCTACTCAGTCCTGAAGGAGTTTTGGGGACCTACCTCCCTCTCACAGTCCTCTATAGTCGGGGTAGAGAGCACACCTTATCAACCTTTACAAACTCCCACGCTTCACTGCATCTTTAGAGGCTTTGCCCTCTCTCACTCCTTGTTGGTGATTCCCCATTGTCCCATCCCCCTTATGGGAAGGGACCTATTACACAAGGTTGGAGCTTCCATTACTTTCACTCCCGGACTACGCCTCAACCCCAACTTGCCTTCAATCCCACTTTTACTTGCCCTCCAACCCACTGTGAACCCATCTCCCTCTCCTTTTCCTCTGCCACCCCATCTGGTCAACCCTGTAGTCCGGGATACCCTCACCCTTTCTATTGCCACCTGCCCCCCAGTCATTATCAGACCTAAGGGCCCTGCCTCTTTTCTCTCTCAACTTCAGTACCTGCTGCCCCTCAAGAGTTTATACTGGGCCTGCAGCCAATTATCCAGGAACTTTTACGCAAACAGCTACTATGACCAGCCAAATCCCCTTACAATACCCTAATACTGACTATCAAAAAACCTAATGGCTCTTAGAGGCTACTTCAAGATTTAAGAATTATCAATGTAGCTGTTATTCCAATCCATCCAGTAGTCCCTAACTCCTATACTTTATTATCCACTATCCCCACCTCTTCTACTTACTTCTCCGTACTTGACCTCAGAAATACATTCTTCACGATTCTCCTTCATCCCAGTGGGACCACTTACATCTTCAACTCCACAGACTACAAACCCTCCAGTAATCTACTTTACAACCGACACAGACCTCCTTACAGCTGCATAAGGTGGCATATGTGCCCTACTCCAAGAACAATGTTGCTTCTACACCAACAATTCTGGTCTTGTCTGGGATGGTGCAAAACACCTCCATGAACAAGCCTCCAAACTCCTAGAAAACTGCCCTAACAATCTGTTCCCTTACCCCTTCAATTGGCTCCTGCCCCTCCTAGCCCCTATTACCTTTATTATTCTTCTCCTTTCCTTCCCTGCTTCATTAACCTATTCAAAAAATATACTCAAAATCAAATTTTGAAAATTTCTAACCATACTGTCAACCAGTTACTTCTCCAGGGCTATCAAGGCCTTCTCATGAAGAATAATGAAACGAGCTAGATGACATCACAAATCATCTCAGGATGCCCGCCTTTCCCCAACTCTACAGCAATGGCCTCGCTAACCCCAGAATCTGCATCCTCTTCCAACAGGGAGTTGCTAGAGAATGAGATTCTATGCCCAGTTCCCCAGAGGCCCAATTAAGAAAAGAAAAAGATGGGAATGAAGGCAAATTCTGGTGCACTAAGACCCTTAAGATCCAATCACCAACGCAGAACACACCCTATCCCTACTCCTTACAAATGCACTTCCTCACCCATGAGCTGCTGCTCCCTCTCTCTGGGGGCAGCTGTTTTCTCTTTCAGATAATAAAATCTTTTGCATGGGCCGTGTCTCCTGAGCCGTTCTGAAGTAAGGAGGGTCGTGGTGAAGTACCCTTTCACTGTTGAGTTATCTATGTGAGGTTGTCCTGGGCCTGGAGTCCTGTCCCTAATCTAGAATGTGAGATCCTATTGTTTAGAATGAATGGAGTGCAGCCATGCTTAGATGCTTTTGTTGGGAGAAGCTGTGTTTACTGTGAAAGAATGAGCTCTCCTCTGTGAGGCAGACAGTTGTGGAATCCCTGATTTGATGTCCTTGCAGTGCAAGTAATGCTACTTAGATGTTACAGAAGACTGGATGGCTCAGGTCCTAGGGCTGGGACCCATGTCACCTCTGAGAATGGGTGATCGTTGCTCTTAGGCAGATAACTCAGCTGCCTGCACAGTGGCATCTGAGATAGAGGACAAAAGGATACCACTCTCTGCCCAGAAAGAGCCCTGAACAAGCCACTAACCTGAGTCCCCTTCCTGCAGACTCAGCGGGGAAGGCCAGGATGCGCTTGGTAGGGATAGCCTGGGTCATCAGGCAGCTTGGGAACATTGATCCAAGGAAGAGGGTCAGGAAAGGGGAGAGCAGGAATGACAGGTATTATGCAGTTGGCTTTGTAACCTGAAAAGCCATAGTAATGGGCGCCATTAATAAGTGCATGTGGAACCCTGGTGCAGAAGTGTTGGGGTGGAGGCGTTATTTTCCTCAGTTCTCATCCCTGCCGTGACAAAGAATTGAAGGACAGAGACAGTAGTGAAGCAAAGTAAAAGTTTTATTTAAAGTTTATTTATAAAGAAGTGCAGGCAATCTGAGAGAGAGAGGAGTGCCCTGAAAGGTTGGAGAAAAAAGTTCAAGATTAAAAGGCTACCCACATAGCAGATGTGGGTGACCTGAGAGGAGCGCCCTGAATGAAAGGTTGGGGGTTTCCTCTTTAAATAATTTTTCGGGAATGTTATAAAGGGCTAGGGTGTGGGCTTGTTAAGTGGTCTCAAGTATCTGATGAGACTTAAGTTTCTTATCAGTCAGCCCTCTAGGTAATTCTGCAAAATTAGCTTATCAATTGAGACTGCTGCCCTTCCTCCAAGGTGGGCAGAGTTATTTGTTTGCGAAAGAGTATGTTAAGAATCTTTCTTCTCAAACTTCCTGGTTTTATTCAAAATGCAATTTTGGCTTTAAGGTGGGATCGCCCTGTCTTTATTATACTGTTTATAGGTGGGCCTTTTTAGCAGGCTAGAGTAAATCTTACAATGATCTAATTGACCCAATGAAGACATGGGCTGTGCTCAGAAACTTTTCTTTTTGGGGAAATATTCAAACCTTCAAAGCCAAGTTTCTCCTGACCTTTTGAGCTTTATCTGATTAACTGAGTCTTATCTGGCTTTCTAGTTTTAACTGGTTAACTGAGTCCTTTCTACGGGACTTTACTGACCTTGTTCTCTTTCCAACCTGCTCACATCTGTTTTCCTGACTAACAGAAGCAGAATCCACATGAGCCTCTGAGGAATGGAAGAATTGCAGTAGCAATGCTCCAAGGAAAGAATTTGGAAACAATGCTTATTCTTTTTCTCTTCTTTGTTCCGTGATATTCTAACATAGCTTGTGATTTTGGAGTTTGTACGGTGGTTTGTTTTGCTTTTGACGCAGTGACAAATATGTCATGGAAGGAAGGGATGAAGGATTGAAGAGCAACTGCTATTAATGACTGTGCCAAAAGAAGGTGTGCGAATGGCTTGACAGTTACTAGTGCAGATTCCTTTCCACCTGAGACCACAGTCAACGGCATTCTGGTGGAAACCGAATGCTCTGTGGCCCAGTGCGCTTGTCTCAAATATCCTCGTACTCGACCCAGCTCCCCAAAGCAGTGTGCTTATAGTGTCCTACCCAAGTGGAGAAGTACCTCTACTGTGTGCCTGGCTCGTGGTGGGCTTTTTTACCTGAGTCTTTGAAAAAGGAGATTGATAAATAAATTAATGGTAAGAAGGGAGGAGGGCCATGTGGACATGTACTCAAGCAGTAGGCAGCATTTTTCCCTATAGAGCTGTAATTAGACAAGATTTGAATTGTTAGGGTCCAGGAACTCAGGGTTTTCCCGAGAGAACAAAGCACACAGGCATGGAGATGTAAGTAAAGGGAAAGTCTTTATTCAGCCAGCAAGCTGGGGTCAACAGCACCTCCCCTGACACACAGGCCGAGTCCGAGCTGCCGACCCCCAGGCAACTCTAGGTATTGCTTATATAGGATTTTCACAGCAGTTACACTGAAGCCCGCGCATTTCCACAACCAATAAATTTTAAAACACACTATGTTGTAACCAATGGGAAGCATTGTAACCTTCTAGGGAACGTGTTAGTTGCCTGACCGCTCCCGTTGTTATCTCTTGCATTCCAGCATGTCTACATGACTCATCACGGGTTATGCCCCCAGGCTGTTGCCCACTTCTAGTTTTCTAGCTTAAAGCAGGCACATTTCTAAGCTTAGCCTCCGATAGTTTATTCAAAACTGGGTGGCCCATGCTCTAGGCAGTTAGGTTAAATGTTATTAGTCCTTTTTCCTAACTCTTGATGCCCTCTGCCCTCCTTTACATTTCCCCCCTTTTCTTGATCAGATTAAGGAATCTTCCGCAGCAGTATCTAGGGCCTGATATTTTTGGTGAAGGACCAGGAGTTGGACAGTGTCAAACTTCTCTTACACAAACTTAAGCAGCCTGTTTATTATACATGGGCCGATGGTAAGCAAAAGCAGCAAGATGACCAGTGGCCCTGCAACGGCCGAGAGGAGGGTAGCAAACCATGGCTTGTGCTTGAACCAAGACTCAAACCAGCCTTCGTTGCTGCTGCTTTCATATTCTTTATGCTGCTTGTCAAGATCTTTTTTTAGTTTGGCTAAGGAACCTCTAACTGCACCTGTCTTATTTACATAGAAACAGCATTCTTCTTTTAGGGCTGCACATAGCCCACCTTCTTTTAAGAACAAGAGGTCCAGGCCTCTTCGGTTCTGTAGGACCACCTCTGCCAAGGAGGTGAGGGATTGCTCCAGGTTTGATACTGACTGTCGGAGCTGTTCTAGGTCCCTGTCGACTGCCAGCTTCAGGGTTGTGAGCCCTTTTTCCCATGTCACAAGGGCTGCGACCCCAGTGCCTGCCCCTGCTATCCCTAGGGAGACGAGGATCCCAATGGTCAGGGGGGTAACAGCCTCCCTCTTGCTCCGGTGGGGATTCGGCCTTTCTTCCCAATAAGAAAGGAGAGATTCTTGAGAACGATATATTAGGCAAGGTAGAATGGCCACCAGCACACAAAACTCATTATTAGTATTGAACACAGAGGTGCATAGGGCCGGGGTGAGGCCTGTCTTTGAACAGAGCAACCAACCCGAGGAGGGTATAATCCACTTTCCTTGCTCCCACGGGGTGTTATTATAGGAGGAGCATAACTGGCTCTGGGCCGTCGGGACTGTGCCTACACATGTACCAGCAATAGAGACTTGAGCAATTGTAAGTCTCCACGGTCTCCCGTCCCAGTAAGTGGGATGGGAGTTGTTGATAGTGTAGGAGCCATTTATCCTGATTGCCTGATAGAAGGGGGGTGAACCTGGGTAGCATAGCCAACAGGGATCGGTGAGGGAGGAAGTGGTGTGGTTCAGAGTCTCTACTACTGCCTGCACCATTTCCCACATGGGATTATCTAACCTGGAGGGAGTGTGCTGGGCCCATAACCCAGAGGTCGATGGACCCGGTCCTCTCGTGGGTTCTGGAGCAAGCGTCCTGGTCGGCATTTTCTCATCCTTTTTCCTCAGGCCCTTGTCTTGGATTGAAGGTTTCTGGGGATTTATAACCAGGTTGGGACCTACAGCAGCGGTGGGAGCTAACACGGTTAATTTAATGGTGAGGGTTGAGCCTTCTTCCTCATGTCCCCAAGATTTATAGTACTTTATCCCCCATGTTAGCCCTCTTATCCAACGTGATACCTCAGCCTTCTTGCCCATTGCAGTGAATTGAATTCGTACCCAATCCCGGTCCCGGTCACAAGCCCTGTCCCTTTGCACGTGACGTGGGAGGCCCTGGTTGACATAAGAAAATTTGACAGCATCCCATTTTGTAACCAGCCATTTCTGACCCCCATCGTTCGAGGTTAAACAGGTCAATTTGTCGCACCAGAAGGGCCCCCACACACATGACTCTCCTTTACCTGCTTTTGGGCAGGCATAAAATCCCTGGGCCTGGGTGCCAGCCGAAGGGGTGATCCCCCAAAGGGTCCGGTAACCTTGGTTGATCCGTCGAAGGCAGAAAAACAGGTCAGGCCACCAGGTTCCGAGTGGTGTACTGTGTTCTGTGGTACTGATGACTTCCCCAGTTGCGCCGTTGACCAGCACCCAGGTCAGGCCCCATGGCTGGGGGGGATGCTCACAGATGTGGTTCCCTGTAAGGTCCATACTAAGGTACTTATCAGCAGGATCCCCGTCATCTTCGGCTTAGGTGTAGTTTCAGGGGTTTCGCAGGATGCTGCTGCACCTTCTATTCCTCCTTGCGGGCCCCTGGATCCTGATGAGGCAGGATCTTCCGAACGTGGGTGTGGTGCACCCAAGGAGCGATACTGTCAACGTTGAGAGCAGTGGGGGTGGTAAACAATACAACATAAGGTCCTTTCCACCTGGGCTCGAGAGTCTTCACTTGGTGTCTCTTGACCCACACCATATCCCCTGGGACTATGCCATGTTCTAGGCTCGGAATTTTCCTGCCCTCGTAATACACTCTGATCAGCGGCCAGATTTCCTGGTGCACTTTAACAAGACCTTGCAACACCTTCAGATAGTCAGGGGACGGGTCCTCTACACCGGGAAGCTGCACTCGCCAGAATATGGGTGGAGGAGCCCCGTACATTATCTCAAATGGAGTTAAACTATGTACGTAGGGGGAGTTCCGAGCGTGGAAGATGGCTAAGGGAAGGAGGGTCACCCAGTCCCCGCCAGTCTCCAATACCAATTTAGAAAGGGTCTCCTTCAGGGTCCGATTCATTCTTTCTACCTGCCCTGAGCTTTGTGGGTTATAAGCACAATGTAACTTCCAATCTACTCCCAAAGCTAGGGCTAGTCCTTGCAGGACTTTGCTAACGAAAGCCGGGCCGTTATCGGAACCTATTGCTTCAGGGACCCCATATCTGGGGATGATTTTCTCAATTAATCTTTTTGCTACTACCTGGCTAGTCTCATGCTTGGTTGGAAAGGCCTCCACCCACCCAGAGAAAGTATCTACCATAACCAGCAAATACTTGTATCCATAGTTCCCTGGTATTATTTCGGTGAAATCTATTTCCCAATTCCTTCCTGGAGCCCTCCCCCTTTCCCGGGTACCTGCCGGGTGCAGCCCTCTTGGGGCTGGTCTTAGCATTGCACAGCTACTGCATTCATTCCTGATCTGATGAGCTGCCTCATTCTGGTGGGGAAACACCAACTGCGCAGACTGGAAAAGGCTGAGCAGCTTTTTCCAGCCTAGATGGGTGGACTTATGCAGATTAGCAAGCATGTACTGCCCCAATGCTTCTGGCAGATTCAACCTACCTTCTTGGTCCCTACTCCAATTTCCCTCCCCAAACACTTTCCCCGAGACTTGTTTCTTAATCCACTCAAGATCTTGGGCGGAATACTCAGGTTTGGGTGGCAAGGCGGGCAGTTCAGGTAAGGGTATTTCGAGGACTGCAAGTACAAGGGAGTCTGAGAGGGCTGCCCTCTTAGCTTCTGCATCAGCATTGCTGTTGCCGATGGCCTCAGGTGTCTTCTTTGATTGGTGGCCCGGTACATGTATAACTGCTACTGCTTTGGGTTTTTCGACAGCAGCTAGTAGTCTTTGGACTTCTTGCAGATTCCTCAGTCCCTTCCCTTCCGCGGAACGGAATCCTCTTTCTTGGTAGATGGCACCATGGACATGGACAGTGCCAAAGGCATATCTGCTATCTGTGTATATGTTGGCCCTCTTGCCTTCTGCTCTTTCCATGGCCTCAGCGAGAGCAATAAGTTCCACCTTCTGTGCTGAGGTGCCAGGGGGCAGAGCTGTGCTCCAGACAACTTCCCCTTTGTGGGTTACTACAGCTGCCCCTGCTCTCCTGACCCCCTCCTGCACAAAACTGCTCCCATCCATATACCAATTCAGCTCGCAGCTTGGTAAAGGTGTGTCTTTCAGGTCTGCTCGCACCTGGATAATTTTGGAAAGGATGCCTCCACAGTCATGGATGGGGGTCGTCGTATCTGGGTCCGGCAGAAGGGTGGCAGGATTTAGGGTTACCGGGTCAGAGAAGGTGATTCGTGGAGAGTCTATTAGGAGCCCTTGGTAGTGGGTGAGTCTTGCGTTCGTTATCCATTTTCCTGGAGGATGCCTGAGGATCCCCTCTACGGTATGTGGGGCTGTTATTCTCAGGTTCTGGCCAAAAGTCAGCTTGTCTGCCTCCTTTACCAGTAGAGTGATGGCTGCTAGGATACGCAGACAAGGTGGCCAGCCGGAGGCCACTGGGTCTAGCCGCTTGGACAAATAGGCCACAGGTCTCTTCCATGGGCCCAGCTGCTGAGCCAGGACAACTCTGGCCACTCCCTTCATTTCATCTATAAACAGGATAAAGGGTTTTTCTGGGTCTGGCAGAGATAGGGCGGGGGCCCGGAGGAGAGCTTCTTTTACTCTGTCAAAAGCCTCTTGTTGTTCCTGAGTCCATTGCCAGCCCGGCCCTTCTTTGGTCACTTCATATAGCGGTCGGGCTATTTCTGTGTACCCCGGAATCCAAAGCCTCCAAAACCCTGCTGAGCCAAGAAATTCTCTCACTCCCCGGGGTGAGGAGGGGTCAGGGATAGTCAGGATAGTATGTTTCATAGCCTGCGTTAGCCACCTGGCCCCATTAGATATTTCGTACCCCAGGTAGACCACTGACCTCTGACAGATGTGGGCTTTCTTGGCACTGGCTCGATATCCCAGTTCGCCTAGTTCAGCCAGCAAGTTCCCTGTGGCTTCTTCGCACTCCTCACAGGTTTCTGTGGCCAGCAACAGGTCATCCACATACTGCAGCAGTGTCACGCGGGGGTGGCTCCTGTGAAAGGGCTCCAGGTCCTGGCTTAGGGCTTCATTGAATAAGGTGGGAGAGTTCTTGAAGCCCTGTGGCAGTCTAGTCCAGGTAAGCTGCCCTTTTCTTCCTCCTGGTTCTTGCCACTCAAAGGCCAACAAAGGCTGACTAACTTCAGAGAGTGGGATACTGAAGAAGGCGTCTTTCAGGTCAAGAGTAGTATACCACACATGTGCTGGTGGCAGGTAGCTGAGTAGGGTGTAACGGTTGGGCACTGTAGGATGGATGTCTTCTACCCTCTTATTGACCTTTCGCAAGTCCTGCACCGGTCTGTAATCTCCACTGCCAGGCATCCTTAGTGGAAGCAGGGCATATTCCATGCATATTGGCAGGTTTTAAGGATTCCTGTCTCCAATAGTCTATGGATATGGGGTGCTATTCCTTTCCTAGCCTCTTCCGGCATTGGATATTGCCAGACCCGGATGGGTAGAGCCACGGCTTTGAGTTGAACAATGACCGGGGATAGGTGTTTAGCGAGACTAATTCCTCTGGTCTCAGCCCATGCGAAAGGGAACTTCTGTAACCAAGAGTCCATTTCTCCCCAGCCCCCCTTTTCTTGATCCGCCTGAAACAGACGATCTTCGTCGGCCAGGGACAGAGTTAACACATGCGCCGGTTGTAGGGGCTGCCCTTCTTTGTCCATGATTTTTATCCCTTCTGGTTCAAAATGAATGCGCGCCCCAACCTTGGTTAATAAGTCTCTACCTAACAGTGGTGCGGGGCTCTCAGGTAAGACCAGAAATGAGTGGGAGACCTGATGCCTTCCTAGGTCCACTTTTTTGCTAGTGGTCCAGGCACATTTCTTGGACCCTGTTGCTCCCTGGACTATACTTGTGCGTCCTGGGCTCAGGGGACTGTGGGCCTGGTTGAGAACTGAATATTGTGCCCCAGTGTCTACCATGAACCCAATGGGAGTCCCCTCCACGCACAGGGTTACCCAGGACTCGGGGAGGCATGCCAAGCCCCGTCCCCGTTAATCCGCCTCTCCTAGGTGCAGGGTTTTAACAGGGTTCCCTCCTCCTTGTTCCCGCCTTTGGGGGCACTCCCTCTTCCAATGTCCATATCTCTTACACAGGGCGCTTTGATCTTGTCCTAGTCAGGATTGGTGGGGTCCTGTTCCTCGAGGTGGCCTAGGGCCCTCCTTCACCCCGGCCAGGAATATCCTGGCCATCTCCTCCCTCTGCTTCTTGTTCTCCCTCTTCTGAAATTCTCTGTCTTCCTTCCTATCTTTCTCCTGCATTACCCATTTCTCTTTCTTCAGCCTTTCTTCTCTATCTTCTGGAGTTTCCGTAGCATTGAAGACCTTCTCCGCCTGCTGCAGCAGCTCTCTAGTAGAGATCTCCCCCAGGTCCTCCCACTTGTGGAGTTTTCTCCAGCTATTGGGGGCTGCCTGGTTGATGAATGAGAGGACTACCGCTGATCTGTGTTCCTCTGCTTCTGGGTTTATGGGGGTGTACTGCCTGTAAGCATCAAACAGCCTTTCCAGATGTGCGGCTGGGCTTTCCATTTACCCCTGAACAATAGTTTTTACCTTAGCCAGGTTAGTGGGCCGTCTGGCGGCCGCCCGGAGACCAGTCATCAGAGTCTGACCGTAGACCCGGAGACGCTCCCTACCTTCTGCAATCTCGAAGTCCCAATCTGGGCATGTAAGTGGGAACACCTCGTCGATGATGGGCTGGAGGATAGTGGGTCTTCCATTCTCTCCGAGGACATTTTTCCTGGCCTCATTGAGGATATGCTCTCGCTCTTCCATCGTGAAGAGAGTGCGGAGCAATTGCTGGCAGTCGTCCCATGTGGGACGTTGGGTAAACATAATGGGCTCCACTAAACCTATAAGACACTTGTGGTCCTCTGAGAAGGGAGGGTTCTGAGTCCTCCAATTATAGAGGTCATTAGATGAAAAGGGCCAGTATTGATATTGTTGAGTGATGCCTGTACCAATGGTACGCACAGGCAGAACCGGCACTGCTCCTTCTGAGTTGGAGGAGGGAGCCTCCCCTTCTTGTTCCCTGGCCCCCCGATGCCTAAATTGCATTCCTCCTGTTCTACCTGGCGTCCAGCATGGGGCCAGGGCGGGGGAGTGTGGGTAAGCTCTTTCCGGCCTCCTGCCTCCCTCTGCTGAAGAGTCTGGGGAAGCTGCGACTGCCTGGTTCCCACTGGGTTCCCCAGCCTCCTTTTCTATCTTCCTTGTAGCTTCACCCCCCTCCTCCGCATACAGGGGTGGCTGCTCAATCGGCAGAAGGGGGTAGAGAGGAGAACTGTCCGGGAGGACAGGCAGCACACTCGGGCGCACAGGATTTCTGGCCCCATGATCAGAGGGCTCTAATTTTTCCTGAGCAACTAGGACAGAGGTCTTTAGTGGGTCAGTATGAGGTTTCCCCACCAAAAAGGGCATCAGCCAGGATGGAGGATTCTCGGCTAGATTTTCCCAGAACAAGACATAGGGGAGTTGGTCAGGGTGGCCCTCAGGGCCTGGTCGGGAGATAATGGTTTTGACTTTGCCGATAAGGTCCAGCAAAAGAGATCCCTGGTTTGGCCAGCCTACTCCAAAAGAAGGCCCGTCGACTGAGCAAAAGGTGTCAAGCTTCCCCTTCTTGATGCCAAGGCTCATATTTAAGGTCTGTTTCTTGACCTCTGGGAAATGGGAAAGGATCAGACTCTTAGGAGTAGCCTGAGCCTGACCCATAGTGAAAAAGAAGAAGAAAATGGATATGAGTGAGACAAAGGCGAAGGATGAAGATGCCACTTCAAAGAAGATGACTGTTATATGTGCTTGTGAATGAGTGCCTGTCGTTGCACAGTTTTTCTTCTGCGGGGGACGCGAATTTATCTGGGATTCGCGGCTGTGACCCCCTTATCCTGTCACGGGAGTCTTCTAGTGGCGGGCGCCCTAATGGCTCTTATTGTCTGACCCGTGCCCGCGGGGAATGATGTAGTGGCAGAAATGCGGAACGGAGAAAGCAGGAGAGCCTTAGAACAAGGAAACTTAAAACAAGAAGCGCATAAAAAAAATAAACCGAAACCAAAACACAGTAAAATAAACACCAAGCACACACACCACATCTGATCACACTCGTTCGGACCGGTCCTTCTCTCACTATGGTGCACACCACACTCACCACTTTCAGGATCCTCAAAAGCTCTCGTAATTTTCTTGAAAGGCGTCCACTCGGACCGCCGCAGGGTGACGAGCTCAATCTTTTCCTCCTCGGGTGCCAGTTTTCTGCCGATCGGAATTGCCTTCCTAAGGCTGAGTCACTCGGACCTTAGGGCCAGGATTGGTTACCTGGGCTTCACCCAGGGTTGCTAACCTGGGGGCCAGGACTTACCAACCTGGACTCTCTCACTTGGGGTCACTAACCCGAGACCATACACGGGATGGCGACTCCCGCTTTATAATGGATTTATGCAGACACGAGGGGGCGACCCTCGAATTGCACTGCCCCGTCTGGACAATTAGACCTTGCCTCCAGCCATCCTTTGTTCTCAGGGAAGCGTCACGGATACCGGACGAGCCCCCAAATGTTAGGGTCCAGGAACTCAGGTTTTTCCCGAGAGAACAAAGCACACAGGCATGGAGATGTAAGTACAGGCAAAGTCTTTATTCAGCCAGTGTTGGATTCCCCTGAGGAAGGCGCCGCCCCAAATCACTCACCAAAGACGTTTCTTGATGCAACAAGCAAGAGGAATTTATTCAGAAGCCAACTAGCTGGGGTCCAAGTCAGCCCGACGCAGCGGGTCTCAACGAGGACCCCAAGCACTTCTAACTAAGGGGTTATATAGGATTTCCGAGGCATTCAGCCCTAAAGGATTACCATGGTTACAGATTAGATAACAATTCTACAAAGGCAGTAATTTTTCAAACCTATGATTTCTGGGTTGGTGCCACATCCTGGGGGTGTAGCAAGATAGGATCATTCTCTTACTGCTAGGGTGATTTAGCAAGGTAGGGTCGGCATTTATGATTAAGTAACCGAAAGGTTAGCGCTGCCAGCAGTCATGATTGATTAACTTGTTTTTCCAGAGGAGTTACCTGGTTTCAGTTGTTCCCTCTGAGTCATATATCAGAATGGCTTTTTGGGCTTCAAGATGGCCACTCTTAGGCTAACTTATTTCTCAGGGAGGTTGGGGTCTTACACCAGCAAGCTGGGGTCAACAGCACCTCCCCTGACATGCAGGCCGAGTCCGAGCTGCCGACCCCCAGGCAACTCTAGGTATTGCTTATATAGGATTTTCCACAGCAGTTACACTGAAGCCCGTGCATTTCCACAACCAATAATTTTTAAAACACACTCTATGTTGTAACCAATGGGAAGCATTGTAACCTTCTAGGGAACTTGTTAGTTGCCTAACCGCTCCCGTTGTTATCTCTTGCATTCCAGCATGTCTACATGACTCATCACGGGTTACGCCCCCAGGCTGTTGCCCACTTCTAGTTAACTAGTTTAAAGCAGACGCATTTCTAAGCTTAGCCTCAGTCTCGGGTAGTTTATTCAAAACTGGGTGGCCCATGCTCTAGGCAGTTAAGTTAAATGTTATTAGTCCTTTTTCCTGACTCTTGATGCCTTCTGCCCTCCTTTACAGAATTCTGTTAAATGTCTGTTAAAATCTCTACTAAAATGTGTAGCCTGTGTCCTGCCCCTCCTATTAGTGTTCTCATTCCTCTACATTATAAAATTGCATTTCTTTACCCACTGCCTCAGTACATTGTCATTTGCATTTTTGTAGAGCCCTAGTGATGGGGCAAAGGGAAAGGTGTTTCCTATGGGCAAATCCCACAGGAGCCCAGGAATTGTGGGCTGGGGACAGAGGACCAAGAGGAGGGTGGGGGGAACACTGCTCTGTGGGTCTGGTATTCAGCAGTGTACTCTTGGTTGGCAATATACATGGGGAGTATGTAAGTTATGGAAAATACTGAAAAAAAAACCTGGACTGGATCACTGAGGGAAGAACCAAACAGCACTCGGAGGTCTTGGAGTGTTGAAGCTTCATTTCACACCCGGCGGGCTCAGAGGGGAGTAATCTACTAAAAGTCTGAGCCTGAACAAAGGCAAAGGGGGCAATATATATCTTTCTGCTTCCTTATCTGTAACATTCGTTTGTGCACAGCAATGGAGCAGGCAAAGGGAGGGAGTTTAGGGAGTGAACCTTCGGAACCGGTGCTCGGCAGAGCAGGAAACCAAGGGAGTGTTTTTTTTTTTCTGTTGTTTGTGTTGAGGGGGGTGAGACAGAAGGGAGCCACCGGCTAGTCCTTGTAAATCTTTCCCTATCATATGTATTGGTGTATATATAACATTACATATATACACACACACATATGAAAATATGAAACTCCAGAGGAAAAATATGTTCCCAGCCTGGGGCAAATAAACTTTTAAAGTTGAAATCAGTCAAAAGGAGAAATAAAGTGGGGAAACCTGTTTATTGCTTACAACCAGGCATCCCCTTCTGCTCTCCTTTGTCTCTGGCAACCCAGCTGCAGAAAAAGAGATCCCACCCAACCTCTCCTGTCCAGATATGCCCTTGCTTGCCCTGTAATTACCTATTGATATGGAGATGGCTACTACTCTCCACCCCTTGGAAACACCTTTTGATATGGAGATACACTAAGGCCAGGTGAGAGATTCTAGAAATATTGCAATTTTACCCACAATATACATAGCCCCTATATACTATATATACAGCCTTGGAAGACTTGGGAGTAAATTAGAGTCTGTCAGGGAGGGGAAGGGTCCAGAGTGAGAAGAGTAAAATTCTAAGATAGCACCCTAAATATGTATGTGGGAAGTGAAACTGATGAAACTTCTTTAAAATAGGATTTTCAAAGCAAAGACCTTATGCAACTTCCAGTCTAGATTTTCTGATATGGTTCCAGAATGTGGCCGTTTTTTAGGAGCTTGATAAGTCATCAGCTGAGGTTACTCTGGATCTTCTGTGGGTGACCTGTTTTCTCTGGCATTGTGTCCAGGAACTCAAGATAGGAATACATTTAGATTCCTAGGAAAGTCCTACAGGCCCAGGAATGCCATCTCCACAGCTCACAGCCAAATGTTTAACATTTATTTCTACATTAATGGACAATCGTGAGAATTTGTTAACTAAAAGTTAATAACAATACCGATATTATTTTAAACTAATATTACTTAACTAATAATAATAAAATAAGCATAGCTAAAATTAAGTAGAAAACAAGGTCAAGAAAACCGAAAAAGAAAAAAGTTTAAATTTATAAAACAGAACTAGAGATGTTAGATTTAGTGACCTAAATTAAATCCCTAGGCTGTCTCCAGCTGGCTGGGTCACCTGGGACAGCTCAGTAACTCAATGTCGTTGGTCCTAATTTCCCATCTTTCACATGGAGAGTATTTCTACCAGAACTTCTGGCTTTGTAGGCTCAACACAGAAAAATTATTATTAAGACTTGGCCCTGATTTTGTTTTAAAAAAACTTGTCATGGTCAGTTAATTAAAAATGTGAAAAATTTTAATTTATGGTTAATTATTGCATATTTACATATTACCTCTGTGGGGTGCAAATTCCCTTTAAGAGCTTATCAAATGGTACCAAAGTCCAAGTTGGAAACATATAGTACTTCTAATTTTCAAGTTTAATATTCTTTTTGTGGGTAAAATTGTAGTATTTCCAGAATATCTCACCAGGCTTTGGTACATTTGCATATCAACAGGCGTTCAGAGGTGGAGAGAAGTATGGCTTTAGTGCATTTGCATCTTTCCTCAGGGATGGAGAAGTTTATCTCCATATCAATGGGTGATTACCTGGGCAACAGAGGGCTTATCTGTACCTAAGAGGTGAAGGGGAGGGCGGTGTGTTTGCTGCTTGAGCAGAGAAGAAACACAGCCTGGGACTGCAGTTTGTGAGCAATAAATGGATTTTAAACTTTATTTCTCCTTTTGACTGATCTTGGTTTTTAGAGGTATTTTGCCCCGGGATTTCCTTTCCCCAGACTTACGCTTTCCCCAAGCAAAGGTCCTGTATCCCTTTTTCTGTATTAAGATGAAATGGATTTGATAAGGATATGATATATTTTCAATGTTACCATAGGTAGATTTGTTTTTTGACCAAGCAAGCAATTCTTTTCAAAATAAACTGTAGTGAAAACTATAGACTGACTGATGCTGATAGCAGCCCTCAGATTTTGTTCTCTCTTAATTGGTCGAATGCCTCGGCAGAGCTTAGATTATAAGCATATTCATGGGCTCTCCTTAAAGCTGCTTCTGTTGGTTCAGTTTAATGAAGACAGAGGTATGTTCCGAGTTGGTTCCTGAGCGATCTGAAATGGTCTGTTAAGGATTTGAAAATGAATGAATCTTTTGGTAACCTGGTGTTTGGTCTCATTTATGAGGCTTCTGTGCTACTGTTGGATTCTCCCAGAGGAGGACGCCACCCCAAATCACTCACGGAAGGCATCTCTTGATGCAATAAGCAAGAGGAATTTATTCAGGAACCAGCTAGCTGGGGTCCAAGTTAGCCCGAAGCAGCGGGTCTCAACAAGGACCCTGAGCACACAAAGCCAGAAGGTTTTATAGCATTTTCAAAGGGGGCAACATTTTCCACAATCACAATACAGTGTTTTTTCATAGACACATAAATCTTTGCCTGGGGCCACATCCTGGGGTCTGGTTATATAAGATTACCTTCGGAATGTTTAGGGTGGTTCTAGTAAGATAAGCTTGGTGTGTATGATTAACTGATTTGAGGTCAGCTAATTAAAGGTCACTACATTTAACACTGGCTGACTAACTTGTTTTTCAAGATTCTAATAATTTTCCTCCTTCTAGGTTAGGGGGTGGTATTTAAGCCTTTAAGATGGCTGTACTTATGCTAACTTTTGATTCTTCAGATCCTACATTTCCCCACTTCTCTTTAGGGACATTCCAATCATGGAATGTTTGTGTTTCCTTGTTGGGTGAGTGAATGATATTGTTGCTTCAACATCAGTACATGAACGGCACTCACTCTTTCTCTAACAAAAGTTATCAGCCGATTTAGTATGCAGGGTCCTAAAGTGAGGAGCAACACAAGGATGAGTAAGGGCCCAGACAGAGTGGATATCAGGGTTGTAAACTACGGGGATCTAGTGAACCAAGATTCAAATAGCCCTTGGCCGGCTTCCCGTTCTTTCTTTCTCTGGTCTAGCCCTTCTCTAAGCTTTGACATTGAATCTCTTACTATTCCAGAATGGTCTGCATAAAAGCAGCATTCTTCTTTTAAAGCTGCACACAGTCCTCCTTCTTTTAGGAACAGCAGATCCAGCCCTCGTCTATTCTGCAAGACTACTTCAGAGAGGGAAGTCAGAGATTCTTCAAGTTTTGTAATGGATTGCTCTATGGTCTTTAAGTCTTCATCAATAGCTGTCCTTAGTCCTTCATAATGTTGGTTCCTTTGGACAATAGCGGCTGCCCCCGTTCTCACTCTGGCCTCGACTCCTATCTCTAACAACACAGCTAAGGTCAGCAAGACCGGCTCTCTCTTATATCTATGCCTAGGTTCAAATTCAGCTACGAATGAGAGATCATCATGATACATCAACCTGGGCACCAGCTGGACCATGATACAGAAATCACGGGAGGAGTTGAAGGCAGAAGTAGAGACACATGGGGTCACTCCAGTGTTACAAGCCCACTATCCCTCGGGAGGAGGGATTAAATACCTGTTTTTACCAGGGAAGGCTATGGGTATGGTCTCATTCTTTCTTCTACAGATAGAGACTCTAGCTGCTGCTAGGGAAAAGGGGCGATGACCGCTCTGGCTGCTTCGTGCTGAGAAGGGGGCGCAGTAAAGGGTGCAGCTAGGTCTCCATCACTGGTCAGTTGAGAGGGCCTCAGAAGGCTGGCGCTTCCATTCTGGGTTTCATTTCTATTACTATTTGCAGTTTTGTGGCTTCTAGGCAAGATAAAACAAATTGTGTTATTAGGTTATGTAGCAACATCTGGAGTTGGATTTTTTTATTCTGGAAGGAGGCTGCATTATTGAAACAATACTTCTCTCTAAAATCACTCTCATTTTTACTAGAAGTAACTAGGTTAAGAAAATAATTAACAGCTGGCTTGATTATTTGCACAGGTGCAGCAAGAAGAGCAATTGATTACACAGGCTCTTTTAAATATGCTTTGCTGGAACTTTTTGTAAGGAATTTCAGATTGAACTTTTAAAGGCCTCTTGAGGCCAGACAGCCAAGCCAGACTTGCCATCAGTCTTTGCCTGCAGTACCTGTAGATTTGGATGAATTCTTCTCTTCTCGAGGTCTCTGAACCTGCCAGGAAGTGACCTTCTTTACTCACCTGGTAAGGCTGCTGGGAACTCTGTAAGCAAGGTACCAGGCCAGTTCTTCCAAGGGGCTTTGTTGGCTTTATAAAGTCAATCTTAGTTCCTTAAAGTTGTTCACATCTGAGTCCATACACATGTCTCTCAGGTATGACATTCCAGTCAAAGCCCTGGTAGTATAACCAGTGTTCTTAAGTAGTCTTCTCACAAGGAAAGCAGATTCTTATTGAACTCGTGCAAATAAACATACTGCCATAGAATACAAAAACAGTCACTGAAAGTTTTTAAACTCTGGAGGGATCAGGTAGAGAGAAGGATGTTTCAATTCTGAGTCATTTACTAAACTGTTGTCAGTTTAAGAGAACAAGGTTAAAACACTTTATCAGCAACATTTGAAACAAAAAGACACAAAATCATTTTCTTTAGTTTATGTAAACTTATGTAACTAATACCTGTTCTGCTCAAATCTAGTTCTTTACTAGTTTAGGAATAATAAAACTGACTATAAATGACAAAAGACTTACAAATGACAATGGTTAAAGATCTGATGAGAGCTTACTGTAAGACAGTTGACATAAGGAAATTCTGTATGTCTTATGTTAGTGAATAAAAAACATTCACTAACAAAATTTAGCATCATTCTCTTTGACAGTGCTTTTCTGGTAAATATATATATATATATATATATATTAGATAAACAAGCCAAACCAGTCAAATACTTTCTCCAATGAGAAAAAATCTTCTGACATGTTCCAGGGGCCCTCTGGAACATGGCAGAGTTAACTAGAGGTAAAAGCACTTTTTTGCATTTAATTCTATTAGAACTGTCTATCATTACACATTTATTATCTATATACCCAGCACAGTAAACGAGATACTTTAAAAAGGTGGGGCAGCAGGGGAGACTGCTGCTGTCAGTTTAAAAGACAATATATAGAAAGTCAAAATAATTCTAGGTTACTAAGCATTCTTGAGAGAATGGTAGCAGATGGTAGATTCCTCTGCTTTCATCTTCAGGAAGGGAAAAAAAGCTACAATAAGAATTCACATTTAGCTGAAAGAACTGTCTAAACTCAAGGCAGAGTATAATATCACCAGGCATACAAAAGACCTGTTAGAGATACATACAAAGAATGAATATGGCTATAGTCAAATTCAACTTAAAAGTTTAAGCAGAATCTCAAATTTAAATGTCTCTTTCTTTCACACAGATATTCAGATATGACCAGAAATATGCTTTGAGATGAAAGAGATCAGGCATTTTACTTCTTCATTTAGGGACTGAGAAATGATGACCTTTGGCTTACAATCAATAGCTTGCAAACAGTGAAAATAATAAGAACATAACTCAGCATAAGTGTATAAGACCAGATACAAAAAAGCAGAGAAAGTGCTTAAGTCTACAGGTCTTCCCTGAAAGCTTCAAGAATGTTTTACTCTTTAATAGTAGATAGAGCTTTTTAATAGAGTTTGCATAGCAGCTTATAAGATCATTTGCATTAAAAAAATATGGAGTCCTCCATGTTTTTTAAAACATACAAACATATCCACAGCGTATAAATTAAACAAGAAGACCTGGTGGTTCTCAAAAAAATCTATTACAACTTTTCTCAAAAGTAGTCACACGTTCGTCCATCTAAACCTTTACAGTGAAACCTGTTTTTCTGGGAGAAACATAATCTTGTCCAGATTCTACAGTTTAATTTTTAAGAATAAATTTTGGTTTGTTAACTAAGTGCATTTAATCAGCTGAAAAAAGCTTTGTTACCATTCTGCTTAGGATAAATTAAGAAAACAAATAATCAGTAACAACTTTAATCATTTGTTGGTTAGAGATTTTTCCACTTATAAAAATATATGGAATAAATAATTCAATTCCTCAGGCCATGCAATCATTTTCAATAACAAAATATTTCAAAGGCAAATAAAGGTTATACAATTAACAAACTTTAGCTTTTATTCTTTTTAATATTACGATTTTATGGCAACTCACTGATACTTTAAGCATGAGAAACTGCTTTGATCTTTCAACATTAAGAGCAGACTAACAGTTAAAGAAAACTGTTTAACTGGAAACGAGATTCTAATTTTGCTGTGCACTCGATACCAAGACTTACTCGCTTCAATTTCACATAGCATGACTATACTAACTCTTCCACAAGCCTTCTACAACTTTCTTTTTACATTCAGTGTTCTCTCTCTTTAAACAAATAGCTGCACTTCAGAACAATCACTCTCTTTTACTTTCAACAAAACGAATTTCCATTCTTTACACTTTCTCTCATTAAAACATACATCCTCCAGCATAGAGAAATGCCCTCTCCATCAGTTCTAACCAGAACTCAAAACTATTAGAAACTTCAAGCTCCAGTGAACACTAAGAAGCAGGACACTGCAAACTGTCAAACCAACATTCCCTAGACTGACAAACTTATGAACACATTCTACAATTTCTGCAACCATGAGCTTCACAGCACAATCTCCCAGCAAACACAGAGCACATCTTCTCAACTTAACAAAACTCTAAGGCTTTAAGTTACTACAAAGATTCTCAGGCTGCAGGTAGGCATACACACTGCAACACACAATTAAAAAGGTGTTCACTTGCCACACTTATCCAGCTCACCTACCTGCAACAACTAAGCTAGCCTACTCACAAGACCCCCACTGAACACTAGACAAAGCCAAGCTTCTAAGCATTCTATTCTTAAAAGATTTAGCAGATAACATGACTCAAATGACTCTAGGTAAACTCAGGCAGCCGACAACTACCAAGACATGCCCGCCTTAGGCAAACAAATTAGCATTAATGCTTAACACTTTTTGTCAGGTTTTCTGGAAGTTTTAGAATACTCAATTTTCACAAGCGCTTGTCTTTAAATTAATTTCATTAATACGATCCGGAGGTAGAAAGATATATTCATTTACACACTTAGGGGGTTGTCTGAGTCTGTCTCATTGTCAGTATAACAATTATTAGGCACGTGAAAGACACAAAAAACAGAGACACACACAGATTAGACACACAGCGGCCGCTTTTTGTTTTCTTCAGATTTTTTACTAAAAACCGAAAAGAATCAGTGGGTTGATACTCTTGGCGCCCTAAAATCAACCCTATCTCATCAGATTCACCTTGCCGGAAAAACAGGTGAGAGGCCACCAGGCGTTCCTGGCCCTCCAATCTCCCCGAGGCGTCCCCCAGGGTTGCAGCCTGCGGTGCTCCAAGTACATCTACCAACCGCGGTCTCGACCCCTTTACGGGATCGGGACGACTGCCAGACAGTGGGTACCCCCTTTCAGAATTCCGACCAGTCTCAGTGAAAAACAGAACACAGACAAACCAAGGCGCCACTAATCTTACCTCTTCCTCCAAGAGGGACTTCGGGAGTGAAGCGGGGTGAGCGTATGATCCCGGACGAGCCCCCAAATGTTGGATTCTCCCAGAGGAGGACACCGCCCCAAATCACTCACGGAAGGCATCTCTTGATGCAATAAGCAAGAGGAATTTATTCAGGAACCAGCTAGCTGGGGTCCAAGTTAGCCCGAAGCAGCGGGTCTCAACAAGGACCCTGAGCACACAAAGCCAGAAGGTTTTATAGCATTTTCAAAGGGGGCAACATTTTCCACAATCACAATACAGTGTTTTTTCATAGACACATAAATCTTTGCCTGGGGCCACATCCTGGGGTCTGGTTATATAAGATTACCTTCGGAATGTTTAGGGTGGTTCTAGTAAGATAAGCTTGGTGTGTATGATTAACTGATTTGAGGTCAGCTAATTAAAGGTCACTACATTTAACACTGGCTGACTAACTTGTTTTTCAAGATTCTAATAATTTTCCTCCTTCTAGGTTAGGGGGTGGTATTTAAGCCTTTAAGATGGCTGTACTTATGCTAACTTTTGATTCTTCAGACCCTACACTACCATCTAAATAGTCTTTCACTTTTGATGAGGTGAAAAATAAACAGGACTAGGTGCAGTAGTAGGATGGCCTTACATTGTTATAGTGCATTGTTTCAAAGAGACATTTAGAAATTAGTATCAGAGCCTGAATTTCTCTTATTTGACAAATTAAAATGAAAATAACTACCTCAATTGTTCTTTTTAATAGAATTTGATAACAGGATAAATTAATAGAAGTTAATAGAAATCTGAATGTTATCACATCAAAATACTTCCAATAGCACACAAATTAACTAGAATTGCTATTTATAATTTTATCATAAAGTTCAGAGTAAAGTGAAACAAACTGATGTTGTAGATGGAGCATTTAGTATTAACTTCACTAGGATCCATTCATAGTACTTGACATGGTATATTTATGCTATTCTCTTCAGGATTCTTTTTGATGTTTAGCTATATTGTCCCAAGTTAGAGTTTCTTCAGGACTGGATTAATGTAACTCTGATTGCATTACTTTAAACTTCTCTCAAAGCTTCTTTGTTTCTATTTCTGACTTACAAGGTGAAGGGCCCCCACCAGTAAGATGGCAAACTTCCGGCTTCTATTCGGGGGTCCTCGGTTCCCGCCGGCGCCACCTGAAGCCCAATCACCTCTCGCTCCCCTCCCAATTCCAGCACCTAGCCAACACCCACCAACCCCGTAGCAGTGACACCTCAATCAATTCATGCCCCTTCCTATATAACCCAGCACCTTTCCCTAATAAAGCGGAATTCTCTGGAGAATTGCTGCTGTGTGTCGCTCCTTTCCTTTCATTGGTGCTGAAACCCGGGAGACGGGACACCCCAACTGGGCCCCGTATTCCCCCCGACACCAGCAGCAGCTTGCCCTAGTCCTCTTTTTCCGGTGCTGGCCATCACACTCACCACTCCTCTCTGGCATTTAGGTAAGTTTTCCCCCCGGAATGGGCCACTCTTCCCCGAGCTATCGCAGTGCCATTGACCGTGATCGTCCGGCAAGGCCCTGACGCTCGGGGATGAGGAGGCAACTCTCCCTGCCTCAGGCCTTCATGGCTGCGGCGGACCCTCAGGCCCCTCCTCCTACAGCCATAAACGCATTCACCATCCCTTCCACCAGTGCTGAAACTTTTTAAGCAAAATTTCCCCGGGGTGGGCCACTCTTCTCCGAGCTATCGCAGTGCCATTGACCGTGATCGTCTGGCAAGGCCCTGACGCTCGGGGATGAGGAGGGAACTCTCCCCACCTCAGGCCTTCACGGCTGCGGCGGACCCTCAGGCCCCTCCTCCGACAGCCATAAATCCCTGCCTCAGGCCTTCACGGCTGTGGCAAACTCTCAGGCACCCCCCTCCAACAGCCATAAACGAGGTGACTCCTTTGCGGATGAGAACGCTCCCTTTTCCCCCCCTCCTCCTTCTGCTCCGTCTGCCAAAATCTGTTCTGTCTGCCGAAAACTCCTAGCGCTAGGTACCTCATGACTCCGGCAAACTGCCTTCTTAGGGAAGTCTGGGTGACGACCCACACTTCCTAAGAAATTCCGACTCGTATACGAGTTTCTGCAGAACACCAAGGATCATCGGGGATGCCGTTTGTCTCCTTGCAGTCTGCTTCCAGTCCAAGGATCACCATTCATCTTCCCCTGTTTGTCTCCTTCTCTGACCTTTAGCCATGGGAGCCTCCTCATCCCTCCCTGAAAGTTCACCTCTTGAATGCCTGCTTAAGCATCTGGCTACCCTCTCCCTGACACCTGATATAAAACGAAAACTTCTCCGTAAATATTGCTCCCAAGATTGGCCGACATACCCCCTGACCCCGCAGAAGCCTCCTGTTCACTCCCTTACCCTTCTTCTCCTACAACAGCCCTTCTCCCTTCCTCCCCCACCATCTCCTCCCCCATCTCACCTCCTCCACTTTTGTCCCCCGCAGATTAAGCCTGAGCCTTTCAGCCCCCCCTTTAACTAAGTCCCAGGGGCCTCTGTCTTTGCCCTCATCACCTGTTTCTCCCCTGTTAGGGACCGCCTTTGTCTTCTCACATGTTTGTAGGGAGAATGTGAAAGCACCTTCCCCCATGTCTGAATGCAGCATGGGAAAGCACAAGCTAGAGAACAACCGGTGCAGTCCTTAGAAGTTATCTGTCCACAAAGACATATCTTGCCAAGACTCCTCACTCTGAAAATAGGGAGACCTTGAAGATGTGTAGGAACACCGCCCCTGCTTCTAGATATGCCCTTCCGCCACTTGTCGATGTGGCAAGAATAGAGAACAAAGAACATTCTGTTTACGCATTCCATAAGCAATTAACCAGAGCCCTGCTGTAGCTCAGTTAGTAGAGCATGGGACTCTTAACCTCAGAGTCATGAGTTCAAGCCCAACTAGAGCGGCAGAAGGCAAGCAGCTGGGCTGCTAGCTGGTGACACGTGGGTCCGATTCTATTTTTCTTTATTTTCTTTGCCCCCCTTCTGCACTTCAGGACCTGCTCGACTAAGCACGGCTAGACCACGTCACTCCCCCACAGACTTAGCCAGAACCCTTCAGTCCCCCTCAGACTCGGTCCCAAGGGCCTCCCAAAATTATCGCCCCCTCCAGGAGGTAGCAGGATCCGAAGGCATCGTGCGCGTTCACGTCCCTTTCTCCTTAGGAGATTTAGCCCAACTAGAGAAACGCCTAAGTTCCTTTTCCACTGATCCCACAACATACATCAGGGAGTTTCAATGGACCCTCCAGTCTTACAGCCTCACACATCATGACATTTTCATGCTCCTGGCCAATACTCTCCTCCCTGAAGAGCGTGGATGAGTTTGGGACTTCACCCAAATGCACGCTACCGAAACCCACAGGACTGACCCCACCTATCCCCCTGGCCCCACTCTTGTCCCGGAACAAAACCCACACTGAGATTATAACACCGCCATGGGTCTCTGCTCTTGAGATATTTTTGCCTCCTGCTTAATAGCAGGTCTGAAAAAGGCAGCTCGTAAAGTAGTCAATTTTCAAAAGCTCCAAGACATAATTCAAAAGAGAGACGAAACCCCCTCCGAGTTCTTAGACAGACTCACTCAAGCCCTATTACAGTATACCAGCCTGGACCCAGAAACACCTGAAGGAAGACATGTCCTTATGACATACTTCCTAGCTCAAAGCTACCCCAATATTAAAACTAAACTCAAAAAGTTGAAACAGGGCCCTGCTACCCCACAGACTGAGATCCTAACAGTGACCTTTAAAGTCTTCCATAACTGGGAGAAGGAGAAAGAACGCCGTAAACAAAAGGCTGATCAGGCCAATTTCCAGATGTTGGCCCAGCTGATAAAACCACAACCTGGGCGCCCCTCTACAAATAAGCCCCCGCCAGGAGCTTGTTTCAAGTGTGGAAAAGAGGGACATTGGTCAAGGGCGTGCCCCTCCCCCAGATCTTCTACCACCCCATGCCCCAGATGCCACAAAAAGGGCCACTGGGGGTCTGATTGCCCAACCACTCGAAGGGGAGGCTGGACGAACAACCCCCATCCTAAGCCCGCCGTAGTGGGGCTTGCAGAAGAAGATTGACAGGGCCCGGGGGCTTCTCGCCCGACCATTTCCATCACCAAACAGGAGCCCAGGGTTACTTTAACAGTAGATGGTCGCCCCATCTCCTTCCTCCTAGATACAGGAGCCACCTTCTCAGTCTTGCGAGAATACCGGGGCCCTACCACGCCAGCCATTACTCCTATAGTCGGAGTAGGAGGTAAACAGATTTTCCCATTAATCTCCCCCCCCCCCTTTTATGCACAATCCTAGACAATCCCATACCTTTCTCCCACTCCTTCCTGGTTATACCCCAGTGTCCCATCCCTTTACTAGTACGAGACATCCTTTCCCTCCTCCACGTTTCCATAACTATATCCACTCCCACAGCCCCCAGTACTCCCTTTCTGATGGCCCTCATAGCCAACAACCCCCCTCTACCCAATGAAAGCTCCGGTTCTGCCCTCATACACCCTGTGAATCCTAAAGTTTGGGACATACAAGCCCCTCCGTGGCCCTATGTCCCCCTGCCTCTATCAAATTACGTGACCCCTCTCAGTATATCTGTCAGGCCCAATACCCCCTAACCACTTCAGCCCTCATGGGCCTCCAACCCATCATTCAAGATCTCTTAAACAAAAATTACCTCAGACCCACTCACTTCCCATTTAATACCCCCGTATTAGCTGTTAAAAAAACCAATGGATCTTTCCGCCTTGTCCAAGACCTTCGCCTCATCAACATAGCCGTTGTCCCTTTCCATCCCTTAGTTCCAAATCCATACAGCCTTTTATCGCAGATCCCTGCCTCGGCATCCCACTTCTCAGTCCTAGATCTCAAGGACCCATTTTTCTATCCCTCTAGACCCCTGCTCCCAAGATTTTTTTCATCTTCACCTGGATGGACCCATACACAAGACATTCTGAACAACTCACTTGGACAGTTTTGCCACAAAGCTTCTGAGATAGTCCCCATATTTTTAGACAGGTCCTAGCTCAGGACCTCAAATAGTTTCATCATGATCACTCCAAGTCCACCTTATTACAATACATGGACAATCTTCTACTCTGCAGTCCCTCGTGGGAACAGTCTCAACTTGACACTGCCTCCCTTCTTAATCTTCTAGCTTCCAGAAGTTACTGAGTATCCCCCGTCAAAGCTCAAATCTCTTCCCCTCCTGTCACTTACCTCAGATTCCTTCTATCTCAACAAAGAAAGTCCATATTACCTTAGACAGAAAATGGCTCCTCTCTGACCTGCCCGTTCCCAAAACCAAGACAGAAATCCTTTCCTTTCTAGGCCTGGCTAGATATTTTAGAGCGTAGATCCCTAAATTCTCCCTGTTGGCAAGACCCCTATATGACCTCATCAAGAGCCCCCCTAAAAAACCATTATCCTCCTCACCCCGACACTCTGTCAAGCCCTTGTAGAAGCCTCAGCTCTCCATCTTCCTGATTTGTTGAAGCCCTTCTCATTATACATTCATGAGAGGTCCAGTCAAGCTCTAGGAGTCCTATGCCAATATTATGGCCCATCCTTTGCCCCAGTAGCTTATCTCTCCAAGCAATTAGACCCCACAGTTTGGAGATGGGCCCCCTGCCTCTGAGCATTAGCCGCTAGACAGCTCTTGCAGAAGGCAGCTCATAGACTGACATTCAGGGCGCCCCTTACCATTCTGTCCCCACATTACCTAAAAGATCTCTTAACCTACAAAAGTTTACAGACTCTTCCTCCCTCCAGACTCCTGACCTTACTGTCCTCTTTCCTCCAAAATCCCGTTTACCCCCTTTGCCATCCATACCCGAATCATAACTTTTTCCTCCTTTACTTCGCTCTCGCTTTTTTTTTCCTCATTCCTCTTCCCCACCACCCCAGCCTCCTTTGTATGGCAATTCAAAGTCAGACAGACTTACACACAGCATCAAACAAAAGTTACTGCCCTCATTGCCACACCAGACTGCCCTCTGAGAAGCTGCTCTGAGCCTTTATACCTCCACTTTCCTCCCTCCACTGAAGTGTTCACTAGCAGCTACCCTTATTCTCCCTACCTCTGCTTCCTCTATGACCAAAAACAAGCCTATTGCAGGTGATGGCCAGACACCTACAGGAGATGTCCCTACTAGTCTTGCACCATTCACTACATGGGTGACTTCCAGTACCCACAGTATTACTCAACCGTTTCATGAAATATCCCAATGGCTCATTCTCCTTATCAATCCCAGATCCCTGGGACTCTCGATGGGCCACTGGAGTCACAGCCTCAGTTTACTACGGGGCGTCCTTGACCCCCCATGGTACCCTTCATATCTCTCGAAAGTATGTTCCCTCTCATTCCCAGATCTCTCAAGTTGCATCAGATATCAGACATTCTGAAAAAGTCATTATCCAAACTCTTGATGGCGCCTCTTCATCTTCTTATCCCCGCCCCTCTTCTCATTTCTCCTACTCTTCATTACAGCTCATTCAGGACACCACCATCTTTCTCAACCACACCCTTAACACCGCCAATTTTTTCTTGTGTGCATCACTACAGCGCCCACTGCTGGCCACCGTGCCCCTTAATATTTCCAACTACTCCTTCCATGCAGAATTACAACCCCTCTGCCCCCTGGCAGGCATACCCCTATGGGAACCAGTATATGCAGATAATCTCACCATCCACCACTGTGTAGGCCCAACTCCACCCCCCTCCAGCGCACTTCACTGCCTCTCTATCTAAACCCCTACCTCCGGCTCTAAGACTTTTATGCAACCAGGACACTTCTTTTGGTGTACTGGCAGTCTTTTCAACTCACTGCCTCTCAGCTCCGATACACCCTGCATTCTCGTCACCCTAATCCCACAGCTTACACTTCACAGCATGGCAGAATTTCTTGAGCTCCAACCTCCCTTGCCCTCATGCACAAAAAGAGCTGCTTTCCTTCCCATCATGGTCGGTATCTCTTTGATCACCTCAGCCATTGGGGCACGGCTTTCGGGAGAAGCCTTGGGTCACTCTCTATGGGCAGTTAGAGATCTCAACGCCAAACTTGAGGGAGCCCTGACATCCACTACCAATTCCCTAGCCTCTCTCCAAAGACAGGTCACTTCGCTAGCTAAAGTCACCCTTCAAAACTGGCGGGCCCTAGATCTGCTTACAGCCGAGAAGGGCGGCACCTGCGTCTTCCTCCGGGAAAAGTGCTGCTATTACATCAACGAATCCGGCATTGTAGAAACTGACATTACCAAACTCACCGACCTTGCCTCCAGTCTCCACTCTGCTTCCAGTTCCAACCCATTCTCATCAATACTAACAAACCCCCTCCTCAACTGGCTCTGGCCCATCGCAGGCCCCATAATAATCATTCTTCTTGCCTGTCTCTTCTTACCCTGTATAATAAAGTTCATCAAATGCCAAGTCGGAAAAATCTCTAATCAAGCTTTCAACCAGCTTTTACTCAGGAACTACCAGCTTCTGGCCACAGAAGATCCCTCACCCTCACGTGACCTCTGCGCCACACACTGAGATGGACCCCTCTCTCCACTGGAAACTGTTCCTGGAAACAATGGCTGCAGACGCCTGGCTCCTGACACCCATATCCTCTTGGCACCATTGGAATCAACAGCTCCTCGACCTATGGTTACAGGGAAGCTTCATTGATTTCCAAACCTGAAGAAGTCCACATCTACTCATCCTTACTGTGGGGAGTCCTATCAACCCTTTCCTCCCAATCCTCAAGCCCTCACTCCCTTCTCCGCCGCTGTTCAGCAGGAAGCAGCCAGAGAGAAAGCAACGTCCACAACCACATAGAGGAGAAAGGGGGGAATGAAGGGCCCCCACCAGTAAGATGGCAAACATCCGGCTTCTCTTCGGAGGTCCTCGGTTACCGCTGGTGCCACCTGAAGCCCAATCACCTCTCGCTCCCCTCCCAATCCCAGCACCTAGCCAACAGCCACCAGCCCCGTAGAAGTGACACCTCAATCAATTCATGCCCCTTCCTATATAACCCAGCACCTTTCCCTAATAAAGCGGAATTCTCCGGTGAATTGCTGCTGTGTGTCGCTCCTTTCCTTTCACAAGGAAAATGGACAAAATGCAAAAATGTTTAATCATTTTTTCTGTTGTAAAATGAGTGACTTTAAAAAGAGTTTCTTAAAGGAGAGAATAATGTATCCACACAATGGAATATTATGAACAATTTTAAATTATGCTCTAAATAATATTTAAAAGCTTCAAAACATGATCAAGTACCAAAAGTAGAATATAAAGCTATATATAGCATGATACCAGTATTATCAGATTGCTAGATAGGTAGATTTAGTAAAAGAAAAAACTAGAACAAAATATTAAGTGACAGTCATGTCTGAGTGGGACTGAGTGATTTCTTTTTATATAATATGTGTTTTTCAAAATAGTTAATAGCAAAGATTTTCTGATTCTACAAGTAATTAGTATCATTAAAATGTAAAGGGCAGAAGAAAACTCAAAATAAAAAAAATTGTTTAAAATTACTTTTAAATCCCCACAAAGAAAATAATTTACAAGATTCATATTTAAATTAATAGGATGTATTTATCATGATCCCTTTATTGTCTGAAGATGAACTAAAGGTGAGTTTGAAGGATGAACATGTATTAAGTGGGATTTAGTGTAGATGATATCTTGATTCCTCAAAGTGTGCACGCACTCTGGACCAGGAGCACTAATATTTTCTGGGAACTTGTTGGAAATGCGTATTTTGGGGCCCCACCCCAGTCCTATTGAACCAGAAACTCTGGAAATGGGGTCAGCATTGTGTGTTTTAACAAGCCCTCTAGGTGATTTTGATGTATGCTTGAGTTTGAGAGACACTGCTTTAGAGCTCTGAGTTCTAAGACTGTCCTAGAACAATTTCTCAAAAATTGTATCCTAAAATATTTCCATTTTGCATTTCTCTCCTCCTCCTCTGTCTCATTTCTTCCTGTTCTTTCTCTGTATATCTCTGCCTCTCCTTTACACATACTTACAGTTTTTCTTGTATTTTGTTTGTTTGCTCATATCTTTATCTCATTTCCCCAAAATATTTGAGGCAGCTTAGGTGCATATGCAACAATATACTGGCAACAGTGAACACTCATTTCCTGCCCTTTATTTTTCAGGTACTGTTCTAAGTACTTTACATATAGGATCTCATTAGCTTAACTATTAGCAACAACCCAATGAGACATTTATTATTGTTGCTGGTGTTGTGGTATTACCTCCATTTTACGGGCCAAGAAGCTGAAGCACGAAGGCTACATTAACTTGCCCAAAGGCATAAACCAGTAAGTAGAATCTAAGGTAGCTGTTCCAAAGTCTGAGCCCTCAACCAGTTCACTATGCTGGTTTTCAAAATCAAATCAGTGAGGAACTGGCGGTGATGGAAAATAAAGGAACAAGATAAATGCACAGTCTATTCCATAGAGTTTTATATACTTAGTAAACATGGCCACGGATTTGCCTCTAACTCAAGCAGAGAGGGAAAAAGCATGTGCTGCAAGATTTACAGTCACTAAAATATGGGCGCAAACTAATTTTCAGGAAGGCCACCATGGAGTCTGGAGAGAAGCATCTCATGTCACTGTACATCCTCAGACGTATGCCATTGTGATTTCCATTTCATTCATTCACTTTGTATTTATTTGTACTGTAATTACTTCTTCAGCACTGTCTCTTTGTTTGGCACTGTGCTCTGGCTTGAGGTAATTCCTGCCTGGCGTACAAGAACAATGGTGTGTCTACCCTCGGCTTTCCGCACTTCCTGAGTGTGGAGTAGAAGACCTTAATGACAGGCAGGGAAGGACATGGATCGAGGCACTCTTGGGGGTTGAGATCTGAGGGAGGGTTAAGAGACACTGAAAGGAAACAGCCATTTGACCTGATAGTGCCTGGTCACAGAGGCACCCATTATTCCTTGGCAACACCATTCTCTGTAATCTCAGGCTGATCCTGGACAAACTGCACCCCGAGCTTTGAAAATTTCCTTGGTTTTTTGGAGGCTATGTGGCTGTAGGAATAAAGGGCAGGAGGATGGTAGGAGAGGCACAGCCAGCTGGTTTGGACAAGGCTCTGAAGTATGTATGTCTGTACACATATGCATCTCCAAGGGAGTATGGCTGCCTGCCTGGTGAAAGGTCACCCTTCACCTTCTCGAAATAAGCCCTAAAAACTGCACAAAGACTTTTAAAAATTGTTCTTTCTCTATTCTTCCCCATTCAGATTTATATAGTAAATGGAGCCCAGGCAAAATTACTTGTCCCAGTGGCCATGGCTCCTGCCCAGTAATCATGGCCGTATCTTCTACCACCTTTGGCCATGAACCCCTGGAGACAAGAGTGTCTCTAATTACACTTGGGCCTCAAAATAAGGATGTGAGTGGCTAGACTTTCAGCTTGTGTTTCTAAGTGGAAATCATATCAAGACTATGAATGTTATGATTGTGTTTTATGGTTTGAAATGAACTATGTCAGTTACATGGCCCATAATGCCAATATCTGATAGATCCAATAATGTGATCAATGTGCCAGAACGCATATGGGCACCCAAGGACATCTCTCCTGAAACCATCACTGTAAAGGTCTTAGGGCAAGAGGATATAGAGTTTGATACAATATGCATTGTCTGGAAGGTGGTGGTAGTACAGGAAACAGAGAATAATCATGGAGCCACTCCATGTGTCATTTTTAATTTGCAATAATTGGTCTTGTAGTGATCTTTCCTAGACTGCTTTTGATGTGAAAGAAGAGCAAACTCCGTCACCAGTCTTGATATGGCACTTGAACTACTTAACAGGTTCTACCATAGTTATTGGGGGTTTCAGGGCTGTGTTGAAGAATAAGCACAAATGCCCTAGACAGACAGCAGCCCTTCTCAGGCCTTGACGAAAGTAATTGTTTCCCAATGGACTTCCATGGAAGCTTGAAACACTGTCAGGTCTTGAGTTTCCTAAGCAAACGCGTTCCACTTACTCTCCTTTTTATTCTGTCTCTCCTGCAGTCCCAACAGAAGTGTATTGTGATCTTTGCCCTGGTATGCTGCTTCGCCATTCTCGTTGCATTGATATTTTCAGCTGTGGATATCATGGGAGAGGATGAGGATGGACTCTCAGAAAAAAATTGTCAAAATAAATGTCGGTAAGAGGTAACAAACAAAAATTCTCTTTTAGGGGTGGACAAGAATGCAAAGAGAGCCCTGGACAGCAGGGAGAAAGATGTGGTAAATACACATGCTCACCCAGCTCCCCCTTGGGTTAGGAGGACCAAGAGAATAAGAATGAATAATGATTTAATGCACTTGACACTTTGGGCATATTCTGTGCAAAGGGGTGTTTAACAAAATGCAATTCTGTAAAAAATGAAATTTCTGGAGACCTCCGTATGTGTGATTTACTTCATGACAGCCTGGCAAATCAGTGCCCCAAATGGACAGTGGACACTGTGCTAGTTGTCACATCAAATGAAAATTAAAAAGCACACACCTCAGGAAAATTTACAGTTTAAAATTAAGGATTAAATAAATATGTCTCTGAGAAGACACAGGCCTCCTCAATGTCCCAATATAGCACATGGCTTATTTTTAATCTAGAAATTATAACGGCTTTACCATTTTATTTATGTATTATGTGTCTTCAGTTACATTAGCTAACATTTCCCTAGGGTCATTTCTGACTGGCAGAACCATCAGAATATGGTTTTATCCCCATAAATCTCCTCATCCAACTCTTCTCTGAGCTGCTACTTTTTTTTTCTGAGGTCGAGGTCATAGGGAGGGTATAGAAAAGTACCAAAGGCTGGGGGGCAGATAGATAAGAAGGCTGTTTTTATATACATGTTGCTGCAAAGCTGATGTGAGGCTACAAAGTTATAATCATTATGAATTAAAGATTATAACAAACTTTAATTGTGACTTTTCTCATGGAAAGTGTTAGGCTAAGTGCCCCCTCTTTTCTAGCTTAAACTCAATAACAACCTGGTAATGTGTATGTGAGTTTTATCCTGGGTATTTTACCTTGAGGGTTGAATGTCTGGCACAAAAAATATATGTGTGGAAAAGACAACTGAAATTTGTTTTTTGAACCCATGATGCAATATAGTCTAGTTACTGAGCAACAGTACTATATACAGAACAAAGGATCTGAGAGAAATTAGAATACATTTTAGATTTATTCCTTCATGTTCGAAAGTTGTACCTAAATATATTTACTTTCCAGACTGGATTTGGGAGAAAAGTTGTATTGGGATTGTAAGGGAAGCAAATAGAACAATAGCAGGTTATCATCATTTTCCTCCTGAACACTCCGTCTGCAATTCCTCGTCTAATCTTATTACATGTCAGATAGAAATGTTCTGTGGGCAAGGGGCCAGTGACTCACCCTTACCCAGTGGAATGGCTCTTCCTGTCTCCTCACCTCACTCTGTAGTGAAGACTGCTGGGTACTTTAGATGGCAAATGCCAGCCCCTAGAAAGTGACTTTATAGAAGTCAAACTATAACAACTTCCTTAAGACAAAATACCAAGGATCTTTTAACACACATTAACAGGTATTGGTATGTTGAACAAAAAAGAGCCTTAGAAATATGCCTCTTTTCATTTGTGGGAAGTGATACTCAATTTTTAGTTTCAATCTCTAGACCTGAATTTGGGTCTATTTCTTCCATCTCAGTAGCTAAATCCTAATGACTCAACATGGCTTCTCCCTCTATCCACAAAATGTCCTTCCAGTTACCAATTATCCTCCTGCTTCCTTTCCCCTGGGTTGCTGGAATCGCTCTCCTGGTTGCTGCATCCTGTTCTATATGCAGCCATGTCTTCCAGAACTTGCAGCCTCTCTGGATCTTCCTGTCTGTTCTACATTCTCAGCCATGCAGTGGGCACTTCCTTATGTCTGCTCTGGTGCTGTCTGGCTCCCCCAACCTCATCCTGGGGAGCTTCTACTTTTGCATCTCTCTCCAACACACAGGACAGAAGCAGGGCAACTGTGAGTCTTTCTACCCCAGCCAGTCCTGATCTCCAGTGAGACAATCCATTGTGGTACCACCTTTGCTTGGTTATCTCCATCTTCACCGTTGCTGGTTTGATGGAATGTTCTTATATCATTCACTCTCTCCTTATCATAGGCAACACCACCTTCTAATTCCCAGGACTCTCCCACCTCCTTTTGTACCTGGCCAACAGACATCCTGACCATCAGAGCCATCCCTTGCTGTGGCTCCAGGAAGAAGGCAATTCCCCGCCAGGGGAAAATTCCCTAAGAACCTGATGAAACTGAAGGAAGACAAGGGAAAGGGTAGTTTGGGGATTGAAGGTTTATTTCTCATGGCTCAGTCTCTCTCCTCCCAACCCCAGTTGCTCTGCTTTCTCTCTCCCTGCACGCTCCCAAGTCCATTCTCTCCAGCCTGCGTGCACTGTCCTTCCCCCATCCCTTCCTGGAGGAACTCCGTGGGTGGGTCCTTGGTGACTGACAGGCTCCTGACCAATTTTGTACCAGGAATGGAGGGGAAGAGAGAATGGCTGCTACTCTCTACCCATTACCCCAATAGGCAATCCCCTGAGGGACCTGTGGTTCTTCTGGGGTAAACATTGATGTGTAAACAGGCCCTTATATACATATCACTATCAAGGTCTGGCGGGGATTCTTACTGAAAACTTCCAGTTACCCTATACTTGCCACCATCCTTGGTAACTAAATTTATTTCCCAACACCCTGGCCTTACTGTTTTTCACCACCTTGAATCAATAGATGTAATGTTGTCTTCACCATGGCACCTAGCAGCTCCACTTCTATCTTAGCCTAATGCAGTGAACAACCACAGACTTTGAAATCAGAAATATCTGAATTCAAACCTATATTCTACCACTTACTGGCTCGAGAAAGTTGGCCAAGATACTAAATATTTCATCCAGTGTCTATTGACAGAGCACCAAGGACTGAATGAGGAGTTACAATGCAGTTAACAAGGCAGTGTGGAAATACACTGTGGCCGGAACTGCAGTGGGCATGTCAGGGTGGGCTTGGGGGAGCTGCCTGACTGTGAAAGGAGGACATCTGGTCCTGGTCCCTACTCCACCCCTGAGGGGTTAGGAAGGCTCTTTTCATTTTATTTCCCTTGAAAGTAGTAGATTAAATGGGGCCTCAAAAGGTTTATGAGGAGTCAGTATAAGTTATAGAGACCTGTAACAAAGCATCAGGGAACTCATAACAAGTAATATATGAATATTAATCATCTCCATTTCCTTCCAAGGACTAAGAAATCCCCCACCTCTCTTCTTGACTAGCTTCCTTTTTCTCTCACTTCCTCACTTACTGTAAATCTTCTCTTTCTCCTGATTTAGTCTTGTGTTCTGTGGAAGTAAATAAAGATGAACTCCATGAGATGGAGTCTGTTGATTCAGAGATGGTTACAGCAAAGTGGTCAGCCACCAGCACTTGCATTTGGCAGAGACTCAAAGTCAGGCAGGCCTGGGCAGGCTTGATAGGGAAGAAGGGGTGGCTTTAGGAGACTCAGTAGGAGTGTGGGTGGAGAAGCTAGAGGCTGGCTCAAGGGAATCGGGGCATCCTCTGTAGTTGGCTTTCTCCATTTGGCCCTAAGTTGGAAGTGAGGACAAAAATTAGGGAAGCGGGTAGTTGTTAATCAAGTCCTGGTTATTTGGGACCGATGGTTATAGCAGTTTTGTTTGGTTTCATGAATGGTTACTAGAGAGAGCAGCCCAATATCCTACACATCTGATGGAGAGCAGGCAGGCTCCTGGGCTGGGTGTAGTAGGTTGGTTGGTTTCCAGGGCTGGTGCTGCAGGCTGTGGGTCAGAGTCCTCATTTTTATATAGATGGTCTGGCCTTTGCCATTTGGGTATTCAGTCCTCTAGGTCCCTGCAACTCCTCTGATACTGCCAACCATTCTGTTTCAGTTTCCTTCTTATCCACATGTAGACCATGGCAGTGTGTCTGTGATGTCTCCCACAGCATCTCAGGGACTTGCCTCTGGGATCTTTGGCCTCAGCCATGCTGCCAGTTCTGCAAGTAGTTGACTCCTGGTCCCCCATCCTGGTCTGTGGGGCAGCCTCAGCCATCACTCTAGTCCCCTAACAGCCTGCAGAGGAGTGTGAGATCCACTGTTCTTCAGTCTGGGGATGCCCCTGGTTAGAGGTCAGGAAGGTTGAGAGTGTCCCCAAGGACATCAGCACTGGTCACAGAACCTCTTGACCATGCCAGTCTCAACTCACTCATCTGTACAGAATTCCAGCTCTCCCTCCCCTGACCTTGTCTTTTTCCACCCATGACTGCCTCAGACACTACCTCAATGTGGCGCTTCCCAGATCACATGATGCTCCACTGGCAATTATTGTTTGCCTCACTCACATCCCATTTCCTCTTTATGCTTCATCCTTGTGGTGCCATTATCACAGAGACTGCTGCTTCCTCAGTTCACCCTTTGCTGAGAACTTATTACTTTGAAATTAAACTCCCTCTGGGTCTGTAGCTCTCCTCCCTGCTGATAGCTTCAGGAATGCATGATGTTCTGTGGCCAGCAGTTCTTCCTGTTTCAGCAGCCTTTCCCCAGAATCTCATCCCAGCACTCCTTTCGAAGCATATTGTTTAATTCTCCTTTTCTCTGCTGACTAGCCTAGATAACTTCTATCCTCTGCTGGTTCCCACTCTGAATCATGCTGTCCACTCTATGTTTCCTCAAGTTTACATGACTTTCAGAAAATATATATGTCCCTATAAAAAAATACCCTATTGATAATTTTTTCTGACTTCTTATTCTATGTATTTTTTATTATTACTTTACTGCTATAATACTGTACTCATAGTAATGATACCCTTGATTATCATAATTGTCCACATTCTACAATCCATAAAATAACAACTGATCTTAACTTACCTTCCAAAGTACCTTTTAACCAACCTCAGTTGTGATGCCAAGACCCAAGATCTTTGACCTCAGTAAATGACTGTGACCCATTTCTTCCTCCCTTTGTACTGAATTTCAGGGTAGTTTACATCATTTCTCAGAACGTTTTAATTGCTGATTTAGTTGCTATAAACATAAACCTCCATGTCTCTTGACTACCATTAAAACCCACATGTCAGTGTGCTGGAGGCATCTCTGGAGAGTTAAGAATGGCTTAGCTGCCAGTTCAGACTGCACACATCCTGTGGCTGGGCTATTTTATAGTTACTAGTGTCTCTAGTTATCATTTTATACCATTCTTGTAAGAGGTAACTGATCACTGTGAGGTTCCCCACACATTGCATCCCCAGGGACCAAGAGAGCCCAGTACTTCCCTCCAGATGCTCTGTGCTACAGAACATCTGCTCACCTGCCAAATGCCTGCCCTTTCAAAGGAAAAGCCTGCATTTTGTATTTTGGAGCTGCATCTGTTTCACCTCTCCTGGAGCAATCCTACTTCAGGTGCTATGGGTTATTTCTTCTCCACTTATTAGAGATGCTATTAGACTCTTGATGGAAGAGGGCTTGTCTTTACCACATCTCCCTGATAAATGCACCCAGCACCTGTCCACACCCTGCTGCTCCTGCACCTCAGGCCTGATTCCCATAACAATTGGGAGATTAAGTTCTGTAGGCTGTCATTATAAAAGCTAAATAAACACAATTTTGGGCGTGTTATCACAATCTTCTAATTTGGACATTTGCCACCTACTATATCGAGGTTATTCTGGCAGCCCCTGCTCCAGGTCCTCCTCATGCTTGCCCCACCCCTACCTCCTGAATCAGCCGGTGTCTGTGCAGCTACTGGCCTGGTTCTCTCTCACCCAGGGCTGTGCATATCCATTTACTGATGCCCAGTGGGTCTGAAGCATGAAGGGAATAAACCAACTCAGTTTACATACCTGATCCCTACTATTCCTGAACCCAGGAATTTTCTCTCACCCTGAAGTAAATAGACTTGAGTCTGCAGCATGGGACCCATGTAATACTTCAGGCTGGGTAACCAATGTATAAGTTACCATCGTGGTTCTCTAGTAAGTAGTGGCCTAGACCACCACAAAATGTATAGCTGTGGCTAGATTCATATTATAGTGGCCTCCCCTACACACATACACTTTTTACAGGTACTTTCTAAATTTTTTTTATTTTTCTATGAAAAAGCTGACTTCTCTATTTCACACATTTTGTTTTCTGAATCTCCTGATCCATTATTTTCTTAGCTAAAATAATAAACTTTATCTATAGACATATCTATATCTGTCTAACCTAGTTGTATCTCCAGAGCAGGTCATACCTAATTTGGTTCATCAGTATATAACATTTCTAGAAGATGGTATTGGGAGACCTCTTTTTTCTTTTTGAGAGGGCATCTCTCATATTTATTGATCAGATGGTTGTTAACAACACTAAAATTCTGTATAGGGGACTCAATGCACAATCATTAATCAACCCCAAGCCTAATTCTCAACAGTCTCCAATCTTCTGAAGCATAACGAACAAGTTCTTACATAGTGAAAAAGTTCTTACATGGTGAACAGTGCAAGGGCAGCCATCACAGAAACTTTCGGTTTTGATCATGCATTATGAACTATAAACAATCAGGTCAAATATGAATATTCATTTGATTTTTATACTTGATTTATATGTGAATCCCACATTTCTCCCTTATTATTATTATTATTATTATTATTTTTTAAATAAAATGCTGAAGTGGTAGGTAGATGCAAGATAAAGGTAGAAAACATAGCTTAGTGCTGTAAGAGGGCAAATGTAGATGATCAGGTGTGTGCCTATAGACTAAGAATTAATCCAAGCCAGACAAGGGCAACAAAACATCCATGGATGCAGAAGATTTCTCTCAAAACGGGGGGTGAGGTTCTAAGCCTCACCTCTGTTGATCCCCAATTTCTCACCTGATGGCCCGACTGTGCCTGTCTTAGGTTGTTCCTCCCTTGAGGAATCTTACCTGTCTCTGGCTAACCAGTCATCTTCCGGGGCCATACAGGGAGATGTAAAGTTGGTAAGTGAGAGAGAAGCCATATTGTTTGAAAAGGTTAGCTTTTTACTTCTTTGCAGATTTATGCCCTGTGGCTTCTATGCCCAGCATTTGTCTTAAGGTATCTTTACCACTTGGAAGAATTATGATACTCGGTAATTTTGATATGAGGCATGAGTTCTACTTAAGGGTTGTAATTAGGAAGGAAGAAGAAAAGCTATAGAAGTAGCAGATGGAAGAAAACATGGGAAGATTGATTATTTCTTTGACATATCTTCTTGTAGAGTAACATAAGCATGTATAGGTTTTAAACTACTAATTAAATTGCATACACACATTAACATAATAGGAATACAGCTGCATAACCAAAGCATACCTATAATTACCAGCCATCTCCAGTGAAGCCAAGAAAACCATTTAGGCACCCTAGGCATTTGTGAAAACTTACCAATGATGTGATGGATATTGTCTAACTGAATTTGAATAGTTTGAGAAAAATCAGACAAATTAAAACAACACATTCCTGGGAACTGTTCATATCCCATATGTTCTTTTAAAAGTAGATAGTCTATAGTTGCAAGATTTTGGAGCGCTGCAACTTGAACTTCTCCTAATTCTTGGTTGAGTTCCGACAGTATAGATCCAATCAAATTTGTTGTTTTACTGTATGCACAGGCCAGCTTAGATATCTCCTTCTTCATTCCAATGGCAAGTCCAGGAACCAGTGGGATGAATGCAGCTACAACTGCAACAGCGCCAGGATCTTTGTTGAAGTTTTTTGATGATCATCTTTTGGAATGACTCTTCCAGAGAATGTTGATGTTGGAAGTTCTTCTTCATATCGTATCTTAATTCATTTTCTGGGTAGCCAAATTAGGCTTTGATCCTCTGTTAGTCCATTCCTGGGTTCTGTGATTCTGCTGCTGTTTTGTTCCTTCAGTTTTTGCTTTGTTCTTATGTTTGACAGATGAGTGAAATTATTTGGTACTTGTCTCCCTCTTGGCTTATTTCACTGAGCATAATATCCTCTAGCTCCATCCATGTTGTTGCAAATGGTAGGATCTGTTTTCTTCTTATGGCTGAATAATATTCCATTGTGTATATGTACCACATCTACTTTATCCATTCATCTAATGATGGACACTTAGGTTGCTTCCAATTCTTGGCTATTGTAAATAGTGCTGCAATAAACATTGGGGTGCATCTGTCTTTTTCAAACTGGAGTGCTGCATTCATAGGGTAAATTCCTAGGAGTGGAATTCCTGGGTCAAATGGTAAGTCTATTCTGAGCATTTTGAGGAACCTCCATACTGCTTTCCACAATGGTTGAACTAATTTACATTCCCACCAGTAGTGTAGGAGGGTTCCCCTTTCTCCACAGCCTCGCCAACATTTGTTTTCATTTGTCTTTTGGATGGTAGCCATCCTTACTGGTGTGAGGTGATACCTCATTGTGGTTTTAATTTGCATTTCTCTGATAATTAGTGATGTGGAGCATCTTTTCATGTGTCTGTTGGCCATCTGTATTTCATTTTTGGAGAACTGTCTGTTCAGTTCCTCTGCCCATTTTTTAATTGAATTATTTGTTTTTTGTTTGTTGAGGTGGGTGAGCTCTTTATATATTTTGGATGTCAAGCCTTTATCAGATCTGTCATTTACAAATATATTCTCCTATACTATAGGGTACCTTTTTGTTCTATTGATGGTGCCTTTTGCTGTACAGAAGCTTTTTAGCTTAATATAGTCCCACTTGTTCATTTTTGCTGTTGTTTTCCTTGCCTGGGGAGATATGTTCAAGAAGAGGGGGAGACCTCTTTTTGCAGTGACAATTACCTGCTAGTATTTGCACTTCTCATTTATTATCATGACCTCAGAGCCCCCCTGTCAGACTACTTGCTCCAGTATACTGCAAGCACTATTTTTCCTTTTAGTGCCCAATTTAATTACTTGGTGAGTGGGAGCTGTCTTTTGTACTTTGTGCCATGATCACAGATAGCTCTGAGATCTTTCTGGCAACAAGCTGTTCTAGCCCCACTTTGAATTTTCTTGCTCTAAGACATGGTATTATTTACTTTCCAATGAGCCCCTGTTCCTTTCATGCAGAATTCCACTGAAAAGCAAAATCTACATTCTAGGGTGTCATTAGATGTCCCCCAAGGGTATTGGTGATAGATACAATGACACCAGAGGAAAGACGCTTGAAATTACTTTTGTGACTTAACTCCTGTCACCTGTCCTTCCTTTCCTCCATTTCATATTATAAACATATGAACAAGACTGCAGGGCCAAGTTACCTGTGTTTGAATCTGGCTATACCACTTAGGAGATTTGCAACCATGGGCAAGTTTCTTATTTTACTGTGCCACATTTTTTTCATCTGTATAAGGAAAATGATTACTATGTCTTACTTGAAAGGTTTCTGCAAGGATTAAATATATAAATGCAAGTGCCTTTCATACACTAGTATCTGTCTTATAACAAATACTCAGTAAATGTTGGCTCATATTCTTTTAATTAATGGACATGAAGGGACCTAAGTTCATTTCAGGTGTTCATAGTCCCTTTTAAGTTCATCTTTGCCTCAAAATGAGGACATGTTTATTTATAATCCATTTTCATTCTTTCCTCAAGGTATAAGTTTTTCTCTTTATCTACATTAACTTTCTTCTACCATACTTTGTCTTGACAAACCCACCATGTTTTTAAAGTAGTGTTGCTCCCAACTTTAGAAGGCTCTGTTTGGTTTTTTACTTCTTCCTTGACATCTGAGTGCTTTTGATTGTCTAAAGAGCAAAAGAAACTTTAATCTCCACCTCCCCCCAGGGGAAACACCAAAGAATTTAGAATCCTGGAGCACCCAGTCCCACAACCAGATCTCCAAGCGACTTCACTCTATACCTTGTTCCAGGGTCTCCATTCGAACACACAATGAACCTACTTTCTTTCTAATTTTCTTGGTGTATTTTCCTTTTATGGTGTGAGTATCCATTTCTTACAGAATCTTCTGGGATCTCAAGAAAGAGAGGACCTACATTAAGAAGATAAGATGTTTAACTCAAAAGATTAAACGGAAGTCAGGCGTGCGATCCATTTCTGCTTGGCCCCTCTTGTCTTTCCTTGGCTCTCAACTCCTGTCACTTTCCTACAGCCTAACCTTACTCTTCCTGAGTCCGTTCAGAGAGCCCCTTAACTGAGAAGGGGGCTTCCACCTGATAGAACTGCTGCTTTCCGGCCAGCTCAGTCCCCACGTGTCTTCATTTAGCCTTCCCTCCTCCCACTTTTTTTCATAAAGAGGAGGTTTCTCTTGTCCTTTCCAAAGCTAACCTCTCTGTTTCTGCACATAATGGACCTGTGGAAATAGATAGGGACCAAACACATAAGGAGAGCAAAGGCTGTTTATTCAGGGCTGGCTATAGCAAGAGACTCAGCCCCCAGCACTTGATTTGGCCAGACTCAAAAGCAGGCAGAGGCATGACAGGCTTGACAGTGGAGAAAGGGCAGCTTCAGGGGTGCTGTTAGGAGGCTGCCAGCCTGGGGAAGCCTGAGGTAGACTAACTAGGAGCGGGGCATCCTGTGTGATTGGTTAGGGGAGCATATTTGGCTCTGTCTTGTTGGTCCTACGTTGGGAACAGGAACAGCAATTGGGGAAGTTACCCAATATGAGGTCCTGGTCCTTCCAGTTACAGAAGTAATTTTTGGTTTCCTGGATTGTTCCTAGAGGTAGTAGTCTGACTTCTACATGCCTGGCTTAGAGCAGGCTGGCTTCCTGGGCTGGTTAGTATAGATAAGAGGTTGGTTTCTTGCTCAGGTTGCTGCAGGTTGGGGTCAGAGTCCTACTTTTTATATAAATGGCCTAGCTTTGTCATTTGCATATTCAGCCTCTCCTAACCTTCCCACTGTCCACTGTCCACTGTCCACTGTCCACTTCCAATACCTAACCCTGATTATTCAAATCTTGTTCTCATTTCCCACTCTCCACCTTGACAATTTCTAACTTATTCCTAGGATTCCACATCTGCCTCTCATCAGGTGCTGCTCAGGCCATGATTCCTCTCTTCCCTCTTCTGTCCTTTGCACAATCTAGTCTAGCTCCTCCTCCCAATGCAATGCTAATGTAGAGAATTCAGGGCCCTGTGGATATTAGCCAGGAGCTTATTTACTTTGCAGCTTCGCATCTGTTTGTGCCTCTTCTCACAATCAGGCATCTGCATTCTCCCAGAGACTTGGGCAGACATATCCCACCCACTTTCATGTTTCACTGTTTTGCCGCCCTCCCCACAATGCAAGGCCATTTCATTCTATGGTGGCTGTGCTGGCCTCCTGATTGTGGTATCAGCATTTCTATCTTTCCATCATCTCCTTGGCTATGAGGCCTCTGAGCACGAGGGACCGCACCTGTTTCTCCTGCATCTTATACAGTGGCTCACACATCAAGACTGAGCAACTACTCTTTTTTTTTATATGAAAACAAGTATCCAAGTATCAAATACAGGAGTAATTCTGTTCATTGAGATAATGTGTATTATTTAGAGCAATTTATTATCCCTCCATGGTTGAATTGCTTTTGGAAATAACTGGAGATTATGAGAGGAGAGCCTGAAGTTTATAGATTATATTCAAGGCAATATCAAGGATATGGGGTAGAACAAGAAACAGAGGAGTTGCTAGAATGAAATAGAATAACCTTTTTCCAACTAGCATTGAATAAATAACTTTTAGTAATAATTTGGAATGGATACTTAATTTTATTTAAGTATTTAAATAAATACTTGATTTTAAATGAAGGAAAAGAGACGTCCTCAGACATTTAAATACAGATGTTTTCTGCTTCTGAACCTTATTCTCACATGAAATTGCACATTTTCACTTTAATTGCACCATAGAGTCACATAAAATTCAAATTTCCTGAATTATTGATGAGCCTAATATGCTGAGAGTACTGTTTATATTCCCATAGCTAAAATTTCATAGATTATTTTAAAAATAATCTTTTATCTTTAGTGTTTAATGTTTAAAGGAGGAGATTCGAGAGCATGTTTCCTGATGGTCTATAATTACCACTTTGGGAAGCAGCAGAAGCTAATTATTTCAAAGTTTTAATTATAATGAAACTTAATAAATGATTAACAATGTTGGCATTTCCTGTTGCCAGGTTTGTCCTCCAAAAAGATTATTTGAATGTGGTTTATATTTTTCAAAAAGTTCACAGAACCCTTATAGGCACAGCCATGATAACCATGAGCAATACTGGGGACAGAGCACACAGCTCTTCTTCCCTCACAGAGCCCGTTTCCATTGTCTTTGCAGGAAGGACCTCTCTTAGTGACAGTAAAGAGCTCAACCCTTAACCTGGGGCAAGAGGTGCAGTGACTGAAGGCGTGGGGAGGAAAATAGAACACCTAGGTGGGTGTTCCTGATGGCTGTTCTTACATTTTGCCTATAGATCTGTAGTTAGAAAAACTTGATAATCAGAACTTTCAATTAAAGTAATTGCCATGGTTACAAAGACTATCTTGATAAAAACCAAGTTTTCAACAGAAAATCTGTGGAAGAATTCACTAGAACTCAGCTTCCAAAGTTGTAGAACTTGTAGAGTTTAGAACAGCTTATATTTGGAATGCAATGTTTAGGAGTGGGGTCATGTTTCAGAGTAAAAACTTTGAACTGTGAGTCTAGAAGACATGGCTGCCAGAAATAAAAGATTCTTCAATTAAACATCCACTGCAAACCAGAAACTAGTTTTCAGATAATACTTACACCTGACAGAGCAATGGGTTTGGAGCCAGAGGACCTGGGGTTTGTTCCACTCCTGCCTCTTCAAGCAGACAAGTCACCTAAATGAAGCCTCACTGTTCTCACTTTTAAATTAATGACAACTGTCCTTCCACACTGTCTTGAGATAAAGATATGTTTGTGCATGTGTAGAAGATGGCAAAGTGTTATACCAAATGAGGGGTAATATCATTCACTTATTATTTTGAGTCACGCTTACAAAGACAGATAGCACCTAGTGCCAGAAATGTTGTATCTTGATATAAACCACAGCCTTATGAGGCTTTGACTTTTACAAAAGTAGAAGTTGTATCAAGCCATTAAGAGGCTTCAGAGCCCTGGCCTTCACTGGGCAGTAGAGGTCAAGGGGCAGCGTCTGTGCAATACCCACAGGCATGCTTCGCTTGGTGGCCTGGAGACCTGACTGCATCACAGCTTGGCCATCCCTATGTCACCTTGGTCATTTAATCTGCCTGCTTCATCTGGTGACAATAATAGTACACATGTGCCATAGAGTGTTTTTTTGGGGGTGGGAAGTTTATACACAAAAAAGAAGTTAAGATGTTCACTTGTTTGAGGGGAGAATCTCCTAATATTGGAGATCTTGTCCCTTGAGTTCAATCTATAGAGCACATCATCGTCAGCTTTGCTTGTTTATAACACCTGTATTTCCAAGCTATTCCATTAGATCCTTGAGTATATAAGAAGTTTACTGTTTATGCAGTTGGAAAATGAATATATACAGATGATAAACAAAGACAAATGCAGTCTTATAATAAAACAGTATCTCCCTCCCACTGCAGATCCTGGGTCTCCTTACCCAGAGGCAAATACTACTAACATTTTTGTATGTCCTTCCAGAAATATGATTTTATGTATGCACGTGTGTCTATATATGTGTATAAATGTATATATATATGTATAAATACTGTGTATATCTCTGAATATCTGTCCCCTTTTTTCTCACCAATGGGAGCATATAGACATGATTTTTCTCGTTGTTTTTACCTACTAAGATATATAGATTCATGGCTATATACTACTCATTGTATTCATTGTATAGATGTAATATAATAAGATCTTTATTTAAAGAACATTTACATTCTTGGGGGTTTTGTTGTTAGGGTAACAAGTGATGCCACAGAGGAGATATATATGTATATGTAGGAAAATATCTTTAAATTTCTGGTACTGGAATTGCTAGGTCAAAGGGCATATACATTTTAAATTTGGATGGATAGTCAAATCCATTTCCAAAGGGCTGTATCATTCAGAAGTAATATTGCTTGTTTTCTCCACTCTTGCCAACATTGTATATTATCAGATGCTTTATCTTTGCCAACCTGATGAAGGGACAACTGTGACACTGTTTGTTTTTTTTTAAATTATGAGTCAGTTTGAAAATCTTTACATGTTTATGAGCCACGTTTGCTTCTTCATCTGTGACTTGGAGGTCCCTGTCCTTTGTATAACATGGTTAGGAAAAGTGTGGCTTGACAGCAGACCCAGTAAAACTGGTAAAATATCTCAGACCAATACAATGATCATCATAATGATAGTATCACTACCCAAATAAATGACACAATACACAGAGCAGATCTGTTTTATCAGAGAGGTAACGTATAATGAGATTTTTGAGCCTCTCTTTTTCATCAAATTAGAAATACCAAGCTGCAGGAGATATTCACAGTTATTATGTTTTACAGAGCATTGAAAATTGATCATTTGTGCATCTAGAAAATTGATCACTATGACCTTTTTGCTTCAGTAATCATGACATTTACTGCATACAATGGACCAACCCTGTCCTCTGTTTAAATGAAGTACTCTATTCTGAGGGCTCTTGGAAATTTTGCAGGTGGAGCATTCAGTTATCTGTCTATTAGGAAGATACTGTCTTGTGTTTGGCGTGCGATTCTCAGTGATGCTTTTGCCTAGTAACAAGAATAAAGTCAGGTATCATTTTCTTCTGTGATTGTCGCGTTATCCTAGTAGTCAGGTCTTATCACACAAAGGGCCTAGAACTAGATTTCCAGGTGATGGTGGACTGTGACTGTCACAAATGACCATTTTTCAGATATTACGTATGTGCTTTTAGTATTGCAGTGATCACTTCTTATGTACCTATGATATGCCAACTACTTTGTGATTCATACAGTAAAGCATATACTAGTAGTATTTTGTTTTTTATGGATGAAAATGTTTATAGTTCAAAATAATTAAATTATCCACCCACTTAGTGAGGGTCAAGCTGAATACAAATCCAGGTCTGGCTGACTCTTTAATTGTTGTTAGGCTCCAGTGGCCAAGGCAGAGCTATGTGATGAGGGCTACCCACTAGAGGTGGGCGGGGTGCAAGGCCATGACACTGGTCCGCCTTGTCCAGCACCATGTGCCTTCCACAGGACAGGGGAGCTTGCATCACAGTGCCCTCCAGTGCTCACCTTGCCATCAGCCTCTGCCTCCACACTCTGCCGTCATCTTACCCAGCAACTCAGGTATCTTCAGTCCCTAGGCTTCAGCTGTTGATAACAGCCCCACCTTCACTTCCTGTACCTGCTGGGGCAGGCCAGGAATGCTTAGGTTAAAATCTGCAGTAAACTGGGGGAGGAGCCAAGATGGCGGGGTGAGTAGAGCAGCAGAAATCTCCTTCCAAAATGATACATATTTTTGAAAATACAACAAATACAACTATTCCTAAAAGAGAGAAGACAACATACAATACAACATCCAGGCTACATCTACACCTGCAAGAACCCAGTGCCTCACGAAGTGAGTATGATACAAGCTGTGGTCCGAAGGGACCTGAGTATACCCCACACCCAAGCTCGTCAGTGGGAGGAGAGGAGTCAGAATGGGGAGGGAGAGGGAGCCCAGGACTGCTAAATACCCAGCCCTAGCCATCCGTACAGGGAGGGCAGATACACAGTGCATGGGGTGCTGGATAATAGGGAAAAGGGACAGTAAAATCTGTGAGTGGGCCCCTGTGGCCAGCGCCCCTGGGACAAAAGAAAAGCAAGTGCTCTTTGAAAGTCTTAAAGGGACAGGAGCCTCACAGTTGGACAGAAGCATCCCAGCGCACTCAGCCCAGCAGCTGGGAATTTTGGGGAACTCTGGGCGCCCTAACCCCCTGGGCAGCAGAGCAACTCTGAGGCCCCTCATGGTGATAAACAATCTCCTGCGTATTCCCCCTATGGCACAACACCACCATAGAGGAGCAGCAAGCTGAGGCTGGCAACGCCCACAGGAGCTGCCCAGGACAGACTTAGAGGCCCGGTCTCTGCACAGCAGCTCAGCACAAGCCACTAGGGGTTGCCGTTCTCACAGTCGAGGATGGCCACAAACTAGCAAGAAGGGACGTTGTTCCACCTGACACATGCACCAACTCCCAACAGCTACCTCTGTTGCCATGAAAAGGCAGAAGAATTTCATCCAGACAAGACTAACAGAGACAACCCCTGAGAGGGAACCTGGGGAGATAGACCTAATCAATCTTACTGAAAAAGAGTTCAAAATAAAGGTCATAACCGTACAGATGGACCTGCAGAGAAAAATGCAAGAGGTAAGGGACAAAGTAGGGGGTAGAGACTACAGAAATAAAACAATCTCTGGAAGGACTTAAAAGCAGAATGGACAAGATACAAGAGACCATTAATGGAATAGAAACCAGATAACAGGAATGCAGAGAAGCTGACGCAGAGAGAGATAATAGAAATGAAACAATATTAAGAGAACTGTGTGACCAATCCAAATGGAACAATATCTACATTATAGGGGTACCAGAAGAAGAAGAGAGAAAAATGGATAGAAAGTGTATTTGAAGAAATAATTGCTGAAAACTTCCCCAAACAGAAGGAGGAAATAGTTACTCACACCATGGAAGCACACAGAACTCCCAACAGAAGGGACCCAAGTAGGACAACACCAAGACACATAATAATTAAAATGGCAGAGATCGAGGACAAGGAAAGAGTATTAAAGGCAGCCGGAGACAGAGAAAAGGTCACCTACAAAGGAAAACCCATCAGGCTATCATAAGACTTCTCAACCAAAACCTTACAGGCCAGAAGAGAATGGTATGATATATTTAATACAATGAAACAGAAGGGCCTTGAACCAAGAACACTGTACCAACCACAATTATCATTTAACTATGAAGGAGGGATTAAACAATTCCCAGACAAGCAAAAGTTGAGGGAATTTGCCTCCCACAAACCACCTGTACAGGATATTTTAGAGGGACTGCTCTAGATGGGAGCACACCTAAGGCTAAATAGATGTCACCAGAGAAAAAATCACAGCAAAGAAAGCAGACCAACCAAATACTAACTAAAGGCAAAAAATAAAATCAACTACCCACAAAAGCAGTTAAAGGAAACACAAAAGAGCACAGAATAAAACACCCAAGATATAGAGCATGGAGGAGGAGGAATAAGAAGGGAGAGAAATAAAGAATCACCAGACAGTGTTTATAACAGCTCAATAAGGGAATTAAGTTAGACAGTAAGATACTAAAGAAGCTAACCTTGAACCTTTGCAACCACGAATCTAAAGCCTGCAATGGCAATAAGTACTTTTCCTTCAATAGTCACCCTGAATGTAAATGGACTGAATGCACCAATCAAAAGACATGGAGTAATAGAATGGATAAAAAAGCAAGACCCATCTATATGCTGCTTACAAGAGACTCACCTCAAACCCAAAGACATGCACAGACTAAAAGTCAAGGGATGGAAAAACATATTTCATGAAAACAACAGGGAGAAAAAAAGCACGTGTTGCAGAATGAATATCAGACAAAATAGACTTCAAAACAAAGAAAGTAAAAAGAGATAAAGAAGAACATTACATAATGATAAAGGGATCAGTCCAACAAGAGGATATAAACATTATAAATATATATGCACCCAACACAGGAGCACCAGCATATCTGAAACAAATACTAACAGAACTAAAGGAGGAAATAGAATGCAATGCATTCATTTTAGGAGACTTCAACACACCACTAACTCCAAAGGCTAGATCTACCAGACAGAAAATAAGTAAGGACACAGAGGCACTGAAAAACACACTAGGAAACATGGACCTAATAGAAAGCTCTAGAACTCTACATCCAAAAGCAACAGGATATACATTCTTCTCAAGTGCACATGGAACATTCTCCAGAATATACCACATACTAGGCCACAAAAAGAGCCTCAGTAAATTCAAAAATATTGAAATTCTGCCAACCAACTTTTCATACCTCAAAGGTGTGAAACTAGAAAGAAAGTAAAAAGGCCCACAAACAAATGGAGGCTTAACAACATGCTCCTAAATAATCAATGGATCAACGGCCAAATTAAAATAAAGGTCAAGCAAAATGTGGAAACAAATGACAACAAGAACACAAAGCCCTATCTTCTGTGGGATGGAGCGGAAGCAGTCTTAAAAGGAAAGTGTATAGCAATCCAGGCATAGTTAAAGAAGGAAGAAGAATCCCAAATGTATAGTCTAATGTCACAATTATTCAAATTGGAAAAAAGAACAAATGAGGCCAAAAGTCAGCAGATGGAGGGACATAATATAGATCAGAGAAGAAATAAATAAAATTGAGAAGAATAAAATAATACTAAAAATCAATGAAACCAAGAGCTAGTTCTTTGAGAAAATAAACAAAATAGAGAAGCCTCTAGCCAGACTTATTAAGAGAAAAAGAGAATCAACGTACATCAACAGAATCAACACACATCAACAGAATCAGAAATGAGAAAGGAAACATCACAACAGACCCAACAGAAATACAAAGAATTATGAGAGACTACTATGGAAACCTATATGCTAACAACCTGGAGAACCTAGAAGAAATGGACAACTTCCTAGAAAAATACAACCTTCCAAAACTGAGCAAGGAAGAAACAGAAAATCTAAATTGGCCAATAACCAGCAACGAAATTGAAGCAGTAATCAAAAAACTACCCAAGAACAAAACCATCTGGCCAGGTGGATTTACGTCGGAATTTTATAAGACATGGAGAGAAGACATAATAGCTATTCTCCTTAAAGTTTTCCAAATAACAGAAGAGGAGGAAATACTCCCAAACTCATTCTATGAAGCCAACATCACCCTAATACCAAAACCAGGCAAAGACCCCACCAAAAAAGAAAATTATAGACCAATATCCCTGATGAACATAGATGCAAAAATACTAAACAAAATATTAGCAAACCCATTTCAAAAATACATCAAAATGATCATACACCATGACCAAGTGGAATTCATTCCAGGGATGCTAGGATGGTACAATATTCAAAAATCCATCAACATCATCCACCACATAAACAAAAAGAAGAAGGACAAAAACCACATGATCACCTGCTGAAAAAGCATTCGACAAAATTCAACATCCATTCACGATAAAAACTCTCAACAAAATGGGTATAGAGGGCAAGTACCTCAACATAATAAAGGCCATATATGATAAACCCACAGCCAACATCACACTGAACAGCGAGAAGCTGAAAGCTTTTCCTCTGAGATCGGGAACAACACAGTGATGCCTACTCTCCCCACTGTTATTCAACATAGTACTAGAGGTCCTAGCCACAGCAATCAGACAAAACAAAGAAATACAAGGAATCCAGATTGGAAAAGAAGAAGTCAAACTGTCTCTATTTGCAGATGACATAATATTGTACATAAAAAACACTAAAGAGTCCACTCCAAAACTACTAGAACTAATATCAGAATTCAGCAAAGTTGCAGGATACAAAATTAATACACAGAAATCTGTGGTTTTCCTATACACTAATAATGAACTAATAGAAAGAGAAATCAGGAAAACAATTCCATTCACAATAGCATCAAAAAGAATAAAACACCTATGAATAAACCTAACCAAGGAAGTGAAAGACCTGTACGCTGAAAACTATAAGACACTCTTAAGAGAAATTAAAGAGGACACTAACAAATGGAAACTGATCGCATGCACTTGACTAGGAAGAATTAATATTGTCAAAATGGCCATCCTGTCCAAAGCAATATACAAATTTGATGCAATCCCTATCAAATTACCAACAACATTCCTCAACGAACTGGAACAAATAGTTCAAAAATTCATATGGAAATACCAAAGATCACGAATAGCCAAAGCAATCTTGGGAAGGAAGAATAAAGTTGGGGGGATCGTGTTCCCCAACTTCAAGCTCTACTACAAAGCCACAGTAATCAAGGCAATTTGGTACTGGCACAAGGACAGAGTCACAGACCAGTGGAACAGAATAGAGACTCCAGACCTTAACCCAAACATATATGGTCAATTAATATATGATAAAGGTGCCATGGACATACAATGGGGAAATGACAGTCTCTTCAACAGATGGTCCTGGCAAAACTGGACAGCTACATGTAAGAGAATGAAACTGCATCACTCTCTAACCCCATACACAAAAGTATATTCGAAATGGATCAAGGACCTGAATGTAAGTCATGAAACCAGAAAACTATTAGAAAAAAACATAGTCAAAAATCTCATGTACATAAACATGAGTGACTTCTTGAACATATTTCCCCGGGCAAGGGAAACAAAAGTAAAAATGAACAAGTGGGACTATATCAATCTGAGAAGCTTCTGTACAGCAAAGGACACCATCAACAGAACAAACAGGTATCCTACAGTATGGGAGAATATGCATAAATGACAGATCTGTTAAAGAGTTGACATCCAAAATATATAAAGAGCTCATGCACCTCAACAAACAAAAAGCAAATAATCCAATTAAAAAATGGGCAGAAGAGCTGAACAGACAGTTCTCTAAAGAGGAAATTCAGATGGCCAACAGACACATGAAAAATTATTCCACATCGCTAGTCATCAGAGAAATGCAAGTCAAAACCACACTGAGATATCACCTCACATCAGTAAGGATCACCACCATCCAAAAGAGAAACAAGAACAGATGTTGGTGAGGTTGTGGAGAGAGGGGAACCCTCCTACACTGCTGGTGGGAATGTAAATTAGTTCAACCATTGTTGAGAGCAGTATGGAGGTTCCTCAAAAAGCTCAAAATAGAAATACCATTTAACCCAGGAATTCCACTTCTAGGAATTTACCCTAAGAATGCAGCAGCCCAGTTTGAAAAAGACAGATGCACCCCTAAGTTTATTGCAGCACTATTTTCAATAGCCAAGAAATGGAAGCAACCTAAGTGTCTATCAGTAGATGAATGGATAAAAGAGGGGTCATACATATACATAATTGAATATTATACAGCCATAAAAAGAAAATAAATCCTACCATTTGCAACATGGATGGAGCTAGAAGGTATTATGCTCAGTGAAATAAGCCAGATGGAGAAAGACAAGTGCCAAATGATTTCACTCATATGTGGAGTACAAGAACAAAGAAAAACTGAAGGAAGAAAACAGCAGACTGACAGAACCCAAGAATGGACTAACAGTTACCAAAGGGAAAGGGACTGCAGAGGATAGGTGGGATGGGAGGGATAAGGGTGGGAAAAAGAAAGGAGGCATTACAATTAGCATGTATAATGTGGGATGGGGTGTATGGGGAGGGATGTACAGCACAGAGAAGTCAAGTAGTGAATCTACAGCATCTTAGTATGTGGATGGATAGTGACTGTAATGCGGTTTGTGGGGTGGACTTGGTGAAAGGGGGAGCCTAGCAAATATAATGTTCTTCATGTAATTGTAGATTAATGATACCTAAATAAATGAATGTGTGAATGAATAATTGATTAAGTAATTAATCAGTTAATTAATTAATTTGAAAAAATCTTCAGTAAATGGATACAGTAGACTAAGCATCCCATGTCCCAGAAAGGAGCTCCAGGAAGATACATAGATTCTGAATGACCGTTGCCCCTCACAGAGCTTGCCCGTCTAATTCTTGGTCCTGTCCAAAGCTCTTGGATTCTCTCTAGATTTCCCCACTTCGAAACTTTCCCACAGTGGGACCCTGGTCCACACCTATCCTCCTGCTCTTGGTAGTCTCTGGTGCTGAGGTATCAGCATGCTTGCCCTGGACCCAGAGCCTTGCACAGAGGAGGAGTACTTGCCAGTGAGGGAATGCTGACTATTGAAGCCTCCCCATGGATTTTGCTCCTCAAAAAACATATCTGCAGGGGATCATGGGAAGATGGCGGCATGAGTAGTTCAGAGGAAATCTCCTCCCCAAAGCATATATATTTCTGAAAATACAATAAATACAACGACTCCTTAAAGAGACACCAGTGGATGCAGTACAACAGCCAGGATACATCTACATCTGTGAGAGCTCAACATCACACGAAGCAGGTAAGATACAAGCTACAGCCAGGCAGGACCCGAATGCTCTCCCACCCCAGAACCTGGCAGAAAGAAAGGAGTTGGAATGGGGAGGGAGTGAAAGCCCAGGACTGCTAAACAACCAGCTCTAGAAATCTGCACCCGGAGCGCAGACAGAAGGTGCATGGGCTTCTGGATATTTGAGAAACAGAAAAGCAAAACCTGTGGGCAGGTCCCCGCAACCGGCACCCCTGAGACAAAGACAAAAGAAAAGTGAGTGCTTTCTGCAAGTCTTAAAGAGACAGGGACCCGATAGCTGGACGAAGTCATCCCGGCACACTTAGTCAGCAGCTGGGAATCCCGGGGTACTTTAGGCACCCTAAACCCCGGGAAGGAACCACAGCTCTGAAGCCCCTCACAACACTAAGCAGCCTGCCAGTCATTCCTCCAACCTGCGCGGACCCCGATACACTGACCCAGTACCGGGAGAGTGGCAGCACGTGCCAGGGGCGGCTGCACCGGAAAGGACCAGGAGCGGATCACGTGTGCCAACGGCACCAGAGGGGACCAGGAGAGGCTTGTGCGAGCCTGCAGTGGCGGAGACCAAACAGCCCGGGTGCAGCTCGCACGCCCTGGTGTCAGTGGAGCCAGAGGAGCCCAGGAGAGGTCCGTGTGGGAAAGCCCCGCACACACCTGCAGCAGAGCCAGAGGGAGCAGGCGCGCTCCCAGCAGCCGACTGGAATCCCAGCCCAATGCACAGCCGCCCGGGCCTGACCCAAAGGCCGCTGCTGGCACACAGCTGAGCGGCAGGGGCACCGCTAGCACAGAGGAACACACTTGGCATGCCTGCCACTCCCCACAGTGCTCCACGCTGCTCTGACGGAGACCCTGCCCACAGCAGCTTAGGGGACTAACCCGGTCGCTGCTCCAGGAGTGTGGGTAACCAACACAGGCAGCGGAGAAGGGCAAGGCATCCTGCCAGCAGGAAAGGACTTCCTTCTCCCAGCTGACATATCTACAACCTGCCTACAGCCACAGCTATCACCATGAAAAGTCAAAAAAATTGATTCCAGTCCAAGATAGTTCAGACAACACCTGAGAGAGGATCTGCAGAGAGAGACCTAACCAGTTTCCCTGAAAAAGAATGCAAAATAAAAACCATAAACATACTGACAGAGCTGCAGAGAAATATGTGAGACCTAAGGGATGACGTATAGAAGGAGATTACAGACGTTTGGAGGGAGATTACAGAAGTGAAACAAACTCTGGAAGGATTTATAAGCAGAATGGATAAGATGCAAGAGGCCATTGATGGAATAGAAACCAAAGAACAGGAACGCATAGAAGCTGACGCCGAGAGGGGTAAAAGGATCTCCAGGAATGAAACAATATTTAGAGAACTGTGTGACCAATACAAAAGGAACAATATCCGCATTATAGGGGTACCAGAGGAAGAAGAGAGAGAAAAAGGGATAGAAAGTGTCTTTGAAGAAATAATTGCAGAGAACTTCCCCAAACTGGGGGAGGAAATAGTTGCTCAGACTACGGAAGCACACAGAACTCCCAAGAGAAGGGACCCAAAGAGGACAACACCAAGACACATAAGAATTAAAATGGCAAAGATCAAGGACAAGGACAGAGTATTAAAGGCAGCCAGAGAGAAAAAAGGTCACCTACAAAGGAAAACCCATCAGGCTATCATCAGACTTCTCAACAGAAACCTTACAGGCCAGAAGAGAATGGCATGATATATTTAACGCAATGAAACAGAAGGGCCTTGACCACAGATACTGTATCCAGCATGATTATCATTTAAATAGGAAGGAGGGATTAAACAATTCTCAGAGAAGCAAAAGTTGAGGGAATTTGCCTCCCACAAACCACCTCTACAGGGTATTTTAGAGGGACTGCTCTAGATGGGAGGACTCCTAAAAAGAGCCCAGAAGAAAACACCCAACATATGAAGAATGGAGGAGGAGGAATAAGAAGGGAGAGAAATAATCATCAGATGGTGTTTATAATAGCTCAATAAGCTAGTTAAGTTAGACAGTAAGGTAGTAAACAAGCTAACTTTGAACCTTTGGTAACCACGAATCTAAGGCCTGCAATGGCAATAAGTACATATTTTTCAATTATCACCCTAAATGTAAATGCACTGAGTGCCCCAATCAAAAGACACAGAGTAATAGAATGGATAAAAAAGCAAGACCCATCTATATGCTGCTTACAAGAGACTCACCTCAAACACAAACACATGCACAGATTAAAGTCAAGGGATGGAAAAAGATATTTCATGCAAACAACAGGGAGAAAAAGAAGGTGTTGCAATACTGGTGTCAGACAAAATAGACTTCAAAATAAAGAAAGTAACAAGAGATAAAGAAGGACATCACATAATGATAAAGGGCTCAGTCCAACAAGAGGATATAACCATTACAAACATATATGCACCCAATACAGGAGTACCAATCTATGTGAAAGAAATACTAACAGAATTAAAGGAGGAAATAGAATGCAATGCATTTAATTTGGGAGACTTTAACACACCACTTATTCCACAGGACAGATCCAATGAACAGAAAATAAGTAAGGGCACAGAGGCACTGAACAACACACTAGAACAGATGGACCTAATAGACACCTATAGAACTCTACATCCAAAAGCAACAGGATACACATTCCTCTCAAGTGCACATGGAACATGCTCCATAATAGGCCACATACAAGGCCACAAAAAGAGCCTCAGTAAATTCCAAAAGATTGAAATTCTACCAAACAACTTTTCAGAGCACAAAAGTATAAAACTAGAAATAAATTTTGCAGAGAAAGCAAAAGGCTCACAAACACATGGAGGCTTAACAACATGCTCCTAAATAATCAATGGATCAATAACCAAATTAAAATGGAGATCCAGCAATATATGAAAACAAATGACAACAACAACACATAGCCCCAACTACTGTGGGACACAGCAAAAGCAGTCTTAAGAGGAAAGTATATAGCAATCCAGGCTTATTTAAAGAAGGAGGAAAAATCCCAAATGAATAGTCTATGTCACAATTACTGAAATTGGAAAAAGAACAAATGAGGCATAAGGTCAGCAGATGGAGGGACATAATAAAGATCAGAGAAGAAATAAATAAAATTGAGAAGAGTAAAACAATAGAAAAAAATCAATGAAACCAAGAGCTAGTTCTTAGAGAGAATAAACAAAATATTTAAACCTCTAGGCAGGTTTATTAAGAGAAAAAGAAAATCAACACACATCAACAGAATCAGAAACGAGAAAGGAAAAATCACGATGGACCCCACAGAAATACCAAGAATTATTAGAGAATACTATGAAAACCTATATGCTAACAAGCTGGCAATCCTAGGAGAAATGGTCAACTTCCTAGAAAAACACAACCTTCCAAGACTGACCCAGAAAGAAACAGAAAATCTTAACAGACCAATAACCAGCAATGAAATTGAAGCGGTAATCAAAAAACTACCCAAGAACAAAACACCCGGGCCAGATGGATTTACCTTGGAATTTTATCAGACATACAGAGAAGACATAATACCCATTCTCCTTAAAGTTTTCCAAAAAATAGAAGAGGAGGGAATACTCCCAAACTCATTCTATGAAGCCAACATCACCCTAACACCAAAACCAGGCAAAGACCCCACCAAAAAAAGAAAACTACAGACCAATATCCCTGATGAACATAGATGCAAAAATGCTCAACAAAATATTAGCAAACCAAATTAAAAAATATATCAAAAGGATCATACACCATGACCAAGTGGAATTCATCTCAGGGGTGCATGAATGGTACATTTGAAAATCCATCAAGATCATCCACCACATCAACAAAAAGAAGGACAAAAACCACATGATCATCTCCATAGATGCTGAAAATGCATTTGACAAAATTCAACATCCATGCATAATAAAAATTCTCAACAAAATGGGCATAGAGGGCAAGTACCTCAACATAGTAAAGGCCATATATGAGAAACGCACAGCTAACATCATACTGAACAGCGAGAAGCTGAAAGCTTTCCCCTGAAATCCGGAACAAGACAGCGATGCCCACTCTCCCCACTGTTATTCAACATAGTACTGGAGGTCCTAGCCATGGCAATCAGACAAAACAAATAAATACAAGGAATCCAGATTGGTAAAGAAGAAGTTAAACTGTCAGTATTTGCAGATGACATGGTATTGTACATAAAAAACCCTAAAGACTCCACTCCAAAACTACTAGAACTAATATTGGAATTCAGCAAAGTTGCAGGATACAAAATTAACAGACAGAAATCTGTAGCTTTCCTATATACTAACAATGAACTAACAGAGAAATCAGAAAAACAATTCCATTCACAATTGCATCAAAATAATAAACCTAGGAATAAACCTAACCAAGGAAGTGAAAGACCTATACCCTGAAAACTACAAGATACTCTTAGGAGAAATTAAAGAGGTCACTAACAAATGGAAACTCATCCCATGCTCCTGGCTAGGAAGAATTAATATCGTCAAAATGGCCACCCTGCCCAAAGCAATATAGAGATTCGATGCAATCCCTATCAAATTACCGACAGCATTCTTCAATGAACTGGAACAAGTAGTTCAAAAATTCATATGGAACAGTCAAAGACCCCGAATACCCAACGGAATCCTGAGAAGGAAGAATAAAGTGGGGGGGACCTCGCTCCCCAACTTCAAGCTCTACTACAAAGCCACATTAATCACGGCACTTCATATTTTAGGCCAAAATTCATCTGAAAGCTTGGATCAGGAAATTGTTCCTTTGCACAAAGTAGAAACTGTGTTTGAACTGAAAGGAGTTGCTTTGTTCTGCACACAGTTCCTATACACATGAGATTCAAATCCCCTGCCTGTCACATCTTGACATCCTGTCCTTTGCCACCTTCTGACTATGTTGTAGTTAGTCTGAAGGTCTTCCTGCGCCCTGAAAGCACATTTTCCCAGGCCTTGGTGCCTTCCCACCTGTTTCCTCCTTTACTGGGCACAGTCCACCTTCTTGCCAGGTTTCACCGGCGGCCTCCCCACCTGCAGGTGGTGCACCTTGGCCACCTGGGTGCCCGAGAGGGGACCACACTGGGCGCTGCTATAATATCCAGAGCTGAGCGCTCTTACATTCCTCACTATCTGCCTGGGAACACCAAGTATTAGTTGTTCCAGTAATTTAATGAATCTCCATAGGAACCTTGCGTTATAAAATTAGCATCTTGACTTCATTAAAAATTCCCATTGAGTGTGTTAATAAGAACAATTCAGCATTATCTCTGTTCACTATGTAGAGGTGAGCTGTTTTAAATAAGGCTTTTTGTGAGTTTGTCTTTTCTTCTGTATTTTTATTTTTGAAAAAAGGTAAGAGCTGTAGCTAAGAGGGACTGTCTCCCCAAGTTTTAACAAATTGAAATGTTGGGCATGGGGCATTAGATTTCCCAAAGTATAAACACTGATGTCATGTATCTCTCTGAATAGTTCTCAGTGAATGAGTACTGAGTTTGGACTTTGGTTCAAGATAGAGAGTTAATGAAACCTGAGGCAAGGGATCTTTTTAATAAACTAAGATAGTCTCAATTTATGTGTAAATCAATCTAGTCTGGAAGGGTGATACTAACGGTTGATTACCTTGCTTTGTGTATGTTGTGTCTGTTTGTAGGCTCAAGCATTAATTATTGTGGTCTTAGAAGTCTCAGTTTTTTTCTGCCTTGGGAATCATGGGATATTAAAAGGACCTCCTCAGAGGGCACATTTCTGGCAATTCTAGGACAGTGAACTAGGGCGAGATTTCTCAGGTGTATGCTTAATTTGTTTTTATTCTGATTGGTCTTTTGGTCCCTATTATAAATTTGGTAAAGAAGGGAGCAGTACATGTAAGAAAACAACTATTTCACTCCACATTTAGTCCCAGGGATGTCTGGAGTGGCCATCAGGTCAGGCTGGTCACGCAAACACCTCAGAGCTGATGTAATTGCTGCACATTTCTCTGCCTTTTCTTCTGGACTGGACACTTGTTGAGGAGGGGGACTCTGTCTTATGAATGTTCCTATTTCTGGAAGCTGGCACAGTGCCAGTGCATGTCTGATGCCCAGTGTGGACGATGGAAGGGGTGAAGAAATGCCGTGCTGAGATAGCATGTGCCTCAGATAGAGTGGGAGCTTGAAGAAGTATTAATTCCTGGCAAAGGAGAAAAATGGAAGAAAGAGAAGAAAAAAATAGGGATGCAGGGTAGTGAAAGAGAACCAGCCCAGGGGAAGAAAATCTTGCAGTGTCCATTGAACGCGCTGAGTAAACTTGGGAAAGCCTCTTAATTCTTCTTGGTTTCTAATTCCCATCTAGAAACCAGGGAGATCATTTAACATGACCTCCAGAACCCCATTTTCCTCTAAGAATTATGAGTTATGAAATGCCAAATAATTGATATGGCTGACCATCTATTTCACTAACATGTATAAAAAATGCCCAAATATACCCAAAGAATTATTAAGCTTTTAAGATTATCTGCCAAAGTTCAATTGATTGATTTTTTTCTATCCACCAAATATTCAATCAGGGCCTATTTTCTGAAGATACAGAGGATAGTTAACAGTTTCTTTCCCCAAGAGTATGGTGAGAAGAGGTGGTCAAGCTAGAAACAAGTGCTTTGGAGCACCCAAATGCTGACATGAGCAATGCCCTTAGTGTTAAGGGATCATGGGAAGAAGCAGCTAACTCTGGAGAAACAATAGACCAGGTAACTAAATTTGAACAGTTAGAGGTTTTGTCAATAAGGGTCCCAGCACATGCAAAGACTGAAAAGGCACAGCTTTGTCACTGAAGAGCAAACACTTGGTTCCCCAGGACTGGGGAGGCAGACTGCCAGTGAGGGAGATGCAGGAGATGAGGCAAATAAGGCTGACCAGAGGCAAATTGACTGACTGCCCTGTGAAGGTCAAGGTCATATGCACTATGCTGAGGAATTTGCACTTTATTGTGATTAATTGAGAGCACTTTAAGGGTTCACAAGAAAGTTGACAAAATTTTATTTGCATTTCAGTATTCATATTGTATATTAATAATAATGTCTGTGAAGTAGCGAATTTTTACATCACACTAGATGCCTGTTTTGAAATCCCCTGGATGCTTGCTCAAATGCATGTTTCCAAGTTTGAATTGAACCCTATAAAATCAGCATTTCTGTGGGTTTGGCTTAGACACCCGCATTTAAAAAACAACAAACCCTCTTACAACCTCCTCAACGTAAATAGTAGGAACTACCCAGTAAGTGAGTGGAGACAAAGTGGCAGGGAGGTCAGAAGAGCACAGAGTTTGAAGTCAGATCAACATTAATCTCAGCTCTGTCACTTAGTAGCTGTCTCATCTTAGCCAGGTTACATAGCATCTCTGAGGCTGAGGTTTCTCTTTCTATAAATGGGCTTAAATACCTGCCTCACAGAGTTCGGGTCAAGTACAACTGAGATAACATGTCGAACACCTAATGTGGTTAGAGGCATGTTGGAATCACCAGGAGAGGTTATTCAAGCCCTGTGCTCCCTAAGGTTCTGGCATGGGGTATACAGGACTCAAGAAACCCCCCAGATGATTTTGATTAGGAACCAGTAGGAATCACATAGCATATGTTAGCTCTCTGCCCCCTAAGGCAGCTATAGTGGAAATATAAGAAGAGGATACATTTAAGAGATTTTTAGAAGAGGGAATATGCAGGATGTGAAGGAATTGCCTATGTGAGCCTTTAGTTTTTAATTTGGGAGGTTTGTGGCACCTAGACAGAGCTGGAGGACCTGTTCTGCTTTGAACATGGTGGCATTTTGGCCCACCTAAGTGGGGATGTCTAGAAGCTAGTGCCCACTAGGGAACAAGGGTCTCAGGAAGAAGGGGGGATGGTGATAAGGGGTGGGCTGTCAGTGGGTGGCTGAAAAGCACGTGGTCACCCAGAAATGGGACAGAGAATAAAAAGAGGCCTCATACCTCACCTCCATGTCTACATCGTTTTAAAGGGTTGCAGAAAAAAAAGTCAAATGAACAAAATTGAAGAGAAATGGGAGTAGGAAGAGAGACAGCAGGTTTTATTTTAGAAGTACACAGTACAGAGCTTGGCAAATGCCATGTTGAAATAAGGTAAGACTGAAAGTTTCTCTAAGGGGGAGTCCTCTCTTACCAATGGTGGGCACTCAAGTCATAGTAAGTGGTCACAGGTGGGTCGTGTAGAACGTTGGTGAAAGGGAAAGGGGATAGATTAAAGAAAAAAGAGGGGATGCTAACTCAACAGTGCAAGTAGGTTTATTGCTGAACCTGAGAGGGCCCCCTCAGTCTTGGCCAGCAGAACAAAGAAAAGAGGTCTCCAACATGTTAAGAGGCTTTTTATGGCCAGGGCTTTGGGCTGGCTTTTGAGGGGAGGGGTCAGGGAAAAGGTGGGCTTAGGGCTTGCTGATGTGTCCTCTGGGGAATGTTTAGCCTCGGTAAGATGACACCTAGGTCTCTCTGAGATGGTGGGTGGGGCTTATTCGAAAGGTGGTACTCGGGTTCTATCACTTGGTATCTTGGGCTTTATACTCGTACCTGAATACTCCATGAAGCCTTAGGGCCAGAAACTGGCTGCTTGTTGCTCCTTGAGAAGGAAAAATACCTCAAGCACGTCTTGTTCTCAAGAACTATTTTATACAAAGAGGTGATGTCATAATCTAGAGAAATCTGTGTCCTCTGGAGACTCAAAATGATAGTTTTTAGTACAAAAACAACAGCCACTCCTAATGGTTTCCTCTGTAGTTGGTCACGAGTAATTGGCTATCCGGTTACATCCTTGATAGAGTAAGAATATTTTGAGATAAATAAATTCGCATTAGAAAAGTTAAAATTCCAAGTGTGCTGAGCTCCACACAGCAGCTCATAATAATAATAGTGCATGCTAACTCTTCTTTGTACCTTAAGGATGATGGTCCTTTTGCCTCATGTATAAATTTGAAATGTGTAGTTCTGATGTTACTATTCCCTGTCTTAAGTTTTATTATTCTGAGTTAACGCCATTAACATGCTGAGAGATTGTTAGAACATTGTGCAGTTCAAATGCTAATACAAAGAATTACAGCTCACTATATTGCAAGTTTGAAACACTAGATAACAAAGAAACCTAATTTATATTGTTAAAAGATTATTTGATTCACTCACTTATTTACTTAAAATATTGATACCTATTAATTGAATGAACTATGCACATATTTTTTAAAAACAAAGATGGAAAGATATCTAATAACTAAAAAAGAATATAAGCAAATGCTAGTTTTTTTTAATGATAACAAAGTTTCAAATAGAGAATGGGCTGTACTTTTTAGTTGTTTTTCTCTCCCAAGCCAGAAGAAATGGGGAAGGATCTAATGTTAAATTAACATTGGTGTATGCCAGGGATTTTAAATAATATGTTTTCATGCTTTGATTAGGCTGAGAGAGTTCAAGAATATCCACACACAACCAGGGGATTAGATGCCACGCTGGGAATTCAGTCCCCACCGTTAGGACTGCAATACCACCTCCTGTTCCACCCAAGGGAAGAACGGTTTTGAGCTAACATACTCTTACCTTTAGTTTGAAAACACTTACCAGATAGTTTTGACTTTGAGAAACCAGTAAAAGTCTTTTCCAGCAAACACTTTTGAAAAAGAAAGGCATGAGCAATATAAATAATTTGATTTCTCATAAAAAATGCTATGTGATTACAACGTAATTAAGACTTTCTGCCTTATAATCTGCTCTCAGAGTAATTATGAAAGAGCTCCCAGTAAGTTCTGAGAGCTACGGCACTGGCAGATACTGGGGCACCTCCCCAAAGTGTAGATGTGTATTCTGCGGTTTGGTCTCTCTCTTGCTGTGGTTACTCCCAAACACAAAGCTCTTGAGTCCTGGTGTGAGAAAATGTGTAAACTACAGCAAATGGTAGAGGGGGGTAGGGGGCCCGGTTTGCCAAGAACCAAAGTCCATGCTTGCCAAGCAGCATAAAAAGATTCAAAATGACCCTCCTTAACCCCCCACCTGCCCCGTGGATCCCTGCGTCCCCATAAGAGCAAGTTCGTGTGTAAACGACATTAATTTAGAATGTAGAGAAGTTTGGAAGATAATAAGCTAGAGTTTCTGCTGTTTTATAGAGAGTTTTTAGGAAGACTTTTTAGATGTGTAGGAAACTTCTAGCTTTATGCTCAGTAAGTGTTTCACAGCACTAAGTATGCACTCTGCAAATTCACTTATTTTGTTTTTAGCAAAGCATAATTTGAATCTCTTTGACTTAGCATTTTAGCTTTTAGCTTAGCTAAGCTTAAAGAGCATTAGCTTTTTTAATGGAAATGTACTGCTTTTGATCATTACAATGAAGCCATCTTTCTTTTTATACACTTTATCTGACATTATCTAGATTTATTCCCACATCGTTGATTGCATCTACAGCTATTGCTTTATTGGGGGCAGTGGTGAAACTGACATTGGTCAGGTTACCTTTTTCTGTCAAATTTTATTTTTTACTTTATGCATCTGGTGAAGATAATGATTTTAATGCTTGAGTGCAAAGATCTGACTCTGCAGGGAGGTACTTACTCTCTGTTGAAAATACAAGGATTTCACAGGACCCCACCTCAGCACATCGCCTTTGTCAACTTTACTTCTTTGTCCTCTATGGCTTTTCTGCTCCCTCCCCGCCTTCCATAATCATCTCTGACCATCTGAGAAGCCTCTGATCTTTTGTGCAGCATCCATTTAAATATTTTAATACTAGAAGAGTGGAAACCTTGTAAAAATGTAAATTTTTTTCTACTGTTACACTGGGAGCAAAAATAAACATTGTAATGCGCTTTCCTGCTGAGTAAGGATTTTAGAAGTTTACAGGCTTGTGTGCAGAATTGTGAATGGGCTCAGCAGCACCCACACACTTGGAAGGACTTAGGCAAGGCTGCAGGTGCTGTCAGAGGGGGCCAGAGCAAAATGCATGTGCCAGTGATCATCCAGATAACCCTTGGAGAAGGTCAGGGAGACACGTTTACCCTTCCAGGCAGGGGCAGCCCGCCGAGCCTGCATTGTCACAGCAAGTCTGGGAACTTAAAGACGTGCCATTAGCCTTGGGATGGCAGATTCCGGTGGATAAGCCAAGGAAGGTGACTCTCAGATGCCACCTATGGAAACTACTCAATTGAAGGCAGGGCCATAATGATAACTGAAGATAGCTATCAACCAGCTTCTGTTTTGCACGCTGCATATGCCTTTATATCTATGGGAAGTTGAAAGCCTGTAATCTTGTGATGGCACCAGTGTCACTGACAGCCAGCTGAAGTGTCTGTTCCTCCTCCCTCTGTTCAGTTTCCTCCTTTTTCCTCTGTTTTGTTTCCGTTCTCTTGAAGAGTAAAGCGTTTCTCTTTAGCACACAAAAGTGTTTCTGTTAATCCAAGTAATAATAACCATAAATAATTTACTGTAGTGTTACCAAATCTTTTACTTATTTAGCAGTTATTTATTGCATACTTGCCAAATGGCAGGGATGGATAGGCATTTTTCAGTGGGGACAGAGAAGGAGACACAGAGACAGGCCAGCCTTGGGGACTTGGGCTCTAGAGGGAGGATAGGCCCCTATGGTCATCCGGATACATAGCAATAGATGATAGATGACAGATAGATAAATGATAGATAGATAGATAGATAGATAGATAGATAGATAGATAGATAGATAGATAGATGTTAGAAAGTGATAAATGCTGTAGAAAGAAGGGAACATGCCGTGTGAAAGCGACTGGGATCAGGGAGGGAGGGTTTGGTGAGCAACTTGCTCAGGCAGCCCCCACAGATTAGGTGAACACTGGACAACGATTTGAAGGAGGTGGATATCAGGGGCAGAGGGTTCCAGGTGGCAGGAAAGGGCAGGAGCATGCCTGGCATGTTTGAGTAGTAATAGTGGGACAGTGTGGTCAGAGCAGAGTGAACAAACCTGGCCGCTAAAGGAGATCATTTTCATGAGTGGGTGGGAGAGCCTGACACATAATCAAAGCCGGGGTTCCAAAGGCATGAAAACTTCACCCCACTCCCACCCAGCAGAGGTGTAGACACTTTCTAAAGTAACCAGATGCTCTGTTGTTCTTTCAGGTGGTTTGTGGCATCTCTGTGACATTGGCACTTGTTATGACAATGTCTGTGTTCTGTGGCTCTAGTAACATTTTGCATTTTATAATCTCACTGATAATTTGAAGAGCAAAGAGTCTTTCTGGCTGTTAACCACAGTGAGGTTTTACAGTTAAGAAAGAGAACCCCTAAATGGTTGATTGTGGAATATTTGTCCTACTCCAAGTAGTTTGCAGCTAGATCAGTTTGCGAATCTCTGATGAGAGGGAGTTTTTCCTGCAGCCTTTTGTCAGCCCTTTAGGCAGTGGTTCTAACTTAGCTGCAAACTAGAACCATCTGGAGAACTTTAAAAAAAAAAAAATACTGCTACCCAGGCCCCACCCCAAACCACTTAAATCCCAGTTATTTTATTTTAAGCTTTCCAGATGGGTCTAATGGGCCACCAGGGACAAGAACTCCTGCTCAAGTGACCTGCCTTAAAATGATCACCAAGTTCCTATAGGTTGGTGCCAAGTCTGTTTGTGTCTTATGATACACTGGCTTCTGCCTCTTGATGTGATCCTGCGTCCCAGGGTCAGGCAGCCTTGAAAAGTTTCTTTCTGCACCTCTTCTCAGTCCTCTCACCCCAGCCGAACTTATAACTGGCTCACAGACTTCAGGTTCTGAGCCAGGGCTGGTTCATGACCGAGCCCTCATCCACTGTGGCATCCTTGACAGGTTCTCTGCTTGGGTGACAGCTCTGGGAAGTCATAGCAGGGGTTGCTGAAAGAGGAGCTGGCCATTGACACCCCCTTGCCTGGAGGTCTGGCCAGCTCCACCCAGCCACCTCCACCACTTCCTTCCCATAGTTAAATTTAGGACTTCCGTCTTCATCAGCAGGTTTGTGTATAAGTGTGTCTTTAAAATGTGCTTCAAAATTGTCCTCAAGTTAGATGTTAGAGCTTTACTTTGTGTTGCACTGTTCAGCATGAACCCACAATTGCATTTAAAATAAAAAATGATCACCTACAATGTAATATACCATAAATAAATGGTATATTAAATTTTTTGTACTTACAGTTTAAATAAAAACATCCATACAGATCAGTGTGTGCATATATGTTTGTATATGCATACATATATACACACTTATATATGCATTAGTGTGTATTTATCTTACTGCATTAATTATTATAATCACTATAGGTAGAACCTGTGTAAGGTCACTTGAACTTGCTTGAGAAATACTCTTTTTATTGGGTGGAAAGGGATGTTAAAATGATGTTATATTGCAGTTGCAGGATAGTTTTCCTTGGTGAAATAAAAAGTAGGTTGTCCCACGGTTATTTGTCTTTAATATTACTGGTGCACAATATGAGAAAACTTAGTAACTCCAAGTGAGGGCTGGAAACTCCTATAATTCAGGAAGGTTTCTCCAAAGCCCCTCCAACCCTCCTTGGTTCAGGCTCAAGGCCGGTCTCCAGGCTCCCAGAGGATTCGGCTCCACATGACAGATTCATGTCCACTTTTGTCCCCACCCATGTTGCAAGCCTAGCGTGATTTTACTTCTTAATCTCTCCTAACTCTGTGCTGAAAAACATTACTTTTCTCTGTCCTTCCCTTTTTTCTTTTTGACACCTATTTTCCCATGTTCTAATGAAACCCAACATTCCCATTATTTAAAAAAAACAACTCTTTTTTTCTTTATAAGAACATTTAAGGTTTCCTATGGCAGGCATCCCACCAGCCCACTTGGGGGATCAATAAGGTACAAAGTTTGTTTCATGTAAAGTAAAATTCAAAATTAAACAACTTGCCTAGAAAAGCATGCAAGCCATCTGAAGGTGGAGGCCTCTTTCTTTCAGCCCCTCAGCACACTTGCTTGGGAACTGGCCTATGAGTACCCAGGTCCTGGCAGTGCCTGCTGGCAACATCTGGCAGGTGTGGCAGCAGAGGAGTCTGAAAAACAGCAAACCAAAGTTCTTCTCCCCCTAAAGGAACACTGTGGGTGGGACTCAGGGTCCCAGTGCAGTAAAAGCACACACTCCCCGTGAATCACCTCTCTGACCTCTTTTTCCCCTGGGCAAAGGAGTGTGGTTGAACCCAGACTACCTTGGCAGGACCCTTTCTTTGCTCACACTTGCCTTCACAGACCCAGGACACCTCCTTTCATCCCAGATAGTGCCACTCTAACATCCTTTTTTTCTTCTTCTTAGGCAAAACACTTTTCAAGAATATTCCACTGTCCCAATTCCAAAGCCCCTCTTTCAGGCTGCAGATAAAAGCACCAGTAAAGCGAGCTGTTTTCTATTTCTCTGAGTAGGTCCATGGGACCTCATTCCCATCAACAATACTGTGTCAGAGGCATTGAGAAACAGGTGCAAAGTGACTTGTCACTGGTTCCCCCATCAAAAGCGGTGGCATAGCCATCAAGTGGACAGGCTCTTAGGCCTTATTCTCTCCATGGTACATTTCTTGGCTAGTATTCGTGATGAAACTTTTCTCAGCAACATCCCATGATTGCCCCAGAATAGAGAAAAGAGTTTATTTTGAACATGGAACATGGCCAAGTGTTGTTTTTATGAAATGAGATTCTTAGCTGTGGACTTTTTTTTTTAACTAACTTGTGACCTAGTTCATAAGATTATCACCAGAGGCAGAGCTAACAATGTGGTTATTGCTTTGCAAGGTGGAAAAATGAACAAGACATGCAAATTTTAAAAGAAAATCACTCTGAGATGCGATAGCTGACTTTGATTGAAGCTACTTTTTGTAATTGTTAGAATAAGAAGAGATGGAGGATGGCTTACATTTTTCTGGAAAATAATTGTGGACAAATTTTTTAATATTTCCCAACTATAAGTTCTCTATGAGAATAGTTTAAACCTTGTATGTTACATCATTGTTAATAATAGTAGTATTTGTAACCGGAGATAAATATGAGTCAAAATGAGAAAAACTAAAGTTGAGAAGAAGCTTAGACATCATCTCATCCAAGAGCCTCCCAGTACAGGAGACCTTTCTCAGCCTTGACTGAAAGCCAGGAATGTTTGATCATCTCTAGTAACATGAGCACGCTATTTCCTGAGGCAGCCAACTCCACTGTTACACATCTCTGTTATAAATTATATTGAAAACAAAATGGCATCAGAGGCACTGATTTTAAGTGTGCTAAATGCTTAAAATATAGTGGAATGAGAATTGGTATTATATCCATTATGTAATTTACTTCTCACATCAGTCCTATAGAGAATCGTTTTTTCCACCTTTCTACACATAAGGAAATAGGCATAGAGGAGTTAAGGAATTTACCAAGATAATCCTGGCAGAAAGTGACTGAAACAGGCCTCTGTGACTTCAGAACCCAAGCTCTTAGCCACTGGCTGGCCTTTTTCCCTCAGTCCTTTTAGGTATATGTTAAATTCCTACTTCCAAAGAAGAATGAGGCTCACTTGTCAGAGAAATTTTCCCAGAGTAAGTGAAATCCTACAACTCTCTGATCCTAAGCCTATGATTTATGCCAGTGTAATTCAACATGAAAGCAGCAGAGAGAATAAAACAGTTAAATGATACATGCAATAAATTGTCAGTACAGCTGGTATTGAGGATCTGAGTGTCTTGGTGCCTACTAGAACTGTGTTGTTTCAGTATTAGAAGTATCAAATCCCAGAGCCACAAGGTGTATTGAAGACTCCACATGCTCAATATGTGAACAAGCCTGAAGGAAGAACTATATTTTTTTATCTGTATTTCCCCAACATCTAGCACAGTTCTTGACCCATGGTAGGCACTCAGTGAATGTTGTTGAGTCACTAAATACCTCTACCAAGGAACTTACAATTAATCAGACAATTGTCTTTTCTAATATTATTTATTGATATAAGTTCCATCTATTTCCAAAAGGAGTTTAAGGGGTTATCCTTTACAATGTCATTTTTATTTGACTCATTTGGTTTTAACTAATAAAGTTGAGTTTTAACTAACTAGTTTTACCTTATAGACTTTCATTTTCTCTGTAAGAACACCATGGCAATATAGAGCCCCAGCTGCAGGGGTTGAAAGTCTGACTGTGAGCAGGCAAAACCATCATCCCTGGGGTTTTTGGTCATCCAGAGCAGTCATTGGCAAGGCATATGATTATTAGTATATGCAAATCCTCAAGTAGGTAACTGGTCGACCAAAGACATGTGGCATGATAAAGAAAATCCACAGCTCTTCTATGTGTTATTGTGGGTTTCAGTTAATTTACAGAAATTATGATGCATTTCTGCAAAAGAGTGTCAATGTTTTGATTTATTTAATTATTAGATTTTAAAATGTGTTTTTGTGTCTGTTGGCATGCAATAGGGGCTAACAAAGTTACTCTCCCAATGTAGAAAAAAAGTTTGTGATCAGAGATAAATAAGTATAACAATGACAATTAGGAACCTTCTGTGTAAGGGAGCCACAAGATCAATCTGTAAATACATCCAAACATCCAGAACTTCAATCGTAGTGATCTGGATATACTTTCAGCAAAGTAGAGCTGTTATATGATTCAAATTTCCAATAGGGAATTCTATCTTTTTTTGAGGAAAAATAAGGAAAGCAATAAGAAGGGAGTCAATCTGCAGTGAAAACAGAAGAAAGGGCACAAAGACAAGTCTGGTGTGGAGGAAAGGGATTTTTGTCAAGGGAACTAGAGCCCTCTTTGGCAAGTTAGTGCCTGTAGTGGATGAGATGATTCAAGCTATATTAGATGAGAGACATTTCTGAAGACTAACAATTTCTCCCATTTATTGGCTGCATTCTTACATAAGATGTTAACTCTGAGCTTCTGTGCACCTTGTCACCAGTAAGGATGTATGCTAGCTAGTATGCCTGTTCATTCCGGACTATAGAAGATTAATATGAGGTCATCTGACTTGTATCTCTTTGAGCTTGGGTAATGTAGTATCAGATTGGAAAGCATTCCAATTTCAGTGTGCTGACCAAATCAGGTTTCTGGGTTGCAAATCTAAAAATCCAGTCTCTGAGATGGTGAATTCACGAGGTATGCCTGGATAGTCAATTGACCTCTGAGGTAGGAGTTTCCTTAGAGCAGGAGCAGGAACCTAGGCCAAAAGGCTAATGTTCCTGTTCTCTTGCTTGTTGCTTCTTGAGCACCAGGTGATCACTAATTCTATGAAATATGCTTTTGATATTTGTCTCGGACAATTTCTATAAGTTATGGCCATCACTGTCATCTCCTTCCCCCAGGCTATATTATCCCAACATGTTCTCAAAGATATCTTTGCAACTCATGGGCTTGTAGTGTCTTCCCAGCACAAGACCAGTGAAGCATGTTATCTAGAAAGATAGCTAAAGTCTTCTGCAAAAGTTATTGTGTCTGTTCCTCAAAATGGCAGATAGGAAAAAGTAAAGGAAGATTGATTACCTGATTGAAAATATAGAAGAACCAGTTTCAGTATTTGGCCAAACTGTGGGAAATGAGGGAGCCAAACAAGGGGCATGTGTTAATATACAGAGTTTCAAAGAGAAAAAATGGTGACTTTACTCTTCTGTCTATTATGCATGAGTGTGTTAAAATTAAGCCTGATCAGACCTATATTAAAAATGAAAGTTTGTCTATATGTGCCTTCTCACATTGCCACTAGAAAAACTTCTTTAAACCTGTGGACAGGTAATGGGAATGCAATCTTCTCTTAAAAGTTGTGAATAAGCATGGCTTAGAAAACCTAAAACATGAGAGCAAAACTCTGCTTCAGATATTCAATAACATCTTCCCTTTATGGATAATGAATACCAAATAACACTGTAGAGGAAATTGGGCATAGATTAGGCAACTAGTATTTGTGGGAGTACTAGAGGTGCTTTGTGTAAAGCACAATTTAGGTAGCACTCTGCCACTCACACTAAAGTCTCCCAGTAACAGAGATAAGACGAAGATGATAATGGTCAAAATTTATTGAACTTTTACTATATGCAGAGTTTTTTACTAAATATTTTAGTATATTATCTCATTTAATCATCTCAACAACACTTTGAAGTAGGTACTATAAGAACTGAAGCTTAAGGAATTATGTAATGAGGATATCTGCCATCTTGCTGAAGACTGGGAAATGCCAGGTCTTCCAGTTGCCATAGGAAAGTCCCATGGAAACATTAAATAAACAATTAGAGAATGGCTAAAATAATTTTATAAGCACTCTAAGAAATCAAAGATCTACATCAACCCAGTGAATGCCCAATCAAGAATATCCACATTCAGAACACTAGGAAATTTTGTGGTGTTTTTAACTCAGTTTTGTCCTTCCCTTTCCCTGGCATGGCATGGTGTAGTTTAGGGGGAGTGATAGCCAAGTTTCCAGTTCCCTTACGTGAACCAGAGAGAGCAGAGTGGACTGAATTTGCAATGTTCTAATCTGTCTGAGGGCTGCCTAAGGGATTGGTCTCTGTGTTGTTTAACTACAAGTTCAGACAGCCAAAAGCAGTACAGCTCAGATCTCAGGCTAGAGGAAGCCACAGGAAGCAGCAAGCATGGCTCATGGAAACCACCAAGGGACTGCAGACCTGCAGACACCCTGGGGCAAGACATGATTGAAAAATACTATAGGATATCTAAGGCCCCAGGAATAAGCAGGGATGAGACTAGTAGGGAAATTGAGACTTTTGGAACCAGCCATGTATAAAGGAGAATCAGGAAAAATAGCATACATATGGGCCCAGGGAAAATACATGTCCAGAAAACACATGAGATAATATTAAGTCTGCACTCAAACTGATTAGTAAATGTCTTCCCTTGCCTGGAGTCTTCAAAGACTGAGAGAGGTAGATATTTTTTCAAATGTCCAATTTTCAACAAGATACCATAAGGCATGTAAAGAAATAGGACAACAGTGTCCTAAAAGGATCAAAGTACATTTTCAAAAACCATCCCTGAAGAAGCATTAGACTTACTGGACAAAGACATTAAAACAACTTTCCTAAGTATGCCCAAGAACTAAAGGGAATCAGAAAAATTATACATGAACAAAATGAAAATATCAGTAAGAAGATATAAATTATAAAATAGAACCAAACATAAATTCTGGATCTGAATAATACATTAAGTGATTTGAAAAGTTCACTAGAAGGGTTCCACATCATACTTGAGCAGGCAGAAGAAAGAATATTTGAACCTGAAGACAGGTCATTTGCAGTTATGAGTCTGAGAAGCAAAAAGAATGAAGACAGTGGACAGAACCCAAGGGACTTGTGGGACATCACCAAGTGGACCGATATGTGCATTATGGGAATCTGAGAGGGGGAAGAGAGAAAGAAAGGAGCAGAGAGATTATTTGAAACATAGTGGCTGAAAACATCCTTAATTTGAGATATGGATATACAAATACAAGATGCTTAATGAACTCCAAGTAGGATAAACTCAGAGACGCATCAAGAAACGTATTCAAACTGTTGAAAGCTAAAGAGAGAATCTCAAAAGCAACAAGAGAAAAGCCAACTTCTCATATAGAATGGATCCCCAAAAGGATTATCAGTGGATTTCTCAGCAGGAATTATGTAATTTGCCTGAAAATACAACTAAGAAATGGTAGACTTGAACATATGTCCATTAGTGCAAGGCTCATGTTCTTAATCAGTGATTGTCAACGTGTGGTCCTAGATCAGAGCACGTGCATCACCCAGAAAAGGCCTGAGAAACAAAATAAATCTTCAGAAACTGGTTAGACATGAAAATTCTCTGGCCTCACCCAGACCTCCTGAACCAGAAACCATGGAGGTGGGATGCAGCAATCTATCTTTTAATTAGGCCTCTAGATGTTTGAACTGCTCTTAACATTGTACTATAATGGATATGCTGCTTTTAAATGCTTGGGGGTTTTTTCTATCCTTCTTTTAAGGGAATTATATAGGACCACAATCCATTATCTGCAACTCTGAACACCAAAACTAAACTCTCCTTAATAGTTTGTGTTGGTGATATCTTGCCTAAACTAACAATTGTCTACTTGAGGTCCATATCCTGCTTTGTATGAATACATATATTCAGCATAAAGACATGAATATGTTTTAGTACAGGCTATTGCCTCATACTCTGCTCGGGGTGTTTTGTTTACAGTGAATATACTATACACACATGTGGCCCTAGGAATTTCATATAAAAGATTATGGATCAATTTGATGAGTAAAGAGCATTGGGCAGCAATTCTAGAAGCCTGAGTTCAAACGAGCCCCAGGTCTTCATTGACTGGCACTCCTACCTTGAAACGCAGTGAGATCTTTTCTCTGCCTTGGCTTCTTCCTTATTAAACTAAATATTGAAGTGGCAAATCTCACAGTCCCTTCCATCACTAACCCTTAGTGGGGGCTGTCTGTGGAGCATAGATTTATGGTATTTGCTGGATCCTTATATTTCAGTTGTATATTATTATTCTCTTTATACTAAGATGTTATCCACCTCCCTCCTTGTCTGGGTGCACAGAAACTAAGTATTCTGATCACATTTATTCATATGAATTAAAAAGGAAACATTTCCCCCTTAGAAACCCAGTCGTTATTGTTTGTGTTATGGAGGAGGCTAAGAAACAGATGTAACTTCTTTTGTTTTAAGGCAGTGTTCCTAACCACTAAATTCAGGAGGATTTGGTTTCATGAAGAATGCTGGGAAAGAAGTGGAAGATTCTCACTGGGCTTTCTGGGAAGATAGCCAAGAGTCAGGAGTCACATATGTCTATTCACCATTTGTAGAAGAAAGACTGTGAGACAGATGCCAAAATTACGGACTGTCTGCTCACAGCATGTGTGCTTAGGAAACATGAGACCAGGCTGACACTCTGCCTGCAATGGCAACTCTAATACTTGGCGACATCCTTCTATGGTTACTGCTATTGACTTATATCCCAATCACACTGGAATGCTTTTGGTTTAGAGCCCGTGCTGAGGGTGACGTTTTGCTGAAAAAACCAATCCTATAACTAAGTGGGCTTTGGCATTTAAGCATGGACACTAAAAAAAACTGTTGAGTGTGCTGTTATCCTGATTCAAATTTTGCATGGTACATTTTGCCTTTTACAATGACAAGATGTTCTCTTTGAGTTTCTTCAGGTAAAATACTTTTCCAAACTCTAAGAATACGAAAGAAAAATATTTATTCCACTTAGACAGGACCTTGTTCAAAATACCCATATTGAGCAATAATAAAAGCCTTGGAAATTTCCACTTTCAGCCTCAATTTTGCCCATAAATGATCGATTGAATTCCAATTAGAGAATTTTTCCCGTGGAGGGAAAAAAGGGGGAGGAGGTATTTTCAATGATAAAGTCTGAATTCTCCAAAAACAATCTACATGCTCCCTATAAGAAGTAACTTCTGCTTCTTGAGTGTATCCCTTTTCTCAGCTTCCATGTGCTAAGTGTTTTCTCTCCTCTCATGGAAATGCCACTGTTCCCTTGATTGCTCACAAGTTTTTACCCTTTTCTGTTCATGCCTTAGGCAAAATTTTATACCTTCTCTTCTCACCTGTCCCTTCCATTCTTCCTCCACACCCCAAATCCCAAAATAACAAATGCAGAAGGTACATGACATGTGCAAGCCTGGGAGTGGTGGCCAGCGTTCAGCCAGAGAGGAGGACAGGCATCCTTTTATTTTTCTAAACTTGAGTGACTAGGCTGTTATTATTTTCCTATAGGAAAAAGATTAGGCCTATCTTAAAAGGTTTTAAATCCTTTAAAAATGACTAATTGCATAAGTGACTCCCACTAGTTATAGCTTGGAGGCATTAATATGTTTAGAATTTAATGTTCTTTTTTCTCATTTGGCGTATTTTAAACTGGAAGCATGTTGCTGACTTTTAACTGGTTTCATTTTTATGAAAATTATTTCTGATACTATTTCTAATATATACACACACATTGAGACAATTTGTAACATTTTTAATGAATTTAAATACTTTTCCAAGTTTAAAAATGTGTAATCTAGAATCTTAACTCTGGAAGGTCCTTACGGAATACCAGCAGGACCCTCATTTTATAGGTGAGTAAAATTGTTTTCAAAGAAGTGACTTGAGTAGGAGACAGACTTGGGCCTAGAACTAAGCTCCTGTGAGTCCTTGTTCAGCATTCATTCCTTTTACTGAACTCTAATCTCCTATACAGATTCTAATTATATCTCATGAATTTTTAAACTTCCAAGATTAAAGAATTACAAGATTAAAGTCTTTCATAGACTAGTTGTAATGAGAGCAAATATAAATTAGAAGGTGATTGGAAGTGAATCAGAAGCCCAAATTTATAGCTTCTAGGATGCTACTTAAATTAAAAAGTTAATTATAATATGATTATGAATGAAAGGTTTATTGCTCATTATTTAAAATATTTACATACTAATAAGCAACTTCATAGAAAGTGCCTTGATGTTCATTTTTCTTGTCTATAATACCTAATAACTCTATCATACTTTATAATAGGGTTCATAAGTTTTAAAATGTATCAAACTTCATCAAGAGTTCAAGTAGAGAAATTATACCCCTCAGAGAATTGAGCTCTTTTTTTAAAGGATTTGTAACAGCTGCTGGAGAAAAAATTTGGCTAATTAATGTGGCCTTTTCAGGATTGAAAGTCCATCAATGTATGAATGGAGTATGGGCAATTATTGGTAGAGGTTAAGAATTATGTTTTGTTACATAGCAAAAGGAGAGCAAGGAGAAGCCCGGCCTGCCCGTGTTTATTGGTGTCCGTGCTCACACCGCGTCAGCAGCAATGCTGGGTGTGCACTTTGTACAGTCATGTGCACACACGAGAGAGGCCTCTGAGGGGGATGTGTTGAACGGGACAGATTTTGGTGCCAGACAGAATAAGATGGGAAACTGATTCTGCTACTAACCTGTGACTTTGGGCCTCTTACATCACACTGTTTCTCCAAGCCTCATGGTCTTCATCTTAAAAGTGGAAATACTAATAACTGTGCCGCGAGGTGTATGATCATTGTCTGCAATGTACTTTGCACATGTTCATACCCAATACATGTCAGCCATTGCTAACACTGTTGTTATCATTTTTGCTACTTTTCAGTCTATGGATATATTAGGGGGAAAAAACAACAGTGTTTCTCCTTTTCTATTCATAAAGAACATATGACACTCCTGGTCACCAAACATGGGAGGGTTTCCCCACACCAAGCCATTCATCGTGATACCAGCTGAGTGTCTACAATTTAACTCAATTCTGACACTGTCTGCCTGGAGAGAGTGTCAGATCCCATAGATTAAGGGCTCTGTTCCACAAGACTGCCTCCCACTTCAGATGCCAATTGCAATAGTAGGCCCCTGGATTACCCACAACTTCTGCCCAACTTAGCTACAAACTGGGGGTTCCCATGACCTTATATTTCATTATATTATTTGCTAAAGCATCTTACAGAACTCAGGGAAACACGTTTACCAGTTTGTCAAAGGATATGATAAAGGAGACAGATGAACAGCCAAATGAAGAGGCACATGGTGTGATGTCTGGGTGGGTCCTGAGCCCAAGAAATTCCATCCTGTGGTGTTGGGTTGGGTCCCTCTCCTGCTGTGAATGTGTTCACCCACCTGGAAGCTGTGCAAACCCATATTATTTGTATTTTGTGAAGGCTTCATCACATAGACATGATCATCATCATCTCCATTTTCAGCCCCTGTGCTCTCTCTGGAGAATGGGGCGTGGGGCTGAGAATTCCAAGCTTCTCATTACGGCCTGGTCTCTCTGGTGGCCAGCCCCCACCTGGAGGCCAACCAGAGTCATCTTATTAGAACAATAGTCACTCTTATCACCTAGGGAATTCTAATGATTTCAGGAGCCCTGTCAGGAACAAGGACAGAGACAATATATATTATTTCTGTTTTTTCACCATGGATAGATGGGTATTCATGTACATTTTTTCCAGGATTCATTTCTAATGTTCATGATTTTGCCCATTTCCTAATTTCACCCTATTCTAAGCTGAGTGGATAGCATCCTTTTGACAGTGAAAGATCAGTTATACAAACTAGATATTTATTCAGCTCCAAGGGAATGCAGGCTGTTAAAATAGTAAAACATAGGAGAATTTGGCTTAATATTCTGTGTCCAGACTCAATGTCACGTTTGGGTGGTGGGTACACATCTCAGCTTCCAAACTCAGATTTAAAGGAATGCCACAACCACCATGTCACTAAATCGGACACCAAATCCTCACTGGCCTGCCAAGCTGCTGGCTGGCAGGAATCCATTCTTAGCACCAACGACCACAGGATGTACACAGTCCCACAGCAGATCGTCCAGAGCCTCTCTGGGAATTTTTTTTTTTTTTATTGCATGTGGGTGCGTTTGTTTGGGGAACATGTTGAATTTTAATTTTGCACATTCTTCTCTTTGATGTAGAACAGAGCAAATGCTTATTTGTGCAAGAAGACAGGCAGGGTTACCTTCAGAGTAGCACCTGGAGTTTCCTTTTCAATGTCATTTTAAATCTCTTGCCAGGAATGAATAAGCCCTTGAATGAAACTGTGCCCTACAAACTGATTATGAGAAACAGCAAATAGCAGCTTAGACCAGAACCCATGAACTCCTTATTTCCTCCTCTGGGAAGCTTAGTGTGGTTTCTCATCAAAAATTAATAGAAAATGACAATTCCCATCCAGGGAGTGGATCTCTAGGTTTTATCAAATGACTTGAGCTTTACATGGCCTTCCTGTTTTTAGTCTGTTCCTAAAAAGAATTTGTGTGCACAGATATATGTGTGTTTTAACAAACTCACTTGCCCTTGGTAAATGATGGTTTTTTTTTTTATTGCATGTGGGTGCGTTTGTTTGGGGAACATGTTGAATTTTAATTTTGCACGTTCTTCTTTTTGATGTAGAGCAGAGCAAATGTTATTTGTGCAAGCAGACAGGCAGGGTTACCTTCAGAGTAGCCCTGGTCAGGGACCACCACTTTCCAGCACAGTTTTACAGTGTGGCCCTGATCCCTGCCAGAATGAGCCAGGTGCAGCCACAGGATGTTCTCTGAGAACCACAAGAAATTCCTTGAACATAAGCATGGGTCTGGATCACAGTCTGGCCCATCCTAATGACTCAATGTCACATTTGGGTGATGGGTACACATCTCAGCTTCCAAACTCAGATTTAAAGGAATGCCACGATCATGTCACTAAATCGGACACCAAATCCACACTGGCCTGCCAAGCTGATGGCTGACAGGAATCCATTCTTAGCACCAACTACCACAGGATGTACACAGTCCCACGGCAGATCGTCCAGAGCCCCTCTGGTAATGCATGTTTATCAATGCCGGTTACTGCTAGAATCCATGGGCACAGCCCTGTGTCCCTTCCATTCCTGGTACAGATCAAGGTGGAGCCCCAGGGCCTAGGGTCCAGCCTCCCTGGTGCAGCACATGACCTCTGACCACTGGAAATTTGCCATCCGCCTAGCAGGCCTGGGCCCAGTGGAGGGTCCTGTCCTGCTGGCAAGGGTCTCCACCTGTCATCATGGGCCTCTCCCCTCATATCCTTGTTGCTTCTCAGAGTCACTGCTCTATCCTCTACCCCTTGGCGACACACAGTGTCATACCTTCAACAGCTCAGGTATTTGGATAGCAAAATATAGAAAGGAAAGGCTTGTGGGCAACCTCTGCTTTTGGCCCTGAACTAAACCTCTCCTGAGGTCCTGACTTCCTCCAGATGAATCACCAAAGGAAATGCATACCTTCACAATTCGCATGTTTTGAAAGGACCATAGGAAGTAGTCAAGTTAGTGAATGTTTGTACAGGAAAAAGCAGCTGGTAACTATGGTCCACTTCGGGGCAGGAAACTAGAAGACAAAGCCACCACGAGTAAGGGCGGAATTTGACTTTACACTAGGGTCATCTGCTTTGTTTGAATTCTCTTAACCTGTGAATGTGATGCCTTGTAAAAAAGTTTTTCTGAATCTCGATGAAATAGATTAATATATTTAAGTCTCCATCACTGAAGTGGGTCTATGGCCCTAGACTATTGCAGTGGCCTTCTGCTCCATCTCCTGCTGTGGCTCCTCTGCCCCTGCATTCCCTTTCCCCACTAAAGTCATTATAAAACTGTCTCATCAACTTTAGCATCTCAACTCAGAAGAAGCTTAAACCATATTTAGACTGTGAAAAGACGCATTTGGAAAAACTATTTTAAACCTCTGGAAATGGCACGTGTTCTGCCAAACGATGCTGACCGCCCTTGTGGGACTCGAAATATAGCAGCCAAAATTGTCTGCTGTGCTGAGTGTCCACACTCTGCGGCCACCAGGCCCCCTGGAGAGGCTCATGATTTAAGATTGTGATTTACGACTGCTGTCCTCCAAATGGGCCACTTAGTTGACACTTTCCCTGCTTTTAAAAATCATTCTTTGGTTCTGGAAGATGTGTCCATTGTATACAACTTTCCTAAGCAAGAAGCTGCTGGGTTCCTATGGCCTTCCCAGCTGCTGTTTTCAAGGTTTATAAGTGTCATTGACTCACATAAAGAATTTACCCCAAATAAGATGGGAGGCTCTTCCATAGCCACCAGGCAGCTCCCCATTTAGCTGGTGTCAGTGGGGTGCACCTCAGTCTGACACAGCCCATGATGCAGAAAACAATTTGCCAAATGATGGGATTTATTAAAGTGGCCTCAAATTCTAAGAACTGCTGAGATGCAAGATAGAAGAGGAAGGAAGAGGAAAAAATTATATGTAGTCTTCCTTTCATGGAAAAACATTTACCACTAGCCCTGAGCAATGATAGAGCAAAGCTTAGCCTCTTTGTAGTTACCAGGTAAAATCTCATATTAAGACTGAATGACTCTTGTGTCTTTTTCTGGGGCTTTGTACTAGAAATAGCTAATGGTAAGTCTTCAATTATTAAAAACTTCATGATGCTTTAAATTGGAGATAAGTTGAATCCAAAAGGTGTGTGAGTCAAGAACTTATTTTGAAATAAATCCAGACATAAATCCTGAGTTAGACCACCATCCTGTACCTCCCACCAGGTAGCGTTCAGAGGTCCTAAGGCAAAATTTGAGATCATAAAGATTCATTCAGTGTATTTTGATTTTAGAGAATAGTATTTATCCATTTTTAAAATATTTTCAACCAAATTCGAAATGAAAATGATTTCCTGGGTAAATTCGAGTTAAGCAGAAAATAAAATTAGCTTCGTTTCCTAATTTGCCTTAAAGTGGTCAGTTGAATTCCATTCATCTGCAATCAGAGCTGGTAGCTTCCTGGAATGCTAGCCTGAGAGAAATCTTAAGGCCAAGGCCAGGCTCAGGAAGGAACATCGGGATTGATTATCGGTGCCTGGACTGGGCATGGAAGTGGGGAAGGGATTCATGCCTTTGTCATGCTAGCCACAACCTCTCTGTGAAGTAAGGAAGAGAACTGGGATTCGTGGGCCATCGGGTCAGGCATTGACTAGCAGCACTGCCTGCTGTGTGATCATTTGATCAACCTGTACTGTCCATTGCAGTGGTTCATCGTAGATTCTGACCTGGGGTCCCTAATCCCATCAAAATATTTCAGATAATTTAATATATTAGAATCCCAATTTATGTCCAGACTCTACTTCCAGGATCTGTGAGGGGGCTTGATAAATAGCCACCTTCTCCCCATATTGGCAGTGCTGACAAGGCATGGAGGCTGAGTGGTCACCTTTTGAGGAAGGCTACATTGGGAGATGTGGCTTCATGTGAGAACAGATGGTCTTCCGAATTGAACCACAGGATTTGGCAGGTTTGGCACCCAGCTAGAGCAAGTGTTGGATGAGGGCAAGCTTGGACATGAAGGGTTATCCAGGCAATACTGGTGGTGTGAGGCCATGGGTGGGAAAGTCCTCCTGAGTGGAGGAAGTTCGGAACGAAGCCTAATGTTCTTCCTCAATCTTCTAATCAGGTAATCCCCACCTCCTCCCCTGGGGCAGGGTGAGTGGAGGAGAATGGGCAGAAAGGCAACATTGTGTCATACTGCTGGAGCACCCTTGAACCTGAATATGAAATCAGGAATGGGGCAGAATTTCCCTCACTAGCACCCCTATGCCCATCTGCTTTACCTTATGAATATGTCCATGTCTTCACTTTCCTCCATCTGCAGGACTCACAACCTTGTTCAACCCCCCATTGTGTTTCACTGAAAACCTCTACTATCAAAGTGACTTCTAATCTGTCTTCTGCTTGACTTTTATCTCCCTGAAACTCTGTGGTTTTTATGGGTAAACCATCGGAGTCAAGATGATCCTTTGTAAAAGGCCAGTCAGATCATGTTCCACATATGCTTGAACCATTCCCTGCCCTCCCGTCACAATAGCATGTCTACATGTGCGCCTGTGTGCCTGTTGCAGTTCAGGACATGCCACCCCATAGGGCATCTTGGCACACCTGCCATTTTAAGCTGGGGGAGTTTGAGGATAGTAGTGCTGGATTTCAGCTCTGGAATCACTCTGGATTCAACAAGACCTGAAAATGACAACAGAGCATTGGGAAAAGAGCTCATACCCAGCTTTATTCTTGCTGTGACTTGTGAAACACTTATATTACATCCGCTGCATCTGCATGCAGCAAGCCTGCAATTCACAGTCCACCTGGAGTACTGGGTGGAGGTCTTTATGTAGCAACACAAGCAATAATGGCTCATTGCCAACACGTGTGTAAGCATTCACCTACACAGGCCAAATATTACATAAGCATGAAGGACTTTGCCCTTCCCCTGAAGCAGGTCATAAATCCGTGCCATGAGAGGTGCCTTCTCAGAGAAAAGGGACAGCCTTCTCTCCAAAGACAGAAGGACACACAGAAGAACCCCCAGGGCACTTCTTTTAACCTCATAGCTTTCATGTTATCATATGGTCCAACGACTGTCCACTCTTCGTCAAACCTAACATAGAAATGCTCAGGTTCAGCCATTTCTTTGGCTCTTCGTTTCCTTGCGAAGGCTCCTGTGTCATGTGAAATTTTATTTATACTAAATACATTTATATGCTTTATTCTTGTTAATCTGCCTTTTGTAGCAGGGTCCCAAGAATTGAGAAGGATAGAGGAAAAAGATATATTTCCCTTCCTACATAATCTAGCTATGCTCAGCACCTTTGACCTTCATTCTGCCCTTTTCACCTCACCTATTGGATTTCACCACACTGGCCTCCCAGCTGTTCTGCCCATGCTCCGGCCTCATTCCTGCCTGGCTTCTTTCTTTGCTGTTGGTCCTTTCTGCCCTGCTTACTGCTTCCCCAGTTTTTGCCTCTCAGCTCAGTGTTACAGCCTCAGAAAGGCCATTTCTGGCTGTCAGTGTAAGAAAAAGCAGCCCACCTCTGCATCTCCATTACTTCCTGCTGGTGATTTCCCTAATACACTCCATCTTTCTTGTGTCTGTTTGCTCACTTATGACCTGTGCCCACCCCACAGTGAATATAAGCCTCATGAAAGCAGAGCCTAGCCTGGTGTGCTTTACAGTACTTAGAACGGAGCTCATTGCGAATTTGGCTCTGTGTAAAGATCGGTTGAATGGAGGATGAATCCATGACCTGGAATTGTTGGACAGATTATGTCCTGAATTTTGATTCAAATAATATGGTTAAGCAGTGATTGCATCTTTTGTGAAAAACTGAATGTGAGAAAATAATTGCTACAGAAGGAGACTCTTGTTAGTCTACCTCATGTTTATTGTCATGGATATCATCCCCCTGTGGTTCATGAACCTGATTCATTGAAGGTATACTGAGCATGTGGGAAGGAAACTGCAGTGTGTTCTCTGTCTGGATGTTTTGCTTTGAAAGTTGGAAGAGGCAATGGAGCATAGTGACTAAGAGGATACTTCCAGGGCCTGGGTCTGGGCTCCATCATGGCTGTGCACCCCTGGACAATGATTTCAAATTCCTTGTGGCTCAGTTTCCTTATCCATAAAACGGGAATGGTAACAGTACCTACTTCGAGAATTATTGGTACTATGAATACAGTCATTAAATGTACTTAATACAATGCATGACACAAAAGCACTCAGTCAATTGTTCAATTAAAGTAGTAGTGGTAATAGTATAATTACTATTTTGCAAATTTCAAAGGGTATAAACTGCCTTGAATGCAAATCTGTTCTTCCATTAGACCTTGGACATTTTAACCGTTTTGCTTTCAATTCTCTGTCTTCCTACTGTGTGTCTTAGCTCTTTGAGGACAGTTTCGGTCTTTTCCTCACAAACTCCCTGCTTCTTTGTTCACATCTTGTATTGGTGAAATATCAAAGTCAGGTGCATTGAATTCCATCTTTTCATTCTTCTTTTGACTTCAACCTCTCTGAGCTTCTTTTTCCCCTCATAGTTTCTTCTTTTCTGGGCCAAGATCTGGAATTATGGACCCATGAAAAAGTGTGTCTTCCTGTCATTGTAAGTTTCATTGGCAGCATTGATGAACATGAGGGTGGACAGAGTGAAGAGGACCTGGGAAAGCTGTCCCCTCTTCTCTGGACAAGACTGGGATCTCAATCTAAGCTGAGCTTCCCTCCCAGGCAGCAGTCTTTACTGTTCAACATTATACCACTTTTTCCCTCCATAGAGCCTAAGTAAGCTGTGGCAAGCCTTCTAGGATAAGCCCTGGACCTAATCTAGTGTTGTGAAATGCACATGAGCTTGAAGGTACCTCAGTTTAAACACCAGCTCTGTAGCATTCTGTCTGGTTGGATGATACCTGGCACCTGGGAGCCTCACTTTCTTCATCTCCAAAACGCAGATAATACCTGTCTCATGGGACTGCTTGTTAATGATGATGTACAGTATCACTTGTGAAATTATTTTTAAACTGTAATGTGCAAACAAAGGATAATAGCTACAATTACACTGCTTCCTCTACTGCCATACTGCCTCTCTCCAGAAAGAAAACTATAGTGGTTCTTCACTTAATGCAATTATAGGTCTGAAATTAATGAGGCTTTTGTCTGAACTTTCTGGATTTCTGGAAACAGGGCTCTGCTATTGCCAACTTAAAACTCACCATTGTGCTGTCCACAGCTGTTGTCTTCTAAAGTCAATCTAAAGGTTCATGCAAATGAGACATCTATTGACATTAAATATGAAAGTATTCAAAAACTGAAAGAGACCTATCAAAAGGACACAGGAGACAATTTGCAGGAGCCTCTATGGGCAATGTATGCAGTAATTTGAATCATAATGAATAATGACAGAATAGGTTGTAACACTTTGAATTTTAAAAATGAATCCATGAGTACATACTCATTTCATAGAAATGAACATTTTTTTTGTAGATAATTATTTTTTATTGAAGGGTAGTTGACACACAGTATTACATTAGTTTCAGGTGTACAACACAGTGATTCAACATTTATATACATGATAATTCTAGGTACCAGCTATCACCATACCAAGTTGTTACAATGTTTTGACTATATTCCTTATGCTATACATTACATCCTGGTTACTTATTTATTTTACAATTGGAAGTGTGTACTTTTTTTGTGTGTGTGTGAGGGCATCTCTCCTATTTATTGATCAAATGGTTGTTAACAACAATCAAATTGTGTATAGGGGAGTCAATACTCAATGCACAATCATTAATCCACCCCAAGTCTAATTTTCATCAGTCTCCAATCTTCTGAAGCATAATGAACAAGTTCTTACATGGAGAACAAATTCTTACATAGTGAATAAGTTACATGGTGAACAGTACAAGGGCAGTCATCACAGAAACTTTCGGTTTTGATCATGCATTATGAACTATAAACAATCAGTTCAAATATGAATATTCGTTTGATTTTTTTTTTGAGAGGGCATCTCTAATATTTATTGATCAAATGGTTGTTAACAACAATAAAATTCAGTATAGGGGGGTCAATGCTCAATGTACAATCATTAATCCATCTCAAGCCTAATTCTCATTAGTCTCCAGTCTTCTGAAGCATAACGAACAAGTTCTTACATGGTGAACAAATTCTTACATAGTGAATAAATTCTTACATGGTGAACAGTACAAGGGCATTCATCACAGAAACTTTTGGTTTTGATCACGCATTATGACCTATAAACACTCAGGTCAAATATGAATATTCGTTTGATGTTTGTACTTGATTTATATGTTGATCCCACATTTCTCCCTTTATTATTATTATTTTTTTTATTTTTAATAAAATGCTGAAGTGGTAGGTAGATGCAAGATAAAGGTAGAAAACATAGTTTAGTGCTGTAAGAGGGCAAATGTAGATGATCAGATGATCAGGTGTGTGTCTATTGACTAAGTATTAATCCAAGCTAGACAAGGGCAGCGAAACATCCACGGATGCAGAAGATTTCTCTCAAAGCAGGGGGTGGTGAGGTTCTGAGCCTCACCTCTGTTGATCCCCAATTTCTCACCTGATGGCCCCCCTGCGACTGTGCCTGTCTTAGGTTGTTCCTCCCTTGAGGAATCTTACCCATCTCTGGCTAACCAGTCATCTTCCGGGGCCATACAGGGAAATGTAAAGTTGGTAAATGAGAGAGGAGCCATATTGTTTGAAAAGGTTAGCTTTTTACTTCTTTGCAGATTTATGCCCTGTGGCTTCTATGCCCAGCACTTGTCTCGAGGTATCTTTACCACCTGGAGGAATTATGATACTCGGTAACTTCGATATGAGGCACGAATTCTATTTAAGGGTTGTAATTAGGAAGGAAGAAGAAAAGCTATACAGGTAGCATATGGAAGAAAACATGGGAGGATTGATTATTTCTTTGACATATCTTCTTGTAGAGTACCTTAAGTATGTATAGGTTTTAAACTACTAATTTGCACACACATATTAACATAATAGGAATACGGTGACATAAACAAAGCAAATCTATAATTACCATCCATCTCCAGTGAAGCCAAGAAAACCATTTAGGCACCCTAGGCATTTGTGAAAATTTGTCTATGATATGATGGATATTGTCCTACTGTACTTGAAGAGTCTGAGAAAAATCAGACAAATTAAAGCAGCCCATTTCTGGGATCTGTTCACATCCCATATGTTCTTTTAACCGTAGATAGTCTATAGTCATAAGATTTTGGAGTGCTACAACTTGCACCCCTCCCACTCCTGGTTGAGTTCCAACAGTACAGATCCGGTCAAATTCGTTGTCTCACTGTATGCACATGCCAGCCTAGACATCTCCCTCCTCATTCCTATGGCAAGTCCAGGAAATGGTGTGGTGGATGCAGCCACAACCAGAGCATCGCCCGGATCCCTGTGGAGGCTTTTTGATGATCATCCCCCGGCACGAGTCCTCCAGAGAGTGCTGATGCCAGAAGCTCCTCCTCATATCGTATCTTAGTTCATTTTCTGGGTATCCAAGCTAGGCCTTGATCTTCTGCATAGAAACAAAAAGACCCTTTGCCCACACTTTGACATGCCCTCTATACCACTGTGCAGAACTCATTGGAGGTCAGCACACAGTAACTGCTTTTCTTTCTTTTTTTTTTTTTTATTAAGAGAAAGGAATATTATCAGAAAAGAGTACCTCCATAGCTGATCATCTGAGACACTTTAAGTGATCAACATTAAGGATATTTAAAGCATGCGTTGATCTTTGATTTACCAATAGTTTTATCCTATCAAGGAGTAATCGCTCTTTTCTTTCTTTCTTTCTTTTTTTTTTTTTTTTAACTTTTAATCTACACTTACATGAAGAATACTATATTTACTATGCTCTCCCCTATATCAGGTCCCCCCTAACAACCACATTATGGATACTGTCCATCAGCTTAGCAAAATGTTGTAGAATCACTACTTGTCCTCTCTGTGTTGTGCAGCCCACCCTCCCCTTTCTCCCTCCTCCCCATGCATGCTAATCGTAATACCCCCCTTCTTCTTCCCCCCCGCCTTATCCCTCCCTGCCCACCCATCCTCCCCAGTTGCTTTCCCTTTGGTACCTGTTAGTCCATTTTTGGGTTCTGTAATTCCGCTGCTGTTTTGTTCCTTCAGTTTTTCCTTTGTTCTTATACTCCTCAGATGAGTGAAATCATTTGGTATTTCTCTTTCTCCGCTTGGCTTATTTCACTGAGCATAATACTCTCCAGCTCCATCCATGTTGCTGCAAATGGTTGGATTTTTCCACTTCTTATGGCTGAGTAGTATTCCATTGTGTATATGTACCACATCTTCTTTATCCATTCATCTACCGATGGACATTTAGGTTGCTTCCAATTCTTGGCTATTGTAAATAGTGCTGCGATAAACATAGGGGTGCATCTGTCTTTCTCAAACTTGATTGCTGCGTTCTTAGGGTAAATTCCTAGGAGTGGAATTCCTGGGTCAAATGATAGGTCTGTTTTGAGCATTTTGATGAACCTCCATACTGCTTTCCACAATGGTTGAACTAATTTACATTCCCACCAGCAGTGTAGGAGGGTTCCCGTTTCTCCACAGCCTCGCCAACATTTGTTGTTGTTTGTCTTTTGGATGGCGGTGATCCTTACTGGTGTGAGGTGATACCTCATTGTAGTTTTAATTTGCATTTCTCTGATAATTAGCGATGTGGAGCATCTTTTCATGTGTCTGTTGGCCATCTGTATTTCTTTTTTAGAGAACTGTCTGTTCAGTTCCTCTGCCCATTTTTTAATTGGGTTATTTGTTTTTTGTTTGTTGAGGCGTGTGAGCTCTTTATATATTCTGGACGTCAAGCCTTTATCGGATCTGTCATTTTCAAATATATTCTCCCATACTGTAGGGTTCCTTTTTGTTCTATTGATGGTGTCTTTCGCTGTACAGAAGCTTTTCAGCTTAATGTAGTCCCACTTGCTCATTTTTGCTGTTGTTTTCCTTGCCCGGGGAGATATGTTCAAGAAGAGGTCACTCATGTTTATGTCTAAGAGGTTTTTCCCTCTGTTTTTTTCCAAGAGTTTAATGGTTTCATGACTTACATTCAGGTCTTTGATCCATTTTGAGTTTACCTTTGTATATGGGGTTAGACAATGGTCCAGTTTCATTCTCCTACACGTAGCTGACCAGTTTTGCCAGCACCATCTGTTGAAGAGACTGTCATTTCCCCATTGTATGTCCATGGCTCCTTTATCAAATATTAATTGACCATATTTGTTTGGGTTAATTTCTGGGGTCTCTAATCTGTTCCACTGGGCTGTGGCTCTGTTCTTGTGCCAGTACCAAATTGTCTTGATTACTATGGCTTTGCAGTAGAGCTTGAAGTTGGGGAGTGAGATCCCCCCTACTTTATTCTTCTTTTTCAGGATTGCTTTGGCTATTCGGGGTCTTTGGTGTTTCCATATGAATTTTTGAATTATTTGTTCCAATTCATTGAAGAATGTTGCTGGTAATTTGAGAGGGATTGCATCAAATCTGTATATTGCTTTGGGCAGGATGGCCATTTTGAAGATATTAATTTTTCCTAGCCATGAGCATGGGATGAGTTTCCATTTATTAGTGTCCCCTTTAATTTCTCTTAAGAGTGACTTGTAGTTTTCACAGTATAAGTCTTTCACTTCTTTGGTTAGGTTTATTCCTAGGTATTTTATTCTTTTTGATGCAATGGTGAATGGAATTGTTTTCCTGATTTCTCTTTCTATTGATTCATTGTTAGTGTTTAGGAAAGCTACAGATTTCTGTGTGTTCATTTTGTATCCTGCAACTTTGCTGTATCCCGATATCAGTTCTAGTAGTTTTGGAGTGGAGTCTTTAGGGTTTTTTAAGTACAGTATCATGTCATCTGCAAATAGTGACAGTTTAACTTCTTCTTTGCCAATCTGGATTCCTTGTATTTCTTTGTTTTGTCTGATTTCCGTGGCTAGGACATCCAGTACTATGTTGAATAACAGTGGGGAGAGTGGGCATCCCTGTCTGGTTCCCGATCTCGGAGGAAATGCTTTCAGCTTCTCGCTGTTCAGTATAATGCTGGCTGTGGGTTTATGATATATGGCCTTTATTATGTTGAGGTACTTGCCCTCTATTCCCATTTTGCTGAGAGTTTTTATCATGAATGGATGTTGAATTTTGTCAAATGCTTTTTCAGTATCTATGGAGATGATCATGTGGTTTTTGTCTTTCTTTTTGTTGATGTGGTGGATGATGTTGATGGATTTTTGAATGTTGTACCATCCTTGCATCCCTGGGATGAATCCCACTTGTTTATGGTGTATGATCCTTTTGATATACTGTTGAATTCTGTTTGCTAATATTTTATTGACTATTTTTGCATCTACGTTCATCAGGGATATTGGTCTGTAATTTTCTTTTTTGGTGGGGTCTTTGCCTGGTTTTGGTATTAGTGTGATGTTGGCTTCATAGAATGAGTTTGGGAGTATTTCCTCCTCTTCTATTTTTTGGAACACTTTAAGGAGAATGGGTATTATGTCTTCTCTGTGTGTCTGATAAAATTCCGAGGTAAATCCGTCCGGCCCCGGGGTTTTGTTCTTGGGTAGTTTTTTGATTACCATTTCAATTTCTTTGCTCATAATTGGTTTGTTTAACTTTTGTGTTTCTTCCTTGGTCAGTCTTGGGAGGTTGTATTTTTCTAGGAAGTTGTCCATTTCTTCTAGGTTTTCCAGCTTGTTGGCATATAGGTTTTCATAGTAGTCTTTAATAATTCTTTGTATTTCTGTGGAGTCTGTCGTGATTTTTCCATTCTCATTTCTGATTATGTTGATTTGTGTTGATTCTCTTTTTCTCTTAATAAGTTGTGCTAGAGGCTTATCTATTTTGTTTATTTTCTCAAAGAACCAGCTCTTGGTTTCATTGATTTTTGCTATTGTTTTATTCTTCTCAATTTTGTTTATTTCTTCTCTGATCTTTATTATGTCCCTCCTTCTACTGACTTTAGGCCTCATTTGTTCTTCTTTTTCCAGTTTTGATACTTGTGATGTTAGAGTATTCATTTGGGATTTTACTTCTTTCTTCAAGTGTGCCTGGATTGCTATATACTTTCCTCTTAAGACTGCTTTCGCTGCGTCCCACAGAAGTTGGGGCTTAGTGTTGTTGTTGTCATTTGTTTCTATATATTCCTTGATCTCTATTTTGATTTGTTCATTGATCCATTGATTATTTAGAAGCATGTTGTTAAGCCACCATGTGTTTGTGAGCCTTTTTTTTTCTTTGTAGAATTTATTTCTACTTTTATACCTTTGTGGTCTGAAAAATTGGTTGGTAGAATTTCAATATTTTAGAGTTTACTGAGGCTCTTTTTGTGAGCTAGTATGTGGTATATTCTGGAGAATGTTCCATGTGCACTTGAGAAGAATGTATATCCTGTTGCTTTTGGATGTAGAGTTCTATAGATGTCTATTAGGTCCATCTGTTCTAGTGTGTTGTTCAGTGTCTGTGTGTCCTTACTTATTTTCTGCCTGGTGGATCTATCCTTTGGGGTGAGTGGTGTGTTGAAGTCTCCTAAAATGAATGCATTACAGTCTATTTCCCTCTTTAGTTCTGTTAGTATTTGCTTCACATATGCTGGTGCTCCTGTATTGGGTGCATATATATTTAGAATGGTTATATCATCTTGTTGGACTGAGCCCTTTATCATTATGTAGTATCCTTCTTTATCTCTTGTTACTTTCTTTGTTTTGAAGTCTATTTTGTCTGATATTAGTACTGCAAGCCCTGGTTTCTTCTCACTGCTGTTTGCCTGAAATATGTTTTTCCATCCCTTGGCTTTTAGTCTGTGCTTGTCTTGGGTTTAAGGTGAGTTTCTTGTAAGCAGCATACAGATGGGTCTTGCTTTTTTATCCATTCTATTACTCTGCGTCTTTTGATTGGTGCATTATGTCCATTTACATTTAGGGTGACTATTGAGAGATGTGTACTTATTGCCATTGCAGGCTTTAGATTCATGGTTACCAAATGTTCAAGGTTAGCTTCTTTAGTATCTTACTGCCTTACTTAGCTCGCTTATTGAGCTGTTATATACACTGTCTGGAGATTCTTTTCTTCTCTCCCTTCTTATTCCTCCTCCATTCTTCATATGTTGTGTGTTTTGTTCTGTGCTCTTTTTAGTGGTGCTCCCATTTAGAGCAGTCCCTGTAGGATGCCCTGTAGAGGTGGTTTGTGGGAAGCAAATTCCCTCAGCTTTTGCTTGTCCGGGAATTGTTTAATCCCACCATCATATTTAAATGATAGTCGTGCTGGATGCAGTATCCTTGGTTCAAGGCCCTTTTGGTTCATTGCATTAAGTATATCATGCCATTCTCTTCTGGCCTGTAGGGTTTCTGTCGAGAAGTCTAATGTTAGCCTGATAGGTTTTCCTTTATAGGTGATCTTTTTCTCTCTAGCTGCCTTTAAAACTCTTTCCTTGTCCTTGATCCTTGCCATTTTAATTACTATGTGTCTTGGTGTTGTCCTCCTTGGATCCTTTCTGTTGGGGGTTCTGTGTAATTCCATGGTCTGTTCGATTATTTCCTCGCCCAGTTTGGGGAAGTTTTCAGCAATTATTTCTTCAAAGAGACTTTCTATCCCTTTTCCTCTTTCTTCTTCTTCTGGTACCCCTGTAATATGAATATTATTCCTTTTGTATTGGTCACATAGTTCTCTTAGTGTTGTTTCATTCCTGGAGATCCTTTTATCTCTATGTCAGCTTCTATACGTTCCTGTTCTCTGGCTTCTATTCCTTCAATGGCCTCTTGCATCTTATCCATTCTGCTTATAAATCCTTCCAGGGATTGTTTCACTTCTGTGATCTCCTTCCTGACATCTGTGTTCTCCCTCCGGACTTCATCCCATTGCTCTTGCATTTTTCTCTGCATCTCATCCCATTGCTCTTGTATTTTTCTCTGCATCTCTATCAGCATGTTCATGATTTTTATTTTGAATTCTTTTTCAGGAGGACTGGTTAGGTCTGTCTCCTTCTCAGGTGTTGTCTGTGTGATCTTTGTCTGCCTGTAGTTTTGCCTTTTCATGGTGATAGAGATAGTTTGCAGACCTGGTACAAGTGACTGCTGGAAGAACTTCCCTTCTTGTTGGTTTGTGACCTTCCTCTCCTGGGAGAATAGCGACCTCTAGTGGCTTGTGCTGTGCAGCTGTGTGCAGACAGCGCTTCTGCTTCCTGCCCAGTTGCTATGGGGTTTATCTCCGCTGTTGCTGTGAGCGTGGCCTGGCTGGGGCTGCTCGTCCAAAATGGTGGAGTCCCGTTGGAGGGGGAGCGGCTGGGAGGCTGTTTATCTCCGTGAGGGGCCTCTGTGCTCCCTGCTGCCCAGGGGGTTAGAGTGCCCAGAGATCCCCAGATTCCCTGCCTCTGGTCTAAGTGACCTGTCCTGCCCCTTTAAGACTTCCAAATACCACTCTCCAAACCAAAACAACAACAGCAACAATGAGAGCGGGAACAGAAAAAAAAAATGGAAAAAACACGCGATTTTTTTTTTAGTCCTCAGGCGCCAGTCCCAGGCACCCGCTCACTGGTCCTGCTGCCCTGCCTCCCTAGCACGAAGGTCCCTGTCCCTTCAAGGGTTCCAAAAAGCACTCACCAAGAAGAGAAAAAAAAGGGGAAAAACGCTCGATTTCCTCCGTCCTCAGGTGCCGGACTCAGGCACCCGCCCTCCGGTCCCATTGGGAAAAACGCGCGATATTCTTTGTCCTCGGGCGCCGGTCCCAGGCACCCGCTCACCAGTCCCGCCACCTTGCCTCCCTAGCAATGGGGTCCCTGTCCCTTTAAGGCTTCCAAAAAGCACCCGCCAAAAAGAGAAAAAAAAAGGGGAAAAACACCCGATTTCCTCCGTCCTCAGGCGCCGGTCTCAGGCACCCACCCTCCGGTCCCACAGGGAAAAACACGGGATATTCTTTGTCCTCAGGCGCCGGTCCCAGGCACCCACTCACTTGTCCTGCTGCTCTGCCTCGCTAGCACTGGGGTCCCTGTCCCTTTAAGGCTTCCAAAAAGCACTCGCCAAAAAGAGGGAAAAAAAAGGGGAAAAAAGCGCGATTTCCTCCGTCCTCAGGCGCCGTTCTCACTCACCCGCCCACTGGTCCCGTAGGGAAAAACTCGCGATATTCTTTGTCCTCAGGTGCCGGTCCCAGGCACCCACTCACCGGTCCCGCCACCCTGCCTCCCTAGCAACGGGGTCCCTGTCCCTTTAAGGCTTCCAAAAAGCACTCGCAAAAAAAAAAAAAACCACTCCGGTTTCTTTCCACCCGCCAGGAGCTGGGGGGAGGGGCACTCAGGTCCCGCCGTGCCGAGGCTTGTATCTTACCCCCTTCACAAGGCGCTGGGTTCTTGCAGGTGTGGATGTGGTCTGGATGTTGTCCTGTGTCCTGTGGTCTTTATTTTAGGAAGATTTTTCTTTGTTATATTTTCATAGCTCTATGTGTTTTTGGGAGGAGATTTCCACTGCTCTACTCACGCCGCCATCCTGGCTCCGCCCCTCTATTCGTTTGATTTTTATACTTGATTTATATGTGGATACCACATTTCTCTCTTTATTATTATTATTATTATTTTTAATAAAATGCTGAAGTGGTAGGTAGATGCAAGATAAAGGTAGAAAACATAGTTTAGTGTTGTAAGAGAGCAAATGTAGATGATCAGGTGTGTGCCTGTAGACTATGTGTTAATCCAAGCTAGACAAGGGCAATAAAACATCCATGGATGCAGCAGATTTTTCTCAGAACAGGGGGAGAGAGGTTCTAAGCTTCAACTCTGTTGATCCCCAATTTCTCACCTGATGGCCCCCCTGCGACTGTGCCTGTCTTAGGTTGTTCCTCCCTTGAGGAATCTTACCCATCCCTGGCTAACCAGTCATCTTCCGGGGCCATACAGGGAAATGTTAAGTTGGTAAGTGAGAGAGAAACCTTATTGTTTGAAAAGGTTAGTTTTTTACTTCTTTGCATCTTTATGCCCTGTGGCTTCTATGCCCAGCATTTGTCTTGAGGTATCTTTACCACTTGGAAGAATTATGATACACAGTAAATTCGATATGAAGAAATGAACATTTTTAAAAAATATGAAGAGGGTACTAAGAGGAAGAGCCTTTTCTTACAGAAGAATGCCAACTAACAAATACAGAAGACATGATAGAAAATTATCAACAATATAGTTAAAATAGGATATTTTCACCATCTAAAGATGCCCTGAACAAGTTATTTATTATTATGGAGGCAGAAAAGGGACTGTTTAGTGGAGAAATCTGGCAGATACCTCTTAACTGAGCAAACTTAACATCATCAGAAGTGACAACCAGTATCATGCAACACCTCGCTTGATGCGCTTTGAAGGACACAGTGTCTAGGTAGTGTTCCTGTCAAAAATACTTCACCTAAATGCAATTATGAGGCAACTGTCAAGCAAATCAAATCCAGGAATATTCAGCAAAATGAAAGACCTGGGCTCTTCTAGATTATCAACATCATTGAAAACAAAACAAAGGTGAGGGAACTCTCCTAGACCAAAGAGAGGTGACAGCTGAATGCAATGAGCTACAAACAAAAAACAAAAATGAATAAAGACATAGGACATTATTGGGACAACTGGGAAAATTGGCATAGTAAATAATAGGAACATGTTCGTCTTAAATTTACTGTGTGAATCATTGTATTTCACTTTAGAAACATGGCTTCCTTCTTAGAAATGCATCTAATGATTGAATCTAGTGAAAGAATCAGAGATAAACCATTACAATATCTATAACTTACTCTTGAATTAAAGCAAACTTACATAGGTGTGTATCAACTATTTCCATGTCCAGAAGTGGCCAGTGAATCTGCCACGTTGGTAGCAAGGTATCTTCTACTTCAGTTTCAGAGGTTCCAGTAGTTCTTGCAGAGGGTTAACTTTTGCATTGTCTATCCTGGGCTTTAATTACGGCCAAATGGCCCACAATGAGCGTACACGATCTGCATCATTTTACTTTAAGTGCAAACCTAATTGTATTGATGAATTAAAGCCGTCTGTTCAGCTTCATTGATTAATGCCATCAGATAACCAAGATCTAAGGAATTCACTGCCCAACACCTAACATCAAGTCCATATAACCAACCCATTGCACTAGGCTCTCTGTCCCTGTATGCACTAGGTTGTAAGTCCCTATAACCAACCCGTTGCACATTCACTCTGACAACGTCACGTAGGTCCCAGTTTATAAGACTCCTTTTAGCCAATATATGTAGAATCTTTTTAGTAACTGTGTTATTTCATTTTGGGAACTTGGAGAATTTTTTTTTAATTGTAAGTTTTCAGACTGTAACTTACTTTAAAAAATATCTGTCTTTGATTTAGTCCTTACTATGAAGCAGGCACTGAGCAAAGAATTTCTCATAGATTATGTCCTCTAATCTTTATAAGAACTGTTTTCTCAAAAGTGGCAACAGACTTAAAGAGGTTAGTGATTTGTCTAAAGTTACACAGCTAATAATTGGCAGATCTTGGTTTTGGCTACCTTATTCCAAATCCTTTCCTCTTAAGCATCTTTCTACAATATTATCAAAATCAAGTGTGAAAATATAATATTTTATAAAGATTCTTGTGCTTGCCAAAAAAAGACCCCCCACACACATCTCTTTTTAAAGCTAGAAAATGGAGGGACTACATTTTTTAGTAGCTTATTAGGGGGGAACTAAAGATATTTCTTTAAGAAGGTAAACTGTTGTTCCTGAATTGAAAGAGAAATTTTGATGATCACATTAAGTTTGGCAAATAAATACATACTATTAGTAAGAACAGCTAGAAGTCTATTTTAAAATCTATGAACAATGTAAAATGCTTTTTTACATTTATTTCACCTAAGCTCCCTGGACTCACAGCTCAAATCATTTGTAATCTGTCTCCAAGTACCATGACAAGAGGCATAAAAAGATTTTTGCAGTATTGTGTGTCTTTGTATAGTCAGCTTTCCCCTAGTTATTAGGTGTCAGAAATAGTGCTACAGCACCATGGGGCACAGTTCTTTCAGAGGTGGTAAGCAGGCATTCCAGGGATTTGCCCAAAGGTGAATTTTAATGAGGTCTGCCTACTTCTTTTCTGGCTGTTGAAGTAAGATGATAACCCGGGCTGTTGCTGCATGGAAATGAGTTCTGTGTGTATGCTAATCAGATCGCGGCCCTGGAGGGTAGCCAGCTGTTGGTTGTTAAAGGATATAAAACGATAGGTCACAGAAATAAAGCAAATCATTTCAAAGCTGATTTCTGGAGGCCTTTTCTAGCAAGGCAGAAGAAACAAGCACAGTGCCTCAGAGGGCAGTGAAGATCTCCAGCTCATCTGGAGGCAGGGGAGGTGAGGGAGTAGGGTTGTCATTCCAGGGCTTCTCCTGGAATTCTTTACCCAAATTTAAGCATGGTCCCCAGACCTTGAGTGGTGTCTCTATTTTTATTTGTAGTATAAATTCATAGTTTATTTTGGTATTTAGTAAAAACCAAATAGTGATAGATTTGGTCTGCTTTAGCTTCCAAGAAATTTCACTTTCCTCTTCTCTTCCAGTCTTTCCAGCACTTTCTTGTCTGTCTCCTTCACCTGCCCCACTTTCTCTGCAACCAGAAGTGACTAGATGTTTCCTGTATGTGGCTTTGACCCAATTTTCTTCTCTTGAAAATCTCTCTTGGCGATCTTATCCACTTCTAAGGCTTCAATAATGGGGAAAAAAATCTTATAAGAATGGGAAGAAAAGGAAAAAATGATGCATTGTCCATCTTATGAGTATTTCATAACCCTTCTTGAGCCATAGACCCCTTTAGCACTCTGATAAAGCATACAGACCCCTTCGTTGAATACTGTCTATAAATTCATATATTAAAATACATAGGATTACAAAGGAAACCAATAATGTTAAAATAAAGTTACCAAACTATTAAAAAGACAAATTTTGATATAGTAATACCTATTTGTAAATCCAAGGAAAGGAAATCCCGGGGCGAAATACCTCTAAATGAACTGAAATCAGTCAAAGGGAGAAATAAAGTTTAAAATACATTTATTGCTTACAAACTGCAGTCTGGGGCCCTCTCTCTTTCCTGCTCCAGCAAAAGCAAAACCGGCCCTCCCCCTCACCTCTCAGGTACAGATAAGCCCTCTCTTGCCCAGGTAATTACTGATACAGAGATGAACTTCTCTCCACCCCTGAGGAATGATGCAAATGCACTAAAGCCATACTTCTTGCCACCTCTGAACACATATTGATATGCAGATGTACTAAAGCCAGGCAAGATATTCTGGAAATATTAGGATTTTACCCACACTATTCCATACTATTTATTCATGAAATAACAAGATCTGATGACTACCATAATTTCTAACTAGTGTGTCAATAACTGTACATTGGTATAAAAATCCTTAATGGTGACAGAGTCACAGATTCTGCTGATAAGCCGATGTTTTTTTATGCCTATGTTCCTTCCTAAAGGGAGTGCTAGTTTACAGTTGGAGATTTAGAGAAAATAAAGATCAGGCTCATAGATTCCCCCTAAATTCTATCCATAGATCCAGGGTTTAGAACATCCATTCTAAAGATTTCTAGAAGGGATTGGGCATCCTTATTTGTATGGGGTCAGAAGCCACAGGGGGTGAAGAAATGGGTGGTGTAGTATCATTTCCAAGGGTACAATTCCTCTACCTCCCTCATCTCATATGTTCCGTTATACCTGGGCTTCTCACCCTCTTTCTTCCTCAGCATCTTTCATATTGAAGTAAAATCGAAACTCGTCAGTTCTATCTATTAGCAGCTGTGGTACTTCGGTTTTGTTTGTTGGGGGGATTCTTTTTTTGTTTGATTTTTAAATAGATTCATTAGTTGTAGGGGGAGCTGCAACTGCTGAGTATCCAGGGTCATTTCTTCATGTTATATGTAGTTTCTGATAACATAGATAATGAGGCTTAAAATGTGGATAAAATTAAAACATCCAACTTCAGCCTTTGTCTGTTGCCTTCAAAGGTTTTGAAGCAGATTTTGTTAACCCCTCTGCCTTTTTGACTGCCTTGCACCTTGGCTTCAGGAACACTGCCTCTCCTGCACCTCTCTTGTCTCCCTGCCTCTCTGTGGTCCCTTCTGAACCTCCTTTTCATCTGCCTCACACTCTGTCCCCAGACGGATGTACCCATTCCCCCCACATTAGGCTTGGAGCTCGTTTTTCTCTTCACTTTTTCCCTTGGCAGCCTCTCCCAATCCTCTCTCTTCCTTTCCCACGCTCCTCGTCAATTTTGGTGACCCATCTTCCCTGACTTTAATGAAGCTTAGTGAATCTTCTTTGGACACTTAATGTGCTCTGGGTCTTATCTTAGTCACTGAAGCTGTAATACCAGTCCAGTGGAGCAGTTCCCTGCCTTCATACACCATTTGACCCATCAAGGCAAGTCAGCCCTGAACAAGTAATTTCAAGAGAGGTGAGCAGGATGAAAGGGAAGTAACAGGACACTCTAGAGGTTGATAATAAGGGGTATCTAGCCTTGTTCGGGGCATAGGGAAGGCTGTGAGAAGAAGCAATGCTTAAATTAGGACTTGGAAGGTACTTGACAGACAACTCAATGACTAGTGCAGGAACAGGATTGGGAGGATGGACACGAAATGTCTAGAGAGGAGAAAAGGGGAGGAGAAAAGGATATCTAGTATGGCTTTGGTGTAAAATGCAAAGAGGGCACTTGAGTCTAGTGAGGCTGTGAGAGGCAGAGCCAGACTGGTAAACACTTGTCACCCATGTTGGTGGTAGGAGGGGGCACCATCCTAAGGACAGTGGGGAAGCTCAGAGGAAGTTAGCCAGGCAGCGGAGTGTTTAGATTTATATTTTTAAATGATTAGTCCAACTGTAGTATGGAAAATGGTTTGAAGGGACAAGAATGCATGTAGGGAAACCATGGGAGGTTGGTGTAGTAGCCCCAGTAAGAGAAGATATGGTGGCCCTGCAAGAAAGTCTGTCATCACTGACTCCTATCTGTCTCTCTCTCACCTTCTCTTCATACTCATCAAACATTAATCTTTTTAAAGATTTGGTTTCTAAAATCTCCACTACATGCATGCCTCTTTTTATTCCCACTGACCTAATTCAAACTTCTGTGTTCTCCTTTCCTGAGCTTTTGCAACAGCCTCTGGTCTCTATCCTTCCTGTCTGTCATTTGCTCCCTTCCAGGAGAACACAGGTGTGCTGTCAGAGTTTAGCCCCTGAAACAGACTTGGCTGTGCTCAAGTGCATCAAATTAAGACCAAGCTCCTCTTCCTGATTCACTGCCTCCAGCGTGGTGCCTATGGATGCCACAGCAAGCTCCTGCCCTCCTCTCCTGTCTGATGCTCCCTGTGGGTCACCAAATCACAAATACCCCAGTAGCTGTTTTACAAGCTCCTTCCTCTACCTAGAATGTCTGTCCCTTCCAACTCACCCCTAGAAGTTATATCTTTGAAAATTTATTCCCACTTCCTCCCATTCCAGATGGCCCCCCAATGGGATGAGTTTTTCTTCCTGCCCGTGCTCCAGTGGTACTCACGTGATGTGCTACCCATCCAGTGAAGCTTCTTACTCTTGTGTCCCCACTTCTAAGAGTCTACCTCCTACCTGAATCATTATGCATGAGTCAAGCTTTTTCACTACATTATAGGCTCCAGAGGACTCAGGAGACGTTTCACAGGCATTTCTGTGTTGTGTACAGTGAGTTGCTTGTCCTGTGTGTATAAAGGGCTTAGCAAATGTTTGATTCAGTTGTGAGGTTCAGGGGCTGATTGGATCCCCAAATTATGAATGTTTTTGGGTCACACCCCCAAACCCATTCTGACTGTGATAGTCATCATACATAATCATATTTTATTAAGTGTATTGTATTTGGTTCTAAAATGGAGGTAAATACAAAAAAAATTTTTTTTTTAATTTAAAAATGTTCATTCTAAATGGAACAAGCCTCATGAAGAGAAACAGTAACAGTTTTATTGAGAAGCACTGGATTCTCTGTGGAAACAGAAATTCATTCTATTAAGTATTTCTTGGGCCTTAATTATGTATCCAGCACCAGGGATGTCAAAACAAAAGGTCTCTGTCCTGGAGGCACTTAACAGATATCTTCATAAGAGTTTGGAGTTTCCCATCAAGATTTGCAGGAAAATTTACATCTCTTAAACTGGGAAAAACAAAACTGTCATTCCTTTGTTAAAACATTATGTGTCGCCTGGCTTACTCAGAATTAAAAACCACGCAGCCTACCCACAATGCCAAGGAGAGCCAGGCACGGTGTATATGTTGTCAATATATAAGAAAGTATCAAAAGAGAAAACACATTCATTAGGATATTGCTGATTATAGTTTATTTAGGGATTGATTATCACTTATTTTATACATTCTTTATCTCCCACTTTAATAAAACCCTGCAACAATCAGGTTTTTAAATTTTCTTCTCAGTATCATTTTATGCCTTATGCTGGGAAGCAGCAGTGGAGGTGTTAAGCAATAGTAGTAACATTTATAATTTTTATTTTCAAGTAGTAATAAAAATAATATATTTTTAGTTTCTGAACTAGTTTTAGTATATGCCCAACCTTGTACTAGAGGTATGTGGCCTTAATTTATGGCCTCAAGTACCTCACAGAAGTGGTATCTTATGTAAGAGTTGCATTGCTGTAGGGAGAAAAAAAGAATACATTACTAGAGAAAAATGCTTGTGTTGGAAGCTCTGATTTTTTTTCAAGGCTTTTAAAACTGGACATGATAATCCTGAAATATGAGTGCTAACTGGGGAAAACAGAGCATAAATGCTCAGAACACAGTGGATTAGGATAGGGGAAATATAAGAGGCCTTTGATGGAAAATGTAAAATATGAGGAACATATATTCAGAAAGCATGAAGAGTATTTTTCAGATGTCTCTGTATGCATGAATAAGATTTTTGGCTTCAAATTTGACTAAGTTTTGTTTCTTTGTTTTTCCACAATCTTTTCTAAGAATTGCCCTGGTGGAAAATATTCCAGAAGGCCTTAACTATTCAGAAAATGCACCATTTCACTTACCACTTTTCCAAGGCTGGATGAACTTACTCAACATGGCCAAAAAGTCTGTTGACATAGTGTCTTCCCACTGGGATCTCAACCACAGCCATCCATCAGCATGTCAGGTAAGCTGCATCCTGTGTGTGTGTGATGATTTTACTTAGTGCACTTTACTCTCTGTGGTATTGCCTCCACTCCTCAAGTTCAGTGAGTTTGTCCACCTACCCCCATAGTCCACGTGCATCATCACACCTGTATGTACATGCTATTGTTCATCACATTGCTCAGGTCCTACTACAACACCAGGCTCACAAGGGCAACCTCAGGTTCATCTGTGCACCCAGTAAACTCTGCAGCCTCACATATAGCTATCTGCTGGGCACGCCCCACAATTCCGCTTTGCACACCTGCATGTTTGTAGTTCTTGTTCCTTACCTGCTTGCAGAGGCATTTATCTAGTTAATTGGTGTCATGATTTGCCTTCATGACCCATGGAGTTAGATCATGGAGTCAAACTTCCCAGTATGTTTGTATATTCTTGACTCTGTCATAACTGAGGGAATAGGAAAAAGAAATGTACTGACCACAAGAACAACCTTTAGAAAACTGACTCAATGAACTAAATGATTTCTGAATAAAATGTCTTGGAGATAAGAAAAATGATACTAGTCATTGTTAGCACATTCTTCTTTCAATTGGTCTGACCGTGATAGCACTGAGCTGTCCATGCTATTCCAGCCAAATAGATGACCACTGGCCTGAACTTACATGTCCTGCAAGGAGAAACCCAGTTTTGTCTTTTTGTATATAAAATGTGTCAGCATTAAGGTAATAATCATTACCTTATTGGTGCTTTGAGATCTGTTTCATTATACTACTTTAAAACCAAAAGATAGCAGAGAATAGGTGAAAATAAACAAAATACCACAGAGGCCGTGCTAAAGAGAAATGGAGTAAACTTACTGACCGTGCTCTGCACTTTTCCACCTCTGCTATTTGAGCAGGTGTTTCAGGTGTTTATTGCTGCATTTATCATCCCAAAACTAGGTGGTTTTCAAAATAACAATCATAAATTTATTAGTGATTCTGGGCAGGGCTTGGCAGAGAGAGCTCGTCTCTCCTCCACATGGTGTTGGCCTGCGGCTGGAGCTTCCAAGGGACTTCCCCGTATCCAGCATCTTCCCAAGGAGGGCTGGGATACCTGGGGCTGGTTGAATTTCTCTGTGTGTGTGTGTCTCTCATCATTCAGTAAACTAGCTTGAACTCTTTACATGGTGGTTTATCCGAAAAGAGCAAAAGCAGAAACTGTGAGGCCTCTAAAGACAGGGCTCTAGAATCCCAGTTGCATCTACCTCATACTATTGGTCAAAGCAAGTCACAAATCCAAGATGGCAGAAGGAGCATCCATAGGGGAAAGAGGGGACTGTTGGCAGGCATCTTTGGAGATGATGTGCCACAGCGCACTGTGGCCATAGCCACCCACATATCCCTTCCATGTAAAAAACACACTCCTCATCCCCAAACCTTCATCCTAAGGCAGCAAAAGCTCAAAGCCCAAGAGCTCGCCATCTGCATCAGGTCTGGATGAGGCCCCTCATGTCGGCATCTCTGGATTTGGAAACCTGTGAACTACAGGTTTTCCAAACTTGGGGAACAGGGGCTGTCTCCAGACAAGGAGCTAGTTCCGCACCCTGGGAGTGCCTTCCTGACCTGTCCTTCTCAGGAGTGCTCTGCTCCACCCGCTCTGTTCTTTTGTTTCCATAAGAAATAGCCTGTTTGCTTCAGACTTTCTTTCCTAGTTGGCTTCTGGCCAGTAGAAATCTGAGGCCCCAGAGACCTCTTCACATTATAAACCATCCCTATCTTTTTTCGGTCCAGAACAGAATGGTACAACCCCCTTAGAAACTTTATAGGCTTTCTAGGTATCCGATGGTAATCCATTCTATTAGCAAAAAGCCACACCATGAAGAACTTGCAGATGGGTCCTTCTCTTCTTTGGACTATGACTCGGGGTGCTTCAAGACCATGCCCTTAGAACTGTCAGGAGCCCTTCTGCCTGGCTGAGAGGGTCTCTGAGGCTCCCACCACTTTCAGTCTTTCAAAGGTCTCAACAAGGAAATGTACAGCCACAACTTGATCTGATCTTTACCCTAAGGCCATTTCTTACTTTGCTGAATTGAGAGACTGTCCTAGATTCTCTACATTTTCTCAAAATCCTGCATGAAAACCAAACAATTCCTTCTCATCATATACCTCTACAACTTTGGTCATTGGCTTGAAAACTCTCCTTAGCCAGATCCTCAAATCCATGAATCATATTTTCTATCTTCTGCTTTACAGCACAGTAGTGCTGCCAAACATTCTACCACAACTTTCTCAAGGCTCCAAAAGCAAGTTCTTTCCTCTCCTTCCAGCCTTGAGTAGCAGAGGGGGTTCCAGCCTCCATCACCACCTAATTCCAAAGACAATGCTACATACTTTGAGTGTTTGCACAGTAGTTTCTATTTCAGTTTTATATTGTGGCATAACAGTGACTCCAAACTTTCTTAGTATTATTTCCTATGATTCTGTGAGTTGGGTGCATGGTTTTTTTTGCCCCAGTGGTGTTGGCTGGGACCACATGTGCCATGTACTTACCTGGGCAGCAGCTGAGGCTGGACCATGTGAGGGCTGGCCAGGTTTCATTCTCCCCATGTGGACACTCATTGTTCCATAATCCAACCCCAGCTTTTTAGGGCAGCTGGATTTCAAGACAGTGAAAATGAAAATGCAAGGCCTCTTCATGCCTGGGCTTCTAGAACATTACCTTAACCGCATTCTGTTGGGTAAAGCAGGTCCCAGGCCAGCCCATATGCAGGGGAGAGACAGGAGACCCTAGGAGGAGCACGTGCATGTAGGAGTGGGGAAGAATTATTGGCAGCAAATTTAGGAAACAATCTATTATAGCAGGTGTAATGTCGTGAACACGAGATAGTTCAGGTTGTCTTTCCTTAGTCCTAGACAAGACCTGCAATAAATTGAACAGGAGCTGTGAGCCTTGGTTTGACTTGGTGAGCCTTGTGGTGTGCTGGGAACCCAGGTGAGCACAGACACCAGTGCTGTGAGCGCCAGGCTATCGATGGCAGCCTTCCACCTCACAGGCGCCCCTGAGGAGCCAGGTGCATTGAACACATGATGGGAGGATCGACACTGACACCTGGACTTGGTGGCCTGGAGGAACACTCTTTCCTGATATGCTTTGCCTCTGGAATGGTGCATTTTTCTCCCCAACTACAAACTGACCTTAGCTAAGAGGTTTTATTTTCCCCAGTAGCTACTATTTCTCTCTGACTCTGCCCACAATCCTGGTTGGCTTCCAGGATTCCTATGATCAGTGTGGATTTGGAGCTGATTAGGCTTGGAGGGTAGGGTGCCCAGTAAGGTCATTTGCAGGATTCTGGGGGCCCCGGGGGCTGGGGCAGCAGAGCAGGTGCCCAGTAGTTCTGATCTGCTTTGGGAGTGGTGTGCAGTGGTTCCAGGAAGGCAAACGAGGACACTCCATGGCTTTGTGGGTAGAATCTCTAGATGGGTGACTTGGCCTCCTTCAAGTCGATTTGCAGACACTGCCTGAGGACTTGTGGTCTCTCCCTTCTTTTAAACTGAGCTTTCATCCGAGACATTCAGGTGTGAGCTAAGCTCATGCTGCTCCAATTTTGGCCCTGGGACCAGGAACATCTTTATGACCTGAGAGCTTATAAAAAATGCAGGATCTCAGGGCCTGACTCAGAATTTCCATTTCAACAAGATCCCCAGTGATTCACCTCCTCAGAAACATTGAAAAGTGCTGGACTAAATCATTCTGGCATCTTGCTCTGTGAGCCCAGCAAACCTTCTGAGGTGTTCAGACCATCCTGCAGAAGATGGGTGTTAGGGAGTGGCAGCCTCTCGACACTGTGGTTCCTGAAGCCACATCATGGCCGGTGTTCAGTGCTGTTCACAGGCAGGGTGAAAGGACGAGGTTCAGGTCTGGCTTGTAGAGGGGTGCCTGGCACAGTGCTGACGTGCACCAGGTGTTCAGGAAATAATTGTTGCATAGTTGTTGAATGGATTGTGTCAAAGACAAACGAAGCTGGACCCTGGGTAAAGGGGTAAGGACAGATCTTAATCAGTTACATCCCTTTGCAAAGGGGAGGAGGGCCCAGACAAACTTAACTCAACTTAGATGTGTACAGAGATGACTAGGCATTTTACAGGGAAGAGGAGGGAGCAGGGAGGGGAACTGGTGAGGTTGTGCCCAGTCAGGGAAGTAGAACTTTATGGAAAGTGGGAAGAGGGGATTGGTCCATGTGAAACCATCTGGGTTTGCTAACTGGCTCTGGAGGCCCTGGCTTCGGGGTTGGCTGGAACAAACACTAAGATCTTTGGGCAGCCTTGAGCTTTCTCAAGAGGCACTTTAAGGGGTCAGCCTAGGGACATGGCCCTGAGCTGTTAGAAAAACATGTCTGCTCAAGCGTTTCAAGCAGAGGTGGCAGCAGCGCCTGGTGAAGAAAGCGCGGTGCTGAGAGTCTGTGGATTTTATAGAACAAGGCTGAGGCCTGGTGAAGAACAGGGCTCAGAGAGCCTGGCTAGCATTTGGCTAAGGGGAGACTGCCAGTTGCATGACTTCAGAGTGGATTAAGGTGGAGTTACTGGTGGAAAGGAAGTAACTGAGAAGCTCAGTCAGGGTGCTCTCCAACTGGCCTGTTGCCAAGCTCTTGGCTCCACTGAGCTTGCACAGCAGCCCCTTGGAGGTCACCCAGTTTGAACTGTATCTCCTGTGGAGCCACACTGCTGCTCCAAAGACATAGGTCTGCTGGTGCTCATCCCCTAATGACACCAGGCTCCTTTCGGTTCATAACCAGCCGCCTTCCTGAGGCTATTCACCCTGGCCCTGTGCCAGGGGCTGTCTGCATATGCCAACCAGAGTGACAGGATTTGGCCTGCCTGGAGATTAAGTGGAGTCATGTGGGCTGGGAGACTGACCTCGTAAACAGTCCCCCACACCTGCTTGCTCTTGGCCTTTCCCGTGGGCAACACCAGCATCTGGAAGGAGCTGGTTGGCCCTGGTGGGGGCGGATGTGCCCTCAGCAAGATAGGGAACGTGCTCCTCTGCCTCCAGCCCATTGGTGGCCAAGTGACTGCTGCAAATCCCAGGCCCCTGGACCCCCTGGGGGCACCAGGCCAGGACTGTGATCTTCAGAGAGCGAGTGCGCCCACAGAACAGGGCAGCGGGAGCCCCCTTGCTCTACTTCCCATCTCAACCCACACAGCTCTCAACCCCACAGCAGTAGTCACAGCAGGAGAACAGTGGGAGGGCTTGTCTACCACGTGTCTTGGGCTTTTAGAGATAATATTTACAGCACCTGTTCCCAGCCTTCCTCCCCTGTCCCCATGCCAGTTGGGACATAATTGTGCAGAGACAAGGGATGGTAGGTGGAAAGCAGGTCCTCGCTGGGAATTTTCCTCTTCAGGGTACAGTCTAAGGACCCCATATCCCATCTTTCTCAGGCCATCAAGTTGTACCCTTCCGAGAAAAGAAGGTCTTGGGTGAAAGCCTATTTGACCTAAATTTTTTCTGATCTTATCTTTCAAATGGAGTAGGAAATTTCTCCCTAACATTTCAAACTTGGGTGGCCTATCTTTGGACCTGTGAGCATGCTTTTATTTTTTACTGAGACCTTATAAACACTGGGATATGGTCATTGATGTATTGTGTGCACACACACAAAAATGCTAAGAAAAAATAAATTCACACCCAAAATACTCAGGTGAGCTAATTTAAATTTCTTTATGATGTGCCTATAAAATAAAAAGTGGCTCAGGTTCACAGCTTCTTTTCTATCAATATTCCAAGGGAAATCATCATTCTGCTATAAACTCATAAGCACTGGGATTAGCAAGAGGTTAACCTCTTTGATTCTTTTAAAATGCAGTCATGTAGACATGCATAAACCATGAACCCAGACATTATTCCCAATTATTTGGATTAAATAATGACTTTTCTTTAAAGTTATCTTACCTTAGTTTTGTTTACCTGTGTACTTCATTGTTTTCTCTCCAGATTTTCATTGCTGTGTTTCTTACTTCCCTATGGTCAATTTATGTTTTGGGAACTTTCTTTTAAAAAGAGTATTTTTTTCCTAATTATAATAGTATGAACTTTTTGCTATAAAAAATTTGGAAACTACAGAGAAATGGAAGAGGTACAAAATCATCCATGTGACCATCAACAAAATTTATTTTATAATCTTTTGGTATTTTATGCATTATTACATACACATGTCCATCTCATATAAAGAAATTCATATCTTAATTTTAAACTGTATACCATAAACATCTTTCCATTTTATGACAACACTGGTGAACATTATTTTAAATTGGTTGCATCACATATAACATAGTGGATGCACCAGATTAAATTTTTATAATAATTTCTCTATTATTTCACATTTAAGCTCTTTATTTTCCTTTTTCTGAATAAGTTCCATTGCAGTAAGTACCTTTGTGCAAGACATGTTTTCTTTTTGCTAATTCATTCAGGATTAGTTCTCAGAGGTGGGATTAGAGGGAATCTAGGCTGCTTTTGTAAGACCATGGGACTTTCAGGGAGCATGTAGAGACCCTTGTGTTTTGGTTTTGTTTTGGGCCAGAAGTTTGTAAAAATTCCTCTTACCCTTGGGGTTGATTAAATTTACAGAATGTGCCTTGATGTGTCTTTCCACATTACGTTAGCTTCCATCTTCAAATATCTTTCCAATATGTAGATTGAAATCTTTCTTCAAGTAGGACAGGATTTTCTTCTTCTATCTGCACGCTTAGTCTTTTTGCCTTTTTCCTCTTCCAGTGCAACCATTAGCCATTTGGCATATATCCCCTAGGTACCTGCCACCCGTTCCTCCCCTTAACCCTTCCTGTTCCTGTGTGCGCTTTAAGATGGTTCTTCCATTCAGCCTTCAGGCCACTTACTGGGGCCTCACAGGGGGCCACGTCATTTACTCTTCTAACTTAGTTCTCGAATTGTGGGTCCTGACCGCCCTGAGGAGCTCACACCTGTGTCAGCTCCCGTCCCGTCTCTCAGCGGCCTGTGTGCTCAGGTGCCCACTGTGCTCAAGCACATGCTCTTGTGTTGGATCCCCTTAAATGTGCTGGTGTTTAACTTTATTGGATTATTAGTGGCTTCTTACTGTCAGTAGTGGGGCAGTATAGCTAGACCCAGTGAGGCAGCCAGAGAGCACCTCCCCCACTGATACTCCCCCGGCTCCAGCCCCAGGCCCTGGGAAGCTGCCTCAGCTCCTGCCCAGCCCTATGGGGTCAGGGAGCAGAGACACCTGTGTGGGGCTGAGAAGTACTCTGTGGCCACCTGGGCTCCTCAGAACCCACCTCTGCTAGAAACTGGCTGGCAGCCAGCCTCAGAACTGCTAAGTTCTCCGGGAAAATCCCGGAGCTGGGAGTAGAGTGACTTGGGGTCACTTTCTTCCCAGAATATCCCTTCCCTTCCCAAATAAACGTAACAAAATGGTCATGTAGAGAAAAGTGCATTGAGCAACTATCACTTCATTTCTTGGGCTTCAGTGTCCTTATGTTACGGGAGGCATTGTGTATTTTGCTTGTTCTTGTCCCTGCTACAACAAAGAATTGAAGGGCAGAGATACAGTAATGAAGTAGAGTGAAAGTTTTATTTTAAGTTACTTAAAGAGAGAAAAGGTTTGGATGACCTTAGGGAGGAGAGGTGCCCTCAAAGGTTTAAGCTTTATTTAAAGAGAGCAAGTGCACACTTGGAGAAAGAGGAGTGTGAGCTACCTCATAGGAGAGGCGCGCTGAAAGGTTGAGATAAAGTTTTAAGGCTACGCACTTAGAAAGTGCAGGTGACCTCAGAGAGAGTTGCTCACTGAAAGGTTTAGGTTCTGGGGTTTTGTAGATGGTTGAAGATTTTCAGGAATGCAACACAGGGCCAGGTGCAGACAGGCCAAATTGTCCCAGAATGTTCATTTTGTTAAGATATTTTCTTTTTTTTAACTTAACACAAGAAATATATTGCTTTGACTCCTTTCCAGGATATCAGCTTCTGTCTGGAAGTATATCTACCAAGACTGTCTGCCCTGCCTCCAAGGTGGGCTGAGCCACTGTCCATTTGATTCAAATGCAACCTTAGCTTTAAGATAGAATTCTTCCTGAGTAAGCTGGGCCTTTTAGCAGGTGCTAAAGTAAATCTTACAAGGGTAGGATCTAATTGACACAGTGAAAACATAGGCTATGCTGAGGTACTTTCTTTTATCTGGGGAGTATTCAAACTTCTAGGCCAAGTTGCTCCTGACCTGCTGAGCTTTCTATTTTTTTTTTTTTTTTTTTTTTTTTTTGAGAGGGCATCTCTCATATTTATTGATCAAATGGTTGTTAACAACAATAAAATTCAGTATAGGGGGGTCAATGCTCAATGTACAATCATTAATCCATCTCAAGCCTAATTCTCGTCAGTCTCCAATCTTCTGAAGCATAACGAACAAGTTCTTACATGGTGAACGAATTCTTACAGAGTGAATAAATTCTTACATGGTGAACAGTACAAGGGCAGTCATCACAGAAACTTTCGGTTTTGATCATGCAATATGACCTATAAACCATCAGGTCAAATATGAATATTCATTTGATTTTTGTACTTGATTTATATGTTGATCCCACATTTCTCCTATTATTATTATTATTTTTATTTTTAATAAAATGCTGAAGTGGTAGGTAGATGCAAGATAAAGGTAGAAAACATAGTTTAGTGCTGTAAGAAGGCAAATGTAGATGATCAGATGATCAGGTGTGTGCCTATGGACTAAGTATTAATCCAGGCTAGACAAGGGCAGCAAAACATCCACGGATGCAGAAGATTTCTCTCAAAGCAGGGGGGGTGACGTTCTGAGCCTCACCTCTGTTGATCCCCAAATTCTCACCTGATGGCCCCCCTGCGACTGTGCCTGTCTTAGGTTGTTCCTCCCTTGAGGAATCTTACCCGTCTCTGGCTAACCAGTCATCTTCCGGGGCCATACAGGGAAATGTAAAGTTGGTAAGTGAGAGAGAAGCCATATTGTTTGCAAAGGTTAGCTTTTTACTTCTTTGCAGATTTATGCCCTGTGGCTTCTATGCCCAGCACTTGTCTCGAGGTATCTTTACCACCTGGAGGAATTATGATACTCGGTAAATTCGATATGAGGCACGAATTCTATTTAAAGTTTGTAATTAGGAAGGAAGAAGAAAAGCTATAGATGTAGCATATGAAGGAAACTTGGGAGGATTGATTATTTCTTTGACATATCTTCTTGTATAGTACCTTAAGTATGTATAGGTTTTAAACTACTAACTAATTTGCACACACATATTGACATAATAGGAATACGGTGACATAAACAAAGCAAATCTATAATTACCAGCCATCTCCAGTGAAGCCAAGAAAACCATTTAGGCACCCTAGGCATTTGTGAAAATTTATCTATGATATGATGGATATTTTCCAACTGTACTTGAACCATCAGACAAATTAAAGCAGCCCATTTCTGGGATCTGTTCACATCCCATATGTTCTTTTAACCATAGATAGTCTATAGTCATGAGATTTTGGGGTGCTACAACTTGCACCCCTCCCAACTCCTGGTTGAGTTCCAACAGTACAGATCCAGTCAAATTCGTTGTCTCACTGTATGCACATGCCAGCCTAGACATCTCCCTCCTCCTTCTCATGGCAAGTCCAGGAGATGGTGGGCTGGATGCAGCCACAACCGCAGCATCGTCCGGATCCCTGTGGAGGCTTTTTGATGATCATCCCCCGGCACGAGTCCTCCAGAGAGTGCTGATGCCGGAAGCTCCTCCTCATATCGTATCTTAGTTCATTTTCTGGGTATCCAAGCTAGGCCTTGATCTTCTGCGTAGAAACAAACAGACCCTTTGCCCACACTTTGACATGCCCTCTATACCACTGTGCAGAACTCATTGGAGGTCAGCACACAGTAACTGCTTTTTTTTTTTTTTTTTAATTAAGAGAAAGGAATATTATCAGAAAAGAGTACCTCCATAGCTGATCATCTGACACCCTTTAAGTGATCAACATTAAGGATATTTAAAGCATGCGTTGATCTTTGATTTACCAATAGTTTTATCCTGTTAAGGAGTAATCCCCCTTTTCTTTCTTTCTTTCTTTTTTTTTTTTTTTTTAAATTTTTAATCTACACTTACCTGAAGAATACTATGTTTACTATGCTCTCCCCTATATCAGGTCCCCCCTAACAACCACATTACGGTTACTGTCCATCAGCTTAGCAAAATGTTGTAGAGTCACTACTTGTCCTCTCTGTGTTGTGCAGCCCACCCTCCCCTTTCTCCCTCCCCCCCATGCATGCTAATCTTAATACCCCCCTTCTTCTTCCCCCCCCTTATCCCTCCCTGCCCACCCATCCTCCCCAGTTCCTTTCCCTTTGGTACCTGTTAGTCCATTTTTGGGTTCTGTAATTCTGCTGCTGTTTTGTTCCTTCAGTTTTTCCTTTGTTCCTATACTCCTCAGATGAGTGAAATCATTTGGTATTTCTCTTTCTCCGCTTGGCTTATTTCACTGAGCATAATACTCTCCAGCTCCATCCATGTTGCTGCAAATGGTTGGATTTTTCCACTTCTTATGGCTGAGTAGTATTCCATTGTGTATATGTACCACATCTTCTTTATCCATTCATCTACAGATGGACATTTAGGTTGCTTCCAATTCTTGGCTATTGTAAATAGTGCTGCGATAAACATAGGAGTGCATCTGTCTTTCTCAAACTTGATTGCTGCGTTCTTAGGGTAAATTCCTAGGAGTGGAATTCCTGGGTCAAATGGTAGGTCTGTTTTGAGCATTTTGATGCACCTCCATACTGCTTTCCACAATGGTTGAACTAATTTACATTCCCACCAGCAGTGTAGGAGGGTTCCCCTTTCTCCACAGCCTCGCCAACATTTGTTGTTGTTTGTCTTTTGGATGGCAGCTATCCTTACTGGTGTGAGGTGATACCTCATTGTAGTTTTAATTTGCATTTCTCTGATAATTAGCGATGTGGAGCATCTTTTCATGTGTCTCTTGGCCATCTGTATTTCTTTTTTGGAGAACTGTCTGTTCAGTTCCTCTGCCCATTTTTTAATTGGGTTATTTGTTTTTTGTTTGTTGAGGCGTGTGAGCTCTTTATATATTCTGGACGTCAAGCCTTTATCAGATCTGTCATTTTCAAATATATTCTCCCATACTGTAGGGTTCCTTTTTGTTCTATTGATGGTGTCTTTCGCTGTACAGAAGCTTTTCAGCTTAATGTAGTCCCACTTGCTCATTTTTGCTGTTGTTTTCCTTGCCCGGGGAGATATGTTCAAGAAGAGATCACTCATGTTTATGTCTAAGAGGTTTTTGCCTATGTTTTTTTCCAAGAGTTTAATGGTTTCGTGACTTACATTCAGGTCTTTGATCCATTTTGAGTTTACCTTTGTATATGGGGTTAGACAATGGTCCAGTTTCATTCTCCTACATGTAGCTGTCCAGTTTTGCCAGCACCATCTGTTGAAGAGACTGTCATTTTGCCATTGTATGTCCATGGCTCCTTTATCAAATATTAATTGACCATATATGTTTGGGTTAATTTCTGGGGTCTCTAATCTGTTCCACTGGTCTGTGGCTCTGTTCTTGTGCCAGTACCAAATTGTCTTGATTACTATGGCTTTGTAGTAGAGCTTGAAGTTGGGGAGTGAGATCCCCCCTACTTTATTCTTCTTTTTCAGGATTGCTTTGGCTATTCGGGGTCTTTGGTGTTTCCATATGAATTTTTGAATTATTTGTTCCAATTCATTGAAGAATGTTGCTGGTAATTTGAGAGGGATTGCATCAAATTTGTATATTGCTTTCGGCAGGATGGCCATTTTGACGATATTAATTCTTCCTAGCCATGAGCATGGGATGAGTTTCCATTTATTAGTGTCCCCTTTAATTTCTCTTAAGAGTGACTTGTAGTTTTCAGAGTATAAGTCTTTCACTTCCTTGGTTAGGTTTATTCCTAGGTATTTTATTCTTTTTGATGCAATGGTGAATGGAATTGTTTTCCTGATTTCTCTTTCTATTGATTCGTTGTTAGTGTATAGGAAAGCTACAGATTTCTGTGTGTTGATTTTGTATCCTGCAACTTTGCTGTATTCCAATATCAGTTCTAGTAGTTTTGGAGTGGAGTCTTTAGGGTTTTTTATGTACAGTATCATATCATCTGCAAATAGTGACAGTTTAACTTCTTCTTTACCAATCTGGATTCCTTGTATTTCTTTGTTTTGTCTGATTGCCGTGGCTAGGACCTCCAGTACTATGTTAAATAACAGTGGGGAGAGTGGGCATCCCTGTCTGGTTCCCGATCTCAGTGGAAATGCTTTCAGCTTCTCGCTGTTCAGTATAATGCTGGCTGTGGGTTTATCATATATGGCCTTTATTATGTTGAGGTACTTGCCCTCTATTCCCATTTTGCTGAGAGTTTTTATCATGAATGGATGTTGAATTTTGTCAAATGCTTTTTCAGCATCTATGGAGATGATCATGTGGTTTTTGTCTTTCTTTTTGTTGATGTGGTGGATGATGTTGATGGATTTTCGAATGTTGTACCATCCTTGCATCCCTGGGATGAACCCCACTTGGTCATGGTGTATGATCCTTTTGATATACTGTTGAATTCTGTTTGCTAATATTTTATTGAGTATTTTTGCATCTACGTTCATCAGGGATATTGGTCTGTAATTTTCTTTTTTGGTGGGGTCTTTGCCTGGTTTTGGTATTAGGGTGATGTTGGCTTCATAGAATGAGTTTGGGAGTATTCCCTCTTCTTCTATTTTGTGGAACACTTTAAGGAGAATGGGTATTATGTCTTCTCTGTGTGTCTGATAAAATTCCGAGGTAAATCCGTCCGGCCCCGGGGTTTTGTTCTTGGGTAGTTTTTTGATTACTGTTTCAATTTCTTTGCTTGTAATTGGTTTGTTTAACTTTTGTGTTTCTTCCTTGGTCAGTCTTGGGAGGTTGTATTTTTCTAGGAAGTTGTCCATTTCTTCTAGGTTTTCCAGCTTGTTGGCATATAGGTTTTCATAGTAGTCTTTAATAATTCTTTGTATTTCTGTGGAGTCTGTCGTGATTTTTCCATTCTCATTTCTGATTATGTTGATTTGTGTTGACTCTCTTTTTCTCTTAATAAGTTGGGCTAGAGGCTTATCTATTTTGTTTATTTTCTCAAAGAACCAGCTCTTGGTTTCGTTGATTTTTGCTATTGTTTTATTCTTCTCAATTTTGTTTATTTCTTCTCTGATCTTTATTATGTCCCTCCTTCTGCTGACTTTAGGCCTCATTTGTTCTTCTTTTTCCAGTTTTAATAATTGTGATGTTAGACTATTCATTTGGGATTGTTCTTCCTTCTTCAAGTGTGCCTGGATTGCTATATACTTTCCTCTTAAGACTGCTTTCGCTGCATCCCACAGAAGTTGGGGCTTAGTGTTGTTGTTGTCATTTGTTTCTATATATTCCTTGATCTCTATTTTGATTTGTTCATTGATCCATTGATTATTTAGTAGCATGTTGTTAAGCCTCCATGTGTTTGTGAGCCTTTTTGTTTTCTTTGTAGAATTTATTTCTACTTTCATACCTTTGTGGTCTGAAAAATTGGTTGGTAGAATTTCAATATTGTGGAATTTACTGAGGCTCTTTTTGTGAGCTAGTATGTGGTCTATTCTAGAGAATGTTCCATGTGCACTTGAGAAGAATGTATATCCTGTTGCTTTTGGATGTAAAGTTCTATAGATGTCTATTAGGTCCATCTGTTCTAGTGTGTTGTTCAGTGCCTGTGTGTCTTTACTTATTTTCTGCCCGGTGGATCTATCCTTTGGGGTGAGTGGTGTGTTGAAGTCTCCTACAATGAATGCATTGCAGTCTATTTCCCTCTTTAGTTCTGTTAGTATTTGCTTCACATATGCTGGTGCTCCTGTATTGGGTGCATATATATTTAGAATGGTTATATCCTCTTGTTGGACTAAGCCCTTTATCATTATGTAGTGGCCTTCTTTATCTCTTGTTACTTTCTTTGTTTTGAAGTCTATTTTGTCTGATATTAGTACTGCAACCCCTGCTTTCTTCTCACTGTTGTTTGCCTGAAATATGCTTTTCCATCCCTTGACTTTTAGTCTATGCTTATCTTTGGGTTTAAGGTGAGTTTCTTGTAAGCAGTATATAGATGGGTCTTGCTTTTTTATCCATTCTATTACTCTATGTCTTTTTATTGGTGCATTAAGTCCATTTACATTTAGGGTGACTATTGAAAGATATGTACTTATTGCCATTGCAGGCTTTAGATTCGTGGTTACCAAAGGTTCAAGGTTAGCTTCTTTAGTATCTTACTGCCTAACTTAGCTCGCTTATTGAGCTATTATATACACTGTCTGGAGAGTCTTTTCTTCTCTCCCTTCTTATTCCTCCTCCTCCCTTCTTCATATGTTGTGTGTTTTGTTCTGTGCTCTTTTTGGGGGTGCTCCCATCTAGAGCAGTCCCTGTAGGATGCCCTGTAGAGGTGGTTTGTGGGAAGCAAATTCCCTCAGCTTTTGCTTGTCTGGGAATTGTTTGATCCCACCATCATATTTAAATGATAGTCGTGCTGGATACAGTATCCTTGGTTCAAGGCCCTTCTGTTTCATTGCATTAAGTATATCATGCCATTCTCTTCTGGCCTGTAGGGTTTCTGTTGAGAAGTCTGATGTTAGCCTGATTGGTTTTCCTTTATAGGTGACCTTTTTCTCTCTAGCTGCCTTTAAAACTCTTTCCTTGTCCTTGATCCTTGCCATTTTAATTATTATGTGTCTTGGTGTTGTCCTCCTTGGATCCTTTCTGTTGGGGGTTCTGTATAATTCCATGGTCTGTTCGATTATTTCCTCCCCCAGTTTGGGGAAGTTTTCAGCAATTATTTCTTCAAAGACCCTTTCTATCCCTTTTCCTCTTTCTTCCTCTTCTGGTATCCCTATAATACGAATGTTTTTCCTTTTGTATTGGTCACATATTTCTCTTAGTGTTGTTTCATTCCTGGAGATCCTTTTATCTCTCTCTATGTCAGCTTCTATACGTTCCTGTTCTCTGGCTTCTATTCCTTCAATGGCCTCTTGCATCTTATCCATTCTGCTTATAAATCCTTCCAGGGATTGTTTCACTTCTGTGCTCTCTTTCCTGACATCTGTGATCTCCTTCCGGACTTCATCCCACTGCTCTTGCATTTTTCTCTGCATCTCATCCCACTGCTCTTGCATTTTTCTCTGCATCTCATCCCATTGCTCTTGCATTTTTTTCTGCATCTCTGTCAGCATGTTCATGATTTTTATTTTGAATTCTTTTTCAGGAGGACTAGTTAGGTCTGTCTCCTTCTCAGGTGTTGTCTCTGTGATCTTTGTCTGCCTGTAGTTTTGCCTTTTCATGGTGATAGAGATAGTCTGCAGAGCTGGTACAAGTGACCGCTGGAAGAGCTTCCCTTCTTGTTGGTTTGTAGCCTTTTCCTGGGAGAATAGCGACCTCTAGTGGCTTGTGCTGGGCAGCTGTGCGCAGACAGGGCTTCTGCTTCCTGCCCAGTTGCTTTGGGGTTTATCTCCACTGTTGCTGTGGGCTTGGCCTGGCTGGGGCTGTTCCTCCAAAATGGTGGAGCCCCGTTAGAGGGGGAGCAGCCAGGAGACTATTTATCTCCGTAAGGGGCCTCTGTGCTCCCTGCTGCCCAGGGGGTTTGAGTGCCCAGAGATCCCCAGATTCCCTGCTTCTGGTCTAAGTGACCTGTCCTGCCCCTTTAAGATTTCCAAAAAGCACTCTCCAAACCAAAACAACAACAGCAACAATGAGAGAGGGAACAGAAAGGAAAAAAAAAAGAAAAAACACGCGATTTTTTTTTTTTTTCCTCAGGTGCCGGTCCCAGGCACCCGCTCACTGGTCCTGCTGCCCTGTCTCCCTACCTCCAGGGTCCCTGTCCTTTCAAGGCTTCCAAAAAGCACCCACCCACCGGTCCCGCAGGGAAGGAACGCTCAATATTCTTTGTCCTCAGGCACTGGTCCCACGCACCCGCTCACCAGTCCTGCCGCCCTGCCTCCCTAGCACCGGGGTCCCTGTCCCTTCAAGGCTTCCAAAAAGCACTTGGCAAAAAGAGAGAAAAAAAAAGGGGAAAAACGCGCGATTTCTTCCGTCCTCAGGTGCTGGTCTCAGGCACCCACCCACTGGTCCCACAGGGAAAAATGCGGGATATTCTTTGTCCTCAGGTGCCGGTCCCAGGCACCCGCTCACCAGTCCCGCCGCCCTGCCTCCCTAGCACCGGGGTCCCTGTCCCTTTTAGGCTTCCAAAAAGCACTCGCAGAAAAGAGAAAAAAAAAAGGGGAAAAACGCGCGATTTCCTCTGTCCTCAAGTGCCGGTCTCAGGCACCCGCCCACCGGTCCCGCAGGGAAAAACGGGGGATATTCTTTGTCCTCAGGCGCCGGTCCCAGCCACCCGCTCACCAGTCCCGCCACCGTGCCTCCCTAGCACTGGGGTCCCTGTCCCTTCAAGGCTTCCAAAAAGCGCTTGCCAAAAAGAGAAAAAAAAAAGGGGAAAAACGCGCGACCTCCTCCGTCCTCAGGCACCGGTCTCAGGCACCCGCCCCCAGGTCTCGCAGGGAGAAACGCGGGATATTCTTTGTCCTCCGGCGCTGTTCCCAGGCACCTCCTCACCGGTCCCGCCACCCTGCCTCCCCAGCAACGGGGGCCCGTCCCTCTAAGGCTTCCAAAAAGCGCTCGCCAAAAAAAAAAACTGCTCCGGTTTCTCTCCACCCGCTGGGAGCCGGGGGGAGGGGCGCTCGGGTCCCGCCGGGCTGGGGCTTGTATCTTACCCCCTTCACAAGGCGCTGGGTTCTTGCAGGTGTGGATGTGGTCTGGATGTTGTCCTGTGTCCTGTGGTCTCTATTTTAGGAAGATTTTTCTTTGTTATATTTTCATAGCTCTATGTGTTTTTGGGAGGAGATTTCCACTGCTCTACTCACGCCGCCATCTTGGCTCCCGACAGAGCTTTCTATTTTTAACTGGTTAACTCTCTGAGTCCCTTCTAGTGGGCTTTACTGGCCTTACTCTCTTTCCACCCTGCTCATACCTGTTTTCCTGCCTAACACTTACTTTACAAAATGAAGATATTGGCAGACTGTTGGCCTCAGAGGTACCTCCCAGCTCCGACATTCCCAGCCCCAGTGTCCTGAGGGTCCTACATCATGCTTCAGCATGAGCAAGGGAAGCAGTCAGTGTGGTTTCCAGCTGTGTGCTGTGGGGTCCTGGGGATTCTGTCCAGGAGGCAGAGAGGGAATGGAGGACAATTGGCGGGATCCTGAGGTTTTCATTTGAATGAAGTTCAGCTGCGAAAACAAGTTTAAAAACTACTGCTGTGTTCAACATGCTCCTCAGAATTAGTCTTACAGAGCATGATCTTCTCCTGATTTCCCTTTGGCATTTTAGATTTTCCCTTCACGTTACAGCCTGTCCACCTGTCGTTCTGCATCAACAGAAACAGGCACTACTGATAAACCCCACTCTCTGAGGATGAAAGGGTCTCCTGTGTGAAGCAGCCTCTTCGAAGTCACCAAGGGGCTGAGCTGGGTGTCTGTCCTTGGGCCTTTCCACAACTTCCTCCAGGCCCGTACTACCTATCATAAAGTTTTTGCAGACATCAGAAAAAAATGGCTTAAAATAGGTCAATGTGCCTATCTTAACTATCTCTGCTATCGCCAGGATGCTTTATTTGACTTTGAAATGTTTGCTAATGTTGCACACCAGAAAGGGAAAGTTTTTAAATTGCTGATGTTGAAAAGCCTAGGGGAGTTTGTTATTCCTTTAAGAAAGCATGATGAGTGAATTTAACTCTGAATGCAGTAATCCTCCCTGTAGGTCTCTACATAGAGTAGATGTTTCCTACCTTCAGAAATTAGTAGTTTGAATGTCTTAGCAAAAAAATGTGCTGACAGAGGGGTAAGACACTGAAAATGATATTTTATAGAAGTTCCACACCCAAGCCCCAGTTCATTACAGTAAGCACTATAATTAAAAAATTCAAGAATCTGTGGTATAGGTAATCAGCACATACTAAAAGTAAAAATATACTTTATTTAATGACAGTCTGCCAGTATCTGTAGATTGTGGAGTTTCTATTTTTATTCATGTTTGAGAATCTGGTCTTCTTCATTTTAAATCTCATAAAAATAACACAGTGGGAATCAATTTAAGGAAAAGAGCCAGAAATACAGATAGGTTAGAAGATCTCTTATGTTTCATTTGTGCTAAATATATTGTTAACCAAGAGCAAAAAAAAGTGTTTGTTTAAAAATCTGTTTAAAAAACACATCAAGCACATTCGTTCTTTCTCTGTGCAGAAGGGAAGAATACAGATAAATACATGATGACCGTGAGCCTGGGCTCTAGACATCTGGGCCCTGCAGGCATCCCTGAGCCCTCAGGGGCTGTGGCAAGAGTATAGTGTACAGCTGGACAGAGTGCCCAGCGGACAGAGAAGGTTGGGCTGGTAATTAAGTCTGTCTAAGGAGAACTCTGAGCTGCAGGCTCAGGGTCTTCCTTTCCATCCTGTGTCCCAGCTTCTCACTGCCCAAGCCATAGCCTCTTTGAAAGGACATTTGGAATTTACGTGGGCCCTGAAATCACCAAGTCTGCAGCTTATTTTCCTGTCCTCCCTCTGTCTCTCCATGCCTGGCTCTGGGCTCTGAATGCAGAGAAAATTGGTCTCATTGGATGAGCTCCGCTTGAGGAACCCTTACTGCCACACTTAAGCAAAAAGAGAGCCTCCAGGCATGACATGGGCTGCAGCCTCTACTCTGCCCTCCAACACGCGGGGTGGTGGAGTTTGGGCCATATGGGGCCAGCTTGGCTGGATCATACCTGACGCTCCCCGCTGCTGTCAGCTGTCACGAGGCACCGCACACCAGCACCCTCCTCCCACCCTCCAGAGCTTCAGGCTTTGCTCTCAGGCTTCCCTCTTCTCTGAGGCTGAATTGCAGGAACCACTGCTCTGCATGTCCTCCATTCCCTCTTCTCAGTCTCCAAATCCCTTCCATACAATCACCATCCACAGTCCCTTCTTATCAAAATAGAAGACTTGGCCACTCGGGGACCGTTAAGACCAAAGCCTATTGCCTGTCTGACCTAAGTCTGTGGGCACTATTCTGAGCCTCCCTGACATTAAAATTTATCACAAAAAGTATATGCTTAGGAAAATCTTATAAGGAAAACCTTTATTTTTTATTTTGTTTTCTTCAGTTATTTTTAGACCCTATTAATAATTATCAATTGCTCAGCAGAGCCTTAGTTGAAGTCAATAAAACATGTTTTAAACAAGAAGGTGAGTTTGTGCAAGTCACTTAGTTGCTATGACCAACCCTGTAATAGCTAACACTAATGGGATGCTTACCTACTACTAATGCCTTTCATCCTCACAGAAATGTTCCAAAGTAAATACTAATATTATCTACATTTCACTGAGGAAGAAACTGGAGAGTACTGAGATTAATAAATACAGCTTGAAAATTGGGAGACCTGCTGGAATCTGGATCTCATGGGGCCCAAATGCAACTGTGGAGTATTCTCTGCTCCCTCTTCACATGTACATAAATTCAGAGTTAATGAAAAAGTAAAGGAAGGATAGATTTGCACTATAGCATTGAAATTATTGCAAGTGCACAATACTCAAAACAAATCACGTCATCTCTGTTCAAGCTACTACTATGTTTATATACTCTTCTGAAAGAATTTTCCATGAACACCAATTGCTGAAGTGATTGTTTTTTAGATTTTGAATAATGATTTTGATTTTTGATAGGCATATTTATACCAAGTTAAAATAGCATATTTTTGGGTTTTCTGACTTTCTTTGTCTCTGAATATTTTTCTAGGGTCAACGTCTTTTCGAAAAGCTGCTCCAACTGACTTCGCAAAATATTGAAATCAAGCTAGTGAGTGATGTGACAGCTGATTCAAAGGTATTAGAAGCCTTGAAATTAAAGGGTAAGGCCAAGGTTGCTATGCTACTCTACCACTGGGTATTCTGTTAAGATACCTTTAATTTCATTTAAAATTATACATACTTTCTTTATAATCAACAGATTTCGCTTAATATACTTTTTATTTCTCCTTTGAAAAATAGCCTGATTAAAGCCTTTAAATGAGAGAACTAATTAATCAATACCACTAGGATTTTGTAAATAGTGTCATTGCATATTAGCTTATGCAAAATAACCCACTGGCCATTAATTGATAATTAACCAGAAGAAAGAAACTTTCTCTCTGTGAAACACTTCCACGGTGTGATTAGAGAAAAGAGCCACTTCTCATCAGAACAAACATTGGAATTCTATTCTTCTCTTGTCCTTCAAATGGAAGTCCTCCTCATGCTGCATATCCTTTAAAATAATATAGCCCTATGTAGGTGTCTGCAAAACACAGCTGAATTCACAACTTGTAAGGTATTTCCATGGGAGAATGTCATTTATGCAGCCACTTCGCCGTTGGTCTCACAGTCCCATGAAGACCGGAGAATAACTATGCAATGACTTTCATTATTGTGCAGTATCTTCATGTAACTCCAGGGAGAGGAAATCCCAGGGCAAAATACCTAGCTGAAACTGAAATCAGTCAAAGGGAGAAATAAAGTTTAAAACCCATTTATGGCTTACAAACTGCTATTTGGGGGCCATCTCTCTTCTGCTCCAGCAGAAGCAAGACAAGCCCCCACCCAACCTCTCAAGTTCAGATAAGCCCTAGGTCACCTAGGTGATTATCCATTGATATGGAGATGAACTATGCTTCTCCACCCCTGAGGAACACCTGTTGATATGGAGATGCACTAAAGCCAGGCAAGAGATTCTAGAAATACTGCAATTTTACCCACACTCCACTAACTCAATTCTTACTTCCAAATAGCTTTTATTGATTTATAAACATTTTCGCCCTGAATTTACTCTCCGAACTGTAAACCGCCAGGAGGAACTGGCAGGTGTGAGCCAGTGAACATGTTGGAGCTGCCAAGCATCCCCAGGAGAGGAGGAAGCACTGTCCCCGCAGAGTCTCCTTGTTCAACCTGTTGACCTTGTGTCTCATGGTGTACTGTTCAGACACACAGGGTGTTTTTGCTTGTCATGTTACATGTTATTAAGTGAAAATACTTTCTAAAATATGGAGCAGATCAGGAAGCAAATAAGTGAACGCAAGTGGCCTTTCCCTCTGCCCAAGTAAAACTAGAAGTGATATATGGAGATACACCGCTGAGAAAGTCACAGGGAAACGGAGCCAGAGTCGATGGGTTACGACAACTGAAAATCTGTCCTACTGTGTCTAGACTTCCAGTTCTGGAAGCCAATGGATTTCTTTGTCACCTAAGCCAGTTTGAGCTGGGTTTCTTTGAGGTTGCAAATAAAATCATTTGATAAAAAAAAAACAAAAAAACTAGAAGTGATAAAGCCTGTGGAAAGACATAAACATATAGAAGACCTGCCCCACTAGAAGAGGTTACACAAATCAGTTTTCTACATGACCAGTCCTGCCTGGTCAGCTTGGCCAGGCACATGGACCTGTCCCAAGCCATATGGTTTTTTTCTGTGCATAAGAAAATCAAGAAAACTTAGGAAATATTGCTAGGTCTGGAAAGCATCACTATGCTACTTGAGCGCATCATAATATTTTTGAAAACTAGAAAATTCCTAGTTCAGGGGATTAACAGACACAATCCACATGGACTGGAAATGGATTATTAGTTTTCCTGTTTAAAAAATGTGAAACTGGGTTCCTGCTGTCTGAAAATTCATTTTCTGAGACACATTTTCAGGAATGGATGACTTTGGGCTAACATGGATGCCTGCATTTGTAATTTCTCAGAGTCTACCTGCGTGTTCTTTGCATTTGATTATCCAAGAAGCTAAAAAGCAGATGAGTTTGGAATGGAGGGAGGCACCTGAGAGTTCTGTGACTCTTTTTATAGCCACAGAATGGCTCCCTGCCACAGTCCAGGCTAAATCTTGCAAACTCAACCAGAAGTTAAAACTAGACAGTAGTAGGGGGCTTAATGGTCTTGGGCACTGCTACCCTAAGAGGGACTGGCTATTATTGGATTTATGGATCAAGTCCTTGTTTACATTGCTATTACGAAATATAAATTAAAGTTTCGTTGTAGCCATTGCTACTCACAAAAAAGGAAATGTTTGAATTTCACAAGCATGTGTATATATGTATAGCTCAGGTCTGTTCATATATAATAGGAGGTCTTATCATAATAAGAAAATAAATGACTTTCCTTTATAACAGGAGAACAATGAATAGGACCCTAATTTCTCATAGGTATTTTCTATGCAAGTGCAATAGGCCTTGCTGGCTTGTATTAATGTACACAGTACAACATATATACATCTTTAAAATACAGTTAATATATTTCTCTACTCTCATCCTTTGGCAGAGAATACTAAATAATAGAAGTGCATTTTACAAATGTGTTTTGTGAAACATTTTTAAACCTGTGTTTGAATACTTTGCTTTAGGGTAATCTCTTTGTTTTTTTAGAGGGGGGAGTTCTTGGTCTTTAGGCAAAGTTCCAGGAAGGTTTGTCCAGAAACAGTCCCCAAAGGACAGATAAGCATGAGACTAGCCATGAGCAAGTTCAGCTGTGAGGACATTACTGAATGTAGAAGTTAATCTGATATATTGTGAAAAAGATTAAGAGTGGGCCTTCTGCAGGAAATCTTCACATTGTTGGTCAGAGAATATACTCTTAATGATTTCAAACACCTGAAATTTGCAGAAATTTACTGTTTAAATGTTTATGCACCAAACTAAACTTGCCTGATAAATCCTGAGGCCTTTTCATGCCCTCATAGCTTTTGGCTTTTCTTTTTACATTTCACCAGTTCTTATAGATGTCTTGACCAGAGAGAGCTTCTAGAAGCTACTGTATCATAGCTGGAAGTGGGCCAGATGTGAAATGGCATCTCATTGCCTAATGCACAAGAGGCCTCAAAGCAAGCTAAATAAGATATAGGATTGTCACTGAGTCCCCTACATATTCCTCCATATCTGTCTTCAAGTGGGGTGTGCCATCTGTTGCCAACATTTAGCTGGAGGAGTTGTGACATTTCTCTCAAGCCTATGCTCCTTGCTCACGTCTCCAGAACATGCCTTTTATGTTGTACCTCTCACCAGTCCTGCCAGTGGTAATATCACAGCAATACTAGTGAAATTTTATACTGTGGAATTTTTATTTCTGATTGTGTTTTTCAGTCATAAGCAAAGTATTATTTCCCAATAATACTACTGTATTTTTTAAAGCTTTATTTTTTAGAACAGTTTAAAGTTGACAACAAAATCAACAGGTAGGTACAGAGCGTGTCCATATATCCCCTCCCCCAGACATGCAAAGCCTTCCCTGTTATCAACATCACTCACTCGAAAGGTATATTTTTTACCAAGGATGAACCTATATTGACACATCGTAATCACCCAAAGTCCATGGTTTGTCTTAGGATTCATTTTTGGTTTTATACATTCTGTGAATTTGGAACATATATAATAACATATGCCTGTCATTATAATATCTAGAGTATTTTCATGACCCTAAAAATCCTCTGTTCTCTGCCTAGTCATTCCCCCTACAGATCATGTTTTTAATCCTTGTATTTTATCACTTCTGTTAAAATGAAATTTATAATTAAGAATTATTTTGTGTTTGCCATTTAAAACCATAGCAATTCAGTGTACATTCTCGAATATGACTAAAATATTTGCCCTAGCAGTCTACCAAAAATTAAGAATAAAACAATGTAAAGTCAGAAAATATAAATTTCCTTTTGGTAAAAACCAAGCTTTTACTTGTTCATTGTCAGATAATAACTTTTTAATATAATGAGTAGTGAAATAAAACTCAAAGGATTAGAATCAATGACCTATAAATAAAGTCCACACTTGTTAAAAAAAAAAAAAGCCCTTGAAACCATTCAAAATCTGAATCTCCCTTCTCAATCTCGTTCTTAGTATTTCCTGTTTTGACTTCCCAAATATCTGAAAGGTAATTGTGATTTCCAAAATACAGCCGCTATTCCAGGCTGTTTCCTTGGGACTGAAACACCCTCATCCCCCTTGTCAATATGCAGGCCTTCAAGCCTCATTATAAGTCTTACCCATAATATGTCCCTTTAGACATTTCCTCTTGTCCCCAGTTGGTCTTACTACCTTCTTTTCTCTCATTACTCATTCATTATCTGGCAACCATTCCTTGAGTACCTGACTTGTGCCAGTAAGCTGGACTTTAAAGACAGACAATTGAACATGAGTGCCCCCCACCCTGACTGGCCCTGCCAACTTCAAAGAGCTCACAATTTTCTAGAGAATGCTGATAAAAGGTAAACTAAGTAAGGAGTTCTTAAAACACTGACCCAGAGTCCGGTTTTCCTGAGTCACTTTTTGCATCTAAGTCATAGAGGCCCATGTTTTACACTTGACATCATCTCTGCCCCGTCAGGGTGTTGCTGGAACCCTGTAGCTCTGTAAGAACTCTGGAACTCCAAGAACAGATTCTCCCCTATTGTCCATTTTTTCTAAGACCACTTCCACTCTGCTTGTTTTTGAAGCATACCAGAAAATGTCAAAGAAAGATTCTGACAGTAGCCAGGCCTCACAGTCCTTCCTCAAAGGGTTCTTAAATGGTTTGTTGACTGAATATTTAGGAGCTGTATCAGGCCACCAAGACCATGAAATAACAACTCTGTCACAGCTGCCACCCTGTCCATAGCAGTCCTAAGAGGCATCGCAATGTCAGAGGTACTCAGATGTGACAACGGCATGTTTTAGAATCAGGGACATACGTTATTGAGGGCTATTTTAACATTCAGCAGTAAATTAGGAAAGCCAACTTAGAAACCTTAACTTTAATAATTAAGTTAAATTAGAGTTGCTCATCCTTAATAGTGCACTGAGGGAGGGAGATTCTAAAGAAGATCTGCTGTAATAGGGCTTCAGTGACCCTCAGCAAGTAGAAGTTTAGAGAATTGTGGCTGTGCTGGTTCTTAAGAAACAGAGACATCTTAACAGAACTCTTGATAGCTAATGCATTCAGTGATAGCAAGCATTCCTATTAAAACAAAGGAAAAACACTGCCAGCTTACCTGAAGTAGCAAAGAGGTTACACAAATCAGTTTTCTACATGAAAGTTCTATAGGAAAACAATATAATGAAATCAGAAATTGTAAATACATTGACAAAGAGACAATCTCCAAGGGTAGGCAAAGAAGGTATCAGAAATCCTGTTCCTAGATCTATGGCATGAAGAAATTGGAGCCCATGTAAAAAGAGAAGAGGTAGTCATGGAAGCATGGTTTTAAAAAGGAGAGTAACCTAAAACACTCTATGTTAAAAGTAACAGAACACAAAAATACAGGCAAATGATTGTACAGATGTCATTGCTAAGAGGGATTGACTGCACGAATAATGTCACTCAATGCTGTTGGGACGTGGCTCATTTCTGGTGATCAGCCCAGCCACACAGAGACCCATCCTAGGGCTTGAGGGACCTCCCTACTGAACCTCCACCATGTGTCTCTCTCTTCTAGTGGGGCAGGTCACGTAGGCTCAGGAATGTTGGCCCAGCCTATCTCATCTGGCGCATCAAGCTTCCAGTTTGTTAGAATAAACGTGTCGTTTCCTCCCAGTCCCTTCTTTCCTGCATGCAAACCTATGGTCCTTAAACATGCCCCCAGATGACACTGCCTGCAGACGCTTGTGACATCTTTAAGGAGCTGATGCCTGAACTATTTTATGGGGTTGTGTTTTGGTTAGCCAGAGTATTAATGTCAAGGATTGTCCTTCCTCTTTGGTCTCTTTAGATTGATAGATAAGTAAGACAGATAGACAGATATAGATAGATGATAGGTAGATAGGTAGATGCCTGGATGGATGGATAGATAATATGTAGGTAGATAGATGATAGGCAGGTAAATACATAGAGAGATGATAGATAAATCAATCTTCTCTATATGATATTTAAAAATTAAAGATCTAGGTTTCTCAGTTTTTTTATCCACATTATTTCATTTCTATGATTCTTTGTTTGGGAAGGCAAAACATAGCATGTGCTCTGAGTGCACTCGCAGCCCTCCCCATCCCCTCACCTGCTCCCTTTGTGAATAAAATCATACATGTGCCAGGTGACTGGCTCAGATTTGATTTGTGGTTTGAGTAAACTAATCCCAACCATGTGCCATAGCCTTACCCACGTGGGTGAATAAACAATAGCAAGGGGACCCTGATGTGCCCTGGATGGAAACCTTCAGCTCATTTCAGCTTGCCCTCTACAAAGCATTGAACAAACAGCAGATATTTCATTACGTTTTACCGGTCACTAAATCTTACTCATTTAATTCAGAATTTTAATATTTGAAATAAGACTAAAGCCCTTTTACTCTCCTTAAGAACAACTCTATCTTTTTAATAAAACATCAATTATTTTTTATTTCTCCACAATTCTTTAATAACCTCTTTGAGAACAAGAAATACACATTAGCAGTTACATATATTAAATATATAATTTATACTTTTCAAAACTATTTAGATGTTAGGATTGGCAAGATTTTTATTGTAACTTCTCTCATAAAACTCTATAATATTGCTCGTAAAATAAAATATGGCTCTAATCAAGAGAAAATACTTTCAGATTTATGAGTCTGAAATGTAGAGGTTGTATCACATCAGAAGGGTAGCAAATAGCTTTGATATTAAACATATTATTATTCCATAAATGCTTGATTTTTTTTCTGTTGTTATCATTAATCTACAATTACATGAAGAACATTATGTTTACTAGGCTCTCCCCTTCACCAAGTCCCCCCCACAAACCCCATTACAGTCACTGTCCATAAGCATAGTAAGATGTTGTAAAATCACTACTTGTCTTCTCTGTGTTGCACAGCCCCCCCCTTTCCCCCACCCCCCACATTATTCATGCTAATCATAATACCCCTTTTCTTCTTCCCGGCCCTTATCCCTCCCTTCTCTCCCATTCTCCCCAGTCCCTTTCCCGTTGGTAACTGTTAGTCCTTTCTTGGGTTCTGTGATTCTGCTGCTGTTTTGTTCCTTCACTTTTTCTTTGTTCTTATACTCCACATATGAGTGAAATCATTTGATATTTGTCTTTCTCCGCTTGGCTTATTTCACTGAGCATAATACCCTCTAGCTCCATCCATGTTGTTACAAATGGTACGATTTGTTTTCTTCTTATGGCTGAATAATATTCCATTGTGTATATGTACCATTTCTTCTTTATCCATTCATCTACTGATGGACACTTAGGTTGCTTCCATTTCTTGGCTATTGTAAATAGTGCTGTGATAAACATAGGGGTGCATCTGTCTTTTTCAAACTGGAGTGCTGCATTCTTAGGGTAAATTCCTAGAAGTGGAATTCCTGGGTCAAATGGTAAGTCTATTTTGAGCATTTTGAGGAACCTCCATACTGCTTTCCACAATGGTTGAACTAATTTACATTCCCACCAGCAGTGAAGGAGGGCTCCCCTTTCTCCACAACCTCACCAACATTTGTTGTTGTTTGTCTTTTGGATGGTAGCCAGCCTTGCTGGTGTGAGGTGGTATCTCATTGTGGTTTTAATTTGCATTTCTCTGATGACTAGCGATGTGGAGCATCTTTTCATGTGTCTGTTGGCCATCTTAATTTCTTTGGAGAAGTGTCTGTTCAGCTTCTCTGCCCATTTTTTAATTGGATTATTTGCTTTTTGTTTGTTGAGGTGTGTGGACTCTTTATATTTTGGATGTGAAGCCTTTATCGGATCTGTCATTTACGAATATATTCTCCCATACTGTAGGGTACCTTTTTGTTCTATTGATGGTGTCCTTTGCTGTACAGAAGCTTTTCAGCTTGATGTAATCCCAGTTGTTCATTTTTGCTTTTGTTTTCCTTGCCTTGGGAGATATGTTCACGAAGAAGTTGCTAATGCTTATGTACAAGAGATTTTTGCCTATGTTTTTTTCTAAGAGTTTTGTGGTTTCATGACTTACATTCAGGTCTTTGATCCATTTTGTGTTTATTTCTGTGTATGGGGTTAGACAGTGATCCAGTTTCATTCTCTTACATGTAGCTGTCCAGTTTTGCCAGCACCATCTGTTGAAGAGACTGTCATTTCCCCATGGTATGTCCATGGCTCCTTTATCGAATATTAATTGACCATATATGTTTGGGTTAATGTCTGGAGTATCTAATCTGTTCCACTGGTCTGTGGCTCTGTTCTTGTGCCAGTACGAAATTGTCTTGATTACTGTGGCTTTGTAGTAGAGCTTGAAGTTGGGGAGTGAGGTCCCCCCCCACTTTATTCTTCCTTCTCAGGATTGCTTTGGCTATTCGGGTTCTTTGTTGGTTCCATATGAATTTTTTAACTATTTGTTCCAGTTCGTTGAAGAATGCTGTTGGTAATTTGATAGGGATTGCATCAAATCTGTATATTGCTTTGGACAGGATGGCCATTTTGACAATATTAATTCTTCCTAGCCATGAGCATTGGATGAGTTTCCATTTGTTAGTGTCCTCTTTAATTTCTCTTAAGAGTGTCTTGTAGTTTTCAGGGTATAGGTCTTTCACTTCTTTGGTTAGGTTTATTCCTAGGTATTTTATTCTTTTTGATGCAATTGGGAATGGAACTGTTTTCCTGATTTCTCTTTCTATTGGTTCATTGTTAGTGTATGGGAAAGCCACAGATTTTTGTGTGTTAATTTTGTATCCTGCAACTTTGCTGTATTCTGATATCAGTTTTAGTAGTTTTGGAGTGGAGTCTTTAGGGTTTTTTATGTACAATATCATGTCTGCAAATAGTGACAGTTTAACTTCTTTTCCTATCTGGACTCTTTGTATTTCTTTGTTTTGTGTAATTGCCATGGCTAGTACCTCCAGTACTATGTTAAATAACAGTGGGGAGAATGGGCAGCCCTGTACTGTTCCCGGTCTTAGAGGAAAAGCTTTCAGCTTCTCACTGTTCAGTATGATGTTAGCTGTTGGTTTATCACATATGGCCTTTATTATGATGTTGAGGTACTTGCCTTCTATTCCCATTTTGCTGAGAATTTTTATCACGAATGGATGCTGAATTTTGTTGAATGCTTTTTCAGCATCTATGGAGATGATCATGTGGTTTTTGTCCTTCTTTTTGTTGATGTGGTGGATGATGTTGATGGATTTTCTGATGTTGTACCATCCTTGCATCCTTGGGATGAAGCCCACTTGGTCATGGTGTATGATCCTTTTTGATGTATTTTTGAATTCGGTTTGCTAATATTTTGTTGAGTATTTTTGCATCTACATTCATCAGGGATATTGGTCTGTAGTTTTCTTTTGGTGGGGTCTTTGCCTGGTTTTGGTATTAGGGTGATGTTGACTTTGTAGAATGATTTTGGGAGTATTCCCTCCTCTTCTGTTTTTTGGAAAACTTTAAGGAGAATGGGTATTATGTCTTCTCTGTATGTCTGATAAAATTCCAAGGTAAATCCATCTGGCCTGGGGGTTTTGTTCTTGGGTAGTTTTTTGATTACCGCTTCAATTTTTTTGCTCGTAATTGGTTTGTTTAACTTTTGTGTTTCTTCCTTGGTCAGTCTTGGAAGGTTGTATTTTTCTAGGAAGTTGTCCATTTCTTCTAGGTTTTCCAGCTTGTTAGCATATAGGTTTTCATAGTAGTCTTTAATAATTCTTTGTATTTCTGTGGAGCTATCATGATTTTTCGATTCTGGTTTCTGATTCTGTTGATGTGTGTTGATTCTCTTTTTCTCTTAAAAAGTCTGGCTAGAGGCTTATCTATTGTGTTAATTTTCTCAAAGAACCAGCTCTTGGTTTCATTGATTTTTTTCTATTATTTTATTCTTCTCAATTTTGTTTATTTCTTCTCTGGTCTTTATTATGTCCCTCCTTCTGCTGACTTTAGGCTTCATTTATTCTTCTTTTTCTTGTTTCAATAATTGTAATGTTAGACTATTCATTTGGGATTGTTCTTCCTTCTTTAAGTATGCCTGGATTGCTTTACTTTCCTCTTAAGATTGTTTTCGCTGCATCCCACAGAAGTTGGGGCTTTGTGTTATTGTTGTCATTTGTTTCCATATATTCCTTGATCTCTATTTTAATTTGTTCATTAATCCATTGATTATTTAGGAGCATGTTGTTAAGCCTCCATGTGTTTGTGAGCCTTTTTGTTTTCTTTGTACAATTTATTTCTAGTTTTATACCTTTGTGGTCTGAAAAGTTGGGTGGTAGAATTTCAATCTTTTTGAATTTACTGAGCCTCTTTTTGTGGCCTAGTATGTGGTCTATTCTGGAGAGTGGTTCATGTGCACTTGAGAAGAATGTGTGTCCTGTTACTTTTGGATGTAGAGTTCTATAGGTGTCTATTAGGTCCATCTGTTCTAGTGTGTTGTTCAGTGCCTCTGTGTCCTTACTTATTTTCTGTCCAGTGTATCTATACTTTGGGGTGAGTGATATGTTGAAGTCTCCAAAAATGAATGCATTGCATTCTATTTCCTTCTTTAGTTCTGTTAGTATTTGTTTCACATATGCTGGTGCTCCTGTGTTGGGTGCATATATACTTATAATGGTTATATCATCTTGTTGGACGAGCCCTTTATCATTACATAATATCCTTCTTTATCTCTTGTTACTTTCTTTGTTTTGAAGTCTAATTTGTCTGATACTAGTACTGCAACACCTGCTTTTTTTCTCCCTGTTGTTTGCATGAAATCTTTTTCCATCCCTTGACTTTTAGTCCATGAATGTCTTTGGGTTTGAGGTGAGTTTCTTGTAAGCAGCATATAGATGGGTCTTGCTTTTTTATCCATTCTATTACTCTGTGTCTTTTGCTTGGTACATTCAGTCCATTTACATTTAGGGTGACTATTGAAAGAAAAGTACTTATTGCCATTGCAGGCTTTAGATTTGTGGTTACCAAAGATTCAAGGTTAGCTTCCTTAGTATCTTACCGTCTAAGTTCATTTGCTTATTGAGCTGTTATAAATACTGTCTGGTGAGTCTTTATTTCTCTCCCTTCTTATTCCTCCTCCTCAATTCTTTATATGTTGGTTGTTTTATTCTATGCTCTTTTCTGTTTCCTTTAACTGCTTTTGTGCGTAGTTGATTTTATTTTTTGCCTTTAGTTAGTATTTGGTTGGTCTGCTTTATTTGCTATGATTTCATTTTCTCTGGTGACATCTGTTTAGTCTTAGGAGTGCTCCCGTCTAGACCAGTCCTTCTAAAATAACTTGTAGGGGTGGTTTGTGGGAGGCAAATTCCCTCAACTTTTGCTTGTCTGAGAATTGTTTAATCCCTCCTTCATATTTAAGTGATAATCGTGCTGGATACAGTATCCTTGGTTCAAGGCCCTTCTGTTTCATTGCATTAAATATATCATGCCATTCTTTTCTGGCCTGTAAGGTTTCTGTCAAGAAGTCTGGTGATAGCCTGATGGATTTTCCTTTGTAGGTGACCTTTTTCCTCTCTCTAGCTGCCTTTAAAACTCTGTCCTTGTCCTTGATCTTTGCCATTTTAATTATTATGTGTCTTGGTGCTGTCCTCCTTGGGTCCCTTCTGTTGGGAGTTCTGTGTACTTCCATGGTCTGATCGATTATTTCCTCCCCCAGTTTGAGGAAGTTTTTAGCAATTATTTCTTCAAATATGCTTTCTATCCCTTTTTCTCTCTCTTCTTCTTCTGGTACCCCTGTAATGCGGATATTGTTCCTTTTGGATTGGTCACGCAGTTCTCTTAATATTGTTTCATTCCTGGAGATCCTTTTATCTCTCTCTGCGTCAGTTTCTATGTGTTCCTATTCTCTGGTTTCTATTCCATCAATGGCCTCTTGCATCTTATCCATTCTTCTTATAAATCCTTCCAGAGATTGTTTCATTTCTGTCATCTCCCTCTGGACATCATCCCTTAACTCTTGTATATTTCTCTACAGCTCTGTCAGCATGGTTATGACCTTTATTTTGAATTCTTTTTCAGGAAAACTGGTTAGGTCTATCTTCTTCTCAGGGGTTGACTCTCTGATTTTGGTCTGTATCAAATTCTTCTGCCATTTCATGGCAATAGACATAGTTTGCAGAGCTGGCGCATGTGACAGCTGGGAGAATATCCCTTCTTGCTGGTTTGTGGTCTTCCTCTCCTGGGAGAACAGCAACCTCTAGCGGCTTATGCTCGGCAGCTGCATGCACATGGGGCTTCTGATTCTTGCCTGGCCACTATGGAGTTTAGCTCCGCAATTGCTGCTGCTCTGATATGGCGGAGCCACGTTGGAGGGGAATCAGTCGGGAGGCTGTTTATCTCCGTGAGGGGCCTCTGAGCTGCACTGCTGCCCAGGGGTTTAGGGTGCCCAGAGTTCCCCAGGATTCCCAGCTGCTGAGCCAAGTGTCCTGCTTCTGTTCAGCTGTGATGTCCCTGTCCTTTTAAGACTTTCAAAAAGCACTCGCTTTTCTTTGTCCCAGGGGCACCAGCTGCGGGGATCTTCTCACAGGTCTTACTGTCCTGTTTCCCTAGTTTTCAGCACCCCATGCATGCACTGTGTGTCTGTGCTCCAGTGCAGATGGCTAGGGCTGGGTGTTTAGCAGTCCTGGGCTCCCTTTCCCTCTCTGCTCTGACTCCTCTCTTCCCACCAGGTCCTGAGGTGGGGGGCGCTCAGGTCCCACCTGGCTGTGGGTCAAATCTTACCCCCTTCACAAGGCACTGGGTTCTCACAGGTGTGGATGTAGTCTGGCTGTTGTCCTGTGTCTTCTGGTCTCTGTTTTAGGAAGAGTTGTATTTGTTGTATTTTCAATAATATATATGGTTTTGGAAGGAGATTTCCACTGCTCTACTCACGCCTCCATCTTGGCTCCAGATCCATTAATGCTTGATTTTAATTTCCAACTACCTGCTCAAAATTTTACAAAAAAGATTAACACAGTGTAGTTTAATAGTGTAATAGAGGCACACCTGGGTGATGCTAATTATTTTTCTCATTTCCAAATGCTAGCTATGGAGATGTCACCTGAACTCATAGTGATACAATGCATTTTAAATACTGGGCAAGCAGTGCCTATTTCTTATTACCCATCAATGTGTTCATAGAATACTTCATAGTGCAAGCTGGCCTATGGAGAAAAAAATATGCAAAGATTTCTATTTTCAGTAAAAACTATTTCTTGTTTCTCCAGCTTTATTGAGGTATAACTGTCAAATAAAATTGTATATCTTTAAAGTGTACAACATGATGATTAGATATACATCAACTTTGTGAAATGATTACCACAATCAGGTTAATTAACATATTCATCACCTCATTAGTTACCATTTTTTAAATATGGTGAGAACGTTTAAGATCAACTTTCTTAGCACATTTCAAGTATAGCAATAGTATTGTTAACTAGAGTCACCATGCTGTATATTAGATCCCCAGAACTTGTTGATCTTATAACTGAAGGCTTGTACTCTTTATCCAGCATCTCCCCATCTCTTCCACCCCCAGCCTCTGACAACCACTATTCTATTTTCTGTTTCTAAGAGTTTAACTTTTTAAATTTCTTAGATTGCACATGTATATGAGGTAACACAGTACTTATCTTTTCTTTGTCTGGCTTATTATAATATGTGTCCATCATATATATAATGTCAAAGAAGACACTTAGAATAATGTCTTCTAGGTTCATCCATGTTGTTGCAAATGGCAGGACTTCCTTCTTTCTCATTGCTGAATAATATTCCATCATGTGCGAGTGTGCAAATATTTGTACCACAATGGACTCTTAGGTTGTTTCCACATCTTCACTATTGTGAATAATGGGAGTCAGGCAACTCTTCTAGATATGGATTTTGTTTCTTTTGGATATGTACCCTGAACTGGGATTTCCAGACTTTTTTCCTTAGTGGCTACACCACACAAGTGTTCCCTTTTCTCCACATCCTCACCAACATTTGTTATATCTTGTCTTTTTGATAATAGCCATTCTGACTGGTGTGAGGTGATATCTCATTGTGGTTTTGCTTTACATTCCAGTGATGATCAGTGAAATGGAGCATCTTTGCATGTGCCTGTTGGCCATCTGTCTGTCTTTGGAAAAATGTCTATTCAGGTCCTTTGCCCATTTTCTAATTGGATTATTTATTTGCAATTGAGTTGGATAAGTTACTTATATTTTTTTAGATATTAACCCCTTATCAGATATATGGTTTGCAAATATCTGCTCCTATTCTGTAGGCTGCCTTTTCATTTCATTGGTTTCCTTTTCTGTGCAGAAGTTTTTTAGTTTGATGTTATCCCACTTGTTTATTTTTGCTTTTGTTGCCTAGCCTTTTGATGTATCCAGAAAAATCATTGCCAGACTAATGTCAAGGTGACTTTTTCCCTATATTTTCTTCCTGACATTTTACAGTTGCAGGTCTCACATTTAAGTCTTTAATCAATTTCAGATTAGCTTTTGTGGGTGGTGTAAGGGGTCTAGTTTCATTCTTTTGATGATACTGTATTTTTTAATTATCATATTCTGATTTTCTTTTAGTTACATTATTTTAAAAAGGAGGAGGGGATGCTGAATTCTTTCTGTCAAATTCTAAATGTGATCTTTGCCATTGCTTATTAGAATTCAAGAAAGAGATATTCATTATTGATAATCCATATTTTTATTCTCATGTTCATGGATTAGTCTACACTAAATCTTAAGGAATATATATTCCTTAATCTGAGACTAGGGGCACATATAAATTTTAAAATTAATACAAGCTGCCCAATTTTCAACTTGATAATTTTACAAGGTACTTTTTGAAGTGCTTGTTCCAAATAAGTGTAGCATAATTTGACATTTTTTATACTTGTTGAAGCTCTTTTACTTAGGTCTTACCTATTTATAATTTTTCCAAACGCTAACTTCAAATCAGTGTGGTTAAATGTGTTAATTTAAGGTGACATTAGCAAGTATATTTAGTGATTTCCCAAGAGTAAACTTTATATTATCCTGGCTTTCAATTCCACCATTTGAGAGATTGCCATTACTAAGGAAACTGAACATTTCATAAGATCTTCGGTGTCCACGAAGGACTGTCCTCATGACTGTCTGAGGGGTCCTTGGGCAGGAGAGCAGGTTGGACTGCCCTTTATCAAGGTGCTCTGGTAGCAGCCCAGACAAAAGCTAGGTTGCCTTGCTGTCACCCAGACATGCTCTCCATTAGACTCTGCTTTCCTTTCTCACCTTCCCAGAGTGGATGCCATTTGGGCTCCTGCTGGAGAACATGAAGGCTGGTGCCTTTGTTCTACTGACATCAGTCAAACCCATTGCTAGGAATGCTGTCTTCTGCCAGTCTTTAGAGAATACCAGATATGTCGTAGCAAGGCAGGAGCTTCTTTGGACACATTATCCTTAAATGATAATTAGCACAGTAATCAGAATAACATTTAGGAGCACATACTCTGGGGTTGTATAGTCTTGAGCTAGAATCTGGATCTGTCATTTACCACATGATGCAGCCCTTGGGCAAGTTACTCACTTTTTCTGAACTTCAGTGTCTTTTTTCATTAAAATGCAGATAATAACTCCTTGAGGGCTATGAGAATTAGATTAGATAATGTATAAAAAGCATCTGGTGCTGGTGCATAACTCAAGATAAACTGTTAATAAATGATAACCACCACAGCTGCTCACTCTTACCCATGTGTTCTATTTTTGCATTGATATGTCAGCCCCTCTTAGTCGAGACTGAATTCATTTTGGCCCCTACAGAACACACCCAGCCCTGTGATTTTCTACTGAAAGGAAGGCTCCTGTTCTAAACATGTCACAGATCATCCTTGAGCATGAGCTGGTACATTGACCTTACGGCTGTGCAGTGAGTCAAGCTGGTTCAGTTTGTGATGGGGATTTTGCAGCTGGCGACTCCAGTGCCTCTTCATCTGTACTTTTAGGTACAGATTAGGCTGCAATTCACTGTAAACAGAGAGGTTCACTTGGTACAAATAATACAGTCACATCAGTCATACACTTACTCTGCAATACAGCATCTTGTGCTAGGAGTTTTATTTTTATCCCTAATACATGAGATGTTGGCAGGCCTGGCATTTTTTGAGGGAAATCGTATGCATATTCAGCCTTGTGACATTACAGAAGTAAGGAGAGTTTTATCTGTTCAATCTTATGATGACTCAAGGCATTTCTATTGCACAGATAGTAAAATTTGGAGAGGGCATCCTTCAAGAGGCAAAGAGGAACACAGGTATAAACGTAAGTAAAGGAGTAAGTTAAAGTGTTCTGAAAGCCTCATGTTTCCTGGGGACCCTAAGACCACCATTTTTAGCTACTAGTTTCCTGTTTGGTGATGTCAGGGTTCTTGTTCGCAGAATCGAAGAATGAGCTTCACAAACACTCAAGGTAGGAGAACAAGGCAGAGGCTTTTATTTAGAGATAAAGAAAGAGGACAGAGCTCCTGGCTCAGGCCAAGAGAGCACAAGAGAGTCCCAGGGTGGTGCATTGTCTAGGGGTTTTGTAGGTGATTGAGAGACAAAGGGCTAGGGATGTACACCTGCTAAGTGGTCCCCAAATGTTTGTCGTTGCAGAGACATTAAGTTTCTTATTAGTGTTCTTGGTTATTTACAAGAATTTTACTGCTCTGATTTCCTCCTAGGATAGCAGCTTCCTGGTCTGGGAGCGTATCACTCAAGACTGCCTGATTTGCTCCCAAGGTGGGCTGAGTTATAAGAAACTTACTTTTTAACTAATTGGGTTAGAAGATGCAATCTTATTTTCAAGATGGAATCCTTCCTGTTTTTACTAAGTTATTTTGGGCTTGCTTGCTACATTGCCCAGGTTGCAAATCATTTGTTTAGAGCTGGAAGAAGAAAAGCACCACCTGGGTAAAGTCACAAAAACAAGCTGGGCCCCCCAGCAGGCCAAAGCAAATCCCACAATGGATTATTTTGCTTTGTTTTTTCCAGAGGCCCTCTCCCTAGTCTAAGCCCATGGTCCCTGTCTCATTGGGATGCCTGTTGGGCTCTGTAGGCCTCACACACCTGTGCTCTGAAGGAAAAGGACGGTTTTCCTCTTGGATTGCTACTTGCTGCCTTTGAGCAGTTTGTGTCTTGGTGAAGTAGCCACATAGAGAATAGTCATTGCCTGCATTTGGGAGTGAGATCTTTTACTTCCGTGACTTTGTGTCTGTTTTAAAGTTCCTCACCCTGCTTTTTTTCTATCAATGCCATAAAAACTGGAGTGAGTTAAGCTGCAAAGCTCTGTGTCTATTTCGGTTGTTTCTAGCCTGCTGCTCAGCATGAACCATCACAGCTGTCTACTCTTTCAGTGCCCTCCCTCTTTGCACCATATTTTATCCTTTGTTTGCTCCATTGGGTTTCTTAACTACTCTCTTCCTATGTCTTCCTCATGAACTGGGGATGCTACCAAGTTTCTCCTCTCATCCACGGCTGGGTATTTCACAGACTGAGGTTCCCTCACGTCTCCTAATCAAATCTTCCCTCTTCATGAGCTCTTGTCTCTCATTAAACAAGCAGACAAACCTGAGGCTGTCAAATTGGGTCTTTCCCAACTAAAACTTCAGGCCAGTGGACTCACCACTACCCATGGCCACCTTCATCTGCTCCTGCAGCCTCAGAGGAGAGGGTGCGCCTCTCCCAGGGCAGCTTTCCACCTGTGGCATCTGGTCCCACCTTCTCAGGGATTTTGTTCAGTCCTTTCCCCCTTTCTTGCCTTTCAAGTTACCCTCTGCCTTATCAGCAGTGCTCTCCGCTCAAGTCAGCTGGGGGATAAGGACAAAGGAGAACTTAGCATCCTCCAGACCCCTCTGCCTGCTCATCATTTTTTGCTATTCTTCAGCTCTCCTTGGAAAAGGGTTTAAGGGAGTGCAGAGATTTGGTTTTGTAGAATTATTAAGGAAACTGATAAACTAGGGATCCTCTTAAAGAAAGGGTACACATGAAATAACTATAACAAATAAAACAATGAATAAATATGAAATAACTGCAAAATGACCATGTAACTATACAGAACTAGAGGCAACAGTAGTTGAGTAAGTGCTTTAAAAGCGGCTATAACAACTTGATAAAAGGGCAAGGCTAAAGGGGCTGCATCTGGTGGTGGGATTGGTGCCATTGGATGGCCCAGCCTTGGCGGACCTGAGATGGCTGAGGGTGGAGTCCTCTGCAGCCCACCCCTTCTTCTTCAGGCCTGCTTCCCCCAGGTTGCCCCAGAGGCTGCTCAGGGCTAGATTCACCAAGATCATGTACAAATATGTACATAGTAACACAGTTGTTAAATTTAGAGAGATTGGGTGAGTAACCCTTAGGGCATCCATGAGATGGAATACCACCACCCTGCAAAAATCACACAGAGGGGGAATAGCTACTGACACAGTAAAAGCATTCAGATTCTAGTGCTGAGGCAAGAGCAGCAGCCTACAGAACAGAAGCCACTGTGCTATTTCATTTTCACTCAAGGACCATTTAGTTTTTATATATATCAAGGATGTATGCTGAACTGTTAGCTAGGGTTTCCTTTGAGTGATGAGATGGCAGGTGATTTTGTTAAGGGTGTGGGGGGTGGTGTCTTCTGTCCAAGAATAGGAGATAGGCAAAATGCTCAGATTCTGGGACGGGGATCTGTCCCCCACCCTGCCGCTGGGGTGACTTCTGTGAGTTATTCAACCTCTCCAAACTTCAGTCTCCTGATTTCTGCAATAGGCTTATCATAATAGCTACTGCCAAAGTGGTTCTGAGCATTAATGAAATAATCCAGATAGAGTACCTGGCACACATTTTTCAACATTTTTCAAAGAACTCAGCACATTTTGTTAAGGGAGAAATGCTGTCAAGGGAGGAAAGGAAGGAGAGTGAAAGGAAGGTGGGGTGGGGAGGAAGCAGGTTCATTCTGTAGGTGCTGCCTTAGATACAAACCAGCAGCCAGGCCTGTGTGATGAGAGGCCAGCACCACAGCCCCACGGCCAGACTTCTCTGCTGGGCAAGTCTCCTCTCGTGGCATGAGGCTTGAGAAACTACTCCCCCATGGCCAGCACTGGTCTCCCAAGGAAATTCCCTCATTTATATTCTAAAGGGCTTGTCAACTGAAAATGCCAATAGTTATTAATATTGGATGAGACTGAGTTAAAATTATCAGCAGGGACTAAATTGTTCCTGTGGCTTTGAGGAGGACGTGTGCAGAGACAGGATTTAGCTCATCCTGACAGACTGGAGAAGGGGTCTGTGCTTCCTCAGGAAGCCGGACTACATGCTTTCCCCGAGGAACCCACACGCCACCACCATGCTGAGCAGGCAGCCCTTGGGTGGAGGCCGCTGCATTTGACAAAGAGGCTGGAGAATGTAATTATTCACATGGCAAAGATGACTAGAAGGCAAATGCCAACCTGTGAAAATAAAGAGTCATGCTGTTGTGTGCCTGTAAGTGAATTTCTTATAATTCCGCCTATGTAAAGTTTGTTCAGCTTTCAGTTTGGCAAAGGCATTATGGGAAGAGCTTCTGTAGCACCTTTACTCTGGTTTTATTTTTCCTTGAATGCAAATCATGTTTATCTTTCAAATTAGTCTTCTCTAAAAAAATTTTTTTTTTAATTTTCCTAATTCACCCAAGTCAATAGCAGAGTTATTCAAGTTTGAAAAACAGGAGTGTCTTGTATGCACTGGAAAAATAACAGCCTGAAAATTCACTTGGAACAATTTTTGAGGCTCCTGGCATAATAATCAGTAATGGCAAAATTTGTTCATAAGCTGAGTGGAGTTTTATGTGATTAAGACAGTAAGATGACTCAGTAACATTTTGGAAATAATATGGGGTTAATTAAGGTTCTGAGTTCCATTGGAATATCTGAGTTTGGTGTTCATCTTACTCTGATTTGGAAATTGATTTAGAACTTTATGTTCTGATTGTTGTCAGGCAGCTGCATCTAGAGAGGGTCTCTCCCTGCGCAGTAGGTAAAACCTCAACCTGTGGGGAGAATTCTTGACTCGAATCAAGAAAGAATTCTTGAGCAGGTCAGACTAGTGTAAGTTAAGAAGGTATTAGAGAGTAGCAGGGAATGGCAGCTTCTTTACAGGCAGCAGAGAGCAAGGCAGAAGAGAGGGAAGAAAGGGGAAAGGGAAGGTCATTGAACTTCTGTTTCGCATAGGGCAGATCCCTTGCCAACTCCTAAAGCCAGGGTCATCTGCCCTCCAGTGTTGGCTTGAATCTGCATAGTATAGGAACTAAGGTCCCACCACCCCAGGATTTGGGGTTGCTGCAGAGCACTGGATGGAGTGAAATTATGTTCTGAGAACTTCCGTAAGGCAAAGAAAGGAGATTTTGGGGCAGGCTACAAAAGAGCATGATTGTGCAGCTGCCGTCTTGTTCAGGTCACCCAGGTGATAGGAACTTACAAACCCTAATCAGAGATCTCAGTAGCCCTTTCCTGCTTGTCTGGAGTAGGGCAGAGAGAGTGAACACTTAATGCTTAAGTCTAGAAAATAGAATGAAATAATGAAGTCAACAAAGATACATATTACTGGAAAAGCCCAGAGACAAAACACAGTAAGTTGGGCAGTGAGAAGGCTTTATTTAAGGCAAAAGTACACACTTGAAGAAAGAAGAGTGTGGGCAACCTCAGGAGGCATGCTTAAGGGCTTAGGATTCTGTCTTTTTTTTTTTTTTTTTTTTTTTGAGAGGGCATCTCTCATATTTATTGATCAAATGGTCGTTAACAACAATAAAAATCAGTATAGGGGGGTCAACACTCAATGTACAATCATTAATCCATCTCAAGCCAAATCTCGTCAGTCTCCAATCTTCTGAAGCATAACGAACAAGTTCTTACATGGTGAACGAATTCTTACATAGTGAATAAATTCTTACATGGTGAACAGTACAAGGGCAGTCATCACAGAAACTTTCGGTATTGATCATGCAATATGACCTATAAACAATCAGGTCAAATATGAATATTTGTTTGATTTTTGTACTTGATTTATATGTTGATCCCACATTTCTCTTATTATTATTTTTTTTATTTTTAATAAAATGCTGAAGTGGTAGGTAGATGCAAGATAAAGGTAGAAAACATAGTTTAGTGCTGTAAGAAGGCAAATGTAGATGATCAGATGATCAGGTGTGTGCCTATGGACCAAGTATTAATCCAGGCTAGACAAGGGCAGCAAGACATCCACGGATGCAGAAGATTTCTCTCAAAGCAGGGGGGGTGAGGTTCTGAGCCTCACCTCTGTTGATCCCCAAATTCTCACCTGATGGCCCCCCTGCGACTGTGCCTGTCTTAGGTTGTTCCTCCCTTGAGGAATCTTACCCGTCTCTGGCTAACCAGTCATCTTCCGGGGCCATACAGGGAAATGTAAAGTTGGTAAGTGAGAGAGAAGCCATATTGTTTGCAAAGGTTAGCTTTTTACTTCTTTGCAGATTTATGCCCTGTGGCTTCTATACCCAGCACTTGTCTCGAGGTATCTTTACCACCTGGAGGAATTATGATACTCAGTAAATTCGATATGAGGCACGAATTCTATTTAAGGGTTGTAATTAGGAAGGAAGAAGAAAAGCTATAGATGTAGCATATGAAGGAAACATGGGAGGATTGATTATTTCTTTGACATATCTTCTTGTAGAGTACCTTAAGTATGTATAGGTTTTAAACTACTAACTAATTTGTACACACATATTAACATAATAGGAATACGGTGACATAAACAAAGCAAATCTATAATTACCATCCATCTCCAGTGAAGACAAGAAAACCATTTAGGCACCCTAGGCATTTGTGAAAATTTATCTATGATATGATGGATATTGTCCAACTGTACTTGAACCATCAGGCAAATTAAAGCAGCCCATTTCTGGGATCTGTTCACATCCCATATGTGCTTTTAACCATAGATAGTCTATAGTCATGAGATTTTGGAGTGCTACAACTTGCACCCCTCCCAACTCCTGGTTGAGTTCCAACAGTACAGATCTGGTCAAATTCGTTGTCTCACTGTATGCACATGCCAGCCTAGACATCTCCCTCCTCATTCTTATGGCAAGTCCAGGAGACGGTGGGCTGGATGCAGCCACAACTGCAGCATCGTCCAGATCCCTGTGGAGGCTTTTTGATGATCATCCCCCGGCACAAGTCCTCCAGAGAGTGCTGATGCCGGAAGCTCCTCCTCATATCGTATCTTAGTTCATTTTCTGGGTATCCAAGCTAGGCCCTGATCTTCTGCGTAGAAACAAACAGACCCTTTGCCCACACTTTGACATGCCCTCTATACCACTGTGCAGAACTCATTGGAGGTCAGCACACAGTAACTGCTTTTTTTTTTTTTTTTTTTTAATTAAGAGAAAGGAATATTATCAGAAAAGAGTACCTCCATAGCTGATCATCTGACACCCTTTAAGTGATCAACATTAAGGATATTTAAAGCATGCGTTAATCTTTGATTTACCAATAGTTTTATCCTGTTAAGGAGTAATCCCCCTTTTCTTTCTTTCTTTCTTTTTTTTTTTAAATTTTTAATCTACACTTACATGAAGAATACTATGTTTACTATGCTCTCCCCTATATCAGGTCCCCCCTAACAACCACATTACGGTTACTGTCCATCAGCTTAGCAAAATGTTGTAGAGTCACTACTTGTCCTCTCTGTGTTGTGCAGCCCACCCTCCCCTTTCTCCCTCCCCCCCATGCATGCTAATCTTAATACCTCCCTTCTTCCTCCCGCCCCTTATCCCTCCCTGCCCACCCATCCTCCCCAGTTCCTTTCCCTTTGGTACCTGTTAGTCCATTTTTGGGTTCTGTAATTCCACTGCTGTTTTGTTCCTTCAGTTTTTCCTTTGTTCCTATACTCCTCAGATGAGTGAAATCATTTGGTATTTCTCTTTCTCCGCTTGGCTTATTTCGCTGAGCATAATACTCTCCAGCTCCATCCATGTTGCTGCAAATGGTTGGATTTTTCCACTTCTTATGGCTGAGTAGTATTCCATTGTGTATATGTACCACATCTTCTTTATCCATTCATCTACCGATGGACATTTAGGTTGCTTCCAATTCTTGGCTATTGTAAATAGTGCTGCGATAAACATAGGAGTGCATCTGTCTTTCTCAAACTTGATTGCTGCGTTCTTAGGGTAAATTCCTAGGAGTGGAATTCCTGGGTCAAATGGTAGGTCTGTTTTGAGCATTTTGATGCACCTCCATACTGCTTTCCACAATGGTTGAACTAATTTACATTCCCACCAGCAGTGTAGGAGGGTTCCCCTTTCTCCACAGCCTCGCCAACATTTGTTGTTGTTTGTCTTTTGGATGGCAGCTATCCTTACTGGTGTGAGGTGATACCTCATTGTAGTTTTAATTTGCATTTCTCTGATAATTAGCAATGTGGAGCATCTTTTCATGTGTCTCTTGGCCATCTGTATTTCTTTTTTGGAGAACTGTCTGTTCAGTTCCTCTGCCCATTTTTTAATTGGGTTATTTGTTTTTTGTTTGTTGAGGCGTGTGAGCTCTTTATATATTCTGGACGTCAAGCCTTTATCGGATCTGTCATTTTCAAATATATTCTCCCATACTGTAGGGTTCCTTTTTGATCTATTGATGGTGTCTTTCGCTGTACAGAAGCTTTTCAGCTTAATGTAGTCCCACTTGCTCATTTTTGCTGTTGTTTTCCTTGCCTGGGGAGATATGTTCAAGAACAGATCACTCATGTTTATGTCTAAGAGGTTTTTGCCTATGTTTTTTTCCAAGAGTTTAATGGTTTCATGACTTACATTCAGGTCTTTGATCCATTTTGAGTTTACCTTTGTATATGGGGTTAGACAATGGTCCAGTTTCATTCTCCTACATGTAGTTGTCCAGTTTTGCCAGCACCATCTGTTGAAGAGACTGTCATTTTGCCATTGTATGTCCATGGCTCCTTTATCAAATATTAATTGACCATATTTGTTTGGGTTAATTTCTGGGGTCTCTAATCTGTTCCACTGGTCTGTGGCTCTGTTCTTGTGCCAGTACCAAATTGTCTTGATTACTATGGCTTTGTAGTAGAGCTTGAAGTTGGGGAGTGAGATCCCCCTACTTTATTCTTCTTTTTCAGGATTGCTTTGGCTATTCGGGGTCTTTGGTGTTTCCATATGAATTTTTGAATTATTTGTTCCAATTCATTGAAGAATGTTGCTGGTAATTTGAGAGGGATTGCATCAAATCTGTATATTGCTTTGGGCAGGATGGCCATTTTGACGATATTAATTCTTCCTAGCCACGAGCATGGGATGAGTTTCCATCTGTTAGTGTCCCCTTTAATTTCTCTTAAGAGTGACTTGTAGTTTTCAGAGTATAAGTCTTTCACTTCTTTGGTTAGGTTTATTCCTAGGTATTTTATTCTTTTTGATGCAATGGTGAATGGAATTGTTTTCCTGATTTCTCTTTCTATTGATTCGTTGTTAGTGTATAGGAAAGCTACAGATTTCTGTGTGTTAATTTTGTATCCTGCAACTTTGCTGTATTCCAATATCAGTTCTAGTAGTTTTGGAGTGGAGTCTTTAGGGTTTTTTATGTACAGTATCATATCATCTGCAAATAGTGACAGTTTAACTTCTTCTTTACCAATATGGATTCCTTGTATTTCTTTGTTTTGTCTGATTGCCGTGGCTAGGACCTCCAGTACTATGTTAAATAACAGTGGGGAGAGTGGGCATCCCTGTCTGGTTCCCGATCTCAGTGGAAATGCTTTCAGCTTCTCGCTGTTCAGTATAATGCTGGCTGTGGGTTTATCATATATGGCCTTTATTATGTTGAGGTACTTGCCCTCTATTCCCATTTTGCTGAGAGTTTTTAGCATGAATGGATGTTGAATTTTGTCAAATGCTTTTTCAGCATCTATGGAGATGATCATGTGGTTTTTGTCTTTCTTTTTGTTGATGTGGTGGATGATGTTGATGGATTTTCGAATGTTGTACCATCCTTGCATCCCTGGGATGAACCCCACTTGGTCATGGTGTATGATCCTTTTGATATACTGTTGAATTCTGTTTGCTAATATTTTATTGAGTATTTTTGCATCTACATTCATCAGGGATATTGGTCTGTAATTTTCTTTTTTGGTGGGGTCTTTGCCTGGTTTTGGTATTAGGGTGATGTTGGCCTCATAGAATGAGTTTGGGAGTATTCCCTCTTCTTCTATTTTGTGGAACACTTTAAGGAGAATGGGTATTATGTCTTCTCTGTGTGTCTGATAAAATTCCGAGGTAAATCCGTCCGGCCCCGGGGTTTTGTTCTTGGGTAGTTTTTTGATTACTGTTTCAATTTCTTTGCTTGTAATTGGTTTGTTTAACTTTTGTGTTTCTTCCTTGGTCAGTCTTGGGAGGTTGTATTTTTCTAGGAAGTTGTCCATTTCTTCTAGGTTTTCCAGCTTGTTGGCATATAGGTTTTCATAGTAGTCTTTAATAATTCTTTGTATTTCTGTGGAGTCTGTTGTGATTTTTCCATTCTCATGTCTGATTATGTTGATTTGTGTTGACTCTCTTTTTCTCTTAATAAGTTGGGCTAGAGGCTTATCTATTTTGTTTATTTTCTCAAAGAACCAGCTCTTGGTTTCGTTGATTTTTGCTATTGTTTTATTCTTCTCAATTTTGTTTATTTCTTCTCTGATCTTTATTATGTCCCTCCTTCTGCTGAATTTAGGCCTCCTTTGTTCTTCTTTTTCCAGTTTTAATAATTGTGATGTTAGACTATTCATTTGGGATTGTTCTTCCTTCTTCAAGTGTGCTTGGATTGCTATATACTTTCCTCTTAAGACTGCTTTCGCTGTATCCCACAGAAGTTGGGGCTTAGTGTTGTTGTTGTCATTTGTTTCTATATATTCCTTGATCTCTATTTTGATTTGTTCATTGATCCATTGATTATTTAGTAGCATGTTGTTAAGCCTCCATGTGTTTGTGAGCCTTTTTGTTTTCTTTGTAGAATTTATTTCTAGTTTTATACCTTTGTGGTCTGAAAAATTGGTTGGTAGAATTTCAATATTTTGGAATTTACTGAGGCTCTTTCTGTGAGCTAGTATGTGGTCTATTCTGGAGAATGTTCCATGTGCACTTGAGAAAAATGTATATCCTGTTGCTTTTGGATGTAGAGTTCTATAGATGTCTATTAGGTCCATCTGTTCTAGTGTGTTGTTCAGTGCCTGTGTATCTTTACTTATTTTCTGCCCGGTGGATCTATCCTTTGGGGTGAGTGGTGTGTTGAAGTCTCCTACAATGAATGCATTGCAGTCTATTTCCCTCTTTAGTTCTGTTGGTATTTGCTTCACATATGCTGGTGCTCCTGTGTTGGGTGCATATATATTTAGAATGGTTATATCCTCTTGTTGGACTGAGCCGTTTATCATTATGTAGTGGCCTTCTTTATCTCTTGTTACTTTCTTTGTTTTGAAGTCTATTTTGTCTTATATTAGTACTGCAACCCCTGCTTTCTTCTCACTGTTGTTTGCCTGAAATATGTTTTTCCATCCCTTGACTTTTAGTCTATGCTTATCTTTGGGTTTAAGGTGAGTTTCTTGTAAGCAGCATATAGATGGGTCTTGCTTTTTTATCCATTCTATTACTCTATGTCTTTTGATTGGTGCATTAAGTCCATTTACATTTAGGGTGACTATTGAGAGATATGTACTTATTGCCATTTCAGGCTTTAGATTCGTGGTTACCAAAGGTTCAAGGTTAGCCTCTTTTGTTTCTTACTGCCTAACTTAGCTCGCTTATTGAGCTGTTATATACACTGTCTGGAGATTCTTTTCTTCTCTCCCTTCTTATTCCTCCTCCTCCATTCTTCATATGTTGTGTGTTTTTTTCTGTGCTCTTTTTAGGGGTGCTCCCATCTAGAGCAGTCCCTGTAGGATGCCCTGTAGAGGTGGTTTGTGGGAAGCAAATTCCCTCAGCTTTTGCTTGTCTGGGAATTGTTTAATCCCACCATCATATTTAAATGATAGTCGTGCTGGATACAGTATCCTTGGTTCAAGGCCCTTCTGTTTCATTGCATTAAGTATATCATGCCATTCTCTTCTGGCCTGTAGGGTTTCTGTTGAGAAGTCTGATGTTAGCCTGATTGGTTTTCCTTTATAGGTGACCTTTTTCTCTCTAGCTGCCTTTAAAACTCTTTCCTTGTCCTTGATCTTTGCCATTTTAATTACTATGTGTCTTGGTGTTGTCCTCCTTGGATCCTTTCTGTTGGTGGTTCTGTATAATTCCATGGTCTGTTCGATTATTTCCTCCCCCAGTTTGGGGAAGTTTTCAGCAATTATTTCTTCAAAGACACTTTCTATCCCTTTTCCTCTTTCTTCCTCTTCTGGTATCCCTATAATACGAATGTTATTCCTTTTGTATTGGTCACATATTTCTCTTAGTGTTGTTTCATTCCTGGAGATCCTTTTATCTCTCTCTATGTCAGCTTCTATACGTTCCTGTTCTCTGGCTTCTATTCCTTCAATGGCCTCTTGCATCTTATCCATTCTGCTTATAAATCCTTCCAGGGATTGTTTCACTTCTGTGATCTCTTTCCTGACATCTGTGATCTCCTTCCGGACTTCATCCCACTGCTCTTGCATTTTTCTCTGCATCTCATCCCACTGCTCTTGCATTTTTCTCTGCATCTCATCCCATTGCTCTTGCATTTTTCTCTGCATCTCTGTCAGCATGTTCATGATTTTTATTTTGAATTCTTTTTCAGGAAGACTAGTTAGGTCTGTCTCCTTCTCAGGTGTTGTCTCTGTGATCTTTGTCTGCCTGTAGTTTTGTCTTTTCATGGTGATAGAGATAGTTTGCAGAGCTGGTACAAGTGACCGCTGGAAGAGCTTCCCTTCTTGTTGGTTTGTAGCCTTTTCCTGGGAGACTAGCAACCTCCAGTTGCTTGTGCTGGGCAGCTGTGCGCAGACAGGGCTTCTGCTTCCTGCCTAGTTGCTTTCGGGTTTATCTCCGCTGTTGCTGTGGGCTTGGCCTGGCTGGGGCTGTTCCTCCAAAATGGTGGAGCCCCGTTGGAGTGGGAGCGGCCAGGAGGCTATTTATCTCCGTAAGGGGCCTCTGTGCTCCCTGCTGCCCAGGGGGTTAGAGTGCCCAGAGATCCCCAGATTCCCTGCCTCTGATCTAAGTGACTGCCCCTTTAAGACTTCCAAAAAGCACTCTCCAAACCAAAACAACAACAGCAACAATGAGAGAGGGAACAGAAAGAAAGAAAAAAAAAAAAAAAAAAGGAAAAAACAAGCGATTTTTTTTTTTTTTTTTTTGTCTTCAGGTGCCGGTCCCAGGCACCCGCTCACTGGTCCTGCTGCCCTGTCTCCCTAGCACCAGGGTCCCTGTCCTTTCAAGGCTTCCAAAAAGCACCCACCCACCGGTCCCGCAGGGAAGGAACGCTCGATATTCTTTGTCCTCAGGCACTGGTCCCAGGCACCCGCTCACCAGTCCCGCCGCCCTGCCTCCCTAGCACCGGGGTCCCTGTCCCTTTTAGGCTTCCAAAAAGCACTCGCAGAAAAGAGAAAAAAAAAAAGGGGAAAAACGCGCGATTTCCTCTGTCCTCAAGTGCCGGTCTCAGGCACCCGCCCACTGGTCCCACAGGGAAAAACGTGGGATATTCTTTGTCCTCCGGCGCTGTTCCCAGGCACCTGCTCACCGGTCCCGCCACTCTGCCTCCCTAGCAACGGGGGCCCGTCCCTTTAAGGCTTCCAAAAAGCGCTCGCCAAAAAAAAAACCGCTCCGGTTTCTTTCCACCCGCCGGGAGCCGGGGGGAGGGGCGCTCGGGTCCCGCCGGGCCGGGGCTTGTATCTTACCCCCTTCGCAAGGCGCTGGGTTCTTGCAGTTGTGGATGTGGTCTGGATGTTGTCCTGTGTCCTGTGGTCTCTATTTTAGGAAGATTTTTCTTTGTTATAGTTTCATAGCTCTATGTGTTTTTGGGAGGAGATTTCCACTGCTCTACTCACGCCGCCATCCTGGCTCCGCCCCGAGGATTCTGTCTTTTAAGGCTCTCAAGAATAGGACAAAGAGTGGAGGGGTGTGTGTAGGCTTGCCATATGATCTCATGATGTCTGTCTCCAGTGAGACATTGTGTCATCACCTATAGTCAGTCCTGTAAGATTTACTTAACACAAGTAATTTCTTGATCCTGTTCTTCTCTAAAATAGTGATTACCCTCAAGCAGTGGGGACATATCATTTAGGACTGTTTGCCCTGCCTTAAGATAGGGTTGGTTATTGGTTAATTACCATAAAATATGCTAGGACTTTTACCTCCTAACTCCATGGTTTTTAAAATTGAATCTTAGCCTTAAGATGGAGTTCCTTCTGTTCTCACTTTATTATTTATATCTTGGCAGTTTTTCATCATAGGCAGGAAAAGTTAATCATGATGCTTTTCCCATGTCCCTGCCCTACCTCATGATTGGTTGTTACTAAAACTACATTTGGAAACAGACACCTTTGTCCAGGACTGCTTATAGCTCAAAAGTTAATATGCATTCAACAGAGTGGCTGGCCACCTACTACAGCATCATTAGAAATTGAAGTCTTCAACCCTGAATTCTCAGAACAATGGTGAATGATGCTGAGACTTCAGCAGCCCTTTCTCCAAAAGGAAGCAACGCTTTCTTTCAATGCTTTAGTCCCTAACAGCAGGTGGAAACTGCACTCTGGTTATACTCATGCCCTCAGTGGTCTCCAAACCAATGATTCTGCAAGAGATGCGTATGGAAGTGCCCTCATTTAAAGCCAACACTTGGCTGTGTGAATCTGTTCATTGTAGCTTAAGTGACCTGAGAGTTTTCACCATGTATGAATTCCTATCAATATCTAGTCTATGTCACATATTCTAATTAATTCAACTTAATGAGGCACTGTGTTGTTTGTGTCTAGTTGTCCCCCTGTGTGCTTCCTGCTTCTTGATCAGTGACCACACCTCCCTGGGTCACCCTGCCTGATCATCAGTTCTTTGTGGCAGCTCAGGTGCCTGCTGGTGGAGCTCCCCTGCAGGGGCACATTACCATACTGAGATACCGGTTAGGCGTGTAAAAATGCATCCCCTAATTTCCCATGCTGTCATAAAAAAATAAGCATTTTTCTCCATCCTGAGACATTCCCTGCCCAGCGATGGCTGACACAGCCTATCAAGTGATATATGCATATCTCTCATCCCCAAAGGAAAACATACTCATTCTAAATCTGTTGTGAGACTGGAAAATGATCCAGAAAATTCGGGAGCTATAAGGAACAGAAAAGAGCTGCTGCTATGCTTCTATTACATGATGACCAGGAATTGGAAATACCAAAAAATCATGCTCTTCTAAGAAATCATAGTTTGAGGAATGTATATGCTAGTTTTACCGTCCAAGAGGTACATGGAATGTGAACAGACATGATATCACAATGTTTCAGGTAAAAAAGCAAACACTCTATTGAGCCTTTTACAGAATACTGCTAAGTGTTCTCAGTGATGCCTCAGGCAGGGAGCGATGCCCAAGAGCCCTGACATGTGTGCCCTGACTCCTGTTTTTGTGCACAGCAGAGAACCATCCATCTAGAGAAGATCCAGAATAGATGGAAGCTAGCCCGGGTAGGGTTCCCAAACCCGAATGTCCCTATTCCACATGCCTTCCATACTTCTTGGAACCAGAAGGCCCTCAGCTGATTGAATTGAATTGAATTCCCTGCTATGTATATAGAACTCCCAGTGCTCAAGAAGTCTTTAGTGGCTTGAACTTCTGGACAAGACTGGATCCTAGCTCTCCTACACTGACAGTGGGCTCCTCTGGTAATAAACATGTCTCTCTGAATTATGCATTTATTTGCCCTCTGGTTCAGCTCTGAGCTCTTCCCAGTGTACACCTCATTTTAATTTCCCTTTAGGAGAAACAGAATGTCATCCATTTCTGGGTTACAGAAAGAAGTTGTACATACTCTATTAGCTTCTCTGACCATGTTGGTCACAGATTCTTCTAAAACCATCTTTTCCAACCTGAACCTACCAATACCCTATACCCCCATCCTCATCACCCCTCCCTGATCTTACACCTCTAAGTCTCCAGCAGGCCCTGGCATACGTGTCTGGAGTGTGTCAACCCACCACTGTGACACAGTAAGCAGTCTATTTGGCAGCCTCAGATGCCTCCTTTCCTTTTATGGTTCCAGGACACTTTAGCTAGTCAGGTGAAATTGCCTGAGAAGCCATGTTTGTCATATTTATGTTGCTTCTTTGCTAGGTGATGAGTGGGGAATGAGCTTACAGTGACTAAAGAGAGGGGTGAGGCCCAGAGATTCAGTAACAATGACCTGCCCATAATCATCTGGGGGTGGAAATGTGTTCTATTCCAGATGTGCTATAAAACCTCCAGATCAGGGTAATAGCAGGATTTACTAAAAGTTCTTTGACTTATCAAAACATTTACCAACAAAAATAATACAAAAATGTCTTCAGCAATTTGCAATATAATTGTAGTTACAATAATAGTTGCATCTAACACTTAGGTATTGTTCTGTGTACTTGCCCTGCATTCTCATTCAACTTTCAGGCATCCCTAAGAGATAAATATTACTATGATTTTCAATTTATACATAAGGAAACACTGAGGCCTAGAAAGGTGAAATCATGAGGTCCCATGATTAGTGGGTGATCCATTCTGTTGTGCTAATTCTTGACAGGATGACCCATGTATGTGATTTTAGTCAATATTCCTGGATCTTTTAAAATTGTACTTACATTTAGCAGAGACCTTAGAAACTTACAGAAACATACATCCTCCTCAGTTTAACTCCTATGCCTCCTAAATTAAATGAAAGAATTAAGTGGGAAAAAATTCTGAAAAATCCAACTGTGGTCCCAAGGTATGGCAGGGACATGGAACAGGCATCATGATTAACTTTTCATGCCTATGATGAAAAGTGCCAAGATACAAACAATATAGTAAGGAGAGCAGGGACTCCATCTGATGGCTAAGATTCCATTTTAAAAACCAGGGAGTTAGGAGGGAAGATTCCTAACATATTCTTTGGAAATCAAACAATAACCCACCCTATCTTAAGGCCGGTCAAGCAGTCTTAACTGATATGTTCCCAGTGCTTGAAGGAAACCACTATCTTGGAAAGTAACCAGATCATTAAATCCCTTGTGTTAAATTTGTCTTACAGAATTTTCTAGGTGACTGACTGTGGATAGTGACATAATGTCTCTCAACAGAGAGAGACATCATGAGACCACAAGTCAAGCCTATGCCCAACAACCCCACTGCCATATTTCCCCCATTCTTAAAAGCCTTAAAAGACAGAATCCTAAACCCCTAAGGAGCCTCCTTTCTGAGGTTGCCCGCACTCCTCTTTCTTTGAGTGTGTACTTTTTTGCCTTCAATAAAAACTTCTCACTGTTCAACTTACTGCATTTTTTCTCTTCACTCTTCCAGTGATAAGCGTCTTTGTTACTTCACTATTTCATTCAATTTTCTATACTTAAGCACAAGTCTTCACTCTCTGTTCTATGTCAAACAGGTAGCGAGGGCTACTGAGATCTCTGATTTGGGCTTGCAAGTTGCCTGGGTGATCCAGGCAGGACTGCAGCTGCACTATCATGCTCTTCAGTAGCCTGCCCAAAAATATCCATTCTTTGCCTTTGGGAAGTTCTCAGAACATAATCTCACTTCATCCAGTGCTCTGTGGCTCTCCCAAATCCTGAGATGGTAGGGGCTTAGTTTCCATGTCATTGAGATTTAAGCAGACATTGGATGCCATGTCTCCCTGGCTTTAGGATTTTGCAACAGATTTGTACTATGCCAAGTAGATCAGTGATCTTCCCTTTCCTCCCTCTGTTCTTCCTTGCTCTCTGCTGCCTGCAAAGCAGATGCCATTCCCTATTATTCCACTTCAATGAATCCCTTCCTTACCTACACTAGTCAGACCTGCTTAAGAATTGTTTCTCATTCAGGGTCAAGAACCCTCCCCAATCCAGGTTGAGGTTTCACCTAGTGCACAGGGAGAGACCTCCCCAGACACAACTGCTTGACAACAGTACTGCTTTGCATGAAATGTAACTATTTTATAATATCTATTTTGAAATTTTGCAAAGTGCAGTTGTTTTCAGGGAGACAGGTTGAAGAGTAAGGACTCACATCACACCTGATCCCCTGGGTAAAGGTGTGTATTGTGATGAAATAAGACAGACTTAGGTCTCAGTTCTAGCTCTGGGAACTTGACCAAATTATTTTCTGAATCGTTTATCTATTGGTTTATTCTTTCTTTTGACAAATATTTTTTGTGCTCTCACAATTCACCAGTGGTGAAGCACTGATGGAAATGACTTGATCCAGTTTGGATTTTTAAAATATCATCTGGCCATTGTGCATAAAATGGGTTATCCCCAGGCAAGAGGTAAAGGTGGCTCGAGTAGTGAAGATAGAAATAAATAAACATATTCAAGCTGCATTTTGGAAATAGAAGACAGACTTGGAATTTGCATTGCCTTTGGGATGGGACTGAGGGAAAGAAAGAAATCAAGGATTGCCCCCAGGGTTTTAGTCAGAGCAATGGAATGAAAGGTGTTATCGTTTACTGAGATGAGAAAGATAATAGGAAAAAAAAACAGGCTTAGAATTTGGGGAAAATACAGAGCTCTGTTTTGAGCATAGTCAACTCTGTTTTGTGTGTATTAAATATGCAAGTAGAGAGATTAATTTAGATCTGACCTCTCTTATGAAGCTAGAGCTGTAGGAAGAGCCAAGCTTACAGATACGATGTGGGGACCCGTCAGTATACAGATGGCAGTTATAGCCACAGAGGGTTAAGATTCTCACTGAAGTGAGTGCAGCCATAAAGTGGGCTCAGGACCAAGCCAAAGTGCTAACATTTAAAGGCTATGTAGAAATGGAGGGACTAGTGAGAGAGACTGAGAAGGAGGAACAAGTAAAGTAGGAGAAAGAAGGGGAGAAAGGTTTTGTCTACCCTTGCTGAGAAGTACAGTTAGAGCTAAGAATAGAGATGGAGCCATTAGCTTTGGCAGCATGGAGTTCTTTGATGAACTTAAGGGCATCCTTAACCAGACTAAAGTGGATTAAAAAATGAGTGGTTAGGTAAAGAAGTAGAGATGAGTAAGTGAACAAGTATTGATAACTCAATCCAAACATTTTGCTATGAAGAAGAAACAAAGAAATGGCACTAACCATAGGAGGAGATAGAAACCAAACTTATTAGGGAAACTAAAAGGATAGTCTGGTAGCATTGAGTGCATTCAAGGTCTGTGATCATAATTTTAAATTGAAATGGATCACAAGGATTAAAGATGGTGGCGTGAGAGGTGAGACAGAGGCTTCCTTCTAAAACCACATATAATATGAAAACATAGTTGGTGCAACTAATCTTGAGAGAGCAACAGGAAAGAGGACTGCACTGGACTGCATACACCTGGAGAAAAGAGCAGACCTCATGCAACAGGGTAACATACCAAAGCTGTGGCCCAGTGGGACCCAAGCCCTTCCCCCACCCCAGCTCACCGGTGGGAGGAAGAGAAACAGAGCAGTAAGGGAGTGGAAGGCCTGGGACTGCTGAATACCTAGCTCTGGAGATCTGCTCTGGGAGCACAAACCTACATTTCAGGGTGATTTCATGATATTTACATAATTACAGGGTTGGAAAGCTAATACAGGCAGAATTCCTGGAGAGACTGAGATTCCAGCCACTTGTGGGAAGCAGGGATCCAGATCTGGCTGCACTGGGACAAAAAGCTCATACCTGTGTACTCAGCCCACTGGTTCAGGCAGTGGAGACAGGCATAGCAGCTGGGAAGCAGGAAACAGCTCTTTCCTCCCCCCAGGCACCAATATCACTCCCCTGTGACACCTGGCATTGCTTCAGGGGCTAAGCAGCTCCAAAGAGTAGAGCTTCTGGACACTAGAGGGCGCCATATACAAATACGAAATGCCAAAGGAACCTGGTCCAGAGTAAAATTAATATAACTCTGAAGAAATATTTAAATGACATGGACCTTATGACTCTTCCTGAAAGGGAGTTAAAAATAAAATTCATCAACATGCTAATGTAGGTATGGAAAGATATCTAAGAACTCAGGAATGAATTCCGGTCAGAGATCTAATTGTTGAAGAGCACAATGGAGGGTATTAAAAACAGGTTGGATATGGTGGAAGAGATGATAAATGAAATAGAAACTAGAGAAGAGGAATACAAAGAAGCTGAGGCACAGAGAGAAAAAAGGATCTCTAAGAATGAAAGAATATTGAGAGAACTGTGTGACCAATCCAAATGGAGCAATATTCACATATAGGGATACCAGAAGAAAAACAGAGAGAGAAAGGGATACAAAGTGTCTTTGAGGAGGTAATTGCTGAAAACTTCCCCAATCTGGGGAAAGAGATAGTCTCTCAGGCCATGGAGATCCACAGATCTCCCAACACAAAGGACCCAAGGAAGACAGCACAAAGACATATAGTAATAAAACTGGCAAAGATCAAGGGTAAGGACAAACTATTAAAAGCAACCAGAGAAAGAAATAAGATCACATACAAAGGAAAGCCCACAGGCTAACATTAGATTTCTCAGCAGAAACCTTACAGGCCAGAAGAGAGTGTCATGATGTATTTAATGCAATGAAGCAGAAGGGCTTGGAACAAAGATTACTTTATCTGGCAAGATTATCATTTAAATTTGAAAGAGGGATTAAACAATTTCCAGATAAGCAAAAGCTGAGAGAATTTACCTCCCACAAACCATCTCTACAGTCTATTTTTGGAGGGACTGCTATAGATGGAAGTGTCCTAAGGTTTAATAGCTGTCACCAGAGGAAATAAAACCACAGTAAAGAAAGTAGAACAGCTAATTAATAAGCAAATACAAAATCAAATTAACTATCGCCAAAGTCAATCAAGCGATAGACAAAGAATACAGAATCTGATACCTAATATATAAAGAATGGAGGAGGAAGAAAAAGGAGGAGAAAAACAAAAATACCATCAGATTGTGTTTGTAATAGCATATTAAGTGAGTTAAGGTAAACTCTTAGATAAGGAAGTTAACCTTGAACCTTTGGTAACCATGAATCTAAACCCTGCAATGGCAATAAGTACATACCTATCGATAATTACCCCAAATGTAAATGGAATGAATGCACCAATCAGAAGACATAGAGTCACTGAATGGATAAAAAAACAAGATCCATTTATATGCTGCCTACAAGAGAGTCACTTTAAACCCAAAAACATACACATACTAAAAGTGAAGGAATGTGACGCGGTCCAGCCGCACCTAGTCGAACAGGTCCTGAAGTGCGGAAGGGGGGCGAAGAAAATAAAGAAAGACAGAAAGAACTGGGAGGGCTGACGCTCCGATGCATCACCAGCAAAACTTTATTGAAGGTCCAGGGTTTATATAATGCAGTGGGGTTACATGATTCCAGGACATAGCATTATCCAATAGACAATCAAGCACAGTATTGATGTCAGCAGTAGCCGGGCAAAGGTAGGCTCAACAGGGTTCCAGTCAGTTGCTCATGGAATGCGTAAACAGAATGTTCTTTGTTCTCCATTCCCGCCACATCGGCAAGTGGGGGAAGGGCATAGCCAGAAGCAGGGGTGGTGTTTCCACACATCTTCAAGGTCTCCCTATTTTCAGAGTGAGGAGTCTTGGCTCGTCTTCGAGGACAAGATATGTTTTTGTGGACAGATAACTTCCAAGGACTGCACAGGTTGTTCTCAAGCTGGTGCTTTCCCATGCTGCATTCAGACATGGGGAAGGTGCTTTCCCATTCTGCCTACAAACATGTGAGAAGACAAAGGCGGTCCCCAACATCTCCCCCTTTTTTCTTTAATAAAACAACCAGCCTAACTCAGACTGGGTCAAGGTATGTGCCTGTCTTAGGTTGTATGGTTGAAGTAAATCCTTACCCGTCATGGGGCTATAGTCCTCTGTTGACCACTCCCTGTCTTAGGTTGGTATTTACAATTCAACCATATCTTACCCGTCATTGGCTACCATACTTGACTTTAGAACTGATGATTTTCAAGTGGGGGGAGGCCGTCTGCAATTTCAAATAACACAGGTCTCAAGGTTTATTGGATGAGTTTCCACATGCTGCAAAGGACACAAGACCCTAGTAACAGCAACAAAAGCCATAAAATGCTTAGGGTTAAGAGAGGTGTGACAGTGTGCCAGACACTATTCAGGGGTTCTTTGAACATATCTTTTATCTGATTTAATATATCAGATGCAGTTTTAGCTGCAAATAAGATATAATTTAAATGGTTCTGTGGTGACTGGGGATATAATTCCCCCTTTTTTGTTTTTTCCAATTGAGCTTTAAGGGTGCCATGGGCATGTTCCACAATGCCTTGGCCTTGTGGATTATATGGTATCTCAGTTTTGTGGGAAATATGCATTACATGGCTGAGATCGAACATGTCAAAAGACAGACATAACTTGAATATATATATATATATATAGGTTTTGACAAACTACTAGTTAAATTGCATACACACATTAACAGAATAGGAATACAGATACATAACAAAGGTAGACTTACAATTACTAGTTATATCTAATGAAATTAAGAAAACTAGTTAGATAGCTTAGGCATTTGTAAAAACTTATTGACAATATGAGGGATATCATCTAATTGATTTTGGGTAGTTTGAGAAATTGAAACAGCACATTCTTGGAAACTGATCACATCTTACATACTCTTTTAACATCAGACAGCTCACAGCAGCGCGATTCTGAAGCACTGCAGCTTGCAATTCTCTTAGTTCTTGGTTGAGTTCAGATAATACAGAAGCAGTCAAGTTTGTTTCGCTATACGTGCAGGCTAGCTTAGATATCTCCTTTAGCATTCCAACGACAAGTCTAGGAACTGGCAGGAGGAACGCAACTGCAACTGCAATAGCAGCAGGATCTCAAAGTTTCAAGTTTTCATGACAGTCAGATAGCAGAGCTAGGAGAAGCTTCTTGGCTTATAGTCAGGTGGTCTATTAGAGCAGGAAGAATGCGTCCCACCTTACAAACACCTTGATAGTGTGAAGAAAGGGCTTGATATGTTTTGTTATTACACAAAAATACTCAACTATTTGGAAGTCTATATCTAGAAGACTATTTTACAATGATTGAAGAATTACAATAAGAGGGCACATGAGTACAATTAATACATACACAATCAGTAATTATAGTAGTATTAACAGGTAAATTTAATTGGGCATCAGGAGCAAGCACTTTAGGGGGAAGAGTGATGTTTTTTGCCTGAGATATTAGTAAACACCATAGGAGAAAGTCTTATGCCTATTAAATTCTTCTTCAACAGTTCACTGATAGAGGAATTTCTTGCTACACAAAAAGATGACGTGCAACTTTTGGCTCACGAGTAGTTGTAACTACAAGTTAGGTGAGGAAAAATTATTTTCTGTAAAGAGCGATATATTTAAATACACCTAATTACTCTTATACAATATGACAGGAGTTCTTTTTTGAAACTTTTCACAAGTATAACTGCCAATATCTTCTCAGGACAAAACTGCTTTATAAATATCATAATGATCACCATCTCTAACAGACCAATCAGCAATATAATTCTATCTAAGTTTTCCTCTATCATGTGTCTATACATTTCTTCTGTAGTATGTACATACATAAGTGCCATTATTGCAAATAAAAAAAGATACTATTATTTAGTGGGCTTCAGTTTTCCGTGTTTGACATGCAGTCATTAAAACACTCAGTAATAAAATCGAACATTATTCCTTTTGACAGCACTTTTTAGGTAAGTATATATCAGGTAAATAAACCAAATTAGTCAAATATTTTCTTTGATGAGGAGAAAAAATTCTACTGATATGTTCCAGGGGCCCTCTGGAAAATATCAGAGTTAATTGAGAGGTAAAAATACCTTTTTAAATTTTGGTTTTGGGAAGCTGTCAAAAGTTTTTAAGGCACTTGCCTAAATAGAATTATAGTTATTAAATAACAATTATTATTTAACTAGAATGATAATAAGAAAGTTTAAAAGCAAATGCAGAAGGTTACATAGTTGTTAACACTTAGCTTAGTCTTTTTAATATTAAGATCTTATTTTCTTAAATACTCAGACAATTCATTAAGACTTTAAGCATAAGAAACTGTTTTAATAAAACAATTAGAGAACCCTTTGCAATCTTTCAATATTAAGAGCAGACTAACAGTTAAAGAATACTTTGTCTTTCCAACTGAAAACAAAGTCCAGTTTTGCTGTGTTCTCGATATTAAGACTCACTTGCTTTAATTTCACATAGCATGATTATATCTGTAAGAATATAGTAATTTATTCTTCATTTGCCCCACAGTCCCAAGCACATAAGCCAGTGAGAATTATGCCTGGGCTTGCCTGGGGCTTGACTGGGTTTATCCGCCTTATCTCTAAACATCCTGACCCTTCCCCAAAGCAACAGGCTGAGTGGATCTGCCACAACAAAAGGCACTACGCTGCTGCACCACACTGCTCTCTCTCTTTGTCTCTGTCTCTCTGTCTCTCTTTAAATAAATAGCTGTACTTTAGAACAATTAACTTTCTTTTACTCTTAACAAAACTAATTTCCATTCTTTATACTTTCTCTTATTAAAACACACATCATTAATATACTAAAATATTTTCCTTATTGAAGGGTCCCCACCAGTAAGATGGCAAACTTCCGGCTTCTCTTCGGGGTCCTCAGTTCCCGCCGGCGCCACCTGAAGCCCAATCACCTCTCGCCCCCCTCCCAATCCCAGCACCTAGCCAACAGCCACCAGCCCCGTAGAAGTGACACCTCAATCAATTCATGCCCCCTCCTATATAACTCAGCACCTCTCCCTAATAAAGCGGAACTCTCCGGTGAATTGCTGCTATGTGTCGCTCCTTTCCTTTCATTGGTGCCAAAACCCGGGAGACGGGACACCCCAACTGGGCCCCGTCTTCCCCCGACACCAGCAGCAGCTTGCCCTCGTCCTCTTTTTCTGGCGCTGGCTCATCACACTCACCACTCCTCTCTGGCCTTTAGGTAAGTTTTCCCCCCGGAGTGGGCCACTCTTCCCCGAGCTATCGCAGTGCCATTGACCGTGATTGTCCGGCAAGGCCCTGACGCATGGGGATGAGGAGGGAACGCTCCCCGCCTCAGGCCTTCACGGCTGGGGCGGACCCTCAGGCCCCTCCTCCAAAAGCCATAAATCCCCGCCTCAAGCCTTTACGGCTGCGGCAGATGCTCAGGCCCCTCCTCCGACAGTCAAACGCATTCACCATCCCTTCCATCAGTGCTGAAAGTTTTTAAGCAAAATTTCCCCGGGGTGGGCCACTCTTCCCCGAGCTATCGCAGTGCCATTGACCGTGATCGTCCGGCAAGGCCCTGACGCTCGGGGATGAGGAGGGAACTCTCCCTGCCTCAGGCCTTCACGGCTGCGGCGGACCCTCAGGCCCCACCCCAAACAGTCATAAATCCCCGCCTCAAGCCTTTACGGCTGCGGCGGACGCTCAGGCCCCTCCTCTGACAGTCATAAATCCCCGCCTCAGGCCTTCATGGCTGCAGCTGACTCTCAGGCACCCCCCTCCAACAGCCATAAACGAGGTGACTCCTTTGTGGATGAGAACGCTCCCTTTTCCCCCCCTCCTCCTTCTGTTCCGTCCGCCGAAAACGCCTAGCGCTAGATACCTCGAGACTCCGGCACTCTGCCTTCTTAGGGAAGTCTGGGTGACGACCCACACTTTCCAAGAAATTCCGACTCGTATACGAGTTTCCGCAGACCACCAAGGATCATCGGGGACGCCCTTTGTCTCCTTGTGGTCTGCTTCCAGTCCGAGGATCTCTGTTCGTCTTCCCCTGTTTGTCTCCTTCTCTGTCCTTTAGCCATGGGAGCCTCCTCATCCCTCCCTGAAAGTTCACCTCTTGAATGCCTGCTTAAGCATCTGGCTACCCTCTCCCTGATGCCTGATATAAAACCAAAACTTCTCCGTAAATATTGCTCCCAAGATTGGCCAACATACCCCCTAGACAATAAAAACCAATGGCCTGCAGGGGGAACTCTTGATCCTAACATCACTCGCGATCTTTTTAACTACTGCCAGCACCTGAAAAAATGGAAGGAGATTCCCTATATCAAAGCTTTCTGCCACCTCCTCTCCCCGCCCCCTCCCAAGTTCTCCTAGCCTGCAAGCCGCCGCCCCCGCAGAAGCCTCCTGTTCACTCCCTTCCCCTTCTTCTCCTACAACAGCCCTTCTCCCTTCCTCCCCAACCATCTCCTCCCCCATCTCACCTCCACCTTCATTCCCTGCAGATTAAGCCTGAGAATTTCAGCCCCCCTTTAACTAGGTCCCAGGGGCCTCCTCCGTCTTTGCCCTCATCACCTGTTTCTCCCCTGTTAGGGACTGCCTTTGTCTTCTCACATGTTTGTAGAGAGAATGGGAAAGCACCTCCCCCCATGTCTGAACGCAGCATGGGAAAGCACAAGCTAGAGAACAACTGGTGCAGTCCTTAGAAGTTATCTGTCCACAAAAACATATCTTGCCAAGACTCCTCACTCTGAAAATAGGGAGACCTTGAAGATGTGTAGAAACACCGCCCCTGCTTCTAGCTATGCCCTTCCCCCACTTGCCGATGTGGCAGGAATAGAAAACAACGCATTCCATAAGCAATTAACTGGAGCCCTGCTGTAGCTCAGTAGAGCATGGGACTAACCTCAGAGTCATGAGTTCAAGCCCAACTAAAGCAGCAGAGGCAAGCAGCTGGGCTGCTAGCTGGCGACATGTGGGTCCAATTCTATCTTTCTTTATTTTCTTTGCCCCCCTTCTGCACTTCAGGACCTGCTCGACTAGGCACGGCTAGACCGCGTCACTCCCCCACAGACTGAGCCAGAACCCTTCAGTCCCCCTCAGACTCAGTCCCGAGAGCCTCCCAAAATTATCGCCCCCCTCCGGAAGGTAGCAGGATCCAAAGGCAGCGTGCGCGTTCACATCCCTTTCTCCTTAAGAGATTTAGCCCAACTAGAGAAACGCCTAAGTTCCTTTTCCACTGATCCCATGACATACATCAGGCAGTTTCAGTGGACCCTCCAGTCTTACAGCCTCACACATCATGACATTTTCATGCTCCTGGCCAATACTCTCCTCCCTGAAGAGCGTAGACGAGTTTAGGACTTCGCCCAAATGCAGGCTACTGAAACCCACAGGACTGACCCCACCTATCCCCCTGGCCCCACTGCTGTCCCCGAACAAGACCCACACTGAAATTATAACACCGCCATGAGTCTCCGCTCTCGAGATATTTTTGCCTCCTGCTTAATAGCAGGTCTGAAAAAGAGCAGCTTGTAAAGTAGTCATTTTTCAAAAGCTCCAAGACATAATTCAAAAGAGAGATGAAATCCCCTCTGAGTTCTTAGACAGACTCACTCAAGCCCTATTACAGTATACCAGCCTGGACCCAGAAACACCTGAAGGAAGACATGTCCTTATGACATACTTCCTAGCTCAAGGCTACCCCGACATTAAAGCTAAACTCAAAAAGTTAGAACAGGGCCCCACTACCCCACAGACTGAGATCCTAACAGTGGCCTTTAAAGTCTTCCATAAGCGGGAAGAGGAGAAAGAATGCCGTAAACAAAAGACTGATCAGGCCAATTTCCAGATGTTGGCCCAGCTGATAAAACCACAACCTGGGCGCCCCTCTACAAACAAGCCCCCCCCAAGAGCTTGTTTCAAGTGCAGAAAAGAGGGACATTGGTCAAGGGCGTACCCCTCCCCCAGATCTCCTACCACCCCATGCCCCAGATGCCACAAAAAGGGCCACTGGGGGTCTGATTGCCCAACCACCCGAAGGGGAGGCTGGACGAACAACCCCCATCCTAAGCCCGCCGTAGTGGGGCTGGCAGGAGAAGATTGATGGGGCCCGGGGGCTTCTCGCCTGACCATTTCCATCACCAAACAGGAGCCCAGGGTTACTTTAACAGTAGACAGTCACCCCATCTCCTTCCTCCTAGATACAAGAGCCACCTTCTCAGTCTTGTGAGAATACCGAGGCCCTACCACGCCAGCCATTACTCCTATAGTCAGAGTAGGAGGTAAACAGATTTTCCCATTAAACCCCCCACCCACCCTTTTATGCACAATCCAAGATAATCCCATACCTTTCTCCCACTCCTTCCTGGTTATGCCCCAGTGTCCCATCCCTTTACTAGGACAAGACAACCTTTCACTCCTCCACGTTTCCATAACTATATCCACTCCCACAGCCCCCAGTACTCCCTTTCTAATGGCCCTCATAGCCGACGACCCCCCTCTACCCAATGAAAGCTCCGGTTCTGCCCTCATACACCCTGTAAATCCCAAAGTTTGGGACATTACAAGCCCCTCCGTGGCCCTATGTCCCCCTGCCTCTATCAAATTATGTGACCCCTCTCAGTATATCTGTCAGGCCCAATACCCCCTAACCACTTCAGCCCTCATAGGCCTCCAACCCATCATTCAAGCAGACCCACTCACTCCCCATTTAATAGCCCCATATTAGCTGTTAAAAAAACCAACGGATCTTTCCGCCTTGTCCAAGACCTTCGCCTCATCAACATAGCCATTGTCCCTATCCATCCCTTAGTTACAAATCCATACAGCCTCAGCATCCCACTTCTCAGTCCTAGATCTCAAAGACCCATTTTTCTATCCCTCTAGACCCCTGCTCCCAAGATTTTTTCATCTTCACCTGGACGGACCCATACACAAGACATTCTAAACAACTCACTTGGTCAGTTTTGCCACAAAGCTTCCGAGATAGTCCCCATATTTTTAGACAGGTCCTAGCTCAGGACCTCAAACAGTTTCATCATGATCACTCCAAGTCCACCTTATAATACATAGACAATCTTCTACTCTGCAGTCTCTCGTGGGAACAGTCTCAACTTGACACTGCCTCCCTACTTAACCTTCTAGCTTCCAGAAGTTACCGAATATCCCCCGTCAAAGCTCAAATCTCTTCCCCTCCTATCACTTACCTCAAATTCCTTCTATCTCAACAAAGAAAGTCCATTACCTTAGACAGAAAATGGCTCCTCTCTGACCTGCCCATTCCCAAAACCAAGACAAAAATCCTTTCCTTTCTAGGCCCTTTCTAAGCCTAGCTAGATATTTTAGAATGTAGATCCCTAACTTCTCCCTGCACCCTGTTGGCAAGACCCCTATACAACCTCAGCAAGAGCCCCCCTAAAAAACCATTATCCTCCTCACCCCGACACTCCTTCATTAAGCTCCGTCAAGCCCTTGTAGAAGCCCCAGCTCTCCATCTTCCTGATTTGTCGAAGCCCTTCTCATTATACATTCATGAGAGGTCCAGTCAAGCTCTAGGAGTCTTAGGCCAATATGCTTTGCCCCAGTAGCTTATATCTCCAAGCAATTAGACCCCACAGTTCAGGGATGGGCCCCCTGCCTACGAACATTAGCCGCTAGACAGCTCTTGCAGAAAGAAGCTCATAAACTGACATTCAGAGCGCCCCTTACCATTCTGTCCCCACATCACCTAAAAGATCTCTTAACCTACAAAAGTTTACAGACTCTCCCTCCCTCCAGACTCCTGACCTTACTGTCCTCTTTCCTCCAAAATCCCATTCACCCCCTTTGCCATCCATACCCGAATCATGACTTTTTCCTCCTTTACTGCTCTCTCGCTTTTTTTCCTCATTCCTATTGTCTTCCCCACCACCCCAGCCTCCTTTGTATGGCGATTCAAAGTCAGACAGACTTACACACAGCATCAAACAAAAGTTACTGCCCTCATTGCCACACCAGACTTCCCTCTGAAAAGCTGCTCTGAGTCTTTATACCTCCACTTTCCTCCCTCCACTGAAGTGTTCACTAGCAGCTACCCTTATTCTCCCTACCTCTGCTTCCTCTATGACCAAAAACAAGCCTATTGCAGGCGATGGCCAGATACCTACAGGAGATGTCCCTACTAGTCTTGCACAATTCACTACATAGGTAACTTCCAGTACACACAGTATTACTCCTCCAACCGTTTCATGAAATATCCCAACGGCTCATTCTCCTTATCAATCCCAGATCCCTGGGACTCTCGATGGGCTGCCAGATTCACAGCCTCAGTTTACTACGGGAGATCCTTGACCCTCCACAGTACCCTTCATATCTCTCGAAAGTATGTTCCCTCTCATTCCCAGATCTCTCAAGTTGCATCAGATAGCAGACATTCCGAAAAAGTCATTATCCAAACTCTTGATAGTGCCTCTTCATCTTCTTATCCCCACCCCTCTTCCCATTTCTCCTACTCTTCATTACAGCTCATTCAGGACACCACCATCTTTCTCAACCACACCCTTAACACAGACAATTGTTTCTTGTGCGCATCACTACAGCGCCCAGTGCTGGCCGCCGTGCCCCTTAATATTTCCAACTACTCCTTCCATGCAGAAAGACAACCCCTCTGCCCCCTGGCAGACATACCCCTATGGGAACCAGAATACGCAGATAATCTCACCATCCACCACTGTGTAAGCCCAACTCCACCCCCCTCCAGTGCACTTCACTGCCTCTCTATCTACACCCCTACCTCCAGCTCTAAGACTTTTATGCAACCGGGACACTTCTTTTAGTGTAATGGCAGTCTTTTCAACTCACTGCCTCTCAACTCCGATACACCCTGCATTCTCGTCACCCTAATCCCACAGTTAACACTTTACAGCATGGCAGAATTCCTTGAGCTCCAACCTCCCTTGCCCTCGCGCACAAAAAGAGCTGCTTTCCTTCCCATCATAGTCAGTAGCTCTTTGATCACCTCAGCCATTGGGGCAGGGTTTTCAGGAGAAGCCTTGGGTCACTCTCTATAGGCAGTTAGAGATCTCAACGCCAAACTTGAGGGAGCCCTGACATCCACTGCCGATTCTCTAGCCTCTCTCCAAAGACAGGTCCCTTCGCTAGCTAAAGTCACCCTTCAAAACAGGCGGGCCCTAGATCTGCTTACAGCCGAGAAGGGCGGCACCTGCGTCTTCCTCTGGGAAGAGTGCTGCTATTACATCAACGAATCTGGCATTGTAGAAACTGACATTACCAAACTCACCGACCTTGCCTCCAGTCTCCACTCTGCTTCCAATTCCAACCCATTCTCGTCAATACTAACAAACCCCCTCCTCACCTGGCTCTGGCCCATTGCAGGCCCCATAATAATCATTCTTCTCGCCTGTCTCTTCTTACCCTGTATAATAAAGTTCATCAAATCCCAAGTCGGAAAAATCTCTAATTAAGCTTTCAACCAGCTTTTACTCAGGAACTACCAGCTTCTGGCCACAGAAGATCCCTCACCCTCACGTGACCTCCTCACCACACGCTGAGATGGACCCCTCTCTCCACTGGAAACTGTTCCTGGAAACAATAGCCGCAGATGCCTGGCTCCTGACACCCATATCCTCTTGGCCAACCTATGGTTACAGGGAACCTTCATTGATTTCCAAACCTGAAGAAGTCCACATCTACTCGTCCTTACTGCGGGGAGTCCTATCAACCCTTTCCTCCCAATCCTCAAGCCCTCACTCCCTTCTCTGCCCCTGTTCAGCAGGAAGCAGCCAGAGAGAAAGCAACGTCCACAAACCCATAGAGGAGAAAGGGGGGAATGAAGGGTCCCCACCAGTAAGATGGCAAACTTCCGGCTTCTCTTCGGGGTCCTCAGTTCCCGCCGGCGCCACCTGAAGCCCAATCACCTCTCGCCCCCCTCCCAGCACCTAGCCAACAGCCACCAACCCCGTAGAAGTGACACCTCAATCAATTCATGCCCCCTCCTATATAACTCAGCACCTCTCCCTAATAAAGCGGAACTCTCCGGTGAATTGCTGCTATGTGTCGCTCCTTTCCTTTCACTTATTATATCAAGTAGTTTTCATCAAATAAAACTATTTGATACTTTAAGTTTCAGAGAACACTGAAAAATGTGTCATTGTAAACTGTTACACTAGCATTCTTCAGATTGATACATTTATGAACATATTTTATCATTTTTGGAAATGTGCCTTATAGCACAATTTCTCATTAAGTACAAAATATGTCTATATAGCTTAGCAAACTTTAAGAATATTGGTTAACACAAAAATTCTCAAGCTGTTTGCAGATATATACACTGTTATACATTAATACAGTATTATTATTAAAAATTTTATTTGCTACACTTGTTTACATTTTTAGCAACCATGCTAAATTACTTACAAAACTTTTACCAAACATTAGACAAAGTCAAGCTTTTCTTTAAGTATTTTCTTGGAATATTTAACAGGTAACATCAACTTAAATGACTTTAAGTAAACTTTGGCAGCTAATAACTATGAGGACATGTCCATTTCAGTTAAGCTTAAATTAGCATTAATGCATAATATTTTTTATTAGCTTTTCTGGAAGTTTTAGAGTGCCCAATTTTCACAAGCGCTTGTTTTTAAATCAATTTTATTAATACCTTCCGGAGGTAGAAAAAAAATTTTTTTTTTTTTTGTTACACACTTAGACACACAAACATACAGACTGAGACATAATGACTACAGTTAGCAACACTTTTCATATAAATACATATACACAGACAAACTGACATAAAGATTTGAGTTTCTAATACTCAATGGTCTTCTTTCTTATTAGTTTATTTGATTAAAAGTACTTCAGTTTTCAAGAATACACTCTAAGGGCAAGCAGTTTACATAACTGGGTTAAGGTTTAGATGGGCCCAGACTAACAGGGCCGATGAAGGCTCTGAACTGATAGGGACTGTGTGTGTCCGGGGGCCTGGAAATGAAATGCAAGTACAATTCTAGCTCCAGTCATTTAAAGCCAGGCTGTATTGCAGAAGATAAATTTCTTCCATCTCAGGGAGTTTAGTTTAAGACTACTCAATTCTTAAAGATAATGATGAACTTAATAAGTAGATGTTCACTAAAAGAATTTAGCAAACTAGCTCCATATTGTAGTAGTTCATATAACTTTTGACTATTTTCTTCCCTTGTGGCAAAATATATTTAGCTGCCTAACATTATATTGCATACTTCTTTCAGGGGCCAAGCCTCTCTAATCAGAGAGTTTGTACTGGGGCCAGGTTTGTGTGCAGAAGATAAGATACTTCTTTTTAGAGTTTAGGGATCAAATTGCTCTCAGTTAGTTTTCCTAGTTTTTTCTGCCTGAGCTATAGTCATTCCTCAAGAGGCCCCTGCCTGTCTGATAAATGCAGGGACTGTGTGACTTTTCGCTACTAGAGCCCTGATCTGAGTCACAAGCTTGTTTGGCTTCCCTGGGGCTGCTGAGGAGGAAATGCTTAGCTCCAGGATGACTGCCTCGAAGGAAAGCAGTTAATAGAATGGAACTATTTTCATGTTGATGAGGGTTCAGCTTAATTACAGGCTCTATTTACATTACACAGGAGGAAGTAACGCAGGCCTAAGAGGACTGCTTTGAATGGGGAGTAAGGTGAAAAAGCAATCTTTAAGGTCAGTGATAGCCATATTCCAGTCTTTTGGAATCACAGCCGGAAAAAGGGAGGCCTTGTAGTAAAGGTCCCATAGGTTTAAGAACCGCATTAATTTGCCTTAAGTCATGTAAGAGTCTCTAATTAAGGTCCACAGGCCAAATGTGTCCACCGGAACCTTTTTTGGACCATGGTAGAATAATAAGTTTGTAATTCCTCTCCTACTTTATTCCATAAATCTGTCTACTGTCCCGTCTTTTGGAAACCACGGGCAGACTTCCTTAATAAAGTCTAAAGATCTTTCTAGTTGGGGCTTCCCTACTTTAATTCCCCTAACAGCCAATAATTTCTTCAACACGCAGACATAAAGCTGTTTGCTTTTTGCCTGTCCCATATTGGACTCCCAGAAAAAATCACTTATCACGTCCACGTTGCGTGCGCGCCTCTTTCACGCATCTTCTCTTGTTACCTTGGCCAAGGCTTTCTCTTCTCGACGTGGTGGCCCTCACCTTCTCCCTCTCCTTCAGGTCCCTGTTCGGGCGCCATTTGACGCGGTCCAGCCGCACCTAGTCGAGCAGGTCCTGAAGCACAGAAGGGGGGGCGAAGAAAATAGAAAGACAGAAAGATCTGGGAGGGCTGACGCTCCCACGCATCACCAGCAAAACTTTATTGAAGGTCCAGGGTTTATATAATCCAGTGGGGTTACATGATTCCAGGACATAGCATTATCCAATAGACAATCAAGCACAGTATTGACGTCAGCAGTAGCCGCGCAAAGGTAGGCTCAGCAGGGTTCCAGTCAGTTGCTCATGGAATGCGTAAACAGAATGTTCTTTGTTCTCTATTCCCGCCACATCGGCAAGTGGGGGAAGGGCATAGCCAGAAGCAGGGGTGGTGTTTCCACACATCTTCAAGGTCTCCCTATTTTCAGAGTGAGGAGTCTTGGCTCGTCTTCGAGGACAAGATATGTTTTTGTGGACAGATAACTTCCAAGGACTACACCGGTTGTTCTCAAGCTGGTGCTTTCCCATGCTGCATTCAGACATGGGGAAGGTGCTTTCCCATTCTGCCTACAAACATGTGAGAAGACAAAGGCGGTCCCCAACAGGGATGGAAAAAGATATTTCATGCAACTAACAGAGAGAAAAAAGCAGGAGTTACAGTACTTGTATCAGACAAAATACACTACAAAATAAAGTAAGCACATTACATAATGATAAAGGGGTCAACCCAACAAGAAGATATAACCATTATAAATATCTATGCTCCCAACACAGGAACACCCACATATGTGAAACAAATACTAATAGAATTAAAAGGGGAAATAGAATGCAATGCATTCATTCTAGGAGACTTCAATACTCCACTCACTCTGAAGGACAGATCAACCAAACATAAGATAAGTAAGGAGGCAGAGGCACTGAACAACACAATAGAACAGATAGACCTAACAGACACCTACAGAACTCTACACCTAAAAGCAACAGAATATACATTCTTCTCAAGTGCACATGGAACATTTTCAAGAATAGATCATATACAAGGCCACAAAAAGAGCCTCCGTAAATTCAAAAAGATTGAATTTGTACCAGCCAGTTTCTCAGACCACAAAGGTATGAAACTAGAAATATGCAAAGAAAATGAAAAATCCCACAAACACATGGAGGCTTCACAACATGCTCCTAAATAACCAGTGGATCAATGACCAAATAAAAGCAGAGATCAAGCAATATATGGAGACAAATGACAATAATAATTCAATACCGGAAAATCTGTGGGACCAAGCCAAGGCTGTGCTAAGAGGAAAGTATATTGCAATACAGGCCTACCTCAAGAAAGAAGAACAATCCCATATAAACAGTCTAAACTCACAATTAATGAAACTAGAGAAAGAATAGCAAATGAGGCCCAAAGTCAGTAGAAGGAGAGACATAATAAAGATTAGAGGAGAAATAAATAAAATTAAGAAGAATAAAACAACAGAAAGAATCAATGAAAGCAAGAGCTGATTCTTCGAGAAAATAAACAAAATAGATAAACCCCTAGCCAGACTTATCAAGAAATAAAGAGAATCTACTCACATAAACAGAATCAGAAATGAGAAAGGAAAAATCACTATGGACACCACAGAAATATAAAGAATTATTAGAGTATACTATGAAAATTTATATGCTAACAAACTGGATAACCTAGAAGAAATGGACAACTTTCTAGAAAAATACAACCTTCCAAGGCTGTCCAAGGAAGAAACAGAAAATCTGAACAGACCAATTACCAGCAACAAAATTGAATTAGTAATCAAAAACCTACCTAAGAACAAAATACCTGGATCAGATGGCTTCACTGATGAATTTTATCAAACATTTAGTGAAGACCTAATACTCATTCTCCTTAAAGTTTTCCAAAATAGAAGAGGAGGGAATCCCAAACTCATTCTATAAAGCCAGCATCACTCTAATACCAAAACCAGGCAAAAACACCATAAAAAAAGAAAAGTACAGAACAATAACCCTGATGAACACACACAGATGCAAAAATACTAAACAAAATATTAGCAAACTGAATTTTAAAAAAATAAAGAGTATCATACACCATGATCAAGTGGGATTCATCTCAGGGATGCAAGGATGGTACAACATTCAAAAATCCATCAACATCATCCACCACATCAAAAAAAGGACAAAAACTACATGATCATCTCCATAGATGCTGAAAAAGCATTCAACAAAATTCAACATCCATTCATGATAAAAACTCTCAACAAAATGGGTATAGAGGGCAAGTACCTCAACATAATAAAGATCATATATGACATACCCACAGCCAATATTATACATGACAGTGAGAAATTGAAAGCTTTTCTATTAAGATCAGGAACAAGACAAGGTTGCCCACTCTCCCCACTGTTATTCAACATAGTCCTGGAGGTCCTAGCCATGGCAATCAGACAACACAAAGAAATAAAAGGCATCCAGATTGGCAAGGAAGAAGTTAAACTGTCCCTGTTTGCAGAAGACATGATATTGTACATAAAAAAAACCCTAAAGAATCCACTCTAAAACTATTAGATCTAATATCTGAATTCAGCAAAGTTGCAGTATACAAAATTAATACACAGAAATCTGTGGCATTCCTATACACTAACAATGAACTAGCGGAGAGAGAAATCAGGAAAACAATTCCATTCACAGTTGCATCAAAAAGAATAAAATACCTAGGAATAAACCTAACCAAGAAAGTGAAACACCTATACTCTGAAAACTACAAGACACTCTTAAGAGAAATTAAAGAAGATACCAATAAATGAAAACACATCCCGTGCTCATGGATAGGAAGAATTAATATTGTCAAATGGTCATCCTGCCTAAAGTAATCTATAGATGTAATGCAATTCCTATCAAAATACAAACAGTATTCTTCAACAAAATAGAGAAAATCGTCCTAAAATTTATAGGAAACCATAAAAGACCTCGAATAGCCAAAGGAATCCTGGGAAGGAAGAATAAAGCAGGGGAATTACACTCCCCAACTTCAAGCTTTACTACAAAGCCACAGTAATCAAGACAATTTGGTACTGGCACAGGAACAGACCCAGAGACCAATGGAACAGGCTAGAAAGCCCTGATATAAGCCCAACCATATATGGTCAATTAATATATGATAAAGGAGCCATGGACATACAGTGGGGAAATGACAGCCTCTTCAACAGCTGGTGTTGCCAAAACTGGACAGCTACATGCACGAAAATGAAACTGGATTATTGTTTAACCCCATACACAAAAGTAAACTAGAAATGGATTAAAGACTTGAATGTAAGTCATGAAACCATAAAACTCTTAGAAGACAACATAGGCAAACATCTCCTGAATATAAGCATGAGCAACTTCTTCCTCAACCCTTCTCCTTGAGAAAGGGAAACAAAAGCAAAAATGAACTCATGGGACTACATCAAAGTAAAAATTTTTGTATGGCAAAGGACATCATCAACAGAACAAAAAGGCATCCTACAGTATGGGAGAATATATTTGTAAATGACATATCCAACAAAGGGTTAACATGCAAAATATATAAAGAACTTACATGCCTCAACACCCAAAAAGCAAATAACCCGATTAACAAATGGGCAGAGGATATAAAGAGACAGTTCTCCAAAGAAGAAATTCATATGGCCAACAGACACATGAAAAGATGCTCCACATCACTAATCATCAGGGAAATGCAAATTAAAACCACAATGAGATATCACCTCACACCAGTAAGGATGGCCAGCATCAAAAGACTAAGAACAACAAATGCTGGTGAGGCTGTGGAGAAAGGGGAACCCTCCTACACTGCTGGTGGGAATGTAAGCTAATTCAACCATTGTGGAAAGCAATATGGAGGTTCCTCAACAAACTAAAAATATAAATACCATTTGACCCCAGAATCCCATTCCTTGGAATTTACCCAAAGAGTACAACTTCTCAGATTCAAAAAGACATATGCACCCCTATGTTTATCACAACACTTTTTACAATAGCCAAAATATGGAAGCAGCCTAAGTGTCCATCAGTAGATGAATGGTTAAGGAAGAGGTGGTACATATACACAGTGGAATACTATTCAGCCATAAGAAAGAAACAAATCCTACCATTTGCAACAACATGGATGGAGCTGGAAGACATTATGCTCAGTGAAATAAGCTAGGTGGAGAAAGACAAATGCCAAATGATTTCCCTCATATGTGGAGTATAACAATGAAGCAGAACTGAAGGAACAAAATGGCAGCAGACTCAGAGACTCCAAGAATGAACTAGTGGTTACCAAAGGGGAGGGGTGTGGGAGGGCGGGTCGTGAGGGAAGGAGAAGGGGAGTGAGGGGTATCATGTTTAGTACACATGGTGTGGGGGATCATAGGGAGAACAGGGTAGCACAGAGAAGGCACATAGTGGATCTGTGGTATCTTACTACACTGATGAAAAGTGACTGCATTGGGGTATGGGTGGGGACTTGATAATACGGGTAAATGTAGTAACCACATTGTTTTTTCATGTGAAACCTTCGTAAGAAAGTATATCAATCATACCTTAAGAAAATTTTTAAAAATAAAAAATAAATTGAAACATATCACCATGACTGTGAGGTTTTCTCCAGCAACCTGAAGCTTAAAGTATAGGGAAGGCAAAAGGTTGAACTCATTTGAGTTTGGGATTTTACCAGAAAGATATAGAGGGTGACCCTGACATATAAACCTGACAAGGAGCGAAGAAACCACGAGTGTGTCGTGGGCAGTGAAAGCCGTAAGGGCAGCAATTTGGAAATCTCAGTGAGGTCAGTGTGGGGGCCTAATGCAACTAAGCTGGAAGGAGAGAGGCAGAGTTCAGAAACTGAATCTTACAAGCACGTTTCAAATATACAGTTACTGGTACTAATGCCCAGGATATGATGGTGTAACTCCAGGGAGGGGAAATCCCAGGGCAAAATACCTTGAAACCGAAATCAGTCAAAGGGAGAAATAAAGTTTAAAACTTGTTTATTGCTTATAAGCAGTCGTTCCGTATCTCTAGGTCCTGCTGTGGCAGAAGCGAGCAAATCCTCCCCCCAACCTCTCTGGTCCAGATAAGCCCTTGCTTGCCCATGCAATTACCTATTGATATAGAGATGGACTACTGCTTCCACCCCTTGGAAACACCTGTTGATCCGAAGATGCACTAAAACCAGCAAGAGATTCTGGAAATATTGCAATTTTACCCACAGATGGGAATGAATTACTGTAGAGAAAGAAAGAAAAGATCAATGGAGTTCTGAGGGCAAGATAGGTTAGGGGCCAGTGTTGACTGAGTCATGCTGTGTTGTACAAGTCAGGGACAATGCCAGAGTGGTGGATGAGGGACAGAGACAGCAAGTAATTAGGGTCTTTAATGAACGATAGAGAACCAGGAGGTGGAGAGGGGAGAACAGGGAGCAGTAGTGACGGCAGATAGAACCAAATGCCACGAACTTCAGGTTGCTTGGGATTTCAAAAGATGAAGGAAGAATAGTTTGAAAGTGGCAAAGGGGAGCAAAGAGAACTGCTTCACTTTCTAGCCTGAGGTTCTGAAAGTATAAGAGATAAAACAGCCTCCTAATAAGAGGACTTAATGATTTAATAGCCTTAGAATCACTGAGCAGAACTTCGATGGAATAACCTGTTTCAGATTAATCCTTCTGCAGAGAACTATAAAAGCTGGATAAAATGCAGTCACACAAAAGGAAGTTGTTTGAATGTATCAGAGAGCAATTTAAGCATCCAGTCCTTGTAGGATCCTGATCTGGGAGAAGGAAAATTCACTAGAATGAGCCCTGTATTTACTACCAACTCTTCTTTTGAAGCATTTGTCAATTAAATGTGTGGGAACAAAGGTCAAACAGAAAGCAGAGATCTAGACTTTGCTATAGTATATCAGTCATTGGAGCGAGGAGACAAAACTGGGAACTTTTTCTATACTGTGTGTGTTATTCAGTCAGAAATTACCAGGTATGACAAGCCTCAGGAACAAATAAGTGGCAGTCAAGAGAAGAAAAAAGACATTAGAAACAAATCTCCAGAAGCCCAGATCCTAGAGAGGGACTATGCCATCACTGTAAAACAGTGTGCTGAAGAAAATAGATTATGTGGAGAATTTCACCAGGGAACTAGAATCTATTTTTAAAAAGTCACATGGAAGTTCTGGAACTAAGAAATAAAAGAGCTTCCATTTAGAATGCCATAGAAAGTTTTAATTGTGGATTAGACTCAACAGTGCTCACCAAAAATTACTCTTGTGATGAGTGGTTCCAAAATGGAGTTGCATTCACATGTCTGAGCACTTCCTCCTAGGGCTCACAGTAGTTCTGTAAGCTACATGTTCTTTTCATTTCACCCCAATTTTATAGAAGGGAAAACTGAGATGCAAGAAGCTAAGTTCTTAGCTCCACTAAATGGGATATGAGACAGATGTGTGCAAATTTAATGCTGGAGAGTCTCCCTCAAGGAAGGCTCTAGGAAATACAAACCTTTAAAAATGTGTATATATATATGTAGTATATAGTACATATAGTACATTAGAAACATTATAGTTACTCCAAGATAGTAACATTAGTTGCCAATTCCTTATGCCTGCAATGTGACATCTTCCTCTGATAATGAGGATTCTAACCATGAAGTGAGCTGCCAGAATGCAGCCTCTTCATTAATTAACACTGAATGCCTGAAGACAGACTGCTTAGTTCACGTAGTATGTGCATATGGGCCTGTTCTTTCAAAGAAATGGACGGTTAGAAGAAATTTATTGAAAAGGCTTTGCATTGAATAGACTATATGCTCTTTTTGTGAAGTTGTAAGTGCATTGTCCTGAGGCAGCAATGCATAACTGCTTGATAATTGATTATGACACATCCTGCTTAGAAGAGTTGTAAAATTCAGATTTAAAATGCATGTTTTGGTTTTAACAATAGTCTGAGTGACCTAGTTAACCATTCAAGGTTGCATTTCTGCAAGGTTTGAGTAATCCTTGCTTAAGTTAATAACTATGTGACAAAGGCCGGAAGGAGAGGAAATCCACATTAAATAACAAAGGGGGAAATGAAGAAGTTAAAAGCAAGAGTGGGTAAAGGGCAAAAACGTATAGCAACTGTGAGAAGGCCAGTTTGTTGCCAAGGAGGGCTCTGCTACTTAACTGGACTAGTCCTTGTATTGATTGCAAAGTTGTAGGAAAATTATTCCAAAAGAAAAGGAAAACAAAGCATGGTGTCCCTATCTCATTTGTATTCTTCCCTTTGGGAACAGAGGAACTTCCCTAGGGCCTGCTGTGCCCCAAACTAATGTAACTATTTGGCCTCCCTGAGTGCTGGCTGCAGTCAGTGCAAAAGGTGAGGGCTGCTCCTGGTAAGTGACTGATTGCAAACTCAGAGGCTGACCAGCATCTCCTTAACCCTCTAGGAGCTGAGGTGACCTACATGAACATGACCGCCTACAACAAGGGCCGGCTTCAGTCCTCCTTCTGGATCGTGGACAAACAGCATGTTTACATTGGCAGTGCTGGTCTGGACTGGCAATCCCTGGGACAGGTAACTTTCCACATTATATGAACTCACAGTTCCATCAGCTTCAAAACTACCAGCTCCATCTACTACTCCATCACCTCTACTGAGGTTGAGGGAAATCAAACCTACAGCATTTCTTTTTAAGTGTGTAGTTTGAATAGGTTCATCTTTGTTTAATGTGAAATGATAAACCCTGTCCACATCAGAATCATCTTACCGAGAAAACTTTCATTGCTTCCGCACTTTAGCAATTCAGATGCTACTCCCAGATTTATTAGATCAGGTTGGTGTGTAATTTGCATTACCCAAACCTAAATGTTCCGGATGAGATCACATCATCTATGAGACAGAGGAAAACATATTGATTCAGTACAAGGTGGTATGTCTTAGAATAGTAATCAATGAGTTATTCCTTTAATAAATCTAAAGATGAAGAAGTTACCATCTTTCCCTTTGCAAATAATTAACTTCAAACATCTTGAAGATACACTTGAACAATCTTGTAATTTTCATGTACTATTTGTGCCAGAAGTGATCTATAGGACATTAAAAATCACCTTCTTCCTATCTGTCAACTGGTGGCAGGAGGTTCTTCATCACTGGGTGCATAGGTAGACTGGCTAGTCAACCATGTGTGCTACAGGGGCCTTGCACACTACATTTTAGCTGAATTTTTCTAATGTTAAGATCATTGAAATTACCAATTAAGTTACACTGTACTTCTGTTTATCCCTTATGGGAGAGAAATCATTGATGTGCAGATAGACACAAGGGCCAGAACTTGTAAAAAAAAAAAAAGACCTGTACATTGGATAAGAGGATAACATTATATTTGTATTGTTAACTTCAGACATGTAACCATTTGCCTCTCTATTTCCACTTTTCTCCTTTTTTCCTTCTTAAACTGCCACCTTCCATGCACACATACTGCATTCTTTTTTCCTCGTTTACGGTTGAGGCAGGTAAAAGTGCTCAGCTATGAAAGAAAGTATGCAATGGGTGAACTAAAATTCCAGTTATGTCCCTCTCCACAGCATAGATAGTGCAGAGCCAAGGATCAACTTAATCTAGGGTTTTTTTCCCCCTAATTTTGTATTTAAAGGGTACTCAGAGTAATTCAGTCTCAAAGCTCACACACTTGCTATTTCTAGTGAGATAGTCTTCCACCCAGTAAAGAAGGGAACAGAAAATTCCACGATTCATTTTGGGATGAAGACAGTGTCAAAGACTGACCAAACATCATTTATTTCAGGGGGGTTTTCCCCAGAGAATTAGAATATGCTATCTACTGCAATAAAAATGGTTCTGTTGGGGGTTGAGTTTATTCTGCTTGGTTCTTGTTCCCACTGTCACAACAAATTGAAGGGCAGAGACACAGTAGTGAAGCAGAATTAAGGTTTTATATGAATATACTCCAAGGGAGGAGCAGGCCAGAGTCAAGGTATAAAAAGCCAGGTTCACTTGAATAAAACAGAGAAAGGAATAGCAGAGGGAGGCAAGGGAAGCTCATGGAACTCCTGCTCAGCAAAGGGCAAATCCCCTGCCAACTCCTAAAGCCAATGTCACTTGGCATCCAGTGTCTGCTTGAATCTGCATGATGTGGAAACTAAGTCCCTAACACCTCAGGATTTCGGGGAGCTTCAGAGCACTGGATGGAATGAGATTATGTTCTGAGAATTTCCCAAAGGCAAAGAAAAGAGATGCTCAGGCAGGCTACCACAGAGCGTGATTGTATCGGGGCAGTTCCATCCAGTTCACCCCGGTGACTGGAACTTGAAAGCTCAAATCAGAGCTCTCAGCAGCCCCTCCCTACTCACTGGAGCAGAACAGAGAGTAACGCACTTGAAGGAAGGAGAGTGCAGGCAACCTCAGAGAGGAAGTGCTCTTAAGGGTTTAGGGTCTGGGGTTTTATAGGGCTTTTGTGGTAAGGATCAGCATAAAGCATGATGTATATAGGTGATTCATAATCCCTTTGAAGTTTTGTCTTAAGAACAGGGTTATTTAGGTGACTGTGTTGGCTTCATCTCAGCATTCTTTGTTCACATCGGTTTATTTACACTTCTAAGGTCTGTCTCCTGCCCTGGTTACAAAGTTACTTGATTAGGGACTGGAGGAAGAGGGAAAAACAGCATATAGGTTAAGTTAAAGAATAAAGTGGGCCTTTTTGCAGGCTAAGTAGATTCTAATTGATACATGATCTAATTAATACAATGAAGACATGGGCTGTGCTCAGATACTTTTCATTATCTGGGGAATATCCAGTCATTCTAAGTTACTCCTGGCCTTTAGAACATAACTAATTAACTCATTAACTCTGTGAGTCCTTTCTGGCTACCTAGTTTTATCTGGGTAACTTTTGAGTCCCATTTAGAGGGCCTTAGCGGCTTTATTTTCCTTCCACCCACTCATGATTTTCTGCCTCACAGTTCTAAACAAAATAATAGTACCAGTAACAATAGTGTCAACAGTAACTACCATATATTTAATGCCAGGTGCTGTTCTAATCCATGTAAATGGATTATTTAAACTTCACAGTGATTCTACAAGGTAAATACTATTATTGTCTCCATTGTAAAGATAAGTAGACTTGAGCTCAGAATTAAGTTTCAGTATGGAGTCTTGTAGGCCAGTTCTTTCCATATAAACATTGATTCTGTAGATCTTATAGCTGATGGCCTTTCAAATATGTATATAAAAAATACTGATTATAATAACTTTGGCTACCTGAGAAACAAGTGAGACAATAATAGTATAAAGCCTTATTAATATAGACTATTTAGAGAGAAATATTGAAATTTGTGGGAATAAGAGTTCATTTTTGTTTTTTGTTTTTTTTTTGCACTCAACAGAGCTAATCAATAGGTCTCTTTTGCCCAGAAATTTCAGCTAGACCTGCTATGTAAAATTTGTCCTGTAGCAATATTGATTATATGCAAATTCTGCTGCTAAGTGATTTTTAACTTGAGCATCTGTTTTGTCTTAGAAAATGTACTTTCCCACCATCACCAAAATTGATTTCCTTTGTTATTGGCTGATATTAATTGGTAGGGTCTAAAGTTCTGTGAATTCCATTTGAATGAGGCTTGAATTACTGAGGTTTAATGAGGTTTTCTCCATAGTTTTGAGCAAATTATCATTATTTTCTTCATTTCCTTTTATCCTTTTCCTTAGACAGACAGACATATATTCAAGTGTTGGTTTCTCTATTTGGGAAATACTCCTTTGTCTTTAATTTTTTGTTGTTTGTTTTGCAGGGAAGTAGGTTGATCTTTGAAATGTTCATTCTTTATCAGTATAGTGATTTGAATGTTCTTTCCTCCTGAAATGGATCATCTTTGTGAAATGTGATTATTTTCCCCTCCTTTAAACATGGTAATGCAGAGTAAGGATAAGCTGCACATTACTTCCTATTATTCAAGTGAAGAACCACAGCCATCTTTTGATGTTGCCTTGCATGTACACCCTAAGTGGTAGCTATTCCCCTTCTTGTTACAGAGAAGACCAGAAATGACAGAGTGAGAAAAGGTCAGGACTCACTTCTCTGTTTCACAACTTGTCAAGCTCCTTTCCTAAGGACCAGTCAACTCCTTGGGATTCGTTTAATGCCATTCTCAGTAGTAACTGAAAAATTGCAGCCTCTCAATTGTGCCATTGCATGGATCTGGGCCCTTCAGATCTGTCTGACATAGATCCCCTCTGACATTGCCCTGGTTCTCAGCTCCCATGACACATAGTGAGAGGGAGAATAGAGAGAGTGAATGTTTGAGATATGTCTCCTTCAGCCTGAATAGACCAACCAAGTCATACTTTTAAAAGCCTGGAAGGATTATCTTGATGCTTCTAAAATATGTGGAGTAAGTGTAATACAGGATTAAAAAATAAATTTATGTTATGGTCCATCATAAATTCACAGAAAGGAAAGCCATGGAAAAGCACTGAGCACTCTGCTAAATAACAAAAATTCAACGGGGTGAATTTAAGGGTCAAATTGGCTGTATTCAGCAGCTCATAAATCAGGTACCACCCATCTAGCCCTAGAAAGGAGCTCCACCGAACTATAGAAAAGGAAAAGCTTTTAAAGATGGAGAGGGGACAGGAAAAGGAAATTATTAGCAAAGACTGCATTGTTTCAGGTAAAGCTGCCCTCCGAAGGGGAGGGAAGGGGAGGGAAGGGGGTCTACCAGGAGCACTATCTCACTAGTGCAGACCAGGCAGTTCCATGTTGACAGGTTAAAGGTTACATTCCTGGGGGATTAAAGTACAGTTAGGTTGGGTATTATGTCTTGGTTTGCTGATGTGGGTTTTTCCACATTGGGCCTGCTTTGGGCCCTACTTTGGGCCTGCTGTTTCCTTCTTAACAATTCCTAGTATTCCCATAAAGAGAGGCAGGTCTTCACCATGCCAGCTGTCCTTGGAAATGGTCCTTGGAGAAGAGCAGCCTTCGGTAGGTTGGAGAAAAAGCTGCAGCTTGAATAAAATGTGGCAGTTGATGGGAAAAGTTTAAGCTGTCAGTCATTTCAGGCCATTTATGGGCCTTCCCACATGGACTTCTTTTGAGGAAATCCACCTTCCTCCATTGGTTATAAGTTTCATAGCAGATTAAACTCCACTGTGGTCAAGGAGTTGAGAGGTGAGTGGAAGAAATCTTTTTTTCATTTTTTCCAAAAGGCTACTATTTGTGTGCTAGGCAGTGAGCTAATGGTTACATACACTTCTTCCTTTATCATGGCAACCTAAGGGTGGATGTTATCCCACCTTGCAAATGAGGACAATATTGGAAAAATAAAAACAGACCAGATTCTGTTGCTGTTCTTCGCACTCCCTGACCTGTGTAGGAACCAGGCTTTGGGAGAAGGTTCCCATATTGTTTAGATTGATGGATAAGTTAGCAGTCTGCATCTTTCATTGCACTCCTGGTAATTTGGGGCTCAGGTATGAATCAACTCAAAGTTGGCATTTTCTTATCTTTCTGCTGCTAAACCAAGCTCTTAAGAACTAAAATAAATCATTCCTCTTCTCTTAGCAATCTTTCCTATTTTCCTCTTGGGAGAGTCTATAACCTTTGAGGTGGAGAGGGGACATAGCTGGAGAGGGGCAGGGTTTAAAACTCTTCTGCAGGCACACTTAACATCCCATCAGCCCCCCTGCACTGTGTGTCAGCTGCCAGTGGTACTCAAGACTTCTCATTCATCAACACCCATCCCTTCTCCTTCTCTTGCCAAACTGAGGCACAAATGCAGTTTTCTGCCTTGCCACCCTTTCCCCAAAGTGCTTGATGTTTGGGATCATGTTATTCCATTTAATAATCTATCCTAAATTAGTTTTGTGTATGACTATGTGGGATTTTTCTTGGTCTACCTCATTGTGACATAAAACATTGCACAGCAGGACCCATGCATTAAAACAGATTTTAACTTGAGCCAAGTTGCGTGTGGTGCTAACAATTACATGAAGAATTATAATACATTTTCCAAGTATCAAATTTAAACTATTCCATCAGCTTTATATTTTATAAAGTTTTCTAGTGAAATCAAGATTATTGCTTTAAATCTGTGATAAGCAGGAGAAATAATAAAATTAATAATCAGAGCAGCTTCAATGTCTTGAGGGCTTTCTCTCTCCTAGGCATTCTTCTGAACATCTAAAGAGTCTGAAGTCATTTCAGTTTCACAGTGACCCTTTCTTGTATATAATACTATCTTCACTTTATTTTACAAAGGCAGAAGCTGGGACACAAATAAGTAACTTACCGAAGGTCATTGTCAGAAAGTGGTAGGCTAGAATTCATACATGTGATGTAGTGGAGCTCCACACCCCTCACTCTTATTTCACTACTAATAGTTTTTAAAAATAAATTACATTTATGGAAAAAGTACTTTCTTTCAAGATCTTGGTTGTGATGCCAAGCTGTAGATTCCCTCTTTCTTGCTTTTTTCTTTAAGAAAAGCTAACAGTGCTGTTCATCAAGAAGCCCTTCACTCATTGCTGCCTTTCTGACTGCTGACCCGTGACGGCAAGACGGCCATAGAATGGTACCTGCTGATGTTGGCACTTGAGTTCCACAAACTCACTCCACCGCTGGGTTGAGTTTCAAAGACTAGGAAGTCAGTCTGTGTGTGCTTGTCTGTTATGCTCTTCCAAGAGTTCCAGCAGCTCCCCTTGAGTCCAAGCCACAGGAAGTCTGTGGGAGGAAGGAGAATGCCACCACAGGCTTTTGCACATAGGGGTCTGGATTTGGGAATGTTGGGAGCTTCTAAAATCACTGGAGGAAACAAAAGTACAGCACAAACAAAGCAAACAAAAGACTAACCAGTGTGTGAAGTAGAAAGAAAAGGGCACAGCAGTGTTCAAGCCACGGGGCTCTGGGGGCGTGATGGCCGACATCGGTGAAGCATGGAAGGAAATCATGAAAATCATGTCTTTAGAAAAAGTTTACTTACATAATTTTAAGTGGACTTAATGAACTCTTAAACCTGCTTAAACGAGCTACCAACCTGAAGTTGAAGCCAGGGTTCAATATATTCACTGGTTACAAGAATCTGGCAACTCTGGAGAGTGGAGATTTTTCAATATTTTAAATATAATTAGAACAACAGGAACAGGCATATTTATACTCTGTTAATGTGTATTTTAATGTTAGTTCAGCTTTATTCTGAAAAGACATAAACAAACCAGCTCTTGGGGCCCATGAGCCTCCAAGCAATAAGAGGTCTTCTGGGGACTGTCAGCATCGCTGCACTGAGACCAAACCCTGCAGCCGCCAGGGTGGATGGCTCAGCGGTTAGTAGCCTGCCGTTGTCCTGCATCTTGGGCACAAAGAGCAAACTGACCACCCAGGAATCTGCTTGGCATCTAAATCGCAGAAGCTTTTAATCTTGGAACCATAAATGTATGTGTTCTATGAAGCGCTACTTCAGGTAGATAGTGATGGACATTCCCTGAGAAAAGGACTCCATTCTCCCTAAGACTGAGAAACTGCATTAATTTAAATAGGTTTCTTTGCCATTTCTATACTGAGCCATTAATATGCTGATGAATTTGTGACTAAGAGGATGGAGGGCAGACAGCCTTCAGTCAAACCTCTTGGGCCAAGAACTACCTTTCACAATTAACTTTATGGATCAGATATTCGTTGAAGCCTACCTACTTCCACAAAGGCTGGTCTAAACCAATAGCTGCCTTCACAGATAAGAACACCAAGGAGAAAGGCTGGAGGGCTGGGTGGGCAGATGCTAGTCATGTACACAGGACCCAAGTCCTTTTGTGTCAGGTGTTAGGACTCATGAAGTTCTTTTCACCAAAAAGTGCTACCTTAAGAAAAATATGTGATGCCAAAGCTGGTAATTGTAGGATTCTGTCTCATTAGCAACAACAACAACAACAACAATGACAACAAAACTGGACAATTGGCAAGCCAGGGCTTAGTCTCTTGTGATAAAAATAATCAACAAAGTTATTGCACATTGGCTATTTTAGAGAACTGCACTAATCATGGTAGAGAGTTTGACAAAAATGACATAAATGGCAAAAATTTATAATCTGGTTTGTAAAATAAAATCTTTAAGCATTCTTTAAAGTGAATATGACCACCCAGGACATTTGCCAAGAGGGACCAGCAACATAATTTGTGAAGCCCAGGATACAGTGAAAATGTGGGGCCTGTTGTTAAAAATGATCAAGAATTTCAAGATGGCAACAGGAGAGCCTTAGACCAAGCTGGGGGTCCTTCTTAGTCAGGGTCCCGAGAACAGGCCCTGGGCAGCTACATAGGCCAAATGCCATGAACTCTGGTGCTATGTGAGTAGGGTCAGCAATAAGTACTTTGGGGACATGGGAAGAGGATACCCCTGCAGCTCAACAATGAAGGGCACAGTGAGAAGACAGGGTTGGGGCTGAGCTGTAAGTGAGGAGTTAGCAGAAGACAGACGGGGATTCTGAGAGTGAGCAAAGACTGAGTGGGAACGAGCATGGTGTGCTGGAAAATCGTGAGCAATCACTTGTGGGACCAGAGTGTCTGAGTGGGAGATCTTGGAACATAAGGTGGGTTAGGCAAGTGTAAGCTTGTGAAGGACTGTGAGTTTGGAGCGCAAGGTGTGGACTCAGTCCTGTGGGCTCCCTGGGAACACTGAAGGCTGGCGTCAGGGTCAGGACAAATCCAAGGCACAGATCAGGACTGAGGGGAGCAGGAGACAGAGAGGCTGTGGCTGCAATGAGAGAGGGCAGAGATGGAACTCAGTTATATAGTGTGAAGGGTGATTTTACATGTCAGCTTGGCTGGGCTATGGTGCTCAGATATTTAGTCAAATGCCAGTCTAGATGTCGCTGGAAAGGTGTTTGTCAGATATCATTATCACTTTAATCAGTAGACTTGAATAAAACAGATTATCACATATTCTTTTTAAGAAACTGGGCCCTCCATCCCATTGGATGAGTGGGCCTCATTCAATCAGCTGCAAGCCTTAGGAGCCCAGACTGAGGTTTCCAGAAGGAGGAATTTGATCTCAAGACTGCCACCTAGAATCAGCTTGACCTGTGGATTTCAGACTTGCCAGTGCCCACGGTCACATGAGCCAATTCCTTCAAATAAACCTCTCCGTATATATATGTGGATGGATGGATGGATATATGTCCTCTGGGTTCTGTTTCCCTGGAGAACTCTGACTAATGCCAATGGTGACTATAGGAACTGGCAGGAAGTACAGTGAGAGCCACAGGGTGAAGCTGTGTGACTGGCAGGTCATAAAGAGCAAGCCAGACAAACCGTGGGAATGGTTTCCAGCATCTAGAACTGGGCCAACTGGGAGAAGGACCCTACTGTTATTAGAATGGGGATGCCAGCAGAAAGGGGCAGTTCTGCTGTCCAGTGGGCAACTGGAGAAAAAAGCAAAGATTGACTTTTTATGTAGCATCTTGAGCACCTAAATAGTGATGATTCTTTGCTGACCCTAAAGCTACTGATTTCATCATAGCTGCTATTTCTGACAATAACCATTTGGTGGAACACTGATCGGAGTCACACTCCCTCACCAAGCCTCTCACTTCTTTCTAGTTTCCCTAGGCACTGAGGTCATGCCGACATTAGCAGTGGGAGAGGGTGCTAAGGCCTAACCTGTCTTCCATCACCTCTTCTTGTCCCCTTTTCTTTCAATTAAAGAACAAAGGTCTGAGATGAAGACCCAGTGGGTTGCCAGTGGGCAGGAGGGGGTCACTGTTTTATAGCACATCCTGTCTCCCGTCCTGTGTTCACCTCCAGCACTGAGCTGACATTTTCCCCAGAATGTATGGGTTCTAAAGACATATTTCAGCTCCTCGGGAAGGGGCACATTGGTAATGCAGGTAACTAGACATCAGAAGCAAAATGAAAACATCCAAAGTATAAGGTGATTCAACTGCAGATGAAACAGAGAACAATTAATAATCCTTAGGCAGCCTTTAATGGAGGAAAACAAAGGATTAATTCTCCAGGTATATAGATTTTGACGATTACCTGGGCTGCTCAGAAAGGTCCTGTTTGCACATACATTCTAAAGTCAATGAGGGGGTGGAGGGCCCAGTTTCTTACAAAGAAATGTATTAGCAAACAGCATTTTCATTCACATAGTCTTGCTTTTTTTCCTACAATTTTTAAAGTAACATTTTAGCAGATAACACTGTTCAAAAGAGGCATAAGAAGGAGATCCTCTTTCCTAGTGTCCCATAGAAGACATTCTCACAAAGCCAGTCTATTATCTGTTATAAAATAGTTCCAATTTGTGCAGTTAAGTGAGGAATCAAGAGCATCTTTTGTCCTTTTGTGTTGGCCTTTCTTAAGTTGAGATTCAGTAAGTCATTCCCAAGTGAAACTTAGTTCCAAAGTTTTCCCTCATATGTCCCTCCAATCCCAATTCCCTGAGTATGTTTCAAATGGCACAATAATTTGAGAGAAACTCCCTGCATGACACGTAAGTGTCGATACCTTAGAAGTAGCCTCCCCATGTGGACTTTGGCATGTAGTCACATGAGCCCTATGCTTCTGACAACAGAAGCTAATACTAGACTTACTGTTCTGTCAATCTCATTATTTTTTGTTGGTTCTGACTAAGCTCACTGCTTGGCATTATATGAGCATACCAGTTGGAGTCACACAGGACTGAAATTGAATTTTTTTTCTTTTATAATTCTGTGACCCTGGGCAAGTTTTTCATTTCTCTGAGCTTCAGTTTCTTTATCTCTACAATTGGATTAATAATACCGACCTCATACAATCATTAGGGATCAAGTGGGATATTCTCACATCCTCACACTATCCCTTCAGCATGGTTACTGCTCAATAAATTGTAGCTTTAGAGTTGATGGCAAGGAAACTATTTTTTCCTTCCTTGGTAAGTTGTCTAGATCAATAGATCAAGGGAATGACAGAGGCATTAACGTGTCTTTATTATCTTTAGCAAAGATTTCATAAATCTCCCTAGATTTGTTCAAAAACATGTGATCTGGTTAATAGTACAGTGAACTGGGACAGCCACATCCCAGGGAATGGACTAGGGGCTGTGTCCATCTGCAGGGGGATCTTCATGTCTCTCTATAGAGCTTTACTCTACATCCTATGCTGTTCAGTTATCATCAATGGCCATATATAGACAGCAACTGATCAAGTTTACAAGTAGCACAAATCTGGCAGACAGAGCTAAAAACCTTGGTCTTGGGGAACAGGACTTAAAGAGATGTTAGCAAGTTAATCAGACCAATGCTAATGAGAGGAAATTGAACAGGGATGTGGAAATAAATGAGAATAAGCAACAGCTATTTACTCAGAGTTAGCCATAGCAAGGGACTCTGCCACTTCCACTTGCCTTTGACAGAGACTCAAAGGCAGGCAGAGGAGCAGGCAGGCTTTACAGTGGAAAAGGGGTGGCACTGGATGTGACCTAATGGGAGGGGGTTGCAGGGGACTAACTAGAGTGGGCTGTACTGTGTGACTGTTTGGGGTATATAGTTGGCTTTCTCTAGTTGGTGCTAAGTTGGAAACAGGGCAAAATGAGGGGAATAGGAGAGTTATTAATCAAGTCCTGGCCATTTGGGGGCTGATAACTACAGGGGTTGTTGTGTGGCTGTCTGGGCTTGGTGGTGCAGATTGAGAGTAAGAGATCTGCTTCCATGTATGGTCTGGCTGATGCCCATTTATATGTTCAGTCTCTCAGATATAAACAAAGCCCTCCTCTTATTCCCTCATGTCTACCCTGCGCCTCCCCACCGAATGGGAGCCAGTATTGAGAATGGGGGCTGGGGTCACCTGAGGATGGGTTGGTACATGAAATTTTAGCACCTATTTTGGTACCCAGCACATCTTAGATGCCTAAAATTTTTGTACCAAATGAATGAACGCATTAACAAACTGGAGTGTGTTCCATCACCATAGAAGTCTTAAAGCCACATCACAGAACAAGTGGAATCAGAGACTGGAAGTTACAGGAGCAATGATTTTTGCATCAATGTGAGAAAGAGTTTTCTAACCTTAAAGCCTCCTCCCAGCAATGGGCAGGCCAACCTTGTGAGCCAGTAAATGATGATGTTTCACAGGCAGAGGCTGACTAAGAACCTCTCCAGGATTCAGTGCAGAGAATGTTCTGGCACTGAAAATGGTTCAGTGTTACTAGACCATGTATTTGAGGGCAGGAAGAGATGGCAAGGGTTAAAGTAGCTCTGGTTCCTTCATCAGAGCTTACACTTTGAGAGCTCAATAAATGTGAGCTTACATTATCGTTGTCATCATTGATATTATTTTACACAAGTCATTCCACGTGGCAGGGGAACCCAGACAAGCCCTGCTTCCCCATCCTAATGTTGGGGCCACAGCACAAGTGTGCACATGCCTAAGAGCCCAGCCGCGTGCATGCCCAAGAGCCCAGCCACACACATGCTGTATGCTGGACTTGGTGACAGAGCAGTGTCCTCCCCCAAAAGCTAGTCAACACCAATTTAGTAACATTTCTAACATTGTCCTCATGATGATTGAGGATCCATTATTCATTATGAAAATAAATTTTTATATGTAGACAGATACCACTCTAAATTACCATGGATTTTTATTCTGTTTTATTTTTAATAGTGAGGTAAAATTCTTAATTGGCAAAGCTGGTTGAGTACATCCATACAGATTTTGTTTCCTTCAACAAAAGTTTATTAAAAACAGGTCACCAGATTTCTTTGAGGGTTTAGTCAGGCCTGAAAAATGCATTTATTTTAACAACTGTATGTAAAAAGATTCACTTAAGTGAATCTGTTGCATGATTTTTCTGACTTGATGTTCTTCACATTTTAATTGGAAAAAAACTGGATATATTACCTTGATACAATGACTTGTGAGAGTGCTACTCTTATAACCATAAATCATTCTGCATACTTCAACTGTTACTGTTCAAGCATCAATTATTATAATTAGCTGTCACTTCAGTCCTTTATTGTTGAGTTCACCAAAATGTAGCTGCCATATTTTTAAAAACCTTCCCTGAAGTTTAATTCTTCCAGCAAACTGTGTGTAGAAAATTAGCTCCATGGCCTTGAACCATTGTTAACACAGCCATCTGAACCTCCCCCACTACAAACTCTGGGCGCCCTAACCCCCTGGGCAGCAGCTCTGAGACCCCTCACAGCGATAAACAGCCCCCCGCCCCTTCCCCCTCCGGCACAGCCCCGCCATAACAGAGTAGCAGCCTGAGGCTGGCGACACCCACAGCACGGGAGCTTCCTCCATAGCAGCTGGGCAAGAAACAGAGACCCAGTCTACGCACAACTGCCCAACACAAGCCGCTAGGGGTCGCCATTGTCCCAGTAAAGAAAGGTCAGGAGCAAGTGGAAAGGATCTTCATTCCCCCAGCTGACAGATGAGTCAACAGCATACCACTGCATCCATCAACATGAAAAGGCAAAAAACTTTGATCCAGACCAGACTAACCCAGACATCTTCCACATCCTCCCCTGAGAAGGAATCTGGGGAGATAGATTTAACCAATCTTCCTGAAAAAGAATTCAAAACAAAAGTCATAACCATGCTGATGGACTTGCAGAGAAATATGCAAGAACTAAGGAGGGAGAATGCAGAAATAAAACAATCTCTGGAAGGACTTCAAAGCAGAATGGACGAGATGCAAGAGACCATTAATGGACTAGAAAACAGAGAACAGGAGTGCAGAGAAGCTGATGCAGAGAGAGATAAAAGGATCTCCAGGAATGAAAGAATATTAAGAGAACTGTGTGACCAATCAAAATGGAGCAATATTCGCATTATAGGAGTACCAGAAGAAGAAGAAGAGAGAGAAAAAGGGATAGAAAGTGTCTTTGAAGAAATAATTGCTGAGAACTTCCCCAAACTGGGGGAGAAAATGGCCTCTCAGACCACAGAAGCACACAGAACTCCCATGAAAAGGGACCCAAGGAGGGCAACACCAAGACACATAATAATTAAAATGGCAAAGATCAAGGAATAGGACAGAGTATTAAAGGCAGCCAGAGAGAGAAAAAAGTCACCTACAAAGGAAAACCCATAAGGCTATCATCAGATTTCTCAACAGAAACTTTACAAGGCAGAAGAGAACGGCATGATATATTTAATAGAATGAAACAGAAGGGCCTTGAACCAAGGATACTGTATCCAGCATGATTATCATTTAAATATGAAGGAGGGATTAAACAATTCCCAGACAAGCAAAAGTTGAAGGAATTTGCCTCCCACAAACCACCACTACAGGGTATCTTAGGGGGACTGCTCTAGATGGGAGCACTTCTAAAAAGTGCACAGAACAAAACATGCAACATATGAAGAATGTAGGAGGAGGAATAAGAAGGGAGAGAAATAAAGAATCATCAGACAGTGTTTATAATAGCTCAATAAGCGAGTTAAGTTAGACAGTAAGATAGTAAAGAAGCTACCCTTGAACCTTTGGTAACAACACTTAAAGCCTGCAATGGCAATAAGTACATATCTTTCAATAATCACCCTAAATGTAAATGGACTAAATGCACCAATCAAAAGACACAGAGTAATAGAATGGATAAAAGAGAAAGACCCATCTATATGCTGCTTACAAAAGACTCACCTCAAACCCAAAGACACGCACAGACTAAAAGTCAAGGGATGGAAAAAGATATTTCATGCAAACAACAGGGAGAAAAAAGCAGGTGTTGCAATACTAGTATCAGACAAAATAGACTTCAAAACAAAGAAAGTAACAAGAGATAAAGAAGGACATTAGATAATGATAAAGGGGCCAGTCCAACAAAAGGACATGACCATTATAAATGTATATGCACCCAATACAGGAGCACCAACATATGTGAAACAAATACTAACAGAATTAAAGGAGGAAATAGAATGCAATGCATTCATTTTGGGAGATTTTAACACACCACTCACTCCAAAGGACAGATCCACCAGACAGAAAATAAGTAAGGACACGGAGGCACTGAACAACACACTAGAACAGATGGATCTAATAGACATTTATAGAACTCTACATCCAAAAGCAACAGCATACACATTCTTCTCAAGTGCACATGGAACATTCTCCAGAATACACCACATACTAGGCCACAAAAAGAGCCTCAGTAAATTCAAAAAGATTGAAATCCTACCAACCAACTTTTCAAACCACAAAGGTATAAAACTAGGAATAAATTGTGCATAGAAAGCAAAGAGGCTCACAAATACATGGAGGCTTAACAACATGCTCCTAAATAATCAATGGATCAATGACCAAATTAAAATGGAGATCCAGCAATATATGAAAACAAATGACAACAACAACACAAAGCCCCAACTACTGTGGGATGCAGCGAAAGCAGTCTTAAGAGGAAAGTATATAGCAATCCAGGCATATTTAAAGAAGGAAGAACAATTCCAAATGAATAGTCTAATGTCACAATTATCAAAATTGGAAAAAGAAGAACAAATGAGGCCTAAGATCAGCAGACGGGGGCACATAATAAAGATCAGAGAAGAAATAAATAAAATTGAGAGGAATTAAACAATAGAAAGAATCAATGAAACCAAGAGCTGGTTCTTTGAGAAAATAAACAAAATTGATAAGCCTCTAGCCAGATTTATTAAGAGAAAAAGAGAATCAACACACATCAACAGAATCAGAAACGAGAAAGGAAAAATCATGACGAACCCCACAGAAATACAAAGAATTATTAGAGAATACTATGAAAACCTACATGCTAACAAGCTGGAAAACCTAGGAGAAATGGACAACTTCCTAGAAAAATACAACCTTCCAAGACTGACACATAAAGAAACAGAAAATCTAAACAGACCAAAAACCAGCAACAAAATTGAAGCGGTAATCAAAAAACTACCCAAGAACAAAACCTCCAGGCCAGATGGATTTACGTTGGAATTTTATCAGACATACAGAGAAGACATAATACCCATTCTCCTTTAAGTTTTCCAAAAAATAGAAGAGGAGGGAATACTCCCAAACTCATTCTATGAAGCCAACATTGCCCTAATACCAAACCAGGCAAAGACTTCACCAAAAAAGAAAACTACAGACCAATATCCCTGATGAATATAGATGCAAAACATACTCAACAAAATATTAGCAAACCGAATTCAAAAATACATCAAAAGGATCATACACCATGACCAAGTGGGATTCATCTCAGGGGTGCAAGGATGGTACAACATTCGAAAATCCATCAACATCATCCACCACATCAACAAAAAGGACAAAAACCACATGATCCTCTCCATAGATGCTGGAAAAGCATTTGACAAAATTCAACATCCATTCATGATAAAAACTCTCAGCAAAATGGGTATAGAGGGCAAGTACCTCAACATAATAAAGGCCATATATGATAAACCCACAGCCAACATCATACTGAACAGCAAGAAGCTGAAAGCTTTTCCTCTGAGATCGGGAACAAGACAGGGATGCCCATTCTTCCCACTGTTATTCAACATAGTACTGGAGGTCCTAGCCATGGCAATTAGACAAAACAAAGAAATACAAGGAATCCAGATTGGTAAAGAAGACGTTAAACTGTCACTATTTGCAAATGACATGATATTGTACATAAAAAACCCTAAAGACTCCACTCCAAAACTACTAGAACTAATACTGGAATTGAGCCAAGTTGCAGGATACAAAATTAACACCCAGAAATCTGTGCTTTCCTATACACTAACAATGAACTAATAGAAAGAGAAATCAGGAAAACAATTTCATTCACAATAGCATAAAAAGAATAAAATACCTAGGAATAAACTAACCAAGGAAGTGAAAGACCTATACCCTGAAAACTATTAAGACACTCTTAAGAGAAATTAAAGAGGTCACTAACAAATGGAAACTCATCCCATGCTCCTGGCTAGGAAAAATTAATATTGTCAAAATGGCTATCCTGCCCAAAACAATATACAGATTTGATGCAATCCCTATCAAATTACCAACAGCATTCTTCAATGAACTGGAACAAATAGTTCAAAAATTCATATGGAAACACCAGACCACGAATATCTAAAGCAATCCTGAGAAGGAAGAATAAAGTGGGGGGGGGATCTCACTCCCCAATTTCAAGCTCTACTACAAAGCCACAGTAATCAAGATAATTTGGTACTGGCACAAGAACAGAGCCACAGACCAGTGGAAGAGAATAGAGACTCCAAACATTAACCCATACATATATGGTCAATTAATATTTGAAAAAGGAGCCATGGATATACAATGGAGAAATGACAGTCTCTTCAACAGATGGTGCTGGCAAAACTGGACAGCTACATGTAAGAGAATGAAACTCGATCACTGTCTAACCCCATACACAAAAGTAAATTTGAAATGGATCAAAGACCTGAATGTAAGTCATGAAACCATAAAACTCTTAGAAAAAACATATGCAAAAATCTCTTAGATATAAACATGAGTGAACTCTTCTTGAACATATCTCCCTGAGTAAGGGAAACAAAAGCAAAAATGAACAAGTGGGACTATATCAAGCTGAAAAGCTTCTGTACAGCAAAGGACACCATCAATAGAACAAAAAGGTATCCTACAGTATGGGAGAATATATTCATAAATGACAGATCCGATAAAGGGTTGACATCTAAAATATATAAAGAGCTCATTCACCCCAACAAACAAAAAGCAAATAATCCAATTAAAAAATGGGCAAAGGAGCTGAATAGACAGTTCTCTAAAGAAGAAAATCAAATGGCCAACAGACAGATGAAAAGATGCTCCACATCACTAGTTATCAGGGAAATGCAAATTAAAACCACAATGAGATATCACCTCACACCAGTAAGGATGGCTACCATCCAAAAGACAAACAACAACAAATGTTGGCGAGTTTGTGGAGAAAGGGGAACCCTCCTACACTGCTGGTGGGAATGTAAATTAGTTCAACCATTGTGGAAAGCAGTATGGAGGTTCCTCAAAATGCTCAAAATAGAAATACCATTTTACACAGGAATTCCACTTCTAGGAATTTACCCTAAGAATGCAGCAGCCCAGTTTGAAAAAGGCAGATGCACCCCTTTGTTTATCGCAGCACTATTTACAATAGCCAAGATATGGCAGCAACCTAAATGTCCATCAGTAGATGAATGGATAAAGAAGATGTGGTACATATACACAATGGAATATTTTTCACCATTTGTAACAACATAGATGGAGCTAGAGGGTATTATGCTCAGTGAAATAAGCCAGGCAGAGAAAGACAAATACCAAATGATTTCACTCATATGTGGAGTATAAGAACAAAGAAAACCTGAAGGAACAAAACAGCAGCAGAATCACGGAACCCAAGAATGAACTAACAGTTACCAAAGGGAAAGGGACTGGGAATGATGGGTGGGAAGGGAGGGATAAGGGCAGGGAAAAAGAAAGGGGGCATTATGATTAGCATGTATAGTGTTCTGGGGGGGTGGGTACGGGGAGGACTGTACAACACAGAGAAGACAGGTGGTGATTATACAGCATCTTGCTATGCTGATGGACAGTGCCTGTAGTGGGATGTGTGCGGGGGACTTGTTGAAGAAGGGAGCCTGGTAAACATAATGTTCTTCATGTAATTGTAGATTAATGATAGCAAAAATTTTAAAAATTACAAATTAAAAAATTAAAATAAATAAAGAAAAAGAAAAGAACCAAAACATATGCAAAAAAGTCCTGTGCAGCCCAAACTTCCCAAAGCAACAACTGTTTACTTACTGGAGCACCTCTTAGGCCTTACCCAAGATCTGCTATTCTTTAGCTCGCCACAGGTCTAATTAATTTCCCAGCTATGTCCAGGAGGAAGCCATGTGTCAGAGAAGAACCCTGACAGCCCAGAACAGCAAAAACTGTCCATAGGGCAGGCGTCAACACTGACCATTAAAAGCCACACATAAATTCAAAATTCCACTATTCCTGAGCCAATCAGTATATGGTAGCCCTGTGCCTCACAGCCACTGTAGAAGCCCCTGGCCTTCAGGATGACTTTAGGAGAAGGGAAAACTGTTCACTTCCTAATTGTGTTTGGGACACAAGGAATGTGCTTAAATGTTTTGGGGAGCCATAGTCAAAACAGCTGAAGGTTTAGCTGTAGAGCAGTGAGCTACCAGCTCTGAGCAACCTGGATCTGTAAAGCAGGCTGTCCAAGAGATACATACTGCCAGGCATTAAAGTGGGCCACATATGTTATTTAAAATTTCCCAATAGCAACATAAAAATGTAAAAAGAAGTCAAGTAAGTGTTAATATATTTTATATAATCTCATATATCCTAAATGTTATCACTTTAACATGAGTGATATAAAACGTTTAATAATGAGATTGTTTACCTTTTTTTATAGTGAATCTTCAGAATCCCATGTTCACTTCATGCTCACAGCACATCTTGTTCAAACTGGCCAGATTTCAGATGCTCAGAAACCACCCATGACTAGTCATGATCTTGGTAGCACAGGTCTAGCCCGTCTGTCTCTCTCTCTCTCTCTCTCTCTCTTTCTCTCTCTCTCTCTCTCTCTCTCTTTCTCCTTAATGAGGAGGCAGAATATGAGTTTTCTAAGTTAATCGCAAGTCTAGAGCTAAGGCTGTTATTCTGAAGCGCTAGTTTTCTATCAGGCAAACAAACGGACTTCAGTTGGAAGGAGTGCCTCTGGTGCCCTAAGTTTCAGGACCTTGAAGGCTGCAGATGCTTTTCATGCCATTCAATACATGGCAGTGATGTAAACTGCTTATTTATACTTCCAGATTTATGGATTAGGCTCTGCTCCTTATAAAATGATTCTGATGTGGTTCTCAGAAGTCAAATATTTCTCACTTTATCTTCATCAGGGTGCATCCCTAACACATACTTTGCCCGCTACAAACGCATGTCTTTCCCCGCCACATTATTTTCCTTCCTTCCTTCCTTCATTCATTCATTCAGAAGAGATTTGTTTAGCATCTACGTTGTGCCAGGCTGAACTGAAAGTGCTAGAGATAAAAAGAAGCAGAAGCTGGGTCCCTCTCCTTAAGGAGCTTACATTATACTAAAAAGATAAGCAACTAAACAAATATTTATAATATGTTTGAGGTGTGTGAAACTTAACTCGGACTAAGGGGGAGGCAGTTCCTTAAAGTAGGAGATATGTGAGCTGAATTGAAGGATACATGGACAGGAGCTGGGTGAAGAAGGGAAGAAGGTTCTCCTTTGCACAGAGGCAGGAAAAGATCTGGCTTGTTCAGAGAAAAGCGGTTGCCCTTGTGGCTCTCACGCACAATGCTGCCTCAAGTGGAGGTCTTGGGGCCTCAGTTCTCATGCCAAGATGTTTGTGGAAAACCTCTGAAGGGTTCTGGCAGAAGAGTGACAGCTGTAGAGAAACGGATTGGCCAGGGTGGGGACCTGACTGACACACCACTTAGGAAACCATTGAAGAAATGGAGAACCAAGCTCCTGGCCAAAGGAAGGGCAAAGGGCAGGGTCCCTCCTGGATGGGCAGAGCCACCCCAGACTGGCTCATCACATTCGGCTCCTCATTGTCACAGTCCCCGAAAGAAGGCTGAGCTTGGGTCAGGTATCATGAGTCAGATCAGCCCACTCGCCTTCTGGGAAGGGTATAACATCATCCCATTACTGGGATCCCCCAAATATGTAGGTGCACATTGTTGACCACATATACCCAAGCACACAGAAAAGACTCTGGGAGGACACACACCAAACTGTTCACATTGTTTGCCATTGTGGAGGAGGCAGGAGGGAAGCCTTTGGCTTTCTGCTCTAGAGACATCCACACAGCTCCAGAGTTCCTTTGTGAGTGTATGTTGAACACAGATTTAAATTGAGCCATATTTTAAAATACATTGTATTTTAATTCAATTAGTTATATGTAACATAGTAAGCACTTACTACATACATGCATACATCTGCATCTGTATGTGTATGTGTGTATATGTATGCATGTGTGTGTGTATACATATACATCACACCATGATGGAGCTAGATCACCCCAATGAGGAATATTTAGGGCCCTGATCCTACACGTTGGGTCAAGACCTTTTTATGTTCCAGGGTGCAAACTTCCAGTTATAAGATGAGTATGTGCTGGGATCTAATGTATAGCATGGTGACAATAATGAACAGAACTGCATTGCCAAGAGGAGTGTTACTAAGAGAGTAGATCTCAGCAGCAACCCGAAGGTACCTATGTGAGGTGATGGGTATGTTAGCCTTGTGGTGGGAATCATTTCACAAGCATCAAATACTCAGACCACCACAATGCGTACCGTTAAACTGACACAATGGTATGTCAGTTACATTTTGATAAAACTAGAAAAACAACTTCCTAATTTCCCAAGCCCCTCAATGGTAAGTGCCACAGTAACACTTGCCCAGGCCTGACTGTGGTGGGTGTCAGCTGTAAATGGCTTTGAGTCACACACTTGACTGCAACTTAGTTTATTTTTGCTTTTTGTAGACTCGACCCCAAACCAAACAAATATAAACACCAAAAATGGCTCAGGCCACTTTAACATTCTGTTGTGTATTATCCTCCTGTTTGGTGTCATTTCTGCTCATTCCCTTCACATAAGACACATAAGACAAACTCCCCCCCACGGCTCTCTCTCAGCCCCTTGCCTTCTCTGGGGTTTCCACACATGAGTTACATGTGTTCACTGTTGCCTTTAAATTCTTATGTATCCATTGCTAAACTTGAATCTTGATCAAAGCATAGGATTTGTAACAAGATGATTAGTTCTCCTCCTTGTATTTCATACTCAGTGGTCTCTCAGAGGGCATTTTTCTTGGGTTGGTAGAGGAAGATAAATGGTCCTGCATCCTCTTTGGGGCCCTCACCAGACAAAGGTGCTCAGATGCAATTCTTATAAAATTTGGAGACATACAGGACATGGAAGGTGCTGGAGGCCACCCTGGATCTTTCTCTAGCCAGTCTCCAAGACTGCATCTGAAACAGATGGAAAACAGAATATTTAAGGCAGCCGTAAGTGTTTTTATCTTCAAGTTGTTCTCAGTTGGCATTGTCAGTTTCTTGTCACTTGACATTTACACTCAGAACCAATGGAAAAGTAAGAGATTGCTAAAGAGAGGACATGTCTCCTCAATTAGAGCACAAGTGCCAAAGTAGAGGAAGCTAACAGGTGAGGAAGGCCTTGGAACATTCCCTGGCAGAAAGAAGTACATTTTGGGGAGTGTTCCTCTCTTTTCCATCTTAGTGCCAGCAGCCCCACGTAGCACTCTCAGAGGTGGGAAAGGGAGGGAAAGCAACAGACCGTGATGCCATGCTGGGCTGCTCAGCCTTCCACACAAGGCCAGCAGGGAGCTGCCACTCCACCCCTCAGGTGTCACATCAAGATGGCCTGTGGAGGTGGGTGACCCTAAGGACCAGACTCCCTGTAGACGGGCAAGGTAGCTGTTTCTGGCTAAATGTTCAAGAGGCTTATTTTGGTTTTTCTAAGTACTTCCAGAGATTGCTACCTCCTGGGAAGAAAAATGTGGATGAAATGCTTTTACAACAAGTATACTGACAGTGAAGACTGGAAGGTGAGCACCCCTATCTGTGTCTACACTTAGGCTGCATGTGAAGCCAGGTCCAAAGATTTCACAGAGCTGCTCAGGAGACACTGTGAAAACCAAACAGAGAACGAACTTCATGACCATCTTGATCCCAAGTTGCTGACATAGCTGACGGTTGACCTCCTAGCACTGAAGCTTCCCTTGGGTTCTTTAACAACAAATCCCTAAAGAATTCTGTTCTGTGGACATATCGGGAATGGGTGTGTGGTGGTCAGGGCACTCTGCTTACAGCTGGCCCAGGAGACAGAGGCCATGGTCCTGCCCCTGCTGTGCTCCTCGTCTGTCAAGAGCCCTGTAGTAGAAAGATGGATGGCCCAAGTGAAGGATGGAATGCCCAGTGCCACCTGAAAGGCCACAAGCAAGTGTCACATTTCACTCAACACATCCATGTGGCTTATGACCTTTGACCTCAGCCTCTTTTCTTTCCTCCCTCCCTCCTGCAATCCTCAGACACTGGCCTGTCTGTCCCCTTCTTCAGTCTGGCTGTGCCCATCCTGCTGGCAGTGTTCTGCCACATGTCCCTTCTATTATCCTGTGCTCAGTGCAGCCATCGCCACCTCCCGGTCTTACCCAGCAGTCACTTTCTACCACATTACACCATTGTCTCTTCTTTGCAGGCATCAGCATCTAGAATTATCCCATGCGTGTGTTTATTGCTTGCTTCCTCTAGGATGACACTCCCTGAGCACAGTGACTTTCTCCTCTCATTCAGCAGCAAGTGCCCCAAGCAGTGACACATGGAAGGTGCATGGCAAAGACCTAGTGAGACCTGACTAATGAGCACTCACCCCAGTCTGGAGAGTATTCTAGAACTCCACAGCCACATCCCTGTCCTCTACTGCCTGCTCACCACAGACTAGGAGACCCAGCTGTAACTCCAGGGAGAAGAAATCCTGGGGCAAAATATCTCTAAAACTGAAATTAGTCAAAGGCAGAAATAAAGTTTAAAACCAGTTTATTGCTTACAAACTGTTGTCTGGGGCCATTTCTCTCTCCTGCTCCAGCAGAAGCAAATGAGACCTCCCCCTAACTCTCAGGTTCAGATAAGCCCTCAGCAGCCCAGGTAATTACCCACTGATATGGAGATGAACTATTTCTCTCCACCCCTTAGGAACCGCCTGTTCATATGGATATGCACTAAAGCCAGGCAAGATATTCTGGAAATGTTACAATTTTTCTTAGGCCACACCTCCAGAAATCTTGCCTTTACAATCTACTCTTTCCCCCTCTTCTACAATGATCCCTGGGTGAGAAAAACTGGAGCACTGTGACCAGACTAATGATATACAATAGCAACAGCAATAAAATCATGATAGTCCTCAAGCCAGATGATTCAGCTAGGTTCAAAGTCCCATGCAGATTAAGTCCAAAGCTCGTCCATTCCAGCAGGCAGTAGCTGAAGAGGCAGAGTGTCAAGCAATCACCACACAGCAGCTGCAGCCAGGGGGTGTATCCAGGCCACAAGGACTGTAGAAGAAAATAACCTTCAGGGCAATAAGATACATGTTTTAATGACACCAGCATAGGCAAATCTTGTACATCTGGTAGGATGCATGCAAGAGAGTAGTCTTGTGATAGGACAGTGGCAGGAATGGGATCTCATCCTGGTCTGGTATACCAGACGTTCACCCCACTCCCTGTGAGTTACAGATGGGTTGATATATAGGGCTACAGGAAGTACATGCACTGGCCATAAAGATAAAACAAAACTTCCCTGCAAGATACTCTTATCTCCTGGATATTTTGGGTACATTACTGTGATCTTTGGGGGCCACTCTGCTGTTAATCCTGGAATACACACAAGGCCCAGGCCTTTTCCCAAAGGTGCCAAAAGGGCCAACCATCACTGGTCCATGTGTTGAAATGTCCAGGGCCACATCCATTTAACAGTGTCTCCAGGGTTTAATGCAGTAGGGGCTGGCAGCAGGATGTTGCTCTTCTGACCATATTCTGGCTTCAATAACTTCTTTGGTTTGCACATACAGTTGTATAGGAGAGGCATGCAGGTGTGTGAGCATATCCACAGGGTTCAAAGCTCCTTTATAGGACTTCTCATTCAAATGCTGTAGCACTGACAGTAAATGAACTGACCAGCCCAATAGACTATTGGTGTCCGACTTCAGGCCAGATTTCTACAAACCATTGTACCTCTCTATTATGCCTGCCCCCGTAGGGTTATATGTTACATGAAACTTCCACTTTATTCCTAATTGCACCTGTCCTTGTAATGCATGTCCAGTAAAGTGAGTGCCTTGATCACGCTCAATCACCTGTGACTGGCCATAGGCTGCAAAGAGATGTTCTAGGCCCCTCTTGGTTTGCTGATCTACATGACATGCAGGAAAAGCAACCAGTAGTCCAGCAGTCATGTCCACACAAGTCATGGCATACAGATATCCTTCTGATATGGGCAGAAGCCCAGTATAGTCTATTTGCCACCTGACAAAAGGTAATGGCCCCTTATTATTGTCCCACGTTGCTGCAGGACTCAGTGTAAGTCCCTCTTAGAGAACACAAGGCTCTCCCTCTGGGCTCTGCTGACTTCTTCAAAGGTCAATGGCAAGCCCCACTGACAGGCTGCAGCCCACATTATCTTTTACCCCGTGTGCAACAAACAGTGATGCAGCCATTCGGACACATCAGAGGCAGGATTTCCTTGTAGCCAGCGCACCTGAGCCAATGTGTCTGCGTCATCATTCCCTGGGGATGCCAAGGCAAATGGCCAGTCACATAATATACAGTAACAGTCTTAGTCTGACCAGAGGCCCATAGTCTTCCCACAACTCTTGCCCCAAAGGGGCCAGTGACCAACTATCCAGTTGGCATGATACCATGTCAGTAGCCACAGGGTCAAGCCCCGATAGCCCAACTGTCAGTGCACACAACTATGAGGGAAGGCTCCTGGGTATTCATGAGCCATACTGCCTGCAATTCAGTCCATTGACTGCTCTTCCCCTCTCCATCCTCCATCCATATTGTCTCAGTCTTAGGATGGAAAGCCACTTCAGGGGCTGCCCACGACTGGAGCCACCTGTGTACCAAGCATCTTCAGATATAAGGGGCTAGTAGAGAGGGCACTACACTGCTGTAAATATGTGCCCCGTTTGGCCAGTGTAGGCATCTGTGCCATGCCACTCCATGGCCTTTGGGTCCAGTCTCACACCCACCCTCCAATGAGATTGCTGTTTATTATATTGGTCGGGGCTGTTCTGGCAATGGGCTCCATAGCCAGCAAGGCATGGTACATAGCAGCCAGTTTCTTCTCTATCAAGGTGTACTGGGCCTCTGCTCCTTTCCATAGTTGTGACCAGATTCCAATAGGTTGGCGTGTCTGTTCAAGCTGCTGCCAAAGACCCCATCCATAACCATCTTCAGTTACATGAACATCTAGCTCACAGGGTCTTCATGAGTCCATTACACTCAAGGCCTGTATGGCCTTGACTGCTCACTTAGCAGCAGTAAAAGCAGCTGCACATGTCTCATCCCAGTTCCACCTAGTGAACTTTCATACCAGCAGGTATAAGGGCTTCAGAATTTGTGCCAAGTGCGGAATAAACACTCTGCAGTATCCCAAAAGACCCAAAACTCTTATAAGACTGCTCAGTGGTATGGGTAGGGAAAGCCTGGACCTTGTTTATGACTGCTTCAGGAATAACTTTAGTTTTACCCAAACAGACAACCCTCAAGAATTTTACAAACAAACCAGGTCCCTGAACCTTGGTGCTGTTTACAGCCCATCCTTTCTCCTGTAGATGTTGCAGCAGTCTAGCAACTACCCCTTCTAAATCTGAAAGAGAATCACACGTGAGCATAATATCATCAATGTAGTGATACAACCGCACTGTTTGCGGTTTCCTGCATGTGGCCAAGTCCTGGGCTACAAGTCCGTGACAGATGGTGGGACTGTGGAGATATATCCCTGTGGAAGGACAGTGAATGTCCACTGCCAGCCTTCCCACATGAAGGCAAACTGTTTCTGGCTTTCCTGTGCTATGTCAACAGAGAAGAAAGCATTAGCAAGGTCTACTACATAATGAGATATTCCCAGCTCATGCCTGAGGTTGTCCAGAACATCTGCTATAGAGGGGACAGCAGCATACAAAGGGGGTATAACTTTATTCAGTTCCCTGTAGTCCATAGTCATACATCTGGCTTCTTCACTGGCCACACTGGGGAATTAAAAGGACTATGAATGGGCTTTATGATGCCCACCTTCTCCAACTCCTGTAGAGTTTCTCCAATTTCCTTGTGCCCCCCAGGCAATTTATACTGTTCAGTATTTGTCACCAGCTGAGGTACAGGCAGAGCTACAGGGGGGTGCCTAGCATGTCCCCTCAGAACTGCCTTTACCACATGTACAGTTAGTCTGAAGTCACCTGCAGTGGTCTGCAACCACAGGCCCTGCAGGATATCCACTCCCAAAATATATTCAGGGATGGGAGAAATGTACATACTCCTTTGGGGGTAAATGCCCTATCCCCACTGGGATTGGGGTTTTTTTCACTCTAATTGCCTCATCCCCATAGCCATCTGTCACAGCAGGGGTTCTGGGAAAACACTCAGAGTTGCCATAGATCAGAGAACACTCAGTTCCTGTGTCCACCAGTGCCAGGTCACATTGTACATTCACAGGAGACCAATGAATTGATAATTCTACATGTGGCCTCTGGGCCCCACCATGTCCCCCTAGGTGGGGGTCTTGACCCCCCCCGCAACCAGCTGAACCGCAATGCCCAATCATCCTTTTGTGAGGGTGAGGGCCCAGGAAAATCCTGAGTACTGTCCCCCAGGAAGTTTTGCAGGGACACAGGCTGGGCATGAGGCCTTAACTCTGGTTTCCATGTCCTGGACCTCAGCTGCTGGAACTGCTGCTCTGGCTTTAATTGGTGCCACAGTTCTAACAAGATTCTATTGGGCTGCCCATCAAGTTTTTCTTTCACTAACCCCAGCCTTTATCAAATCAACCCACATCTGGGTCCTCGAGACCTTCACGGGGCCCTTTGCACCTCTCCTTTCAGTCATAGTCCATACTTCCCTCCATGCCCTTATTGTTTCAACCTCCCCCAGATCTGCTAAAGTGTAAGTAGCCTCACCTATGGGTTGCCTTATGTGGGAGCTATATGCAGCACCAGATTTATCATTCCTGCAGTGAACACCTCCTCATCAGAGTTCTCCATATATTTTCCAGCTAGTGGGTAAATATGGTAGATCACTGTGATTAGGCCAAACTATCCTGATGGCAGCTGTCAGCCATTCCAGGAATGTCTGATTCCCTGAGGCATGACAGGCATTTTGTAACTGCTGCCAGAGGGAAGGGTGAGTCGTCAAGGAAGCCATTCTACTCATTCTACTCATCTTCGTAGCCAACACAACGATGTTTTCCACACCCATATCCCAGAGGCATAAAAGCCATGTAGGCAGATAATTTATTTATTCTGCCTATACCAGACACTCATGTCCACCAGCTCATCCTGGGGATAGGGACAGAGCAAAGAGTGAGAAGGGGGTGGCTCCTCCCCCTGAGGAGCCCACGGTTGTTTCATTTTTATTTTCTTAATTACACCTGGACGGGCCTTTAAAATAGGAGAGGCTGGTACCTCAGGCGGTGGCCTTGGCAGCAGATCAGCCCATGGCCCCGTCTCCTCCTCTCTTTCTGGGGCTGAAGGCACTACTCTTTCCTCCCCAAGGGCCTCCTGCAATGCGGCTGCTAAGGAATCTTCTAGGAGCATGACCTGCCTTTTCAGTAACTGACTCTCTTCCTTAACAGCATCCCCAGCTCGTCCAAGCAATGCTGAAGTGTGTGTCTCTCCTGCCAAAGTCCCTCTCTCTCCTCACTTTTCCGCTATCTCAATGAAAAGAAACCCTACAATCTCAGCTGCTACATGGCCACTCAGGGCCTCTAAGCAGTCTTCTATCTCATGGAGGGCTAATCCTGCTTCTGGTGTCTTCCCCCTTCCCCAGTTCTGGGGAAGGCCCCACCCCTCTAGGAGGTACTGATGCCTGGGTTCTTGTTCACAAAGCTGAAGAATGAGCTTCACAAACACTCAAGGTAGGAGAGCAAGGTGCAGGCTTTTATTTAGAAATAAAGTGAGAGGACAGAGCTCTCAGCTCACGCCAGGAGGGGACAAGAGAGTCCCTAGTGGTGCGTTGTCTAGGGGGTTTTATAGGCAGTTGAGGATTTTTCGATAACACGAAAAAACTTAGGGGTGTGGACTTGCATCACCTGCCCTGTCCTCAAGGTGGGCTGGGTCATAGTCTGATTGCTAGGGCTGACAGTGGAGTCATGAGTTATGCTGATATCCTTGCAGAACACTCAAACATTCCAGGCCAAGTTGCTTCTGGCCTTTTGACCTTTAACTAATCTCACTGAAGATGTCTATATTCGTAGGTATCTTTCCCTAGAGAATTAGTGTGGCCTTGACTTTGCATAATGCTTAGCACAGAGTTTCAATGGGTACTTCTTTGCCCATTGTTACATTGGTCTGACTGTAAATATTCCGCCTTGCTTTTCCCAGAGGCCCTCACCCTACTCTGACTACACCCACGGTCCCTGTCTCAGTACTTTACCCTAGACCAGTTCCCCACTAGGGCCTCCCAAATTGGAAGCCCCACAGATAGGGGGACAATAACAGGTGGAGCTGCACCCTCTGCCTCTGCATCCGCTGGGGCCTCCCCACCATCCACAGGCATCTTCTCATCATCTCTAAGGGCGGCCTACCTAATGGTCACACCCATTTAGACAGATTTGGGGTTCAGAGGTTCTGCTGACTACCGCCAGATGTTATTCCAGGGAGAGGAAATCCAGGGGCAAAATACCTCTAAAACTGAAATCAGTCAAAGGCAGAAATAAAGTTTAAAACCCGTTTATTGCTTACAAACTGCAGTCTGTGGCCATTTCTCTCTCCTGCTCGAACAGAAGCAAGTGAGACCTCCCCACAACCTCTAGGGTTCAGATAAGCCCTAGGTTGTCCCGGGAATTACCCACTGCTATGGAGATGAACTATTTCTCTCCACCCCTTAGGGACGCCTGTTCATATGGAGATGCACTAAAGCCAGGCTAAAGATTCTGGAATATTACAATTTTACCCACACCAGCATTCTTTTAGTTTTGTCTTTCAGATTAATATTTTCAATGATAAAGGACACTTCACTTTTCACTTGACAATTTAATCTAATCTCTGTTTGGAAATATTCTACAACCAGTTGCAGCTTCTCTATCAACCTAAAAGTTGCAAACTAGTAGTTAGTTTACAAAAGTTCCTATAATTCTCTCTGCGACTCTCAATCTGTCTGAATTACAAAGTATTTCTACAATCCTTTATCAAAATAGTTACTGGTACTGCATAGTCCGCAGCTCCCTCCAAGCCATTGCACACGGCAGGCTCTGCTCAGTACTCATTCTGTGGGGCCATCACTGTGGCCGCCCTTCAGTATATCCTTATCCTCAGCCTTTCTCTCCCATCAGTTTCCCCTTGACCCTCACACTGCTGCCTGCAATCTTAGCTCTGTGCCAGTAATGTCTTGTAGCTCAGCATCTCTAGTTTCAGATTCTTTCTCAACTCTAGATTTGACCTGCAAACACAAACTTCTAGCCTTTTATTACTCCATTATGAAGCCTGTTTTGTCTTAATGGCAAACGTGGCCCTCTGGTCTCCTTTTCCCCTGTGTTAACAGCTCTTGTCCCAGTGTTAGGGTCCAGGAACTCAGGGTTTTCCCAAGAGAACAAAGGACACAGGCATGGAGATGTAAGTACAGGCAAAGTCTTTATTCCGCCAGCAAGCTGGGGTCGACAGCACCTCCCCTGACACGCAGGCCGAGTCCGAGCTGCCGACCCCCAGGCAACTCTAGGTATTGCTTATATAGGAGTTTCACAGCTGTTACGCTGAAGCCCGCACATTTCTACAACCAATAATTTTAATACACATTCTATATTGTAACTAATGGGAAACATTGTAACCTTTTAGGGAACACTCCAGTTGCCTGACCGCTTCAATTGTTATCTCTTGCTTACCCAAGCATGTCTACGTGACTTATCACGGATCACGTCCCCAGGCTGTTGCCCACTTCTAGTTATCTAACTTAAAGCAGGTGCATTTCTAAGCTTAGCCTCAGGTTGTTTATTCAAAACTGGGTGGCCCATGCTTTAGGCAGTTAGGTTAAATGTTATTAGTCCTTTTTCCTGACTCTTGATGCCCTCTGCCCTCCTTAACATTTCCCCCCTTTTCTTGATCAGACTAAGGAATCTTCTGCAGCAGTATCTAGGGCCTGATATTTTTGGCGAAGGACCAGGAGTTGGACGGTGTCAAACTTCTCTTGCACAAACTTAAGCAGCCTGTTTATTATACACGGGCCGATGGTAAGCAAAAGCAGCAGGATGACCAGTGGCCCTGCAACGGCCGAGAGGAGGGTAGCAAACCATGGCTTGTGCTTGAACCAAGACTCAAACCAGCCTTCGTTGCTGCTGCTTTCATATTCTTTATGCCGCTTGTCAAGATCTTTTTTTAGTTTGGCTAAGGAACCTCTAACTGCACCTGTCTTATTTACATAGAAACAGCATTCATCTTTTAGGGCTGCGCATAGCCCACCTTCTTTTAAGAACAAGAGGTCCAGGCCTCTTCGGTTCTGTAGGACCACCTCTGCCAAGGAGGTGAGGGATTGCTCCAGGTTTGATACTGACTGTCGGAGCTGTTCTAGGTCCCTGTTGACTGCCAGCCTCAGGGTTGTGAGCCCTTTTTCCCATGTCACGAGGGCTGCGACCCCAGTGCCTGCCCCTGCTATCCCTAGGGAGACGAGGATCCCAATGGTCAGGGCGGTAACAGCCTCCCTCTTGCTCCGGTGGGGATTCGGCCTTTCTTCCCAATAAGAAAGGAGAGAGTCATGAGAACGATATATTAGGCAAGGTAGAATGGCCACCAGCACACAAAACTCACTGTTAGTATTGAACACAGAGGTGCATAGGGCCGGGGTGAGGCCTGTCTTTGAACAGAGCAACAAACCCGAGGAGGGTATAATCCACTTTCCTTGCTCCCATGGGTGCTATTATAGGAGGAGCATAACTGGCTCTGGGCCGTCAGGACTGTGCCTACACATGTACCAGCGATAGAGACTTGAGCGATTGTAAGTCTACACGGTCTCCCATCCCAGTAAGTGGGATGGGAGTTGTTGACAGTGTAGGAGCCATTTATCCCGACTGCCTCATAGAAGGGGGTTGAACCTGGGTAGCATAGCCAACAGGGATTGGTGAGGGAGGAAGTGGTGTGGTTAAGAGTCTCTACTACTGCCTGCACCATTTCCCACATGGGATTATCTAACCCGGAGGGAGTGTGCTGGGCCCATAACCCAGAGGTCGATGGACCCGGTCCTCTCGTGGGTTCTGGAGCAAGCGTCCTGGTCGGCATTTTCTCATCCTTTTTGCTCAGGCCCTTATCTTGGATTGAAGGTTTCTGGGGATTTATAACCGGGTTGGGACCTACGGCAGCGGTGGGAGCTAACACGGTTAATTTAATGGTGAGGGTTGAGCCTTCTTCCTCATGTCCCCAAGATTTATAGTACTTTATCCCCCATGTTAGCCCTCTTATCCAACGTGATACCTCAGTCTTTTTGCCCATCTCAGAGAATTGAATTTGTACCCAATCCCGGTCCCGGTCACAAGCTCTGTCCCTTTGCACGTGACATGGGAGGCCCTGGTTGACATAAGAAAATTTGACAGCATCCCATTTTGTAACCGGCCATTTCTGACCCCCATCATTCGAGGTTACACAGGTCAATTTGGCACACCAGAAGGGCCCCCACCCACATGACTCTCCTTTACCTGCTTTTGGGCAGGCATAAAATCTCTGGGCCTGGGTGCCAGCCGAAGGGGCGATCCCCCAAAGGGTCCAGTAACCTTGGTTGATCCGTCGAAGGCAGAAAAACAGGTCAGGCCACCAGGTTCCGAGTGGCGCACTGTGTTCTGTGGTACTGATGACTTCCCCAGTTGCGCTGTTGACCAGCACCCAGGTCAGGCCCCATGGCTGGGGGGGGGCCTGGTCACAGATGTGGTTCCCTTTAAGGTCCATACTAAGGCACTTATAAGCAGGATCCCCTTCATCTTCGGCTTAGGTGTAGTTTCAGGGTATTCGCAGGATGCTGCTGCACCTTCCACTCCTCCTTGCGGGCCCCTGGATCCTGATGAGGCAGGATCTTCCGAACGTGGGTGTGGTGCACCCAAGGAGTGATACCGTCAACCTTGAGAGCAGTGGGGGTGGTAAACAATACAACGTAAGGTCTTGTCCACCTGGGCTCGAGAGTCTTCACTTGGTGTCTCTTGACCCACACCATATCCCCTGGGACTATGCCATGTTCCGGGCTCAGAATTTTCCCGCCCTCGTAATACGCTCTGATAAGGGGCCAGATTTCCTGCTGCACTTTAGCAAGAGCTTGCAACACCTTCAGATAGTCAGGGACGGGTCCTCTACACCAGGAAGCTGCACTCGCCAGATTATGGGTGGAGGAGCCCTGTACATTATCTCAAATGGAGTTAAACTATGTACATAGGGGGAGTTCCAAGCGTGGAAGATGGCTAAGGGAAGGAGGGTCACCCAGTCCCCGCCAGTCTCCAATACCAATTTAGAAAGGGTCTCCTTCAGGGTCTGATTCATTCTTTCTACCTGCCCAGAGCTTTGTGGGTTATAAGCACAATGTAACTTCCAATCTACTCCCAAAGCTAGGGCTAGTCCTTGCAGGACATTGCTAACAAAAGCCGGGCCTTTATCGGAACCTATTGCTTCAGGGACCCCATATCTGGGGATGATTTCCTCAATTAATCTTTTTGCTACTACCTGGCTAGTCTCATGCTTGGTTGGAAAGGCCTCCACCCACCCAGAGAAAGTATCTACCATAACCAGCAAATACTTGTATCCATACTTTCCTGGTTTTATTTCGGTGAAATCTATTTCCCAATTCCTCCCTGGAGCCCTCCCCCTTTCCCGGGTACCTGCCGGGTGCAGCCCTCTTGGGGCTGGTCTTAGCATTGCACAGCTACTGCATTCATTCCTGATCTGATGAGCTGCCTCATTCTGGTGGGGAAACACCAACTGCGCAGACTGGAAAAGGCTGAGCAGCTTTTTCCAGCCTAGATGGGTGGACTTGTGCAGATTAGCAAGCATGTACTGCCCCAATGCTTCAGGCAGGATCAACCTACCTTCTTGGTCCCTACTCCAATTTCCCTTCCTAAACACTTTCCCTGAGACTTGTTTCTTAATCCACTCAAGATCCTGGGGGGAATACTCAGGTTTGGGTGGCAAGGCGGGCAGTTCAGGTATGGGTATTTCGAAGGCTGCAAGTACAAGGGAGTCCGAGAGGGCTGCCCTTTTAGCTTCCGCATCAGCATGACTGTTGCCGACGGCCTCAGGTGTCTTCTTTGATTGGTGGCCCAGTACATGTATAACTGCTACTGCTTTGGGTTTTTCAACAGCAGCTAGTAGTCTTTGGACTTCTTGCAGATTCCTCAGTCCCTTCCCCTCCATGGAACGGAATCCTCTTTCTCAGTAGATGGCACCGTGGACATGGACAGTGCCAAAGGCATATCTGCTATCTGTGTATATGTTGGCCCTCTTGCCTTCTGTTCTTTCCAGGGACTCAGCAAGAGCAATAAGTTCTGCCTTCTGTGCTGAGGTGCCAGGGGGCAGAGCTGCGCTCCATAAAACTTCCCCTTTGTGGGTTACTACAGCTGCCCCTGCTCTCCTGACCCCCTCCTGCACAAAACTGCTCCCATCCGTATACCAATTCAGCTCACAGCTTGGTAACGGTGTGTCTTTCAGGTCTGCTCGCACCTGGATAATTTCAGAAAGGATGTCTCCACAGTCATGGTTGGGGGTCGTCGGATCTGGGTCTGGCAGAAGGGTGGCAGGATTTAGGGTACCGGGTCAGAGAAGGCGATTCGTGGAGAGTCTAGTAGGAGCCCTTGGTAGTGGGTGAGTCTTGCGTTCGTTATCCATTTTCCTGGAGGATGCCTGAGGATCCCCTCTACGGTATGTGGGGCTGTTATTCTTAGGTTCTGGCCAAAAGTCAGCTTGTCTGCCTCCTTTACCAGTAGAGCGATGGCTGCTAGGATACACAGACAAGGTGGCCACCCGGAGGCCACTGGGTCTAGCCACTTGGACAAATAGGCCACAGGTCTCTTCCATGGGCCCAGCTGCTGAGCCAGGACTCCTTTGGCCACTCCCTTCTTTTCATCTATAAACAGGATAAAGGGTTTTTCTGGGTCTGGCAGAGATAGGGCGGGGGCCCGGAGGAGAGCTTCTTTTAGACTGTCAAAAGCCTCTTGTCATTCCTGAGTCCATTGCCAGCCCGGCCCTTCTTTGGTCGCTTCATATAGCGGTCGGGCTATTTCTGCGTACCCTGGAATCCAAAGCCTGCAAAACCCCACTGAGCCAAGAAATTCTCTCACTCCCCGGGGTGAGGAGGGGACGGGGATAGTCAGGATAGTTTGTTTCATAGCCTGCGTTAGCCCCCTGGCCCCATTAGATATTTCATACCCCAGGTAGACTACTGACCTCTGACAGATGTGGGCATTCATGGCGCTGGCTCAATATCCCAGTTCGCCTAGTTCAGCCAGCAAGTTCCCTGTGGCTTCTTCACACTCCTCACGAGTTTCTGTAGCCAGCAACAGGTCATCCACATACTGCAGCAGTGTCACGTGGGTGTGGCTCCTGCGAAAGGGCTCCAGGTCCTGGCTTAGGGTTTCATTGAATAAGGTGGGAGAGTTCTTGAAGCCCTGTGGCAGTCTAGTCCAGGTAAGCTGCCCTTTTCTTCCTCCCCCTGGTTCTTGCCACTCAAAGGCAAACAAAGGCTGACTAACTTCAGAGAGTGGGATACTGAAGAAGGCGTCTTTCAGGTCCAGAGTAGTATACCACACATGTGCAGGTGGCAGGTAGCTGAGTAGGGTGTAAGGGTTGGGCACTGTAGGATGGATGTCTTCTACCCTCTCATTGACCTTTCGCAAGTCCTGCACCGGTCTGTAATCTCCACTGCCAAGCTTCCTTACTGGAAGCAGGGGCGTATTCCATGCAGATTGGCAGGTTTTAAGGATTCCTGTCTCCAATAGTCTATGGATATGGGGTGCTATTCCTTTCCTAGCCTCTTCCGGCATTGGATATTGCTGGACCCGGATGCGTAGAGCCGCAGCTTTGAGTTGAACAACGACCGGGGATAGGTGTTTAGTGAGACCAATTCCTCCGGTCTCGGCCCATGCAGAAGGGAACCTCTGTAACCAAGAGTCCATTTCTCCCCAGCCCCCCTTTTCTTGACCCGCCTGAAACAGACGATGTTCATCGGCCAGGGACAGAGTTAACACATGCGCCGGTTGTGGGGGCTGCCCTTCTTTGTCCATGATTTTTATCCCTTCTGGTTCAAAATGAATGCGCGCCCCAACCTTGGTTAATAAGTCTCTACCTAACAGTGGTGCAGGGCTCTCAGGTAAGACCAGAAATGAGTGAGAGACCTGATGCCTTCCTAGGTCCACTTTTTTGCTAGTGGTCCAGGCACATTTCTTGGACCCTGTCACTCCCTGGACTATACTTGTGCATCCTGGGTTCAGGGGACCGTGGGCCTGGTTGAGAACTGAATATTGTGCCCCAGTGTCTACCATGAACCCAATGGGAGTCCCCTCCATGCACAGGGTTACCCAGGACTCGGGGAGGGGTGCCGAGCCCTGTCCCCTTCAGTCCTCCTCTCTTAGGTGCAGGGTTTTAACAGGGTTCCCTCCTCCTTGTTCCCTCCTTTGGGGGCACTCCCTCTTCCAATGTCCATATCTCTTGCACAGGGCGTATTGATCTTGTCCTAGTTGGGATTGGCGGGGTCCTGTTCCTCGAGGTGGCCTAGGGCCCTCCTTCACCCGGCCAGGAATATCCTGGCCATCTCCTCCCTCTGCTTCTTGTTTTCCCTCTTCTGAAATTCTCTGTCTTCCTTCCTATTTTTCTCCTGCATTACCTATTTCTCTTTCCTCAGCCTTTATTCTCTATCTTCCGGAGTTTCCCTAGCATTGAAGACCTTCTCTGCCTGCTGCAGCAGCTCTCTAATAGAGATCTCCCCCAGGTCCTCCCGCTTGTGAAGTTTTCTCCGGATATCGGGGGCTGCCTGGTTGATGAATGAGAGGACTACAGCTGTTCTGTGTTCCCCTGCTTCTGGGTTTATGGGGGTGTACTGCCTGTAAGCATCAAACAGCCTTTCCAGATATGCGGTTGGGCTTTCCATTTCCCCCTGAACAATAGTTTTTACCTTAGCCAGGTTAGTGGGCCGTCTGGCGGCCGCCTGGAGACCGGTCATCAGAGTCTGGCGGTAGACCCGGAGACGCTCCCTACCTTCTGCAGTCCTGAAGTCCCAATCCGGGCGCGTAAGTGGGAACGCCTCGTCGATGATGGGATGGAGGATAGTGGGTCTTCCATTCTCTCCGAGAACATTTTTCCTGGCCTCATTGAGGATACGCTCTCGCTCTTCCGTCATGAAGAGAGTGCGGAGCAATTGCTGGCAGTCGTCCCATGTGGGACGATGGGTAAACATAATGGACTCCACTAAACCTATAAGACACTTGGGGTCCTCTGAGAAGGGTGGGTTCTGAGTCCTCCAATTATAGAGGTCACTAGATGAAAAGGGCCAGTATTGATATTGTTGAGCGATGCCTGTACCGATGGCACGCACAGGCAGAACTGGCACTGCTCCTTCTGATGTGGAGGAGGGAGCTTCCCCTTCTTGTTCCCTGGCCCCCTGAGGCCTTAATTGCATTCCTCCTGTTCTACCTGGCACCCAGTGTGGGGCCAGGGCGGGGGAGTGTGGGAAAGCTCTTTCCAGCTTTCTGCCTCCCTCTGCTGAAGAGTCTGGGGAAGCTGCGGCTGCCTGGTTCCCACTGGGTTCCCCAGCCTCATTTTCTATCCTCCCGGCAGCTTCACCCCCCTTCCTCCGCATACAGGGGTGGCTGCTCAATTGGCAGAAGGGGGTAGAGAGGAGAACTGTCGGGGAGGACAGGCGGCGCACTCAGGCGCACAGGATTTCTGGCCCTGCGATCAGAGGGCTCTAATTTTTCCTGAGCAACTAGGACAGAGGTCTTTAGTGGGTCAGTATGAGGTTTCCCCACCAAAAAGGGCCTCAGCCAGGATGGAGGATTCTCGGCTAGATTTTCCCAGACCAAGATATAGGGGAGTTGGTCAGGGAGATAATGGTTTTGACTTTGCCAATAAGGTCCAGGGAAAGCGATCCCTGGGTTGGCCAGCCTACTCCAAAGGAAGGCCACTCAACTGAGCAAAAGGTGTCAAGCTTACCCTTCTTGATGCCAAGGCTCATATTTAAGGCCTGTTTCTTGACCTCCGGGAAATGGGAAAGGATCAGACTCTTAGGAGTAGCCTGAGCCTGACCCATAGTGAAAAAGAAGAAGAAAAAGGATATGAGGGAGACAAAGGCAAAGGATGAAGATACCACTTCAAACAAAATGACTGTTATATGTGCTTGTGAATGGGTGCCTGTCGTTACACAGTTTTTCTTCTGCGGGGGACGCGAATTTATCTGGGATTCGCGGCTGTGACCCCCTTATCCTGTCACGGGAGTCTTCTAGCGGCGGGCACCCTCATGGCTCTTAATTGCCCGACCCGTGCCCGCGGGGAATGATGTAGTGGCAGAAAGGAGGAGTATAGTGAAAAAGAAGAAGAAAAAGGATATGGGGGAGATAAAGGCAAAAAATGAAGATACCACTTCAAACAAGATGACTGTTATATGTGCTTGTGAACGGGTGCCTGTCATTGCACAGTTTTTCTTCTGTGGGGGACGCGAATTTATCTGGGATTCACGGCTGTGACCCCCTTATCCTGTCACGGGAGTCTTCTAGCGGTGGGCGCCCTCATGGCTCTTAATTGCTTGACCTGTGCCCGCAGGGAATGATGTAGTGTCAGAAAGGAGGAACAGAGAGAGCAGGAGAGCCTTAGAACAAGGAAACTTAAAATGGGAAGCACATAAAAAAATATAAACCGAAACCAAAACACAGTAAAATAAACACCAAGCACACACACCACATCTGATCACACTCGTTCAGACCGGTCCTTCTCTCACTCTGGTGCGCACCACACTCACCACTTTCAGGATCCTCGAAAACTCTCGTTATTCTCCCGAAAGGCGTCCACTCGGACTGCCGCAGGGTGACAAGCTCGATCTTTTCCTCCTCGGGCGCCAGTTTTCTGCCGATTGGACTTGCCTTCCTAAGGCCGAGTCACTTGGACCTTAGGGCCAGGATTGGTTACCTGGGCTTCACCCAGGGTCGCTAACCTAGGGGCCGGGACTTACCAACCCGGACTCTCTCACTCGGGGTCACTAACCCAAGACCATACACGGGATGGCAACTCCCGCTTTATAATGGATTTATGCAGACATGAGGGGGTGACCCTCAAATTACACTGCCCCGTCTGGACAATTGGACCTTGCCTCCAACCATCCTTTGTTCTCAGGGAAGCCGCATGGATCCTGGACGAGCCCCCAAATGTTACGGTCCAGGAACTCAGGGTTTTCCCGAGAGAACAAAGGACACAGGCATGGAGATGTAAGTACAGGCAAAGTCTTTATGCCGCCAGCAAGCTGGGGTCAACAGCACCTCCCCTGACACGCAGGCCGAGTCCGAGCTGCCGACCCCCAGGCAACTCTAGGTATTGCTTATATAGGAGTTTCACAGCTGTTACGCTGAAGCCCGCACATTTCTACAACCAATAATTTTAATACACATTCTATATTGTAACTAATGGGAAACATTGTAACCTTTTAGGGAACACTCCAGTTGCCTGACCGCTTCAATTGTTATCTCTTGCTTACCCAAGCATGTCTACGTGACTTATCACGGATCACGTCCCCAGGCTGTTGCCCACTTCTAGTTATCTAACTTAAAGCAGGCGCATTTCTAAGCTTAGCCTCAGGTTGTTTATTCAAAACTGGGTGGCTCATGCTTTAGGCAGTTAGGTTAAATGTTATTAGTCCTTTTTCCTGACTCTTGATGCCCTCTGCCCTCCTTTACACCAGTTATCATCACCGGGTTTGTAAACTGACTCATTGTTTTTTAACCACCTCATCTCAGAGCTGCAGTCATCCTTAATACCTCTCTCTCTGTTTTCCTCCCCACCTCCCTCTCTCTCCCTCCCTCTTGCCATTCCACACATCTAGTTGATTTCTAAGAGATGAAGATCACGTCTTCTGCATGCATCCCAGAAACAGGCATCCTTCATTCTGTGCTCATACTGCAGTGTCCCCTCAGCAGCACCCTGGGCTCATCAGCCCATGAGGATGTCTTCCTGCTGCTTGCTTCTCCCTGTTGTCTTTAATCCTGAACTGCACACACAGATTTCTGTTTCTAGATGAATGATATCCCTCCAGCACTCAGAAATCTCCAGGGACCCTTGTCAGCCTGATAGTCAAAGCTCGCCTCAGTTTCCCTCCCAGTCTTCTTTCTAGCCGTCACCTTCCATGGCCCCATACAAGCAAAAGAACATTACCAATTATTGTTACCTGGGACAAGGGTCCTCTCTCTCCTCTCTCTGTCTTTGCCCACTACCTGGAATGCGCTCCCCATCCCGTGCCTGGTAACACTTCTATTCACCACGTGCTCAGAGATGTAAACCATGAAGCAGATACAAAGGTTTATTTATAAAGGCTACCAAGGAAAGAAAGGACAATAACCTTCCTAACATTAGAATGGGAAAATAAATTGTTCTGCAAGAACTTAATGAAACATCCTTAAGTCATTACATATCACGTCTTCCAGAAATACTTAATGAAAAAGGCAAGTTTCAAAATTCTATATGCAGAATATATATGTTTACAAATATAGTATTAATCGTGTATGTGTCAGTTATGAATATGTTCAGCTACAAAGAATAACAATAAAAACTCCCACCGGCTTAAATATACCACAGTTTGGTTGTTTTGCATAACAAACAGTGCTGGGGGAACAGCTCCTGGCTGACTTGGTTGTGATAGCATCAAGGACCCTGAGAGTCTCTTTTTTTTGTCTTTATCCTCTTGTCTGTTGGTCATGGGCAAAACGTAGCTGAAACCCTGTAGTTCTCTGGTCTGCGTTCCAGAAGCAGGTGGTGGACATGGGGACAACAGACACAGGGTGGGGCTTCCTCCTGCTGAGGGTTTGAGCCTTTCTCTGGGAAGCAGGCTCTCCTGCTTTAGTAAGTGGATGATACACTTACTAATTTGTTTTTTTTTTAACCTCGAGTAATATGTGTTAAAGGGGTAGATTTTACAGTTGGAAAACCATGAGTTCAAATCCCTCATGTGCCCATGAGGAAACTGCATAATCTTTGAAAGCCTCAGTTTCCTGATCTGTAAAATGATGATTTTGTCAGGAAGGAAGGAACTTGGCTCCGTGTTGCAGGGATGGCAGATACAGTGAGATGAGAAAGCAGAGTAAGTTTTACTGCACTCTGCAGATAGTCACAGAGCAGGCCTGTCTAAGGTGAGTGGGGCCCGAATGCTCATTCTGAGGCTTCGTTTATGTGGTTTGGCAGGGCAGAGAAGTCCTTGATTGACAGCTCTTAGCCCTCTAGGCTTGTTCTGACTGGTAAAATGAGGACGTGGGCTGGGCTCTGCCTGTGCTTGTGATGTTTCTTATCTGGGGGGACTCTGGACATTTCCTGAGTCACTCTTGAACCCTGTGGCTTCATCTGATTAACTCTCTGAGTCATTTCTGGTTCTCTGGTTCTGTGATCAACTCCTTGAATCATTTTGGGGGAGCCCTTTCTCCTTTTCATCCTGCTCATTTCTGTCTTTGTGCCTAACAATTTTAGTGTTTTACAGTGCTTTTGCGAAGATTATATGAAGTTAAATGAGAAAATAGAGAAAGGATAAGGTAGCTTTGCAATACTGAGTTCTCTTTGTCCTGAAAATTCATTAAATACTGTATCTCATGGTACTTCAGTTTTGCCTTCTACATTAGCAGTGTGTTTGTTATTTCTCAGTTTCCCTAGTAACTAGGTCTTTTTTTAAAAAAAAAAAAATGTTCCTTTCAGAATATAAAATAGTGCTTAGGACATAGCATATGATCCTCCACTGTATTAAAATTAAATTCATATTTTATTAAAAATACTTGAATTATCCATTACAGGATAACTGCCAAGAAACGGACAAACCACTTTTTCCCCCACCCTCTGGGTTCTTACGTGGGTAATGAATTGGAATTGTCGCCAAGAACCTATTTATGGGTAATCACTCTGAGTTGTCCGACAGATGCTGGCTCCACCATCGTCATCAAGAAGCCACAAGGGTCTAGGGGCTTCTGGAATACTATCAACACCCCAGGCTGTGAAGTTTCTCCATTCTTTCCAACGAAAAAAAGAATCTCAAGTTAAATTTAAAATGCCATCCTTAAAAATAAAAAAGCAATTAATTTCACTTCAGTGATACAGACAGTGCGACTTGTGTTAGAAAAAGAAAAGAGACCCATTAAAGTTCTAAGTGACAGTTAGGAGACCCTTAAGGGGATTATGGGAATGATTCTGACAAATAAATAGCTTCCTTTCCATAATATCTCTCAGCCCCAGGCAAGCCTGGTGGAGCTGTCTTAGCATGGCTCTGGTCTCATCTGAAAATAAAATCTTGTTTATGGCCATCTAGAAAATAGCTACAGTTATTTTTTGCCCTCCTACCCCCCAAATCAAAATTATGAAAAGAACACACAGTATTCACAGTTTGTTTTATTAATATTCCTGGTCATAATTCTCCTAAATAACATGCATACAATTACTTGGTTTTGGAAGTTTCCAGTCTGATGTACTGGTGGTAATGGCTTTTACCCAGCTTCTCTCTCCCTTACTCTCCTTAGTTCCTTATTTTTAGAAGCACCCAGCTGCTGGTAGGTTTCCACAGCAGTTGATGAGTGAAGCATTATTCATTATGGAGCCATGCGAGACTGGCTGCTTTGATTATATGGACCAGTTAGGAGGTAGGCTCATTGATTTTTTTTCAGGAGCACACTGTGACACAAATGTGTGTGTCCCCTGGGTGGATTCCAAATAAACATGTGCAGCCAGCTGGCTCAGTAAGTCACCATTGCCCAAGTCTCCAATCATGGCTTCTGGCCGATGGTGCTGGGAAGTCAGTAAACTACTTTGCTTAAGAACCCTGCTAGAGTTGGAGAAGAAAACTGGGTGTTGGAGAGGGAGTCCTTGGGCTGAGTAGGGAAGTTCTTGTGGTCCACCCTGGCTCTGAATTTTAGATCACATCTGCTGATTGCCTTTCATCTCAAGAATCCATTCCTTGAGGATTTCTAATAAATTCCACTTGATAAGGATCCGATACTATTCCCCACTGACATTACTCAATCTCCATTGGTATCAAAGGGAGGGGAAGGGAAACCCACTAGGATGTTATATATATTATCTCATTGAATAAATATTGAAATACACATATCAAAATTCCTTCCAGTAGAACATTTAGTCAGTATCAGTAAAAGCTGCTATTTGTTGAGCACCTCCCATATCTTAGGCCCTTTATTAGGTATCTGACCCAACTCAGGTCAGACGCCAAAGCCTTTGCGCGTAACACATACCTCACTGCCTTGTCATCACACTGCTAAGTTTAAATAATTTCAGCTAAGCTACAGCACTTCAAATTTCAGTGAGTGCACACTGAACACTGAATATGTGATGATACATGAAACACTGAGAGTAACACATTAACTATGAACTGCTTTCCTTCACACACACACACACACACACACACACACACTGAATTCTACCTACACTATTTGCAATGACTTGAAGTCAGAAACTACAGTCAGGGCAGCACATGCATAGACAAATCCATAGGAGACAGTCACCACATTCAGCGTGGGGGGTACAGCAATCAAATGGGGAGGGGCACGACAGATGAAGTCCTCCACCAGTTTAAGAATGATCACTGAGTTTGTTTAGCATTGCAGCATGAGGTGAACCAAATGATTTTTTGTTTGGTTTCAAATGCTCTGCAGAGGATACATGCCCCAGAGCCTGACTGCTCCCCACTACCCTACCCCCTTGCTTTTCCACTGCCTCCCAGATAGGAATGGAACCCTCCTGACACATGCCCAGGGTGTGGAATATTCTGCTGATTGGGGCATAAGAAATCTACTCTATAAAAATTTTCAAGAGAGAAAGTAATTCCCTGTTGGGCCTTTCTATCACACCCCATGCAACCCTTTATGAGTGCTCACCTGCAAGTGCGTGTTCATACAAATTATATAAGATAAGTATGTCAACAGTTATATACAGCCATCCATATATTCTCATAAGGTTCCCTGAATACCTGACCCCTGCTCAGAAGCAGTCTGCATGTTCCCTGGGTAATTTCTGGATGTATGTCAGAACTGAAGAGAACTCTGACAGTCTTCAATATTTTTTTAGTTCTTTAGCAAAATATCTTTGCCCTGGAGTAGAATGTGACAAACTCAAAGCAAGTCATTTTTCTGAATTACAAAATGTGTCTTACACATATGGAGAGATTGGTGGCTTCTTGACAGGGTCGATTTAGTATACATTTTCTAAAGTTAATTATCATTTCTGTTGCATTCTGCAGTAACACAGATTCTGCAACATGGCAGCAGCTGGTAATTCTGTGGAGATTACATTGTGATTTGAAGGTTAATTCGTGCATCCCTTGCTGGCAGCATAATATGAGCAACCTACTCTCCAAACAGAGAATCATTGAAATGGAACCTTGTCTTGCTTGAAAACCTGTGCTTGAAAATAGTCTGAGAAAGAATAGTAATTGGGAAGTATCTAGCATAGAATGGGTTCATGAAGAAAAATTCCCATTTTAGCAGATTCGTGTTACTCCAAGATGAATGATGGACCTCATAGATAAGAGCAATTGCACGTATAGTGTTTATCTTCAACTAAGATGCTCAGCTGCATTGTCAGGGCTCATGGGATTGTGATAAATAAATAATAAAGGAGTTCTATTCTGACTTGAGCTAGACATTGGGAGATGGAACATGGCTAGGCTAGGGTACCAATAACATGTACACAATGGTTGGGAGCTTATAATAATGAATATATACAGCAGATCTAGGATGTGGGCAATCACAGTAGCATTTCAGCACATGGACACTGGTGCAAGAGTTGATCCTAGAAGCTTGATAAGCTTTAACTTGGAAGGCTGGGTCAAAGCATTGGTCAGCACCAAGGGGTGCATTTGTCTTCCATTAACCCATTTTATCTAGATAGATAATTGATTACCAACGTATTTTAAGAAGTGAATATTTATTCACATAATTTATGGAAAACTATGAGGTTCTCAAGAGTTCCCATTCTAAAAAGAGGAAACAAATTAGATTTACCTGCTCTAATTTAAGACCATGTAGTTGAAATTGTTTTCTGTGTTTCCGGAGCTGCTAATGGTTTGATGAGAAAGGAATCCTTCATGTGTATTCAGGTGGTCCTATAGTATTCTACATTGTTCTACAGTGTTCAACAATATTCTACATTGTTGATGAGGAAATTAAAGCACCCCAGACAACTGGAGTGGTTTACAATTCTTTATTACTTACATTGTGGACCTAAATTCATTAGGACCTCTTCCCTTCTCTCTTCTCTTTGGCTTTATAATAAGTAGCAGAGACCAAGAAGCTTCATTAATTCAACATGATTACAGAGTAACTCAGTGTGAGTGAAGTCTCATTTAAATAAGTGCTATTTTATTATTTTTAAGTGCATATATAACACATCAAACCAGCTGCAGACACAGTTTTCAAGGAGATGTTTAGCAGTTGCTGCTTTGATGAGCAGATCAATTATTTTTAAGTAGCTCAGTTTGCTCAGTGGTACTCAAAATAAGTTGGTGCATTTAAACAGATTAAAGATGAACCCCTAAAAATCCCTTAAAATCCTCTCACCTCACACATAATGCAAAAATATACTGTAATTCCAGTACTGTTATAATCTTAAAGCTGTGTTGTTTGAAAGGAATTGCATGTATTCTACCACTATTATTGTATTAATATACAATGATGTATACTAGTGTTGTATGTATATTTATAGTTTTCTTTTAGAAAGTCCCAAAAGAAATTAAAAAATGTCATATCTTTTCTCAGGTGAGGAGACCCGTCCTTTGCTGTCATCTCTCCATTCTTCCTGCTCTCTGCTCATCTTCTCTTGTTCCTTCCTCTCCCTCTTCACCTTCATTCACCTTGTTTTCCCCTCCTCTTGCTGAGTGATGGAGAAGGCAAATTCAACCCAGCCCAAGTATTGAGACACAAAAAGAAAGGGAAAATGCTGGGGGAAAGAGAGAGTAGACAGCAGGTTTCATATTATGTCCTTACTAAGATTGAGTGATATATCTGTCCATGTTCAAAGTTCTGAAAAAGAATTTCCTTACTTCCCTAATATCTCGGTCAAGCCTCCCTACCCACTGTCTCCATGTTTTTGTTTGTTTGTTTTTGGCTTCTTTGAATTCTAATTCAATTTTTTAAAATCCACACAGGATCTCTGCCCCCTCCATGACAATCAAAACTTGAGGAAAACACATCTTTCTTTTTTTTTTTCTTTGCTTATATTTCTATAGATTCCTTGATGCTTTGCATAGTCTTAAGATGTCTGTGACATCCAGAACCCAAACACACTTGATGGACACCAGTGGATAGAAGGATTAGGATGGACTGGATCAGAAAGCTGCAGGCTTCCTGCCAGCTGTTTGGGGATGGATGAGATTGATTACTGCTAACATGATTATTTTTTAATTTATTTGACTTTGTTCTTTTGTGTTCAGAACATAAATGGGTGACCCTGATGTCTCTTCACTTGCCAGGCTGGAGGATAATTTTGTTGCCATGCTACCATCTCCTCCTCCGTGCAAATATTTTTAATCTAAAAGTAATGCATAGGCATCAGGATTCCAGTATGACTTAATTTGTATATTCTCTCTAATTTAGCAGAAACCTATTCTGCAAGGCTTATTATTTCAAGTGAGCCAGAGCAAAGCTCCTTGGAGCTTTTTAGTGCCACAACCTTGATCCCAAAAGAGAAGCCAGGACTAAATGTTTGTTAGAAATATGCAAATGAACATACAGTAGCATTCTGTATAATTAATTTCTAGCGTCTCATCCCTAGGCAATGTTTTAATACATTAAAGTTGTCCACAGGACTAAAAAAGAAACACCTAAGCCTGAAAAATGACTATACACTGGATTCCTGTGGATTTCAGGCTAGACAGTTTTGTTTGCATTTCAGCTTTCCCAGTAACAGAGTGACAATAATCACATTGACCTGTGTCCTAGGTAATGGTTGTAGTCATTGCATAGAGGCTTTTAACTGATAAATCAGTGCCCTGCTCAGGGAAAATGACTGATGGAGTGTAACAATGGAAAAGCACTTTAGTAGTGTAACACTCAGCAGAAAGCATGCAGTTCATTCAGAGGAGAAAGAAATGCTCATTGCTATGGAATAAAAAGCAAAGGTTCCTGCTTCTAGTGCTCCCTGTTCTTTCACTCAGTGTTGTCAATCTTTGGAAATTTTAAGTGGAAATTTAATTTTGTGTAAGATTCAGAGGAGAATTTAACTGCCGATCCCAACTTGTTAATTGAATAAACATTATCCTCATCTTCTTGAATTTATTTTGTGTATTTTTTAAGTTATGCCAAGTATTTATTTCTTGCTTACTGAGTAGACAAGATATATCCTTTCAAACATGCAGAAGGTGACAATGTCTGTTCCACTTCCACAGTTGAGCAGCTGTGTACGTGACCCTGATATGATCAGCTTGCAGGACCCAGGGCATATGCTCAGCTTGCAGGACCAGAGCAGGAATCTCCTTCCCCTTTGCCGGGTAGCGCTGACTCTCCGTGTGGCTGTACCTCAGTGCTTTTCATCTTGATTGAGAAATTGTCAAGATTTGTAATAGCCCTTGCTTTAAATTTATAATCTCTTCTTTATCAATGTGTGTTATTTCTGGAAGAGATGTTAACCACTAAAATGAGGAAATACAGCAAGGGAAGGAAAGAAGGGAGAAGGGATAACCAGATGGTGAAATCTTCCTAAGAGTCAACTGCTCTGTTGTGCGTGCATAAGCTCTATCTGCAATATTCATGACCATCTCCTATCATAGCACCTGCATAAAGACCCCTGGACAAATCTTAAAGAAGACATTTTAAATATGCACATTGACTATTCCCCCCAAAAGTATGTTCATTATTATAATCCAAGAAACTGCAAAAAGGGAAAAATACATCCAAAATCTAGCCAATTTAATGTTTTTTCTTTTTTCTCTTCCTACCAATCGTCCTTTGATACATGTACTTTTATGTAGCCATAAATAGAGTGTCTAAAGTGCATTAAAATATTTAGATTAAAAAGGCAAAGAATATTGAACAAAATTTAAATATCAATAAAAATACTGATAGACCATAATCCCCCATATATTTCCATTGTTTCCTGTTTTCTTACAATAAAAGGAATCATTCTATTTTGTATTTTGAAATGCTGTTTGCACTTTAACCAGAAAATGAACATTTTTTAGTTTCAATAAGCTGTATCTACAGTACCATGATTCAATAGTTTATTCCCATATAGATATATTGTATATGGCCATTTAGGTTACTGCCAATCCTTCCAATCCTCTGCTCTTCTCACTTGTACCTATTATCTCATGAATGCTCTGTTGAACAACTCAGTGACTATTGAATTAGGGGCATAATCTTTCTAGGTCTTGATTTCTTAATTTTTAAAATAAGAGGATTCAAATACTTATTTCTAAGGAAACTTCTGATTTTAAAAGTTTCTAAGGAAACTTCGGTGAGGCTTCTACTTAGGATGAAGAAAACTGGAAAGAGCACTGCTCTAAACATAGGGGGAAAAAAAAGAAAACCAAACTCTACAAATCAACAACTTTTCTTAAATATATCAGAGTTGAGGTTGCAGGGCAAACAACTAATCCAAAATCTAAGGAAAGACAGTCACCTCCAAAGAGAGATGCGACATAAGCACTTGCTCAGCTAAGGAAGATGCTGCCTCACATTGGTAAGAAGATTTCAGCTAGAATTTTTAATGAGCTGTGAAAAGCGTCATCTTGCAAGAGAATATATAGCCTCTGTGGAATACAAAAACAAGGAGAACTAGCACCCTGTCTTAGACTTTTCTCCACGGACCACACCAATTGGCAAGATCTCAATTGTAATCTGTCATCTTGGTGTCTTATGGATCTTTATATTACATATGAAGTGGGATATTATTTGGAGATTACTCTGATTAAGGAAAAAATGTATTTTAATTAATAAGATAACTAAAACCACTAAAAACATTGAAAACAATACTAAGCAATGAGCAAAAATGAGATAAAATTGGAATATTGAAAAATACTCAATTCAAAAGAAGGAAGGAAAATTTTAAAGAAGCAAAAAATAGATGGAAAAATAGAAGAGCTATCAGGATTGTACATTTTAATCCAGCTATATTGTCAATTACATTAACATGATTGGTTTAAGCATATCACTTAAAAGACAAAGATTGTCAGATTGGATAGAAAAGCAAGACCCTACTATATGTATTGTTAACAAGAAACCCACTTTAAATATAATTTTGCATATAATATAATATGTATAAATATAATAAAGCAATAAGTATATATATAATACTATGGGAAATAAACAAATACACAATTATAACTGAAGATGTCAATATTCACCTCACACTAATTGATTAAACAAGTAGAGAGAAAATCGATAAGGATATGGAAAACTTGAAAAACACTGTCAAAATCTTGGTCTAATTGATGTTTATATGACACTTCATCCCCTAACAGTAGAATAGATACTATTTTCAAGTGTACCTGGAACATTTACCAAAGTATCCCAAGTCATTTGTCATAAGATAAAACTTAAATCTTTCAAAATTAAAAGCATTCAAAGTATGTTTTATATCATAATGAAATCTATGAATCTGTTAATGAAAAAATAGAAGTCAATCAAAAAAATCTGGAAAATATCCCATATATTGATTAGGTCAAAAGGAAATCACAAGGGAAATTAGATAGTATTTTGAATTGAATAAAATTGAAAATACAACACATCAAAATGTGTGGATTCAGCTAAAGCAGTGCCTTGAAGGAACTGATAACACAAAATGCTTGTGTTAGAAAGAAGGACTCAGATGAATGAAATCAAAAGCTGGTTCTTTGAACAAATTAACAAAATTGATTACCAGTACCCAGACTAACAAAGATGGAGAAAAGACACAAATTATAAATATGCAAGAGGAGACATAACTACAGACTTTATAGACATTAAAGAGATAATAAGGGAATACCATGATCAACTCTATGGCCATAATTTTGATGACTTAGATTAAATGATAAATTCCCTTAAGGATGCCAACTACTAAAGCTCTGTCAAGAAGATAACCTGAATGATACTTTATCTAAGTAAGGAACTTGTATATGTAGCAAATCTTTAACACAAAGAAAACTCCAGGCTCAGATGGCTTCACTGGAGAATTTACTAAGTATTTAAGGAAGGAATAATAACAATTATTCAAACTCTTCCAGAATATAAAAGAGGAGGAAACATTTTTCACATCATCTTATGAAACCAGCATTTCTCAAGTACCAGAATGACATAAATACATTCCAAGAAAGGAAGACCAATATCTGTCATGAACATAAATGTGAAATTCTCAACATGTTAAATTAAACACAATACATAGAAAGATAGTAATGCATCATGACTGAGTAGAGTGTATCCTAGGAATGCAAGGCTGGTTCAGTATTCAAAAATCAACCAATGTAATACAATATAACTAAAGACAACAAAGCAAAACCATGAATTATAACTGGGTACAGAAAACGCCAAAATTCAAAACTAGGAATAAAAGGAAACTTTGTTAACCTGATAAAAAAAACATTTGTCAAAAAACCTGTAGTAACATCATACTTAATGGAGAAAGACCAAATGCTTTTCCCCAAAGGTCAGCAACAAGGCAAGGATATCCATTATTGTACCATCCAAAACTATTGCATATTGTGCTGGATGGAGGTCATAGCCAGTGTAGTATGGCAAGGAAAATAAATAAAAGACATACAGATTAGAAAAGATGAAATAAAACTGTTTCCATGTGTAGATGACATGATTGTCTATGAAAAATTCCCAAGAATCTACAAAATGGCTACAAAAACTAAGTTTAGATGGTTGCATGATACAAGGTCAGTAAACAAAACTGAATATTTCCATATACAAAAACATTGTAAGTTCTATGCATAGAGTGTTGCTATATATAAAAATCAGTGTCCCCATATAATAACATGAATGATTAGAAATTTTAAAAAACAGTGCAATTTACAAAAGCACCAAAACCATGAAGTATATAGGTATAAATCTTACAAAATATTTAAAAGATATTTATGCTAAAACTACAAAGCACAAACTAAAGAAATAAAAAAGGACCTTAAAAATGAAGAGCTGTATTTGTGATTCAGAGGATGTAATATCAATATAATATCACTTCTCCCCCAACCAATCCATAGGTTCAAAACAGATCAAAATTCCAATTAAAATCTCTGCAAGACTTCTAGAGAAATTGACAAGCTGGTTCTAAAATTTATTTAGAAAGGCCGAAAAGTTACAATAGTCAAAACGGTTTTTAAATAGAAGAACAAAGTTGCAAGATTAGCATTGTCTAATTTTCTCACTTACTATACAGCTAAGAAACCCAGATAGTGTTGGACAGAGAAAGGATAGACATTTAGATCAATAAAACAAAACAGAGAATCCAGAAATAGACCCACACAGATAATGGCCAATGATTTTTAACAAGGGTGCAAAGGCCATTCATTTTCAACAGACGGTGCTGGCACAATTGGATATCCATATGTAAGAAAATGAACCTTGATCCATACTTCATACATTATGTAAAAATTAACTCAAAATGGATCATAGAACTAAATATACATGATTAAACTACAAATTTCCAGAATAAAACAAAGAATAAAATCACTGTGACCTTGGGTGAGACAAAGATTTCTCAGCTACAATATGAAAAACATGATCTATAACAGGAAAACTGGATGATTGGATCTTGTCAAAGTTAAGAATTTCTACTTTTTGAAAGACACTGTTTTAAAGATGAAAATACAAGCCACAGACTGAGAAAAAATATTTGCAAATCACATATCTGATAAAGGATTTATATCTAGAATATATAAGATTTGCAAACTTAATAAAACTCTAAAAAATGTAACAACTCAATTTTTTTAATTTTCACAATATGGGATCAGACACTTCCCATATGGATGGCAAATAAGCACATAAAATTATATTCAATATTATTAGTCATTAAGGAAATGTATATGCAAACCACAACATGATACTGCTGCACAGCTATTAGAATAACTACAGTTTTCCAAAAATAAGAAAATTAAAGTACCATGTTCCAGCAAGGATGCAAAGCAGTTTAGGCTAACATACATTGCTGATGGGAATGCAAAATCATACAGTTATTTTGGGAAACAGACAGTTTGGTAGTTTCTTAAAAAGTTAAACATATGCAGTTGACTCTAGAACAACATGGATTTGCACTGAGCAGCTCCACTTATATTCAAATTTTTTTCAATATTTGGAAAATTTTTTGGAGATCTGTGTCTATTTGAGAAAAATATTTTCTGTTTTCTAGCTTACTTTATTGTAAGAATACAGTCTATAATATATATAACATACAAAATTTGTTAATCAACTTTTTATGTTATTGGTAAGGCTTCTAGTCAACAATAGACTGTTAGCAGTTAAGTTTTGGGGGAGTCAAATGTTACACACAGATTTTCAATTGAATGGGGATTCGGTGCCCCAAAACCCTGCATTCTCACTCCTAGATATTTACCCAAGTGAAATTAAAGCTACATTCTCACAAGACTGTGTACATAAATGTTTATATAAGCTTTATTGGTGATCACCAACAAGTGAGACAACCAAATGTTTCTCAACTGGAGATGGAATAAAAAAACTGTGATACATCCCATATAATGAAGTACTACTCAGTAATAAAAAGGAACACTACTGTTGTACACAGGAGCATGGATGAATCTCAAATACATTATTCTAAGTGAAAGAAACCAGATTTAAAGGTTTTGATTTTAACCATTATTATATGATTTGATTTATATAACATTCTCACAAATGCAAAACTGTAGGAGCAAAAATAAAAGATCAGTGCCAAAGCCTGGGATTTGAAGAGGTGGGTGACTGCAAAAGAGGCAGGGGAATTTTTGTCGGTGATGGCCCAGTTCTATACCTTGATTGTAGTGGTGCTTGCAGAATGCTTATCAAAACTCTACGGGCTATGTGCTAAAAATGAGTTGAGTTTTACTATATGTAAATGGTGCATTAGGGGAAAATAGATTTCTTAAACCTGTGGCTTTATAATGGTACTGGCTTCAAACACTGTCACTAAACTAAAGATTAGTTTTGAACACATTAGCTGTTTAGTAATGTGGTACAGTCTGGTGGCTCTGGATTATCTAGCAGAGACTTTTAGAAAGGGCTTCCTGTGGGTCTGTGATTCCTGTGGCAAAAACAGTGCCAGTAATGGGACAAAACATTGCTGGTTTTCTGCATTCTGTACATGTGCACTGAGCTTGACTTGCCTCAGTGAGTATTGATGAGTTACTCTTACAAATCACACTTCTTGTTTCTTATACCCAGCTTTTGCTGTCATTTTAACATAAGAGCCTTTTAATACGTAGGATCATTACTTTTCTATGTCATAAAAATAATAGGAAAAAAAGTAATATCTGAAGTGTTCCTCTTCATGCTTATAAAAATGACTGTATGCTATAAAAATTTTCAAAGGTGTATGGTCTGTTGTTAAAAAAAAAATCTGAAATTCTCTGAGGAGAAACTGGAGCATTCTCTCCTAAAACAACCAAAGGAGGATTTTTATAAATGGAGAAGCTGTGATGTATTCACTGCTACCATATTGCCCATATGTGCATAAATATAATGTATCAAATATAGAAAAATAACTCCACCCTTTCACTTGTTGAGGCACATACTAGTTACATTACCTTTTTATTAATTTCGACTCTAATTTATAAATAAAAAGGTCACTTGGAAGCCAACAGTGAAATCTGTTGAATTGTTAAAAACTGAGTGAAGAGGAATATTTAATGACAGGAGGGAGGAAAAAATCTTGAACTGTGGGGAAAGAGAATGCACTAAGAAAAAGATGTTCCGTTTCTTACCTTCCCTTGCTGGCTCCAGGCTTGCTTGACGGAGGAATCCACTGGAGACTCCCCACTTGCTATTTCTATCCCTTACTCAGCTCCCTTCCTCCTACTCAACTTCCTGTAAGAATTGCCTCTCAGAAAGACAGAAACAGGAAGCTTTGCCATAGACACTCAAGAAAATCGGCATAGGTACGAGAGGAGAAGTATCTTAATTGCCAGCTATGAGGCAACGTGGACTCTTCACTTACTCTTACGGAACTTCCCTGCTGTGTGGGCCATGCCAATTTCTTCTTCATTGAAATCCATCTCAGTCCTTTAATTAGTAAAAATGTTTCTTATCATCTAGGACACTGAACTCTTTCAGATCATCTCCTACCTTTTTGATTAGTTTTTCTTTGTCTTCTTTTGTGGGTTCTTCTTAAACATTGAGTTCTTCCCTTAATTAGTGGTTTTCTTAAAATTTCATTCATCCACTTATTCAACAAATACTCATTGAACATCCGCTTTGTGCTAAGCACCGGAAATACACCAGTCAACAAGACAGACAAGGTCATTGCTCCAGATGAGGGACAATAAAAATAAACATGCTGATATTATAATCCATCCTGAACAGCTACACATTCATCCTGCAGAAATCATCATCTCTTGCAGTGGCAGCCATTCTTATTCATGTCACTAGCTCGGATTCCGTCCTTAAGCACGGCTCCAGGGTCGCCAGGATGCAGAGCACAGCGGTTCAGAAGAGGGATCCTGTAGCTGCCCGGACGTGTGCAAATTCTAGTTCCGCTTCTCACTAGGTGTTTGGCCTTAGCTCTGTGCCTCGGTTCCCCCACATTTTAAATGGGCATAATAATAGCACATACCTCCTATGGTTGTTCTGAGGGCCAAGGAAGTCAGTCCATGTAAAAATGACAAGGCAGTAAGAAATGGTAACCAGTTTACCATTATTACTATTATCAGCACTCGGATGTCACGGATGGACTTCAGATTCACCATGTCCACACCAGATATGCAGTGCCCATCATTCAGTTGTCACCTGGAAACCCAGGAAGTGCTTCCATCCCTTGCCCCACACCCAGTCATTTCCGAGGACCTGCCCAGCCACCCCCTGTTCTTGTGGCTCAGGACTTCATCGTCTGTCCCTGCCTGCTTCTAGTTCCCTTCCCTCAAATTCAGCCTCAGAGAAAGTGGGGAATGTCACTTCCTTTCCTTAACTCTCCAAGCAGAATCCCCAAACTTGTGGCCTGAAGGCCAATGCAACCGTCAGATATCTTGGTTTAGCCAATGACATCAAAACATAAAATTGAATTGGGATGTCATCCCAAATGGCATTATTATGAATGGCACAGGCTCCTCAGTTCAGCCTCCCCTATTCACAGGGCTTTACATGCACTTATTTTACATGTTTGTGCTGGTCCCCAAGGCACTGAGTTTCTGATCTTTAACTCCTTCAAATACCAGCCATCAGATCTGGATCCCACCACTCACCAGCCCTTCCCCTTCCACCACTCACACTTTATGCTCCTGACATTTCTCAGCTCTCTGCCTTTGCTCCTGCCCTGTCTTCTGCTGAGCACATTCTCCCAACTCTGCTGTTGAAACTAGAGTTTCCAGATCCTTCACGATCTTTTTCAGACCACCTCCATGAAGCCATTCCATAGCTACCTAATCCAGCAGTCATCTGCCAATCCAGCTATTAGCTAAAATAATCACAGTGTTTTTGGCAAAAGCCTATGGGTCTTCTCCTTAGAAACCTGCAGATGTAAACCTCCACGCACCAAGCTCCATGCATGGTGCAGAGGCCAAGAATCCTTTTCTGATGCACTAGCTCCCTTACTTGAATCCTACAGAATGTTGGTAGTATTTTCCTTAAGACATTTAGCAGATTCTGGCTTGTTTCGTGGCTTGCTTTGGCTGTCCTCTCCCCATTGCCACAACCCCACATCCCGCCTGCCCCCACACACATAGTTATCCTTCAGAGACCATGACTTGCTCATAAACTTAACCTGCTTGCCTATTACAGCCTGTACATCAGACATGCTCAGTATTTAACTATTGAATTGAATTGAATTATTTATAAACCCTGGATAACAGTCTATAAACTGACTAAGCCGTTAACCATTTTATAAAAGTTGCTTATGAGATTGGAGAAATTATCATTTCATAATTATACATGGGATAACCACCTTTCTGGTAATGTATGATTGCTAAATGGCTCTCAGTGCTATAACTGCCCTCAGACATCTAGTTTGTTTGAATTATTGATGACAGCCATGTGTTAGTAACCCATAAACATATGGAAAGAATTAAATCATTCACCATTCAATTTAGGTTCAAATGAGAACTGAAGTCATCCCACAAAGCATCTGGCCTTTTTAAAAGTTAGTTATTTCCACGTTCAAGGGCGTTTACTTTCATTTCTTCCCATCAGGTTATACTTATTGGCCAGTTTTCTCTGCCATGAATGTTAGGTGTCTCTGTGGCTCTGATACATTTTTCAAGACGCTCACAGCCCATGTTCAGGGTTTTCAGACCCTGTTGAATCTTGATACAGATTCCCACTCATGTTAGGTTTGGCTACACTTTGTATGGCCATTGTCATCACAAAAAAATCTTGCATTTTCAAACCACCCTGGACTGGCTGATGGATAATCCTCATGACATTTCCACCTACAAGACTGTTGAAAATGTTGGCACCGATATGACTGACAATCTGGTTCCAAATAAGATAATCCAAAACCTGGGTTTTTTTAATGGTTGTTCTCAAGCCAATGTTGGTTCTATTCAGGGAAAAAAAATATTAAATTATTTGCACTAAGTTTTTCCTCTCCTACATACCTATCTCAAGGCAAGCCTTATGCGGTGGTCCTGATTTTATAGCCTTTGACCAGCCAGTTTCCAAGCAACTGTTGGGCTGCCTCCCACTCCCTTAGGGTGGGGGCTCCCCACTCCCAATCCTTAAGAAAGTGACTTCCCCATAAGCTGAAAATTTGGTTACTGCCAAAATTTTGCAAATAAATGGATGCCTTCACTGTGAGATTGTTACATGATTAGGGTCACAGATTTCTAGTTTTACTCTATTTTAAGATATTGACACTTCCTATAGCATCCCATCTCACAAGGCTGAGACAGACTCCTCTAAAAGGAGGCAGAAGTGCCCCAGGGACACAGACATGACACCACAGCCTCCACAGAGCAGCACTGTGGGTATTTTGTGGGAGCTAAGGTCTAGGAGCCAACTGCAGAATCAGAAGAGGGCTCCTTCCACCTCAACCGCATTTTGATACTCCAGCTTTCCCTTTGCAGTCAGCACATCAGTGCATTATGCAGTGTTGGGACACCATTCGGTGTGTGTGATGGGGAGAGTGTGGTCAAGATGAAAATACAATAGATCTGTGAGCAACGTGGATAAGTCCCAGGTACATTATGATTTGGAGCAAAAGAAGGTACCTTTCAAAAATTCTAGCTAAATGTTTCCCCTACGGAAGTCAGCCTGGAAGTTGCTCAGAGCAAACATACCTGACTCAAATCAATGGGAATGGCCGCAAGAGAATGAGGTCCAGATCTGTGGACATGGGAGTTCATTCCTGGAGATGCAGGAAAACAGTAAATTACACCCCTCTCTTACCCTCTGAGCTCCAAGCCATGGATGGCAGTCGAGCTATCAGCTTTATCACTGATGAAACCAGAACAGAAAATGCAATTTAATGTGTGGTTCTAATTGGTCTTCCTACTACCTTCCCCAGAATTGAACTTGTTGAAGTTAGAGGCACATCTGCTGGCTCTGCCCATGGAGGAGAGGAGCAGAGCCTCAGAGCTCCGGCTGCTCTGGGCAAGAAGCCTCTGCACTGTGCTTGCCACGTGCATCCCCCTTGCCCTGGGAAGGCTGCTCTTTCTCCCTTGGGAGGAGTAAGTGAGTGAGCAAGACACAGAGAGTAGATAGAATACTTGCAAAAGGGTGGAAGCTCTTAATCTTTGGACCAAAGCCTTAGGAGCTGGGAGCAGATGGGTCTCAAAGGCATGATGGAGAAGAGGAAGACCAAGTTACAATGTGTAACCCAGATTGATGCACAATCTTGATGTACAGTTTGTACTGGGCAGTTGTATCAGCTATTTTTATGTCAATGGTCCATCTTAATGTAAATAAAGATAACTTTACACCTCCAGCACCTTTCCTTTGATAATCTTGTGGAGACTCCCTGAATTTCTTTCAAGCATGAAAAATGGAAAATATGTAGATGGGCAAGTTTCCTCCTTGCAAGAAGGAAGGTGGGGGGGAATCTGCTTGAGGCAGGCAGCAGCAAACATGGCACATGAGGCACAGCAGGCCGCGGCCTGGCCGAGAGCCTCCTCCTGCAGACGGCAGGTGTGGCGAAGCATGCATCTAATTCCTTCTGAGGTATAGTCACCTGGAATGCTGATGTAACAATAACCAAACACTCATTATTCTATGTGGCAGGCTGTGTCCCAGGGAAATTATATGTACTTGTTTAATCATCACAACAACCCTGTGAGTATTATTACCCCCACTTTACAGAGAGATTAAGAAACTTGTCAGTTACAGGCACAAAATGAACTGACCAAAGTCACACTAGAGAAGGTAGCAGGGCTGGAATTCAAGCCTGAGTTCCTTGCTCTATCCACAAGTATACAGACTCCTGGGGCAGCCCACAAGAGCACGCAGGATTGCGGACTAGCCCGGTGCTGGCCCAGAGGAGAAGCAGTATCTCCTTTTACCATTCTGAGATGTTTCTAGAGCCTCACGGACAGAGAGGAGATGAGAACCAGTGGGCTGGGAGCATAGGTGTAGCATTTCTTTGTTAAATGCTAGTTATCTCTGGCCCAGCTGGGATGGAAGTAAAGGGGCCTCGGTACTGCTCCTGGGGGCACCATTAGGAGGAGAAGTCCAGGGAGCTCATGTTCTGAATCACAAGCGATGAATCAGGAGGAATGGAACAGACAGAGATCAAAATGTATCTCTGGGACAAGAGGGGGTCCTTTTTTTCTGAAAATTTTCAGAGCTTTTCTGTACTTCAGGGTCCCAAAGCAGACTCTGAGGACTAAGTTAGTTTTACAAATTATAATCGATGAATAAGAAAACCTCCAAATTCTATCCATTTGCCCCTTGTTCCCACTATTAGATGACTTGGCTTCAAAGAAGAGTAGCACAGATGTATACATTATGTGTTTTCTTTTGGAAAAGAGCTTCTCTATGTCTCTGGTTTCCTTCATTACTTCATTTTTGCGTGAATAAGCACTATTTGCATGAAATGGGCACTATTCACATTATTGTTAATATCTTGGTGCATCAGTGAAGCTGGGTATTTATTTTGCAAACCTGAAAGGCAGATGTGGTCTGGCACAACATTTTGTCCAGAGAATAGATCCTTGGAGGGGTTTGGAAGGAGGATCAAATACCAGTAATGAACTGAACCCAGGACCATCTGAGCTTCCTCACTGCTCAAGAGAAGAAGACAGAGCAGGTGTGACAGGAGGTGGCAGTTGAGAATCATGTTTAACTCTTCTAAAGAAGCAGGATAAAATCAAAATACTCCACAAATAAGGAAAGCTTGTTGCCACTGTGTTTCATCCCATTCCACTCTCAGCGCCACTCCTGTTCATCTCCACCATTACTTCTCCTGTCACTCTGCTCCAGGGCTTATCGTTGATTTCCCTTTGAATAAATAAAGCCAAGAAATGAACATGTGAATGTGAATTCCTTATAGCCAGAAGTCAAAGATGCCAAGTGAAGACTGGAAAGTTTTTGAATCCTTATAAAAGAGGAAGCCCTGGTTAAAGGAAAAGAAGAAAAGGAATAGGGAGAGGAAGCAAGCGATACCCCCCATACACCCTACAAATGAACAAACACTGCATGGTTCTTGCACAGCCTGCTTGGGTGTAGGAGCCAGGGATCAGAAATCACAGGACATCATGCAGCAATCTTTCAAGTCACATCCCCTTTGTGGGGGGCCTCAGTTTCCTTTATTTTGAAAAAAGGTTGGACGGTCTGTTCTCAAAGGTTCCTGCATCGTCCTGTTTCTTCAATTTCTCATGTTCCTTCTGGCTGCATTATTATTCCTGCGTGGTAACAAAGAAAATAAGACATCAGGAAGTTAAGTGGTATAGATCACCACTGTGGGAGTGAAGGTCTGGAGAGCACAGCAGGGGGCTGTTTTTGAGCTGCTAAGATTCAGTTCTTTATTTTCTATCCCCAGTAACAGAAATCTCACCTTGAGGGCAGAAACAAAATCCAGTTAGAACTGCTGGTAATTAAATTTCCTGCAGTAACTCAGAATATAAATCAGCAGCTAACTGGAAGTGGGTTAGTTGTTCACAGTTACAGGTTCTTTGAAAATTAAAGAAATGCTTATGCACATTTCAATAAAATTGTGAAAAATAACAAATTGAACATCTGTAAATGATAAACTGAGCTGTGGTTAACTTGTATTAATTATTCTGAATCACAGCAAAGAAAGATGCTAATGCTTCTCCTCTTTGCTCCACTGATAAGAGCATCCGTTGGGTGCCTGCTTTGGCTTCTATGTCAACAATAAAGCACCCCAAACCAGGCCTGTCTCCCTTTAGACTGTCTCTCAGGTCCTGTGTAGAAAAGGGCTTTTTTTCACTTGCTCCATTTCCCTTTATAACTACCTTCCACTAATTTTGAGAAAATAGAGAAAAACATTTCTCTGGTATAATTGCATGTTTCCCCTAGTTCTTAGTTTGCTTTGAAATGGAGACTATTCATTTAAATAGAAATTCCAGGGCAGAAGAAAAGAAGACATGGGCATAAAGAGTAGGACTTGGCCCTCATCTGCAGGAAGGGTGCTCTGGTCTTACAGGTGTTCCCCTTTGTAGATATGTCTTCCTGAGGATGAGATGTGGGCACACCTTGTAGGTATTGCAAGTTGCAGTCCAGGCCATCACAATAAAGTGAATATCCCAATAAAGCAAGTCAAATGAAATGTTTGACTTTCCAGTGCATGTAAAAGTTAAGCTTATATTGTACGGTTACCTACTAAATGAGCAAGGGCATTATCTCTTTAAAAAGAAAAGCATACATAACTTTATTAAAAAACACTTCATTGCTAAAAAATACCAACCACCATCTGAGCTTTCAGTGAGTCCTAATCTTTTCTGCTGGTGGAGGGTCCTGCCTCGACTGATCAGGGTGAGAGTTGCTGAAGGGTGGGGTGGCTGAGGCAATCTCTTAAAATAAGACAACAGTGTAATTCACTGCAGTGATTGACTCTTCATTTCATGAGTGATTTCTCTGTAGCATGTGATACTGTTTGACAGCATTTTAAACAGTAGAAATTCTTTCAAAATTTTCACTCATTCCTTTTCCTTTCCTAACTGCCTTCCACTAATTCTGAGAAAAATACTTTCTTTGTCGACTAAGTTTATGTCATATTCTAAATCCTTTTTTGTCATTTCTGCAATATTCACAGCATTTTCCCAGGAGCAGATTCCATCACAAGAAACCACTCTCTTTGCTCTTCCATAAGAAGCAACTCCTCATCTGTTCAAGTTTTATGAGATTGCAGTAATTTAGTTGCATCCTCAGGCTCCACTTCTAATTCTAGCTATCTTACTGTTTCAAACACATGTGTAGTTACTTCCTCCACTGAGGTCTTGAACCTCCAAAGTCATCCACGAGGGTTGGAATCAGCTTCTTCCAAATTCCTGTTTGCGTTGATATTTTGATCTCTTCCCATGAATCATGAGTGTTCTTAATGGCATCTAGAATGGTGAACCCTTTCCAGAAGGTTTTCAATTCACTTTGTCCAGAGCCATCAAAGGAATCACTATCTATGGCAGCCATAGCCTCACAACATGTATTCTTAAATAATGACTTAAAGTCAAAATGACCCCTTGATCCGTAGGCTGCAGAATGCATGCTGTGTCAGTGGGCATGAAAACATTAGTCTCCTTGTCCATCTGTGTCAGAGCTCCTGGGGGACCAGACGTATTATCAATGAGGAGTAATATTTTGAAAGGAACTCTTTTTATGAGCAGTAGGTCTTAACAGTTAGCTCAAAAAAATCGGTAAACCACTTTGTAAACAGACGTGCTCTCATCCAGGCCTTGTTGTTCCATGTCTACAGCACAGTCAGAGTAAATTTAGCATAATTCTTCAGGGCCCTAGGATTTTTGAAATGGTAAATGAGCATTGGTTTCAAGTCACCAGCTGCATTAGCCCCTAGGAGAGAGTCAGTCTGTCCTTTGAAGCTTTGCAGCCAGGCGTTGACTTCTCCTCTTCAGCTATGAAAGTCCCAGATGGCATCTTCTTCCAATAGAAGGCTGCTGCTTCTACATTAAAATCTGTTGTTCAGTGTGTCCACCTTACTGAATGATCTCAGCTGGCTCTTCTGGATAACTTGCTGCAGCTCTTCCATCAGCACCTGCTACTTCACCTGTACTTTTATGTTATGGAGACGGCTTCCTTCCTTAAACATCATCAACCAACCTCTGCTGGCTTCAAGATTTTCTTCTGCAGCTTCCTCACCTCTCTCAGCCTTCCTAGAACTAGAGAGAATTAGGGCCTTGCTCTGGGTTAGGCTTTGGCCGAAGGGATGTTGTGGCTGGTTTGACCTTCTATCCAGATCACTAAATCTTTCTCCGTATCAGCAATAAGGCTGCTTCCCTTTCTTGTCATTCATGTGTTCACTGGAGGAGCACTCTTAATTTCCTTTAAGAACATTTTCTTTGCTTGCACAAGTTGACTGGTGCAAGAGGCCTAGCTTTTGGCCAGTCTTGGCCTTGACATTCCTTCCTCACTAAGGTCAGTCATCACCAGCTTTTGATCTAAAATGAGAGACATGTGACTCCTCCCTTTGCTTGAGCACTTAGAGGCCACTGCAGGGTTAATAAGGGGCCTACTTTCAGTATTGTGGTGCCTCAGGGAATAGGGAAGCCTAAGGAGAGGGACAGAGACAGGGAAATGGCCAGTCACTGGCGTATGCAGAATACACAACACATGTATTAGTTTGCTGTCTTATACAGGCACAGATCATGGAGCCCCAACACAATTACACCAGCTAAATCACTGATCACAGATCACCATAACAAATATAATAGTAATGAAAAAGTTTGAAATACTGCAAGAATTGCCAAAACATGACACAGGCACAAAATGACCAAATGCTTCTGGGAAAAATGGCCCCAAGACACTTGATCAAAGCAGGATTGCCACCAACCTTCAATCTGTAAAAAATGCAATTATCTTCAAAGCTCAGTAAAGTGAAGCTCAATAAAATGAGGCATGTCTGTATTAGACTTTGTGTAGCATCATCCCAGCTTCCCTTCTCACTAGTCGTACATTTGGGCAAGTCCCTCAGTCTCTCTGTACCTCAGCTTCCTTCCCTGTGGAATGGGTTATTGTAGGTTTAAGTGAGCACAGACTTGTAAACCACTTCAAACAGTGGCAAGTACACAGTAAATACTGTGATAAATTAGTGCCGCTCATGTCATTTCTCCATCATCAGTAGGATGATAGCATTCCCTGGACTGTATCAAACTCAAACACTCCAAAAGGTCTCCCATGAGGTCTCGTGCGATGGACAGAATGTCACCACTGCTGTCAGTCAGATTTTAAATAAAATCATTACCCTTAGAACACCTTCCTGGCCAGACCCTTCAGGCTGTTTGAGGTTCTCAGCCTCTCCTAGCTCCATGGGTTGGTCACTGACATGATGCTCATTTTGCGGAAAAGACAATCTGGCTCCTCCTAAGAATAATTCTCCTGCAAATCATCATTAGCTGATAAGTCTCCAGCTTTTTCAAGATTATTTTATTCAAACAGTTGAACCATTTGATCAACTGTCACCTCTGTGATTGAACTGAAAAGTCAGGGCAGCCCTTCAGGATGTCCAGCAGGCATATGTCTGGCATGTGTCTGTCTTGGGAGGCTGACAGACCTCCAGCCTACAGATGGCTGGTCTCCACCAGGTAAGGTTTGTCTTGTTGGCAAGGCAACTTTAAGAGTGCCCAGCTAGTCAATCCATCAGGTTAGCTTTTCATCCTCTGATAATCTATACATGAAAGATCTTCAGAAGCCCAAATCTGTGTTATTTTTTCCACTGACAGCATCTTAAGAAGACCTGTCCATAAATCCATCCTGAATTTTTGCTCTAGCTGAAAAAATCTGCAAAATGAAAGCCAGTTTCTTTTTTTCTTCATCAACACCAGCCTGAACCAAATATGTATAATTAGAAATGGGTTTGAGTCATCCTAAAATTGAGAGGAAGATACTCAGAGGAAGTATAATTGTCTTTACACCTCTTGACACAGGCCAGCTTCTTCTGTTACTTCAGCTTCTAAAGCTGTAATGTAGCCACAGAGCAGAATGCTGTCAGGGATTGCAGAGAAAAAAACCATAGAAAGTAGCTTACACAACCCAGGGAAAGTAGTACTAAGTCATTTAGAATAGAGTCATTGCAAAGACTAGTAGCTGGAGAAAATCTAGATAGGGTGCATGGGGAGAGGGTGCCCACCTGCATCTTAATGATGATAAATGGCTCAGAAAGACGGTCCTGGGGATGATCAATGCTGAGAACATTCACAAATATGCTTCCCTCCATCCAATCTTGCCTAACAGGACAAATATCACTCATGATGATGGTGCCATTCAATAAGCAATTTTACTTTAGACTTCTAGTTTTTCCATTAGCTTTTAAATAATTGGCTCACCAGATTTCCAGATAAAACCTGTGATGGTGTGCATTCTGAAACATGGTATATAATAGATACAGAGACCAGAAGAGAGAGCAACGTTGAAAATGTCTCAGAAGATGTGGGCCTTGGGTTCTGGTGGGTGAAGCCTCTTCCTAAACTGCAAGCCTTTTTTGTGCCTTTCCGCAAGTGCCGTTATTGCCTTCATTCATTCATTCCCCCCCGAAATACCTCCTGCCCTGTTGCCTGGGCAACTTCTTGTTGTGCTAGAGCAATATTGCATACCTACTGCCTCTGCAGTGCACGGGAGCACAGTGAACTCTAGGATACTGGAGGATAGAGTTACAGCAGTCAGCACATGCAGGGCCCTGGGCACCGGGCCTTATGACGTGTGGCCTCACAGTGATGTGGGTGTCAGGGGGGAAGGTAGTGGCACTGCCTCCAGCCAAAGCCCAGCAAGCATGCTGAGGCTGAACAAGTTGCTTGTCACAGGGAGGGAGACTGCACAGGGTGGCACTGGGGTGTCTCGGTAAGTGGGTTTTAGAAAGGACTTCTTATGGGATTTGGGCTTGTGTTAGGCGATTTGGAAGAGGGTTTAAGGGAACAGGGCTTTGCTCAGGATTGGGTGCTGTCAGGAAGTAGGGGCATTTCTGTGAGTAAGAGTGTTATCTCCCATGTGTATGGGAAGGGGAGTCAATCAAGGCTAACGTGCAGCTGGTGAAGAAGCAGCAGTCACGCAGATGAGGAGGATGAGGACCGTTGGCCATTTTTGTGACTCCGACAGCGCTCATGTTTTTGTCTGTTCGGACGTGGTTATGGAATTGCCTTGTTTTGTCTTGGTCCTCCATGGACAGTCACAGAGTGGCTTTGTCTGATGTCAGTGTGCTGGCTTATGTTTAAGAGAACCCCAGGGCACAGCTGTGAGGGGAAGGCTAGTGCAAGCTGAAGAGACATGTTAATACAACGTTTTACAAGGATGTAAATACAAAGATGTACTCTCATTTGGCTTCCATGAAACATCTGTCTTCATCTTCCTGGATTTCCCAGAGGAACCCATCTTCTGTGGAGAGGAATGGATTGCATCTTGAGAACGATAGTGTCCACTGACTTCAGTGAAAATCCAAGCCACATATGACCTAAGCACGTTCTATTTCAATTAGAGCCTTATGCACTACATCTCCCATGCCTTTGTTGGGAATCAGACTTTGTTCAAATACTCACATTTACACTTAGAAACACTCGTAGTTGGCAATCTCCAGCCTTTTAGCTTAGCTAACCGGTCTGATAGAAGTGTTCTGAGGTCAGTAGAGCAAGTGAGCCAGCCCTTCAGCCAATAAAGTATTCCTTTAGAATGATGGGAAGTGCTGGGTAGAAAGAAACTGCTCCCAAGCATGTAGAGGTACAGACATCCTAGCAGGTGAAGGAGTGGAAACAACAGGCTAAGAAGTAAAGACTAACGGTATTCAGAGTTGAACTCGGCTACATATTAGCAAAATTACCTTGGCCAAGACTGGTGACCAGAGCCTCAGTGTTCTTATCTCTAATACAGGAAATTAGGACACCTACCTTAAAATAAGTACTGCTATCATAAATAATGTTGATAGCTTTATGTTTTTTGTCTTTATTCCCTGCCATGCTCTATGCTTTAAGCCTCCTAAAGGCAGCAACCAAGTATACCTTGTTCTCTGCTGTAGTCTCAGAGCCTGACATGGTGCTCAGCTTGTAGAAGATCAACGTAGATGCAGATGATGTAACATAGATGTAGATTTGGAGCCAGATATAGATATAGATGGAGACGATGGAGATGGAGATGATGTAGATGTAGAGCTGGAATTGGATGTGGGTGTAAATACAAATGTAGATATAGATACAATAAGGTCATGATTGTAATTAACCTAGCACATACATTTTGACCACTGCTATGGATTTGAAGAGGAAACATACACTTTGCACAACACAGAGTTTAAAGTGTCCTGTCAGACACTTCAGAATGTTTCCAGAACTATCAGAATATTCCCACATTCTTTTAATTTTTTTAACACATAAATTTAACATTTGATAAAAATTAATTTTACATTAAGAAATGACATTTCATTTTTTACCATTCATAAAGTACCATGAACAGTGCCCTGGGGCTCTTGATTCCCAAATCAAGAATAGATTCCCAAATCTATTGAAGAATAGTTGACATACAATATTATAGTAGTTTTTCAAGTGTACATCATAGTGATTTGACAATTATATACATTACTAAATGCTCACCATGGTGAGCATAGTTACCATCTGTCACCGTGCAAAGTTATTACAATAGTATTGACTATATTCCCCATGCTGTACTTTACATCTCTGTGACTTTTATTTTATAACTGGAAATTTGTACCTCTGTATCTCCTTCACTTAATAAACCCATCCTCCCCCCACTTCCTGTATGGCAACCATCAATTTGTTCTTCATGTTTATGAGTCTATTTGTTTTGTTTTTTCATTTGTATTGTTATTTAGATTCCAATATATGTAAAAATCATATGGTATTTGTCTATGTCTGATTTATTTCACATAACATAGTCGTTTCTTGTGTGTTGGTCTCTGCACCCCATTGTTGGTAGGTACAGAAAGGACATTTAGAGGACACTTAGCTCATTGGCCAGTCTAAGGTCTGTCATTGATACAGATCAGTGAGCACCATGCTTGCGAAGGTCTTCTGGGTGGATCTCTCTGCGCATGGCCACATGGGTTTTATGTGGTCATCTCCAAGTTTGCTGTTCCAGGTCTTGGCACCAGAAGAGAGGTTCTTGTTAAATTCAGATGCTTGGGGTCAGAGGGCATCTGGCTGACCTGGAGCTAGCACCATTTATTCATTTCAAAGGCCAAGTGTGCATTCAGTAAACATTTTCTAAGCATGTACTACAGCACATCACTGGAGATGAAAATATGAACCTGACATAGTCCCTCTCGTCAGAGATTGTGGAATTACTTAGAGGAAACATACACAGAAGATTTTTTAAATTATGAGACAGTGTAAAAGCATACCACACCAGAAATATGTACCAAGTACAGTACTAGATGAAGTAAGAAATGTGTTGGCAGAAAAGGTTTAGTAAAATTAATAGCAGTAGACACCATGGGCTGTACTCTAACCTCATGCTCAGTGCAGTGTACCATGGTGATAGGTGCACAGGCTTTTGAGATGGACAGACCAGAGCTCAAATCTCCACTCAGTTATGTCATTTACTATTGAGCAAAGAACAATTGAAGCCTCTCTATGAAATGGGAATAAACTCTGTATCTACCTGACCCACTGTCAAGGTAAGATGCACCATATCTATTTTCTAGGGCTACTATAATAAATGACCATAAACTTGGTGGCTGAAAAGAGCAGAAATTCATTCCCCCACAGTTCTAGAGGCTAGAAGTCTGAAATCAAGGTGTTAGCAGAGCCATGCTCCCTCTAAAGGATCTGGGGGATAATCTTTCCTTGCTTCCTTCTAGAAGGTTGCTGCCAACAATCAATGGCATTCTCCTGTGACCTGTGTGTGTGTGTGTGTGTGTGTGTGTGTATAGGTATGTTAGGGAGAAGCTGTGTCTCTGTGTTCAAGGGTCAACTGTATATGAAATAAATACTATTTTCTCCATTTTATGGAAGAAGAAAATGAGGTCCAGAGATGAAGTATCTTTTCCCAAATCACACAGTTAGAAAGTTGTAGAATTGGGACTAATTCCAGGCAGTCGGACTCCACAGTCTGTGATGTAAGCCATTCTGTCATTGCTGCATGTTTCAGGGATTCATACCGAAAGACAGTGTTGAGGCAATAAATCTGAAGATCCAATACAAAAAGTGAAGGTGAATATGGAAAACTTACTTATAACAGCCCAGATGTAAAAGGCAAGCAAAAGTCCCCCTTAAATATTTAAGTAAACATTGTTAAAATGTATCTCTTCTGTGCACCATAATGTGACTACATGCTTCTGTGTGACAACTGCAAGAAAACAGCTGCCATTGCATTCTTGTGCATTTTTTCTGTCTCTGAAAATAACACCATCAGACGTACATGGCATTGATTCTTTCTAATTTGACAGATGAAAGAACTGGGTGTCATCTTCTACAACTGCAGCTGCCTGGTCTTAGATTTACAAAGGATATTCGCTTTATATAGTTCATTAAAATTCAAGAGCAGAGTACCTCAGACCTGGTCCAAGCGGCTCTATGGAGTCTATGACAACGAGAAGAAACTGCAGCTTCAGTTGAACGAAACCAAATCTCAAGCTTTCGTGTCGGTGAGTGGTTGTCCTCCTTCTCCTCCACCTCCTCCCTCCTTGCCCCAAAGGTCCTTTATCAAGTTGGGATGATTGATCATGATCTTGTGTTGGGCAAAAATGAATTTGACAGATCAGTTCCGTTCCATTCCTTGAAGAGTAAAAATATGTTAAAATGCTCTTAAGTATAATCATATACTGTCCCTGATGACAAGATCAATAATAAGCATTCATAATCATTACTAGTTTCTGATATGTTGTGTTTTCTGATTTGACCCACAATTGTCCCATCAGGCAGACCCAAGATCGTGACCATTTTGCACATGAAGACATTGGCACTTATCTGTAGCACAAAGACCCTCAGATGCAGGTGCCAAGACCAGCTCTAGCACCCAGACCTTCTGACCTCACATCCTATTTTCAACACCCTACATTGTTGATTTTTCAGACTTGTTCTTAGCAATAGAACCCTTTGATGAAAAACATCTGAGGGAACTCTGGTGTGTAAATCAGCCAAAAGCAGAGCAATTGTACCTGATTGGGACTGGACAACAGGAGGCCCACCCAGGAGGGAAGGCACAGCTCCCAGGCCTCTGGCTTCACTCAAAACCACCACCCCTCCACATCCCCGACACACACCATCCACCATCCCCACGGTGCTCCTGGGAGTGGGCAGTGTACGCACCTGGCCTGCAGCCCTTTTTCTCAAATGTTGAAGTACTTCAAAGCCAACTGGGGAGCCCCTTTAAAATGAAGATTTATAGTCCCCACTATATCTGATCCACTGGACCTGGAGTGACATCTTGGAATTTTTATTTGAATCAGGCTCCTGGATCCTGATGCTCAGACAAGCATCTCTAAAACCATGCTCCAGCTGATCATGGCCATATCTCCATTGATAGCCATTGCTTTTATGCCCACAAATTTTATATCATTTAATAGCACTACACTGAAAAGTGAATTGTATCCTTTTTCCCTATTAAGATAAAAATACGATCTGGAAATTTAGAAATGCAGCAACAGAGAGAAAAGAGGAAGTTGAAGTCATTTATCTTAAATAACAAATTCACATTCATGTGAATAGCAGAAAATCGACTATGAAAGATTTTCATCAAATATAGCCTATACTCCTTTCTCTTTTTCTTTTTGTATGTGTGGAGGTCAGTAACACTATAGCAAGCATATTTATAGGGCATTTTACTAATAAAATTATTGCATATATTCAATTGTATTTCTTTTCAAGATAGCCCTGTAAGACAAGAAAGCCAAATATTATTCTCTATTTGTAGATGAGTATCAATAGGAAATTTGCCAACGAACCCTTAATCCAGATGGTAACAGGGTGGCATGACACCCCAAGGGATGCTCACTCACTCACCAGGTCCAGTAGAACAGATGGGAAGCAGCAAGAAGTAAATGAATTATGAGCAAACTTCAGATAATTGCTGGATTTTGAATTCATGGTTTAAATCTTAGAGATAAGTGATTGTGGTTGTTGCATAAATTTAAATTTTGACCCTTAAAAAGGTCGGTGAATTCCCCTTTGTTGATTCCAAAGTTAACATAGCTACTCAGAGACAGAACTTAGACCTTTAATAAAATGTGCTAAAACACAACCCTTTGTAGTAGTCTAGGGCAAATTTATAAATTGCTTTTTATTAAATGGTCTGCACAAAATGAGGTGTGAAACACTTCTTCAGGTATAATCTTTTAAACTATGTAATGCTTTACTTTCTGTTTTTATTTCTTTTATTATTTTAAGCCATTTTTTTATTTTCTATTTCCTACTAATATCAAGCCTACCTTTGAATTTCAATTAAACAGATATTAATTGAACACTGTTTTTGCAGAGGTATAACATCTTATAGGTATAAAGTCAGAAAACCCACTATTGGAATCAGTATCATTTGCCCAGAACTCCCTGATTCCACCTCTATTATAGCATTTGTCACAATTTTTAACTCTTTGTTTAATAGTATTCCCTCCCACTGTTTTATAAGTCTCTGAAGGTCATAGACTGAACTGTCTTCATCATTGATATTCCCTGTGTCTCACTCAGGTCTTCCTAAAAGCAGCAATAAACATTGGGTTGGTTTTATTAGTAGTAATATCATTTAAAAAGTTCCAGGATGCCTACAGTTTTCTGAGTAATATGTTCCAAACAAATACCAGGATAAAATTATTTAAATTCAGAATATTTGTTGTAAAATATCTTAAAATAGTATAGTATATTTTTATAAACTGACAGTCCCAAGATTAAATTAACACACACACAAAAAAAAGCTATTTGAAGGTCTTAAGAATTATCACTCCCCAAATTAGATTTTAGATGAGTAGCAATTTTAGCTTATAAAATTTAAGGTTTGATATAAATATGGATTCTTTCTAATTTTCCCATGGAACACAAATAAGTGCTTGGTTAGATTTAACTATGTGCTCTCTTGTAACACTGGACCAAATAATTCCATTTTTCTTATATTTCCCATCCCATTGAAATCAGAAGATGGGGGCTATAGTTGGCTGAATTTTTGTCCTGTTGTGGAAATTTCTTTTTAAAGTCCTTAAGATTGTGCATTTGCTTTCTGAGATAAAGACTAATTAAGTTCAAGGCCTGTTTTTATTAATCTGCTTGCTAGATGAATTTCTTTTCTTGTTCATAGTTTTGTCCAACCATCAGTCAAATATACTGAGATCTACTTAGAAAGTGAGGGTATGGACATTAAGTAGAACTTGGTGCTGCTCTGGAAAATGCCACATCAGATTCCTCTTTAGAACCTCCACTGTATATTATTAATTATATCTTTAACAGTTTTGTTGGAATATAATTTGCATACAATAAAATTCATCCTTTTAAAGTGTACAGTTCAGTGGGTTTCAGTATATAGTCACAGAGTTTTTCAGTCATCTCTGCCCTCTAATTTTAGAATGTTTTTGTCACCATAAAGAAAACCGTCATACATATTAACAGTCACTCTCCATTTTCCCCTCATCCTCACCACCTGGCAGCCAATAATCTACTTTCTGTCTCTTGGAATTTGCCTTTTCCTTAGACATTTCATAGAAATGGAGTTATACAATATGTATTCTTTTGTAATTTACTTCTTTCACTTAGTATAATGTTTTCAAAGTTGAAACTCATGTTGCAGCATTTTATGGCCAAATAATATTCCATTGCATGGATATACCACAATTTGTTTTACTGTCCATCAGTTGATGTACGTTTGGGTTTGTTCCTACCTTTGTTTCTACCTTTTGGTTATTTCGAATAGTGATTCTATGAATAGTCATGTATGAGATCTTATTTGAGTACCTCTTTCTAATTCTTTTGGGTACACAAAGGAATGGAATGGAGTGGGTAATGGGGTAACTCTATGTTGAACATTTTGAGGCCCTGACTAACTGTTTTTCAAATTGGCTGCATCATTTTACAATTCCACCAACAATAAATAAGGGTTTCAGTTTTCCCACATCTCTGCTAATGCTTGTTATTTTCTGTTTTATTTTGGCTCTCCTCCTGGGTATGAAATGGTGTTTAATTTTGGTTTGGATTTGTATATTTTAATGTGCTTTTTGGCCATTTCTGCATCTTTTTGTAAAAATGTCTGTCAAACACTTTGCCCACTTTTCAGTTAGGTTACTTTCTTTTTTATTATTGAATTGTGAGTGTTCTTTATACATTGTAGATACAGGTACTTTATCAGATACACGATTTGTAAATATATTCTCCCATTCTGTGAGTTGCCTTTTCATGTTTAATTATATTTTAACATACATATTCTGGGGATGGAGTATGGATTTTTCAAAAACTAAGAAACTGTTATGAAATAAACCAGAAACCTGCTAAGGCAAGTGTTTAATGAGTTGCAAAACAAGTTACATGCATATATAAGGTACTTCCTAAGAGAGAAACATAGATTACCTAGAAGCAAGGTGCCTCCGCACCTAGGAATTAGGTGCAGCTGCACGTATGTAGGAAACAGTGAGACTGGCAAATGCAAAACAAGATGTGTTCACATGCAGATGGAAACACTGAGTGAAACAACCCCAACCACAAGTGGAGGTGGGGGTCATGCAAACCTCCAACAAGCATTACTTTAAGGAGCATGTCACATTCACTCTACAAATACTGATTGAGCATCTATGTGCCAAACAAGCACAGCACAAGGTGAGAGGTACAGTGGAGTAGTGGAGAGGCACACAGACAATCGAATACAATACAGTGTAACACATGCTGGAAGGAAGCCCCACAAAGCAGGAATCTTATTTTGATCATTGACGATGTCAAGTGCCTAGACAAGAGAGCCAAGAGTCTGGGAGGCACTCAGTAATGCTGACTGAATGAAAGCACAGGGGGTCAGTGCTGAACAGCACAGCCAGCCATCAGACCATTCTCTTATTTAAGCCTCAAGGCAAACCAGCATGAAAGGTGTGTCACTGTCATGACCCCAGTAGGAAAGGAGGCTCAGAAAGTGTAAGGGACCCTGCGCAGGCAGGAAGTGTTGGCACCTGACCTTGTATCACCACCCAAACTTGTAAGATAACAGTAAATACAAAGAGACCAACAACTCTATATTTGTTCCCCCCAGAAACCAAAATCTAGTTTTTGGAACATGCAAAGAAGTTCAGGAAATGCCTAACTGAAACATCAACATGGACATTTGGAGCTAGAGAGGCCATGGGAGCAAACGCACTGGGGCCAAGGAGATGACAGCCTGGCCGTGACCAGGCAGTGTTTTGGTTTGGGGCACAGAGAACATGGCAGGTGGCTAAAGAGGGAGGCAGAGAAAGTGGGGAGGCTGGGTGGCAGAGGCCTGGGATACATCCTCCCAAGAGGGCAAGCTGGATTCCGAGAGACCAGGAGTCCTGAGAATGCACGTGTGTGTTTCTTAAATGCCATGGAAATGAGGAAATGAGTTAGGAGGAAATGAGTTAGGAGGATGTGTAAAAGCCCCAGCAAACAGCACTCATGCCCCAAATGAGGGGAACAGCCATCAGAGTAAGAGCAGCGACACGACGGGGAACGGCGGGAAGCGGCTTCTCTCTTGGTGACACACATAGTGTCTGTATGTGTGCTGGAGAGTGTAGCACCAGTACTGGCTTTTGATTTGTTTTTTGTTGTTTTTGTTTTGGGGGGTGAGGGTTGTTTTTCTTTTCTTCCTTGCTTGCTTGCTTCAGTTTTTTTTCAAGACTTCAATGCACATCCTCATTCCAAAAGAAAGATAATTTAAATGATCAACATCTCATTGTGCTACTTACCTGCCAAGCTGACATTCTGAGCAGGGCCCCCAGGAGGGTGTGTCACCCTCAGCATGCTCCCTCCCCTACACCTCAGGAGGCTTCAGCCCGCCAGCTTTGCCTGCTCTCTGTCTGAGCGGGGATTGGGGAGTCCTGCCAGCTCAGTGCAGGGGTTGTCCCACACAACTGATGAGGGACCCAATACTGCCCTCCTGGCAGCTCCAGAAACCACTTCTTCCGCCTTTTGCTATGAAATCCCTCTTGTCTTTGTGCTCTGCCACTTGCCGTGGAACATTGCTTGTCAGAGTGAGATAGGAACTACGGAAACACTATTTTCTGTCTTGTCCAAGGAGAAAACGGTGAGAAACACAAAGTGTGTTTTCCCCTTTCTATAGCAACTTCATCCAAAAACGTCATACTTTTATAAGATGGAAACCACTTTGAGCAACTTGGGAAAAAACCCTTAGGTATATACTTTGCATCTTTTTTCATTTTGCTTAAATCTTTCAGAATATCCTTCTTCTCTATCTCTCCTTAATTTGGGCATCTTAAGAATTCACTCAGTTTTTCCTCTAGAATTATTTGTTGACCTTGCTCAATAATCAACACTTCTTTTCCTGACTTGATGAAAGATTCAGAAAAAAAACCCTAAGATCTTTAGGTTGTGTGTCTTGAACATTTTCATGGCCATATCATCTTTCAAATGAAATAACTTCTAGGGTAAATTGCTTGCTACATATGGTATATATATGGCAATGCCTGAGAAAATGAACAACTGTCTATGACAGGTATGTTCACTACAATCACATAAGTTTAGAGCTGGAGCCCTCTTCCAAAAATCAGAGGTGTGTGTATTGAAAACAGGAATTTCCTCCCTAAACAGGCATAAAGGACAGACATGAGATCCACCCTACCACACCTTGCTGTCTACACACATCTCAGCTTGGTAGAACTGTAGATGTATTTGTCTAATCTCATAAAGAACTAGAAAGTAGGTTTGCAAAAATTTAGTTAGAAGCCAAGATCCACAAATTTTTGAAAAAGACAAAAAGAAATCCCCAGATAACAAAAATTAATACTCTAAAAGTTTGGTTTTTCTATCTTCACAGAATTCTCCCAAACTCTTCTGCCCTAAAAACAGAAGCTTTGACATAGACGCCATCTACAGTGTGATAGATGATGCCAAGCAGTATGTATATATTGCTGTCATGGACTACTTGCCCATCTCCAGCACAAGTACCAAAAGGTGAGTCAGTGCACATCCTCAACTCAGAATCCCACCTCCTGGCCAGGAACTGAACTATGGCCACAGTGGAAACCAGCTGGGATGCCAAAGTGCTATCACGTTGAGTGGGTCATACACCATTCAAATCTGGTCAATGCTTGTTTGCAGCTTCTCCATGAAACATCTTCCCCACTCAATCTACTTTAAGTACTCAGGGCCTTGCCCTACAGATGTACCTGAGTAGTTTACAATATAGGCAGGAGAGTGACTTTGGAATGAAAATTGGGTTGTTTTCAACATGAAAATTATTTGAAAAATAAAGTAAGTGAAAAAAGTTATTTGAAGAAACATATTTTGGGGAAAGTATTAGTTGAGATATACCTGAGGGACATGCTGAAACTGAGTAGATTTTGCAAGATTTTGATCACAGGAGGCATCACTTTGATGTATTCACATTGGTTTTAATTAAATGCTAAATTTTCTTAATATCTTTTCAATTTAAAGAAGAAAGATGTATTCTCAGTTAGTTCATCCCTCTGCATGAGGAAGAAAGCATCTTAAAAATGGAGGACTTTCAATCCTTTTTAATAATTCACCTTTTCAATCCTATTTCAGTAAATCATCATTGAATGCAGAAATACTTGACCTAAATTTAGGGGCAGAATATATGTCCCTAAATCATTACTTGCATACATGCATGGCCCCAGATAGTTCCCACTTTTTCTTTCTGGGGAACACAGAGATGTGGGTGCTTGCTGTAAATGTTTTGAATAATTCATTTAATCTGGAACAAGTTTTCAAAGTGCACATTTCTGGGAGTACAGCCTAAGAACTTTTTAATTTAGAAAATTACAATTTTAACCTAACCATTTACTGAGGTTAAATGGTCAAGTGTGCCCTTTACTACTTGAATATTGTTCATATTGCCAACCTCACATATGCATAATATGCAACTTCTTTATGCAAATCACTATAGGATTGCAAAAGGCATATTTCTCCCAGAAAGTGATTACTCCTAATGACAGTCAAACAGCATCTAAAGCTTCAAGATGCAAACAATAAAACACTTTTACTTTAAAATATTGTGTATCCTTTGAACATTCATGGGGTTTTTTCCCACATACTTTAATATTTTTTCTATCCCCCTCCCTTTTATATTTCTCCCACTTGTTGTTTATTTGGTTTGAGATTTAGTTTTAGACTTCAGTTTCACTTTTGGAAGATTTTGAAATGTAACAGATTTCACCTGATTTTCCTATTATTCAGAAGGAGAAAAAGGTCACATTTAAGGACTTACATGTTAGAATGGAATGATGATTTCTTAGAACTGACAAAATCTTTTATTTTATGATGTCCCACATAACAAAAGTAAGATCTTTCATGCGCAAGGGGGAAGGAATTACTATGGAGAATCTAAAGTATCTTGAAAATGTAAAAGTTAGAGAAAACTAAAAGAATGTTAAAGCACTGGAAACACATGTGAAATTTTGCATTTTGATTATTAATCTACCATTTTAGCTATTACTCAAAGAACAGTTCTTTGATCATTCTTACACTATTTCAAACCTGTCAATGCCTTTAGCATTCTAAATGAAAAGTCATCAGACACATAAGAAGTTCAAACATCCAGATTATAATTAAGTTCTTCTCAGTTATATAAGTGAAACAAATTTTAAGTGAGACTGCTCACTTGACATTACATTCTTCTGAATAAATTTTTCAGGAGTGAATTCAACTTGAATAAACAAATAGCTATTATCACATATCAGTGTGTTAACAGTCTACAGACTTAACTTTGAGCCCACAAATTGCTAAACATCCAAATGAAAAAGAAAATATTTATTTCTATTTTCCCCAATTAAAAATGGTTGAAAACATAAAAAATATATATACACTATCATTTGGTGATAGTATTAGAGGTAACTTCTACTTTCCACAGAAGTAAGAAATAAGTTGAGCAGTGATGTGTGGCTAATTAAATCCTGCAGTAAAAAATCAGAAGCCTTATTTGATTTATTCCTTATTTAGCATTCTAGCTCTCTTTGAGAAATACATTTATTTACCTAGATCTCAGTTTGGGGTTATTCGTTATTTATTTCTTCAGTCATATGAAATATATCTTCTAGAAGGAAATCAGTAAATGTGTGAAGAAACAATAAAAATGTAGGCAGACAGACAAATACCAAATGATTTCCCTCATTTGTGGAGTATAACAATGAAGCTAAACTGAAGGAACAAAATAGTAGCAGACTCAACAGACTCCAAGAAGGGACTAGTGGTTACCAAAGGGGAGGGGTGTGGGAGGGCGAGTGGGGAGGGAGGGAGAAGGGGATTGAGGGGTATCAAGATTGGTGCACATGGTTTGTGTGGGGTCACGGGGAAGACAGTGTAGCTCAGAGAAGACAAATAGGGACTCTGGCATCTTACAACACTGATGGACAGTGACTGCAATGGGGTATGGGAGGGGACTCGATAATAAGGGTGAATATAATAACCACATTGTTTTTCTTGTGACACCTTCATGAGAGTGTATATCAATGATACCCTCATAAAAATAAATAAATAAATGTAGGCTGACAAGAATAGAGCAGGAAAACAACTTTCTTTTATCTATGCAATGTATTTTGTGAACCTCAATGGGACCACACAACAAAAATCTAGAGCAGAAACATGAAGCATAAAAGAAGGAGAAACTGATCCACCTCAAAACTACTAGAACTAATAACTGAATTCAGCAAAGTTGCAGGATACAAAATTAATACATAGAAATCTGTTGCATTCCTATATACTAATGATGAACTAGCAGAAAGAGAAATCAAGAAAATAATTCCATTCACAATTGCATCAAAAAAAATAAAATACCTAGGAATAAACCTAACCAAGGAAGTGAATGACCTATACCCTGAAAACTACAAGACACTCATGGGAGAAATTAAAGAAGATACTAATAAATGCAAATAGATCCTGTGCACATGGATAGGAAGATAATATTGTCAAAATGGCCATCCTGCCTAAAGCAATCTACAGATTCAATGCAATCCCTATCAAAATACCAACAACATTCTTCAGTGAGCTAGAGCAAATAGTTCTAAATTCATATGGAACCACAGAAGACCCCAAATAGCCAAAGCAATCCTGAGAAGGAAGAATAAAGCTGGGGGGATTATGCTCCCTGATTTCAAGCTCTACTACAAAGCCACAGTAATCAAGAAAATTTGGTACTGGCACAAGAACAGACCCATAGATCAATGGAACAGAATAGAGAGCCAGATATAAACCCAAGCACATATGGTCAATTAATATATGATAAAGGAGCCATGGATATACAATGTGGAAATGACAACCTCTTCAACAACTGGGGTTCACAAAAACTGGACAGCTACATGCAAGAAAATGAAACTGGATTATTGTCTAACCCCATACACAAAAGTAAACTTGAAATGGATCAAAGACCTGAATGTAAGTCATGAAACCATAAAAGTCTTAGAAGAAAACATAGGCAAAAATCTCTTGAATATAAACATGAGCAACTTTTCCTGGATGCATCTCCTCGGATAAGGGAAACAAAAGCAAAAAGAACAAATGGGACTACATCAAGCTAAAAAGCTTCTGTACAGCAAAGGACACCATCAGCAGAACAAAAAGACATCCTACTGTATGGGGGAATATATTTGTAAATGACATATCCGACAAGGGGTTAACATCCAAAACGTATAAAGAACTCACATGCCTCAACACCCAAAAAGCAAATAACCCAATTAAAAAATGGGCAGAGGATCTGAACAGTCACCTCTCCAAAGAAGAAATTCAGATGGCCAACAGGCACATGAAGAGATGCTGCACACGCTAATTATCAGGAAAGTGCAAATTAAAACCTCACATCAGTTAGGATGGCCAACATCGAAAGGACTAGGAACAGCAAATTCCCTCCTACACTGCTGGTAGGAATGTAAATTAGTTCAGCCATTGTGGGAAACAATATGGAGGTACCTCAAAAAACTAAAAATAAAAATACCATTTGACCCAGGAATTCCACTCCTAGGAATTTACCCAAAGAAAACAAGTTCTCAGATTCAAAAAGACGTATGCACCCCTGTGTTTATTGCAGCACTATTTACAATAGCCAATATATGGAAGCAATGTAAGTGTCCATCAGTAAATGAATGGATAAAGAGGTGGTAAATATTCACAATGGAATACTATTCAGTCATACGAAGAAAACAAATCCTACCATTTACAACAACATGGATGGAGCTAGAGAGTGTTATGCTCAGTGAAATAAGCCAGGTGGAGAAAGACAAGTACCAAATGATTTCTCTAATTTTTGGAGTGTAACAACAAAGCAAAACTGAAGGAACAAAATAGCAGCAGACTCACAGACTCCAAGAAGGGACTAGCAGTTACCAAAGGGGTGGGTGGGGGAGGGTTAGAGAAGGGGATTGGGGGTATTATGATTAGTACATATGGAGTAGGGGGAGGATCATGGGGAAGACAGTGTAGCACAGAGAAGACAAATAGTGACTCTGTGGCATCTTACTACACTGATGGACAGTGACTTCAGTGGGGTATGGGGGGACTTGATAATATGGATGAATGTAGTAACCACAATGTTTTTCATGTGAATCCTTCATAAGAGTGTATATCAATGATAGCTTTAAAAAAAAGAAGGCCAACATCAACATCCTCTGGAAGAGTCATTCCAAAAGATGAACATCAAAAAACTTCAACAAAGATCCTGGCGCTGCTGCAGTTGTAGCTGCAGTCATCCCACCGGTTCCTGGACTTGCCGTTGGAATGAAGAAGGAGATATCTAAGCTGGCCTGTGCATATAGTAAAACAACAAATTTGACTGGATCTGTACTGTGGGAACTCAACCAAGAATTAGGAGAGGTGCAAGTTGCAGTGCTCCAAAATCATGCGACTATAGACTATCTACTGTTAAACAAACACATGGGATGTGAACAGTTCCCAGGAATGTGTTGTTTTAATTTGTCTGATTTTTCTCAAACTATTCAAATTCAGTTAGACAATATCCATCATATCATTGATAAGTTTTCACAAATGCCTAGGGTACCTAACTGGTTTTCTTGGTTTCACTGGAGATGGCTGGTAATTGTAGGTCTGCTTTGGTTATGTAGCTGTATTCCTATTATGTTAATGTATGTGTGCAATTTAATTAGTAGTTTAAAACCTATACATGCTTATGTTACTCTACAAGAAGATATGTCAAAGAAATAGTCAATCTTCCCATGTTTTCTTCCATCTGCTACTTCTATAGCTTTTCTTCTTCCTTCCTAATTAGAACCCTTTAGTAGAATTCGTGTCTCATATCGAAAATTACCGAGTATCGTAATTCTTCCAAGTGGTAAAGATACCTCAAGACAAATGCTGGGCATAGAAGCCACAGGGCATAAATCTGCAAAGAAGTAAAAAGCTAACCTTTTCAAAGAATATTGCTTCTCTCTCACTTACCAACTTTACATTTCCCTGTATGGCCTCGGAAGATGACTGGTTAGCCAGACACGGGTAAGATTCCTCAAGGGAGGAACAACCTAAGACAGGCACGGTCGCAGGGGGGCCATCAGGTGAGAAATTGGGGATCAACAGAGGTGAGGCTCACAACCTCACCCCCCCTGTTTTGAGAGAAATCTTCTGGATCCGTGGATGTTTTGTTGCCCTTGTCTAGCTTGGATTAATACTTAGTCTATAGGCACACACCTGATCATCTACATTTGCCCTCTTACAGCACTAAACTATGTTTTCTACCTTTATCTTGCATCTACTTACCACTTCAACATTTTATTTAAAATAATAATAATAATAATAATTATAAGGGAGAAATGTGGGACTCACATATAAATCAAGTATAAAAATCAAATGAATATTCATATTTGACCAGATTGTTTATAGTTCAGAATGCGTGATCAAAACCGAAAGTTTCTGTGATGACTGCCCTTGCACTGTTCACCATATAAGAACTTATTCACTATGTAAGAATTTGTTCACCATGTAAGAACTTGTTCATTATGCTTCAGAAGATTGGAGACTGTTGAGAATTAGGCTTGGGGTTGATTAATGATTGTGCATTGAGCCCCTATACAGAATTTTATTGTTGTTAACAACCATTTGATCAATAAATATGAGATGCCCTCTCAAAAAAAAAATGAGACTCAAACAGGCATTTCATAATAGAGGATGTACAAATGGCAAATAAACATGAAAAAGAAAAAAAACAAAACAAAAACAAAAACCGGAACTTGACTATAGTCTTATGAGATGCATATAAAGGTGATCTATATGTTTGCAATCTTTTCAGGACCAAACAAAACTTAACTGGATGATCTGATATGGTTTAAAGCAATTTAAGTGCAATTAAAAATGTTATCAACATAAAAAAAAAAGAATCATATTAATTCACAGTGCTGCTAAGTGGCAAGAAGTGTGTAGGGGCAGAGTCCAGGTAAAATTTACACTTGCTCTGGGGCATCACCCTTGTGTAATGCTTTCTCCCCAGGTCAGGGAGCAGAGGGCCCAGAAACCTTTGAAACATGGTCACTCTTTGGCCTTGAAAGTGCAGGAATGAGGTTAGGCATCCCGAAGTAATCATGGAGCAAAAACAAATTGCAGTGCTTTGTTATCAACCACAGAAAAATCACAGCAAACTTGAATTCCCTAGAGGCCATTTAAATATCCATAAACTTTTGCTTCATCCTAATCACTATACCCTAAAGACTTGTGAGTTCTGTATAGTTTATAGTTTTGTATTCCAGAAAACTTCAGAAGAAAACAGGAGACGGTAAGAAAAAAGAAACAGGGCTTTGGAAAATAAATGTTATTTGTAATTTAAAAAAAAAAAAAAGAAGGTTTGGGGGGGACACTGAACAAATCAGCCTGGAAAACTACCGTGTTACAAAGGAAGACAGAAACAGAAGGAAAAAGAAACAATAGTGAGGGAAAATAACCAGGGTAAAAGATTAAATGGCAATATTAAATCTTCACATATCAATAATCATCCTAAATGTAAATAGATTGAATTCACCAATCTAAAGGCACAGGATGCATGGAAAGATAAAAACAAACAAACAGGCAAACAAACAAACAAAAAGAACAAGGCCCAACTATGTGCTCCCTGAAGGGTCCCCACCAGTAAGATGGCAAACTTCCGGCTTCTTTTCAGGGTCCTCAGTTCCCGCTGGCGCCACCTGAAGCCCAATCACCTCTTGCCCCCCTCCCAATCCCAGCACCTAGACAACAGCCACCAGCCCCGTAGAAGTACCACCACAATCACCCTATGCCCCTTCCTGTATAACCCAGCACCTTTCCCTAATAAAGTGGAACTCTCCGGTGAATTGCTGCTATGTGTCGCTCCTTTCCTTTCATTGGTGCCGAAACCCGGGAGACAGGACACCCCAACTGGGCCCCGTCTTCCCCCCAACACCAGCAGCAGCTTGCCCTCGTCCTCTTTTTCCGGCACTGGCTCATCACACTCACCACTCCTCTCTGGCCTTTAGGTAAGTTTTCCCCCTGGAGTGGGCCACTCTTCCCCGAGCTATCGCAGTGCCATTGACCGTGATCGTCCGGCAAGGCCCTGACGCTCGGGGAAGAGGAGGGAACGCTCCCCGCCTCAGGCCTTCACGGCTGCGGTGGACCCTCAGGCCCCTCCTCCAAAAGCCATAAACCCCCACCTCAGGCCTTAAACTTTTTAAGCAAAATTTCCCCGGAGTGAGCCACTCTTCTCCGAGCTATCGCAGTGCCATTGACCGTGATCGTCCAGCAAGGCCCTGATGCTCGGGGACGAGGAGGGAACTCTCCCCACCTCAAGCCTTCACGGCTGTGGCGGACCCTCAGGCCCCTCTTCTGACAGCCATAAATCCCCGCCTCAAGCCTTTACGGCTGCAGCGGACCCCCAGGCCCCTCCTCCAACAGTCATAAATGCATTCACTATCCCTTCCATCAGTGCTGAAACTTTTTAAGCAAAATTTCCCTGGGGTGGGCCACTCTTCTCCGAGCTATCGCAGTGCCATTGACCGTGATCGTTCGGCAAGGCCCTGACGCTCGGGGACGAAGAGGGAACTCTCCCCGCCTCAGGCCTTCACGGCTGCGGCGGACCCTCAGGCCCCTCCTCTGACAGCCATAAATCCCCGCCTCAGGCCTTCACAGCTGCAGCAGACTCTCAGGCCCCCCCTCCAACAGCCATAAACGAGGTGACTCCTTTGCAGATGAGAACGCTCCCTTTCCTCCCCACTTCCTAAGTGACGACCCACACTTCCTAAGAAATTCCAACTCATATACCAATTTCTGCAGACCACCAAGGATCATCGGGGATGCCCTTTGTCTCCTTGCGGTCTGCTTCCAGTCCGAGGATCTCTGTTCATCTTCCCCTGTTTGTCTCCTTCTCTGTCCTTTAGCCATGGGAGCCTCCTCTTCCCTCCCTGAAAGTTCACCTCTTGAATGCCTGCTTAAGCATCTGGCTACCCTCTCCCTGACGCCTGATATAAAACCAAAACTTCTCCATAAATATTGCTCCCAAGATTGGCCAACATACCCCCTAGACAATAACAACCAATGGCCCGCAGGGGGAACTCTTGATCCTAACATCACTCGCAATCTCTTTAACTACTGCCAGCGCCTGAAAAAATGGAAGGAGATTCCATATATCGAAGCTTTTCACCTCCTAGCTCAAAATCCCAGCCTCTGCACCACCTGCTCCCCGCCCCAAGTTCTCCTCGCCTGCAAGCCATCTCCCTCCCCTCCACACACTCCCAGTCCCTCTTCAATTACCTTTGACCCGGCCTACAAGCCTCCGCAATACAGACTTACCCCTTCAGCCCCTCCCACTCCTACAACCCCTCCACCCGCCGCCGCTGCCTCTTTCCTCCCGGCGGAAGCCTCCCGTCCTCTCCCTTCCCCTTCTTCTCCTACAACAGCCCCTCCCCCTTCCTCTACCGCCGCCACCGCTGCCTCTTTCCCCGCAGCAGAAGCCTCCCGTCCTCTCCCTACCCCTTGTTCTCCTACAACAGGCCCTCCCCCTTCCTCTACCGCCGCCACTGCTGCCTATTTCCCTGCGGCGGAAGCCTCCCATCCTCTCCCTTCCCCCTCCTCCACCATCTCCTCCTGCACCTCCCCCTCCTCCTCCGTCCCCCTCACCTCCCCCCCTCCCACAGATTGAGCCTGAGCCTTTCAGCCCCCCTCTAACTATGTTCCAGGAGCCTCGTCCGTCTTTGCCCCCTCAGATTCGGTCCCGAGGGCCTCCCAAAATTATTGCGGCTTTGCCCCATCACCTGTTTCCCCCGCACAGACTGAGCCAGAACCCTTCAGTCCCCCTCAGACTCGGTCCCGAGGGCCTCCCAAAATTATCGCCCCCCTCCGGGAAGTAGCAGGATCCGAAGGCATCGTGCGCGTTCACGTCCCTTTCTCCTTAGGAGATTTAGCCCAACTAGAGAAATGCCTAGGTTCCTTTTCCACTGATCCCATGACATACATCAGGGAGTTTCAATGGACCCTCCAGTCTTACAGCCTCACGCATCATGACATTTTCATGCTCCTGGCCAATACTCTCCTCCCTGAAGAGCGTAGTAGATGAGCTTGGGACTTCGCCCAAATGCATGCTATCAAAACCCACAGGACTGACCCCACCTGTCCCCCTGGCCCCACTGCTGTCCCCGAACAAGACCCACACGGGATTATAACACCGCCGTGGGTCTCCACTCTCGAGATATTTTTGCCTCCTGCTTAATAGCAGGTCTGAAAAAGGCAGCTCGTAAAGTAGTCAATTTTCAAAAGCTCCAAGACATAATTCAAAAGAGAAATGAAACCCCCTCCGAGTTCTTAGACAGACTCACTCAAGCCCTATTACAGTATACCAGCCTGGACCCAGAAACACCTGAAGGAAGACAGGTCTTTATGACATACTTCCTAGCTCAAAGCTACCCCGACATTAAAGCTAAACTCAAAAAGTTAGAACAGGGCCCCACTACCCCACAGACTGCGATCCTAACAGTGGCCTTTAAAGTCTTCCATAACTGGGAGGAGAAGAAAGAACGCCGTACACAAAAGGCTGATCAGGCCAATTTCCAGATGTTGGCCCAGCTGATAAAACCACAACCTGGGCACCCCTCTACAGACAAGCCCCCCCCCAGGAGCTTGTTTCAAGTGCAGAAAAGAGGGACATTGGTCAAGGGCGTGCCCCTCCCCCAGATCTCCTACCACCCCATGCCCCAGATGCAACAAAAAGGGCCACTGGGGGTCTGATTGCCCAACCACCCGAAGGGGAGGCTGGACGAACAACCCCCATCCTAAGCCTGCCGTAGTGGGGCTGGCAGGAGAAGATTGATGGGGCCCGGGGGCTTCTCACCTGACCATTTCCATCACCAAACAAGAGCCCAGGGTTACTGGGTTACTTTAACAGTAGACGGTCGCCCCATCTCCTTCCTCCTAGATACAGGAGCCACCTTCTCAGTCTTGCGAGAATACCGGGGCCCTACCAAGCCAGCCATTACTCCTATAGTCGGGGTAGGAGGTAAACAGATTTTCCCATTAAACCCCCCCCTTTTATGCACAATCCTAGACAATCCCATACCTTTCTCCCACTCCTTCCTAGTTATGCCCCAGTGTCCCATCCCTTTACTAGGACGAGATATCCTTTCCCTCCTCCACGTTTCCATAACTATATCCACTCCCACAGCCCCCAGTACTCCCTTTCTGATGGCCCTCATAGCCGACAACCCCCCTCTACCCAATGAAAGCTCCGGTTCTGCCCTCATACACCCTGTGAATCCCAAAGATTGGGACATTACAAGCCCCTCCGTGGCCCTATGTCCCCCTGCCTCTATCAAATTATGTGACCCCTCTCAGTATGTCTGTCAGGCCCAATACCCTCTAACCACTTCAGCCCTCATAGGCCTCCAACCCATCATTCAAGATCTCTTAAACAAAAACTACCTCAGACCCACTCACTCCCCATTTAATACCCCCATATTAGCTGTTAAAAAAACCAACGGATCTTTCCACCTCGTCCAAGACCTTCGCCTCATCAACATGGCCGTTGTCCCTATCCATCCCTTAGTTCCAAATCCATACACCCTTTTATCGCAGATCCCTGCCTCAGCATCCCACTTCTCAGTCCTAGATCTCAAAGACGCATTTTTTTCTATCCCTCTAGACCACTCCTCCCAAGATTTTTTTGCCTTCACCTAGACGGACCCATACACCAGACATTCTGTACAACTTACTTGGACAGTTTTGCCACAAGGCTTCCAAGATAGTCTCCGTATTTTTGGACAAGTCCTAGCTCAAGACCTCAAACAGTTTCATCATGATCACCCCAAGTCCACTTTATTACAATATGTAGATGATCTTCTACTCTGCAGTCCCTCATGGGAACAGTCTCAACTTGACACTGTGTCTCTACTTAACCTTCTAGCTTCCAGAGGTTACCGGGTATCCCCCGTCAAAGCTCAAATCTCTTCCCCTTCTGTCACTTACCTTGGATTCCTTCTGTCTCAACAAAGAAAGTCCATTACCTTAGACAGAAAACGACTCCTCTCTGACCTGCCCGTTCCCAAAACCAAGACAGAAATCCTTTCCTTTCTAGGCCTGGCTGGGTATTTTAGAGCGTGGATCCCTAACTTCTCCCTGTTGGCAAGACCCCTATACAACCTCAGCAAGGGCCCCCCTGAAGAACCATTATCATCCTCACCCCGACACTCCTTCATTAAGCTCTGTCAAGCCCTTATGGAAGCTCCAGCTCTCCATCTTCCTGATTTGTCGAAGCCCTTCTCACTATACATTCATGAGAGGTCCAGTCAAACTCTAGGAGTCCTAGGCCAATATTATGGCCCATCCTTTGCCCCAGTAGCTTATCTCTCTAAGCAATTAGACCCCACAGTTCGGGGATGGGCCCCCTGCCTACGGGAATTAGCCGCTGGACAGCTCTTGCAGAAAGAAGCTCATAAACTAACATTTGGAGCACCCCTTACCATTCTGTCCCCACATCACCTAAAAGATCTCTTAACCTACAAAAGTTTACAGACTCTCCCTCCCTCCAGACTCCTGACCTTACTATCCTCTTTCCTCCAAAATCCAACCATTTCTTTCCTCCCCTGCCAGCCCCTGAATCCGGCCACTCTTCTTCCTCTACCCTACTCTCCTCATACTCCCTCGCATGATTGCCTAGAAGCCCTTCACAACTTCCTTCCGTGCCACTCCATGATCTCCGAATGAGCCCTCTCACACTCCGACCTCATCTGGTTTACTGATGGGTCCTCCTTTAAACATGAGGGCACCCACTACTCAAGATACGCAGTAGTGTCCCTCGAAGATGTCATTGAGGCACGAGCGCTACCCCCCGGTACAACCAATCAACAGGCCAAACTCATTGCAGCCACCAGAGCTTGCACTCTGGCCCGGGACACGTCTCTCACATTGTACACTGACTCCAAGTACGTATTCCACATTCTCTTGTCTCACACGGCAGTATGGAAAGAACGAGGCCTCCTCACCACAAAAGGGAATTCCATAACTAATTCAGCCTTAATTACTAAACTTCTAGAGGCTTCACAACTCCCACACCAACTAGGCATAGTCCACTGCAAATCACAGCAAAAGGATGACTCCCCCATTGCAAGAGGTAACAACAAAGCCGACAGAGTAGCCCAGTCAGTTGCCCTATCAGAAGACACACCAGACAACAATCCGTCTGCCCTTGCGGTTTTAGCCTTATCACAAGACACCCTCTGCTCTCAGGACAAAGAGTCTCTCTTCTGCCTCTTACATGATCTGTTCCATCCCAGCCCCCAATCCTTGATCCATTTTTTACAATCTTTTTTTCCTCTCTCTCGTGAAGACAAAACCCTGCTTAACCAAATCACCTGCAAGTGCACCATCTGCCTATGCACTAACCCTAATACCCTCCTCAAAGCCCAACCCTTCCCGGCTCATCAAGCAAGGGGTAATGTCCCCACTGCAGATTGGCAAATAGACTTCACTAACATGCCCCCTGTATGACGCACCAGATACCTACTCATGTTAGTAGATACATTTTCAGGATGGGTCGAAGCTTTCCCCACCACTAACAAATGAGCGTCCGCGGTTGCCTCTATCCTCCTCACCCAGATCTTTCCTAGGTTCAGGATGCCCACTTCCCCCCAATCAGATAACGGCCCTGAGTTCACTGCCCAAATTATCCAGAACCTCTCCAAGTCGCTCTCGCTCCCCTGGCATTTACATTGTCCTTATCGACCACAAGCTTCAGGAAAAGTAGAAAGAGCCAATAGGACTCTAAAAGACATCCTGACCAAACTATCTCTAGAACTACACCTTGATTGGGTTAGCTTACTTCCCTTAGCTCTACTCCGCATTCGAGCCCTCCCCAAGAAACCTTCCCTCGTCGCCCTTTGAGATCATGTACGGCCGCCCGATTCTACCCCCGGGGCTCCCTTCCCACAAAGGACCAATTCCTCCCAATAAAGCCCTTCCACTACTCTCTCTCCTCCGCACTGAATTGTGGAAATATCAGGATTGGCTCCTTCCTGATCCATCTGCCTCCCAAAATCCTCCTGTCTTACAGACCGGCCAACTAGTGTTTTATAAGCCACCAGAGGATCGGCCCTCTCTCACCCCAAAATGGGAAGGTCCACACCCAGTTATTCTCTGCACCCCCTCGGCCGCCAAGCTCTCACTGCCTGATAACTCTGTCACCCCTTGGATTCATATCTTCAGGTTGAAACCAAATACCCAAGACCCACCTTCTCTGGACACCCAAGACCCATCAGTCACAATCCAGAGTCCTTCAGATACAGCCCAAGACGCTGTCTACTCTACCACGCCTCATCCCTCTGATCCCTTGAAGCTCCGCATCTCCCGTGCACCCCCTTTGCCATCCATACCCGAATCATTACTTTTTCCTCCTTTATTGCTCTCTCACTTTTTTCCCTCATTCCTATTGTCTTCCCGGCCGCCCCACCCTCCTTTGTATGGCAATTCAAAGTCAGGCAGACTTATACACAGCATCAAACAAAAGTTACTGCCCTCATTGCCACGCCAGACTGCCCTCTGAAAGGCTGCTCTGAGCCTTTGTACCTCCACTTTCCTCCCTCCACAGAAGTATTCATTTACAGCTACCTTTATTCTCCCTACCTCTGCTTCCTCTATGACCAAAGACAAGCCTATTGCAGGTGATGGCAAGACACCTACGGGGGATGTCCCTACTGGTCTTGCGCCATTCACTACATGGGTGACTTCCAGTACCCACAGTATTACTCCTCCAACCGTTTCATGAAATATCCCAACGGCTCATTCTTCTTATCAACCCCAGATCCCTGGGACTCTCGATGGGCTGCTGGAGTAACAGCCTCAGTTTACTATGGGGGGTCCTCGACCCCCCCACGGTACCCTTCATATCTCTCAAGAGTATGTTCCCTCTCGCTCCCAGATCTCTCAAGTTGCATCAGATATCAGACATTCCGAGAAAGTCATTATCCAAACTCTTGGTGGCACCTCTTCATCTTCTTATTCCTCCTACTCTTGGTTACAGCTCATTCAAGACACCACCATCTTTCTCAACCACACCCTCAACACCGCCAATTGTTTCTTGTGCGCATCACTACAGCGCCCACTGCTGGCTGCCGTGCCCCTCAATATTTCCAACTACTCTTTCCATGCAGAAGGACAACCCCTCCGCCCCCTGGCAGACATACCCCTATGGGAACCAGAATACGCAGATAATCTCACCATCCACCACTGTGTAGGCCCAACTCCAGCCCCCTCCAGCGCACTTCACTGCCTCTCTATCTACACCCCTACCTCCGGCTCTAAGACTTTTATGCAACCGGGACACTTCTTTTGGTGTAATGGCAGTCTTTTCAACTCACTGCCTCTCAACTCCGATACACCCTGCATTCTCGTCACCCTAATCCCATAGTTAACACTTTACAGCATGGCAGAATTTCTTGAGCTCCAACCTCCCTTGCCCTCGCACACAAAAAGAGCTGCTTTCCTTCCCATCATGGTCGGTATCTCTTTGATCACCTCAGCCACTGGGGCAGGGTTTTCGGGAGGAGCCTTGGGTCACTCTCTATGGGCAGTTAGAGATCTCGACGCCAAACTTGAGGGAGCCCTGACTTCCACTGCCAATTCCCTAGCCTCTCTCCAAAGACAGGTCACTTCACTAGCTAAAGTCACCCTTCAAAACCGGCGGGCCCTAGATCTGCTTACAGCCGAGAAGGGCGGCACCTGCATCTTCCTCTGGGAAGAGTGCTGCTATTACATCAACGAATCCAGCATTGTAGAAACTGACATCACCAAACTCACCGACCTTGCCTCCAGTCTCCACCCTGCTTCCAATTCCAACTCATTCTCTTCAATACTAACAAACCCCGTCCTTACCTGGGTCTGGCCCATTGCAGGCCCCATAATAGTCATTCTTCTCGTCTGTCTCTTCTTACCCTGTATAATAAAGTTCATCAAATCCCAAGTTGGAAAAATCTCTAATCAAGCTTTCAACCAGCTTTTACTCAGGAACTACCAGCTTCTGGCCACAGAAGATCCCTCACCCTCACGTGACCTCCTCACCACATGCTGAGATGGACCTCTCTCTCCACTGGAAACTGTTCCTGGAAACAATGGCCACAGACACCTGTCTCCTGACACCCATATCCTCTTGGCACCATTAGAATCAACAGGTCCTCGACCTATGGTTACAGGGAACCTTCATTGATTTCCAAACCTGAAGATGTCCACATCTACTCGTCCTTACTGCAGGGAGTCCTATCAACCCTTTCCTCCCGGTCCTCAAGCCCTCACTCCCTTCTCCGCCCCCGTTCAGCAGGAAGCAGTCAGAGAGAAAGCAACATCCACAAACCCATAGAGGAGAAAGGGGGGAATGAAGGCTCCCCACCAGTAAGATGGCAAACTTCCGGCTTCTTTTTGGGGTCCTTGGTTCCCGCTGGCGCCACCTGAAGCCCAATCACCTCTTGCCCCCCTTCCCAATCCCAGCACCTAGCCAACAGCCACCAGCCGCGTAGAAGTAGCACCACAATCACCCTATGCCCCTTCCTATATAACCCAGCACCTTTCCCTAATAAAGCGGAACTCTCCGGTGAATTGCTGCTGTGTGTCGCTCCTTTCCTTTCACTCCCTGCAGGAGACTCACTTCAACTCTAAAGACACAAATAGGCTCAAAGTGAAGGGATGGAAGATGATATTTCATGCAAATAGAAACAAAAGAAAGATGTATGTAGTCATACTTATATCAAACAAAATAGACTTCAAGTCCTAAATGGTAATAAGAAAATAAAAGATGTCATTTTATAATGATAAAAGGGTCAAAATCAAGAATATATAAAATCATAAATATACAAAAATACACTCCCAACACTCAACCACCAAAATATATGAAGCAATGAAAAGATCTTGAGAAATACACAATACAATAATTATGGGGACTTCAGTTCCCTACTATCAGCAACAATCCAGACAGAAAATCAACAAGGATACATTGGATTGGAACCCTACTTTAGAACAAATGGACTTAATAGAAATATATGGAACACTCTATCCAATAGGAGCAGAATAATTATTCCTCTCAAGTGCACATGGAACACTCTCCAGGATAATTCATGTGATAAGCCTCAAAACCTTAGCAAATTTAAGGAAATGGGAATGATACCAACTATCTTTCCTGACCGCAGTGGGATGAATCTAGAAATAAAAAGCAAGAAGAAAATGAGATTTACAAATATGTGGAAACTAAAACAATACACTTCTAAATAATCTTTGGGTCAAAGATGAAATAAAAAGGGAAATAAAAAATTATCTCAAAACAAATGAAAATAAAAGACAACATCAAATATTGTGAGATGCAAAATAAAGCAGTTCTGAGAGGAAACTTTACAGGAATAATCATTAAGAAATCAGAGAAAACTCAAATAAACAACCTAACTTCACACCTCAGAGAATTAGAAAAAGAAAAACAAAAAAACCCAAACTTAACAGAAGGAAGGAAATAATAAGGATCAGAGAAGAAATAAATGAAATAGAGACTAGAGAAACAATAGAAAAGATCAACAAACTAAGACTGGTTCTTCAAAAAGATAAACAAATTGGACAAAGTTTTAACTAGACTAAGAAAAAAGATGAAAGATTCAAATAAAAATAGAAATGAAAGAGGAGACGTTATGAGTGATACTATAGAAATACATAAAATTGTAAGAGACTACTATTAACAATTATATGCCAACAAATTACATAACCTAGAAGAAATGGGTACATTTGTAGCAACATACAACCCACCAAGACTGAATCAGGAAGAAATAGGTAATTTGAACAGGCCAATAATGAGTAAAAAGATTGCATCAGTAATCAAAAAATTCCCAACACAGAAAATCCCAGGACCAGGTGACCCTCACTGGAGAATCATACCAAACATTTAAAGAATTAACACCAACCTTCTCAACTCTTCCTGAATATTGAGGAGGAGGAATACTTCCAAATTCATTCTACAAGGCCAGCATTACTTTGATAGCAAAACCAGACAAGGAAACCACAGAAAAGAACACTATAGATGAAAATCCCTGATGATGTGGATGCAAAAATGAACAATTTAACAATTAATACTAAATATTAAAATTTAGCAAACCAAATTCAATAACACATTAGAAGTATTATACACCATGGCCTAGTGGAATTTATCCCTGGGAGCAAGGATGGTACAACATATGCAAATCAAAAAATGTAATATGTTACATCAAAAAATTAAAGATAAAAATCATATGATCATCTCAATAGATTTGGCAAAATACAGCACCCTTTCATGATAAAGACTCTTAACAGACTGGGAATAGGAGGAGGATACTGCCACATAACAAAGGCCATATACAACAAACTGACAGCTAACATTATGCTCAACAGAGAAAAATTGAAAGCATTTGCCCCAAGATTAAGAACAAGACAGGATGTCCACTCTCACTACTTCTATTCAATACAGCACCAGAAACTCTACCTAGAGCAAGTAGGCAAGATAAAGAAATAAAAACCATCCAAAACAGATAAGGAGAAGTAAAATTATCATTATTTGCTGATGATATTATCCTACGTATAGAAACATCCAGAGAATCATTAAAAAAAAACCTGTTGGAATTAATCATCAATTTCAGTGAAATGGCATACAAAGTCAATGTCCAGAAATTAATTTCATTCCTTTACACTAATGATGAAATATCTGAAAAAGAAATAAGGAAAGCAATCCATTCACAATAGCATCAGAAATAAAGTACTTTGGAAAAAATTTAATCAAGGAAGTGATAGATCTTACAATGAAAACTACAAAACTTTGCTGAAAGAAATCAAAGAAGACATAAATGGAAAAACATCCCTCATTCATGAATCAGAAGAATTAATATTTTTAAATGGCTATATTACCCAAAACATCTACAGATTCAACAAAATCCCCATCAAAGTACTGAAGGTATTCTTCATAGAAATAGAAGAAACAACAGAAACAATCCTAAAATTTGAATGGAACTACAAAAGAATCCAAATAGCCAGAGCAATCCTGAGAAAAAATAACAAGCCAGAGTATCATAATGCATCTTTCAAACTATACTCCAAAACCATAGTAATAAAAAAAGTATGGTATTGGCACAAAATTAGATGCATCAACCAATGGACAGAATACAGAGCCTATATATGGTCAACTAATATTCAACTCGGGACCCAAGAATCCCCAGTGGGAAAAGAATAGTTTCTTCAACAAATAGTTCTGGGAAAACTGGAAAAGCATATACAGAAAAATGAAATTGGAACACTATCCCACACCACTCCCAAAAAATCAACTCAAAACATATCAAGACTTAAAAATAAGACCTGATGTCATAAAACTAGGAGAATATGCAAGGAAGAAGCTCACTGACATCAAGGCAATAATTTGGGGAGCATGAAATCAAAAGTACAAACAGCCACAAAATCAACAAATGGGAATAAATCAAAACTCAAAAGCTTCTGCACAACTAAAGAACAATCAACAAAATGAAAAGACAACCTAAAGAATGGGAGGAAAAACTTGCAAACCATATATTGAAAAGTGGTTAATATTTAAAATATATAAAGAACTCAGTCAACTCAATAACATAAATAAATAAATAAATAAATAAATAAATAAATAAATAAATAAATAAATAAATAAAACAATCCAATATAAAAAATGGGCATAACTCAGTAGGCATTTCTCCAAAGAGGATATCAAAATGGCCAACAGACTCATGAAAAGATGCTCAACATCACTAGTCATCAGGGAGCCACTGTGAGATATTGTCTCACACCTGTTAGAATGGCTTCAACAGGTGCTGGTGAGACTATGACGAAACTGTAACTGTTTTACATTGTTGGTGGGAATGTAAATTGGTCCAACCACCAGGGAAACAATATGGAAGTTCCTCATAAATTAAAAATAGATGCAGCAATTCCACTGCTGGGCACCCAAAGGAAATGAAAACAGGATTTTGATAAGATATATGTACTTCCATGTTTATTACAACATTTACAATAGCCAAGATATGGAAACAAGCCAAATATCTATAGATAGATGAATGGATAAAAATGTTGTGGAATATATGCCCAATGGAATGTTATTCAGCCATGAAAAAGGATATCCTGCCATTTGCAGCAAGATGAATGAACCTTGAACACATTATGCTAAACAAGATAAGTCAGGCAAAGGCAAGTACTGCATGATATCATTTATATGTGAAATCTAAAAAGTTAAAACGAGAGAAAACAGAGTGAAATGGTGGTTACCAGGGGGTAGAATAAGAGTGATAGTGTTTCAGGGCACAAATATGTAATGAGTAGTAAATAATCCATAGAGATCTAATGGGCAGTATAATGAATATAGACAATAACATTGTGCTGTAATTATGCAATGTGATGAATATCACTACAAGGGACAATCATATTACAATATATGAATGTATAAAAGTAATACGCAATACCCCTTAAACTTACCCAATGTTACATATCAGATTTACTCAATAAAAAAGGAGGCCAATAAGTCATTGCGGTATTAATATTTTCATGTATGTATCATTCAACAAATATTTAATAGACATTGTGCAAGAGTGATTAAAGTATGAATAGCATATGGTCCTAGAAACTCCATCCAATAGGGACAAATGGGCACAGATTGGATTATTATAACAGTGGGGTGAATGGAACAATAGATACATGTACAGAATGTTATAAAATGCTCAGTGAAAGGGCATCTGTGGCAGTTTCAGGGGTAGTAGAAGCCAATTGGAGGAAATGCTACCTGAATTATGTTTAAAAATGTGCAGTAGTGAGTCAGAAAAAGGGTGAGAAATGGAGGTTCCCAGGTAGAAGGGACAGCAAGAACAAAGTTTCAGGACATGTAACAAGCTCAGTGCTAGAATATAGAGTCCAAGGCAGGATGGTTCGAAAGAGCAAAGTGGAGAGGGCAAGGATCAGACCAGAAGGGCAATCCCTGGGGGCTCTTGTGACTTTGAGGGGGCCTCCACTGTTTTAGTCAAAGGATGAGATACACTTTTAGACAGATCACTTTGGTGGTCATGGAGGGTTGCTTGACAGGGACAAGGCTGGAGGCAGAGAAACCCATCTGGAGCTCTGGTAGAGGCCCAGGCCAGGCATAGCACGACTTCTGAAGTTCATGGTGACTGGCAGAAAGGAGAGCAGATGCAAAGATGATGGCCAGGCTTTTTGGGTGATTAGATGATGAAGGCTATACACAGTAGGGAAGGCTATAAAAACTGTAGATTTGTGAATGTGAGGTTCTTGGAAACCTTATATAAGATCTTATAAAAATATCCAGAATGAAGTCTGAGAAGGGTTAGCCTGGGATGTGAATATCAGACGATAGAGGGCAGAGGAAGCCACGTGTGTGGCTGAAGCCACTAAGGAGATGGCATGTGGAGTGGGAAGAGCAGAAGATGATGGGCTCCTCAGGGAGTGCTGGTATTTAGAGAAGGACCCTGGAAAAGTAAAGAAGCAGTCCAGGAGATAAGAGGCAGAGTAGCAAAGCTTAGAGTCACAAAGTCAATGAAATAGATTTTCCAGACTAAGGGCACCATCAACAGAGCCACCTGTGTCCTAGTCTAATGGAAAAGTAAGAATTGCAGGGTACCCATTAGATTTTCAGTTGCGGCACCACTGCTTACTTTGAGAACATTTGCAGAAGAGTGGGATGCCAGAGGCCAGGGGCAGGAGGCTGAGGAGTGTGTGTGGGTGATGAAGTCCAGTCAGACGCTCTGGGTTCTGCTATCAAGAGGTTTGTTCAAAAGAGGAAAGAGATTGAGCACCAGCCACAGAGCAATGCAGGGCCAAGGGAGGGACTCGATGGAGAGACTGATGCTTTTTTCTCAAACTAAGAGGAAGCTTGAGAGGCAGAAGTTATTCTTAGGAAACAGTGACTGATAAATGCAGGTGCCAAGGGTGGAGGGGACAGCCTGGTGAGAGGGGCTACTTTGGGGGCTGATGGTGGGAAGGACTCCTTATCCTCTAAGCTCAGAGGGAAGGGGACTAGAGGGAGTAGGAAGTTGAGGGAGACCATGGCTGAGAGCCTCTGTTTTGTGGATGAGGGAAGAAACAAGTTCTCTTGAACAGGGTGAAGTTAAGCACCATTGAAGAAATTATTACAGAAAGGTACAGGAGGTGGAACGGACCAGCACATGTTCAGGGACAGGCAGGCAGAGGTGCAGAGGGCCACGGTGTGTCGTACTTGCTCCAGTCTTGGCAGTAGTCCTCAGCCCTGTGGCTGTAGACACAGACCAAGGGAGTTAGAGCACCAGGACCACAGGGTTTAGATTTTTGTCAAGAGCTGGAGAGAGAGGGGTAAGTGTCCTCCAAGGGACCAGAACAGGAGCAGACTTGTCAGAGGAGGGGAACAGGAAGCTGATGGACAGGGAGAAGCAGAGGGTCATGCATCTGGGCCTACACCTGTGACAGAGCAGGTTTAGTGCAGGTAAGAGGGTGGAGGGGCCTGGAGAGTGGGAGGCCAGCCAGGAGGCAGAGGGGACCGTGGCAGATGCAGATGACAACTGACAGACTCAGGTCTGAATGTCATTAGCCCACAGAGGGAACTGGCCCAGAATTAGGAAAAGATTTGTGTGATTAAACAGAGGGACGTCAAATGCCAGGGCTGCGGGGAGAGAGAGCAATTTGAGGCTCGTCCTTAAGATGGCAAAGTTCATTGTTCTTTTGTTTTTAATATGAGAATTCAGTGACAGCTCTAGAAGTGACATTGGGCATTCTGGTGGAGATGGGGCTGTTATGGGGATTGGCTGGCCCCACACCAGAAACCGCGGGAAGGCTGCGGTGGAAGAGACTCAGCAGGACTTCAGGAGAAGCTGCAGCCTAAGGAAGAGTCAGGATGTAAAGGCAAAAGGTTACAGATTCAAGGAAGAGGCTGAGCAGATAGGGATGTGGATTCCAAGACCCAGAGTAGGTGGACGCTTGGTCAGGAGAGAAACCAGTCTGGACATAAGAGTGTGGGAAAGCTTTGATATCCAGAAAAGAAGCTCCTTTTGTGAGCAGTTAGCAAAGAAGGGAGATTTAAGCAGCATTTGGGGAGAGATGGGTTGCCCAGGGCTCCCCACTGGAATTCTGTGGGAAGTCGGTTCCTCACACACAGATGAACTGAGGCCCTGGTAGAGCTAATGTAATGAGGGCAACGTGAGCTGGCCCTGGTGGCAGGAAGCTCATTTTAAGCTGGAGCTGGTCTCAGTACAGCATCATTTCTCGGTGCTTTAATCCAGGAGACTTGCATTTTTTCAACATATCCTACAAGGATATCCTTATATTACAGAACATAGTAATGAGCAGGTTATGAATGTTCTTCATAGCCTATAAAACTTCTTGTCCCAGACTAACTTTGTTTTATTTTTATCTATATGGATGTTATTTCTGCAGGACTTACTGGCCAGACTTGGACGGGAAAATAAGAGAAGCATTAGTTCTGCGAAGCGTTAAAGTTCGACTCCTTATAAGCTTCTGGAAGGAAACTGACCCCCTTACATTTAACTTTATCTCATCTCTTAAAGCTATTTGCACTGAAATAGCCAACTGCAGTTTGAAAGTTGTAAGTATTATATGGGCTACGTTATTAAATAAAAAGCATTGAGTTCCTTTGTCCACAAATACAAAAACTTCCAATAATAACCAGGATAACAAGCTTAGTGAAAAATACCTCAAAAGGTTGGTTCAGTTATTCTTCAAAACAATCACATGCAACAAAAGGAGACTAGAACCCAAGTTTGCTGGTGCCCTCCCAGCCTAGCCCTCTTTACACACACTTTCTGTTGCATCCTCTCCATTTTGTTTGAATTGCCTTGTTCACCTATTATTCTTATTTGTAAGACTGTGACCAGTGGAGCATTGGAACGTGCATGAGCACAGACTCTCCATCCTAAAGTGTCCTGGTCTGGGCTTCTGTGTTGGCTCCAGGTCTCTGGGGCCACATGCTTATCCATATTTGCATCCTTGGAGGGCGGTAAGATTGGGAACTGGTACTGCTCGCAGTGTGCTCCCTCTCTAGTTCATCTTTGACTCTCCTCTGGTCCTCAAATGTAACCCCACTTCTTCCCCTCAGGACCTTTGTACATGCTGTTCCTTTGGCCTACAATGCTCTTCACCATGCCTTACCTGACTGATGCACACTCTTTCTTTATAAAGGTGCCAGCTTCTCCCACCCTCCACTGCAGTCACTCACTGAATGTGCAGTGAGACCCTACTCTGTACCAGGCCCTCTTGTAGGTCCCTTAGTGCTCCACCCAGTGTTTAGGGATCCAGGGTAACAGGGGCTGTAACCATCAATGCTGTTCCAGGGCTTCCAAGATGGCCCCGGGCATCCACATCGATCAGAAGCAGAGAGATTGGAGGATGGTGTGTGAAGCATTTATGGGGTAAGCTTGGAGGTGGTGAACATGCCTTTAGCCTTCATCCTACTGCCCAGAAATCGCTCACCCAGGCACACTAATGGCAGGGACAGTTCATGAGTGTGGTCAGAAAGGCAGCTGTGTTTCCAAGAGGACAAAGGCACGTGTTTGTGAATCACAACTGACATTCTGCACACCCACTAGCTGTTTTGCTCTCTTCCCATGCAGACAGCCCTCATTTCCCACAGGTATTGCATACCTGAAGGGTAGGACTGCCCAGCGATGTGCACTTCTTGACAGCAAGTCTGTATGAGGCATCTCATAGTTTAGTGACATAGAAACTAAAAACAAAACAAGATCCAGAAACCTCCAAGCCCAGGCTGAAGTGGTACAACGTACAACAGGAACAGGATAAGGACAGAAAAACTCTCCTTCCCAGACCCGCAATGACCCACAGTGCTCACTGGTCCACAGCACTTGTAAAATCTATTAGGTCAGTATTGTGATGTCGTTGTCCTCCTTCTCATTCAGATCAAGACCCAAGGTTGCTTTTAGACATAAGCAGTTAAAGGAGTTTTTGTTCTGGCTCGTGGTCCCTTTGGCAATGCAATATTCTCAGAAACTCAGTACACTTCCACTGTATTTGCTTCTAGTCATTTCCATGTGCCAGTAACCACAGCCAAAGTTTTCTTTTTTTTTCTATGTAATAACCAAACGATTAATTAGGCTTTCTTGCCCATATACTTTTGCCTGTCTCTCCATCCTCTCTCACTTTAATATTGTCATTCTGGCCATCAGACTTGGGTGGGAAGGTCGCACCAATTATAATCATACCAATTATCTGATCTTTACTGCAGGACTGAATCTTAACCGGCCTCAGTCACTTAAGGCATTTTTCAAACTCGTTTTCTACTCCTGAGCTCAAGGCACAGTAGGCTTTTCCAACCCTTTGAAACACCAAAATTCCAGCCTATCTGTCCTCAATCATACCTGATTGTAAACCAGAAAAATCCTTCCCTGGGCTTATTTATCCCCTCTAATAACTTTCTGAAAGTACTAATAACAGCCAACATACTACAAGCAAGTTGTGTTCCAATCTCTTGCCCTGTAGCTTGGTTTTGCTTCCAAATAAATGCAGGTTATGGTTTTACCAGATGTTTTGCCACTGCGTAACATGAGTCTCCATCTTTCCACCCTGCAATACCAATTACCTGCTGCTTACTGCCCCTTTGGTAAACCATTGCTACATCATTTGTGAAGTTCCTGTTGCTGTTATGGCAGCACCCCACCTCATATTGCCTACAAGGAGTAAGCGCTTAATATTTTCTAAAGTGAAGGAATTTGTTACATTCATGAGTATATACAATTAGCAGGCCCTACATTAAATACTTTGAATGGATTATTTTATATTCACAACTACACAATGAAGCTGGAACCATTCCCTTTTTACAGACATAGAAAACGAATCTTAAAGACGTGAAGTTACCACTCTCAAGGACACTAGCTAATAGTGGAGTAAGACTCAAATTAAGTCTTTGTAACTCCATAGCTTGAGCTCTTAAATATTATACTGTATGGCCTCTGCTTATGGAAAGCATAAGTTACAAAGGTATTTTTTTGTCTTTCCTATCTATATTCAATAACTTCATATACTATACCTGCTCAAAGACTTAAGAAGCTACACATTTATATTTATCTCTGAGAATCATCAAAAACAGATGAAATGCTCTTGACTCATGCCATTTTAAAAATAAAAGATCTAAAATTCTAGAGTTTACTGTAAGTTCCCCAAAAAAATGTTTCTTACGTATATTTTCATTTTAATCTCCCCAAAATTCTAGTAATATTGATGGAAAATGGAAATTTTTATCTCTATTTAGCTGGTTTTTCTAAACTGAGCCAGTTGAGCACCTCTGTAGGTTCACAAAATAAGTACTGGAAATAAAAACAGGCCAATGAAGCCTCCAGCTAGCATCGTACACATGGTGAAAGGTTGAAAGCTTTTCCTTTAAGATCAACAAAACAGGATGCCCATTCACACCACCCCTATCCAACATACAGGAAATACTAGCAAGAGCAATCAGGCAATAAAAAGAAAAGGAATTGGAATTGGAAAGGAAGAAGTGAAATGTTGCTGTTTGAAGAAGACATGATTTTACATACAGAAAATCCTAACGACACAACCAAAAAAGAAAGGTAAACCTAATCAATGAATTCACTAAAATTGCAAGATAACATGCAATTGACATATAAAAATCAGTGGCATCTCTATACACTAACAATGAAATTTCTGAAAAAGAAATAAAGAAGTAAATCCCATTTACAATAGCATCAAAAACAATTAAGTACTTAGGAATAAATTTAACAAAGGAGGTGAAAGACCTCTATATTGAATCCTATAAGAAACTGATGAAAGAAATCAAAGAAGACACAAATAAATTGAAAGATATTCTGTGCTCATGAATTGGAAGAATTAATATTGTTAAAATGTCAGTACTGTCAAATGCCATCTATAGAGTCAATGTAATCCTTATCAAGATTCCAATGACATTTTTTACCCAAGTTGAAAAAACACTCCTAAAATGTCTGTGGACCCCGGGATTGGACCCAGGGTTGAGGCAGGCCCCGCCCCCTCCCTCTCACCTCCCCGGATTCGACCCTGGGCAGTGTGGCGGTTGCGCGGGGACCGGACTGGGCGGGGCCTGCGCAGGAGACAATGCCATTTCCAGTTACAGAACAGGGATCACAACGAACGTAGCCACCACAGAGGCACTATGGCATTACTTCTCCTATCAGCTTAGCAGCCCCCAAGGAGACAGATTGCCTTCTCACACAGAAACTAATTGAGACTCTGAAGCCCTTTGGGGTTTTTGAAGAAGAAGAGGAACTGCAGCGCTGGATTTTAATTTTGGGAAAACTAAATAACCTGGTCAAAAAGTAGATACGAGAAATCAGTGAAAGCAAGAATCTTCCACAATCTGTAACTGAAAATGTTGGAGAAAAAAATTTTTACATTTGGATCATACAGATTAGAGTACATACAAAAGGTGCCGATATTGATGCACTGTGTGTGACTTTTTTACCTCATTCTATTAGTTGAAGTTACAGGAAGAAGTAAAAGATTTAAGAGCTGTTGAAGAGGCATTCGAACCAGTTATCAAACTGTGTTTTGATGGGATAGAGATTGATATTTTGTTTGCAAGATTACCAATGCAGACTATTCCAGAAGACTTGGATTTATGAGATGAAAGTCTTTAAAATTTAGATATAAGATAAATAAGAAGTCTTAATTGTTGCAGGGTAACTGATGAAGTTTTACACCTAGTACCAAATATTAACAACTTCAGGTCAGCTCTGAGAGCTGTCCAAACGCCACAACATCTATTCCAATATATTATGTTGTTGGATTCTTCCGAATGAGGACACTATCCCAATTCACTCACGGAAGACGTCTCTTGATGCAACAAGCAAGAGGACTTTATTCAGGAACCAACTAGCTGGGGTCCAAGTGTCAGCCCGACGCAGCGGGTTTCAACAAGGACCCTGAGCACCTAAAGCCAGAGGTTTATATAGCAGGTTTAAAAGGCAGTATTTTTCCACAAGCACATAACAGTATTTTTCCACAAGCACATAGCCTTTCGGCTGGCACCACATCCTGGGGGGGGTTAGTAAGATAAAATCACTCTCAAAATGTTAGGGTGGTTTAGCAAGATAGGCTTGGTATGTATGACTAACTGATTGACTGATTGGGGTTGGCTGACTAAAGGTCACTGCTGTCTGTGCTCATTATTGATCATCTTGTTTTTCGGTGCCTTTCCCAGTTCTAGTTTTTCTTTCTAAGTCACATACTCAGAAAATGGCTTCTAGACTTTTAAGATGGCTACGCTTATGCTAACCTACTGTTCTCACTAAATGCTTAGATTCTACAATGTTTCCTCGGTGGTGTTTCCTGGGCTATGCTAGTAGCAAAAACTTGCTAGCTTTATCCAAATGCAATAGCATAAACTCTTGTACATATATTTTTCTTGGTATTTTCTAAATGGGAATGGCCAAATCCAGTGCTACTGAAACAGACTGAAGAATGCAATCTTAATTTGCCTGTATGGGACCCAAGAGTAAACCCCAGTGATAGGTTCCATCTTATGCCTATAATTACGCCAGCATACCCACAACAGAACTCCATGTACAATATGTCCGTTTCAACACAGACGGTCATGGTTGAGGAGTTTAAACAAGGTCTTGCTATCTCAGATAAAATTTTGCTGAGTAAGGCAGAATGGTCCAAACTTTTTGAAGCCAAACTTCTTTCAAAAGTACAAGCATTATATTGTACTTTGAGCAAGTGCACCAACAGAAAAACAACACCTAGAATGGGTGGGTTGGTGGAGTCCAAAATCCGAATGCTAGTTGGAAGTTTGGAGAAAAATGAATTTATTACACTGGCTCATGTGAATCCCCAGTCATTCCCAGCACCCAAAGAAAATCCTGACAAGGAAGAATTTCGCACGATGCGGGTGATTGAGTTAGTGTTTAAAAAACAGAAAAACTTGGACAGTCTCAGTGTTGATCTCACCTATGATACTCAGTCTTTCACAGACAGTTTATAGGCAAGCAATAAACAGCAAGATGTTTGAGGTGGACATGAAAATTGCTGCAATGCATGTAAAAAGTAAGCAACTCCATCAACTACTACCTAGTCATGTGCTTCAGAAAAAGAAAAAGCATTCAGCAGAAGGTGTCAGCATGTCTGTGCCTTAACCTCCTAGTGCTATGAAGACCAGTCCATTGAACAGTTCTGGCAGCTCTCAGGGTAGATATAGTCCTGCACCAGCTCTAAGAGCAGCATCTGTGACCAACATACAGGCTACTAAAGTTTCTGTGCCACAAGTAAATTCCAGTGAAAACTCAGGGGATACATCGAGTGAAAGCATTCCTCAAACTGCCACACAACCAGCCATTTCACCACCACCAAAGCCTACGGTCTCCAGAGTTGTTTCTTCAACACATCTGGTAATCCCACCACCTAGACCTTCCGGAAATGCAACAATGAAAGTACCTAATCCTGTAGTAAAAGTCAAGAGGACATCCTCACCCCATAAAGAAGAGAACCCCAAGAAAACCAAAACAGAAGAGGATTAAACAAGTGAAGACGCTAAGTATCTTGCTTTGAGTGGACATGATAAAACAGGAACAAAGGAACACTCAGTCAGAAACTAATCAGGAAGCTCCTTCACTGTTGGCCTCTCAGAAAACATCCAGTACAGACCTTTCTGCTATGCCTGCTCTCCCTGCAAATCCTAATCCTGTTAGCAAGAATCCAGTAAAACAGAGATTGAATTGGTAAAAAAAAAAAAACCTCAGGGGTCCATAAACAATATCTGCCAACTCAACCTGTTGTCTTTAAATGCTAAAAAAGTAGAATGGAGGGTACAAGACTAAGGCATGACTGAAAATGGATTTAGGTTATTTTGGTGACCTCCCTTACTGGGCTAATCAGCACTGGATCAGAAGTCCAGGTTAGTGTGTGAAGCCAGGAGTACTATTATTATTGTGTTAGCATTAAGTGTTTCAAAAAATTACTGCCTTCAGAAAAAAAAAACCTCAAGCTATATTTGTGTCCATAATTGATATCTGGATTGGGTTTCTGTTTGACACATTGTTTGGAAAATTTGCAGTACAAACTGGCATGAGAATTCCTTGTTCCGATGATGCACTTGTATGTATTTTTTTTATTAGAAAGTAGAACTAATTTTAGATTTTCAGCTTGATGGATTTTCATTTTTTCCTGAAGAATTTCCTTTACCATTAGTCTTCAAATTGGATGCCGTTGTGCAGTGGTTAGACTTCAGAGATAAGAGAAGAGCTAGTTCAGCCCCTATGAAGTAGCTGTAACCCTCAAAAATGAAATGTTACCTCTAGGGTATATATTTGACATTGAAAGAAAAATTAGGAAATACTTGGTTCAGTGCAGTCATGATTAAGAAATGACATATTGGTTTTATTTATAGTACTGTTTAGATTGCATAAAAATCAGCGATCAGCCAGCAAATATTTTTCTTTGAGCTTATTAAAGCTCCAGATTCATTTGCCTTCAGTCTGCTGTCTTTGAAACAAAGCTTTTTGCTCCCTCTTTATCATTTCTGCTTGTATGCCTAAAAAACAAAATGTTGGTATTTTCTTAAGCCATGATGTGAAACGAATGATCCTGCAGCCACATGGCACAGAACCCTAAATTTTGGTCCCATGGCTGAAATTTTAGGGTGACTAAAAGTAATGACTGTGAAACATGACACCTGTCTTGGATGGCCATTTGATCTCTAAATATGAAGAATTTTTTATGCTCCACAGAACTCCTGTCTCTAGTAAAGTTGATATTCAATTTTAAACGTGGGCTAAAAGGCATTTTCTCCAAGAATTTTAAACTAATTTTTATTTTTAAATGGTTGACCAAAATTTATCAGTACATTTTATACGCAGAACATTTTAAAAGAACTCTCTTGAGAACTCTTTTCTTTAAAGAAAATAATTCCTTATAATTAAGCAACAGAAATTATCCATCTTTACAAGGTATGAAGGATGCCAGATGTTGATAAACTCACTATTTCTTTAATTTGGACAAAGCAAACCTAATAGGCTTTACTGATGAGCATGTTTTATGAATCCTCCATTCTGCTCCATTCTAGCACATGTGCATTTTTCATGTTATACTTCAGTCACTTAAACTCTTCCCCATTCTTCTAAATTACTTTTCCAAATTTGGAGGGTAGTCTTTCTCCCCTTAGGCTATGCATTAATTGAGGCTTTCTTTTCACCATACTCTATAATGTCTGGTATACAACATTTCCACTTCACACGTCTTTGCTCTGCCCAGTCACTTTGCCCTTCCTCCCACCACTTAAGAAAAAAAGATGGTCATACTAACAGGTGAAGTGTACAGGTGTCTGTGTGTTTTGTGTAGCTTCAGAGTTAGATTGAAATTGTCAGGCACAAATAACCCTATTAACAAATGGGCAGAGGATATAAAGAGACAGTTCTCCAAAGAAGAAATTCGGATGGCCAACAGACACATGAAAAGATGCTCTACATCACTAATCATGAGGGAAATGCAAATTAAAAGCACAGTGAGATATCACCTCACACCAGGAAGGACGGCCAGCATCGAAAGACTAAGAACAACAAATGCTGGTCAGGATGTGGAGAAAGGGAAACCCTCCTACACTGCTGGTGGGAATGTAAGCTAATTCAACCATTGTGGAAAGCAATATGGAGGTTCCTCAAAAAACTAAAAATAGAAATACCATTTGACCCTGGAATCCCACTCCTTGGAATTCACCCAAAGAATACAACTTCTCAGATTCAAAAAGACAGATGCACCCCTATGTTTATTGCAGCACTATTTACAATAGCCAAGATATGGAAGCAACCTAAGTGTCCATCAGTAGATGAATGGATAAAGAAGAGATGGTGCATATACACAATGGAATACTATTCTGCCATAAGAAAGAAACAAATCCTACCGTTTGCAACAACTGGATGGAGCTGGAGGACATTATGCGCAGTGAAATAAGCAAGGCGGAGAAAGACAAATGCCAAATGATTTCCCTCATTTGTGGAGTATAACACTGAAACAAAACTGAAGGAACAAAATGGCAGCAGACTCAGAGACTCCAAGAAGGGACTAGTGGTTACCATAGGGGAGGGTTGTGGGAGGGTAGGTGGGGAGGGATGGAGAAGGGGATAGAGGGGTATTATGTTTACTACACATGGTGTGGGGGATCATGGGGAGAACAGTGTAGCACAGAGAAGGGACATAGTGGATCTGTGACATCTTACTGCACTGATGGACAGTGACTGCATGGGGGTATGGGTGTGGACTTGATAATATGGGTAATTGTAGTAACCATGTTGTTTTTTCATGTGAAACCTTCATAAGAGTGTATATCAATCATACCTTAATAAAAAATTAAAAACTAAAGAAAAGAAATTGCCAGGCACAGATTTAGTCTTTTCATTTTGTTTACACATTGGGGGAAAAAAATTGAGTTTATTAAACATTTCATGTAACTGCACCCAAGTTTTACCAAGCTGGAAACTTGGACCTTTCCTCTGTAGTGACTTTTTAATTCTAGATTTCATAACCTGGAGATCAAACTGCTGCTTTTGCATGATGTACATAGTGCCTCATAACTGGAGTTTGCTTTGTTTTATAGTATCTATACTCCTTGTATTTTTCAAGAGCTATTATGTAAACATATGATTTATTTCTCCATTGAAAACACAATAAAAAAGAAAAAACAAACAAAAAATGTATATGGACCCACAAAAGACCAAGTAGCCAAAGAAACCCTGAAAAAGAAGAACTAAGCAGGTGGTATCACCCTTCCTGATTGCAAGCTATCCTATGTAACTATAATCATCAAAACAGTATGGCACTAACATAAAAATAGACCAGTTAAACAGAGTCAAGAGTCCAGAAGTAAACCTGAGCACATACAATCAACTAATATTTGACAAGGGAGTTAAGACTGCTCAGTGGAGAAAAGATAGTCTCTTCAATAAATAATGCTGGGGAATTGGACATTCACAAGTAAAAGAATGTAACTGGACCCATATCTTAAAATACTCACAAACATTAAGCCAAAATAGATTAAAGACTTAAATGTAAGACCTGAAGCCATGCAACTACTAGAAGAAAACATAGTGGAAAAATTCCTTGACATGGATCATGGTAATGATACTTTGAATATGACATCTGTAGCTCAAGCAACAAAATAAAATAAACAAGTGGGACTACATTAAACTGAAAAGCTGTACAGCAAAAGAAATGAACTAGAAAGTTAAAAACAACCTGCAAAATAGGAAAAATATTTGCAGATCATATTATCTGATAAGGGATAAATATGTAAAACATATAAAGAACTCACACAAATCAATAGCAATAAAAACAACCCAATTTAAAAATGTGCAAAGAACATTAATTAACATTTGTCCAAAGAAGATATATGAAAGGCCAACAGGTACATGAAAACATGCTCTGCATCAGTGGTCATCATGGAGACACAAATTAACCAGTATGAGACATCACCTCACACTTGTTAGAATGGCCATCATCAAAAAGACAAGTGATAACAAATGCTGGTGAGGATGTGGAGAAAAGGGAACCTTTGTGCACTGTTGGTGGGCTTTCCATAGCCACTATGGAAAACAGTATGGAAGATCTTCAAAAACTTAAAACTACATGTAATCTCACTTCCAGAAGTATAACCAAAGGTAGTGAAAACACTAACTTGAATAGACATTTGTACCCCCATGCTCACTGCAGCATTATTTACAATAGCCAATGTATGGAAACAACCTAAGTGTCATTAATGAATGAATGGATAAAGAAGATGTGGAACATATATGCAATGGAATACTATTCAGCCATAAAAAATGAGGAAATCTTAGCATTTGCAACACCATGGATGTACCTTGAAGACATGATACTAAGTGAAATAAACCAGAGAGAGAAAGACAATATTGTATGATCTCACTTATATGTGGGACTGAAAACACACACACACACACACACACACACACACACATACAGAAAAAGAGATCAGACATATAGTTACCAGAGTCAAAGGCTGAGAGGGAGAAGCAGAGGAAGGTAGTCAAAGAGTTCAAACTTTTAGTTATAAAATAAGTAAGTACTAGGAATATAAACTACAACATGATGTTAGCTAGCAGTGCTATATGATACATAGGAAAGTTGTTAAGAGAGTAAATCCTAAGAGTTTTCATCACAAGGAGAGATTGTTTCCCTTCATTATTTGTACTGTATATGAGAAGGTGGATGCTAGCTGAACCTGCAATGGTGATTGTTTCACAATACATGTAAGGCAAACCATCATACTGTAGGCTTTAAACTTTTACAGTGATATGTATGCATTATTTCTCAATAAAACCAAAGGGGAGAATAGAAAGTCTATGATTACTACTACAGATCCATTTTATAGCCTAGATTTGCAAATGAATGAAATAACCAGGAGTTGGCACCAAACTTGGTTTGGAATCAGATATCAGGGTTAGAAAAAATGCTGGCACAGGGGTGCCTTCAGCTCAGGGATGGATTGTTCTGCCCGGGAAGCCAGGCAGAGACCAGGAGAATAGAGGCAGCTTGTCAATACCTTTCCATGGACAAGAGAACCCTGGGGGTTGTTTCAGCTCAGGGATGGCATTTTCCAGATAAATGGAGTGGCACATGGGGCTTCAAGAAAAACCAAGAAATCTAGTGCCATCATATCCCCAGTGCCTAGTGTGATGCTGGCACAAAGCATTCAAATCATAGGTGTTGTATGAGCAGATGGATGAGTAAATGAAATCAAGGAAGGGAGCTAATGAAGGCAGAAATCTCTGTTCTCAGAGAAGAAGCTCCCCTACTCCTGGCTTTGTGTGTTTGTATCCAAGAAGGAGCTCATGGGAAAGAGACTGCAACTCACAAAGTCATCACAGTCAGCTGGGTTTTTGTTTAATAAATTAGCACATCACTTTTGAAATGTCTTTGCTGTCCCCTACAGTATATTAGGGTGTCTGATAGCATGTCAGTGAATGCAATATGACTGCTGTTGTCATTGTAGTCTCCCAGAAAAAGCTCTTTCCCTCTTTGTGGCCATCTTCATTTTTCTAGAGCAAATGGGTTCTCAGTAAAGCCTCAAGTTGTGATATCACCCCTGACATAAATCAGGATGTATACTTTATTCTTCTTCAAATCCGTCTTGATTCTACAATATCTTTTTCAAAAGGAAATAGCCAAGTGTGTTGTCTTGTGTTGTGATAGAATGTCCAAGGGAGGTGACTGCTGGTTCGTATCAAGCAGACGGTGGCCTCAGCACTCATGGGACCTCACGAATATGTAAATATCACTTAGGAGCACTCACAGGCTATTAAATTAGGTTGAAGATTCCAGCAAGGATACGTGTGAACCCTCCAAACGACACACTTTGCAGATGGGAACTGAGGACATAAGGTGACTTGGCAGCATTGTCTATGACCATGGTAACATGGCCCTGGAAGGATGTTCTTCTGTGATGTGTGCTAGGCAGCTCTCAGGTAGCACTTTTGGGCTGCACACCACTGATGTTATGAGTTCAACAAAAACACAATAGAATTTCCAGGGAGGGGAGGGACCTTAGTGATAACCTACTTTATTGCCCCTTTCTTGCCCCTTGGGAGAATGTGAAAACCAACTCTCATTATTTCTCCAAACCACACTTGCACACTTACAGTGTGTTCTGTTTGTCTGTTTTACGAAATGTATATCACAGTGGTTCAACAGTCTCCCTCTGCCTACCCCGACCCCTGCACGCTCTCCTCCCATTTGGTAACCACTAGTCACTTCTCAGTGTCTATGAGTCTAATACTGTTTTGTTCCTTCTGTTTTATTTTGTTTGTTTGTTTGTTTGATTTGTTAAGGTATCATTGATATACACTCTTATGAAGGTCTCACATGAAAAACACTGTGGTTACTACATTCACCCATATTATCAAGTCCCCCCTATACCCCATTGAAGTCACTGTCCATCAGTGTAGTAAGATGCCAGTCACTACTTGTCTTCTCTGTGCTACACTGTCTTCCCCATGACCCCACCCACCCACACGATGTATACCAATCATAATACCCCTCAATCCCCTTCTCCCTCCCTCCCCACCCACCCTTCCCCACCCCTCCCCTTTGGTAACCACCAGTTCATTCTTGGAGTCTCTGAGTCTGCTGCTGTTTTGTTCCTTCAGTTTTGCTTCATTGTTATACTCCACAAAAAGAAGAAATCATTTGTTACTTGTCTTTCTCTGCCTGGCTTATTTCACTGAGCATGATACCCTCTAGCTCCATCCACGTTGTTGCAAATGATACGATCTGTTTTTTTCTCATGGCTGAATAGTATTCCATTGTGTATATGTCCCACATCTTCTTTATCCACTCATCTATTGATGGACACTTCAGTTGGTTCCATATCTTGACTATTGTAAATAGAGGTGCATATATCTTTTCGAATCTGAGATCTTGCTTTCTTTGGGTAAATTCCTAGGAGAAGAATTCCTGGGTCAAATGGTATTTTTATTTTTAGTTTTTTGAGGAACCTCCATATTGCTTTCCATAATGGTTGACCTAATTTATATTCCCAACAGCAGTGTAGGAGGGTTCCCTTTTCTCCGCATCCTCGCTACCATTTGTTATTCCTATTCTTTTCTGTGTTGGCCATCCTAATTGGTGTGAGGTGATATCTCATTGTGGTTTTAATTTGCATTTCCCTGATAATTAACGATGTGGAGCATCTTTTCATGTGCCTGTTGGCCATCTGAATTTCTTCTTTGGAGAAGTGTATGTTCAGATCCTCTGCCCATATTTTAATTGGGTTGTTTGCTTTTTGGATATTGAGACATGTGAGGTCTTAATATATTTTGGATGTTAACCCCTTGTCACATATGTCATTTATGAATATATTTTCCCATACAGTAGGATGCCTTTTTGTTCTACTGATGGTGTCCTTTGCTGTACAAAGCTTTTTAGTTTGACGTAGTCCCATTTGTTCAATTTTGCTTTTGTTTCCTTTGCCTGAGGAGATGTGTTCAGGAAAAAGTTGCACATGTTTATATTCCAGAGATTTTTGCCTATGTTTTCTTCTAAGACATTTATGGTTTCAAGGCTTACAGTCAGGTCTTGGATCCATTTCAAGTTTACTTGTAGCTGTCCAGTTTTGCCAACACCAGTTGTTGAAGAGGCTATCATTTCCCCATTGTACATCCATGGCTTATTTGTTGTGTATTAATTGACCACATACGGTTGGGTTTATATCTGGGCTTTCTAGTCTGTACCATTGATCTATGAGTCTGTTCTTCTGCCAGTACCAAATTGTCTTGATTACTGTGGCTTTGTAGTAGAGCTTAAAGTCAGGGAGCATAATTCCACTCCCCCGCCCAACTTTATTCTTCCTTCTCTGGGTTGCTTTGACTATTTGGGGTCTTTTGTGGCTCCATATGAATTTTAAAACTATTTGCTCTAGTTCATTGAAGAATGCTGTTGATATTCTGCTATGGATTCCATTGAATTTGTAGATTGCTTTAGGCAGGATGGCCATTTTTGCAATATTAATTCTTCCTATCCATGAGCACAGGATCTACTTGCATTTATTAGTATCTTCTTTAATTTCTCTCATGAGTGTCTTGTACTTTTCAGAGCATAAGTCTTTCACTTCCTTGGTTAGGTTTATTCCTAGGTATTTTATTCTTTTTGATGCAATTATGAATGGAATTGTTTTCCTGATTTTTCTTTCTGCTAGTGCATCATTAGTATATAGAAATGCAACAGATTTCTGTGTATTAATTTTATATCCTGAAACTTTGCTGAAGTCAGTTATTAATTCTAATAGTTTTGGGATGGATTCTTCAGGGTTTTTTATGTACAATGTCATGTCATCTGCAAACAGTGACAGTTTAATTTCTTCTTTACCAATCTGGATGCCTTTTATTTCTTTGTGTTGTCTGATTGCCATGTCTAGGACCTCCAGAACTATGTTGAATAAAAGTAGGGAGAGTGGGCATCCTTATCTTCTTCCAGATCTTAAAGGAAAAGCTTTCAGCTTCTCCCTGTTAAGTATGATGTTAGCAGTGGGTTTGTCATATATGGCCTTTATTATGTTGAGGTACTTGCCCTCTATACCCATTTTGTTGAGAGTTTTTATCATGAATGGATGTTGAATTTTGTCAGATGCTTTTTCAGCATCTATGGAGATAATCAAGTGATTTTTATCCTTTTTGTTAATATGGTGTATGATGTTGATGGATTTTTGAATATTGTACTATCCTTGCATCCCTAGAATAAACCCTACTTGATCATGATGGATATTCTTTTTGATCTGTTTTTTAATTTGGTGTGCTAATATTTTGTTGAGTATTTTTGCATCCATGTTCTTTAGAGTTATTGGTCTGTAATTTCCTTTTTCTTGTATGATTTCTGTCTGGTTTTGGTACTAGCGTGATGCTGGCCTCATACAATGAGTTTGGAAGTATTCCCACCTCTTCTACTTTTTGGAAAACTTTGAGGATTGATATTATGTCTTCAATAAATGTTGATAAAATTCAGCAGTGAAGCCATCTGGTTCAGGAGTTTTGTTCTTAGGTAGTTTTTTGATTACCAGTTTATTTTCATTGCTGGTAATTGGTCTAGTCATATTTTCTGTTTTTTTGGGGTGAGCCTTGGAAGGCTAGAAAGTTGTCCATTTCTTCTAGGTTATCCATTTCTTTAGCATATAATTTTTCATAGTATTCTCTAATAATTCTTTGTATTTCTGTGGTGTCCATAGTGATTTTTCCTTTCTCATTTCTGATTCTGTTTATGTGTGTAGACTCTCATTTCTAGATAAGTCTGGATAGGGGTTTATCTGTTTTGTTTATTTTCTCGAAGATACAGCTCCTGCTTTCATTGATTCTTTCTATTGTTTTATTCTTCTCGATTTTATTTTTTATGCTCTCATCTTTATTATGTCCCTCCTTCTACTGACTTTGGGCCTCATTTGTTCTTCTTTTTATAGTTTCATTAATTGTGAGTTTAGACTGCTTATATGGGATTGTTCTTCTTTCTGGGGGTAAGCCTGTATTGCAATATACTTACCTCTTAGCATGGCCTTTGGTGCATCCCACAGATTTTGCAGTGTTGAGTTATTGTTGTCATTTGTCTCCATATATTCCTTGATCTCTTTTTATTTTGTCATTGATTCATTGATTATTGAGGAGCATGTTGTGAAGCCTCCATGTGTTTGTGGGATTTTTCATTTTCTTTGTGTAATTTATTTCTAGTTTCACATTTTTGTGATCTGAGAAGCTGGTTGGTTCAATTTCAATCTTTCTGAATTTACTGAGGCTCTTTTTGTGGCCTTGTATATGATGTGTTCTTGAAAATGTTCCATGTGTACTTAAGAAGAAGGTGTATCTTGCTGCTTTTTGGTGGAGTGTTCTGTAGATGTCTCTTAGGTCCATCTGTTCTAATGTGCTGTTCAGTGCCTCTGTCTCCTTACCTATTTTCTGTCTGGTTGATCTTTCCTTTGAAGTGAGTGGTGTGTTGGAGTCCCCTAAAATGAATGCATTGCATTATAATTCCCCCTTTAATTATGCTCATATTTATTTCACATATGTAGGTGCTCCTGTATTGGGTACATAGATATTTATAATGTTTATATCCTCTTGTTGGACTGACCTCTTTGTCATTATGAAATGTCCTTCTTTGTCTCTTGTGACTTTCTTTGTTTTGAAGTCTATTTTGTCTGATACAAGTACTGCAACTCCTGCTTTTTTCTCCCTATTAGTTGCATGAGATATCTTTTTGCAGCCCTTCACTTTTAGTCTGTGTATGTCATGTCTTTGGGTTTAAAGTGAGTCTCTTGTAGGCAGCATATAGATGGGTCTTGTTTTTTATCCATTCAGTGACTCTATGTCTTTTGATTGGTACATTCAGACCATTTACATTTAGGGTGATTATCGATAGGTACATACTTATTGCCATTGCAGGCTTTAGATTCATGGTTTCCAAAGTTTCAGGGGTAAGTTTCTTACTAACTTTCTAATTTAACTCACTTAGTATGCTATTACAAACACAATCTAAAGGTTTCTTTCCCCCCTCCCATCTTTTTCTTCCTCCTCCATTCTTTATATATTAGGCTTCATATTCTGTACTCTTTGTCTATCCCTTGACTGACTTTGGGGGTAGTTGATTTGATTTTGCATCTGCTTAGTAATTAATTGGTCTACTTTCTTTACTGTGGTTTTATTTCCTCTAGTGATAGCTATTTAGCCTTAGGAACACTTCCATCTATAGCAGTCCCTCCAAAATACACTGTAGAGATGGTTTGTGGGAGGTAAATTCTCTCAACTTTTGCTTATCTGGAAATTATTTAAACCCTCCTTCAAATTTAAATGATAATCTTGCTGGCTGAGAATTCTTGGTTCAAGGCCTTTTTGCTTCATTGCATTAAATATATCATGCCACTCCCTTCTGGCCTGTAAGGTTTCTGCTCAGAAGTCTGATGATAGCCTAATGGGTTTTCCTTAGTATGTAATCTTTTTTCTCTTTCTGGCTTCTTTTTATACTCTGCCTTTATCCTTGATCTTTGCCATTTTAATTATTATATGTCTTGGTGTTGTCTTCCTTGGGTCCCTTGTGTTGGGAGATCTGTGCATCTCCATGGCCTGTGAAACTATCTTCTTCCCCAGATTGTGGAAGATTTCAGCAATTACCTCCTCAAAAACACGTTGTATCCCTTTTTCTCTCTACTTCTTCATCTGGTAGCCTTATAATGTGAATATTGTTCCATTTGGATTGGTTACACAGTTCTCTCAATATTCTTTCATTCCTAGAGATCGTTTTTTCTCTCTGTGCCTCAGCTTCTTTGTATTCCTCCTCTCTAGTTTCTATTTCATTTACCATCTCCTCTGCTTCATCTAATCTGCTTTTAAATCCTCCCATTGTATGTTTCATTTCAGATACTGAATTCTTCAACATTTATATCTCATTCCTGAATTCCTCCCTAAGTTCTTGAATATTTTTCTGTAGTTTCTTGAGCATGTTTATGATTTTTATTTTGAAATCTCTTTTGGGAAGATTGATGAGTTCAGTTTCATTTAGCCCTCTTTCTGGTGTTTGTGGGATTTTGGGTGAACCAGGTTCCTTTGACATTTCATATTTGTAGGTGGTACTCTCTAGTGCCCAGAAGCTCTACTCTTTGGAACTTCTTAACCCCTGGGGTGATGACGAGGGTCAAGGTGAGTGGCACTGGTACCTGCCAGGGACAAAAGAGCTCTTTCCTGCTTCCCTGCTGTAGTGCCTGTCTCCACTGCCAGGTCCAGTGGGCTGAGCTCGCAAGGAGAAGCCTCTATGCTTTGCACTTGTAGCTGCCATAGGTTGGACCACCCTCTGGCTGACTTGACGCTATGGTGGGGGAAGCTGGTTTGCGAGCCAGTGCCAGCTAGGCAGAAGGTGCAGCAGGCTGTGTATAGTGGTGGGGGCCTTGGAGCCATGTAGCCATCCAGGGGGTAGAATGCCTGAAGCTCCTGAAAGTTCTCAACCTGCTGAGCAGAGTGCACCTGGACAATTTTGTCCACCTGTCCTTTTTCCTGAGCAGTAAGCTCTGTGAAGTCCTTACCCCTTTAGCAGCCTTCTCACTGTTAGGAAGTTTCTCAGACTCCCTGGCTTTCTTTTGTCCTGAAGTGGCTGGTTGTGGATATCTGTTCTCCACAAGTGGCTGGAATCTCAGTCTCTCCAAGTATTCCTCCTGTCTTAGCTTCCAACCCCACTAGTCTCCAGAGCAACATTTAATGTAGATTCATGCTCCCAGAGCAGATCTCCAGGGCTGGGTGTTCAGCGATCCTAGGCCTCCACCCCCTCCCTGCTCCATATCTCTTCCTCCTGCCAGTGAGCTGGGGTGGGGGAAGGGCTTGGGTCCCTCTGAATCACGGCTTTGGTATATTACCCTTTTCTCTGATGTCTGCTGATTTCCCCAGGTGTAGACAGTCTGCTGCAGCCTTCTTTCCTGTTGCTTTTTCAGGATTTGATGTATTTGCTGTATCTTCATATTATATGTGGTTTTGTGAGGAGGTTTCTGTCTCACCTCTCACACTGTCATCTTTAATCCTCTGTAGGGTATGTTTTGCTTTGTTTTTATATCCCACAAGTAAGTGAAATCATATGGTATTTATCTTTCTCCACCCAGCTGAGCACTTACAGTTTTAAAACCATATATAATTGTTTCCATTTCTAGATATCATTTTATTTTTCTTCAAAACATGTCAGGCAAGTTGTAAGCCATTCCAGATAGATCCCATGCACATCTGAAAATATTCAACATTTCCAGTGTGGAGATTTGAGACCTCACCTTTGATGGTGTCTCCCCATGAGTTCAGTGGCAGTGGAAGCCTCATTCTAGGACTTCTCAATTTCAGCAGATTCCTGAGGCACAAGCCTGTGCCCTCCTGCTGTCATCTCCCCTCCTAGTTCCCCCATCCTGGGCCTGAGGTGAACTGGAAATTCAGGATTCATGGTTTGAAGTTGTGATTTTTTTTTGAACTGCTTATTAGAAGATCTTGTGGGCCTAGGTGTTTAGATGGAAAGTATTTGTTCCTTTGGCAAAATCCTTTTTGGCCTTTGCAAATCCTCAGTTTAATCAGCTACTCACTGACAGGGACACGCTGCTTCTGTAATGTATGCAACATGTAAGAATATTCATTGCACTCATTAACATGCTTGGTAGAAAGCACCCGGTGGCCAACTTCAAGTGCCAGTGCACCCTGATGAATAAGACCATGAGAATTAAACAAGCTTCTGGCCCTCACCCTGTTGAAGGAATGAGTATTGTTTTCATTTTGTAGTTTAGAAGTGTTGATTATAGACCCAGCTGAGCATGCTAATTTTCTCTCTTGTTACCTATGTAGACTTGGGAACAAAAATAGCTTCATCTGTATGAAGTAACAAGACAGTAGTTTAAATAACCCAATATGAGGCCTATTGTTAATTTTTGGATAAGAAACCCATTGGTGCTCTTGAACAAAAAACCAAATGTGCTCTATTCACCTACTTTGTTTTGTTATTTTATATTTTTCATGTCGTCTTACAGAAATTTTTTGATCTGGAAAGAGAGAACACTTGTGCTACAAAGGAACTAAAGGATCACACCTTTCCTAAATTAAATCGCAACAAGTACATGGTGACGGATGGCGCGGCTTACATTGGTAGGTGTGTGGGCGGGAAGGCTCCTTAGGGGACCGGGTGGCTTGGCGGTGGTCCACCTGCTCTTCTGTGCCCCACGGGGTGGGAGCAGAGTCCAAGGAGCCCCTGCCAGTGAGTGGGGGATCCTGGAGGGCAGGGAACAGGAGCGTGAAAGCAAAGAACTCAATAACCGAACATCTCCTCTGCAGCTTGGTTCTGATACTAAGTAGGAGACCATGTAGGATGTCTTTTCATAAATGTTTTGTGCAAATTCTCTGGTCCTTTGGCCTCATTTCATATGAGAGGAGGTAAAGGGCTCGTCAAGGTGAGGCCTGGCTCCTGAATGAGCACAGTGGTCATTTCCCACTCACAAAGACACAGCCAGTCTGTTGTGAGGAACAAGGACCATCTTAGTTCAGTGCCAAACTGAACCCTGCCTGGGCAGTAATCCCACCCCTGCCATTTTCTAAATGTCTAACTTTGGTCAATTTAGCTCACTAAACCTCATTTTTCTCATCTGTAAAATGCGGTCAGTAATGGTTTCTATTTCACTGTGTGAGGTTTAAGTGCAGTAATATATGCAAAGTACTTTGCATAATTAAGGCCCCTGGTGCACTGATAATGCCCAACTCGTGTTAGGCATTATTGTTTGGGGAACAACACTCCAGATGCAGAAATCCTACACACTGATGGGGTTATTCACTGATGTATCAAATCTATCCTACTTTCCCACAATGTGTATGCGTCCAGGATATCCCGGCAACTGGTACCATCACAGGCAGAGTGGATATAATCATCTATGAAACGACAGTGCATAAATCATGACACAGCAGCACAGTCCCCATTGTACAGATAAGTGGCTGTCTCAGAGAGGACAAATGTGTAGAATGAGGGATGTGAAATATGTTTTCCAAGTTCAGTGAGCGAGTAAGAACTTTGCCCTTCTAACCTCATAAAGCTCTTTACCTTATTTGATTCTCTTAGTAACTTTGCCAATGGGAAGGTGGCTTTTATCCCCTACAGTTCAGAAACGAGGCAACTTGGGCCATAAGACCTGAGATGGCTTAACCATGCAGATATAAGGGGAAAGGGCTAGATCTGGGATCCATGGCACCCAGCCCCTCACCCCAGCAGCCCTTCGGAAGCGCCCCGTTGACTTCGACTGCTGGAGAGTTACCTCCTGGCTCAGGGTGAAGCTGTTCTGTCTCACTCCATTTTGGAAAGTTATGTGTCACATTAGTAGAACAGAGTGTTGGAATTTTTTGAAATGTGTATCATTAGAGTTGTTTTAAAATGTAAGTATTATTTTATCTCCATGCTGTCCCTTTTAGTTACTCAAGATATTACTGTTTGGATATTCTCATGTTCAACTTATGAAAAATAGAATTAAATCAGCTTCTTTTTAAGCAAGTGACAAGGGCAAACTCAAAATCATTTAGTCAAAACGTGAACTTTGGACTCAGTAAGTGGGAAGTATGAAGGTGGTTCAGGGCTCAGGCACAGTTGGATTTAGAGACTCAAATCTGGATATTTTACCTGCACAGTTTACTTAAAGGAACATATTGCATGTACACTGGGCGGCAACTTGTGTTTATATCCAAATGTTCTTTTAATGAGTTACATACGTGTTTTGGAGAAAGACAAGCCTCTATTTGAATTTAAACACTCACACTTATGAGCTGGAAGATGGTGGAAAGTCTCTGTCTCTGAGCTGCTATTTCCTTGTCAGAAAAATGAGGATGATAGTAGCCACCCTTTGGTGGCAGCCTGAGGATTAAATGAGATAATATATCAAAGACTCCTGGTCTCTGTGTCTAGATCCTTAGTAAATATTGATGCCTGACTTCCTCCCTGCTTCTTTCCATATAATACATTTTGGAAATAGATCTTATTTCTCTAGAGCAGTTAAGGTCACAGCAAAATTGAGCAGAAGATACAGAGATTTCCCATATATCACCTGTCCCAGCAAATGCACGGCCTCCCCTACTATCAATATCCCCACCACAGTGGTACATATGTGACAATTGATGAGCCTACATTGACACTCATTATCTCCCAGAGCCCATAGTTTACATTAGGATTCACTCTTGGTTTTGCACATTTTCTGGGTTTGGACAGATGTATAATGACATGTATCCACCATTAAAGTGTCATAACAGAATATTTTACTGACCTAAAAATGCTCTGTGCTCTGCCCATTCATCCCTACCTACACCCTAACCCCTGTCAACTGCTGATTTTTTTTTTTTTACTGTCTCTGTAGTTTTGTCTCTTCCAAAATATCATATAGTTGGAATCATGCAGGATGTAGCCTTTTCAGATTGGCTTCTTTTACTTAGTAAAATGCTTCCTCCATGTCTTTTCATGGCTTGACAGCTTGTTTCTTTTTAGTGCTGATAAGATTCTGTTACCTAGATGTACCATGGTTTGTTTATCCATTCACCTACTGAAGGATATCTTGGTTGCTCCCAAGTTTTGGTAATTATGAATAAATGCTCATATGAACATACTCATGTAGATTTCTGTGTGGACATAAATTTTCAACTCCTTTGGGTAAATACCAAGGAGCATAATTGCTGGGTCACATGATAAGAGTATGTTTAGTTTTGTAAGAAACTACCAAACTGACTTCCAAAGTGACTGTACCACGTTGTATTCCCACCTGCTGTGAATGAGAGTCCTTGCTGCTCCCCATCTTCAGCAGTGTTTGATGTTTTCTGTGTTCTGGATTTTTTGCCATTCTAATAGGTGTGTAGTGGTATCTCATTGTTGTTTTGATTTATATTGCCCTGATGACATATGATGTGGAGCATCTTTTCATATTCTTTTTTGCAATCTGAATATCTTCTTTGGCAAGGTATCTGTTAATGTCTGTGGCACATTTTTCAATCAGATTGTTCCTTTTCTTACTCAGCTTTTAAGAGTTCTTGGTATATTTTGAATAACAGTGTTTTATCAGATGTGTCTTTGCAGATATTTTCTCCTAGCCTGGGGTTTATCTTTTCATTCTTTTGACAGTGTCCTTCACAGAGCAAACATTTTAAATTTTAATGAAGTCCAGCTTATTAATTAATGTTTTCATGAATTATGCCTTAATTATTTTCTCTAAAAAGAATGATACTCAAGGTCATCTAGATTTTGTCCACTATCTTCTAGGAGTTTTATACTTTGCATTTTACTATTAGGCCTATGATCCACTTTGAGTTAACATTTATGACCAGTGTAAGGTCTATGTCTTAGATGCATTTTTTTACATGTTGTTCCAGAACCATTTGTTGAAAGTTAATTTGCTCCATTCCATTGCCATTGCTCCTTTGTCAAAGATCAGTTGACTGTATTTATGAGGTGTTATTACAGAGTTCTCTATTATAATGCATTTTTAAATGAGTGCATTTACACACAACATTTTAGTAAAACATTCATTCCATAGAGTGAAGCTTAGTTCTAGTGTAAAAATATTTAGAGCACCAAGAGAGAAATTTCATTGATCATTTAAATAATTATCACCATGTTCTGGAAATGTCTTAAGCCATCACTCAGATACCTGCTGAGAATACTAAATTAAGAAAAATCCACACTAGCCCTGGCATGGAATTCTAACTCCATTACACTTTCACAGGTCTTACAGAAGAACCCCCAAACCGTGTAATCTCTCTCATTTTGAATTCTCTGTAGTATGTTTGAGTCAAGCTTGGCAAAGTTCTCTGGAAGATGGTTTGAATTATTTGAAGGCCAACAAGGGGGGGCAGTAGGTTAAATGAAGCTCAGTTAATCAAAATCCCTTCAGAAGGCTCATTGAGACTGATGACCTTCCCAGTGAGAGAGAGCACTTGCACCTTGCCCGTGGTATTCCTGAGGACAGCACTACTGGGGCCTAAACATGCATTCTGGAAGCTGAGAGGCAGTTTCAGAAAGAACTGGGTGACACTGCATCCTCATTGAAAAAATACTGAAGCATATACGTGAGTTTGAGGGTTAACCAAACTGTCAGGTAGAAGAATATGATCACACCAGTATAGGAATGCCTCTGTAGGCCCGTGAAAGCTGTCCAGGGCTGTAATTCCTCAGAATAACCTAATTAAAGCTTTGAAAATCAATAAAGATGCAGAATCTTGGTTCCACCCATTGTATTGAAAGAAACAACTGAATTTCACAGAGTGGGGCTCCAAAATCTCATCCCTCTTCTCTCCAAAGTTTCCCCCTCCCAGTGCTGCCCCAAAGCACCTTTCTTTGTATGTTTCCTTCCTATGCATGAAGTCCACAGATGAATGGAGCAGAGGGTTTAGTATAGCCTGATGCTCCGCTCCTAGTAGCTTATGGTAAAGTCCAGGGTAAAATGTAAAATTTGCACAACACATGCCTTTAGGATGGGAGGTGACATGAAATAGAAGTTAAATGTGAGCTATGAAGTCAGACCTGGCTTTGAACCTCAGCTTTGATATTTTCTCAGTCTCACCCCAGAAAAATTATTTGACCTTTCTGTGTCTTAGTTTCCTCATCAGTACAATGGAGTTAGTATTATCACCTCATAGGACTGCAGTGAACATTGAATGAGATAATGTAATGTGATAACGAATTCATGGCCTTAAGTACCTGGCACTTAGCTGTCCATATGATATCTTAGTGTCTTATCGAAAAGTCCTTGAAAGGCATGCAAGAATACAGGGGGCTTTTGTTTCTGGGGTAAATGAAAGAGCCAACTGCCAGCAGACTCTAGAACAATTCTCAACCTGCCATAGCTACCACTCCCCAGTTTAGAGGTCCCAGCCTGTATTCAGCTGGCACTGAGCATTTGTGCAAAGCCACAGCCTCTGAGCATGGCCATGTGTCTGAGAGCACACAGCCAGGAGCATAGCACTAGCAAGGAGACCCCAACACAATATTAGGAACCACCAGGCAGACAGTTCACTAGTGTATGGCAGTAAAATTCATCCAAAGTTATGCCTATCAGGAAGCCATTGACAGTAGTGCTGTGGTGCTTGTCTGATGGAGTGTGAGATGGAGGAGAGAGAGAGAGAATTCCTGCTCTGTGCTGACAGTATGGATGTAGGGACCTGGAATCACGCCCTGAAAAGAAACTTAGGAAGTAAAAGGAGAGCCAAGAGAACGACCTTCCAATATCCCAGGGTCTGCCACATGGAGGAGGTAGTTGTGTGTGGGAGCTCCAAGGGCCAAGGGAGGAGAGCTGTAACAGAGCAGACACAGCTCTCCGCAGAGGTTCCTCCTCCCAGCGGCTCCTCCCATGGAGGCTGCATGACCCGGGGACAAGGAAGCCCAGGGACCATGAGTGTAGTGTCCTCCTCAGCGGGTGCTCCTGCAGCGATGCTGACAGGCCCCTGGGGAATGGGATGTCAGGCTCAACACTGAAGAGAAACCTCTCTTCTGTTAGAACCCTCTCCCTGCTGGACGCCAAGGACAAGAGATTTGGGTGGGATTTGGGGTAATATAGCTCTTTTATCTACTCCCACCTTGAAGATGAGCTACACATGAGTGACACAGACATGGTCAGCCCCTCCAGGGACAGATTCCAGTCTTACTAACTGTTATGGGCTAAATTGTGTCCCCTCAAAATGCGTATGTTGGAGTCCTAACACCCAGTTCCTCAGAATATGACCCGTATGTGGAGAGAGGATTATTTCAGAGGCCATCAGGTTAAAATGAGATCATCAGTGTGGCCCCTAGTCCAATGTAACTGGTGTCCTTATAAAAAGGGGTATTTGGCTAATGCCTGAATTCAGCAAAGTTGCAGGATACAAAATTAATACACAGAAATCTGTGGCATTCCTATACACTAACAATGAACTAGCAGAGAGAGAAATCAGGAAAACAATTCCATTCACAATTGCATCAAAAAGAATAAAATACCTAGGAATAAAACTAACCAAGGAAGTGAATGACCTATACTCTGAAAACAACAAGACATTCATGAGAGAAATTAAAGAAGATACCAATAAATGGAAACACATCCTGTGCTCATGGATAGGAAGAATTAATATTGTCAAAATGGCCATCCTGCCTAAAGCAATCTACAGATTCAATGCAATTCCTATCAAAATACCAACAGCATTCTTCAACAAAATAGAGAAAATCATCCTAAAATTCATATGGAACCACAAAAGACCCCGAATATCCAAAGCAATCCTGAGAAGGAAGAATAAAGCAGGGAGAATATAAACCTGATATAAACACAACCATATATGGTCAATTAATATATGATAAAGGAGCCATGGACATATAATGGGGAAATGACAGCCTCTTCAACAGCTGGTGTTGGCAAAACTGGACAGCTACATGAAAGAGAATGAAACTGGATTCAAGTCTTTAATCCTTGAATGTAAGTCATGAAACTATAAAACTCTTGGAAGACGACATAGGCAAACATTTCCTGAATATAAGCATGGGCAACTTCTTCTTGAACCCATCTTCTAAAGAAAGGGAAACAAAAGCAAAAATGAACTCAGGGGACTACACCAAACTAAAAAATTTTTGAACGGCAAAGGACATCATCAACAAAACAAAAAGGCATCCTACAGTATGGGAGAATATACTTGTAAATGACATATCTGACAAGGGGTTAACATCCAAAATATAGAAAGAACTTACGTGCCTCAACACCCAAAGAGCAAATAACCCGATTAACAAATGGGCAGAGGATATGAAGAGACAGTTCTCCAAAGAAGAAATTCAGATGGCCAACAGACACATGAAAAGATGCTCCACATCACTAATCATCAGGGAAATGCAAATTAAAACCACAATGAGATATCACCTCACACCAGTAAGGATGGCCAGCATCGAAAGACTAAGAACAACAAATGTTGGTGAGGATGTGGAGAAAGGGAAACCCTCCTACACTGCTGCTGGGAATGTAAGCTAGTTCAACTATTGTGGAAAACAATATGGAGGTCCCTCAAAAAACTAAAAATAGAAATACCATTTGACCCTGGAATCCCACTCCTTGGAATTCACCCAAAGAATACACCTTCTCACATTCGAAAAGACATATGCACCCCTATGTTTATCATAACACTTTTTACAATAGCCAAGATATGGAAGCAACCTAAGTGTCTGTCCATTAGTAGATGAATGGATAAAGAAGAGGTGGTACATATACACAATGGAAAACTATTCAGCCATAAGAAAGAAACAAATCCTACCATTTGCAACAACATGGATGGAGCTGGAGGACATTATGCTCAGTGAAATAAGCCAGGCGGAGAAAGACAAATGCCAAATGATTTCCCTCATTTGTGGAGTATAACAATGAAGCAAAACTGAAGGAACAAAATGGCAGCAGACTCAGAGACTCCAAGAATGAACTAGTGGTTACCAAAGGGGAGGGGTGTGGGAGGGCACGTGGGGAGGGAGGGAGAAGGGGATTGAGTGGTATTATGTTTAGTACACATGGGGTGGGGGATCACGGGGAGAACAGGGTAGCACAGAGAAGGCACATAGTGAATCTGTGGCATCTTGCTGCACTGATGGACAGTGACTGCATTCGGGTATGGGTGCGGACTTGATAATATGGGTAAATGTAGTAACCACATTGTTTTTTCATGTGAAACCTTCATAAGAGTGTATATCAATCATACCTTAATAAAAAATTAAGAAAAGAATTTATTTAGATCAATGTTAAAAAAAAGGGGGGTATTTAGACACACAGACATGCGCAGGAGGAAGACAACACAAAACGACAGGGAGAAGATGGCATCTACAAGCCCAGGAGAGAGGCCTGAGACAGACTCCTCCCTCCCAGCCCTCAGGAGGAGCCAACCAGCCAACACCTTGATTTTGGACTTCTACCCCCAGAACTATGAGACAACATATTTTTATTTGTACAGCCCAGCCTGTGTACTTTGTTACAGCAGCCCCAGTAAACAAATATGCTACCTAATACCAGGTGGGCATACTGCGGAGCCGGAGGTCATAGCACCTGCATCAATTCCAAGGCCGGAGAGCCTGATCCTAAAACCGGGAAATGATTTCCACCCCTAGAAAGGATGGTTTTGTGTATTCTGACAGGAACTGGTTCTCTTTCTCTAGCTCAGCTTCTGCTTTGATGTAAATATTTCTGAGTACTGTGGTTAGAATCCCTCATTTGTACATATGGATGAGTGTTGTCTCTTTGAGAAGGTAGTAGTTGTTCACAGGATGTTTAAGTGTATTCCTATATATTTTAAATGTTGCTGTATTTAGTGTGTCTTGTGAATGTCAATAAAAAATAACATTTACAAAAAAGAGCAGCAGATTCCTTGTTTTGAGTTTCAAGCTGAGCAAAGCTGAAGAAAATGCCAAAATAATATGCATATATTAATGTGCCATATGTAAAGCTTCTTGAATCTTTTTTTTTTCCTGAGCTGTCAACACAATTCAATCTCCCTGTCATTATTCCTGGGTATTTTGTGTTTTTTTTTAATAGAATCTGCTCTATATTTCATTAACTAATATTCTACATTAAATAGGGAATTCTCCCCAGTGGAGCTTAACTGTTCACCATTATTTCCTTTGTTTGCAGGAAATTTTGACTGGGTAGGGAATGATTTTACCCAGAACGCTGGCACAGGCCTTGTTATCAACCAAGCAGATGTAAGAAACAACACAAGTATCATTAAGCAACTTAAAGATGTGTTCGAGAGGGACTGGTACTCGCCCTATGCCAGGACCTTACAGCCGACCAGACAGCCGAACTGCTCGAGTCTGTTCACACTCAAACCCCCCTTCCACAAAGCTGCCACATACAACTCAAGTGGGAAGGACCCCGTGAGTGTATAATGCGGATGGACAAACTGACAGGACAGCTTGTATTTACTATTTATATATAAAGGTCTTGAGGAGAGAAACACATTTAATATGTTTTTTTTAGGGAAAAAGCACACTTATAAAAAATATTCTCTGAACACTCTGTAATATCTTAATCTAACAATATTTTAGCAGCATATACACTCAGTGTAAGACTTTTGTATTTGTTACTTCTGACAGGGAATGTCATTTCTGCTGGGAAGCTAGTTTTTATGCTGGCATACAACTTTTAAGACTTGGACGCCTCTCCCTTCCTACCTTTAGAACTCTTTCTGCCAACCCACCTGCTCAGTTCTTAGGAAGCTTAGCATGAGGTAAACTCATTACCACCCTTTCGAGAACTGCTGAATTCTAGAGGAGAGGGAGGATTCACCTTTCAGGAGACCCTGATGGAACCAAGTAGTTATCCTTGTACACCGTCCCCACGACCAGCCACCATCTGAGCCCGACCAGATCCATCTCATGTCAGCCTTCAGCGCTTGAAAAATGCCTTTTTTGCCTCCTTGTTTATATTCTTCTAATACCATAGCTTTTCTTTTGTATCATTTTCTTTTCCAACAAAATGTTTTCATAATATAGTGTCCCTGTATACACCTCACCATTAAGGTCCAAGTGCCATCATATCTTCTGAAAATGTATGAAGTCCTCAGAATGGATACAAAGTGGAAATAGCCGCCTTTAATTTTCACCTATCAGCTGCATTGTTCCCCTACCAAACTGATTTTAAAACCACAGCCAGCAATATGTATCCTTTCTCTCAAGCTCAGAAAAATTATGTAGCCACCTGCTAATATCCAGCAAGCTATTAAGTCTGCATTAGGAGAATAAAGTAGTCCTTCACTTTTTTTGTTTAGTTTATGGTATTATAAAGGAAAGATCTCTGTGCGTCCATGCATTTTAATTTCTTTATAGTCATTATACTGTTAAGAGTATGCCAGCAAGCATCTGTAGAGCTATTTAATACACCTTCTGCTGTTTAATATACCAAATGCTTTTCAGAGAAATGCAATTTAAATACTGTGCTTAACATATTTTACTAAAAAACAGAAATATGGACTCTTGTTCTATAATGTCATTGTGCAATGGTGTTTTATATCTATACAATATATAACCCTATATTAATGGAGACTGTCGCACACTGGAGAGAGGCAGGGTCTCTTCAGAGCCCAGAGCAGGTAGCAATCAAGATGCCCGGTGTGAAAGTTGCTCCTGACTCTCTGTGGCCTGGAATAGAGTCCTGAGCTCCTTGGCCTTGGGTTTCTGTTGGTAATGTAGGGACAGTAATGCCTACCTCACCAAGATGTTGTCATGGTAGGAAATATTTATAACTTGTTTTGAAATCAAAAGAACCTATATAAATGCTAAGCATTATGATGTATAATCTCTTTCTTGAAGTAATCTTTGTGGTATTCTGATGTAACCAATACCAGGTTCTCCCAGGGAACCTGCAAGGGGAAACAGATCCACAGCTTCCAGCTGCAAATGTGGATGAACACAGCATGTCAAACCCTGCTGGGAGAGTGGATTGTTATCATTTCGATGGAACATTTTGTCATGTCACTTTGACATAAATAACATCAACACGAAAGTAGACACTGTGCTAGGGACTCTTCTTTGGGATGGGCTTATACATGTGTTTTCAGAGCATGGAAAAGCAATCTCAATGATTTCTTTTACTTTTAGAGACTTGACCTTTACTATGCCACAAAGAGCAACAGAGGAGCCCATGGGTCTTACCCAGTGTGTTCACATGGTGTGGAGTGGCTCTGGCTGCACATCTGGCAATCACATAACTTCCTTTCTTTTTGTTTCCGAGTATTGCTTTACTGGATATTTAACTGGTCAGTGAAGAGAGCTGGAAGAGGGCTCTATTTTTCAGAGAAGCAACTTTTTATGAATGACTGGAGGATTCTTAATGGAATTCTTCATTAATAATGACTAGCCCATAAGACTAAATATTTACCATATGCCCAGTCCTCGTGTGAGTAGGGAGTCTACCCTGCCCGTTATCTCAGTAAAGATGGTTTGGTGATGTTTTAAAAAGGAAAGAAAACAAAAGAAGGCAAGTGAAGAGTAGGTGTGGAGACAAACAAACATCCCAAGCTCAATCATGGGCAAAGAAAAGCACCCTGGGCTGGGTTTGAGAAGGATGTCTAAAGAGGAGAGATGGTAGCCTCCCGGAGGACTTGTCAGAGCCATGCGACAAGCACAAGCTTGGTAACGCTCCCTTCACTGTCACTATCTTATATGTGATAGAAGATCATTTTGTCCTCTATGAAATGGCCATCATTGCCATTTCCCCCTGCACCCATCAAAAAGGTAGCACCAGGTGCTATGTCAGGGATTCTCTGCCATGCACCCACAGCTGCAGATCCCCGCCCGGCCCAGCAGCTCCTCCTCAGGGCCCAGGCAGAGCCTGGTCACTGACTCCAGGAGGCACTGCTGGCTTTCTGTGGCAGCCAGGAAACCAGCCCCGTACAGAGTGTCACCAGTGGGTCCATACAAGAACATTTATTCCTGCAGAACTTTCTTTTACATTTGGATGTTTTGTCCACCACTCTAAATGTGGGCTCCCTGTCTTTTAGACTTTGTGCCTATGCTAAAATATACTACCAGCTTCCATTCTTACCCCACAGACAAACATGCCAGGAATTATTTCCCAGGAGGAAAAGAAGACAAAAAAAAAAACACTTCAATTTGAGACTATGGTATGGGCATCTGTGCCAGAAATTTGGAGAGGAAGGTGATTACTTACCTCCATTTTTCCCCAAAAGAACATTCCAGGCGTTATTTCCTAAGGGGAAAGTAAAAAGGAAAGCAAACACGATTTCAGACTCTATTTTAGATTTCTGTGCTACTGACATTATTAACCTAGTACCTTATTTATTCTCAAGGATTGCTTTTAAACAGTGATTCACTATCTGAGCATACTTCTGCCCACTGTGGAGTACAGTAGAACCTTCTGATGGGCCTTCCAGTTGGAAACTTGCAATGAGTGTCAATGCTTTGCATAGAGCCTTCCCTTCTCCCAAGCCACACAACTTTGATCCCCACCCCCCACAAATCAAGTAATTGACACACACTGTTAAAAATCAATTCTGTTGGCTTCCACTGCCCTGCCACTGGACATTGGCCACTGGTATATTGAATAATTGATCACAGCTTGCCAAACCACTTCAAGAAAGTGGAACATTCTAGATAATATCCATGCTCTGTAAATGCCATGCTTTGGGTACTGAAAACAATGGAAGTGAGGCACACTGACAATGTCCCCAGTATCTTTAAGGACCTTGTAAAGAGGTGCTTTGTGGACTTCCAGAGTCTCAGAGAATGTAGAAGGAAAACTAGCACCTTAACAAAGTCAAAGCACACCCAGAAAAAGAAACAAAAGAGCTGTGAGGAGACTTTATGTCTGTGTAGCTCTGAGCACCTTTTTTCTGTTCCAGCTGTGTCTGTGCTGTCATCTCATTTCTGAACTGTTTTCTGGTGAGGGGGGTCTGATCACATTTCTGGTTGGCCTTACCCTTTGACAATGTGTTCCATCACTGTGGTTGCCGGTTTGTGAAAAGTGCCTCGCTGAACCCGGGGCGGAGAGAAGCTCATTTCCCACCAGCCTGTGGCTATTCTCAAGTGACTGATTCATTCTGAGTCTTCTGTTTGTTTTTAGAAACTTTTGTGGAACTAAATTCAGGGGGGAAATAAATAAAAGGACTGTAAGAATGTCTTGATACGATCAGACCCAGGGTCTGTCTTTCTCAGGAATTCTATCCACCTTCTTGTCATGTATGACCACTCGTGTGACTTTCTCTCTCCAGAATTCATTCCATTAGTTCTAACGTTGAAGGAATGTAAAAAGCCTTCACTCACGATGGAAGAATTATCTTTTCTAATGAAAGATGCCTCACTATTGGCTATTCTAAACTCAGTCCCTTATAAGCAGCCCTGGGTAGTGTGGATGAATGTTGGAATCTTTGGTTTTCTGCACTTATTCTCAATGTCCTGGTGCACTTTGCCATAAATCTTCTGAAGGAGAAATAATTGTGATAATGTCATTTGGTCTAAGGTAGATTGGATAATTTCATCCATACTCAGCATTTGTCCATTGACTATGAGGTAGCTTCTTTGCTTTTCCTTTTATATGTTGGGAAACGAATAGCTGTTTATCATTTTTACCTTATTGATTTAAATTGCTTTTTAATAGCCATGAATTAACCCCAGTTCATAGTCTACCCTCCCCATTTGAGAGAATTCCCATCTTTGGGCTGAATTATGAAGATAATTGCTTTTTATGGTGACTACGTATGCCTCAGAAGTTTCTTAAAATAGTAAAAAGTGAATTTAGTTTTTGACCCATCAGTCATCTTGTACTTACAGAGTTCTAAAAAGGTCACTGACCCCTTCTGCTTCTTTGGGCAATTGGCTGAAAAGAAATGAGATTTTATAGGCTTTTATGCATTTTCTTTTATGTTCAACTACCAAACTTCTAATTGTGTTGCAAAGGATATCTTGAATTTAATGTTCCTTAATGTAATTAGGGTAAAGTTGTACCTGGACATATCTATATTATTGACCTTAAGATCCCTAAATACATTGTTGTGATAAAGGGCTGAATCTAAGGGCATCATTAAAATTCTCAAACCTCTCTTATAACCAAATGCTCAATTCTTTAATAAGTAAATTTTATATGGCTTTTTCATTCTGTGAGATGAGGCATTTATTTTTCTCCTCAGCTTGATCTCAGAAACAAGCCAGTCTCCCATCAGTATCCAAGCTGCACTCTAAAGGATGGATAAGGTAAATGCAGCTAGCCCCATGGCCTGTGGTCCCAACATTTTGTATATTTGCCCAAGAGGCATCTCTGTAACCTATTCTTGTCTCTCTAAAAAAAAAAGTTTGTTTTGATTATTTATTGGTTTTATAAATGACCATTTTTTAGTGAAGACCACCACAGTATTCAGGTTGTACTCTCTGACCCAGGGACCGACAAACATTTGTGCACATGAACTCCCCTACCTCCTGTACTTACCCACCATACTCTAATCTTTCTAGGCTGCCCATAGTTGAACACACCTGGTGTCTGCTCAATAAATCCATCCTGAGTCTCAGGTTGAGAAGATGCCTTGAAAGCCATCCAAGTCAACTCCTCCAAATGCACGAATTGCCCTCCTCCTGGACCACTCAGAAGTTGGGGACCTGCTCAAGCCAAATGTATTTAGAGTGCTTAGTACAATATCTTTCACAAGACCCACAGAGAATACAAATTTATTGATTTTCTAAAGTAATTTGGATTTGAGACAGTCTTATCTCTCAAAGAATGAACATGGTGTAAGTATAAAATAGGTACCCTTTGTATACAGTGACAAAATCTGAAGATGCAGACTTTTTTTAAATTGATGTTCATACAATAAAATGCACAAATCCTAGAGTACACCTCGATACATTTTTGACAGGTGGACCATACTTTTTTTTAAAGCTGCCATTTGAGAATTTAGCAAAGGTTGGTAAATGAAGCCAACTTACTGAATTTGCAATAGTCAACAATAATTTGATTTTTATCAGCAGTTTCTGAATCCTGTAATTTCATTTTTTTTAATTGGCCTGACCATCTGAGAGATAATCATGTGCAGAGTCCAGTTAAATCATAGAGTGAAGATCATTTATGATTTATTTTTATTTCATATGAGACAAATTAGTAAAGAAAAAGTTCTCCTTTTTTTAAAATGGACATCTGACTCTCAAACCCATTCTTTTTGGCCTCAGACGTGTTGAAAGTTCTTAATTCCCTTATGAACTCTACCACCTCCCATGGGTGAAGAATTCTGAGGAATGGCTGAAAAATTCTGAGCTCTTTGTAAGGCATGATCATGGATAAACCTGGTCTCCAATTTAGTGTCCCCACATGGGTATACAACACTTCATAGGGGCATGACCTCAATTTCCAGAATTAAAAATATTGAAATTATATTGAAAAGACCATTCAGAAAATATGATCCAAAACCATTCATGTGATTTAGAGCTTAATTTACAATTCCATTTACTTTTACTGAAAAGTGGAGACCATCTGATTTTCAGAAAGCACATGTTATTAAAGGCAAAATCCCCCCCCAAAAAAGTGTAAGTAAAAGAAAGGCAGCACCATAGTCCCAGGGAAGTTATGGTATTGATGGAATACTCTGATAATCCTCCATGAGAAAGTGTCATTGAGAAACAAAAGCTATATGTCCCCAGCAGTAAAGCTGTATATCATTATCCATATTTCCTGGGTGGATTTATGGTTTTCCTGAAGTCCTGGAAAGACCACACCCATAGCTGCTGCATGAACAGAACCATGTTTCTGTCCCGTGAATTCTCCACGCTGGCCACAGCTAAGTGAACTAAGCTTATAACTTGGTTATAAGAGGGTGGTGGCCTAGGAAAGAACTTGACCTGACAGTCTTGCCTGACACCTGGCCCCACCATAGCAGAGCTCCCCTCCAGGGAGTGATAGGAAGTAAATAAGGAGCAGTAAGCACCCGAAATAGACCGAGAGAGGACTAAGGCATGCTCCTGTGCCACCTTAGAGCAGTTGAAACAATTAGAGTTCTCACTGACTCACCATGTCTGCTCTAAGGTTACTGGAGTAATAATGGTTGATTCCTGAACATCAGGGCTGTTTTTTGTAGTTACTACTCTACTTTCTTCTCTCTCCGTTTTTGTGTATTGACATAAATAAACTCACCTTAATTGATATAATCTGCCTGCCTGTCTATTCTTTGCGGTCCAGAGGGGCCTAATGTACTAAGGTTAAAGCTCTCCTCATTTCCAAGTAGCTGGAAGGGAGCGAGGAAATAGAAGAGGCACCGCAGCACACCATGTTTTGATTAGACGTGGGTTCACAGTGGATATCTTCCTGGAAAATCACCTGGGTCCGCTCCATACATGTCAACTGTCAAATCAATGGTAACTATATCTCCTAGACTCCTGCAGATGAATTCAAAGCACTGAGAATGCAAATGAAAAATCCACTTAGGAGGTGACTTCATGATAGGCACAGAGATGTTTAGAACTGAAAGAAAAATTAGAATTCTTAAAGCCCAAACCTACCCTTTTGTGTGTGTGTGTGTGTGTGTGTGTGTGTGGTATAACTGTTATGTCACATATAAGTTTTAATATTATAATGGAATCTGGCTGGTGATTAGTTTGTGACTTTGGTCATAATAATGTGCTGTGTTTGTTCAGTATTTTTGCTCAGAATCTCCAAGTGCTTTGCAGAAAAGATTTTACTCATCTTTATAATACCACTTTCATAAAAGGATATCTGAATGGAGATACAAGTGAGAGAAGATATGAGGTAAGAATGCAAAAACCTTCCCTTTTTTTATACGAGGAAAATGAGTCATAGAATACACATTGAGTTAAGTAGAGGCATATGTGTTTAAATTTAGAAATTGTTTTTAAATATATATTCTAATGATTGGCTTAAGAAATGCAAAAGTTGCTAGTAATATGCTGAATATTTGGGGCAAGTGCAATTTACAAGGGCAAATTACAGGTGTTTGTAGAAGACAGAAGTGAAATGACTCCTAAAAAGTCTGACAAAGGAAGACAGGTCTCTAAGATGCCACAGGAAATGTTGGAGGAGGTGGGGGTTTGGGGGTGGTGATCAAGGCAGGTGAGCCTGGCATCTCTCCCTACTAAATTTGGGTAGGGATTAATAATATCAGGAGAAAGTCTGTGATTGTGTATTCTGTTTGACATGTGAACTTCTTGTGAGCATTCATTCAAAAAGGAAAAGAATGCTATAAAAACTATTTAATCTATGGTTTGAAAACAAAATTCTTGTTTGAACTTTGTCACTCAGCCATTTAGTTTGTGGGATATATAAAAAGAATGTGGGAGATAGATTCAGGTCTAAGGTCTGCTGACAGTCAATTATCGCTAAATTGAAGATAGTCTATGTCATGCCACAGTGGGATGGTCCAATGTGTGTGTCACTATGACTAGGTGATGGACCCTAGTTATTCAATGAAGCATTAATGTGGGAGTTGTTAGGTACCATATGGATGTGATTCTAATTTATAATCAGTTTTCTTCAAGAAAAGAAAATTATTCTAGATAATCTGGATGGGTCTGGTTCAATCAGTTGGCCTCACAAGCATAATCGAAGCTTTCCTGAAAGGGAAGATATTCCACCTATGGAAGAAATTCCACCTACAGACTGCCACATCAACTCCTGCCCACAGTCCAGGTTGCCCTTCCTGACAGCCTGCCCTTGGATTTTAGACTTGCCTACCCAGTGTCAGTCCTTTGAGGTGAATCTATGTGTGTCCGTCTGTCTGTCTTGTTCTAGTTCAATGTTAGAACTCTGACTGATAAACACAGCAATCAACAATCCCAAAATCTTAGTGACTTAAAACCACAAGGTTTACTTTTTGCTCACAATACATCTACATCATGTGTCAGCAAGAGTACTCTGCTCACCGTGGCCACTCAGGGACCTAAGTTGCCAGAGCAAATATTGATGGTCACTATGTGAGAGGCAAAGCAGATTGCTGGGGGGCGGGGGGTCTTACATCAGCAAGCAACTCAACCATCTGGCCAGAAAGATGCTCATGCCAGCATTTCTGGAAAGGTGGAAAATCAAAAATATTTAATGAAGAATATTAATGACTAATATAGTTAATTAGGAAAATACAAACTTATCAATGAGCTTCTTATTTTGGATGAGGACAAATTCATGAAGCTACAAAGTAAGAATGTTCAAGAAGGATAAAGAATGCAAGGATTCTAGGATCAGAATGACTGAGAAAGGAGGAAGGGAACTAAAGCAGGACACCCTAAGCTCTGGTGTCGGTAACCAGAGAAAAGGCTAAGCTCTTAAAATGTACTCAGAGATGTCGAACCAGCTGACCTAATGCTTAGGTTAGGCAAGGGCAAAATAATTAGGGATGTAAGCAGTCCAAATGGCTTTATTTGATGTGGTCCTGGGATCTAGGTATCTATCTAGGTGAATGTCATTGCCTGTCATCATCCAAACTAAGAGAGCATAACTAAGAGAAGAATGTTCTCGGATGAGCTCTGTGAGTGTATTGACAGTTTTCCAACACAAGGAGCCTGTTTGAGAACTTCACCAACTCATCTCTTGACCTGTGGGGGTGTTTCTCTTCATTGTGGTGGTTTATTGTTCACTATCTTTCTCTCATTTTCTTCATGAAATAAAACCATCTGTTTTTTTTTACATATGTGTTTCCTTCCTCTTTTACACAAATAATGTATTCCTAACTCATATATTACCAATGTCTTTTAAAATTACATCCCAGGAAGCAAAGGTCCTTTTAACAGGATGTCATATATTCCCTAAAACACTTCTATTTTACTCCCTTCACCTTGGTTTTAAGAAATAAAAATACAACTAATGAATTGTATTTTATATGTGAAATAACACATGGGGGAGAACCAGTCAAGGCATCTAATGTGCTGAGCACCAATTCTCTGCAATACTGGAGCCAGTGCTGTGGGACAGACAGTAATTAATATTCCTGCCTGAGGGAATTCTATAATCTTGTATAGAAAGGAAATCCAAAGATGGGGTCCATCCATTTTGAGCAAATAACCTTTAGACATCTGCCTGTCACAATGACCCCACCAATCTCCTCAGCAGAAGTGTAATTAAAAACATGTCAATCCACAAGTAGTGATTTTACAGCATCTTACTACACTGATGAACAGTGACTGTGAAAGGGTATGTGGGGGGGACTTGGTGAAGGGGGCAGCCTAGTCAACATAATGTTCTTCATGTAATTGTAGATTAATGATACCAAAAAAAAACCCATGTCAATCCAGGTATGTTTCCCCAGAGACCCACTGTGAGGTGGAGCAGCCATGGGAAAGGAAGAGCATCAAGCCTCCCCACACACCCAAAAGCCCAGCTGGACTGTCCCCCACAACCATCTCACTTGTCCTCCCATCATGAGCAGCGGCACACTGAGTCCACCCTAGACCACAGGCAAGAGGGCCATCTCTTATACTGAAATTTTAACACAATACAATAACCCACTAAAATCATCTGCTTTTTGCTCTCACTATGCAACAGCAATTCTAAACAATGTCACTGACAACATACTCCTCCTGGAGGAAAACATTTTATTGGTCTAAGTTCTAACCACCTAGGGCAGATGGCGTCCACTGCCCGGCCCTTGGTTTACTACTGCTAATGAGTGACACTCTCTTTAATTTCTGGTAAAGAGTAGAAAAAAAGTAATTTTAATTGCCACTAATTCCAAGCAGAAACTGCATTTATTCATGTAGTCAAAAAACACTTAATAATCCTGTAACATAATCCAAGTTCTATGCTGAGCACAGGGCATACCACAATGAATAAGAGTTTCTCTTCTCACAAGAGAGCAGATTCTTCCCCAGTCTAGCCTGGGAGAGCCTCAGGTCCAATCCTAGGTGGCAGCCTCCTGAGACACCTGGGGCTGTTTGTTACACAGCAAGAGATGAGCTATATGATACACAAATGAAACATAAAAAATCTCCACCCTCTGTGTCCACCCCAGGCCACCCCAATCTTCTCTCAATTTGAATCATATTTTCAAAGTTAAAGGCCCAGTGAATTTTGAACTATTTGTCCTTTTGCCTCATGGAGGTCCACCACACCCAGGCTAGCACATGGAGAACCTTGAAACTTAAGAGCATCAGAACTTCTGCATTTATTTGATGACTATTCACTATTGTGCTACTATCATTTACTGCTATTATAACTTAGAGCTGAAGCATCTTTTCCTCTGCTTTCATGAGTGTCTGAAAGTTATGTGCTGAATATTTACTGATTCCATTGGGATCTTGGAGAACAGTGAATCATAGTCTTATCTATAAACACTAAGGTGAGGACTTTGGCCTGGAAAAAATTTTAAGACCTCAACATTGCAAAAAGTGCAGTGACTAAGATGTGAGAAATTAACTATGAGCATTTTGAAAAGAAAATTGGTAAGGATCCTCCAAGGTGCAGAAGAGGGTGTGAAGCAAATTGATGCAGGGAAGCCTGAGCCAGATCCCAGCTCACATTTTCTTCCTCTAGTTAGAAGCTAACTCTCACCCCAATTTTGCCTGTGTTTAAGTAGAAATATATGTTGTCTGGACCTCTCTTTTTATTATTTTATAATATTCAATGGAGATTCCTAAATTTAAAAAATTAGCTTGTGAACTAGATTTGGAATTGGATTTTTGCCTAGTATTTATTCCCCCTCCTGCCTGATGCTGATAAGTAGCTAGCTGAGTAGTTACCCAGTGGCACTTACATAGTTGGGACTGCATTTAACATAAACTATACATCATATTCAAAAATGAAGATGCAAATTGCTGTGAAAGGTCCTGTGATTCCAGCAGGTAAATCTCAAGTATCTGTGTCTGTTTTCTCTAAAGGAAAATTTAAGGAAAATAGTTTTCTGGATAAACTACAGATCCAGGCTAAGAGTCTTCAGAGGAAGCAGCAACTAAGTCACAACACCAGTTCCTTCCCTTCCCTTCCATCTTGGGTAGAGGGTAGAAGGAGCGGTCTTCTCTGAACAGCATGCCCCAGAGAACCGTGATCCCACTCTTAGTGAGGATGGTGTGCCCAGGTACCTCAGAGACAATGTCAGTCTTGCAGATCATCATGTCCACAGCACTCAGCACACAGGTGGCTCATAGTTGGCATGTAATAAGCTGTTGTTGAATGAACCAGTGAACTGATGAATTAGACATCAGAAATTAGATATTATGAAGCTGTTCTGTTTTCCTCCTCATTATTTTGAATCATTTGCATACTGGAAGTATCCCTCTGTAATCTTCCAATGAGTCATGTGATGGCACCCCTGACATACTGTTTCTTCATCCCCAGAATATCTTCTCTAGATCCTGCAGGACACATGCCAGGCCTGCACATCTCTGCACTGGCTTAGTCTCAGTGTGTGTCTTGGATATTTAAGCATCTTCCATAGTTGAGCTGCATCACATGCTTAGTCTTCATACTCAACCCAGGCATGGGAAGTGCCCTGCAGGATCTAGAGAAGATTGGTTAGCACATTGCTTTCATCTAGAGAAGTTTGGTTAACACATTGCTTTCAAGATCATTTAAAGAGACATGCCTACATAATAACTGTTCATAAATGAAACTGCCTCTTAAGCCATAGTATGTTTGTGGCTGATCCATCTACATGCACTAGGGGAGAGCCTTTTGGGATTCTAGACATTGCTGAATAACTAAGGTTTGAAAACCCCAAAGCAGTGCCACTGCACAGGCCTTGATAAAGACCAGGAGTTACTCTTGCAAATGACACCTCCCTGGGGGATGCAGGAAGTTTCCACAATTGCATGCAGTATCTACAGAGCTTCCTGCACTGGCTTAGTCTTAGTGGGTGTCTTGGATATCTAAGTATCTTCCATAGTTGAGCTGCATCACATGCTTAGTCTTCATACTCAACCCAGGCCTGGGATTTGCCCTGCAGGATCTAGTGAAGATATTTTGGGGAGGAAGAAACAGTATGTCAGGGATGTCATCCCATGACTTATTGGAAGATTACAGAGGGATACTTACAGTATGCAAATGGATTCAAAATAATGAGGAGAAAAACAGAACAGCTTCATAATATCTAATTTCTGATGTCTAATTTACAATTGGGGTTTTCCATATGCTGAAATATATTATACAATAATTATGTGTTTTCCTTATCTATTTGAAATGTTCATTATGTCAAAGCTTTATACAAATGCTGAGGTAGTACACATAATTTAGTATGATGTTGATATGCTGTATTTTTCCTTAACTTTGATTTTTAAAGAACACTACATTTTTACACTATGACAAACCATAACACTATTTTTGTGTCATGCAGAAACTGGGCCAGTATTTCACACGTTGTTTTAATAGCCTAGTATATAATAGCTGCTAAAATCTATTATTGGATATGTTCTGATGTTTTTAGAAATGTGTTTCAAAAAGATTTCCATTTGCTTCTCTAAGGAGCTGAAATGTTTCTTATCATAGCAATACTTTCATAATAAAGCACCTGGACACCTAGCTCTTCTATTGCAAGAGACCCCGTTGGAAGCAAGTTTTCCAAAGAGTAGGGACATAAGTTAAAGTAACCTAAGCTCCCATAACAGAAAACCAAGAATATTCTCTGCAGCTTTAACATAGTATAGATGTATTTCTTGAGCAATGACAATTTGATGCTGGTGTTTTGTGGGGCCCCACTCTGCCTCCTTTGGGCCCTTGGGGTCATCTCCAGGTTCCCAGAAGACAGAGAAGACAATTCACCTACAGAGGAGTTGGACCTGGATGAGGCACAGGTTGTGGTGGTGTGGCCCTGTCTGACTTAAAATTCTGGTCTAATTGTATGCCCAGGAGGGAAAGGAAATGGATTTGGTGCACTAGCAGGTTCTGTCTCACTGAGTGACAGCAATAGCTGAATATGTCCCATAATTCAGAAGGAGGAACCCAGATTGGGAAGGAGAGACACGTCTTTCTGTCATAGCAGTAGGCTGTCCTAGCTGGCTGCTGTTTGAATTCCAATTCCGTGGACTAAAAATTATGATGGGTTGGTGGATCATATGGACTTTTAAAAAATTGTCATAAAATTTACCATTTTAACCCTTTTTAAGTATTCTGTTCAGTGTATACTTATTTTGGTGAAACCATCACCACCATCCATCTCCAAAACTTTTCCACCATCTGCAATTGAAACTTTCTAACCATTAAATGACAACTCCCCATTCACTCCACACCCTGGCCCCTGGTACTCCTATAATCCTGTCTTTATGAGTTCGCTACTCTAGGAACCTTGCAGAAGTAGCATCATGAAGTATTTGTCCTTTTTTGTCTGGCTTATTTCACTGAGCATCATGCTCCACATGCACTTGTAAATAACCTATTGCTCCATTGTCCCTCTGACCCAGAGTCAAACTGAGGGTAAGTCCACAGTCCCTGGAATTCCAAGTCTGCCCAAGTCTTCTGACCTCACTGCCAGGAGTTAGGATCTGCTATGGGGAATTGTATCCCCGCAAAATTCATATGTTGAAGCCTTAACAGCTGCCATGTGACTATATTGGAAATAGGGCCTTTAAGGAGGTGATTGAGGTTAAATGAGGTCATAAAGGTAAGATCCTGATCCTATAAAACTGAGATCCGTATAAAAGAGGGAGAGACACCAGTGTAGGCTGTCCCCACCATGTGAAGGTGGCTGTCTATAAACCAGGAAGAGAGCTCTCACCAGGAACCAAACTGGCCAACACCTTGATATTAGACTTCCCAGCCTCCAAAATTATGAGAAAATAAATTTCTATTGTTTAAGCTACCCTATATGTGGTATTTTGTTATGGCAGCCTGAGCTGACTAAGACAATGTCGAACTACAAATTAAAAGGAAGAGTCCTCACTTCTGATACCAACTACAAGTTCACGGGTTCCAAAAACCACCTCAGTTTCAGTCATTAGCTAGAGGGACTCACAAATCTCACCAAAATTGTTATACTCACAATTATAGTTTATTTGAAGGAAAAGATGTGAATTAAAATCAGCCAAAGGCAGAAACAGAAGGCAGAGTCTGGGAGTGGTCCGCATTCAAGCTTCCATTGTCCTTGAGACATTTCACCCTCCTGGCATTGACATGTGACAGTATGGATATAGTATTACCAACCAGGAAGCTCACCTGAGCTTCAGTGTCCAGAGATTTTACTGCCTTGTGAGTCAGTCCCCACCAAGGGTGACGGGTGGATCTGATCGGCAAATCCTGAAGATCAGCACAAGGACCTAAGGATGGAGAACTGCAGTGTTTTCTGGGAGTACAGAAAGCCCATGTGTCCTCTGGCTCCATCTGTGTTCCTTCTGACACACATAAATGATTGTGAGCCAACAGTGTGTCCTCTGTTCCCTGTGAGTATGTTTACCCAAATGAAGACAGCTGATAGGACAAAGAATTCCAAGCCAGCCAATAGCCTTGTTGATAGGATGCCAAAGATTATCCTTGTCTTCTACATGCTAACTCACTTTACAGATGGAGCACAGAGACTTGTTTTGCTTGGCCATACTATATTTCTGTAACCTGAGGGAAGCAGAAAGTTGAAACTCTAGGAACAAAAACGAGCAGACCTGTACTTCACTCAGATATCCCTACCATTCCAAACCCCAGAAGCAAAGGCACCTTTCTTCTTGAAAAAGGGCCATAGATCTTCCCTGCCCCCATTCCCTCACAAGGAGAAATTTCAGGGACCAAGAAGTGGGGGGGCCACTGGTGTGTCCTTCTCCAAAATCTAACACTTCTAAATCCTCCCCAATTTCAACCTTATGTAAGTCATTCTTACTCCCCAATTTCAAGCAAAATGGACAATCATTTGTTCAGTTTTGTGGCTGTTTTTATAAGGTATGTTTAGAGAAGAAAAACCCCACTCATCTTAGACCATGTGAAGATGTGGACCAATTATTTTTAACCAACATCCAACAGGTACTGAGAACATAAAATGAGTCATTGCTAGCCCATGTGGACCACATGTACATCACTTTACATGAATCGTATCCTCTAACTCATGACAACACTGTGAGATGAATATTATCATCACTATTACTGACGAGGAATTTGGGAATCAGTGGGTCTTATTAACCTTCCAAGGCCATTTCCACCTAGCTATACTGGGGCAGAATCAGTGCTCAGATTCAGCTCTGGCTGCAAACCTTTGGATGTGTACACACTGTGTGCTTGATCCATATTGTAACAGGTGCCTGTCCAGGGTAGTAGTGGTAAGGAGTAAGAACTAAATGAAATGCAGCCTCTACCCTTTGGGAATGATGATCTAGTAAGAGCAACCCAGGCAGATACCAGTAAACATAATTAAAGGTACCCATAAACATTTTTATGAGCACTCCCTCTTTGCTAAATTTGGGATACTGCAATGATTCAACTAGATTCAACTGGAGTCACTCAAAATCAATTTGGTGAGATGAAAACAGCAGGGGTCAGAAGGCCACCCTATCCATTCGCAGGGTCCCCTGGTCAGTATTGGAGAGGGAGCTGGGTGAGAGGAACAACAGAGAAGAGAAGGTGTTTAAATGGAACTTTGCAAGAGGCTGGCAAATGCAGAGGAGAAAGTCTCTGACCCCAGATAAAGTGCATAACCAATGTCCTGAGTAGGGATGAGCAAAATCCCGTAAGGAGAACAGCGACCTGTCATATGGGAAGTGTTAATGGAGATGTTCACCTGAAGGTCATAAGACCCAGAGGGTCCTGATTACTGCCTTCAAATGTTTGTAGATATTTTAGGTGAAAAGGAATTTACCCTTAATGTGTTTGGAACTAGGGTTGGAGAGATGTTACAAAGTGACAGATCTTAGCTGACCAGTGATTAGACCTTCCAAGGAAATTCAGAATTTAAAAGGTACCATTCTAAGAGATTTTCAGGCATAGTAAGAACTGACAGAGACAGTGTCATAAGAAGGCCCTTGTTACTCAGTGTGTGGCATGTAGACCAGGAAACCTGCTAGAAAGGCAGAAACTCAGGCCCCCCATCAGCCTACTGAGTCAGAATCTGCACATAAACAACATCCACCAGCGGTCTGAGGGCATGTTAGCTTAAGAAGCATTGTTGTGAATGAATGATCTTTGAAGTTCCCAAACCTAGGATTTTGTGTTGCAGGAAGTGAAACTGGAAAGGGAGACTGGAATTAAATCCAAAGAATCTTGACTCCAATTTTAACGAGTAAGGAATTTTTAAGGCATCATGAAGGAAATCTTCAACTCATTTTTCTGGTGAAGGAACAGGTCATGATCAGATAATAAACCATTTGCCACCTGAGTGTATAGTGAGATTATGTTGTCAGCAAAAGAATTACTTGCATTCTTTCTACATTTTCTGCTTTATTGAGCTAGATGGACACATAGTACTGTATAAGCTTAAGGTATATAGCCTAATGACTTGACTTACCTATATTGTGAAATCATTACAATAAGTTTAGTTAACATCCATCACCTCAGATAGATTTTTTAAAAAAGAAAGTAAAAGTTTTTTTCCTTGTGATGAGAACCCACAGGATTTACTCTCATAACTTTCAAATATAACATACAGCAGCGTTAACAGTCATATTTGCATTCTTACAGTTTCCAAGACATGAATGGTCTTACAGATAACCTGCTGGTGAGTGTCTAGAAAGCCTGATAGCAGGTGGTTCTATTTCTCAATGGTACAGACCTTGATTCCCTAGCACAATATTCCAAGCCGCCCCACTGAGAGGCATCACTGTAGCTCCCAGCTGAAAATCCATTCAGATCTGGAAGGACATACATCGAGCTCTCAGCAGTCAGGATTAAAAAGAATGGAGAAGAGAGGAGCATTTATTTTTTCTTACACACCCTGTATTATTTGGCTTATTGTAACAAGTATGTATGATACCCAACCCCGCCACTACCATAAAAGTTATAAACAAAAACCCCAAATCTATAAGATGCTGATTCAAGAGAAGGAAGTGCCCACTATGAACTGGGACCTTTTTGTCTGACATTCTCCATCACCAGCAACCCAGATTATTCATGGCTATTCTGCTGAAAGATTTTAATCTCCACTGTTCAACAGTGTGTAACAGCTGTTTGCTTATAACAGATTGACTAGAAGACAAATGAGGGAAGAAAACTGGCTGTCAGGGCAAATTCCTACAAGAAATGCCCTTTCCTGACCATCACTTGTATGTACCCTTTATGGGGTCGGCCCCCTAGCACATGTGTACAGAGAGGCACGTGTACTTTGTTTTAAGTCCTCCAGAAGGTTGGGTCTCATAGGTGCACCAATATTCAACACTGGGAAAAGAAGCCTAAAAATACCACTGCAACTCCTTTTATGTCTTGCAAAGTATTTTTGCACATTGGATCTCAGTTGCTCTCACAGAAATCTATGGTATATCTGTAAAGGCAGATATTATTCTTAGCATTATCATTACAGCTTTGTAGATTGAGACCAGGGATCTCAGAGAGATTAATTAAGGAGAAGAAGGGAACATTTTTATACCACTATCCACTCCTGAGCAAATCATACACAAACATACTCATTTTGAAACAACAGAATAATGATCTCATAATTTATTTCTCTACAAACTAATCCCATGATACAAAGTACAGCTGCTACTCTCTGTTAAGCATGCATGCATGGCAGACACCACACATGCTCATCACTGCTGTTGCTTAGGCATTATTATCCCCACTTGAGAAATAAAGGCTCAGAGCAGTTAAACACTGTGCTGTGGCTACAGTTTTTTTCTTTTATTGAGATATAACATGGTCACCATTTTCAATACTGGATTCAGATCCAGCTTTAACTTCCAAGCCCATGTCTTGCCCTCTGAGTACTGGAAGAGTCTAGCATTACAAGAGGAGACATCTGCCCTGGGTGCTGCCCCATGTCCATCCAGGCTTCAGTGAGACTGTACTGTCCCACCCTCCATTGTCTCAGAGTTCATCCTTTGAATAGAACCTCTCAGTTTCTATCTTGCCAAGTCACAAACAGCTGGTATCAAAATCGTTTCTTTCCAAACCACAAAATGGGTTCCTAAAGTGGAATTCAAATAGTCTTGCTATATACTACCTTGATATTTTTTTTCTAATCATCACCCATCCCACCTACTCACTGAACTCTTGGCTGCATCAATATTCATTATGTTCGAGGAAAAAATTAGACAAGATGTCTAATTAGACAAGATGTCTCGCCTGATCACCAGCAAAGATGGGTGAGACAAAGGTCATTAGGGCCGGCAGACGGACATTTAAGGGCACTTGGCTCCTATACCCAGAGTTCCTGCTCTGACAATGGCAAACAATGCTGTTGGGTCTGTGTGAGCCCAAGACAGTGTCCACAAAGGGAACGTGTGCTCGGTGAGACAGATTCTGAATGAACTCTGCTAGTATTGATCAAGGCTGTCCCTGAAAATCCTTTATTTGGGAAATGGGAATTGAGGAGACCCTTCCACCTACTCCTCCCATGATTATCCTTCCCTTCAAAAACACACAGCCTGCCGAATTGGGGGACTTTTGGTGAATTTTAAGAAGGAGATCTAGAAAACCCCAAATATCCAACTACAGAGCTGATGAAGCCCAGCAGGACATCACTCTGCGGTTGTTCAGGGAGGGAGCCCATTAAGTCACCAAATTAAGCAACAGTATTGAAAAAGACTTGTACTTGTGAAGCAGAGCCCCGAAACCAGACAGGCATTACATTACATGGAAAGAGCAGGGACAGAGAGCCAAGGATTCTTGGTGGAAGCTGACTGTGGTCTCTGCTTTCACAGCTGGCCATGAATTCTTCTGGAGCCTCAATTACATCATTTGCAGAGAGAGAACAATGCCTGGATTGCCTTGGCATTGACTTCTTATGTAATCAAATGAAATAATACATTTGGAAGTATGTGTAATATCATACACAAACGTTGCTTATCATTAAACTGGAAAAAGGCATGCATTTTCCTACAGGGCCCAGAAGCATAGAAGATTCACATTCTCCACACAGAGGTGGGTGTGATTTTTACTTCTGATCCTGCTTCCAGGTGGGTACAGCATATGTTGGTGCTCAGTCAATAGGGAAATTGTTTTTCAAATGATGATTGAGTTGATGACAAATGCATTATCCTAGCAATTGGAACCAAAATTTTTCTTAGGGAGGGAGAGAGATACTTTGTTTAAGAAAATGCCTTCATAAGCAGCATGGAGGTAAATGGTGAAACTGATGACATGTGTCAGCAGAGGTCAAGGCAGCACAAGCCAAGAGCCAAACCCCTCTACACCGGCTAAGGGAAGGGAACTGGCCAGAGAAGTGCTCCCAGCAGAGAAGGGCTGAGTCATACAGAACTTGGCAAGAGCCAGGATTCCAGAAATGACTGGAGGATATTTGAAGAGGAATAGCTAACATTGCATTTCCAAGGTGATATAAAGGTTATATCTTTCCAAGAAATATAAATCTCTGCTGCCCTGTTTTCAGTAAATCACTTACACTCATAAAGAAATGTGCTGAGACCATCTAATTCAGTGGGAGTAGAAGACTGAAGCAGAGGTGGCTGTGGGAATATAAGGCCCCTGCGAAGCCCGGGAATGCTGGAAAGCAAGGATGGGTGGTGCACCATTTGGGCACAGGAAAGTGCCCCCGGCAGACCCCTGAGTCATCACAGATGCCTCCCTCCAGCGGCTTCCTCGAGAAAACTTTGAAATGCACTGAATAAAATCAAGAAAATATCAGAGCTGGAAAAAAGTGGACCCCAGACAAGTTTCAGTGCAAAGTAGCTCTGGATTCCCAATATGGAGCAGGAGTCATGCCATGTCGTCAGCCTGTACAGTGACTTTTCAGATCTCTTCTGCTGTGCTAGAATGCCAGCCCTGGCCCTCCTGGCCCTCCTTGCCTTCTCGCAGAGGCCTGCCTCCCTACGGGCAAACACCCACCTTCAGCTCCAGCAGTTCCCTAGTGTGCCTTGGATGGGGCACATGCGCTCATTGCCCGGGCTTCCACTCACCATCCAGGGTTCAGTGCTTGTCTGCCTACTACAGCGTGGCTGGCAGTCCCAGCTGGTCCACTGGCATGGCTGGCCCCAGTTTCCTCAAACATTTCCCTCTTTGATGCTTTATCTTCCTTAAATTATTGATGGCATTTGGCAAATGGATAAGTCTGGGCCAGAGAGAAAGGGCCTGTGCATGTGCTTCAGGCCAAAAGCCCCCTCAGGAACAGGCCTGCCTGGCTCCCCAGTGGAAGAGTAACTGGGTCAACCTGAAGTGACAGGAGGCAGCTTGTGCATTTCCCGAGAGTGGGCGCTGAAAGCCTGGGCCTCAGCAGGTGACGGCATCTCTGACTAACCTCAAGGAGTGACCCCAGTGAGGCAAACTTAAGCTCCTTGTTATTGAGAGAATGGGTGTTCTAAGGCCAGTGGGTGACTCACATTAAACCAAGGGTAATGCAGAGGGCTCTGGGACAGGCCATTACTACTTCTCTGGGACCCAGGGCCCTACATGGTGCTGGCTTCACTTCCTCATTTTCACTCTTAACTCTTAAACTCCTAGATGCTCCCAACTAGTACTTTGGAGATTTCTTTAATGCAATCATCACTTCTAAAGCCTAGTGACATGTCAGCTCTCTAGAGCCTGAGAATAAAAAGACAAGTAATAGACTACCCAGGGGAAGAACACTGCATTTATGGACTTCCACTAATATTTGCTACCTGCCTGGTATGGTATTCTGCAATTTACACACTAATAGCTCAGTTGGTCCTCATCACAATACTATTAGGCATTCTTTTCCCCACATCATCAATGAGAAAACGCAATCTCACAAGATTAAGTTACTGCCTAAGGTTACTTAGATAAGAGGGAGAAGCCAGTGTTCATAGCTGGGCCTGCCTGCCTTTGATGTGTGACAGCAGGAAAGAGAGGGACTAAACCCCGTAGAGCCTGGGATGGAGTGGCTTCCAAGACCTTAAGGGTTTTCAAGAGTTTGCTAAACAGATAAATGGGCGTGGGGGTAGAGGGGAAGTTGAAGGGAATAAGCTGAATTTATTTTATTTTGGAAAATGCTAAAATACACAGCCACCATGTATTTGGCATTTATTGGAGCAAATGGAGATACAATGGTGAACAAAACTGGCATCTGCAGCCCTATGGGACACACAGGCTAGGAGGGAAGACTGCCATCATTCAAACAACAAGGGTGTGTATATAAAAAACTCACCGTAGAGTGAGGAGCCAAGATGGTAGCATGAGTAGGGCAGCGGAAATCTCCTCCCAAAACCATATATATTTTTGAAAATACAACAAATACAACTATTCCTAAAAGAGAGACCAGTGGATACAGTACAACAACCAGGCTACATCTACACCTGCGAGAACTCAGCATCTCACGAAGGGGGTAAGATACAAGCCATAGCCTGGCAGGACCCAAATTCTCACCCAACCCCAGCTCCCTGGCAGGAGGAAAGGAGTCAGAGCAGGAGGGAGTGAAAGCCCAGGACTGCTAAACAACCAGCTCTAGTAATCTGCACCGGGAGCGCAGACACATACTGCATGGTGTGCTGCATATTAGAGAAACAGAAAAGCAAAATCTGCGAGCAGGTCCCCACAGTCAGCTCCCCTGAGACAAAAGAAAGCTAGTGCTTTTTGAAAGTCTTAAAGGGACAGGGGCCTAACAGCTAGACAGAAGTGTCCCAGCACACTCAGCCCAGCAGGCTGGGAGTCCCAGGAAACTCCAGGCTCCATAACCTCTGGGTGGCAATGCAGCCCTGAAGCCCCTCATGGCAATAAGCAGCCTGCCAGTCACTCCCCCAGCTGGAACGGCTCCCTGACACAGCTGCCCAGTAGCTGGAGAGCAGCCGCGCATCCCTGAGGGGACAGTGGAGCAGCCCAGGAATGGCCACGCCAGGCCACGGTGGAGGCAGAGCAGCCCAGGAGCAGCTGTGCCCCCAGTGGCACCCCAGAATCTCCTCCCAGCATGCAGCTGCCTGGGCCAGATGCAAACGCTGCCAATGGCACACGGCTTCCTGGCACAGGCAGAAGAAACGGGGCAAGGCACAAAGGGGTGCCACTCTTGCAGGAGAGCACAACTGGTGCACCTGTCACTCCCCACAGAGCCCTGGGCTACTCTGACGGCGACCCCGCCCACGTCAGCTTAGGGTATTAATCTGGAGGCTGCTCCAGAAGTGCAGATAAATGACAGGCAGCGGAGAAGGGCAAGGCAACCAGAAAGCAGGAAAGGACTTTGTTCTCCCAGCTGACACATGCGCTACCTGCCTATAGCTACCTCTAATGCCATGAAAAGGGAGAAAAACTTGGTCCAGTCCAGAATTACCCAGACAATCCCTGAGAGAGGGCCTGGGGAGATAGATTTAAACAATCTTCCAGAAAAAGAATTCAAAATAAAGGTGATAACCATGCTTATGGAACTGCAGAGAAAAATGCAAGAGCTAACAAATAAAGTTGGGAGGGTGAATACAGAAATAAAACAGTATCTGGAAGGACTTAAGAGCAGACTGAATGAGGTGCAAGAGGTCGTTAATGGAATATAAGTCAGAGAACAGGAATACAGAGAAGCTGAGGCAGAGAGATATAAAAGAATCTCCAGGAATGAATCAGTATTAAGAGAACTGTGGGACCAATCCAAATGGAACAACATCCGCATTATAGGGGCACCAGAAGAAGAAAGGAGAGAAAAAGGGTTTTGAAGAAATAATTGCTGAAAACTTCCCCAAATTGGAGGAGGAAATAGTCTCTCAGACCATGGAAGTCCACAGAACTCCCAACACAAGGGACCCAAGGAGGACAATACCAAGACATATAATAATTAAAACGGCAAAGATCAAAGACAAAGACAGAGTATTAAAGGCAACCAGAGAGAGAGAAAAGGTGACCTACAAAGGAAAACCCATCAGGCTATCATCAGACTTCTCAACAGAAACCTTACAGGACAGAAGAGAATAGCATGATATATTTAATGCAATAAAACAGAAGGGCCTTGAACCAAGAATACTGTATCCAGCATGATTATCATTTAAATATGATGGAGGAATTAAACAATTCCCAGACAAGCAAAGTTGAGGGAATTTGCCTCCCACAAACCACCTCTACAGGACATTTTAAAGGGACTGCCCTAGACGGAAGCACTCCTAAGGCTAAATAGATGTCACCAGAGAAAATAAAATCACATCAAAGAAAGTAGACCAACCAAATACTAACTACAGGCAAAAAATAAAATCAACTACTCACAAAAGCAGTCAAAGGAAACACAAAAGGGTACAGAATAAAACAACTAACATACAAAGAATGGAGGAGGAGGAATAAGAAGGGAGAGAAATAAAGAATCATCAGACTGCATTTATAATAGCTTAATAAGTGAGTTAAGTAAAATGGTTAGATAGTAGAGAAGCTGCCCTTGAACCTTTGGTAACCACGAATCTAAAGCTTGCAATGGCAATAAGTACATATCTTTCAATAATCACCCTAAATGTAAATGGACTGAATGCACCAATCAAGACACAGAGTAATAGAATGTATAAAAAAGCAAGACCCATCTATATGCTGCTTACAAGAGATTCACCTCAAACCCAAAGACATGCACAGACTAAAAGTCAAGGGATGGAAAAAGATATTTCATGCAAACAATAGGGAGAAAAAAGCAGGTGTTGCAGTACTTGTATCAGACAAAATAGACTTCAAAAGAAAGAAAGTAACAAGAGATAAAGAAGGACATTATATAATGATAAAGGGCTCAGTCCAACAAGAGGATATAACCATTATAAACATATATGCACCCAATACAGGAGCACCAACATATGTGAAACAAATACTGACAGAATTAAAGGAGGAAATAGAATAGAATGCAGTGCATTCGTTGTAGGAGACTTCAACACTCCACTCACTCCAAAGGACAGATCCACCAGACAGAAAAGTAAGGACACAGAGGCACTGAACAAAAAAATAGAACAGATGGACCTAACAGACATCTACAGAACTATACACCCAAAAGCAGCAGGATACACATTCTTCACAAGTATACATGGAACATTTTCCAGAATAGACCACATACTAGGCCACAAAAAGAGACTCAGTCAATTCAAAAAGATTGAATTACTACCAACCAACTTTTCAGACCACAAAGGTATAAAACTAGAAATAAATTGTACAAAGAAAACAAAAAGGCTCACAAACACATGGAGGCTTAACAACATGGTAATAAATAATCAATGGATCAAAGACCAAATTAAAACAGAGATCAAGCAATATATGGAGACAAATGACAACAACAGCATAAAGCCCCAACTTCTGTGGGACACAGCGAAGGAAGTTCTAAGAGGAAAGTATATAGCAATTCAGGTCTATTTAAAGAAAGAAGAACAATCCCAAATGAATATTTGAAAGTCACAATTACTGAAACTGGATAAAGAAGAACAAATGAGGCCCAAAGTCAGCAGACGGAGGGACATAATAAAGATCAGAGAAGAAATAAATAAAATTGAGAAGACTAAAACAATAGGAAAAATCAATGAAACCAAGACTGGTTCTTTGAAAAAATAAACAAAATAGATAAGCCCATAGCCAGACTTATTAAGAGAAAAAGAGAATCTACACATATCAACAGACTCAGAAACGAGAAAGGAAAAATCATGACGGACTCCACAGAAGTACAAAAAATTATTACATAATACTATGAAAATCTATATGCTAACAAGCTGGAAAACCTAGAAGAAATGGACAACTTCCTAGAAAAATACACCCTTCCAAGACTGACCCAGAAAGAAACAGAAAATCTAAACAGACCATTTACCAGCAAAGAAATTGAATCGGTAGTCAAAAAACTAGCAAGAACAAAACCCCTGGTCCAGAGGAATTTACCGCTGAATTTTATCAGGCATATAGAGAAGACATAATACCCATCCTCCTTAAATTTTCCAAAAAATAGAAGAGGAGGGAATACTTCCAAACTCATTCTATGAAGCCAGCATCACCCTAATACCAAAAGAAGGCAAAGATCCCACCAGAAAAGAAATTACAGACCAATATCCCTGATGAACATACATGCAAAAATTCTCAACAAAATATTAGCAAACTGAATTCAAAAATACATCAAAAGGATCATACACCATGACCAACTGGGATTCTTCCCAGGGATGCAAGGATGGTACAACATTTGAAAATCCATCAACATCATCCACCACATCAACAAAAAGAAGGACAAAAACTACTTGATCATCCCCATAGATGCTGAAAAAGCATTCAACAAAATTCAGCATCCATTCATGATAAAAACTCTCAATAAAATGGGTATAGAAGGCAAGTACCTCAACATAATAAAGGCCATATATGATAAATCCACAGCCAACATCATACTGAACAGTGAGAAGCTGAAAGCTTTTCCTTTAAGATCAGGAAGAAGACAGGGATGCCCACTCTCCCCACTGTTATTCAACATAGTACTGGAGGTCCTAGCCATGGCAATCAGACAAAAAAAAGAAATACAAGGCATCCAGATTGGTAAAGAAGAAGTCAAACTGTCACTATTTGCCGATAACATGATATTATACATAAAAAACCCTGAAGACTCCACTCCAAAACTACTAGAACTAAAACCTGAATTCAGCAAAGGTGCAGGATACAAAATTAATACACAGAAATCTGTTGCTTTCCTATACACTAATGATGAACTAGCAGAAAGAGAAATCAGGAAAACAATCCCATTCACAATTGCATCAACATACCTAGGAATAAACCTAACCAAGGAAGTGAAAGACCCATACCCTGAAAACTACACAACACTCTTGAGAAATTAAAGAAGACACTAACAAATGGAAACTCATTCCATGCTCTTGGCTAGGAAGAATTAATATTGTCAAAATGGCCATCCTGCCTGAAGTAATCTACAGATTCAGTGCAATGCCTATCAAAATACCAAGAGCATTCTTCAATGAACTGGAACAAATAGTTTTAAAATTCTTATGGAACCACAATAGACCCCAAATAGCCAAAGCAATCCTGAGAAGGAAGTATAAAGCTGAGGGGATCTTGCTTCCCAACTTCAAGCTCTACTACAAAGCCACAGTAATTAAGACAACTTGGTCCTGCACAAGAACAGACCCACAGACCAGTGGAACAGACTAGAGAGTCCAGATATTAACCCAGACATATACAGTCAATTAATATATGATAAAGGAGCCATGAATATACAATGGGGAAATGACAGCCTCTTCAACAGCTGGTGTTGGCCAAACTGGACAGCTACATGTAAGAGAATGAAACTGGATCATTGTCTAATGCCATACACAAAAGTAAATTTGAAATGGATCAAAGACCTGAATGTAACCCATGAAACCATAAAACTTTTAGAAGAAAACATATGCAAAAATCTCTTGGACATAAACATGAGCAACTTCTTCATGAACATATCTTCCTGGGCAAGGGAAACAAAAGCAAAAATGAACACATGGGACTACATCAAACTGAAAAGCTTCTGTACAGCAAAGGACAGCACCAATAGAACAAAAAGGCATCCTACAGTATGGGAGAATATATTCATAAGTGACAGATCCAATAAAGGGTTGACATCCAAAATACATAAAGAGCTTACACACCTCAACAAACAAAAAGCAAATAATCCAATCAAAAAATGGTGAGAGGAAGTCAACAGACAGTTCTCCAAAGAAGAAATTCAGATGGCCAACAGACACATGAAAAGATGCTCCACATTGCTAATCATCAGAGAAATGCAAATTAAAACCACAATGAGATATCACCTCACACCAGTAAGGATCACCACCATCCAAAAGACAAACAACAATAAATGTTGGCAAGGATGTGGAGAAAGGGGAACCTCCCTACACTGCTGGTGGGAATGTAAGTCCAACCATTGTGGAAAGCAGTATGGAGGTTCCTCAAAAAACTCAAAATAAAAATACCATTTGACCCAGGAATTCCAATCCTAGGAATTTACCCTAAGAATGCAGCAGCCCAGTTTGAAAAAGACAGATGCACCCCTATGTTTATCGCAGCACTATTTACAATAGCCAAGAAATGGAAGCAACCTAAGTGTCCATCAGTTGATGAATGGATAAAGAAAAGGTGGTACATATACACAATGGAATATTATTCAGCCATAAGAAGTAAACAAATCCTGCCATTTGCAGCAACATGGATGGAGCTAGAGGGTATTATGCTCAGTGAAATAAGCCAGGTGGAGAAAGACAAGTACCAAATGATTTCACTCATATGTGGAGTATAAGAACAAAGGAAAAATTAAAGTAGCAAAACAGCAGCAGACTCACAGAACCCAAAAATGGACTAACAGTTACCAAAGGGAAAGGGTCCCAGGAGGATGGGTGGGAAGGGAGGGATAAGGGGAGGGAAATAGAAAGGGGGCGTTATGATTAGCATGCATAATGTGTGGGTGGGGCACGGGGAAGGCTGTACAGCATGGAGAGGACAGGTAGTGTTTCTACAGCATCTTACTACGCTGATGGACAGTGACTGCAATGGGGCATGTGGGGGGAACTTGGTGATGGGGGGAGTCTAGTAAACATAATGTTCCTCATGTAATTGTAGATTAATGATGCCAGAAAAAAAAAACTCACTGTAAGGAGTGGGGTAAGAGCTTAGCATTGAATTTAAGTTAGGTGGCTGGGGCAGGCCGAATAATGGCCCCAAAGACGTTCACATCCTCATTTCCCAAACCTGTTACATGTTACATTAGGTGGCAGGGAATAGAATTAAGGATGCTAAGTGGATGACTCTATAAGACCACCCTGGATTATATAGGTGGCAAATGTAATCACAAGTGCTTAAACAGGGACAGGTCAGGAGGGCCAGGGAAGAAGTTGTGACCCTGAAAGCAGAGGTCAGAGGTCTGAGTCATATGACTGTTGGCCTCAAAGATGGAGGAAGGGACAAGCCAAGGAATAAGGCAGCCTCCAGAAACTGGAAAAGGTAAGAAAACAAATTCTCTCCTAGAGGCACCAAATGCAGCCCGGCTGATGCCTGGTTTCAGCCCAGGGAGAACCATTTTTGACTTCTGACCTCCAGAACTGCAAGGAAGTTTAGAGCCACTAATTTGGGATAATTTGTTATAGCAGCTTAGGAACCTAAGACTCTGGGAGGCCATGGAAATTTTCTATCAGTGAGTGGCTCTTGAACTGAGATCTGAAGGCACCTTTGAGACTACCTGGGTACACAGGTAGAGGGAGGAGGCCCCACACACCCAGCAGAGGGATCAGAGCAGCCAGAGGGGGTGTGGTGTCCAGGGAGGTGGATGAGCTCACAGGACCAGGTAGGTAGCATTCAGCACACTGGTCCTTCTAGAAGCAATGGGAATTCACTGAGGGTCGAGCTCAGGATGGCATCATTGGAATTTTGCTTTATACCATGTTAATCTCAGACTCGCCCCCTCCTTCACTCCACCTGTTTTATTGTACCCAGTACTCAGAAACACACATTAATATTAACCAGATACAATAAAAAAGGCAAAAAGGTCAGGGAGCTATTACACAATAAACCCCAAAATCAACTATATACTATTTGTGCATTACCCCCAGACATCCTCTCCCCCCATACAAATGAGACTCTAAAAGATGACCCTAATACCAAGAAAAGTCTGGTCTACTTTGTTTTTAATGGTTGAGGTTAGAGACTATAGTAACAAAATTTGCTTTCATACTGAAATCTAAGTAAAATTTGGAGTAATAGGCTGAGGGTTTTGCTATCTGTTAAATGTAGTGTGGCATCTAGTGGCCAAAGTTACCAATTTCCATTTCTTCCTTCTTGGCTTGATTTAGACCCCCTAGTGATAAAATATACAGAGAAACCAGTAAGTAGTGAGTGGGCCTGTGTGTCAAACGTGAAGCTGCAGCTGAAGGGGGATTCAGAGATGGAAAGGGGCTGCCTCTGCTCTCCGAGGCACTTGCAGATTCAGATAAAGGGCGAGGGAAAGATAGGTATTTAGATATGCTAATACTGGCTGCAGGAGCACTGTGACTCCCACCTTTAAGCAGGTGTTTGGAAACCAAATGAAGAGAGGGAGGCTTGGGCTGGGGACGTGGATTTGGGATCCATCAGAACAGGTGGTTTGTTGAGCCTAGAGTGTGAGCAGTGAACAGGAACTCCTCTGTTACCGGTACAGAGTAGTTGTGCAGCAACTATCTCCTAATATTAACAAGCATTCAATCAAAACTGCCAAATACTTGACCTCAAGAGGAAAACAGGGAGAGTCCCGGCTCTGCTGGATGAAGTTCCTGGGCCTGATAAAAGATGAAGTGTTTAACCACAGATGTTAGCATATACACATTTTATTATGGCTGAAATGTCAACTTTGGGGGCTTCTACCATGACTATAAATTTGGTGCTTTGGAGGAAAACGTTTATCTTCTCTGAGATGTTTCCAAATTGCAATATGAACAACAATTCACAGAAAGTCTGTGAAGATAAATCAAGGTGATGTGTGTGAAAGAAATATTATGCTCATGTAGTGTCTGTAGTAAGTGAGCAGCCAGAAAGCAGCTGGACAAAGGAAATGATGACACACCTTTTAGCCCCAGAAAGTGGGGCTGCACAGGAAAATCATCCCCATCAATTTACCAACTGCACCAATTTATCAGAAGTGGTTTCAACTGTTGTCAGTTTTGGTTACAGGGAATGATAGGTATCTTTATGTTAATTTATGATTTGCCAGTATTTGGATAGGTCGTATGTGTGTTTCAGGTGTTAATCCTTTAATGTTTAGGGTCTCGCAATTTTATGTTTATGGCTATTTTTGTTTAATTTGACTTACCATGCATTGCTTTTATTATTATAATCTTTCCTGAAAGTCTATGAATACTTTTACCGATTCATTAAAGCTTTTGTGTAAACTGGCCAGGACGACTTCACATGCTTTTTATTCAAAGACAAATTTCAGCATTTCGTAAGTGAGAGAGTTTTGGTAATTTCTTATTTTTTTCCTGATGATTTTGCATTTAACTTTAAACTTCACTGAAATTTAAATTCATTTTAACTTAAAATTCTGATTTCTTCAAGATGCTTTTGAATGAAATGTCAGCCCCATTTTAATTCCTTTAAACCTAATTAAAGTCTATTTAAATATTTTATTTGGATACTACAATTTTCATTTGGATATGCTATTAATTTTAAATTACTGTATTTAATTGTAAACTTGGTGTTTCTGGAAACTTTTTTAAAAAAGCCTAATTTATCATTTGAGATCTTGGCAAAATAATCTTTAAAATGTTTGTGTTCTGAAAAAAATATATAGAAATAACATTTTTTAAATATATAGAAATAATATTTTATTTCTTTGCAAAAGAAATGAGATGTCTGGAATTAATGTTACCAAATGGAGTGCCAAATTTTAGGTTGGAAAATAGCCTGGGAATGGTTAACTTCACACTGATTTCTACGATTGTTTACAAAATTATTCAGCAGTTTTTAAGTATATTAGCTATTTCAATTAATCTTCAGAGTTTCATTTTCGGTAACTAAAAATTGAACATTTGTTGTGTCAATGCTGTTAAAACCACAGTTCTAAAACTGTGTTAGAACCAGTCAGGAACTTTGGTCAGTGTGGTGATCTCTCATTTGCAAAATTTCAGTGAATTGATTCTCACCATTGAGAATCTAGGTAACTTGATGTGGCCAACATGACGAACAGCAGAGGGCGACTGAGAGTCATCGTCCTCAGCGTGGCTGCGACTTCCTGGCCCTGTGCACGTGCCCGACAATTATGTTCTGAGAGCCCTGTCAAGTTTTGAAGTTAACTCAAATTTCTAATCTTAGCTATCACTCCAAAGTGGAGTGTTTGGGTGATTTTACAGCTAAAAAATGCAAACCAAAGTTAAGGCTTTAAAAAGATAAATAAAGGAAAGATGGATTGCTTACTCCATGATACGAATCATCCTGTTATGCCTCCACCCACTATAGGAACAGGTAAGGACCCTTTTCCTGCTGTTTTCTTGGCTTAAGCAGAGTCTCAGGAACTCTGGACATACAATTGAGGAATAGCCCAGTGGATATACAATTGAGGACATGAAACGAGAGGACATGACCGGCACCTACAGTCCTAGTTCCTGGCCAGGGAGGGACTGGGTTGGGAGGTTTGCTGGGAAAGAGGAGATGGTATCAGAGAGACGGGGATTGGATGACGAGGGATCCCGAATGAGGTTTGCACTTGATTCTAGGTGAGAAGAATCATATTTAAGGTTTTTATTTTTTAAGTTTCTCCTCATTTTACGGTTCCAGGGGCAGTTACGATGTGTGATGGGTAGGAAGGCATCCATAGGGATGGTCAGGACTGAATAAATAGGATATATTTCAAGAGTGGGAATACCTCTAAGTCACTAAGTTCCTCTTTATACTGAATCCTTTCCTTGTCACAGAAAGAACCTGGGAAGCTCCCTAGTAACTAGATAAAGCCAAACAGCACATGGAGACAATGTCAACCGTTGAAAGGAAAATCCTTTCCTACCCCTCCTGCCTCCCCACCTCTCCAACCAGAGTCATCCTCTAGTCTCCACACCATTAGCCTCCTTATCATTCAGGGAAAGCATAACTCAGGAATAGAAGGGAGTCAGGTGGAGGCCGGGTCACGTGGGGCCTCGCCAGCTGAGGTGAGGATGTCATCACCAAAGCATCTCACGTTGCCTTTGTAAAAACAATAGTGTTTATTTTACCATGTATAGTGAATTATATTGGTTCCATCAAGGATATAAACTTTCCTTTCAAAATAAATGCACCTTTATTTTCAGAAATTGAGTCAGTCTAACAAAACACTATATTAATAATAGCATGTGGAGCTACCACCCGTGTCCTTAAGATGATTTGCAAAAGATTGGATTTAAGGAGCTGTGCTTCATTCCACTCAATCTGCAAAATGCCACTCCACCAATTTGACTCAAAGGACCCCAATGGCCTCTATGTACCCCAAAGTTCTAAGAAGCCATGAGCATAGTGACTTCCTCTGCCCCACAAGCAGGTGGCCATTCCATTTGCACCCTCAGAACTACCTCCTCCTGCCCGGGGAGGGGAGGCAGACTGATGTCCCACAGCTCTACAGAAGGGCCTCCTTCAGGCTCCTGCAGGCGCTTTGGAAGCAGCTGGAGGAATGAGTTAGGTCCTGGTTGCGGGATTTTTTTTTTTTTTAAGTCAGACACAGACACAGCTGTTGAGCCACATGCAGACTCCACAGAAAACCCCAAGCCTCAGACCCTTCAAGCAAAGGAAGAGCTTAGGTAAAGTTTTCGATGTAGCTGTCTGGGTCACCAGAGAGAGGGGAGTGGATACAGACTTCTCTTGGCTGTTTACTGATTCTTTTGTACTTGAAATGTTCACAGCAACCAGTCGAGAGGAAGTTGCTGGAATCCAAGCAAAGTTCCCAAACAAGATCCCGGTAAGATCCCGATGTACTTTTTGAAAAGGGGTATGTTCTGTCCCTTGAAGAAAAATCAAAACAACAAAAATAGCAAGAACAACCCAAAGCCCACTGCCTCCCCCCATTCTCAGAGGCTGGACATTGGGAGCTCTCAGCCACATTCCCTGGGGGCCTACCTCCCAACAGGTGATTGTGGAGCGATATCCCAGGGAGAGGTCTCTGCCCCCGCTGGACAAGGTCAAGTTCCTGGTCCCACAAGATCTGACCATGAGCCAGTTCCTCAGTGCCATCCAGTAGGTGACAAAGCACGACGGGGGGCGGGTGCTGGTGGGAGCATTCCAAGAAAAGAGGGGAAAAATTTTCTTTGTGACTAACTTTTCAGATGCCAAGAAGAGATGCTGTGAGAATTAATCTATTTTAAACAGGTGGGAGAGCCCCCCAGATAACAAAACTAAAGAGAATAAAAGGCTGCCAACATTTCTAAGAATTTTCTAAAGTTGCCTTGGCTCTGAAACTAGTCCAGAGGATCCTTTCTTCCTGGGACTGTTTAAAACACAGCCTGCATTTCCCCATAGAGACACAGTGCCTCTTTACAGCATGTGCAGCTGGGGAGCAAGTACCTCTTCCAAAGGTCCCTGCATGGGTCACTCTCTGAGACGACAGACACAGTGGTCCCCAAACACTCCTCACTTGGGTAAAGGAACAGCAAAAAGAAATGTAGCTCTCTTGAAAGCTTAAGAGGGATAGGTGGTGTCACGTGACACATGGATTCAATAAAAATGGTTTGGGAGTCATATGAAGACAGTCCTTCTCAGGGTTGAAAGTTCAGGTGGGGCCAGCCCTTGGAAACTGGATAGCTCTTGCAGCTATTCTCTTCAAGAGTTCATTAAGAATGTGTGTTTGTTTCTGTTTTGTTTGTTTTAATGAGTTAAGAGCATCCCAACTTCTCTTCAGGGAAGCCACTCTAGTCCAGTGAGATTGGAGAGGTCTAAGGGACCATGAGGTTAGGATTAGGTCCCAACAAATTGATGGAGCATCAGGTGACCTCCATCACCCACTGCCCTGCAAAAACAACCCTTTGAGTTCTAAGAGCCATTCTTTTTCCCTTCCTAGTCAGGCCCTCCTTTCTTCCCCACCACCCTGGCCTACTGCACCATCCCAATGCTTGATGCCCCACAGTGTTTACAGGGTGGCAGCTCTGTTCTGGCTGTTACTTGGGCTCTGTTTATAGCAATGGACAGAACAGACAAAAACCGCAGCCCAGGCCTTCTCCCCGAGGGCGCCACAGCCTTCATCAAAAGGGAGTGTGGTGAAGGATAGGAGACGGTGGCACCGACACTGGGAACTGTCCCATCGGAGCAGAGGTCAGGACACTCTCCCCCTGCTCCACCCACTCCCACTGCCTACCTGCTGTTCACCCCGAGGCAACCCTGCTGTCTTCAGAGCTAAAGCTTTTGGGTTTATGTTGGGAGGGATTATCTGGTTGTAAAATTAGTCAGGCTCTAGCCCACCCCAGTCTCCCACTGCCACATGGACCAAATGCACCTGAAGGTTCAGAGTTCTGGCCTCAAGGGGGTGGGCCATGCCCACCTCCTAAGTGAACAGATGGAAATGTGCTTCAGGTGAGGCTGAGCCATGACCTTTTACATTGCCATGTTGCCCTCTACTCAGGATGAGCCGGGACTCAGATTGACTGACATTTAGAGCACATCCGGTGGAACCTTGCTGCTGCTCTATCTCCTTGATGTGGCAGGAGAAATGGCAGCAAGAGGAAAGGGGCATGCTAGGAGGGAGTAGCTCCTTTCCAAAAGGTTATCCCAAGGCTGCTGTAATGAGATACCAGAAGAAACTGTGGTCCCTTTACACCTCTGGGGATGGACATACCTTTAATTTCAGAGCAAAGAGGGGCTTATTTGCTTAGCACTTTTGTGTTGGTATGTGTCCCAAGTAAAAACTGTATGGCCTTACCCTTTCAGCTCAGCTGGGAGGACTTGTGGTACCTTAATCCCAGGGAAGGAATAGGGAGCCATTGAGTGCTCCTGGGCATCGTGACCCCGTAGACCCCTGAGCTGCTTCCCAAGTCAACTAAACCAAAATGCATGGTTGGAGTCTGGGAATATGCATTCCAACAGGCCTCTCCTGAGTAATTCCAATGCACACTAGGGTATCAGAACCACTGCCTTTAGATTTGGGAAATGGTGTTTCTCATCTCACACAAAATATATTTACACTGGCCAAACAGAGGTAGTAAAGCTTTGGGTCAGGGCCCACCTGCTGGCCGGGCCCTGCAGCTTCACTTTCTCCCTTTCTCCCACCTCCCGCCCCAGGAGCCGCATGGTCCTCAGGGCCACTGAAGCCTCTTACTTGCTGGTGAACAGTAAGAGCCTGGTCAGCATGAGTATGACCATGGCAGAGATCTACAGGGACTACAAGGATGAGGATGGCTTCGTATACATGATGTACGCCTCCCAGAAGATGTTTGGTGGCTTGGGGTGGGCAGCCCCCAGGGATGGGAGCTGCTCAGGGGCACACCCTGCCATCCTCTGTAGCCCACCTCAAGAACTTGTCCTCTAACCATGCATCCATGCCGGCAGGAGGGTTGGGCTTCCTGGTGTGTGTTGGGGGGAACCCAGGGGGCAGGGCCACCTGCAGTGATCGGCTCCAACCAGGACAGAAGGGTCCCACCACCTTCACTTCCTTTTCTGTACCCATGCTCTTGTGTGCTCCCCTAAGAAAATGCAGCAGCTCTTGGGAACTTTGTAAATAGTCTTTCCTGAGTAAGAGATGGTTGACTTCTGGATGGTTTTAGGCAAAGAGCTGGAGCTGTATTTCCAGTGTGTTCTGCAGCCAGACCAGGACGCCCTAGGGGATTTGATTTCACCGTGTGGCGCAGCAGTCCTGAGTGTGCTGGGTCATGGAACAGGTCTCTGTGGAACTGGGTGGGGCCAGTGTGAACAGGCTCATCTGGGGTGGGGTGGGGAGTCCTTAGAGAGATTGTGGTTCTATTTCCACAGCATGCACTTGACTTTGTTATTGTCTCTTACACTCCCATTTATGTCTCACAGATTCCTGCCGATGTTTTAACTGCTTAATAGAAGGTCATTTAACCCACTTGAGTGTTTACTACAACTACATGCCCAGTGTTACTCTAAGCTCCTTCCTGTAAGGACTCCTCAGCCCAGCTCTCTGTGGTTCATTATTGTTCCATCATTTTACCATTGAGAAAACTGAGGCTCAGACAGGTCGAAACCTTTTCCAGATCCACTGAGCAAAGTCTGCTGGTATTTGTGGTCAGGCAGTCTGACTTTGGAAGCCACACTACTAGCCCCCTCTGCTAGGGGCCCCATCCTAGACAAAGTGACCCCACTTTGCGAGCACCAAGAACCAGAGGCTTGAGCTACCACCCAGTTACACAAACTCAGCCCATCGGGGAGAACAAGGCACACTGGGGCATGCAGCTTTGCTCAGTGATGCAGTAACAGTCAGAGGTCTGGTTTAGCAGCAGCATGAGAATGTGTGTGCTCCCAGAGAGGGCTTTCCAGGTTGTTCAGCATGAGCTGGGTTTTGAAGCATGGATAAGAGATTGTCTAGAAAGGAGTTTTATTTATTTATATTCAATAACCATGTATTGAGCACTTACCGATCAAGGCACTATTCTAGGTCCTGAAAGCATAACTTTGAACAAAACAGGCAATGTCCCAGCCCTCAGGAGCTCACTTTGATTCTAGAGAGGGAAGACAATATCCAAGATGAGTTGAGATGCTTATAAATACAATAAAGGAAAACAACAGCAAAACACTAATTGACAGATTTAATCCATTATGTGGCATGGTCAGAGAGGCTCTTCTCTGAGGGAATGACTCATGTGGGCCAAAATGATGGAAAGGAGCCAGTGGTGGAGATAGAATATGCCAGGTGGAGGAAAAGGTGTCTGGAGGTCCAGAGGTCTGAGAGCCTCACAAAGCTTCCTGGGATTGACTCTGACCTTGATGAGAGGTGACTGACCTTGGACATGCACCCAGCTGCCCATGCCCAGGGCTGGTCCTCTCACTCCAGCCTTCTCCATTTCTGGCTCTTCTGTGAATCCAATATCTAAGGTTGTCATCACATCATGTTGTGAGTACAGAGGGCCTGCCCTGTGCTATAGGCAGTGGGCTATGCTCTGTTTGGTCTCCAAATCCTTCCTAATGGAGCTTCCCTCCCCCATCAAACTCTGGCTAGAACAAGATGTCTCCAACTGCCTCATTTGCCATAGCGTTCAACTGACTATTGCTGTGTAACCAGCTGGCCAAAATTCATTATAAAACCATCACAACTTCATTATGCTCATGGAGTCTGTGGGTAAGGATTTCCCAGGCCAGCTCGTCTCTGCCCCATGATGTCTGGGGACTCAGCAGGTGGACTTAAATGGCTGGGAGTGACTTGAGCAGCTGAGAGCTGGGATTATCCCAAGGCCTCCTCATTCTGTCTGACCCCTGGGCTGGGACGACTCAGAGCTGGGCCCCAGCTGAGGCTGTGCACTGAGGTGGCTCCACTTGTCTCTGTCAGCCTGGGTTCCGGGAGGGATCATCCTAGAAGGAGCAGCTGGGGAGCCTGTAATTCAAGAGACCAGGACTGCAGCTGACCTGTGTGTAAGTGATGAATTCCCATCGATTTGGTCTTTTTCTTTATTTTCATAGCATCTACTCAGGTCAGTAAAATTAGTTGGCAATTTGTACTTCTATAAATTATGATCATGTCACCCTTTTCTATAGACTTTTACAAGTTCACAAGATTGAGTAATTAACTCTTCCTATGCCATGTATATTAAAAATAATTACCCAGTTCCTTTTTATCTTGTTTATGGCAGACTTTCTCATATAGATGCTTTTTATTCTTATGTGATCTTTTCTGTGTGGCTTCCATGTTCTCAATAGAAAGCCTGTCCCAACTCCAAGATTATACAAATCTATATCCATCCTGTTTAATTCTAGCACTGTGATTTCATGTTGTTGATGCTTAAATATTTGAACCAAATGGAATTTATTCTGGTAACAAAAGATAGTACCCAGGTGCCATTTTTTCTAAATGCCAGCTGTTACACATACTTTTAATAAATTATCTACCCATGAGCATTTGGATTTGCTGTGACTGTGTATTTGTCTGATCACTACAACTCAAAATGACACCTTAAGACCATGAATGGTGGCCTTCCTCTTTGGATTCCCTGTGTCTCCCAGTAATGCCAAGCACATTTGATAACTAACACGTGGTAATAAGTCAGAGACGCTGCCCTGCCAACTTCAGGGGGAGGTAGCAAAATGGTTGGATGTGCTCTGAGTAGGGTTTCCCCAGTGCTTGGGACCAACAGGGAAACCCTTCTTGTTGCTTGTTGAAATGCATTTGTCACCCTCTCCCTACTCCCGTGAAACCAAAGTGATTATGGGATCTATAGCCGATCCCAAATTCACTTGAGCACCTAGACCAGAGGTCAGCAGACCACTGCCCCAGGCCATAGACCTGGGCCAGTTTCCCTAAATAAAGTACACTGGGATGCAGCCATGCCCACTGTGTCCCATGATCTCCCTGCTGCCTTGTGCTACAAGGGCAGAGGTGAGTGGTGGTGATACAGACCATATAACCCACAAAGCCGAAAATATTTACTCTGACCCAAACAGAAAAAGGTTACTGGACCCCTTATGCTAGGTTTGCAGTCATCATGTTATCATCAAGACATCCTGGGGGATAAATCACATTAGAAAGAAGTCTTTTAAATAACATTTTAGTACTACATGAAGTAATAAGAAAAGCCCTTCCAAGCCTACTGGACTCACCAACTTTGGCCCAGTCCTTGACTCAGGGTTTAATACAGACTCACACTGAAGGAGTTCTTAGGCCTGGCCCATTGTCACAGTCTCCCTCCCCATCATGTGCTTCTGAAATACACATAGGGCATTTGGGAAAAGTGTGCTGTTTTCTTTCATGAACCAAGGGAACCAGTTCACAGCTTTTCCCAGCGAGCTCTCCTCAGGGTAGAAGGCCTGAGCCCCCATGTGTGGTCTGTAAAGCTGCAGCGTCAGACTCACCTGGGAGCTTGTTCAAAAGTCAGAATCTCAGGCTCCTCCCAGAATTACCCAATCAGAGTCTGCAATTTATCCAGATCCCCAGATGATTCATCAGCACATCAGAGTTTGTGAAGCACTGGTCTAGACCTTTGGGATGGTAAGTAGCATTTTCAGGCTCATTTTAAGGATGAAGAAACCAAGATTCAGGAAAATCAAAAAATGTTCCTAAAGCACAGAGCCAATCAGTAAACCTGCAGATCAAACTCAGATTTGTATCATCCTGTGCCCCAGATTCTACATGGGGCATACGTGCACTAAAAATGTATGTGTAAAAAATTGACATAAATAGAACCATGTTAATTAAAATAGAGCTAGAGAGGCCACTGTGGAGAAATTGCCTTACCTGCCTTTGTATGAATGGGGCCAAACAGCAATTGTTTGAGAAGTCAGCGCAGGAGCAGACATCCTGATCACAAGACTGGTAGCTGTGGGTTTTCTGACAACAGAATCATTAGTCATTGAATAACCCAGACTAGCTTAGCTTGTGAAAACTCCATGGAAAACTTTATCCCCTTACTCATGTAATTATCGCCCTCCCCGCCACCCTTCTTCCTTTTCCTCATAAAAAACGCTGCTTTTACCCTTTAAGTGAAAACATGAGTGGGTACCAGCCTGAATCTGTGCTCCCCAAGTTGAAATTCTTTAATCCCAAATAAATGTTTGTTTTCTTCTCATTGCAGCTCTTTATGTTCAGTTTGGCAGTTGTTTATCTGGAACTACTTAACTAGGTGTCCTGTATTTTTCATTTCTAAATGTGGCAGCTCCATGTGTGGCCCTAACATGGGCTATGGATAGCCTTGTCCTTTAGGACTCTAATCCTTGCACAGTATATTTTAAATAAATGGAGCTGCACCCGGCTTTTGGGGTCCCAAACCTCCCATAGGTTGTTCCCCACTTGGATTCACTGGAAAATGCCAATGTAATCTTCAAAACCAAGGACACCTGGCTTCCACCCCCGAGGCATGGATGGCTATTCCCCATCCTTCCTGCATACAAATCTTGTTCACACCTTTACTATTGCATAGCCCACACAGTCTTAATTATTGTGATTAGTATACCTTGCCCAGCAGAATCAAAATGAATTCATATTGCATGTGTAAATTAACAAACAAATGAATAAATCATTAAGGCAGTGAACGTATTTTCAACTTCTTTATATTTACTTTTTTCAAATAGATTCCTGTTCATTTGGGAATAACTGGGAGACTGCTAAAATACAAAAACATACTGAAAAACAATGAAGATGTCCTAACACACCAGGACTTTGGTGTCCAAAACACATTCAGGCAAATGACTAACAAAAACCAGATAGTGAGATCATGAAATCAGCTCAAGAAGGGGGAAAAATGTAATGAATAACTACAACGTTTTTGGTGATTTTACTTACTCAGATTTTCTGAGACAGTTCTGAAGACCCCTGAGAAAAAGTGATTTTCAGGATGAAACCTGAAGCTATTACCCAGTGAGTGTGGGGCAGGGAGTTGGGGTGGGGTGGCTCTGTGGAGGAGGGTGGGTGTGGGTGCGGGTAGAAAAAGAGCAAGAGTTTAATCTTCAGGACTAATTGCAATAGAATTAGTTTTCTGATGGGCTTGGAAACTCTAAATGCCTTCTAGAAGATAAGCCAAGTTTGAGGGTTGTGTGTGTGTGAATTGTTGACTGCAGCCTGAGACAAAGGCCTTTTAGTGACTTAATGTCCTATTCTGGGGGATGCTGACTTCACAGTTTATATAGGTATTTGCCTTTAGCTGCAGAGTCACTTAGATGGTCATTTAAAATAGAAGGTTATCTGTCTCCAGCTATAGATACCAGTGGCCCTTTTAACTCCTGACCCTAGTTGGGCTTATCATTCCTAAATGATTTGAAGGTGAAATCTGTGGCTTACCCTCAACCTCTGGAAAACTGTGACTCCCCCAAATCTGCTGTGAGCATCTCTCAATCTGGATACTTCCAGCCATTCAGCTGAGGTCCCTGTACCAGCCCAGCATTCAGAGCCACAGAGAAGCCCCAGCAGGCCAGAATTGGGCCCCCCAGCAGTGCTGAACACCTTGAGTGAGTCATTTGTTGGGAGAGACAGGCAACCGAAGGGACAGACAATCTAGAACATAATTTAGGAGTATTTTCCATGTCTCAGGACCATCTTAAATATTTTTTGTCATCTTCTCTGACTCACAGGTAGATTGATTTAGTTTCAGCCAATTTGGTATTTTCTTTTTTTTGTAACTAGTAAGGCATTTGACACAGAACTAAAGCTTGCCACACAACTTCAAGTCACATCATCCTTAGGCCATACCAAGTGACTTGATTAGCAGAACGAGGCAGCCAGCCACTTGGGGGTTGTGAGCCAACCTGGGCTTGAACTCGGCTTGGATCAATCTATGGATTAAGTGCTGTAAGGCAGGAAGGGACAAGGACTCTGGTCAGGTACCAGTCACTGCAAGTGACACAAGAAGCCAGTTCCAGAGAAAACCTCCAGGAGTCAGCCAGACACTGCCTTGGGGAGGTGCGTGATGCTTTGTCCTGCTCTGCCCGTTGGAGGACCTGGAAAAGGGCTGTTGACCATGTCTGGGTGGGTGGGTGTCATGGGGAGCCCAGGAGGAAGGGGAGCAGACTTTACTGTGATTAATATGACCTTACCCAACTCGTTAGAGAATTGTTTTTTTCTGGTTTGGGGACAATCCCAATTCTTTGGTTTTCTTTTTCATTTTCTGTCTGCTTTGATTTCTAGATCGAGGCTCCTCCAGGGCAAAGGATTAAGGGATACAGTTTTACCCTTTACTGTGGGATACTGGGTGTGGTTAGTGAAGATTATTAAATTTCAGTGGAAACTAGATTGGGCTCCTTCAGAAAATGTCCCCTTTTCCCTTGATCAAATTAGCTGGTATGTAGTCTTATTGAAAAGTGGGATACATAAGAAATGCTTGAAACAGAACAAAATGAAATGAAACATGACGCACATTCTCCTCATGTTAGGAAGAGACTTTCCTATCCCAATGTGGCATGATCTCACATGAAGCCACAGATGAAGCCTGGGAAATGCTTTTTAATAAAGGGAATAAACATTAAGTCAATACTGGCCATATCACAGAGTTCTAAGTAATGCTGATGACCTAAGAAGTAAAGAAAAAAGAATTTGGAAAATCTAGTAATAAAGGTATGTACCAGGTATGCCTGGACAGATACTGGTAGGTGTGGTCATCCCTGACCAGGGTAGAGGGAAGCACTTTGCCTGGGCTGTGTTTTTTCCTCCAGTTTTATTAAAATTGACATATAACATTGTATTACTTTAACATGCACAACATAATGATTTGATATGTTGTCATTCACCACAATAAATTTTAATTAACATCTATCACCTGGCATTGTTATAATTTTTTCTTCGGATGAATATTTAAAAAATTTACTCTCTTAGCAACTTTTAAATATATAGTTTTATTAACTATAGTCCCATGCTGTATTTGATGTCCCCAGGACTAATTTATCTTAGAACTGGAAGTTTGTAACTATGACCCTCTTTACCCATATCCCCTGTCCTCCAGCCCTGGCCTCTGGCAACCACCAAGGTTAATGTGGTTGATTATGTTAAGGATTAATTAGGTTTGGCTTAGCAGTTTTGGACTCATATGCAATAATAATTAAAAATCTTAATATCAAACATTTACTGGCAGCAATGAGCCAGGGGCTGAGCTAAATTCTTTGCATGAAAGATTTCCTTCAAACCTCACAATAATCCTATGAGGTGAGCACAGTGATGACCCTCACGTCAGTGATGAGGAAACTGTGAGTTTGTGAAATTAAGAAAAGCCACCAGAGAGGAGATTGGCTTAAAGATGGCAGTGTGAGAGGTGAGATGGAAATCTCTTCCCAAAACCACATATAACATGAAAATATAGCAAATACAACTAATCCTGAAAAAGCAACAGGAAAGAATGCTGCAATGGACTGACTACACCTGGGAAAGAGAGCAGACCACACGGAAAAGGTTAAAGTGCCAAGCCATGATCAGGCATATGATACATAAAGAGTACAGAATATGACACCTAATATATAAGGAATGGAGGAGGAAGAAAAAGATGGAAGGAAAAAAAATAACCTTTAGATTGTGTTTGAAATGGTGTACTGAGTCAAGTTAGACTATTAGATAGTAAAGAAGCTACCCTTGAACTTTTGGTGACCATGAATTTAAAGCCTGCAATGGCAATAAGTACATACCTATTGATAATCACCCTAAATGTAAATGGACTGAATGCACCAATCAAAAGATATACATTTACTGAATGGATAAAAAACAAGACTTGTCTACATGCTGCCTACAAGAGACTCATTTCAAACCAAAAGACATACACAGACTAAAAGTGAAGGGATGGAAAAGATATTTCATTCAATTAATAGGGAGAAAAAAGCAGGAGTTGCAGTACTTGTATCAGACAAAATAGACATCAAAACAAAGAAAGTAACAAGAGACAAAGGACATGACATAATGATAAAGGGGTCAGTCCAACAAGAGGATATAACCATTACAAATATCTGTGCACCCTACATAAGAGCACCTACATATATGAAACAAATACTAACAGAATTAAAGGGGGGAAATAGAATGCAATGCATTCATTTTAGGAGACTTCAGCACACCACTTACTCCAAAGGACAGATCACCCAGACAGAAAATAAGTAAGGGGACAGGAGCACCGAACAACACATTAGAACAGATGAACATAACAGACATCTACAGACCACTCCACCCAAAAGCAGCAGGATACACATTCTTCTCAAGTGCACATGGAACATTTTCAAGAATAGATCATGTACTAGGCCACAAAAAAGAGCCTCAGTAAATTCAGATGGATTGAGATTGTACCAACTACCTTCTCAGACCACAAAGGTATGAAACTAGAAATAAATTATGCAAAGAAAACAAAAAAATCCCATAAACACATGGAGGCTTAACAAGATGCTCTTAAATAACCAATGGATCAATGACCTACTAAAAACAGAAATCCAGCGATATAAGGAGACAAATGAAAACAACAACTGAACACCCCAAAATATGTGGTCCACAGCAAAGGCAGTTCTAAGAAGAAAGTATATAGCAATATAGGCTTATATCAAGAAAGAAAAACAATCCCAAATGAACAGTCTAAACTCAAAATTAATGAAACTATGAAAAGAACAAATGAGACCTAAAGTCAGTAGAAGGAGGGATATAATAAAGATTAGAGCAGAAATAAATAAAATTGAGAAGAATAAAACAATAGAAAGAATTAATGAAAGCAGGAGAGGGTTCTTTGAGAAAATAAACAAATACCCCTAGCCAGAGTTATCAAGAAAAAAGAGTCTATACACATAAACAGAATCAGAAATGAGAAAGGAAAAATCACTATGGAAACCACAGAAATACAAGGAATTATTAGAGAATACTGTAAAAAATTATGTGCCGATAAATTGGATAACCTAGAAGAAATGGACAACTTTCTGAAAAATACAAACTTCTAAGACTGACCCAGGAAGAAAAAAAACATCTGAACAGACAAATTACCAGCAATGAAACTGAATTGGTAGTCAAAAAACTACCTAAGAACAAAACTCCTGAAGCAGATGGCTTCACTAACTGAATTTTATCAAACATTTAGTGAAACCCTAATAACCATCTTCCTTAAGGTTTTCCAAAAAGTAGAATAGGAGCAAATAATTCCAAACTAATTCTACGAGGCCAGCATCACTCTAATACCAAAACCAGGCAAAGCCAACACAAAGAAAATTACAGACCAATATCACTGATGATGTTGGATTCTCCCAGAGGAGGACACCGCCCCAAATCACTCACGAAAGGCATCTCTTGATGCAACAAGCAAGAGGAATTTATTCAGGAACCAGCTAGCTGGGGTCCAAGTTAGCCCGACACAGCAGGTCTCAACAAGGACCCTGAGCACACAAAGCCAGAAGGCTTTATAGCATTTTCAAAGGGGGCAACATTTTCCACAATCACAATACAGTGTTTTTTTCATAGACACATAAATCTTTGGCTGGGGCCACATCCTGGGGTCTGGTTAGATAAGATTACTTTCGGAATGTTTAGGGTGGTTCTAGCAAGATAAGCTTGGTGTGTATGATTAACTGATTTGAGGTCAGCTAACTAAAGGTCACTACATTTAACACTGGCTGACTAACTTGTTTTTCAAGGTTCTAATAATTTTCCTCCTTCTAGGTTAGAGGATGGTGTTTAAGCCTTTAAGATGGCTGTGCTTATGCTAACTTTTGATTCTCTAGATCCTACATTTCCCCACTTCTCTTTAGGGGCATTCCAATCATGGAATGTTTGTGTCTCCTTGTTGGGTGAGTGAATGATATTGTTGCCTCAACATTAGTACATGAACGGCACTCACTCTTTCTCTAACAAAAGTTATCAGCTGATTTAGTATGCAGGGTCCTAAAGTGAGGAGCAACACAAGGATGAGTAAGGGCCTACCCAGAGTGGATATCAGGGTTGTAAACCACGGGGACCTAGTGAACCAAGATTCAAATAGCCCTTGGCCTGCTTCTCGTTCTCTCTTTCTCTGGTCTGTCTAGCCTTTCCCTAAGCTTTGACATTGAATCTCTTACTATTCCGGAATGGTCTGCATAAAAGCAGCATTCTCTTTGACAGTGCTTTCCTGGTAAATAAATATATATATGTCAGATAAATAAGCCAAATTAGTCAAATACTTTCTCTAATGAGAAAAAATTCTTCTGACATGTTCCAGGGGCCCTCTGGAAAATATCAGAGTTTACTAGAGGTAAAAGCACCTTTTTGCATTTAATTTTTTTAGAACTATCATTACACATTTATTGTCTATATACTCAGCACAGTAAACGAGATATCTTAAAAAGGTGGGGCAGCAGGGGAGACTGCTGCTGTCAATTTTTAAAGACAATATACAGAAAGTCAAAATAATTCTAGGTTACTAAGCATTCTTGAGAAAATGGTAGCAGATGGTAGATTCTTCTGCTTTCATCTTCAGGAGGGGAAAAAAGCTACAATAAGAATTTATATTTAGCTGAAAGAACTGTCTAAACTCAAGGCAGAGTATAATATCACCAGGCATACCAAAGACCTGTTAGAGATACATACAAAGAATGAATATGGCTATAGTCAAATTCAACTTAAAAGTTTAAGCAGAGTCTCAAATTTAAATGTCTCTTTCTTTCACACAGATATTCAGATCTGACCAGAAATATGCTTTGAGATGAAAGAGATCAAGTATTTTACCTTTTCATTTAAGGATTGAGAAATGATGACTTTTGGCTTTCTAACCAGCCATTTTATTCATGGCGTCAATAGTGGGTTGTGGTGACATGGAAATGTATGCTGGATATTTGGATGGTTTAAAGATTATATACAATCAATAGCTTACAAACAATGAAAATAATAACATAACTCAGCATAAGTGTCCAAGACCAGATACAAAAAAGCAGAGAACATGCTTAAGTCTACAGGTCTTCCCTGAAAGCTTCAAGAATGTTTTACTCTTTAATAGTAGATATAAACTGCTATGCAAATTCTATTAAAAGCTCTAAGATCATTTGCATTAAAAAATATGGAGAGTCCCCCATGTTTTTTTTAAAACATACAGCATATAAATTAAACAAGAAGACCTGGTGGTTGTCAAAAAAATCTATTACAACCTTTCTCAAAAGCGGTCACACGTTTGTCCATCTAAACTTTTACAGTGAAACCTGTTTTTCTGGGAGAAACATAATCTTGTCCAGATTCTACAGTTTAATTTTTAAGAATAAATTTTGGTTTGTTAACTAAGTGCATTTAATCAGCTGAAAAAAGCTTTGTTACCATTCTGCTTAGGATAAATTAAGAAAACAATCAGTAACAACTTTAATCATTTGTTGGTTAGAGATTTTTCCACTTATAAAAATATATGGAATAAATAATTCAATTTCTCAGGCCATGCAATCATTTTCAATAACAAAATATTTCAAAGGCAAATAAAGGTTATACAGTTGTTAACAAACTTTAGCTTTTAGTCTTTTTAATATTACGATTTCATGGCAACTCACTGAGACTTTAAGCATGAGAAACTGCTTTGATCTTTCAACATTAAGAGCAGACTAACAGTTAAAGAAAACTGTTTAACTGGAAACGAGATTCTAATTTTGCTGTGCACTTGATATCAAGACTCACTTGCTTTAATTTCACTAGGCACGACTATATCTGTAAGAATATAGTAATTTATTCTTCATTTGCCCCATGGTCCCAAGCACATAAGCCGGTGAGAATTATGCCTGGGCTTGCCTGCGGCTTGACTGGGTTTATCTCACTTTATCTCTAAACATCCTGACCCTCCCCCCAAAGCAACAGGCTGAGCGGATCTTCCACAACCAAAGGCACCACGCTGTTTTCTCTCTTTAAATAAATAGCTGTACTTTAGAACAAAGTTACTTTCTTTTATCACAAAACACATTCTTTAGCATGCAGAAGAGTTTTCATTCTTTATACTTTTTCTTATTAAAACATACATTTTTTAGCATAGAGAAATGTTTTCTTTATTACTTTAAGTAGTTTTAATTAGAACTTAAAACCATTAGAAACTTTAACTTCTAGTGAACACTGAGAAGCAGGACACTGCAAACTGTCAAACTAACATTCTCTAGACCGACAAACTTACGAACACATTCTACAATTTCTGCAACCATGAGCTTCACAGCACAATCTCCCAGCAAACACAGAGCACATCTTCTCAACTTAACAAAACTCTAAGGCTTTAAGTTACTACAAAGATTCTCAGGCTGCAGGTAGGCATACACACTGCAACACACAATTAAAAAGGTGTTCACTTGCCACACTTATCCAGCTCACCTACCTGCAACAACTATGCTAGCCTACTCACAAGACCCCCACTGAACACTAGACAAAGCCAAGCTTCTAAGCATTCTATTCTTAAAAGATTTAGCAGATAACATGACTCAAATGACTCTAGGTAAACTCAGGCAGCCGACAACTACCAAGACATGCCCGCCTTAGGCAAACAAATTAGCATTAATGCTTAACACTTTTTGTCAGGTTTTCTGGAAGTTTTAGAATACTCAATTTTCACAAGCGCTTGTCTTTAAATCAATTTCATTAATACCATCTGGAGGTAGAAAGATATATTCATTTACACACTTAGGGGGTTGTCTGAGTCTGTCCCATTGTCAGTATAACAATTATTAGGCACGTGAAAGACACAAAAAACAGAGATACACACAGATTAGACACACAGCGGCCGCTTTTTGTTTTCTTCAGATTTTTGACTAAAAACCGAAAAGAATCGGTGGGCTGATACTCTTGGCGCCCTAAAATCAACCCTATCTCATCAGATTCACCTTGCCGGAAAAACAGGTGAGAGGCCACCAGGCGTCCCTGGCCCTCCAATCTCCCCGAGGCGTCCCCCAGGGTTGCAGCCTGCGGTGCTCCAAGTACGTCTACCAACCGCGGTCTCGACCCCTTTATGGGATCGGGACGACTGCCAGACAATGGGTACCTCCTTTCAGAATTCCGACCGGTCTCGCTGAAAAACAGAAGACAGAACACAGACAACTCAAGGCGCCACTTATCTTACCTCTTCCTCCAAGAGCGACTTCGGGAGTGAAGCGGGGTGAGCACATGATCCCGGACGAGCCCCCAAATGTTGGATTCTCCCAGAGGAGGACGCCGCCCCAAATCACTCACGAAAGGCGTCTCTTGATGCAACAAGCAAGAGGAACTTATTCAGGAACCAGCTAGCTGGGGTCCAAGTTAGCCCGACGCAGCAGGTCTCAACAAGGACCCTGAGCACACAAAGCCAGAAGGCTTTATAGCATTTTCAAAGGGGGCAACATTTTCCACAATCACAATACAGTGTTTTTTTCATAGACACATAAATCTTTGGCTGGGGCCACATCCTGGGGTCTGGTTAGATAAGATTACTTTCGGAATGTTTAGGGTGGTTCTAGCAAGATAAGCTTGGTGTGTATGATTAACTGATTTGAGGTCGGCTAACTAAAGGTCACTACATTTAACACTGGCTGACTAACTTGTTTTTCAAGGTTCTAATAATTTTCCTCCTTCTAGGTTAGAGGGTGGTGTTTAAGCCTTTAAGATGGCTGTGCTTATGCTAACTTTTGATTCTCTAGATCCTACAATGAATATAGATGCAAAAATACTCAACAAAATATTATCAAACCAAATTCAAAAACACATAAAAAAGATCATGGATTATGATTAATTAGGATTTAAGCCAGAGATGCAAAGATGGTACATTCAAAAATCCATCAGCATCACATACCACATCAATTAAAAGGACAAAAATCACAGTCAACTCCATAGATGCTGAAAAAGCATTTGACAAAATTCAACATCCATTCATGATAAAAACCTTTAACAAAGTGGGTATACAGAGCAAGTACCTCAACATAATAAAGGCCATATATGACAAACCCACAGCCAACATCATACTTAATGGCAAAAAGCTGAAACCTTTTCCTTTAAGATCACGAACAAGACAAGGATGTCCACTCTACCCACTTTTATTACTTTTATTCAACATAGTACTGAAGGTCCTAGCCACAACAATCAGACAACACAAATAAATAGAAGGCATTCAGAATGGTAAGGAAGAAGTTAAACTGTCACTGTTTGCAGATGACATGATATTGTACATAAAAAATCCTAAAGAATGCACCCAAAAACTGCTAGAACAGCTGCATTCAGCAAAGTTGCAAGATGCAAAATTAATACACAGAAATTTGTTGCATTCCTATACACTAACAATGAACTCGCAGAAAGAGAAATCAGGAAAACAATTCCATTCACAATGCATCATAAAGATTAAAATATGTAGGAATAAACCTAACGAAGGAAGTGAATGACCTATACTCTGAAAACTACAAGACACTCGAGAGAAATTAAAGAAGATACCAATAAATGGAAACACATCCCGTGCTCATGGACAGGAAGAATTAATATTGTCAAAATGGCCATCCTGCCTAAAGTAATTTACAGATTCAATGCAATCCCTTTCAAAATACCAACAGCATTCTTCAACGAAGTAGAGTAAATAGTTCTAAAATTCATATGGAACTATAAAAGACCCCAAATAGCCAAAGCAGTCCTAAGAAGGAAGAATAAAGCTGGAAGGATTATGCTTCCTGACTTCAAGCTCTACTACAAAGCCACAGTAATCAAGACAATTTGGTACTGGCACAAGAACAGACTCATAGATCAATGGAATAGAATAGAGAGCGCAGATATAAACTCAAGCATATATGGTCAATTAATATACGATAAAGGAGCCATGGATATACAATGGAGAAATGGCAGCCTCTTCAACAATTGGTGTTGGCAAAACTGCACAGCTACATGCAAAAGAATGAAACTGGATTACTGTCTAACCCCATGCACAAAAGTAAACTCAAAATGGATCAAAGACCTGAATGTAAGTTATGAAACCATGAAACTCTTAGAAGACAACATAGGCAAATGTATCCTGAATATAAACATGAGAAACTTTTTCCTGAACACATCTCCTCGGGCAAGGGAAACAAAATAAAAAATGAATCAATGAGACTACATCATGCTAAAATGCTGCTGTACAGCAAAAGACACCATAAGCAGAACAAAATGGCATCCTACATTATGGGAGAATTATTCATAAAGGACAGATCCAACAAGGGGTTAGTATCCAAAATACATAAAGAACTCACATGCCTCAACATCCAAAAAGCAAATAACCTGATTAAAAAATGGGCAGAGGATATGAAGAGACAATTCTCCAAAGAAGAAACTCAGATGGCCAACAAGCACATGAAAAGACACTCCACATTGCTGATTATCTGGGAAGTGCAAATTAAAACCACAATGAGATATCATGTCACACCAATTAGGATGGCCAACATCCAAAACACAAGGAACAACAAATGCTGGCAAGGATGCAGAGAAAGGGGAAACCCTCCTGCACTGTTGGTGGGAATGTAAATTAGTTCAACCATTGTGGAAATCAATATGGAGGTTCCTCAAAAAACTAAAAAATAGAATACCATTTGACCCAAGAATTCCACTCCTAGGAATTTACCCAGAGAATACAACTTCTCAAATTCAAAAGACATAAGCACCCCTATTTTTATCATAGCACTATTTACAATAGCCAAGACATGGAAGCAACTTAAGTATCCATCAGTAGATGAATGGATAAAAAAATATGTGGCACATATACACAATAGAATGTTATTCAGCCATAAGATGAAAACAAATCCTACCATTTGCAACACCATGCATGGAACTAGAGGATATTATGCTCAATGAAATAAGCCAGGCAGAGAAAGACAAGTACCAAATGAATCCTCTCATTTGTGGAGTAGAACAATGAAGTAAATCTGAAGGAACCCAATAGCAGCAGACTCACAGACTCCATGTGAAACCTTCATAAGAGTGTATATCAAGGATACCTTAATAAAAAAATAGATATAAAAAAAATTTAAGTAACTTAAAAAATAAATTAATAAAATAAAATAAAATAGAACAGACTGTCCCAGGGTGTCTTCGCACTGGACTGCAGCCCACGTGACTTGATGATGAATCTTCTCTGAGAACCTCTGACCTCAGGGGAGTTTGGTGGAAAGTAGACTGAAAGCAGCTTCTTTGGGAAGTGACACTACTTGCTTAGAAATCTCATTGCAGACCTCAGAGATGAGCAAGCAGAGACAGCCAGGAAACAGGCTGGGGAGATTAACACAGCTAGGATTACACAACTGCAAATGTGAATCAGTACAGGCTTGAAAAAGCTTTTTCTTCATTATTGTAATTATAACAGAAGAAAAAATACCTTTACTCTCTCTTGCCCCTTAGTATCTTTATCCTGATGGGAAGTCATGTAAGGTCATCTGGGAACACAACTCAGCTATGGCATACAGCTATTTGATTGTTTGCCACTGTGTGATTTTGGGGGATGAAGATGGAGAGTGGGGAGGGGAAGGAATGGCTCACGTGCTGAAGTCAGCAAGGAGTAAAAGAGTCCATTAACCACAAGGGTAACATCCTTCTGTTTAATATTTTGTTAATACCATTGTTTAGATATGACGTTAGATGTATTTTTAAAACCAAAATATAATAGTGATAGTATCTCAATATGTGCCAGTTCTAGTCTAAGAACTTCACAAGTACTATTTCATTTAGTCTTTGCAATAACCACTTTCTGTCTAGATAACAGCAAACTCTCCAATTTACCCCAAGTATTTGTTGAGCACCTAGGATCTGCCCATGGACATGGGGGTCCCAAGAGAATAAAGGCAGACTTTGTCCCTGAGGAGTGTAGATGTAGGAGTTAAAATGTGATCACGCATATGCAATTCAGACTGTCCACGACAGTAAACACATTTCAGACAATGAACCTGTCATTTGGAATAATAGGGAAGCATGAGCCCTAAATGAAATCTTAGGTTAAAACAAATTCCAGATAGATCAAAAATTCAAATGTAAAAACAATGAAACTGTACTGTATTAGGAGAAAACAAAGCATGAGTGTGTAATTTTGCAATCTGAGTGTAGAGACCATCTTTCCCACCATGGCACAGACCCCAGAAGCCATACAGGAAAAGACTACCAGTCTTGACCACTTAAAAAGTAAAAATAAAAACCTCTGGATGAACAACCCTCTTATAAATCTCATCAAAGGGAAAACTGGGTGGAGGGGGGTTTAGATGTGTGTAACTCATAGGGCAAATTACTGATTTGCATAATATATAAAAACTTTTGCAACTCAATAGAAAAAATTAAAATTTAAAATTGTCTTAATTCACAAAAGAAAATCCATGTGGCCTATAAATACTAAATTGTTTAACAATGATTATAGAAATTCAAGTTGTAATAATGCTGAGATTTTTTTCAGGTACTAGGTTAATAAATATTTTTTAAGTTTGATATTATCCAGTATTAATTATGCTTGTAATGGAATAGCACTTTTGATGGGAATATATACTGATAAAACCAGTTTCCCCACAACATGAGCAAGCAGGACCTCTGTGTACTTCAGAGGACCTCATTCCAGCTCTTACCTATTGCAAGCCTTCCCAGTGTAAGGAAGATTCTGTGGGGTTAAGACACCCAGTTCAATCTGCTTGAGCTGGTGTGTTCACATGGAAGCACAGAGCCCCTTTGTCTTGTGGAGTAGAGCTGGCCTGGGAGGAGAATGGTGGAGACAGTTTCCCACCATGGGCCCATTCTGAACGTCCCAGCCTTGACCTTTAAGGCGTTCAAGAAGTCTAAATTTGAAACGGACCCTACAGGTGATAATGAAGGTGTATTTATCAAGGTAGGAGGATAGAACACATTTCACTGAACAGTTTGTAGCTTGACTTATTTACTTGGAGTATTTACACATACGGTACAAATGTGCTTGTGCTTCTATTCTAGGCTCTACAAGTGTTAGGGTGGATTTGGTATAATCATTGTGGAACAATACTTAACAAAAATTTTTTCCTTGAAAATATATTCACATTTGCTCACTCAGAAATTCCCTGTCCAGAAATTTATGATGTGGAATTAGAAGGACTCACAATTTTAAGTACAAGGATGTTTGCAATGTCTTCCTAAGTATAATAATAGTAATAAAATCTGCCAAGTACTTTACTGAGCACTTTCAATCTTTTCCCTGAATCCCCACAACTACATGAGATTGATACTACTACTTCTATTTTATAAATATGGAAATTTTTAAAGAGAATAGTTTTCAAACTTAAAAAGTTTGCATATTTGTTCTACTGTACTATTTCTATTAAAAAGTTGAAGGATAAGTGAGACAGAGAAAGATAAATACTATATGATCTCATTTATATATGTAATCTAAAAGAACCTGAACTCAGATACAGAGAAGAATATATTGGTGGTTGTTAGAGATGGATGGGGGGAATGGGGGAGGAATGGGCAAAGGAGGGTCAAAGGTAGAAACTCCAGGTTATAATGTACAGCATGGTGATTACAGTTAACACTACTGTAGTGTATATTTGAAAGTTGCTGAGAAGGACAGAATACTTCCAAACTCATTCTATGAAGCCAGCATGACTCTAATACCAAAACCAGGCAAAGACCGAACCAAAAAAGAAAGTTACATACCAATATCCCTGATAAACATGGATGCAAAAATACTCAACAAAATATTAGCAAACTGAATTTTAAAAAAATAAAGAGTATCATATACCATGATCAAGTGGGATTCATCTCAGGGATGCAAGGATGGTACAACATTCGAAAATCCATTAACATCATCCACCACATCAAAAAAAGGACAAAAACCACATGATCATCTCCATAGATGCTGAAAAAGCATTCAACAAAATTTAACATCCATTCATGATAAAAACTCTCAACAAAATGGGTATAGAGGGCAAGTACCTCAACATAATAAAGGCCATATATGACAAACCCACAGCCAACATCATACTTAACAGCGAGAAGCTGAAAGCTTTTCACCTACAATCAGGAACAAGACAGGGATGGCCACTCTCCCCACTGTTATTTAACATAGTACTGGAGGTCCTGGCTATGGCAATCAGACAACCCAAAGAAATACAGGGAATCCAGATTGGTAAAAAATAAGTCAAACGGTCCCTTTGCAGATGACATGATATTGTACATAAAAAACCCTAAAGAATCCACTCCAAAACTAATGGAACTAATATTGAAATTCAGCAAAGTTGCAGGATACAAAATTAATACACAGAAATCTGCTGCATTCCTATACACTAATGATGGACTAGCAGAAAGAGAAATCAAGAAAACAATTCCATTCACAATTGCATCAAAAAGAATAAAATGGCTAGTAATAAACCTAACCAAGCAAGTGAAAGACCTATATCCTGAAAACTACAAGACACTCTTAAGAGAAATTAGAGAAGAAACTAACAAATGAAAATTCATCCCATGCTCTCGGCTAGGAAGAATTAATATTGTCAAAATGGCTATCCTGCCTAAAGCAATCTACAGATTCAATGCAATGCCTATTAAAATACCAAGAGCATTCCTCAACAAACTGGAACAAATAGTCCTAAAACTCATATGGAACCACAAAACACCCTGAATAGCCAAAGCAATACTGAGAAGGAAGAATAAAGCTGGGGGGATCTCGCTTCGCAACTTCAAGCTCGACTACAAAGCCACAGTAATCAAGACAATTTGGTACTGGCAAAAGAACAGACCCACAAACAAGTGGAACAGACTAGAGAGTCCAGATATTAACCCAAACATGCACAGTCAATTAATATACAATGAAGGATCCATGAATATACAATGGGGAAATGACAGCCTCCTCAACAGCTGGTGTTGGCAAAACTGGACTGCTACATGTAAGAATGAAACTGGATCATTGCCTAACCCCATACACAAAAGTAAATTCAAAATGGATCAAAGACCTGAATGTAAGTCATGATACCATAAAACTCTTGGAAGAAAAACATAGGCAAAAATCTCTTGGACATAAACATGAACAACTTCTTCATGAACATATCCTCCCAGGCAAGGGAAACAAAAGCAATAATGAACAATTGGGACTATATCAAGCTGAAAAGCTTCTGTACAGCAAAGGACACCATCAGTAGATCAAAAAGAAGTCATCTTACAGTATGGGAGAATATATTCATGAATGACATATCCGATAAAGGATTGACATCCAAATATATAAAGTGCTCACACACCTCAACAAACAAAAAGTAAATAATCCAATCAAAAAGTGGGCAGAAGAGCTGAATAGACAGTTCTCCAAAGAAGAAATTTAGATGGCCAGCAGACACATGAAAAGATGCTCCACATCGCTAATCATCAGAGAAATGCAAATTAAAACCACAATGAGATATCACCTCACACCAGTAAGGATCACCACCATCCAAAAGACAAACAACAACAAATGCTGGCGAGGATGTGGAGAAAGCGGAACCCTCCTACACTGCTGGTGGGAATGTAAATTAGTTCAACCATTGTGGAAAGCAGTATGGAGGTTCCTCCAAAAGCTCAAAATAGAAATACCATTTGACCCAGGAATTCCACTTCTAGGAATTTACCCTAAGAATGCAGCACCCCAGTTTGAAAAAGACAGATGCACCCCTGTGTTTATTACAGAGCTATTTACAATAGCCAAGAAATGGAAGCAACCTAAGTGTCCATCAGTGGATGAATGGACAAAGAAGATGTCGTACATACACACAATGGAATATTATTCAGCCATAAGAAGAAAACAAATCCTGCCATTTGCAACAACATGGTTAGAGCTAGAGGGTATTATGCTCAGTGAAATAAGCCAGGAGGAGAAAGACAAGTATCAAATGATTTCACTCATCTGTGGAGTATTAAGAACAAAGAAAAAACTGAAGGAACAAAATAGCATCAGAATCACAGAACCCAAGAATGGACTAACAGTTACCAAAGGGAAAGGGACTCGGGAGGATGGGTGGGAAGGGAGGAACAAGGGGGGAAAGGGGGCATTACGATTAGCAGACATAATATAGGGGAGGCACAGGAAGGGCTGTACAACACAGAGAAGACAAGTAGTGACTCTATAGCATCTTACTACACTGATGGACAGTGACTGTAATGGGGTATGTGGTGGGGACTTGATGATGGAGGGAATCTAGTAAACATAATGTAACTCATGTAACTGTAAATTAATGATACCAAAATTAAAAAATAAGAAATAAGAAATAAAATACTAAAATAAAATAAGGGAAAGTTGCTGAGAGAGTAAATCTTAAAAGATCTCATCACAAGAAAAAATGTTTTAACTGTGTTTGGGGATGTTGTTAATAAAAGTTATTGTGATCATTGAACAATATATACATCTATCAAATCATTATGTTGTTCACCTTAAACTAATGCAATGTTATATGTCAATGATCCCTCAAAAAAAAGCACAATGAGAAAATAAAATGAAGGAATTGTGCAATGAACACATTTCTTCATCCACAAGTTTCAACATTTTACCACAATGATTTTATGAATACACTTTCTTAATTTGCTGAATCATTTCAAAGTATCCTGAAGACACGTTATCTTAACCTTAAATATAGCCACCTACCAAAACTATATTCTCCATCATAACCACAATACCATAATCACAAGAAAATTCATAAGCCTCTACATATCTCCTAATATCAGCCTTTATTCAAGTTACCATAATTCTTCCCCCAAATGTCTCTTACATTTGTCTTTGACTTTTTTCAAATCAGGATGTACTTTAAGTTGCTGATGTCCTCCAAAGACTCCTTGAACAAAGCTATAGTGATTGGCTTTTTGCAACGGGGGAAAGAACACCGTGTGGGAGGGGCTGCAGGAGGCTTCTCAGAGGCGTCACAGCTGTGGTGGTTTTGCTCTGAATTGGGTGCTACCAAAAAGCAAGAGGCAATGCTGTGACTTTCTTGATTTTTTTCTTGCAGCAGGGGGAACAAAGCAGGAAAGGGAGATGTTTGACCGTTTTCGTGGTTTGGGCAGTGTTCTTGCTTTGGTTTTCCTCCATCCCAGGGACCTGAGTTTCGGTGTTCTGTGAAGTTGTGTTCAGTTGGAGAACTCTGTAGCTAGCAGCGGTCAGGGCTGCTCAGCCAGCAGGACAGCTGCTTTTTTCCTTTCTCAGAGTTCACATTGTATGTGGTGGTCATGTCTCATCTGTCTCTTGTAACTTAATACATCCCTCCTGCTTTTTAAAAAATATTGACTGTTTTAAACCTTGGCCAGGGGTCTTATAGAAAATCTCACATTCTGGTTTAATCTGATTATTTATTTATCATGGCATTTAGCTTGTTCCAGGAAACTGGAAAACAGGTCTTAGGGCTTGGGAAGATCAAAACATTCTGGGCAATAATATTTTAGAGGTGATACTATGAGGTTAATACATTCTGTCAGGTGACATAATGTTAGACTATCTCACTATCAGTGATGTTAAATTTGATAACTGGGTAAAGTGTGGACAGCAAACTTCATTATATAGAATGTCGGTTGGCCGTTTGCGGGATGAGAGTCAGTCAGTCCTCGGCAGATGTCCTCCTCCAAGACCCTCTTTCAGCGTCTTTTGGTTATCCTTACCTGAGTCAATTATTTCAGGGGTTGTCAAATGGTTATTTCTGATTCTATCTACATTTATTAGATGACATTTCTCTATAAAGAAAAATGTTCCCTTATCAGTTGGGAATGAACTGCAGTTTCTTCTAAAGAAAGATGGTGTGCTTCATCATTCTCCCTTCAATGGTGAATTTTAAGGTAAGAATTAGCCATCTCAGTCACCTCAAATCATGACAAATGAACTTTCCCCTTCCATTTCTAGTATCACTGAGGATTCCTGGGCCTTTGCCTCTTCAATGATTTATGAGAAATTATAATTATTCTTCTTGATGCTCAAATTGTCTCAAATTTGACCAGTGGGAGCTCCTTCAAGTTGGCTACTGATTCCTCTGAAATGCCCCATTAGACTTCAATAGTTTCCTTAATTTATGGCACAACAAAATGTTGGATTCATTTGTACATTCCCTGCCACCCCCACCCCACCACAGATCTGGAATTAGTCATTTCTCTAAAAAGTTCCCTTTCAGTGAGGGATGGTCCTTAGAAACTAGCATCTGGTTACTGCGGATATTTATAGTTCCAGGCTTAGCATTGCTTCTAAGCCTTTACAGTAAACAGAGCTAAAAAAACAAGTACACACAGCACATACAAGAATTCATACTAATATTTCCAATTCAGATATTGATAGCTTTCTCTTACAGTATACATAAAATAATTTAAAATTATAAATCAGTAGTACTCCAACCTATAGAAGTACTGGGCAATTTTTAATATTTAATTATAGCACACTTCATCCTTAGAGTGTATCTACTAAAAATATATAGTCAGATTACTGTTTCCAAAAGTACTTAAAATAAACCTTTTTTCTGTGATTATGTTAAAATTGGATGTATTAGGTTTATTGGTTTCCACTGCTTTCAGTCTTCAGCTTTGCTTTTTATTTCTCTTGATGTATTTTTAAATTTTTTGAATATATAAAACATTAAATCATTCAAAAGTTAAAACTTGGAAAAACACCCCTGGAAGTGTGCTTTTCTTACCTGCTGGTAGGTGATGCTGGCACAGATAGCTATTCCAGATCTCCATTTTAGTTGCCTAGAAACTCATTTTCCCAAATGTGGTTTCTCTAAGGTAGTCACAGAAGGGCAAATCCTGCAAATTCTGCTTATGTGAGGGATCTAAAAGCAGACAGTAGAATGTGGCAGCCAGGAGCTAGGGAAGGGAAAATGGGGGATTGCTATTCAATGGCATAGTTTCAATTTCTTTTATTATAAGATAAATACATGTGCATGAGAGAATATTTATAAACCACAAAGAAGAAAATAAAATTTCCTATAATTCCCCCACTCAGTATAATTCAGCGATTTATTCACTCAACTCTTCACAAGAGTCTCCTGTATGGCAAGCACAATGCAGGCTGCTGGGGACATAACTGTAAGTAAGAGGTAAGGCCCATGATTCAGAGTCTGCTGTCTAGAGAGGGGGTCAAATCTAGCCCGCTCTCTCTTTCAGTCAATAGCTCACAATAACACAGCCCATTCATTCACATATTTTCTGTGGCTGCTTTTACACTGTAACAGCACAAGTGAGTAGTTGCTACAATTAACTTGTTGCAGCAGAGACTGCATGGAACAAAAATCCCTAAGTATTTACTGTTTGTCCTTTTACAGAAAAAATTTGCCAATCCCTGGTCTAGAAGTAATTGATAACATAATTTTCTGAGCAAGGGGCTTGTCAGAGTACTCTTGGGTATTTAACAATTCAAACTATTTTAAATTCTGATTTTTGCTTATATAAACACATTTAATTATTTTTTTAACTTTGTAGTCAATGAATTCCTTAATTCACTTAATTCTAATCACTTATTTGTTGATTTATTTGGATTTTGTTACCCAGTTGTGTCATGTAACAGTAACAATTATATTTTTTCCCTTCTACCTTTTATTTTTTATTTATTCTACCAGTGAGGATCACCAACACATATTAAACAGAATTGCTGAAAGACAGTATCTTTTTCCTAATCTCCAGTGGAAAGCTTTAAATTTTTAAATACAAAATTTTCATGGAACTATCTTCACATATTCAAGGAACATATATTCTTGGAATTATTTTCTCTAAATACTTCTGAGTTTTCATATTACTTGTTGTATAACCTAATCTTTTACTTACTATTATAAGCATTGTCATTAAATATTATGAAGTTAAAAAATCCTCTGTAACATTTCATGATATTTCATCATATGCTTAGACCTTCATTCATTTAACCCATCTCCCAGCGACCAAGTAATCACCTTTCTGTTCTCATTTAAACAATGACTTCTATTTAAAGATGTTTCATGTAGATGAGACACTGTTCTAAGCACTATCTGGGCTTCAAAGCTACAGATTTCTGGAAGTTTATAGTTAGAAAATCGGACACAGTGAAGAGCACAGGCAAAGGGCAGAAGGAGGGCATTCTTGGCACGTTCAGGAATAGATAGGACTGGTGTTAGCAGAGCCTGGGGAGGCCGGCACGGCTGAGAGCCACAGTAAAGGCCTGGGACTTTATTCTGAGAGCAGCCAAGAAGCAGGTGAATGACAGGATACAACTACATGTTTAAAAAGTCCTCTGGCTGAGTCCCTTTCAGTCTTCCGCTCTCTGTAAGGGCTCACGTCATGACTATTAACTGACCATTGGATTGATCCTCAGCCTGAATGTGACCAGGCTTTTTTAGTCACCCACCCACTTAGCTCAATGACACATTTCTGACTTTAAGTCACTGAGGAAGGTAGCATTTTATTGGAAATCTCAGGGATTAAAGAGGGGTTTACACTGTACTTCACAACAGCAGAAACTTAATAATCTTTGACTATCTACTCCCCCACATACCCAAAGTTCCACTGCAATCAGTGGCCATTTGTATTCTCTCATCAAAAAGTTGATGACTCCATCTTTCTCCTTCCATGGCTTCTCCTCTAATCCCCACCCTCAGTTCTCCCTCTACCTCCCTTGGTCCCTTTTTATATAGGAATAATCTTGTCACTGTAGTTTCATCTTTGCTGTCATTTTTGAATGTCTCAGGGTGGGAAGCAGGTGGGGAGGAAGGTACCAAGAAGGAAGGACTGAGATGTGTTGGGGAAGATAGCAGGGACTTCTGGTTTGCTCTGGACAATTCTTTAATCTTAACACCTGTATGACCGTTCATTTTTAAAATCATAATCATGCAATGCCCTTCAGTTTCACAGTTTAGCTGTTAATCTCCCTTGTCCTCTTAGAAAAGTTTTTTGATGGCACCTTAAGGAGACCCAGGCAAGACTCCACTTGAAATTTGTAAGCATGAGCTTGAGTGCCTTGGTCCACTGCTCGTCCACATTCAGGTGGGTCCTGATGGAGTAGAATCCCTCACTTCCAGGGTCCTCCATCAGGCCTTTGTCCACGTGAATCCTGTAGGGCAGGCAGAGTCCCAACTCACCTTTCTCGGCATCTTCCTTGAACTGCTGCATGCAGTTCAGGAAAGCCGTCATTGCCCGGTCAAATTTGTTATACAAGAAAGAACTCTGCCCTTCCTTGCAGAACAGGGGCAGCTCAATAAGGTCATCTGCTAAAGACCTCAGATAGGAATGGTTTCCACAGGGGACCAGCTGGTACCTCTGAAACTCCAGGCCAATCGTCCTGGACAGGGCAAAGAGCAGCAAGGCAGTCTGTCCCCAGGCTGCATTAATCTCGTTCCAGGGCATGGGGATGGTGAGGAGGCAGCCCAATTGAAGTCATTGATGATGCCTAAGGGGCCGTTGTGCCAGATCTTAAACGAGGCACCGAAGACATCGGTTTTTTCCAGCCAGCCCACCTGGACCTGGACATGCTGCAGCCGGTTCTCCACGCTCGGCACCTCACCCTGCAGCTCCAGTTGCTGCTGCTCTAATTCACTGTAGTCGCTCTGATGCTGCTCGTCCTGCTGGTGCAGCATCTGTGTCTCTGCCTGGGCACATCCAGGCCGGTGGCCATGCTCTGCCGGTCCTTCTCCACCTCGTCCAGCTCCCGGACCAGCCTGGCTTTCTCCAGCACCATGTTCTGCAGCCGCGCACACAGCTGCGCGTCCTTGGTACCCCCGGCCTACCCTGTCCCCGCATAGTGCAAGAGCACCTGCCTGCCAGTCGCTGTCACCGTAAGCTGGGTGTCCAGCTGCTCTAGAAGGTTGGTGCAGCCCTCGCACAGCAGGTGGCCCACCTCCTTCACACCGTAGAGGATGTCAGAGATATCCTGAGTGGCCATCTGGATGTTGCTGAGCGTTCTCTTGGAGCCGAGCTTCCCAAGCAGGTTGAAGGTAGCCCTGTCCCTGGACACTCCACTGTCACCAGGGAGCAGCCCGCCAGAGGCACCACCTGTCAGCTTGTCCCTTGCCATCTCTCTGGGGATGTAGCAAGCCTGGGAGCTGCAGGTTCCTGGATGGTGTCGGGGCCCAAGGCCTCCATGGATCAGCTCAGCTGCCGGGGCTGGCTGCAGAGCTGGCAGGAGGAGAGGATGGAGGCCATGGCAGTGGGCTTGACTCCCACCCTGACTCCAGGTTTCCTCTGCCTCCCCAGTTACTTGTCTATTTATATCTTTTTAAGATCTTCAAGTGATTCTTTTAATTTTTAAGCTCCTTGAGGGGAGTAATTATTTTTAACTGCATATCTCATCTTGTCCTCTCTCCTTTAACACCTTCTAATGGGACCCTCCTTAGATGCCTCAGACCCCCTTTAGCTCCTTTTGGACCAGTGATTCTTCCTACAGGGAAAGTCTGATCATTTCAGTTTCCCCTTTTAACATTTTCAAAGAATTTCTTAAGACTAATCTTTCTAAAACTAAAATCTGATCATGGTGCTCCCCTCCTTAAAAAGGTTTAATGCCCTTAAGATAAAGTCCTATCATCTTAACCTGACACCAGGCCTCTGCCCCTCCTTCCAGTTTCTTCTCCCCATTTCCTGCCATGCTCATCCCACTCCAGGCCCCTCCATATTCCTGCACACTAATTAGATTTCAGTTCTTCCAACATATCCTACTGTTCTCTCTGAGTGGAATGCTCTTCCTTTTCCTCTTTACTTGGATAAACCCTACCCATTCTTTAGGGCATTAGAATTTGGGGATTATTATCACAGTAAAAGTTGACTGATAGTCAGTGTTGATTATCTTACATCCATTTTCTCTTTCAATCCTTCCAAAACAGGCGACTGGATCTCAGATAAATATCAGAATCCATCAGATGCTGGGCTTTGGGCCCCATAATGGACATAATGTTTAATGTTTCTCATTAAACAGCTAAATGTTTAATGCTTTCCACTGAAACATGATGACTCTAGTCCTCGATGAGTAAAGCAATGGTTGACTTAGAAAAGTGGTCTTAGAGAAAGTGTTAACTGAATATTCCTTCAGTAGCCCTAGGTACCAGAGGCTCAGACCCTCCCACTAAGCAGATGCCCTAATGTGAGCTCTACATGAAGAGAGTAGCCCAGATGCCCTCACCATGCAGATGGCTGGCTGCTGACAGCCTCTTCTCTCCCTTCTCTCTGGCTGCTGTACAAATACTGTGTACTTAGGAATGGACCATGGGCTGGCATCCCAGAAAAAAGACAATCAGGCTGCTTTCAATTCCTTTAGGGAGAATAAAAACCAAAGGCCCATCTCACAACTCCTGCGTTCCTCTGCCAGAAAGCCTGGCTCCTCGCCTTCCATGAGTCATGCCTGCAGGTGCGTGCATGCGGCCCTTGGGGATAAACAATGCTCTGGCATGGAGGAGCCTTGTAAGGCCTACTCATCCCTTACCAATTGAAGCAGGAAAAGGAAAAACATCGAACAGGGAAGGCAGAGGCAGTTTGGAAATTGGCTGGGGAAGGACAGCAGGCCTTCATGGAGTCAGTTAGAAAAGGTATTTCAAGTGTGTTTTTTGAAGATACTGAGTAATACTTCTTTTTCCAAATTAACTGTCATTCAGGCCCTGAGGGCAGTTGAACATGGTCCAGTGACTGCTAAGAAACTCCTCTGATCGTGTTCAAACTCTTTCCTGTCCTGCTCTAGTGCCTGGGAGCTCATCCAGCCTGACCCAGTCGCCACTATGGTAGACTCAGAATCTGTTCTTAGTTATGCAGAATCAGGAAGTGTCTTCTCTCTAGACCACACAGAGTTATTTCCTTGAGTCTGTCCCTCCCTTTTCCCAGATGACTTTTCAAGGGAAGTGGGGTGCTTTGGACCATGTGGGCCTCATCTTATGGAGGAGGCCTCAGCTGCTCATGATTATAAAAGGCAAACATAATTTTGCTATTAACTGCTGAATTCTGTCCAGATGTCCCTTTAAAAAGTGTTGCCTTCTCATCTGAGGAGTATAGGAACAAAGGAAAAACTGAAGGAACAAAACAGCAGCAGAATTACAGAACCCAAAAATGGACTAACAGGTACCAAAGGGAAAGGAACTGGGGAGGATGGGTGGGCAGGGAGGGATAAGGGGGGGGAAGAAGAAGGGGGGTATTAAGATTAGCATGCATGGGGGGGAGGGAGAAAGGGGAGGGTGGACTGCATAACACAGAGAGGACAAGTAGTGACTCTACAACATTTTGCTAAGCTGATGGACAGTAACCGTAATGTGGTTGTTAGGGGGGACCTGATATAGGGGAGAGCATAGTAAACATAGTATTCTTCATGTAAGTGTAGATTAAAAATTAAAAAAAAAAAAAAGAAAGAAAGAAAGAAAAGGGGGATTACTCCTTAACAGGATAAAACTATAGGTAAATCAAAGATCAACGCATGCTTTAAATATCCTTAATGTTGATCACTTAAAGGGTGTCAGATGATCAGCTATGGAGGTACTCTTTTCTGATAATATTCCTATTAAAAAAAAAAAAAAAAAAAAGCAGTTACTGTGTGCTGACCTCCAATGAGTTCTGCACAGTGGTATAGAGGGCATGTCAAAGTGTGGGCAAAGGGTCTGTTTGTTTCTACGCAGAAGATCAAGGCCTAGCTTGGATACCCAGACAATGAACTAAGATATGATATGAGGAGGAGCTTCCGGCATCAGCACTCTCTGGAGGACTCGTGCCGGGGGATGATCATCAAAAAGCCTCCACAGGGATCCGGACGATGCTGCGGTTGTGGCTGCATCCAGCCCACCGTCTCCTGGACTTGCCATAAGAAGGAGGAGGGAGATGTCTAGGCTGGCATGTGCATACAGTGAGACAACGAATTTGACCGGATCTGTACTGTTGGAACTCAACCAGGAGTTGGGAGGGGTGCAAGTTGTAGCACTGCAAAATCTCATGACTATAGACTATCTATGGTTAAAAGAACATATGGGATGTGAACAGATCCCAGAAATGGGCTGCTTTAATTTGTCTGATGGTTCAAGTACAGTTGGACAATATCCATCAGATCGTAGATAAATTTTCACAAATGCCTAGGGTGCCTAAATGGTTTTCTTGGCTTCACTGGAGATGGATGGTAATTATAGATTTGCTTTGTTTATGTCACCGTATTCCTATTATGTTAATATGTGTGTGCAAATTAGTTAGTAGTTTAAAACCTATACATACTTAAGGTACTATACAAGAAGATATGTCAAAGAAATAATCAATCCTCCCATGTTTCCTTCATATGCTACATCTATAGCTTTTCTTCTTCCTTCCTAATTACAACCCTTAAATAGAATTCGTGCCTCATATCGAATTTACCGAGTATCATAATTCCTCCAGGTGGTAAAGATACCTCGAGACAAGTGCTGGGCATAGAAGCCACAGGGCATAAATCTGCAAAGAAGTAAAAAGCTAACCTTTGCAAACAATATGGCTTCTCTCTCACTTACCAACTTTACATTTCCCTGTATGGCCCCGGAAGATGACTGGTTAGCCAGAGACGGGTAAGATTCCTCAAGGGAGGAACAACCTAAGACAGGCACAGTCTCAGGGGGGCCATCAGGTGAGAATTTGGGGATCAACAGAGGTGAGGCTCAGAACCTCACCCCCCCTGCTTTGAGAGAAATCTTCTGCATCCGTGGATGTCTTGCTGCCCTTGTCTAGCCTGGATTAATACTTAGTCCATAGGCACACACCTGATCATCTGATCATCTACATTTGCCTTCTTACAGCACTAAACTATGTTTTCTACCTTTATCTTGCATCTACCTACCACTTCAGCATTTTATTAAAAATAAAAATAATAATAATAATAGGAGAAATGTGGGATCAACATATAAATCAAGTACAAAAATCAAACGAATATTCATATTTGACCTGATTGTTTATAGGTCATATTGCATGATCAAAACTGAAAGTTTCTGTGATGAATGCCCTTGTACTGTTCACCATGTAAGAATTTATTCACTATGTAAGAATTCGTTCACCATGTAAGAACTTGTTCGTCATGCTTCAGAAGATTGGAGACTGACGAGAATTAGGCTTGAGATGGATTAATGATTGTACATTGAGCGTTGACCCCCCTATACTGAATTTTATTGTTGTTAACAACCATTTGATCAATAAATATGAGAGATGCCCTCTCAAAAAAAAAAAAAGTGTTGCCTTAATTTTATCACATAAGTAAAAGATGAAGGATGCTATTACAGAAAATTCAAGCACTTCTGAGGGAGGGATAACCCCCCTTTCTTTGTCTTCCACCTCTATTCCTTCCCCCTCCCCCTAGTTACCATTTGCAAGTTTTTGTTCTTCTCTCTGAGATATTGTGGTTTATAATAATAAATATATACTTAATTTTCAACTCCCTTTCTGGCACTGAATTCCCTAAGTGATGAGAGTGATAAAGGCACCTTTTGTTTTGATGATTTTTGGAAAGCACCTAAGGATTGGGGCTTGTTGCCAAGAGAACAAATCATGTGATTAAAGGTTTTGAACTTTCAGCTGTATACCTTGACCTCTGGGAAAGGGCTGGAGTTTGAATCAGTCACCAATGGCCAATGATTTCCTCAATCATACCTATGTAATGAAGCCTTCATAAAACCTTGGGTTTTATGGGGTTGAGAGAGCTTCTGGGTGGGAAACCCAGTTGTGTGCCCATAGACCATGGAAGCTCCATACCCTTTCCCCATACTTGCCCTATGCCTCTCTTCCACTGGGCTTTCATAATTATATCCTTCTATAGTAACCCTGTAATCTTGTAAGTAAAGTATTTCTCTGAGTTCTCTAGCTAATAATCAAACCCAAGGAGGGGGTCATTGGAACATCTAAGCTACAGCTGGTTGGTCAGAAGCCCAGGTAACAACTTGGACTTGTTACTGGTGTCTGAAATGAGGTGGCAGGGGATGGGGGAGCGCATCTCGTGGGGCTGAGCCCTTAATCTGTGGGATCTGATGCCATCTACAGGTAGATAGGGTCAGAATTGAGTTGAACTGTAGAACACCCAGCTGGTGTCAGAGAATGGCTTGTTGGTGTGGGGGAAAAAACCACAGATTAGAATTGGGTGCAGAACCTCCACTAACCTTTTCCTTTCTGTGCATTTACATATCTGTGTGTGCACAGAGCTATCCTTAAATGTAAATGAGTCTTAACAATGACTAGAATCTACCTGTGTCCGACACAGTGCTTATTATCGATGACTTATAAATTGTTGCATCAGTTCTGTTTGGATGGTGTGGGTAAAATTACAATATTTCTAGAATCTCTTGCCTGGCCTTAGTGCATTTCCATATCAATAGGTGATTACAAGCTGGGTGGGGAGTGACCGGAGAGGTCTGGTGGGGTCTTAGCAGCCCAGTCACAAGAGACATGGGTGAACAGGAGCAGATGACTGCTTGTAAGCAATAAACGTATTTCTCTCACTTTATTTCTCCCTTTGGCCTCAAAGGTTTATTTGCCCTGGGCTGGGAGCATATTTCCCCCCTGGAGTTAGAGATGGAAAACTAACAAATGGTAACCCAGCATTTCTGCTTACCTCTTTTTGATCTTTTGCAATTAGCTCTCTTTCATCTAAAAGCAGAATTTACCAAGAGTGGCTTGTTTCCTCAGCAGTGGACTATGTAAACTGATTTAGACTGTCAGGAGACAGGTCGATTTTACTCTATGCATAATTGTTTTGTAATTTCCTTTCATCAAAAACTCAATCTAGGGATTGATAATTCAATAATTTCACACAGCATTTAATCCTTCTAAAAGAACTTAATATTAAATAAAAGCTTACCTTAGTGCTTCTGAGTTTCCTGTGGTTCATAAATGGCTTGTTTCTGATAGGCAGATCACTGCAGTGTGCAGACTCCCAGCCCCGCCGTGGGGCAATGACTATTGGTTTTGCCACCTCCAGCACAAGGGGTTAGACAGGAGGCCAGGAAATGTGCTTTGGACGTTTTATTTCTTCCTCTACCATTTCTTGAGCTGTCTTGATTTAAGGATACTTTGAAAAGCTTATTTTTCAAGTAGTTCTTTTTCTATTCTGATGTTCTATTCAGCACCAATCTTAGATTCCTTCCTATAAATTTTCTGGTGGAATTTCTATTAGAGACATTATCAAAAACAAGTAATTTTCCCTGAAGAGTCCTGCTTTCAAGTAAAGGATTAAGATTTTCAGTCACCTTATCTTCTGTAGTTGCTTTAATCCTGGTACCTAGCACACAACAGGCTTCCCATTAAATAAAGATTTGTGAAAGGTGAAACAAAATGAAGTCACGGATGTCAGGGGGCTTTAAACTGGGGCCAGGAGGCCATTAAAGAGATGGGCCTTCGGTGGGTCCTTAGAGGGTAGAACCATGAACTTTTGAACTGGGCCAAAGGGCCCATACGCCAGGGACTTTGCACAGAACACTACAACTTGCTACAGAAATAGGCTTCTGCTTAGTAACAGCCTTAGCAACCAATTATGTTTAGCCAAGATTAGTTTTCTGCCACTGACACCAATCAAAAATCTTTGTAAACAGTATATTCAAATACTTCTATTTTGTCTTTAAAAACTCTTGACTCTTGCTGCGTGGTGGTATCTTATTGGTTGTTGCCCAGATCTATGTGCCCCGAATTGCAATTTTTGGTCCCAAATAAATGCTTTTGCTTAATTATTGCCTCCTGGGAGTTTTAGCCTGACAAATGGAATTAATGAAATGCTTATCCTAAAAGTGTTCAGATTTTCCAGCTACAGGATGGTGTATTATTCTATTTTTATTGGTGGTTGTTTTACTTAAAAACTATTTCCTTCTCACCTCTCATCACAGTTATATGAATCTGGGCACTCTAAAAGAGTCACTGAGGGTATCATCTTTGTGATTTTAAAAAATCTTCTAAAAGAGTATTCTTGTTTGATGAACATTTATCATAGCTTCCATATCTAAGGCTTCATGCTTAATTTGGTTCTTATCAAAAGGCTCTGGCTCCAGCATTGCCACATAATTGCAGTGATCTTGTTCAATTTAGTTAACCATATGATGTTTTTATGTGTTATGTTCTGCTTAAATTTTTGACACAGTTAGGTGTGTGTGTGTTTCTGTGTACATATGCCTTGTTAAAAAAGAAATGCCTGGCCCAACATGGAGTCACTTTTGTCAAGCCCCACCCAGACCTAACACCTAACTTAATTGCAGTTTTAGCCTCTCCAAGGAGTGGAATTTTAAGCCAGAGCCAGTCTGGAATTTCCTGCTGGCTAGTGAGGTAATCTGCCTGGTGAGACCTCCCTGCCTTCCCCTAAGAGAATGTGACCTTGCCTGAAATAATCCACTCCTATCTTCCTTGTCCCACCTTCTTTCTGCCAATAAAACCTTCCATTTTGTACAGAGCAAGTGTTCAGCAGGAGAGTTAAAGGCTATGAATTTTTTCTGGAATGCTTTATGTTAATAGCCTGCCCTGACAGACTTTATCAAGTTATAACTTCATTAGCTGTTTAGGAGTTCCCTGTAAAGAGATGTTAGAGTTAAAATATTAGCATCAGAATATATAACAGATTTCCACAAATCAAATAAAAAATAAACAACCCAATAGAAAAATGGGAGAAAGACATGACTAGTGATTCTCAACTCTGGCTATATATTGGAATCACTGAGAACTTCTAAAAACTACAAATGCTTCTCATTCACCCACATTCTGATATAACTGATTTGGTTTGAGACCCTGAATCTGCATTTTCTTGAGCTCCCTGTGTGATCCAGACTGCATTCAGGGTTGAGGAAAACACAAAAGAGGTACTTGCACCACATCTTGAAATATCAGTAAATGCACATGTACACAAAAGGGATGAAGTATTTTGAAAAAGCATGGGAGTATATGAACAGGAGCCATATAAACCAGCAGGCAGAGATGGGATATACACAAGCAGAGGCAGGGAATTTTATAATTTCAGCATTGGAAGAACCATAAAAACAATCTAATCTGTGCTCACATCTCTCCTACTACTGTGCTCAGCACTACCTGTGTTAGTACCAAAGTTGTGAAAAATAGTGTGCGTGTATTAAAAAGGGTATACTCCTGTGGCATGAGGATTATTTTGAGCTGATTATTTTGAGAAATTGCAGGCATAAGAGATGCTTTAAAAACAGATGTCACCTTTTTATAAGGGAAATTTTTATTAGGTGGCTATTTCATTAAGAAGAGAGCTATCACCAGCTATTGCTTGTTCACCTGCTTGGTGGAGTAACCTTTGTTTTCCAAACATGTCTTCCTCTCACCTTCCTGTGAACTGCCTTCCTGAACTTTGAAGCTTAGACCTCTGTCCCTTTCCTCAGCTCAGGAAGGTATAAGCCTCACTCACTTGACTGCCTTGAGAGTCTTGTGTCCTTATATGGCTCCTATATAAACACACATGCTGTTAGAAAAAAAAGACAAAGGCCCCAAATGGAGTTACTTATACTAAGCCCCATGTCACCAAACCAAGACTTATTTATAGCTTCAGCTCTCCCAGAAATGGAATCTTAAACCAGTCAACAGGAATCTCCTGATCAGCTCTAGTTAAGTAATATGCCTGATAGACCCCTGCCCTCCTGTGAAGTGACCTTGTTATAAACAACCTGCTCTTCTACCAGTATAACCTCTTTGTTCCTCCTCCCTTCTACATAGAAAAATATGCCTGTAATAAGCTCCTTGGAGCTTCTTCCTATCTGCTAGATTGGATGCTGCCTGATTTGAAATCAAGTTTTGCTCAAGTAAGCTCATAATTTTTAATATGCCTCAGTTTATCTTTTAACAGTTCATACCTAAAAATTTTCTCCATTCATTAGTCTTTTTTACAGAGGGGTCTCAGCCAACAACAATAAAGGGTAGAGGGAAAACCATTTTTCCTCCCCTACAATATATATAAATATATTTGTAAGATAAATTCTAACTGAAATAAGCAGGCGACAAGAGGCAACAAAGGGCCAGGCAGTTTATTTGAGCACAATTCCCAGGTGATGTTCCCCGGTCTGGCAAGTCACAGGCCAGGGAAGTCACACTCAGCAGGGCAGGCAGCAAGTTTTTAAAGAAGGCAGGGGGAGGCAGAGCTTAGATTTACAGCGGTGAGAGGATTGGCTAGCCTAAGGCACATTATTCAGGTTGGGAGGGGGCAGCAGCTGGGGACTTTGGCACATCATCAGTGTCCCATGTGCTCACCCCTCCCTCCAGTGCCTCCAACCTTACATTCCAGCCTTTTGGTCATAATGGGCGATGACTTGATCTGGCTACTTCTGGCTGACAAGGGGCGTCATGGAGGGGGGTTCCTAGCATGTAGTTACATTGCTCTGACTGCAAATATCCTGCCTTGCTTTCTCTAGATGCTCTCATCTTATTCTGTCTAAGCCTATGGTCCCTGTCTCATGTTTTCCTCTACAGATAAAGACTCTAGCTGCTGCTAGGGAAAAGGGGTGATGACTGCTCTGGCTGCTTCATGCTGAGAAGGGGGCACAGTAAAGAGTGCAGCTAGGTTTTCATCACTGGTCAGTTGAGAGGGCCTCAGAAGGTTGGCACTTCTATTCTGGAAGGACAAACTTGATGAGACTGAATATGAGAACTAGAAATATGAGAGTCTAATTGAGAATTATAGCCAGGTATCATGGGGAAACTAGAATTCTGTATTGAGTTTACATCTTAATGACTAGTATTAGGATTTAGTATAGATAAGACAGCATTATTGAAACAATACTTTTCTCTAAAATCACCTTCATTTTTATTAGAAGTAACAAGGTTAAGAAAATAAGTAACACTTGGCTTTATTATTTGCATAAGTGCAGCAAGAAGAGCAATTGATTACATAGGCTCTTTTAAATGTGCTTCACTGGAACTTTTTGTAAGGAATTTCAGATTGAACTTTTAAAGGCCTCTTGAGGCCAGAAAGCTCAGCCAGACTTGCCATCAGGTTTTGCCTGCAGTACTTGTAGATTTGGGTGAATTCCTCTCCTCTCAAGGTCTCCAAGACATCCTGAGATTCCTGCACCTGCCAGGAAGTGACCTTCCTTACTCACCTGGTAAGGCTGCTGGGAACTTTGTAAGCAAGGTACCAGGCCAGTTCTTACAAGGGTCTTTGTTGGCTTTATAAAGTCAACCTTAGTTCTTTAAAGCTGTTCATATCTGAGTTTATGTACATGTCTCTCAGGTATGACATTCCAGTCAAAGTCTTGGTAGTATAACCTGTGTTTTTAATTGGTCTTTTTACAAGGAAAGCAGGTTCTTATTGAACTTATGCAAATAAACATACTGCTATGAAATATAAAAATAGTCACTGAAAGTTTTTAAATTCTGGAGAGATCAGGTAGAGAGAAAGATAAATGTTTCAATTCTGCTTACAAAGATAGTCATTTACTAAACTGTTGTCAGCTTTAGAGAACAAGCTTAAAATACATTATAAGCAACATTTAAAACAAAAAGCCACAAAATCATCTTCTTTAGATTGCTTAATCTTATGTAATTAATATCTGTTCTGCTGAAATCTAGTTCTTTAGTAGTTTAGGAGTAATAAAACAGTGACTATAAATGACAAAAGACTTACAAATGACAATGGTTAAAGATCTGATGAGAGCTTACTGTAAGACAGTTGACATAAGGAAATTTGGATATTTCTGTAACACAAAACATTCAGTAACAAAATTTAGAATCATTTCCTTTGACAGTGCTTTCCAGGTAACTAAGCAGGTAATTATATATCAGATAAATAAGCCAAATTAGCCAAATACTTTCTCCAATGAGAAAAAATTTCTCTGACATATTCCAGGAGCCCTCTGGATAATATCAGAGTCAACTAGAGGTAAAAGTACCTTCTAAGATAAATTCTAACTGAAATAAGCAGGTGATGAGAGGCAAAGGAAGAAGGACTGGGCAGAGTAAGAGGCTGACAATCCTTAACTGGAGATCAGGCCAGGAGAACCTGGGTTGCTGAACACTTAACATAAAGGTTTGGGTGGGAGCGCAAAGTCCAAAAAGCGTGCACATATGGGATTTCACTTTACTCTCTGCTCTGGTGGCAATAATTAGTCAAGTCGGTGAGGAGACCAAAATCGAAAGTTCCCTCAGGGGGCCAGCGAGATTGATTGTCCAAGGGATACTGAGGCCCGGCCTCAGAGCAAGGAAAGACATTTGCGAACTTCCTGGGACAAATATAGAGTAGCCAAATTAGAAATGAGACACTGCAACTGGGTCTGAGCCTCTGCTTTTGAGGGCTGGTTCCCCATGTTTGTGCCACTTCTTAACTAATCCCGCTGAGAGGAGTGCCCAGCGTCCCAAGTGCACCAAGTCAGGGGAGATGGCCTGGGAGCCTGGGTGAGGGATGTCTTCCACACCACAGGGCCAGGGGTGGGTATCCCGGATGCCCGCAGTGGATGGGCCAGATGCCTAAACCTGGATGTAGCTACAATTTCAGACAGACCAGGTGAAACGGAGTTAGGAAGGGAAACAGACCAGGGGAAACTGAGGGACTCACCGGAAAATAGTCCACGCAGCAGATAGCAGGCTGAGGTCCTGGGTCAGGGAAGGAGGGGGCAGGGCCGCCAGTGGCCAGTTGGGGCCCTTTGCTCACTCTCCTTCCTGGGTTTCTGCACCAAATGTAAGATAAATTCTAATCAAAATAAGCAGGCAACGAGAGGCAACAAAGGGCCAGGCGGTTTATTTGAGCGCAATTCCTCGGTGATGTTCCTCAGTCTGGCTAGTCACAGGCTGGGGAAGTCATGCCCAGCAGGACAGGCAACAAGTTTTTCAAGAAGGTAGGGGGAGGCAGAGCTTAGATTTACAGTGGTGCAAGGATTGGCTAGCCTAAGGCACATTCTTCAGGTTGGGAGTGGGCAGCAGCTGGAAACTTTGGCATGTCATCTGTGTCCCACATGCTCACCCCTCCCTCTGGTGCCTCCAGCCTTACAATATTTATCTGTAATTTATTATATATTGATACTACATAAATATATGTGTGTGTGCACATACAAATTTGTTACTTATTTGCTGAGAACTTTCATCTAAGTTATTTTCAGTCCATAATTTCATGAGGAAATGAAAATCATTAACCTCATCTTATAGTTGAGGAAACTGAAGCCAGTGACTGGCAGCTGCTGGTATTGAGTCAGGACACAAGAGTGGGAGAGAGGAAGAAAAATCATGTGAGGGATTCACATTTTGGTGGGTGTGGGGATCTAGTTTAGTCAGGTCAGCACTCCCACTGAGAAGAGGTGATAGAGGGCTAAAATACAGGGAGGAGTGAGCCAGCCAAAACCTAGAAGACAAGAACACAGAAAAGTGAGCAGCAATGCTACAGCTTCCTTCTGCCCTGTGGACATTTGCTGATCTGCAGAAATAGCTGCTAAACTGGCATTTGGGGGAGCACACAGGTGAAGCCCAGGGCACCCCACAGAAAGACTACAAATGTCTCCCCCACAATCAGAGGTAACCAGGAGTAAGCCATGCCCCGTGTCTGATCTTCCTAGGGTTGTAGGAAGAGTTTTCTTATTGAGAGAGAGAGGCATGGTAAAAAATGTGTCTCTGAGAGTTCATAAATCTAATGCCCATCTTTCCTAGGAGTTGTATCCCATTTATATCATCAGAATCAGATGGTGAATTTAAAGTGGTTACAGACTGGTAAAGCTCCAGGAATTTAGTGACTACAGTGCAAAACCTCAGTAAAGGACACAGCTCATGCTTCTGGGAACACCAGCTGATCCAGGGCCAAGAAAACTAGACAACTAAGTGCATTTGGAATGAGAAGAAGCTAAAAAGCAAATGATATAAACTGACCCCCCCAATGACCTTGAAAGTTAGAATTATAAGACACAATTTATTCTAAAGGATGACTATATTTAAAAATACAAAACATACTCAAAATGTGTGTGAAAATAAAAAATTATAAATTAGATCATAGCAAACTTGAAACAGAAACAGAAAGGAACTTTTACAAAGGAAAAATTCAGTATGTGAAATATTAAATTCAATAATGAATAAGTTTGGAAGACAAGAGAGTTACAGATTTAGAAGACAAGTTAGAAGGGATTAACCACAATGCCACACAGACAAAAAGATGGAAAATATGATATCAAGTTTAAGATGATAAAACAATATACCTCTTCAACAACTTGTGTTGGCAAAACTGGACACCTATATGCAAAAGAATGAAACTGGATTATTGTTTAACTCCACACATGAAAGTAAACTCAGAATGGATCAAAGACTTGAATGTAAGTCATGAAACCATAAAACTCTTAGAAGAACACAGGCAAAAATCTCCTGAATATAAACATGAGCAATTTCTTCATGAACGCATCTCCTCGAGCAAGGCAAACACAAGCAAATGTGAACACATGGGACTACATCCAACTAAAAGACTTCTGTACAGCAAAGGACACCATAAACAGAACAAAAAGGCATCCTACAGTATGGGAGAATATATTTGTAAATGACATATCTGACAAGGGGTTAACATCAAAAATATATAAAGAATTCACATGCCTCAACACCCAAAAAGCAAATAACCTGATTAACAAATGGGCAGAGGATATGAAAAGACAATTCAAAGAAGAAATTCAGATGGCCAACAGACACATGAAAAGATTCTCCACATCACTAATTATCAGGGAAATGCAAATTAAAACCACAATGAGATATCACCTCACACCAGTAAGGGTGGCCAGCATCGAAAAGATGAAGAACAACAAATGCTGGTAAGGATGCAGAGAAACGGGAACCCTCCTACACTGCTGGTGGGAATGTAAGCTAGTTCAACTATTGTGGATAGCAATATGGAGGTTCCTCAAAAAACTAAAAATAGAAATACCATTTGACCCAGGAATCCCACTCCTTGGAATTTACCCAAACAATACAATTTCTCAGATTCAAAAAGACATATGCATCCCTATGTTTATCGCAGCACTATTTACAATAGCCAAGATACAGAAGCAACCCAAGTGTCCATCAGTAGATGAATAGATAAAGAAGACGTGATACATATACACAATGGAATACTATTCAGCCATTAAGAAAGAAGCAAATCTTACCATTTGCAACAACATGGATGGAGCTGGAGGATATTATGCTCAGTGAAATAAGCCAGGCAGAGAAAGAGAAGTGCCAACTTATTTCCCTCATTTGTGGAGTATAAAAACAAAGCAAAAATGAAGGAACAAAACAGCAGCAGACTCATAGACTCCAAGAATGAACTACTGGTTACCAAAGGGGAAGGTTGTGGGAGGGTGGGTTGGGAGGGAGGGAGAAGGGGATTGAAGGGTATTACATTTAATACACATGGTGTGAGGGGTCATGGGGAAGACAGGGTAGAACAGAGAAGGCAAATGGTGAATCTGTGGCATCTTATTACACTGATGGACAGCGACTGCAATGGGGTATGGGTGGGGACTTGATAATATGGATAAATGTAGTAACCACATTGTTTTTTCATGTGAAACCTTCATAAGAGTGTTTATCAATAATACCTTAATAAAAAAATAATGAGGTAATAAACATATGGGTGCAAAAAAATATATAAAGCTATGCACATTTAATCAAAGACCCAATTGGAAAGAAGGGAGTAAATTGACAGAGGCAATATATGAAGAAATAACAGCAGTGAATTCTCTAGAATTGACAAAATGCTCCAATCCATGGGCTCAAGAAACCTAATAAATCCTGTTAAATAAATTTTCTAAAAGCCATACCTAGATACATCATAGGAAATTTGCAGAAAATAGAAGCTGATGTGACTATCTTAGAAATAGTCAAAGAAAAAAATAGATTATCTTCAAAGTTGCTGCAGTTAGATTGACAGCTGAATTCCCCATTGCATTATGATGTGATGGAATAAGACCATCAATATTTTGAGGAAAACATAATTGCCAACCTAGAATTCTATTGAGTGAAATAATCTTTCAAGAACCTGAGTGAAATAATTACATTTTCTGAACAAATAAAAATTAATTTAATAAAAGATGGTGGTGTGAGAGGTGAGACAGAGGCTTCCTCCTAAAACTGCATATAATACAAAAATATAATTAACAAAATTAATCCTGAAAGAGCAACAGGAAAGAGGACTGCACCAAACTGCATACACCTTGAAAAAAGAATAAACCTCACAGAACAGGGTAATGTACCAGAGCTGTGGCCCAGTGGGACCCAAGCCCTTCCCTCACCTCAGCTCATCAGTGGGAGGAAGAGAAATGGAGCAGAAAGGAAGTGGAGGTGTGGGACTGCTGAATATGTAACTCTGGAAATCTGCTCTGGAAGCACAAACCTACATTGCATGGTGCTTGCATGGTACTCTCATATTAGGGGGTGGAAAAGCTAAGAGAAGCAGAATTCCTGGAGGGACAGAGACTCCAGCCACTTGTGGAAAGCAGTGATCCATATCCGGCTGCTCTGGGACAAAAGAAAGGTGGGCAGTCTGAGAAACTTCCTAACAGCAAGAGGGCTGCTAAAAGGGCAAGGATTGCACAGAGATTACTGCTCAGGAGAAAGGACAGGTAGACAAAATTGTCCAGTTGTACTCTGCCCAGCAGTTTGGGAGCTTTCATGATCTTCACGCGTTCCAGCTCCCGACTGGCTACACAGCTCCAAGGAACCCCTCCATAGTACACAGCCTACTGTGGCTTTCTCCCGGCCAGCCCCACCTGGCTCTCAAACCGGCAAAACCTATGCTGGTGTTAGGCCAGCCAAAGGGAAGATCTGTGTACAGCAACTACAAACACAAAGCAGAGAGGCTTATACCTGTATGCTTGGTCCACTGGTTCAGGCAGTGGAGACAGGCATAGCAGCCAGGAAGCAGGAAACAGCCCTTTCCTACCCCAAGGCACCAATACCACTCCCCTGAGACCCCCAAGATTGCTTCAGGGGCTGAGAAGATCCAGAGAGTACACCTTCTGGGCAATAGAGGGCACCATATACAAATATGAAAAGCCAAAGGAACCTGGTTCAAAGTAAAATTATGAATACAACTCCTGAGAAAGATTTAAAATATATCGACCTCATGAATCTCCCTGAAAGGGATTTCAAAATAAAAATCATTAACATGATCATGGAGGTAGAGAAAAATATTCAACACCTAAGGAATGAATTCTGGTTGGAGATCCAATCATTGAAGAGCACAATGGAGGGTAGTAAAAGCAGATTAGATATGGTGGAAGAGACGATAAATGAAATAGACACTAGACAAGAGGAATACAGAGAAGCTGAGGCACAGAGAGAAAAAAAGGATCTTTAAGAGTGAAAGAATATTGAGAGAACTGTGTGACCAATCCAAAAGGAACAATATTTGCATTATAGGGATACCAGAAGAAGAAGAGAGAAAAAAAGGGTTGGAAAGTGTCTTTGAGGAGGTAATTGCTGAAAACCTCCCCAGTCTGGGGAAGGAGGTAGTCTCTCAAGCCATGGAGGTGCACACATTTCTCAACACAAGGGACCCAAGGAGGAAAACTACAAGACATATAGTAATTAAAAAGCCAAAAATCAAGGATAAGGACAGACTATTAAAAGCAGCCAGAGAGAGAAAGAGGATCACATACAAAGGAAAGCCCATCAGGCTATCATTAGACTTCTCAGCAGAAACCTTACAGGCTAGAAGGGAATGGCATGATGTATTTAGTGCAATGCACCAGAAGGGCCTCATACCAAAAATACTTTATCCAGCAAGATTATTAAGAAAGAATTAAACAATTTCCAGATAAGCAAATGCTGAGAGAATTTACCTCCCAGAAACCATCTCTACAGTGTATTTTTTAGGGACTGCTATAGATGGAAGTGTTCCTAAGGTTTAACAGCTTTCACCAGAGGTAAGAAAACCACAATAAGAATGTAAAACAGCTAATGACTAAGCAAATGCAAAATTAAATTAACTATCCCCAAAGTCAATCAAAGGATAGACAGAGACCACAGAATATGATACCTCATATATAAAGAATGGAGGCAGAAGAAAAGGGAGGGGAAAAAAAAGAACCTTAAGATTGTGTTTGTAATAGCATATTAAGTGAGTTAAGTTAGACTCTTAGATAGTAAGTAAGTTAACCTTGAACCTTTGGTAACCATGAATCTAAAGTCTGCAATGACAATAAATACATACTATTGATAATCACCCTGAATGTAAATGGACTGAGTAGACCAATAAAAAGATATAGAGTCACTGAATGAATTAAAAAATAAGACCTATCTATATGCTGTGTATAAGAGACTCACTTTAAACCCAAAGACATACACAGACTAAAAGTCAAGGGATGGAAAAAAATATTTCATGCAACTAATAGAGAGAAAAAAGCAAGAGTTCCAGTACTTGTATCAGATAAAAATAGACTTCAAAACAAAGTAAATCACAAGAAAAAGAGGATATTACATAATGATAAAGGGCTCAATCCAACAAAAAGATATAACCATTATAAATATCTATGCTCCCGATACATAAGCACCTACATATGTGAAACAAATACTAACAGAATTAAAAGGGGAAATAGAAAGCAATGCATTCACTCTAGGACACTTCAACACTCCACTCACTCTGAAGGACAGATCAACCAGACAGAAGATAAGTAAGGAGACAGAGGCATTGAACAACACATTAGAACAGATGGACCTAACAGATACCTACATAGCTCTACACCCAAAAGCAGCAGAATACACATTCATCTCAGCTACACATGGAGGATTTTCAAGAACAGATCATATACTAGGCCACAAAAAGAGCCTCAGTAAATTCAAAAAGATTGAAATTGTACAAACCAGTTTCTCAGATCACAGAGGTATGAAACTACAAATAAATTATGCAAAGAAAATGAAAAATCCCACAAACACATGGAGGCTTCACAACATGCTCCTAAATAATCAATGGATCAATGACCAAATAAAATCAGAAATCAAGCAATATATGGAGACAAATGACAGCAATAATTCAACACAGCAAAATCTGTGGGATGCAGGGAAGGCTGTGCTAAAACAAAAATATATTGCAATATAGGCCTTCCTCAGGAAAGAAGAACAATCCCACATGAACACTCTAAACTCACAATTAACAAAACTAGAAAAAGAACAACAAATGAGGCCCAAAGTCAGTAGAAGGAGGGACATAATAAAGATTAGAGCAGAAATAAACAAAATTGAGAAGAATAAAACCATAGAAAGAATCAATGAAAGCAGGAGCTGTTTTTTTGAGAAAATAAACAAAATCGATAACCCCCTAGCCAGACTTATCAAGAAAAAAGAATTTACTCACATCAACAGAATCAGAAATGAGAAAGGGAAAATCACTATGGATACCCCAGAAATACAAAGAATTATTAGAGAATACTATGAAAAATTATATGCTAACCAACTGGATAACCTAGAAGAAATGGACAACTTTCTAGAAAAATACAACTTCCAAAGGTGACCCATAAATAAACAAAAAATCTGAACAGACCAACTACCAGCAATGAAATTGAACTTGTAATCAAAAACCTACCTAAGAACAAAATCCCTGGACGGATGCCTTCACCACTGAATTTTATCAAGCACTTAGTGAAGACCCTAATTACCCATTCTCCTTAAAGTTTCCCAAGGAGTAGAACAAGAGGGAATACTTCCAAAATCATTCTATGAGACCAGCATCACTCTAATACCAAAACCAGGCAAAGACACCACAAAAAAACAAAATTACAGACTAATATCCCTGATGAATGTAGATGCAAAAATAATCAACAAAATATTACCAAACCGAATTCAAAAATATATCAAAAAGATCATCCACATGATCGAGTAGGATTTATTCCAGGGATGCAAGGATGATACAACATAAGAAAATCCATAAACATCATCCACCACATTAACAAAATAGAAGGACAAAAACCACATGATCATTTCCATAGATGCTAAAAAAGCATTTGACAAAATTCAACATCCATTCATGATAAAAACTCTCAACAATGTGGGTAGAGTGGGCAAGTACCTCAACATAATAAAGGCCATATATGACAAACCCACAGCCAACATTATACTTAACAGTGAGAAGCTAAAAGCTTTTCCTTTAAGATTGGGAACAAGACAAGGATGCCCACTCTCCCCACTTCTATTCAACATAGTACTGGAGGTCCTAGCCATGGCCATCAGACAACACAAAGAAATAAAAGGCATCCAGATTGGCAAGGAAGAAGGTAACCTGTCCCTGTTTGCACATAACATGATATTGTACATAACAAAACCAAGGAATCAACTCCAAAACTATTAGATCTAATATCTGAATTCAGCAAACTTGCAGGATACAAAATTAATATGCAAAAATCTGTGGCATTCCTATATACTAACAATGAACTAGCAGAGAGAGAAATCAGGAAAACAATTCCATTCACAATTGCATCAAAAAGAATAAAATACCTAGGAATAAACCTAACCAAGGAAGTGAAAGACCTATACCCTGAAAACTGCAAGACACTCATGAGAAAAATTAAAGAAGATACCAATAAATGGAAACACATCACATGCTCATGGCTAGGAAGAATTAATATTGTCAAAATGGCCATCCTGCCTAAAGCAATTTACAGGTTCAATGCAATTCCTGTCAAAATACCAACAGCATTCTTCAACAAACTAGATAGAGAAAATTATTCTAAAATTCATATGGAACCACAAAAGACCCCAAATAGCCAAAGCAATCTTGAGAAGGAAGAACAAAGCTGAGAGGATTATGCTCCCCAACTTCAGGCTCTACTACAAAGCCACAGTAATCAAGACAATTTGGTACTGGCATAAGAACAGGCCCATAGAACAATGGAACAGACTAGAAAGCCCTGATATAAATGCAACCATATATGGTCAATGAATATATGATAAAGGAGCCATGGACATACAATGGGGAAATGACAGCCTCTTCAACAGCTGGTGTTGGCAAAACTGGACAGCTACATGCCAGAGAATGAAACTGGATTATTGTTTAAGCCCATTCACAAAAGTAAACTCAAAATGGATCAAAGACCTGAATGTAACTCATGAAACCATAAAACTCTTAGACAATAACATAGGCAAAAATCTCCTGAATATAAGCATGAGCAACTTCTTCCTGAATGCACCTCCTCAAGGAAGGGAAACAAAATAAAAAATGAACTCATGGGACTACATCAAACTAAAAAGTTTCTGTACGGCAAAGGACACCATCAACAGAACAAAAAGGCATCCTACAGTATGGGAGAATATATTTGTAAACAACATATCTGACAAGGGGTTAACACAAAAAATATATAAAGAACTTAGATGCCTAAACACCCAAAAAGAAAATAACCTGATTAACAAATGGGCAGAGGATGTGCAGAGAGAGTTCTTCAAACAAGAATTTCAGATGGCCAACAGACATATGAAAAGATGCTCCACATCACTAATCATCAGGGAAATGCAAATTATAAACCATAATGAGATATCATCCCACATCAGGAAGGATGGCCAGCATAGAAAAGATGAATAACAACAATTGCTGGTAAGGATGCGGAGAAAGGGAAACCATCCTACACTGATGATGGGAATATAAGCTAGTTCAGCCGTTGTGGAAAGCAATATGGAGGTTCCTCAAAAAACTGAAAGTAGAAATATCATTTGACACAGGAATCCCACTCCTTGGAATTTACCCAAAGAATACAATTTCTCAGATTCAAAAAGACACATGCACCCCTATGTTTATTGCAACACTTTTTACGATAGCCAAGCTATGGAAGCAACCTAAGTGTCCATCAGTAGATGAATAGATAAAGAAGAGGTGATACATATACACAATGGAATACTATTCGGCCATAAGAAATAAACAAATCCTACCATTTGCAACAACATGGATGGAGCTGGAGGACATTATGCTCAGTGAAATAAGCCAGGCGGAGAAAGACAAGTGCCAAATGATTTCCCTCATATGTAAAGTATAACAATGAAGCAAAACTGAAGGAACAAAATAGCAGCAGACTCAGAGACTCCAAGAATGAACTGCTGGTTACCAAAGGGGAGGGTTGTGAGAGGGTGGGTAGTGAGGGAGGGAGAAGGGGATTGAAGGGTATTATGTTTAGTACACATGGTGTGGCAGATCACAGGGAAAACAGAATAAAATACCTAGGAATAAACATAACCAAGGAAGTGAAAGACCTATACCCTGAAAACTACAAGACACTCATGAGAAAAATTAAAGAAGATACCAATAAATGGAAACACATCACATGCTCATGCAGAGAAGGCAAATAGTGAATCTGTGGCATCTTACTTCACTGATGGACACTGACTGCAATGGGGTATGGGTGGGGACTTGATAATATGGGTAAATGTAGTAACCACATTGTTTTTTCATGTGAAACCTTCATAAGAGTGTTTATCAATAACACGTTAATAAAAATCTTATATATATATGGTATATACATAATCTTGGAAAGATTAGGGCCCATTTTGGTAAATGGACAGGAGGAAATGAAGCCCCTATAAAAAGCCAGTTTATTAGTTATTATTAGTCTTAGTTCCAAAACTAGAGAAAACTGTCCTTACAACATGCATACCCTTGAGGTGTGGGCTTTTATCTTGCTGTAGGGAGATAGCAGGTTGAGTTTCCACAAAGAGCAGATCCTCTTCCTAGTAGCTCAAAGTCCATTCACATTACATACAGATTGCAGACAAACATCATCTTAATTATTTGTTGAGATTCATGATAAGAGGACAGAATCAGATGGTGGTTCCTGTGAAGCTCTGATCAGGCACTGAGGGTGCCCTAAAGGCCAAGTGCAGCTTGCTGTGCCCAGAGTCCAGTCATGGCTGTTTGACCAAGAGCCTCTAGAGATGCTGCTGACTCCTGCAAAGCCAGAGAGCTTCCTGCTGTTGGTCAGGGCAGGGGCAAGTGTTTTGGCTGAGAATAGTTTCTCTTTAAAAACATATGGTGCTATCCCCCATTATACCATCTGCACTTTATTGGCTAGCAGGGCCCCAGGTGCCTATACTGACGGTGTCCATGAGTATATCCAGTCACAGCAGGAGTGATGCTATGGCCCATACCACCACCTGGGCTCTGGGTAGGTGGGTTCCAAGTGTTGGAGTGGCAGGTGGGGACACAGGGCCCTCCTATTACAAGTGAGATGATTGTCCCAACAACTGTGTCATCTGTGTCTCAGCCAGGTGGGCACCATCTGTACTGATGGAAACCAGGAACACCAGGTCCTTCTGTCATGGGAATGATGTCCCCGACCTTCACACCTTTATGGCAGGTGTGCCCCAGGTGCTTGGCATGAAGGTGGAACTAGAATGGGTAGTCAGGCAAAGGGATAATGCTGGCCTTTTTAGCTGTGTTGGCTTTGGTATGCCCAGGTGAGCCCCAGCTACCCAGATGGAAGGTGTTAGCAGATGTGCTTTTGGACCCACATTTCTTTTTCATGACGGTGGTGCCTGCACATGCAGGAGGTCGTACGTGTCCAGGTGGGCTCCAGGTGCATTGATGGATGTGGGGACACTGGGGCATCCATCACAGGGACAGTGGGGTGGCCCCCCATTACTGTACCATCTTTGATGAGGAATGATGGGAACAACATGCTAGGATTTAAGGTGCCCTTCATAAGGTTTCCTACCATTGAGGCACTTGCCTGTCATCCTGGGGGAGCCATGTTGTGCCCATGCATAGTCGTTATCTTACTGTGAGGAGGAATGGGAGTGCCACATTCCCTCTTCCTGCGTGACTCTTTCTTGATTGTTTGGGATGCCTATGGATGAGAGGGGCGTCAGGCAGACACACTGAGCCCTGGTGTCCCCCCTTCTATAATGGCTGCAAGAGCTGGGGTCTTAGAGGTGTTTGCCTGCCCTCCTGGGGTAGCCATGCTGTGGCCAGACAGAGTCCCCATAATCTTACTGTGAGGAGGAATAGGAGTGACACATTCCATATTCCTGCATGACTTAGTGTTTGGGATGCCTGTGGATGAGTGGGGCCTCGGGCAAGCATACTGAGCCCTGGTGTCCCCCCATCCATAGTGGCTGCAGGAGCTGCCATGGAGGTTTTGCCTGTCCTCCAGGGGCAATGATGCTGTGGCCATATAGAGTCCCCATTATCTTGGGGTCAACAGGAAGAGGAGCTCCACATTCCTTCTTCCCACATGACTTGTTGTTGACTCTTTGGGATGTCTATGGTGAGTGGGGCCTCAGACAGGTGCACAGAGCCCTGGTGTCCCCCTTTCCATAGGGGCTGCAGGAGCTGCCATGGATGGTTTTGCCTGTCATCTGGGCCACCCATGCTCTGGCCAAACAGAATCCCCATTATCTTCCTGTCACAATGAATAGGAGTGGGACATTCCCTCTTCCTTCGTGACTTCTTGTTGAGTGTTTGGGATGCCTATGGATGCGTAGGGCCTAGGGCAGGCACACTGAGCCCTGGTGTTCCCCCATCCATAGGTGATGCAGGAGCTGCAGTGGGGGTGTTTCCCTGTCCTTCTGGGTCAGCTATGCTGAGGCTACACATAAACTCTGTTATCTGAGTAGAAGTAGAAATAGGAGTGGCACAGTCCTTTTTTATGCATGACTTCGTGTTGAGTGTTTCTGTGGATGAGTTGGGCCTAATTTAGGCACACGGAGCACTGGTGCTCCTCCATCCATAGGGGCTGAAGGAACTGCAGTGAAGGTGTTTGTATTTCTCCTTCATGTCGCCATGCTGTGGCCGTACAGAGTCCCAATTATCTTACTGTTTGGAATAATAGTCGTGCCATATTCCCTCTTCCTATGTGACTTCTTGTCATCTCTTTGAGATGCCTGTGTATGAGTGGGGCCTCAGACAGGCACACTGAGCCCTGGTGTCACCCCATGCACAGGGGCTGCAGGAGCTGCCATGGACTTGTTTGCCTGTCCTGATTCAGCTGTGCTGAGGCTACACATAGCCTCTATTATATGAGTATAAGGAGAAATAGGAATGCCATGTTCCTTCTTCCTGCATGACATCTTGTTGAGTATTTGGAATATCTGTGTATGAGTGGGGCCTAAGGTAGGCACTCTGAGCCCTTATGCCCCCCCATCCATAGAGGCTACAGGAGCTTCCATGGACCTGTTTGCCTGTCCTCCTGGGTCAGCTATGCTAAGTTGACACATAGCCTCTATTATCTGAAAATAAGGAGAAGTAGGAGTGCCACATTCCCTCTTCCTGTGTGACTTCTTGTTGAGTATTTGAGATGCCTATGGATGAGAAGGACCTTGAGCAGAACTTTGGGAGTCAGGCTTTCTGGGGCTGCCCATTAAGAATCCAGGTTATGGGCTGAGAGGTGGCCTTGGGGCCTGTGGGGTGGTTAAAAATGAGGATGTGGCTGGGGATCAATAAAAGTGGTTTGGTGGGAACTGGTCCCTTTGCACGGTGCCTGTGGTTCAGCCTCCCCATGGAGTCTGGGGGAGAAGTGAAGATGACAGCATGGGAAGGGGAGTCATGTCCATGTTCCTATCAGAATCTGAAGTAGGTAGGGGGGCAAGCCTGCTGGTGCCTGGGCAGCCATGGTGGGACGGCCTGCAGTGGATGTGATTGATGGGACAGTGAGAACAGAGTTATTGAGTGAAGCAGTGAGCTGTAAGCTGAGAGCTTCCATCCCAACTGCTGGGCATGCTGGTGGACTTCCCACTGTAGGAACCTCTAAGGTGTGAGTTGTCAAGGGCAGGGAGCCTGCAGTCTCTGGCACAGATGAGGCGGAGGAAGGGGCAGGCTGAGTGGCACTGCCATCAGCCATAACCTCCAGGTTGGCCAGGTTCTGGCACTAGCTAAGCAAGCAATCCCATGACACTGGTAGTGGCAGTGGCTGCAGCAGCGGGAGCTGCGGAGGCATGGATGTTTTCCTCTTGTGGGGCCTGCTGCTGGTAGGTCCTGGCAAAGAGCTCCTGGATGGCACAACTGAAGGCCTCATGCCCTGCATCTTCTTCCCAGACGGCGGTGAGTCTGTGGTGCTCGCTGATGGTCTTCACCCGCACTTCCTCTGTGGATATCTTTGGCAGCCGGAAGCAGCAGGGGCTGGGGTCAGAGAGCACTGCTGCTTCCGGATCAAGCCTCCCAGGTACAGAGCATCTCCAGAAGGGCTGTAAGAAGTGGGGGCCCTGTGATCTTCAGAGGAGGAGCTCACCTGAAACATCTGGGTGGTCTCCCTCTGGCAGGAGCCATGCTACTCAAGCTGTGTAGCAAAGCTCAGGCTGGAGGAAGACCCCCACAAAGCAGGGGCCTTCACAGATGGCTCCCCCTATTACCCACCTTGATTTTGTTATTCTCCATTATACTATTGGCTTTGTTTTTGCTTGCATTTTTGCCAAAGACTAAGCTAATCTTTGATAAGCAGCATGGAAAGGAGGAGAACATAAACTCCCCAGAAGCTTTTCAGGACAGTGCTCCTGAAGAATAGAACACGCAGGAGCCAGATGGCAATCTTGGAATGGAATACCAAAACCTGCAGTCAGTTAGTCAAACATTGACTACCCCATCTCCACCTAAGTGGGAATGCCCCCCTTGTTTGCAATGCTAGTGAGATTAGTAATGAAGAGTTTTATAGAAAAATTAGAGAAATAGAGTTATAGGGGAATACTGAATGGAATAACCCTGTCTGACACTTAGTCTTCTCATGTTTTCTTCCATCTGCTACTTCTATGGCATTTCCTCTTCCTTCCTAATTATAGCCCTTTACTAGAACCTGTGCCTCGTATCTGGAATTACTAAGTATCATAATTCTTCCAAGTAGTAAAGATACCTCAAGATCAGTGCTGGGCATGTAAGCCAGGGGCATAAATCTGCAAAGAAGTGAAAAGCTAACCTTTTCGAAGAATATTACTTCTCTCTCATTTACCAGCTTTACATCTCCCTGTATGGCCCCGGAAGATGACTGGTTAGCCAGAGACGGGTAAGATTTCTCAAGGGAGGAACAACCTAAGACAGGCACAGTCACAGGGGGACCATCAGGTGAGAAAATGGGGGCCAACAGAGGTGAGGCTTAGAACCTCACCCCCCTAGTTTTGAGAGAAATCTTCTGCACCCGTGGATGTTTTGTTGCCCTTGTCTAACTTAGACTAATGCCTAGTCTATAGGCACAGACCTGATCATCTACACTTGCCTTCTTACAGCACTAAATCATGCCTTATAACTTTATCTTACATCTACCTATGATAGAATAAATATTATGAGAGGATAAAATGTACCCATTGCATTAGAAATATAGATGATGATACCTGCCTAGCTAACTGTGGTAGTAGGTGACCTGTATTTCACCTACTGGAGCTGATAGACTCCATAGTCACTGCTACATGCTGCACGCTTCTGTGGTCACATGCATTACTCATAAACTGCTTTGCATAGAAATGAAAAACACAATAGAGTACATGTTGCTAAGAAAAGTTTAGGTCAAGGAACAGAAAAAGATCACCTGTCTAACATTTGACTAACCATGTACAGATCAGAAAGAAACAGAAAGAAAAAGCTTGCCTATGCTTGTTAATCAAAAGTACAAATAAAAAATAATCATATCCTTGTGCAAAATGGTATAAATAAAGCTGTCATCGGCACTTTGTCAAGAGACCACCTCCATCTGACTCTGTATCCTGTCTCTCCATGCACTGACTCCATCTCATCCTTTTGGGCAACACACCCACCGCAGGAGCTGGACTCTGGCACCCCTCAAGCCATCTTCTGGGGCCTAGGGTGGTGGTCCAGAGGCCACGGGCTGCACTCCAGGGAGGGGAGAACTCTGCTGGTGTCTAGGGGCCTTGATGTAGATGACATTCCACTGCCTTGGGGGGCTCCTGTTCTCATTGTCCTGCCCTGTGTGCTCTGTGTGATCCTCCTCTTCTGTCACCCCTTCTGCAGGCTCTTTGGGGACCTCCAATTCTGGGCAAGGAAGTGGGAGGTGAATGGCTGGCACTGGCCTCCCAGCCTTGGCTACCTGCTCAGATCGGAAACGCAGTAGAGTACACATTTGCCCTGAAAGAGAAGCGATGCTCCTGGCAAGTAAGTGTCCAAACATCCTGGAATTATGCGCTGAGAGTGTGGGCTACCTCGGTGGGTCTCTCCAGTTCATCAAGGGCAGGACGCCCAGAGGGGAACATCTGGGCTGCTGGATAGGATGTGGCCTCCGTGGCTGGATGGAAAAGCCCCTGATCGTGGCACATGAGCTGTTGTGATCAGCCCGTGACCAGGGCAGTCGGCAGGTGCAGGAATGGCGGGGTGCTCCCTGGCAGGAGGGTCAGTGTCCCAGGGTGGGAGAAACAAAGGATGATGATGTCGGGGCTGGGGACAGCAGTGGGGTGGGCACAGGACTTAAAAAGGAAATTGCCCATACAGTTGTGTGCCAAAGGATCTGAGAATAGAGTATGAAACTATGAGAGTTTCTCTGTTGCTTCTGACTCCTCTTGAGGCCAAGCACACACTGAGCCAGCTGCCCAGCAACTGCAGTTGTGATGTCACCTGGACATATGTCACAAAGCCCTGCCCACCAGGACAGCCGTCCCCCCAAGAAGACATCACCAAAGGTCAAAGGGCATGGTAGAATTTCCAGCATCTAGGACCACCTACTGACAGTTGCAGGTGGTGGGCACCAGGTACACCACCATGAGGGACCATTCAGGGCTGCAGTGGGCACATCCATCAGCACCACACCACCTGGGCACTGGCTCTGCAGGTCCGTCAGTGACCAGTGTGTGGCAGCCAGGCCAGTAGGCCAGGGTCCCAGAGGCCAGGTCCTGATCAAAGCCACATAGAGTGGTTCTTGCTGGACTTCTAGTGCAGTTGGTGCCCTGGAAGGACAGATGTTTGGGAAAACTGGTAAACTTGTTCCCCTGAGTGAGCAGAACCTGGTAGACTGCTCTTGGTCTCAAGGCAATGCGGGCAGCAACAGTGGCTAATGGACAATGACTTCCAGTATAAGGACAATGGAGGCCTGGACTCAGAGGAATCCTATTCTACCCTTGCAAGGGTAAATGAGGCTCCTTATCTTGTTATTCCATCTCTGCTTTCAAAGTTAATTTTCAGACCTAACAGGCACCTTTATTCAGCATTCACATTCTTTGCCAAGTGCCAGAACTGTCATTGTGAATTACCAGCTTTTGCAAAGTTAGCAGTATAGCTGTTCTTACTTCTGTGGAACATAGAGAATATATCAACATTCTGATATAATACAGATTCCTCCATGGTGAAAGTGCCTATGGACAGCCCCAAGGGCTCATTGAAGAGAAATCTGCTAATTTTCCCATTTCAAACCAACCAAAAGTATTTTTCTTTCTGGGATGCTTTATAACAAAGTTCTTGGAAATCATTAAGCTGCAAACTGCTGTTTTGTGGACCTGAAACTCATGTTCCCCAGGGGGTGGATGGTGGCCATGAAGTTTCTTTCCCATTTGCCTTTAAAGGGACACAGATGCCTGTAACTACAAGCCCTAGTTTGCTGCCACCAATGACACTGGCTTTGTGGGTGTCCCTCGGTGGGAGAAGGCACTCATGAAGGCCGTGGCAGCAGTGGGGCCCATCTCTGTTGCCATCATTGCTGGCCATGAGTCATTCCAGTTCTGTAAAGCAGGTAGACGTGTTTGTCTCCTCACTGTGGAAATTCAGGCAGGCAGAACTGGAAACCACCACCATGACTGAGTTTCCAGTGTGAGGTCCTGCTTCCCAGGATTGTAGAATTTTGAGTGTGTGCATTTAATACAGTGATGTTTCCATTTGACATACTTTAAGTGTTTTCTCATAATAAACTCTTCATGAATATTTCTTTGTGGCTATGTAATCCTAGAACCTAATTTATGTGACTATTTTCCAGTTGGGCTTTTTTCCAAAAAATTTTTGCCAGAATTAGTCTAAGTATTTTTTTTTGTTTTGTCTTGTTTCCTTAGTGGGCATTCGAAGAGTAGAAAGGCTTATGCTAATTAATACTAGCAAATATGAGTGATCCTTGATAAGTAGATCTTACTACTGGGAGTCTTTTAAGGAGAAAATATCTTGGGTGTAGTTGGTGTCTTGTGAGTTGTTTGGTTTTCCCCTTTTTATTGGCCATTACTATTTTTTGGCAAATATTTACATCTTATTTGGAACTTGTTTATGATATTGCACTGAATTCTGAGATGCCTCTCTTAACTGTGGTTGTCAGGGTGGTTACTGTCACATGTCAGTTGGAGTTTCTCACCCCAAGTTGGAATTTTTCTCTGCCAGGCATTTATTATGATCCACAGGGCAGCAGCAAAGACCTGGATCATGGCATACTGCTGATTGGCTATGGCTTTGAAGGAACAGATTCAAATAACAAATTCTGGCTTGTCAAGAACAGGTAAAAAAACTCCAGATGTTATATTTTAAACTGAAAAAGGGATTTTCATTTGGAAGTAGTATTTGGTTTCAAGTCAAATAGCTTACTTTGGAAGTCCCAGAAGTCTTTCTCCCACTTAGAGTGAGCACAGAAGTACTCATGTTTGATTATATGATTCTGTAACAAGCTTCTTGGGGTTATTAAGTATTTGTAACATTGCATTTCCAAATTCTGAAAATTTTCTTATTTCAGAAACACATCTGGCCCTAAGGATTTCCATTAAAGGATGTTGCACCTGTGGTGTTATGGCCTGGTTTCCTTTCTCTGTCTTGTATTTTTCAATAAGGCATAGTTCACAGAAGCATCTGCCTCTGCTGATTCTTTAAGTCTAAAAGATTGCCCAAGAGCCCATGGTCCATGAATCCTTCACGTTACCACATGGTGCCCTGTCTTTGCATTCTGCTTCTCAGCTCTCAGAGGCCTTGAGGGTTGTCGGGATCAATTTTCAAGCTAAAGTTCTTTACTTGTGATGAGGTTATAAGCCTGTAGACAGACTGCTACATTAGAGTCACAGTTCTGCTCACTTTCCTATCTTAAAAATTTAAGACAAGGACTCACAGGAATTAATATCTATGTCAACTAACATTTTATGTTAAGAACCTGTGGGCACTCATCTTATTTAACATAAATAAATGTTACAGTACTTAGAATAGTACCTGATACATGGTAAACCCTGTTTTAAGCATTAGTTGTTATTATTAGTGAAGCTAATGTTACTTGAGTCTTTCTTTAAAACAGAAAACATGCTCTTCTTATAGCTGGGGGCCATAATAGGGCTGGAATGGCTACATTAAAATAGCCAAAGACCAGAAAAATCACTGTGAACTTGTTATGGCAGCCAGGTATCCAACTGTGTGAGCTGATGGGATATCCCAAGGAATTTCATTGTAAAACTGACTAGACCCTTATTGTGTAAGATAAGATGCTTGAATCATTGAGGATCCAAGCTGTGATTTGCATTTTGACATGTTTATAAGGGTAAAATATTACCACTCCTTTAATTCCTGTTATATAAATAGCTTTATAATGTTAAGTCTCATTCCTTATTCAAAGACATTTGAATTTTCATTTTTTAGAAGTGTTCGGCAGGAAAATAGATATGAGCAGAAAGAGAAAAAAGGCCAGGAAAATACACTAAAAAGACTAAAAAGACTAAGAGTTAATCAAACTAAAAAGCCAGGAGTAACAGCCTGGAATGTTTGAATATTCCCCAGGTAAAGGAGTGTACCTCAACAGAGCCCACATCTTTATTGGGTTAATCATGCAGTCCCAGCTTATTTTTTAACTTTACCTAAATGCTGCCTTTTTCCTCATTCCCACCATAATCAAGTAGTTTGTAACTAGGCCAAGCCTTAAACAACATAGTAAAAGGCAGGAAGTGATTGTGGAGCCAAGATGGCAGTGTGAGTAGAGCAGCGGAAATTTCCTCCCAAAACCACATATACTTTTGAAAATACAACAAAGACAACTCTTCCTAAAAGAGAGACCAGAAGACACAGGACAACAGCCAGACTACATCCACACCTGTGAGAACTCAGTGCCTCGTGAAGGGGGTAAGATACAAGCTGTGACCCGGCATGACCCAAGCACCCCACACCCCAACTCCTGGCGGGAGAAGAGGAGACAGAGTGGGGAGGGAGAGGGAGCCCAGGACTGCTAAATAGCCAGCCCTAGCCATCTGCACTGGACCACAGATGCAGTGCATGCATGGGGTGCTGAAAACTAGGGAAACAGGACAATAAGACCTGTGAGCGGGTCCCCACAGCCAGCGCCCTGGGAACAAAGAAAAGTGAGTGCTTTTTGGAAGTCTTAAAGGGACAGGGATCCCACAGCCAGATGGAAGTGTCCCAGGATACTTAGCCCAGCATCAGGGAAATAGGGGCACCCTAAACCCCTGGATAGCAGGACAGCTCAGAGGCACCTCATGGGGATAAACAGCCTCCCGGCCATTTTCCCTCCAATGCAGCTCCACCATTTCGGAGCAGCAGCCTGAGGCAGGCCATGCCCACAGCAACAGCGGAGATAAAGTCCATAGAGGCTGGGCAAGAATCAGAAGCCCCATCTGCATGCACCTGCCCAGAACAAGCCACTAGAGGTTGCTGTTCTCTCAGGAGAGGAAGGCCACAAAACAATAAGAAGGGACGTTCTCCCAGCCATCACTCGTGCTAGCTCCACAAACTATCTCTATCACCATGAAAAGGCAGAATTGAGGCAGACAAAGATCACAGAGACAACACCAGAGAAGGACACAGACCTAACCAGTCTTCCTGAAAAAGAATTCAAAATAAAAATCATAAACATGCTGATGGAGATGCAGAGAAATATACAGAGCTAAGGGATGAAGTCCGGAGGGAGATTACAAATGTCTGGAGGGAGATTACAGAAGTGAAAAAAACTCTGGAAGGATTTATAAGCAGAATGGATAACATGCAAGAGGCCATTGATGGAATAGAAACCAGAGAACAGGAATGCATAAAAGCTGACACAGAGAGAGATAAAAGGATCTCCAGGAATGAAACAATATTAAGAGAACTCGTGACCAATCCAAAAGGAACAATATCTGCATTATAGGGGTACCAGAAGAAGAAGAGAGAGAAAAAGGGATAGAAAGTGTCTTTGAAGAAATAATTGCTGAAAAATTCCCCCAAACTTGGGGAGAAAATAATAATTCAGACCACAGAAGTACACAGAAGTCTGAACAGAAAGGATCCAAGGAGGACAACACCAAGGCACATAATAATTAAAATGGCAAAGCTCAAGGACAAGGACAGAGTTTTAAAGGCAGCCAGAGAGAGAAAAAAGTCACCTACAAAGGAAAACCCATCAGGCTATCATCAGACTTCTCAACAGAAACCTTACAGGCCAGAAGAGAATGGCATGATATATTTAATGCAATGAAACAGAAGGGCCTTGAACCAAGAATACTGTATCCAGCATGATTATCATTTAAATATGAAGAAGGGATTAAACAATTCCCAGACAAGCAAAAGTTGAGGGAATTTGCCTCCCACAAACCACCTCTACAGGGTATTCTAGAGGGACTATTCTAGACGGGAGCACTCCTAAGAGAAAACAGATGTCACCAGAGAAAATAAAATCACAGCAAAGAAACGAGACCAACCAAATACTAACTAAAGGCAAAAAATAAAATCAACAACCCACAAAAAGCAGTTAAAGAAACACGAAAGAGCACAGAATAAAACACCCAACATATAAAGAATAGAGAAGGAGGAATAAGAAGGGAGAGGAAAAAAAAGAATCTCCAGACAGTGTATATAACAGCTCAATAAGCGAGCTAAGTTAGGCAGTAAGATACTAAAGAAGCTAACCTTGAACCCTTGGTAACCACAAATCTAAAGCCTGCAGTGGCAATAAGTACGTATCTTTCAATAGTCACGCTAACTGTAAATGGACTGAATGCACCAATCAAAAGACACAGAGTAATAGAATGGATAAAAAAGCAAGACCCATCTATATGCTGCTTATAAGAAACTCACCTCAATCCCAAAGACATGCACAGACAAAAGTCAAGGGATGGAAAAAGATATTTCATGCAAACAACAGAGAGAAGAAAGCAGGGGTTGCAGTACTAGTATCAGACAAAATAGACTTCAAAACAAAGAAAGTAACAAGAGATAAAGAAAGACATTACATAATGATAAAGGGCTAGGTCCAACAAGAGGATATAACCATTCTAAATATATATGCACCCAACACAGGAGCACCAGCATATTTGCAACAAATACTAACAGAACTAAAGGGGGAAATCAAATGTAATGCATTCATTTTAGGAGAATTCAACAGGCCATTCACCCCAAAGGATAGATCGACTGGACAGAAAATAAGTAAGGACATGGAGGTGCTGAACAACACACTAGAACAGATGGACCTAAAAGACATCTATAGAACTCTACATCCAAAAGCAACAGGATACACATTCTTCTCAAGTGCACAAGGAACATTTTCCAGAATAGACCACATACTAGCTCACAAAAAGAGCCTCAGTAAATTCCAAAAAATTGAAATTCTAATAACCAACTTTTCAGACCACAAAGCTATAAAACTAGGAATAAATTCTACAAAGAAAACAAAAAGGCCCACAAACACATGTAGGCCTAACAACATGCTCGTAAATAATCAATGGATCAATGAACAAATTAAAATAGAGATCAAGGAATATATGGATACAAATGACAACAACACAAAGCCCCAACTTCTGTGGGACGCAGCAAAAGGAGTCTTAAGAGGGAAGTATATAGCAATCCAGACACACTTAAAGAAGGAAGAACAATTCCAAATGAATAGTCTAATATCACAATTATCAAAACTGGAAAAAGAAGAAAAAATGAGGCCTAAAGTCAGCAGATGAAGGGACATAATAAAGATCAGAGAAGAAATAAATCAAATTGAGAAGAATAAAACAATTAAAAAAATCAATGAAACCAAGAGCTGGTTCTTTGAGAAAATAAACAAAATAGATAAGCCTCTAGCCAAACTTATTAAAAGAAAAAGAGAATCAACATGCATAAACAGAATCAGAAATGAGAATGGAAAAATCATGACAGACTCCACAGAAATACAAAGAATTATTAAAGACTACTATGAAAACCTATATGCTAACAAGCTGGAAAACCTAGAAGAAATGGACAACTTCCTAGAAAAATACAACCTTCCAAGACTGACCAAGGAAGAAACACAAAAGTTAAACATACCAATTATGAGCAAAGAAATTGAAGTGGTAATCAAAAACTACCCAAGAACAAAACCCCCAGGCCAGAGGGATTTACCTCGGAATTTTATCAGACATACAGAGAAGACATAATACCCATTCTCCTTAAAGTTTTCCAAAAAACAGAAGAGGAGGGAATACTCCCAAACTCAATCTATGAAGACAACATCACCCTAATACCAAAACCAGGCAAAGATCCCACCAAAAAAGAAAATTACAGACCAATATTCCTGATGAATGTAGATGCAAAAATACTCAACAAAATATTAGCAAACCGAATTCAAAAATATATCAAAAGGATCATACACCATGACCAAGTGGGATTCATCCCAGCGATGCAAGGATGGTACAACATTCGAAAATCCATCAACATCATCCACCACATTAACAAAAAGAAGGACAAAAACCACATGATCATCTCCATAGATGCTGAAAAAGCATTTGACAAAATTCAACATCCATTCATGATAAAAACTCTCAGCAAAATGGGTATAGAGGGCAAGTACATCAACATAATAAAGGCCATATATGATAAACCCACAGCCAACATTACACTGAAGAACAAGAAGTTGAAAGCTTTTCCTCTGAGATTGAGAACAAGACAGGGATCCCACTGTTATTTAACGTAGTACTGGAGGTCCTAGCCACAGCAATTAGACAACACAAAGAAATACAAGGAATACAGATTGGTAAAGAAGAATTTAAACTGTCACTATTTGCAGGTAACATGATTTTGTACATAAAAAAACCCTAAAGACTCCACTCCAAAACTATGAGAACTGATATGGGAATACAGCAAAGCTGCAGGATACAAATTTAACACACAGAAATCTGTTGCTGTCCTATACACTACCAATGAACCAATAGAAAGAGAAATCAGGAAAACAATTCCATTCACAATTGCATCAAAAAGAATAAAATACCTAGGATTAAACCTAACCAAAGAAGTGAAAGACCTATACCCTGAAAGCTACAAGACACTCTTAAGAGAAATTAAAGAGGACACTAACAAATGGAAGCTCATCTCATGCTCTTGGCTAGGAAGAATTAATATCATCAAAATGGCCATCCCGCCGAAAGCAATATACAGATTTGATGCAATCCCTATCAAATTATCAATAACATTCTTCAACAAACTGGAACAAATAGTTCAAAAATTCATATGGTAACACCAAAGACCCTGAATAGCCAAAGCAATCCTGACAAAGAAGAATAAAGTGGGGGGGGGGGGGTGATCTCATTCCCCAACTTCAAGCTCTACTAAAAAGCCATAGTAATCAAGACAATTTGCTCCTGGCACAAGAACAGAGCCACAGACCAGTGGAACAGATTACAGACTCCAGACATTAACCCAAACATATATGGTCAATTAATATTTGATAAAGGAGCCATGAACATACAATTCGGAAATGACAGCCTCTTCAACAGATGGTGCTGGCAAAACTGGACAGCTACATGTAAGAGAATGAAACTGGATCACTGTCTAACCCCATACACAGAAATAAATATAAAATGGATCAAAGATCTGAATGTAAGTCATGAAACCATAAAACTCTTAGAAAAAAAACATAGGCAAAAATGTCTTGGACATAAACATCATAGACTTCTTCATGAACATATCCCCCTGGGCAAGGAAAATAAAAGCAAATATGAACAAGTGGGACTATATCAAGCTGAAAAGCTTCTGTACAGCAAAAGACACCATCAATAGAACAAAAAGGTACCTTACAGTATGGGAGAATATATTTGTAAATGACAGATCCCATAAAGGCTTGACATCTAAAATATACATAGAGCTCAGGAATGTCAACAAAGAAAAAGCAAGTAATCTAATTAAAAAATGGGCAGAGGAACTGAACAGACAGTTCTCCAAAAAAAGAAATTCAGATGGTCAACAGACACACGAAAAGATGCTCCACATTGCTAGTTATCAGAGAAATGCAAATTAAAACCACAATGAGATATCACCTCACACCAGTAAGGATGTCTACCATCCAAAAGACAAACAACAACAAATGTTGGCGAGGTTGTGGAGAAAGGGAAACCCTCCTACACTGTTGGTGGGAATGTAAATTAGTTCAAACTTTGTGGAAAGCAGTATGAAGGTTCCTCAAAAATCTCAAAATAGACTTACCATTTGACCCAGGAATTCCACTCTTAGGAATTTACCCTAAGAATGCAGCACTCCAGTTTGAAAAAGACAGATGCATCTCTATGTTTATCGCTGCACTATTTACAATAGCCAAGAAATGGAAGCAACCTAAGTGTCCATCAGTAGATGAATGGATAAAGAATATGTGGTACATATACACAATGGAATATATATTTAGGAATATATAAGAAGAAAACAAATCCTAGCATTTGCAACAACATGGATGGAGCTAGAGGGTATTATGCTCAGTGAAATAAACCAAGCAGAGAAAGACAAATACCAAATGATTTCACTCATCTGTGTAGTATAAGAACAAAGGAAAAACTGAAGGAACAAAACAGCAGCAGAATCACAGAATCCAAGAAGGGACTAATAGTTACCAAAGGGAAAGAGACTGGGAAGAATGGGAGGGTAGAGAGGGATAAGGGCAGGGAAGAAGAAAGGTGGTATTATGATTAGCATGTATAATGTGAGGGGTGGGGGAAAGGGGAGGGCTGTGCAACACAGAGAAGACAAGTAGTGATTCTACAACATTTTGCTATGCTGTTGGACAGTGACTGTAATGGGGGTTGTGGGGGGGACTTGGTGTAGGGGAGAGCCTAGTAAACATAATATTCTTCATGTAATTGTAGATTAATGATGACAAAAAAGGGGGGATTACTCCCTGATAGGATAAAATTAACTGTAAATCAATGATATGCATGCTTTACATATCCTTAACTTTGATCTTTTAAAGGGTGTCAGATGATCAGCTATGGAAGTACATTTTTCTGATAATATTTCTTTCTTAAAAAAAAGCAGTTCCTGTGTGGTGGTCTCCAATAGGTTCTTCACAATGGTATAAAGGTTATATCAAAGTGTGGGCAAAGGGTTTGTTTGTGTTTATACAGAGGATCAAAGCCTAATTTGGCTACCCAGAAAATGAATTAAGATACAATATGAAGAACTTCCAACATCAACATCCTCTGGAAGAGTCATTCCAGAAGATGATCATCAAAAAACTTCAACAAAAATCCTGGCACTGTTGCAGTTGAAGCTGCATTCATCCTACCAGTTCCTGGACTTGCCATTGGAATGAAGAAGAAGATATCTAAGCTCGCTTGTGCATACAGTAAAATGACAAATTTGACTGGATCTATATTGTCAGAACTCAACCAAGAATTAGGAGAAGTGCAAGTTGCAGTGCTCCAAAGTCATGCAACTATAGACTATCTACTGTTAAAAGAACATATGGGATGTGAACAGTTCCCAGGAATGTGTTGTTTTAATTTGTCTGATTTTTCCCAAACTATTCAAATTCAGTTAGACAATATCCATCATATTATTGATAAGTTTTCACAAATGCCTATGGTACCTAAGAGGTTTTCTTGGTTTCACTGGATATGGCTGGTAATTGTAGGTCTGCTTTTATTATGTATCTGTACTCCTATTCTGTTAATGTGTGTATGCAATTTAATTAGTAGTCTGTTAAAACCTATACATGCTTATGTTACTCTACAAGAATTTATGTCAAAGAAATAATCAGTCTTCCCATGTTTTCTTCTGTTACTTCTATAGCTTTTCTCCTTCCTTCCTAATTACAACCCTTTAGTAGAATTCGTGCCTCATATCGAAAATTACTGAGTATCATAATTCTTCCAAGTGGTAAAGATACCTCAAGACAAATGCTGGGCATAGAAGCCACAGGGCATAAATCTGCAAAGAAGTAAAAAGCTAACCTTTTCAAAGAATATTGCTTCTCTCTCACTTACCAACTTTACATTTCCCTGTATGGCCCTGGAAGACGTCTGGTTAGCCAGAGACGGGTAAGATTCCTCAAGGGAGGAACAACCTAAGACAGCACAGTAGCGGGGGGACCATCAGGTGAGAAATTGGGGATCAACAGAGGTGAGGCTTAGAACCTCACCCCCCCTGTTTTGAGAGAAATCTTCTGCATCTGTGGATGTTTTGTTGCCCTTGTCTAGCTTGGATTAATACTTAGTCTATAGGCACAGACCTGATCATCTACCTTTGCCCTCTCACAGCACTAAATTATGTTTTCTACCTTTATCTTGCATCTACCTACCACTTCAGCATTTTATTTTAAAAAATAATAATAATAATAATAAGGGAGAAATGTGGGATATACATATAAATCAAGTAAAAATCAAATGAATAATCAAAAAAAAGGGAGGAAGGATTTCATCTTAAAGATTGTATTTTAATACCCAGGAAGTTAAGAAGTAACTCTTCAGCAAACAAGAAGTAACTCAGCTCACCTTGAGAGCTGGGCAGGCAGCCTTGTTTGATATGCTCCCAGACCAAGAATGATGGTATCCCAGGGAGAAATCAGAGCAGGAAGTTCCTTGTGTTAAATTAATTCTAATTATTCAAAGACCACTTCACAGCTCTGCACCCCCAGGCCTTAGTTACATTCCTGAAGAATCATTAAAAGGGGGAATCCCACAACCTTTCAACGTGCTCCTCTCTCTCTGAGGACACCTGCACTTTCTAAATGTGTAACCTTTTAATTTTAAATTCTCCCTTTTCAGCTTTCAGGGTGCCTCTCCTTGCTGAGGTGGCCTGCACTTTTTCTCTCTTTAATTAATTTTAAATAAAACTTTTGCTCTGCTTCACTACTGTGTCTCTGCCCCTCAATTCTTTGTTGTTGTGAGGACAAGGATGGAGGAAAATACACAATCCTCCCCCATCATATTTGGTGCCATGACTTGGATCGATTTCCATCCCTGGTAAGCCAAATCAACCTCTCCCACCAACATATTTTGTGCTGCGTGACTCCAGTGGATTTCCACACCTGGTAAGCTGCATGTGCCTCAACACCTGGCTGGAGGCACTCACTCACTCACTACCTACCTCTTCACTGGGAATCCTTCCCTTCCTTGTCTCTTGTGGACCAAAACAGCTGCACTCTGGGCATGGGTTGAGCAGTAAAGGCCACACAGAGTGCTTGCTGGAAGACTCCTGTGACAGGATAAGTTGGTCGTGGACTGGGAATATTGCATTAGGCACCCTGCTGACCACAAGACAATGTCCATGCAATGGAGGTATACTGCAAAAGCACCCACTTCCAACCCTGCAGCAAGTCCCCATGCAGGATTTAATATATCCATGTAGACTTCCTTTTCTGTGTTCTCAGATTTCTCCTACTCGCTGCATTTCTTTTCTTCCCTCCTCCAAGCTTTTTGTGTTCTGCTGTACAGCTAATTGGGGCAAACCCCAAGGACCCGCATCTCATGATCCCTTGGCCATGAGATGTCCATCAGACCCAGCTGGAGGCAGCACCCACTTGTGCTCACCTTGTGGGGAACCCCCCCGCCCAGGAGGCAGGTCACAATTGGGTCATTGGGAATGTCACCCAGAGCAGCCAGGAGATTTCTCCCTTTCCTCTTCTCCAGTGGCTCCCTTCAGGAGCTAAGAGCCTTCTCACTCTCCTTTATCCTATGACCCTTTGTCCCTTTTGCAATAGGTTCTTTCTATCATCATGTCTGCTCTATTTTCTCTATTTTCTGTTTAGAGGGAAACAGATGTTTACTCTGATGGGATCTGCAGTTCCCATTTAACTCTGACCTCCCACCGAGAACCTCCCTCTCCAGCTTATCCTGCAGCTTGCAGGAGAGCCATAGCCCAGGGCCAAAACCTCTTTCTCAGCACAGCACTTTTTTTCCCCTCACAGTTGCCTCCCTCAACCTGTTGGATTCCCCTGAGGAAGGCGCCGCCCCAAATCACTCACTAAAGACGTTTCTTGATGCAACAAGCAAGAGGAATTTATTCGGAAGCCAACTAGTTGGGGTCCAAGTCAGCCTGTCGCAGCAGGTCTCAAAGAGGACCCCGAGCACACTAAGGCAGAAGGTTTTATAGTATTTTCAAAAGGGGTAAAATTTTCCATAATCACAATACAGAGTTTTTTCTATAGGCTCATAAATCTTTTGCTGGCGCCACATCCTGGGGTCTGATTAGATGAGATCACCTACGGAATGTCTAGGGTGGTTCTAGTAAGATAAGCTAGGCATATATGATTAACTGATTTACGGTTAGCTAACTAAAGGTCACTACAATTGACACAGAAAGGTCACTACAATTGACACAGGCTAACTAACTTGTTTTTCAAGATTCTAATGATTTTGCTTCTTCTGGGTTAGGGGGTGGTATTTAGGCCTTAAGATGGCTGTATTTATGCTAACTTTTGATTCTTCAGATCCTACATTTCCCCATTTCTCTTTTTGGGGCATTCCAATCATGGAATGTTTGTATCTTCTTATGAGTTGAGTGAGTGGTATTGTTGCTTCAACATTAGTACATGAACGGCACTCACTCTTTCTCTAACATAAGTTATTAACCGGTTTAACATGCAGGGTCCTAAAGTTAGAAGCAACACAAGGATGAGTAGGGGCCCAGCCAGAGTGGATATCAGGGTTGTAAACCACGGGGACCTGGTGAACCAAGATTCAAACAGTCCTTGGCCTGCTTCTCGCTCTCTCTTCCTCTGATCTAGCCTCTCTCTAAGTTTTGACATTGAATCTCTTACTATCCCGGAATGATCTGCATAAAAGCAGCATTCTTCTCTTAAAGCTGCACACAGTCCTCCTTCTTTTAGGAACAGTAGATCCAGCCCTCGTCTATTCTGTAAGACTACCTCAGAGAGGGAAGTTAGAGATTCTTCAAGTTTTGTAATGGATTGCTCTATTGTTTTTAGGTCTTCATCAATAGCAGTCCTTAGTCCTTCATAATGCTGGTTCCCTTGAACAATAGCGGCTGCCCCCGTTCCCACTCCGGCTGCAACTCCTATCCCTAACAACACGGCTAAGGTCAGCGAGACCGGCTCTCTTTTATATCTATGCCTAGGTTCAAATTCAGTTACGAATGAGAGATCATCATGATACATTAACCTGGGTACTAGCTGAACCATAATACAGAAATCGCGAGAGGAATTGAAGGCAGAAGTAGAGACACATGGGGTCACTCCAGTATTACAAGCCCACCATCCCTCGGGGGGAGGGACTAGATACTCATTTTTACCTGAGGGGGTTATAGCTACGGTTTCATTACACAAGGCTTTATGGGTGGGGGGGACTGTACCTAAACATTTTCCTTTTCCAGTTACTTCAGTTAGAGTTAGTTTCCGGTGGCTTCCCCAGCTACAGATCTCGTGACGGGTTGTTTTATTAAAATTGCCTAACAATCCTAATCCTTCATAATAAGGCGGCCCAGAAGAGAAACACAACCAACAGGATTCAGTAGTTTTAGGATTGGTGGTGTTTAAGGCCTGAAAAGCTCCTTCAAGGAGGTTAAGGAGGCGTCGTCCTGTGCTAGGGAAAGGGGCAACTTGACCAGGAGTGGAAACAGAGGGAGCGGCGGTAGAGACTACAGGGGGGGCTGGGGTCTGCTCGGGGGCCGGGGCTGGGAGACGCGGCCGGTCCTGCAGGACAGTGTTGGGTCCCACTGGGATAGCCGGGAGAGTTTCTACTTTTAGCCTGAGCATAAATAAGACTCCATTGTCATACCCATTCTGGTACAGTCTTAGTCCCCAAGTAAGCCCCTTTTCCCAGTTTGCTGCCCTTTTTCCTGCATCTGTGAAGGAGATATCAATGAGATTGCAGGTGGGATGAGTCTTGCACTGGGCATGAGTGGCACCTCGTTGGATTTTTATAAGGCCTGGAGGGGGTCTCCCTGCGCTTCCTGTCAGCCAATGGCATGTCCCTGTCTGTTCACAACCCCAATTCTTACAGAAAAAATCTGTCTGCCCTCCACATTGTGAGACCTCGGCATCAGTTGAGGGGGCCGGGCATACATAAAAGCAGGCACTTTGAATTTCTTTCATAGTCCCAGAGCCCCAATGCACTATATAATCCCGAGTGCTACATCCGGGTACTCCAACTGTGTCTTCATACCTAGGGTCTTGCTTGAAAAGAGTGCATACGTCTACAGTGAGGGTAGGCCACCAGGTTCCCTTAGGGTGTTGTCCTGTTATCTGGACTACTATTTGGCGGGAAGCTGGGGTAATGATTTGCCATGTCAGTAACCTGGGCTCATGAGGGTTAGGGTTCTGGTGGGTTGGAGGTAGCAGAAACATCAGAATTACTAACAGCATAATTCTTTTTACACAAGCGAAGCTTAAGGGGGTTATCAGTCCGAGTTACTCGCCAGTCTGGGTCCGGGGGTGCCTTCTTTAGATGTGAAGCGTGTATCCAGGAAGAGACGCCGTCCACTTTTACAGCTGTGGGAGTAGTCAGGAGGACGACGAAAGGCCCCTTCCACCGTGGCTCGAGGTTTCCTGTCCGGTGCCTTCTTACATAGACAGGGTCTCCCACCTGGAACTGGTGAGGCACTGAGAGTTCCTCTGGCCGATAGGCTTCCTTGATGGAGGCCCACACCTCTTTCTGCACAGCTTCCAAGGCTCGTAACCTTTCAAGCAAAAACTTATTAGTTGCACACTCAGGGAATACATGAAGATGTGCTGACTGAAGCGGAGCTGGGGCCCCAAACATTATTTCAAAAGGCGTTAGTCCAAAGCGGCCGGGAGTGTTCCTGACTCTAAATAGGGCGAAGGGAAGGAGGACTAACCAATCACATAAGCCAGTCTCTATGGACAATTTAGTCAAGGTCTCTTTTAGAGTTCTGTTCATCCTTTCTACCTGTCCTGAGCTCTGGGGCCTGTATGCACAATGCAATTTCCAGTCCGTCCCCAGGATCTTGGCCAATCCCTGACTTACCTGGGCAACAAAAGCAGGGCCGTTGTCGGAGCCGATTACCTTTGGGATTCCAAACCTGGGAAATATTTCTTCAAGGATCTTTTTAGACACCGTCTGAGCTGTCTCAGTTTTGGTGGGGAACGCCTCTGTCCATCCTGAAAATGTGTCTAGAAAAACTAGAAGGTACTTATATCTATACTTGGCAGGCTTAATTTCAGTGAAGTCAACTTCCCAATAAGCTCCTGGGCGATCTCCTCGAAGTCTTTTCCCGGATATTGCTTGATTTTTGCTCACGTTTACTAATTGACAGGGAACACAATTTTTTACAATCTCATCAGCTAATTTTCCTAATTTAATAACATGATAAGGGGAGTCTCGAACTAAGGTCTTTAGGTTTTTTGCTCCCAAATGTGTCAGTTGATGTAATTGCCTTAAGTATTCTGCTGCCTCTCTCTGGGGCAGGACAACTTTCCCTTTTTCAGACTTGTATATCTCTTGGGGCAAAGAATTTTTGAACCCTAATTTGTCTATACAAATGAGATCTTCAGGTGTGTACTGGAAGCTCTTGATGTGAGTGGCTTCCGGACACACTTGGAGGGGCAAAATGTTCATTCCCTGAGCCGCTTGCTTTGCGGCTTGGTCTGCTCTCCGGTTTCCTCGAGCTATTGGAGAGTCATCTTTCTGGTGTCCAGGGCAATGTATTATTGCTACTTCTTTAGGCCTATGGATGGCTTCTAGCAAATCTAAAATTTCTTGTTTGTTTTTAACATCTCTCCCGGCAGAAGTTAACAGCCCTCTCTGTCTATAAATAGCCCCGTGTATATGAGCAGTGGCAAAGGCGTATCTGCTGTCAGTGTAGACGTTAAGTCTCTTACCTTCTGCCATCCTTAGGGCCTGAGTCAGAGCGATGAGTTCTGCTCGCTGTGCAGAGGTGCCCGTTGGGAGTCCACTGGCCCATACAACTCGGTCATCATCTACTACTGCAGCTCCAGCCATTCTTTTACTATCTATGATGTAACTGCTCCCGTCCGTGTACCAAGTCAGGAGTCCTGTTCCCCTTAAGGGCTGGTCTTGCAAGTCCTGGCGGGTTCCTGTCTCTTCAGCCAGGATTTCCTGGCAGGTATGAAGCACTTCTTTCTCCAACTCGGGGAGCAGAGTGGCCGGGTTTAGGATGGCAGGGGGGGCAAACTCTACTCGATCACGATTCAGGAGTAAGGTTTGATAGTGAGTCATTCTGGCATTTGACATCCATCTCTCGGGTGGCTGCCGAATCACACTCTCCAACGCATGTGGAGCAACCACAGTAAGTTTCTGTCCCAGTGTCAGTTTGTCAGAATCTTTAACTAGGAGGGCCACAGCTGCCACTACTCTCAAACAGGCAGGCCATCCACTACTTACTGGGTCTAATTTTTTTGACAAATAGGCGACAGGTCTCTTCCAAGGTCCCCATTGTTGGGTCAACACTCCCCGAGCTACTCCACTCCGTTCATCCACAAAAAGGACGAACGGCTTAGATACGTCTGGGAGGGCCAGAGCAGGTGCCGACAGGAGGGCCTTCTTGATCTCATCAAAGGCCTGTTGCTGTTGAGGTCCCCAAACAAACGGGGCTGCCCCTTTGGTCAAGGGGTACAGGGGGGCAGCTAAGGTGGCATATCCGGGTATCCATAATCTGCAGAACCCTGCTGTTCCCAGAAATTCGCGGACTTGGCGCGGAGTAGTAGGGACCGGGATCTGCGTCACAGTCTGCTTCCGGGCTTCAGTAAGCCACCTTTTCCCTTCTCTCAGGGAATACCCTAAATAAGTCACTTGTTGTTGGCAGATCTGTGCTTTTTTGGCAGATGCTCTATACCCCAGCCTAGCAAGTTCAGTCGAAAGGGCTTCAGTAGCCGCTTGGCAGACTTCCTGTGTAGGAGCGGCTATCAGTAAGTCATCAACATATTGTAACAAGGTTACCTGCGGGTTGGAGGCTCGGTAAAAGGCCAAGTCCTGGTGTAAAGCCTCGTCGAAGAGGGTAGGTGAGTTCTTGAATCCTTGTGGCAAGCGAGTCCAGGTCAATTGTCCAGTAGTTCCTGTGGAGGGGTCTTTCCACTCAAAGGCAAACAGCGGTTGACTACTCTGATGCAGGCGCAAACAAAAGAAGGCGTCTTTTAAATCTAAGACTGTGTACCAAGTGTTTTCTGGGGCCAGAGAGCTTAGCAGGTTGTAAGGATTCGGCACAGTGGGATGAATGTCCTGTGTTCTCTTATTAACTTCTCTTAAATCTTGCACTGGTCGATAATCTCCTGTTCCCGCCTTCTTTACGGGCAGCAAGGGAGTGTTCCATGGGGATTTACATTTTACTAATATCCCCTGCTCTATGAGCCTCTGGATATGGGGCCTAATCCCATCTCTGGCCTCTTTACTCATTGGATATTGTCTCACAGTTACTGGTGAGGCTGAGGCTTTCAATTCTATGACTACCGGGGGCTGGTTTACAGCAAGTCCCATACCTGCCGTTTCTGCCCAGGCCCCTGGAAACTGGTTGAGCCACCTCTGATTAACTCGGGAGGGTTCTGGTTCTTTAAAAAGGCGGTACTCGTCTTCTAACTTTATGGACAGGATGCTTAGGCCCAAAGGTCTCTTTTTGCTATCAGTCACTTGGGTATCTTCAGTCTGAAAGGATATTTGGGCCCCGACTTTGGTCAAGATGTCTCTTCCCAACAAGGGTGTAGGGCATTCTGGTATAACAAGGAATGAGTGGTTTACTTGTCCCACTCCTAAGTCCACTGTTCTTTGGGTAGTCCATGCATATTGTTTCTGACCCGTGGCCCCGAACACCCAAGACTTTTTACTAGAAAGGGGGCCTCTAGCTTGGGTCAGTACTGAATGTTGAGCACCGGTATCTACCAGAAACTCAACGGGTTGCCCCTCCACTTTCAGAGTTACCCTAGGCTCGGGGAGGGGCTCCGAGCCCCGTCTTCCCTAATCTTCATCTTCTAGCAGGGACAACACTTTCTTCGGAGGTCCCCGTGGTGGTTTCTTAGGGCATTCTTTCACCCAATGCCCCTTTTCCTTGCAGTACGCACACTGATCTTTATCTAAAGGAGGTCGGTTGCCCAGGGACCCTGCCTTACTAGTTTTACCACTAGAGGGCGGTCGTCCCTTACTTTCTACTATTGCGGCCAAGATCTTTGTTAAATTTCTCTCATGCTTTCTATCTCTCTTTTCTTCTTTACTTTCCCTCTCCTTCTCTTTCCTTAACTCTTTCTCTTCCTCAGTCTCTCTCTTATGATAAACTTTCTCTGCTTCTTTCACTAAATCTTTCAGCGACAAATCCTGTAAGCCTTCCAATCTCTGAAGTTTTTTCCTAATGTCGGGTGCCGATTGCCCGATAAAAGCAAGGGCCACTGAAGCACTATGCCCCTCAGAAGTGGGATCAAAGGGAGTATACCGCCTGAAGGCTTCTATCAGGCATTCTAAGAATACTGCAGGTGCTTCAGTGGCTCCCTGGCTGACCTCTCTTACCTTGGCCAAATTGGTGGGGCGTCTGGCGGCCCCACGGAGACCCGCCACCAGAGCCTGGCGATAGATGGTTAGTCGCTCCCTACCTTCTGGAGAATTAAAGTTCCAGTTGGGTCTAGTCAACGGGAACCCCCTCTCTATGTCATGAGGGAGTTGCGAAGGCCGTCCGTCGGTTCCAGGCACATTCTTCCGTGCCTCCAGGAGAATCCTCTCTCTCTCTTCCGTGGTGAAGAGCACCTGTAAAAGCTGCTGACAGTCATCCCAGGTGGGCTGGTGGGAAAACATCAGAGACTCTACTAAACCAGTTAGTTTCTGCGGTTCCTCTGAAAAGGGCGGGTGGTTAGCTTTCCAATTATACAAATCAGCAGAGGAGAAGGGCCAATATTGCAGAGGTTGGAAAGGCGGTTCCCCTTCTTCTCCAAGGATGGGAACTCCATAAGACCGGAGAGGAAAGATACCCAGTGGGTCCAAGATGGCCCCTCGGCGGCGCCGGGTGCCCTGGGCAGGTCCCGGAGCCGGCCCTACTGCCTCAGCATCAGGGACTGAGGGTGCCGGAGCTGGGGGTGCTGGGGGTGCTGGGGCCGGGGGCACCGGGGGTGCCGTGGGGGCAGGAGGGTAAGGAGGGGGAGGGGGATCATCAATTATAAGCGAATCTTGAGTATCAGGGTAAACTTTGGTAGTTTCTTTTTCTTTTTTCTGAGGTTGAGTCTGGGCAGCTAAAACTCGAGGGCCCATTTTCTTTTGTACCCAGGGCTTTACCCAGGGTGGTGGGTTCTCCACCAACTCTTGCCAGACTACAATGTAGGGTTGCTGATCTGGGTGTCCTTGAGACGAATCCTGAAAAACAATAGCTTTTACTGCTAGTAAAGTGGGGAGATCAAAAGTCCCCTCCGAGGGCCACCCAACATTGAAGGTGGGCCATTCGGAGGAACAGAAAGTCTGCCATGGTCCCTTTTTCACTTCTACTGACAAGTTACGTGCCCTCGCTCTAACTTCCGTCCAATGATCTAGTGTCAGGCTAAGGGGGGTCGTCACTGTCTGTCCCATTGTCAGTATAACAATAATTAGACACGTAAAGGACACAAAAAACAAAGACACACACAGATTAGACACACAGCGGCCGCTTTTGGTTCTTTTCAGAGCCTCGAACAGAAACCGAAAGGAATCAGAGGGTTGAAATTCTCGGCGCCCAAAAATCAACCCTATCTCATCAGGTTCAGTTTGCCGGAAAAACAGACGGGAGGCTACCAGGCGTCCCTGGCCCCCCAACCTCCCTGAGGCGTCCCCCAGGGTTGCAGCCTGCGGTGCTCTAGTACGTCTACCGACCGCAGTCACAGCCCCTGTACGGGATTGAGACAGCTGCCAGACAACGGGTACCCTTCAGAACTCTGACCGGTCTCACTGAAACAGAAAACAGAACACAAACAACAACTCAAGGCGCCACTAATCTTACCTCTTCCTCCAAGAGCGACTTCGGGAGTGAAGCGGGGTGGACAACCGATCCCGGACGAGCCCCCAAATGTTGGATTCCCCTGAGGAAGGCGCCGCCCCAAATCACTCACCAAAGACGTTTCTTGATGCAACAAGCAAGAGGAATTTATTCGGAAGCCAACTAGTTGGGGTCCAAGTCAGCCTGTCGCAGCAGGTCTCAACGAGGACCCCGAGCACACTAAGGCAGAAGGTTTTATAGTATTTTCAAAAGGGGTAAAATTTTCCATAATCACAATACAGAGTTTTTTCTATAGGCTCATAAATCTTTTGCTGGCGCCACATCCTGGGGTCTGATTAGATGAGATCACCTACGAAATGTCTAGGGTGGTTCTAGTAAGATAAGCTAGGCATATATGATTAACTGATTTACGGTTAGCTAACTAAAGGTCACTACAATTGACACAGAAAGGTCACTACAATTGACACAGGCTAACTAACTTGTTTTTCAAGATTCTAATGATTTTGCTTCTTCTGGGTTAGGGGGTGGTATTTAGGCCTTAAGATGGCTGTATTTATGCTAACTTTTGATTCTTCAGATCCTACAAACCCAGACAACCGGAGATGCTTCCCAGGGACCTTAACCTCCTATTGTCCCCTGACGAGGCTCCCAGACATCCAGGAGGCTTGCCTGGCCAGACCACTCCCTTTCTGTGACTCTAGGAGCTCAGTTAAAAGCCTTTTTCTCTCTTTCCACCCCACTCATATCTATTTTCCTGCCTAACAGTTTTACTTGGAAGAAGGGATGGAGGGAGCTTCTATTATCCCATCATGCACTGCTATATTGTGATCAAATTGAGCATGTATTTAAACGTTTTAAAGAAGAATTTAAATAAATTTATGTTGGGGGAGTGCTGTGTATTTTCCTTGGTCCTTGTCCCCACCAAAATGAAGAATTGAAGGGCAGAGACACAGTAGTGAAGCAGAGTGAGTTTTATTTAAACTTAATTAAAGAGAAAAAGTGCAGGCCACCTCAGCAAGGAGAGGCACGCTGAAAGGCTGAAAAGAGAAAATTTAAAGTTAAAAGGTTGTGCACTTAGAAAGTGCAGGCGTTCTGAGAGAGAGGAGTGCCTCCAAAGGTTGGGGCTTCCTCCCTTTAAGGATTCTTAAGGAATGTGACTAAGGCCTGGGGGTGCAGACTTGTTAAGTGGTCTTTGAATACTTAGAATTAACTTAACACAAGGAACTTCCTACTCTGATTTTTCCCTGGGATACCCGGTGTTCTTGGTCTGGGAACATATCAAGTAAGGCTGTCTGCCCAGCCCCCTGAGGTTGGCCGAGTTATTGTCTGTTTGCTAAAGAGTAAGTGAAGAATGTTACTTCTTAACTTGCTGACTTTTACTATGTTGTTTATGGCTTGGCTTGCAAGCTAAATTAGTTGCCTAGGTTACAAAATACTCAAAGAGGGCCAAGGAGAAAAAAACAGCATAAAGGGAAAGTTAAAAACTAAGATGTGCTTGTATGATTAACATAATAAAGGCATGGGCTATGCTGGGGTGCTTTATGTGCGGAATATTCAAACATTCCAGGCTAAGCTGCTCCTGACTTTATGAGCTTTAATTGGTTAACTCTGGATCTTTTTAGTGGATTTTCCTGGATTTTTTCTCTTTCCACCCTGCTCATATCTATTTTCCTGCCTGACATTTACATCTAAAGTAAACAAGAGTAACTCAAATGTTTAAAAAAACCAAGGCTTAGGTAACACCCTTCCTCAGTGCAGAATGTACAGAGAGTAAATGCCAAGTTGCAAAGCTTATTACAAAAAGAATAAATGTATCAGATTGACTTTTTTCCTACACAGCCACATTAAGCTTTCACATTACAAGCTCAAGAATTTTTATCTAGAAAGCTGCATTTAACAAAAAAGAAGGGTATTTCATTATTAATAAACCAAGTAAGTTGTTTATGGAAAACACATTTTTCATCTTTCCATAAAAAGCCCGCATGGCACCTAGTGGGGTTGATGCAGTGGTTCTTGTTTGTGGACTCAAAGAATGAATTTAGCAAACACTCAAGGTAGGAGAGCCAGGGATTGGCATTTATTTAGAAATAAGGTGAGAGGACAGAGCTCCTGGCTCATGCCAGGAGGGGACAAGAGAGCCAGTGGTGTTGCATTGTCTAGGGGATTTACAGGGAGTTGACAGGCAAAGGGCTAGGGATACAGACCCGCCAAATGGTCCCCAAATGTTTATCTTTGAAGAGACACTAAATTTATTATTGGTCTTTCAGGTTATTTTGCAGGGTTAACACAAGAAATTAACTGCTTTGATTATTTCCCAAAATAGCAGCTTCTTAGTTTGGGAGCACATTAATCAAGAATGCCTGTCTTCCTCCCAAGGTGGGCTGGGTTATTGCCTGTTATGTTAAGAAACCTATTTTTTTCTTCCTGGGTTTTAAAATGCAATCTTATCTTTAAGATGAAATCTTCCTTGTTTTTACTATGTTGTTTGGGACTGGATTTGCTTGCTATATTAATTGCCCAGGTTATATGTTACTTGATTAGGGACTGGAGGAGGAAAAGCAGCATTTCAGTAAAGTTAAAGTAGATAAGCTGGGCTTTTAGCAGGCTTAAACGTTACAACAGCCTCATTTAATTGACACAATGAAGACAAGGGCTATGCTGAGGTATTTTCTTGTCTGGAGATATTCAAACATTCCAGACCAAGTTACTCCTGGTTTTTTAGTTTTAACTAATCTCACTGAAGAATGCTTATATTCCTAGTTTGATATTTTAGACAATTAATGTGACTCTGACTTCATTTAATTGTTTAATTCAGAGTTTTGGTAGTGGTCTTTTTCCAGAACCCTCACCCTACTCTGACTACACCCAGTCTCTGTCTCAAAACCATTCATACTGAGAAATAATGTTGATCAGATACATGCTCACTATATGTAACACAGTAAAAAGATATTCCTATAAAAGCACATTTGTCTCTAATTTGGTTTAAAAACAAAGATGCTCATGTAAGGTTCAAACAGGGTCATCACTGAAAAATGCATGGTTTGCTTGCTAACCATTTTCTCCTTTAGCACTGTGTGTACTTTGGTATGTTCTCTATTTTTGAGATTTGCTTGTTTTCCCCATTTCCTGACATAAACTCCATTGGTCACTGAAAGGAAAGGAGCGACACATAGCAGCAATTCACCGGAGAGTTCCGCTTTATTAGGGAAAGGTGCTGGGTTATATAGGAAGGGGCATGAATTGATTGAGGTGTCACTTCTACGGGGCTGTTGGCTGTTGGCTAGGTGCTGGGATTGGGAGGGGGGCGAGAGGTGATTGGGCTTCAGGTGGCGCTGGCGGGAACTGAGGACCCCGAAGAGAAGCCGGAAGTTTGCCATCTTACTGGTGGGGACCCTTCATTCCACCCTTTCTCCTCTATGGGTTTGTGGACGTTGCTTTCTCTCTGACTGCTTCTTGCTGAACAGGGGCGTAGAAGGGAGTGAGGGTTTGAGGATTGGGAGGAAAGGGTTGATAGGATTCCCCACAGTAAGGATGAGTAGATGTGGACTTCTTCAGGTTGGAAATTAATGAAGGTTCTTTGTAACCATAGGTCGAGGACCTGTTGATTCTAATGGTGCTAAGAGGATATGGGTGTCAGGAGCTAGGCATCTGCGGCCATTGTTTCCAGGAACAGTTTCCAGAGGAGAGAGGGGTCCATCTCAGCATGTGGTGAGGAGGTCACGTGAGGGTGAGGGATCTTCTGTGGCCAGAAGCTGGTAGTTCCTGAGTAAAAACTGGTTGAAAGCTTGATTAGAGATTTTTCTGACTTGGGATTTGATGAACTTTATTATACAGAGTAAGAAGAGACAGGCAAGAAGAATGATTATTATGGGGCCTGCAATGGGCCAGAGCTAGGTGAGGAGGGGGTTTGTTAGTATTGATGAGAATGGGTTGGAATTGGAAGCAGAGTGGAGACTGGAGGGAAGGTCGGTGAGTTTGGTAATGTCAGTTTCTACAATGCCAGATTCGTTGATGTAATAGCAGCACTCTTCCCAGAGGAAGACGCAGGTGCCGCCCTTCTCGGCTGTAAGCAGATCTAGGGCCCGCCGGTTTTGAAGGGTGACTTTAGCTAGCGAAGTGACCTGTCTTTGGAGAGAGGCTAGAGAATCAGCAGTGGATGTCAGGGCTCCCTCAAGTTTGGCGTTGAGATCTCTAACTGCCTATAGAGAGTGACCCAAGGCTTCTCCCGAAAACCGTGCCCCAATGGCTGAGGTGATCAAAGAGCTACTGACCATGATGGGAAGGAAAGCAGCTCTTTTTGTGCGCAAGGGCAAGGGAGGTTAGAGCTCAAGGAATTCTGCCATGCTGTAAAGTATTAACTGTGGGATTAGGGTGACGAGAATGCAGGGTGTATTGGAGTTGAGAGGCAGTGAGTTGAAAAGACTGCCATTACACTAAAAGAAGTGTCCCAGTTGTGTAAAAGTCTTAGAGCTGGAGGTAGAGGTGTAGATAGAGAGGCAGTGAAGTGCGCTGGAGGGGGGTGGAGTTGGGCTTACACAGTGGTGGATGATGAGATTATCCACGTATTCTGGTTCCCATAGGGGTATGTCTGCCAGGGGGCATAGAGGGGTTGTCTTTCTGCATGGAAGGAGTAGTTGGAAATATTAAGGGGCACGGCGGCCAGCAGTGGGCGCTGCAGTGATGCTCACAAGAAACAATTGGCTGTGTTAAGGGTGTGGTTGAGAAAGATGGTGGTGTCCTGAATGAGCTGTAATGAAGAGTAGGAGAAATGGGAAGAGGGGTGGGGATAAGAAGATGAAGAGGCGCTATCAAGAGTTTGGATAATGACTTTTTCGGAATGTCTGCTATCTGATGCAACTTGAGAGATCTGGGAATGAGAGGGAACATACTTTTGAGAGATATGAAGGGTACCGTGGGGGGGTCGAGGAACCCCGTAGTAAACTGAGGCTATGACTGGCGGCCCATCGAGAGTCCCAGGGATCTGGGATTGATAAGGAGAATGAGCCATTGGGATATTTCATGAAATGGTTGGAGGAGTAATACTGTGGGTACTGGAAGTTACTCATGTAGTGAATGGCACAAGACCAGTAGGGACATCTCTTATAGGTGTCTGGCCATCGCCTGCAATAGGCTTGTTCTTGGTCATAGAGGAAGCATAGGTAGGGAGAATAAGGGTAGCTGCTAGTGAACACTTCGGTAGAGGGAGGAAAGTGGAGGTATAAAGGCTCAGAGCAGCTTTTCAGAGGGCAGTCTGGTGTGGCAATGAGGGCAGTAACTTTTGTTTGATGCTGTGTGTAAGTCTCTCTGACTTTGAATCGCCATACAAAGGAGGCTGGGGTGGTGGGGAACACAATAGGAATGAGGAAAAAAGCAAGAGAGCAGTAAAGGAGGAAAAAGTCATGATTCGGGTATGGATGGCAAAGGGGGTGAATGGGATTTTGGAGGAAAGAGGACAGTAAGGTGAGGAGTCTGGAGGGAGGGAGAGTCTGTAAACTTTTGTAGGTTAAGAGATCTTTTAGGTGATGTGGGGACAGAATGGTAAGGGGCGCCCTGAATATCAGTTTATGAGCTTCTTTCTGCAAGAGCTGTCTAGCGGCTAATGCTCGTAGGCAGGGGGCCCATCTCTGAACTGTGGGGTCTAATTGCTTGGAGAGATAAGCTACTGGGGCAAAGGATGGGCCATAATATTGGCCTAGGACTCTTAGAGCTTGACTGGACCTCTCATGAATGTATAATGAGAGGGGCTTCGACAAATCAGGAAGATGGAGAGCTGGGGCTTCTACAAGGGCTTGACGGAGCTTAATGAAGGAGTGTCGGGGTGAGGAGGATAATGGTTTTTTAGGGGGGCTCTTGCTGAGGTCGTATAGGGGTCTTGCCAACAGGGAGTAGGGAGAAGTTAGGGATCTATGTTCTAAAATATCTAGCCAGGCTTAGAAAGGAAAGGATTTCTGTCTTGGTTTTGGGAATGGGCAGGTCAGAGAGGAGCTATTTTCTGTGTAAGGTAATGGACTTTCTTTGTTGAGATAGAAGGAATCTGAGGTAAGTGACAGAAGGGGAAGAGATTTGAGCTTTGACGGGGGATACTCGGTAACTTCTGGAAGCTAGAAGGTTAAGTAGGAGGGCAGTGTCAAGTTGAGACTGTTCTCACGAGAGACTGCAGAGTAGAAGATTGTCTATGTATTATAAGGTGGACTTGGAGTGATCATGATGAAACTGTTTGAGGTCCTGAGCTAGGACCTGTCTAAAAATATGTGGACTATGTCGGAAGCTTTGTGGCAAAACTGTCCAAGTGAGTTGTTTAGAACGTCTTGTGTATGGGTCCGTCCAGGTGAAGATGAAAAAATCATGGGAGCAGGGGTTTAGAGGGATAGAAAAATGGGTCTTTGAGATCTGGGACTGAGAAGTGGGATGCTGAGGCAGGGATCTGCGATAAAAGGCTATATGAATTTGGAACAAAGGGATGGACAGGGACAACGGCTATGTTGATGAGGCGAAGGTCTTGGACAAAGCGGAAAGATCCGTTGGTTTTTTTAACAGCCAATATGGGGGTATTAAATGGGGAGTGAGTGGGTCTGCTTGAATGATGGGTTGGAGGCCTATGAGGGCTGAAGAGGTTAGGGGGTATTGGGCCTGACAGATATACTGAGAGGGGTCACATAATTTGATAGAGGCAGGGGGACATAGGGCCACGGAGGGGCTTGTAATGTCCCAAACTTTGGGATTTACAGGGTGTAAGAGGGCAGAACCGGAGCTTTCATTGGGTAGAGGGGGGTTGTCAGCTATGAGGGCCATCAGAAAGGGAGTACTGGGGGCTGTGGGAGTGGATATAGTTATGGAAACGTGGAGGAGTGAAAGGATGTCTTGTCCTAGTAAAGGGATGGGACACTGGGGCATAACCAGGAAGGAGTGGGAGAAAGGTATGGGATTGTCTTGGATTGTGCATAAAGTGGGGGGGGGGTTTAATGGGAAAATCTGTTTACCTCTTACCCCGACTATAGGAGTAATGGCTGGTGTAGTAGGGCCCCGGTATTCTCGCAAGACTGAGAAGGTGGCTCCTGTGTCTAGGAGGAAGGAGATGGGGCGACCGTCTCCTGTTAAAGTAACCCTGGGCTCCTGTTTGGTGATGGAAATGGTCAGGTGAGAAGCCCCCGGGCCCCGTCAGTCTTCTTCTGCCAGCCCTACTACGGCGGGCTCAGGATAGGGGTTGTTCGTCCAGCCTCCCCTTCGGGTGGTTGGGCAATCAGACCCCTAGTGGCCCTTTTTGTGGCATCTGGGGCATGGGGTGGTAGGAGATCTGGGGGAGGGGCACGCCCTTGACTAATGTCCCTCTTTTCCGCACTTGAAACAAGCTCCTGGGGGGGCTTGTTTGTAGAGGGGCGCCCAGGTTGCGGTTTTATCAGCTGGGCTGACATCTGGAAATTGGCCTGATCAGCCTTTTGTTTACGGCGTTCTTTCTCCTCCTCCCGGTTATGGAAGACTTTAAAGGCCACTGTTAGGATCTCAGTCTGTGGGGTAGTGGGGCCCTGTTCCAACTTTTTGAGTTTAGCTTTAATGTTGGGGTAGCTTTGAGCTAGGAAGTATGTCATAAGGACATGTCTTCTTTCAGGTGTTTCTGAGTCCAGGCTGGTATAGTGTAATAGGGCTTGAGTGAGTCTGTCTAAGAACTCGGAGGGGTTTCGTCTCTCTTTTGAATTATGTCTTGGAGCTTTTGAAAATTGACTACTTTACGAGCTGCCTTTTTCAGACCTGCTATTAGGCAGGAGGCAAAAATATCTCGAGAGCAGAGACCCATGGCGGTGTTATAATCTCAGTGTGGGTCTTGTTCCGGGACAGCAGTGGGGCCAGGGGGATAGGTGGGGTCAGTCCTGTGGGTTTCGGTAGCGTGCGTTTGGGCGAAGTCTCAAACTCGTCTATGCTCTTCAGGGAGGAGAGTACTGGCCAGGAGCATGAAAATGTCATGATGTGTGAGGCTGTAAGACTGGAGGGTCTATTGAAACTCCCTGATGTATGTCATGGGATCAGTGGAAAAGGAACTTAGGCATTTCTCTAGTTGGGCTAGATCTCTTAAGGAGAAAGGGACATGAATGCGCACGATGCCTTTGGATATTGCTACCTCCCGGAGGGGGGGCGATAATTTTGGGAGGCTCTTGGGACTGAGTCTGAGGGGGACTGAAGGGTTCTGGCTCAGTCTGTGGGGGAGTGACGCGGTCTAGCCGTGCCTAGTTGAGCAGGTCCTGAAGTGCAGAAGGGGGGCAAAGAAAATAAAGAAAGATAGAATCGGACCCACATGTCGCCAGCTAGCAGCCCAGCTGCTTGCCTCTGCTGCTTTAGTTGGGCTTGAACTCATGACTCTGAGGTTAAGAGTCCCATGCTCTACTGAGCTACAGCAGGGCTCCAGTTAATTGCTTATGGAATGCGTTGTTCTCTATTCCTGCCACATCGGCAAGTGGGGGAAGGGCATAGCTAGAAGCAGGGGCGGTGTTTCTACACATCTTCAAGGTCTCTCTATTTTCAGAGTGAGGAGTCTTGGCAAGATATGTTTTTGTGGACAGATAACTTCTAAGGACTGCACCAGTTGTTCTCTAGCTTGTGCTTTCCCATGCTGCGTTCAGACATGGGGGAGGGTGCTTTCCCATTCTCCCTACAAACATGTGAGAAGACAAAGGCGGTCCCTAACAGGGGAGAAACAGGTGATGAGGGCAAAGACGTAGGGGAGAAACAGGTGATGAGGGCAAAGACGGAGGAGGCCCTTAGGACTTAGTTAAAGGGGGAGCTGAAAGGCTCAGGCTTAATCTGCGGGGGACGAAGGCGGAGGAGGTGAGATGGGGGAGGAGATGGTGGGGAAGGAAGGGAGAAGGGCTGTTGTAGGAGAAGAAGGGGAAGGGAGTGAACGGGAGGCTTCTGCAGGGGCGGCTTGCAGGCTAGGAGAATTTGGGAGGGGGCTGGGGGAGGAGGAGGTGGAAAGCTTCGATATAGGGAATCTCCTTCCATTTTTTCAGGCTCTGGCAGTAGTTAAAAAGATCGCGAGTGATGTTAGGATCAAGAGATCCCCCTGCGGGCCATTGGTTGTTATTGTCTAGGGGGTATGTCGGCTAATCTTGGGAGCAATATTTACGGAGAAGCTTTGGTTTTATATCAGGCGTCAGGGAGAGGGTAGCCAGATGCTTAAGCAGGCATTCAAGAGGTGAACCTTCAGGGAGGGATGAGGAGGCTCCCATGGCTGAAGGACAGAGAAGGAGACAAACAGGGGAAGACGAACAGAGATCCTCGGACTGGAAGCAGACCACAAGGAGACAAAGGGCGTCCCCGATGATCCTTGGTGGTCTGCGGAAACTCGTATACGAGTCGGAATTTCTTAGGAAGTGTGGGTCGTCACCCAGACTTCCCTAAGAAGGCAGAGTGCCAGAGTCACGAGGTACCTAGCGCTAGGCGTTTTCGGCGGATGGAGCAGAAGGAGGAGGGGGGGAAAAGGGAGCGTTCTCATCCACAAAGGAGTCACCTCGTTTATGGCTGTTGGAGGGGGGTGCCTGAGAGTTGGCCGCAGCTGTGAAGGCCTGAGGCGGGGAGCATTCCCTCCTCATCCCTGAGCATCAGGGCCTTGCCGGACGATCATGGTCAATGGCACTGCGATAGCTCAGGGAAGAGTGGCCCACTCCGGGGGGAAAACTTACCTAAAGGCCAGAGAGGGGTGGTGAGTGTGATGAGCCAGCGCCAGAAAAAGAGGACGAGGGCAAGCTGCTGCTGGTGTCGGGGGAAGACGGGGCCCAGTTGGGGTGTCCCGTCTCCCGGGTTTCGGCACCAATGAAAGGAAAGGAGCGACACATAGCAGCAATTCACCGGAGAGTTCCACTTTATTAGGGAAAGGTGCTGGGTTATATAGGAAGGGGCATGAATTGATTGAGGTGTCACTTCTACGGGGCTGTTGGCTGTTGGCTAGGTGCTGGGATTGGGGTGGGGGCAAGAGGTGATTGGGCTTCAGGTGGCGCCAGCGGGAACTGAGGACCCCCGAAGAGAAGCCAGAAGTTTGCCATCTTACTGGTGGGGACCCTTCTGTCACAGATAGTTTTTTTTATAGCATTCTACTCCATGTTTCACAACCTTAATCCAAGTAATGGTTGTAACTTGACTCCTTTGGGCAGCTTTGAGTTTAAGACAAACTGAGAGACAATCCTTGTGGTTTTTTTTTTATATTGATAAGGAAAATATTCAACACAGCTGTCAAGGTCAGGAAACCATTTTTTTCCTCTGGTTGGCAAAGTCAGCAGAGCACCTCCAGCTCTCTCCTCGCCTCCTTCTCTGGGCTCCTCTTTTGCCCTGCACATGCCAAAATGCCACATATCAAAATAATATAAATCACTCCCCTTGCTTGTGCTCAGGGCTCAGACCTTGGGAGATTATGCCCATCTAAGCCCACCAGTGTAAAATAAAACCTCAACACTCCAAGACCTCCAAGTGCCATTTGTTTCTTCCACCAGTGATCCAGTCCAGGTTTTTTCAGTATTTTCCATAACATTTGGTTCCCTGACCAGGAAACCGAACCGCATTGGCTCATTGTTGCCTCTGGTTTGGGGCAATGGTGGGGCAGTAATGGAACAGGAGATTGCAATGGAGAAGGTGCACCCTGCCTGATCTTTCAGCAGTCTCCTTCCTGGTCACCCTGGGCCAGCCCCACGCCACTGTTTCTGCCTGACTCAAGGAGGCTTGGCAGGTGAGGACCTGGTTCTGACATCAAATCCGGTAAGGCCCCGGGGCCCCTGACCCAGCCAATCCCACCCTTGGGGTGAATGGGGAGCCTGATCACCTCCTGGAGACTTATTAGAGGTCTCACAGGTAGACATTTCCAGGGGAGGAATGTTTAAACTCCAGTCTGAGTCTGTGTGAGTCAGTGTGCAGGGCAGCTGAAGCCATTCAGTCTGCACTGAATCTGTAATTCCAGGACCTGCACTATGGAATCTGCATTTGCCATCAGCCACCACAACATAATGGTGACACAGCTTTGGCTGACCTGGCCTGGGACTTATATGGGTGCACCTTAGTCAAGGCTGACCAAAGTCTCCAAGAGGAGCACAAATGGATGGGCATCTGACTGGTCTCCTCTCTAGAAGAGTCATCCCTTCCTTGTCTGTTGTCATGGCACTGTTACACGGACATGTCATGGGGTCAGGGCAGAGAAAACCTACAGTTCTTGACACCATGATTAAAAAATTTCAGGAAGGAATTTTCAGGAGACTACAGAGTAAAATTACCAGCAGATTGAAAACCCTGTGTGAATCTGTATAGCCCACCTTTAGTGTATGGTGGCCTCCAGAAGGAACCCTAAATGTCCCAACAATCTGCTGAGTCTGGCAGGTCATCACTAGAGATCCAGGTCATCCTAATCAGTTCCCATATATTAACTCCTGGTTAGGAGTTGCCCAGACCATTCCCCCTTGGATGCAATATGTTTGTAACAGGCAGGGACAAATTAGGGTCTTAGTCACCTTGACAAAGCAGCCCACAAAGAACCAACAGAATCCTGAGCCTCCACAAATTGCCAGTGATCCAGAGGAAGAGACAATATTGCTCCCAATTTATGCACCCCCCAAGGCAGTCAGAACCCAGCTCCCTGGTCCCAGATGCCCTGCCATTGTTGGCCTCCCTGCCAACTCCAGAACCAGTGGACCCACTCTATCCCAGACCATCAGCCAGACTGTGCCCTAGGCCAGGAGCAGATGCCCTTCAGATGCCGATGCAAGAGACATGGGAGCCTGAAAGGCATAATAAAGATGGGACCATCAAGCCTGGCCAGTTCCTGTTTTACTATCAACGCTTCTCCACAACTGACCTCCTCCAGGGGATCAAAGCCAGGTCCAAAAAACCTATGCACATGACCAAAGTACCTTCAGTCACTCAACAATCAGGAGAGTCTCCTGGGGACTATTAAATGGGGAAAGGCTCATATTGACAAGGACTGGGGTCTCTCACCCTCAGTCCCCATGAGCCCATTGTCAAAATGAAAGTGGGGGGCCAAAACATGACTTTTATGGTTGACACAGGGGCAGAACACTCTGTGGTCACCCTCCCTGTATCCCCATCAGTAACAAGACTGTAACTATTCTTGGAGCCACAAAGACAGCGACAGTACCCCCTCTCACAAGAGGCTAGAGCAGGCATCGAGGAACACCTGATCAGATTCAAAGAGGCAGGCATTCTAATCAAGTGTCAGTTGCCCTGGAACACCCCGCTTCTACCAGTCAAAAAGCCAGGAGGGCACCAGCCTGTTCATGAGCTGCAAGCCATTAACAGAGTGACTATTTGACTATTTCTTTATACCCAGTGGTCCCAAATCTGTACACCCTCCTCAGCCAGATTCCAGAGTCTGCCAAATGGTTCACTTGCCTAGACTTAAGAGATGCCTTTTTCTGTCTCTGGCTGGCCCCTTAAAGCCAGCTCTTCTTTGCCTTCAAATGGACTGAACCAGATATGGGGTGGCAGATGCAGTTAACATGGATGCGGCTTCCACAAGGGTTCAAGAACTCACCCACTCTCTTTGGAAAGGCATTGGACACAGACGTTGCCAGCTTTCTGAGGGAAGTCATGTACTATGCCCTCCTCCAGTACATAGATGAACTCCTCCTTGCCAGTGACACCCAGGAAAATTGTGCAAAAGGCACAAAGGCCCTCCTGCAACTTCTCTCGGACTCAGGATAGTGAACCTCATTTTAAAAAAGGCACAAGGGGCATAGCCAAGATAGCAGTGTGAGTAGTTCAGTGGAAATCTCCTCCCAAAAACATATATATTTATGAAAATACAATAAATACAACTATTCCTAAAAGAGACACCAGTGGATACAGTACAACAGCCAGGATACATCTACATCTGCAAGAACTCAACATCACATGAAGTGGGTAAGATACTACAAGTCACAGCCCAGCGGGTCCTGAACACTCCCCTGACCCCAGAACCTGGCAGGAAGAAAGGAGTCAGAATGAGGAGAGAGGAAAGCCCAGGACTGCTAAACAACCAGCTCTAGAAATCCACACTTGGAGTGCAGACACAAAGTGCATAGGGTGCTGGATTTTAGAGAAATGTAAAAGCAAAATCTGCAGGGAGGTCCCCACAACTGGTGCCCCTGAGAAAAAAGAAAAGCGAGTGCTTTTTGCAAGTCTTAAAGAGACAGGGACCCCACAGCTGGATGAAGTCATCCTGGCACACTTAGCCAGCAGCTGGGAATCCCGGGGAACTTTAGGCACCCTAACCCCCTGGGTGGCAGTGCAGCTCTAAAGCCCCTCATGGCACTAAGCAGCCTGCCAGTCATACCCCCAAATGGCGTGGACCCCGACATACCAGCCCAGTAGTGGAAGAGTGACAGCACGCACCGAACGGAGCAGCACCAGAGGGGACCAGGAGCAACCCGCGCATGCCGGCGGCACCAGAGGGGACTGGAAGCAGCCTGAGAGAGCCTGCGACAGTGGCAACTGAGCGGTCCAGGAGCGGCCCGCATGCACCGGCAAACGCAGAGCCAGAGGGGCAAAGGAGAGGCACGCGTGAGCTGGCAGTGGTGTCAACTGAGTGGCCCAGGAGCAGCCAATGCATGCTGGAGGCAGCAGTGCCAGAGGGGCACAGGAGAGGCCCATGCACACCTGCAGTGGTGCCAGAGGGAGCAGCCATGCTCCCAGCAGCTGACTGGAATCCCAGCCTGATGCACAGCCACCCAGGACAGACCCAAAGGCTGCTGCTGGTATGAAGCTGCCCGGCAGAGGCACCGCTATCAAGGAGGAGCACACCAGGCATGCCTGCCACTCCCTGCAGGGCTCTGCACTGCTCTGATGGAGACCCCGCCCACAGCAGCTTAGGGGATTAACCCGGTGGCTGCTCCAGGAGTGCGGGTAACCAACACAGGCAGTGGAGAAGGGCAAGGCATCCAGCAAGCATAAAAGGACTTTCTTCTCCCAACTCACACATCCACAACCTGCCTACAACCACCACTATCACCATGAAAAGGCAGAGAAATTTAGTCCAGATGAAAATAGTCCAGACAACCCAGAGAGACGATCTGCAGAGACAGACATAACAAGACTCCCTGAAAAAGAATTCAAAATAAAAATCATAAGCATGCTGATGGATCTGCAGAGAAATATGCAAACCTAAAGGAGAAAATACAGAGGGAGACTACAGAAATAAAATAATCTCAGAAAGGATGTAAAACCAGAATGGACGGGATGCAAGAGGCCATTAATGAAATAGAAAACAGAGAACAGGAACACATAGAAGCTGATACAGAGAGAGATTAAAGGATCTCCAGAAATGAAAGAATATTAAGAGAACTGTGTGACCAATACAAAAGGAACAATATCCACATTATAGGGGTACCAGAAGAAGAAGAGAGAGAAAAAGGGATAGAAAGCATCTTTGAACAAATAATTGCTGAAAACTTCCCCAAACTGGGGGAGGAAATAGTTGCTCAAACCATGGAACTACACAGAACTCCCAACAGAAGGCACCCAAAGAGGACAACACCAAGACACATAATAATTAAAATGGCAAAGATCAAGGAATAGGACAGAGTATTAAAGGCAGCCAGAGAGAGAAAAAAGTCACCTACAAAGGAAAACCCATAAGGCTGTCATCAGATTTCTCAACAGAAACCTTACAGGGCAGAAGAGAATGGCATGACATATTTAATAGAATGAAACAGAAGGGCCTTGAACCAAGGATACTGTATCCAGCATGATTATCATTTAAATATGAAGGAGGGGTTAAACAATTCCCAGACAAGCAAAAGTTGAGGGAATTTGCCTCCCACAAACCACCTCTACAGGGTATTTTAGAGGGACTGCTCTAGATGGGAGCACTCCTAAAAAGAGCACAGAACAAAACACCCAACATATGAAGAATGGAGGAGAAGGAATAAGAAGGGAGAGAAATAAAGAATCATCAGACTGTGTTTATAATAGCTCAATAAATGAGATAAGTTAGACAGTATGGTAGTAAAGAAGCTAACCATGAACATTTGGTAACAACAAACTTAAAGCCTGCAATGGCAATAAGTACATATCTTTCAATAATCACCCTAAATGTAAATGGACTGAATGCACCAATCAAAAGACACAGAGTAATAGAATGGATATAAAAGCAAGACCTGGCTATATGCTGCTTACAAGAGACTCACCTCAAACCCAAAGACATGCACAGACTAAAAGTCAGGGGATGGAAAAAGATATTTCATGCAAACAACAAGCAGAAAAAAGCAGGTGTTGCAGTACTAGTATCAGACAAAATAGATTTCAAAACAAAGTAAAAAGAGACAAAGAAGGACATTACATAATGATAAAGGGCTCTGTCCAACAAGAGAATATAACCATTATAAACATATATGCACCCAATAAAGGAGCACCAGCATATGTGAAACAAATACTAACAGTATTAAAGGAGGAAATAGAATGCAATACATTCATTTTGGGAGACTTCAACACACCATTCACTCCAAAGGACAGATCCATCAGACAGAAAATAAGTAAGGACACAGAGGCACTGAACAACACACTAGAACAGGAGGACGTAATAGATATCTATAGAACTCTACATCCAAAAGCAACAGGGTACACATTCTTCTCAAGTGCACATGGAACATTCTCCAGAATAGACCACATACTAGGCCACAAAAAGAGCCTCAGTAAATTCAAAAAGCTAGAGATCCTACCAACCAACTTTTCAGACCACAAAGGTATAAAACTAGAAATAAATTGTACAAAGAAAACAAAAAGGCTCACAAACACATGGAGGCTTAACAACATGCTCATAAATAATCAATGTATCAATGACCAAATTAAAATGGAGATCCAGCAATATATGGAAACAAATGATGACAACAACACAAAGTCCCACCTTCTTTGGGATGCAGCGAAAGCAGACTTAAGAGGAAAGTATGTAGCAATCCTGGCATATTTAAAGAAGGTAGAACAACCCCAAATGAATAGTCTAACTTCACAATTATCAAAATTGGAAAAAGAAGAACAAATAAGGCCTAAGGTAAGCAGAAGGAGGGACATAATAAAGATCAGAGAAGAAATAAATAAAATTGAGAAGAATAAAACAATAGAAAAAATGAATGAAACCAAGAGCTGGTTCTTTGAGAAAATAAACAAAATAGATAAGCCTCTAGCCAGACTTATTAAGAGAAAAAGAGAATCAACATGCATCAACAGAATCAGAAACGAGAAAGGAAAAATCAAGACAGACCCCACAAAAATACAAAGAACTATTAGCGAATACTATTAAAACCCATATGCTAACAAGCTGGAAAACCTAGGAGAAATGGACAACTTCCTAGAAAAATACAACCTTCCCAGACTGACCCAGAAAGAAACAGAAAATCTAAACAGACCAATTACCAGCAAAGAAATTTAAGCAGTAATCAAAAAACTACCCAAGAACGAAACCCCCGGGCCAGATGGATTTACCTCGGAATTTTATCAGACATGCAGAGAAGACATAATACCCATGCTCCTTAAAGTGTTCCAAAAAATAGAAGAGGGGGGAGTACTCCCAAACTCATTCTATGAAGCCAACATCAGCCTAATACCAAAACCAGGCAAAGATCCCACCAAAAAAGAAAACTACAAACCAATGTCCCTGATGAACATAGATGCAAAAATACTCAACAAAATATTAGCAAACTGAATTCACAAATACATCAAAAGGATCATACACCATGACCATGTGGGATTCATCCCAGGGATGCAAGGATGATACAACATTCCATCAACATCATCCACCACATCAACAAAAAGAATGACAAAAACCACATGATCATCTCCACAGATACTGAAAAAGCATTTGACAAAATTCAACATCCATTCATGATAAAAACTCTCATAAAATGGGAATAGACGGCAAGAACCTCCACATAAAAAGGCCATATATGGTAAACCAACAGCTAACATCATACTGAACAGTGAGAGTCTGAAAGCTTTTCCTCTGAGATGGGAAACAAGACAGGGATGCCCACTCTCCCACTGTTATTCAAAATAGTACTGGAGGTCCTTGCCATGGCAATTATACAAAACAAAGAAATACAAGGAATACAGATTGGTAAATAAGAAGTCAAACTGTCACTATTTGCAGATGACATGATATTGTACATTAAAAACCCTAAGGACTCCACTCCAAAACTACTAGAACTGACATTGGAATCCAGCAAAGTTGCAGGATAAAAAATTAACACACAGAAATCTGTGGCTTTCCTATACACTAACAATGAACTAATAGAACGAGAAATCAGGAAAACAATTCCATTCACAACTGCATCAAAAAGAATAAAATACCTACGAAGAAACCTAACCAAGGAAGTGAAAAACCTATACCATGAAAACTACAAGACACTCTTAAGAGAAATTAAAGAGGACACTAACAAATGGAAACTCATTCCATGCTCCTGGCTAGGAAGAATTAATATCGTCAAAATGGCCATCCTGCCCAAAGCAATATACAGATTTGATGCAATCCATGTCAAATTACCAACAGCATTCTTCAATGAACTGGAACAAATAGTTCAAAAATTAACATGGAACCTCCAAAGATCCCGAATAGCCAAAGCAATCCTAAGAAGGAAGAATACAGTGGGGGGGATCTCACTCCCCAACTTCAAGCTCTACTACAAAGCCACAGTAATCAAGACTTTTGGTACTGGCACAAAACAGAACCACAGACCACTGGAACAGAATAGAGACTCCAAACATTAACCCAAACATATATGGTCAATTAATATATGATAAAGGAGCCATGGACATACAATGGGGGAATTACAGCCTCTTCAACAGTTGGTGTTGGCAAAACTGGACAGCTACATGTCAGAGAATTAAACTGGATCATTGTCTAACCCCATACACAAAAGTAAACTCAAAATGAATCAAAGACCTGAATGTAAGTCATGAAACCATGAAACTCTTAGAAAAAAAACATAGGCAAATATCTCTTAGACATAAACATGAGTGACTTCTTCATGAACATATCTCCCCAGGCAAGAGAAACAAAAGCAAAAATGAACAGTTGGGATTATATCAAGCTGAAAAACTTCTGTACAGCAAAGGACACCATCAATAGAACAAAAAGGTACCCTACAGTATTTGAGAATATATTCATAAATGACAGATCTGTTAAAGGGTTCACATCCAAAATATACAAAGAGCTCACACACCTCAACAAACAAAAAGCAAATAATCCAATTATAAAATGGGCAGAGGAGCTGAACAGACAGTTCTCTAAAGAAGAAATTCAGATGGCAGACAGACACATGAAAAGATTCTCCACATTGCTTGTCATCAGAGAAATGCAAATTAAAACCACAATGAGATATCACCTCACACCAGTAAGGATCACCACCATCCAAAAGACAAACAACAACAAATGTTGGCGAGGTTGTGGAGAAAGGGAAACCCTCCTATACTGTTGGTGGGAATGTAAATTAGTTCAAACATTGTGGAAAGCAGTATGGAGGTTCCTCAAAATGCTTAAAATAGAAATACCATTTGACCCAGGAATTCCACTTTTAGGAATTTACCCTAAGAATGCAGCCCTCCAGTTTGAAAAAGACAGATGCACCCCTATGTTTATCGTAGCCCTATTTACAATAGCCAAGAAATGGAACCAACCTTAATGTCCATCAGTAGATGAATGGATAAAGAAAAGGTGGTACATAAACCCAATGGAATATTATTCAGCCATAAGAAGAAAACAAGTCCTACCATTTGCAACAACATGCATGGAGCTAGAGGGTATTATGCTCAGTGAAATAAGCCAGGCAGAGAAAGACAAATACCAAATGATTTCACTCATATGTGGAGTGTAAGAACAAAGAAAAACTGAAGGAACAAAACAGCAGTAGAATCAATCACAGAACCCACGAATGGACTAACAGTTACCAAAGGGAAAGGGACTGGGGAGGATGGGTGGGAAGGGAGAGATAAGGGTCTGAAAAAGAAAGGGGGCATTACAATTAGCATGTATAATGTGGGGGGTGGGGCATGGGGTGGGCTCTACAACAGAGTTAAGACAAGTAGTGATTTTATAGCATCTTACTAAGCTGATGGCAGTGACTGTGAAGGGGTATGTGGGGGGGACTTGGTGAAGGGGGAGCCTAATAAATATAATGTTCTTCATGTAACTGTAGATGAATGATACAGAAAAAATCCAAGTAAAGTCCAAAAGTTAAGAAAAAAGGGCACAAATCTGCCAGCAGCAAGTCTGGTACTTGGGCTTCTTCCACACCCAGGGGTAAAGGGCACTAGGGCCAGAGAAGAAAAGGTCATTATTTCCTTACCTCAGCCCCAGATGAAGAAAGGCATACGAGAGTTCCTGGGGGCTGCTGGGTTCTGCAGAATCTGGATTCCCAGTTTCTCAGCAATGGCAAAACCCCTCTACAGCCTCCTGTGGGGGGCCAGTACAAGAGCCCCCTGTCTGGACAGAAAAGGCAAGAGCCACCTTCCTGGAAATAAAAGCTGCTTCAGAACAGGCACCAGCCCTAGCCCTGCCAGATATTAAAAAAAAGCCCTTTAATCTCTTCATACATTAAAATATATATGTATTGCCCTTGGAGTTCTTACATAGACTGTTAGGCCCTGGCAGTGGCCAGTGGCATACCTATCAAAAAAACTAAACCCAATTGTGGCAGAATGGCCACCCTGCCTCAGGACACTGACAGCCACAGTTCTATTCATTTTAAAAAAGCAGATAAACTTACCCTCAAACAAAAAAATAAATGTCAAGGTCCCCCATACTGTTGTGTCCCTCTTAAACACACAGGGACACCGATTTCTCTCCAACTCTAAGCTGGCACAATACTAAAACTCCTCAAGGCTGTCTGGCTCCCAAAAAAAGTAGCAATTCTGTATTGCAAAGAACACCAAAAGGAAAACAACCCTATAACACAGGGGAATCAGCTAGCAGATAAAGCAGCTGAAAGAGCAGCCAATAAAAAAAACAGATAAAGCTCCTTCCCTCACCATGGCCCCAATGCTCCCAGTGGAGGCCCCTCCACCCAATGGCACTGAAGAAAAGAAGGACTGGGTCATGGCTGAAGGAGCCACAAAAAAAAAAAGGATGGTAGATGCTGCCTGACAGATACATCTTTGTCCAAACTGCAACTGGAAGGCATCTAATCAGCAAATATCATCAGCTCACCCACCCTGGAAAAACTGCACCAGAAGTCCTCCTCAAAAAGGAATACTACATCAGCCAGTTGCCAGCATTATGCCAAGCAATAAGTGAGCAATGCATGACTTGCACCAGAAATAACGCTCAATCTGCACTGTGACCCCTGCCAGGTGTCCAAGGAGCAGGAGTTGCCCCTTTGAAAACCTTGAGATAGACTTCACAGATGTCCAGCCAAGCAAAGGACTCAAATACCATCTACTAATCGTGTGTACATACTCTGGGTGGGTCAAAGACTTCCCAACCAGGACAAAACAAAGCCAGGAGATAGCCAAAGTTCTCCTGAGAGAAATTGTGCCACAGATTGGCCTACCATCTACAATTCACAATGACAATGAACCTGCCTTTGTAGTAGATGAAATTCAGATTTTAATTATCTCTCAACATTACCTGGAAACTCCACACTGCATACAGGCCACAAAGTTCAGTGCAAGTGGAGCGAATGAATCGCACCCTCAAAGGTACCCTACCTAAGTTTTGCCAAGAAACTGGCCTCCTGTAGCCAGACCTACTGCCCCTGGCTCTCCTGCGTGCTCGCTGCACACCTGGGACTCAAGGCTATTCTCCTTCTGAATTATTATATGGACACCCTCCCCTGTGTCTAGGAAGCTTCCCAGGAAACCTACACCAGATAGGAAATAAGAGAGTAAGAGAACAGCTCCAAGCCTTAATAGCCACCCTAAATAAGCTGCAACAATATACCATAGAAAGGGCCCCAATCTCCTTAGGGACCCCAGTACATTTTCTTTTCAGGCTGGGGGCTCAGTCTGGGTCAAAGTTTGAATAAGGAAACCCCTCAAACTTCGGTGAACTGGCCCCCACATTGTTGTTCTAACCACTCCTACTGCCCTCAAAGTTGCAGACATCACTCCAAGGGTCCATCATTCCAGAGTGAAAAGGACCCATAATCCGGACGAAAAAAATACATCAGTAGAAGGCCCAGCCAGACCTCCAGAATCCTCCCCACCTCTGCATCCAACGATTACCCTCTGACTAATGAACACCTGTGCACCATGAATCTTGGCCCTCACGGGAATGAAATCTCCCATACTAGGCATTAAACTCTCTGCTGCTGCCTCCTCTAACTGAACTGTTCTTCAAAAAATTGCCCTTTCTATTGTCTATTAGGTAATCATAGGTTGTTTTGCTGTGCTTACCTATCTCTCCTAGCTGAACTCGTCTCAACCTGCATTTCCAAAGTATCTCTATCAAGTTAACTGTGCAAAAATCACAAACTGCATGGTCATCACCCAAGAGAGCCACCCTTGTTGGCCCTCCACCCTTAGCACCTGTCCTCTCACACTCAAATAAACCAGCCTGAGTATAACACTCAGCTGCATAAAAATAAATTAGGACTGAGGTAAACTTAGGAGGGATCTGGAGGACTCATTTCAGCTTGTACACGCAAAGTCCATACAGACAAATGCATAAAAACATAATCATTTGTGTTCTTCACAAAGTACTCAGGACTTTAACAAAAAAAGTCACAAGGAAAAAATCCTAGTTCAAAGCAAGTAAAATATAAATATAAGCCATTATAACCCTATCATAAACCAAAAAGATGATGCCCTCTAAAATGAAGTGTTTAAAGGGGCATCAGAGAGGGGAGTAATAAAGAAAATATTCAACACAGCCATGAAGGTCAGTAAACCACTTTTTTCCTCCAGTTGGCAAAGCACTCCCAGCTCCCTCCTCCCCACTTCAGGCCCCTCTTTTGCCCTGTGCATGCCCAAATGCCACATATCAAACATATAAATTGCTCCCCTTGCTTGTGCTCAGGCTCAGACTTTGGGAGATTACCCCCCTCTGAGCCTGCCAGTGTGAAATAAAGCCTCAACACTCCAAGACCTCCGAGTGCCGCTTGGTTCTTCCATCAGTGATCCAGTCCAGGCTTTCCAGTATTTTCTGTAACAGTATTACAAAAAATCATGGTGTTAGAGAAAACGGGCAGAACCAAAATAAAACAGGCATTGTTTGGGGTCTTAGAATTGCAATTTGGGTAGCACAGATTGAGGTAGTAACCCAAACTGTGACAAGCATACACTCCCCTCCCCTCAAAAAAGTCAAGGTTTTTAATGGCAAAAGAGAATGTGTCCATGTTGTTTAAACTTTGGTGGTGTTGGCAGAAAACTAATCTTAACTGAATGTATCCTGTTGTCAAGGCCATCACTAAGCAAAGCTCTCTCGATAGCAAGTTGCAGGTGTTTGTGCTAAATCCTTGAAATATTTGCATTTGTCCCAGTTCAAAATCTCATGGTTCCATCTGTAACTAGATGCATAAACCCCTCTCCTTAATGGTCTTCTGGATGAATTTTAAACCACTTTGTTAGGTAGGAAAATAGATATGAGGGGGGTGGAGAGGGAATTAAGACCAGTAAAGCTCAGTAAAAGGGACTCAAAGAATTAACCAGTTAAAGCTAAAGAGAGAGAGCCAGAAAAGACAGAGTTAATGAGTTAATCAGTTGAAACTCCAAAGGCCAGGAGCAACTTGGAATGTCCAAATATTCCTGTAAGTCCGGGGAGAGGAAATCCCAGGGCAAAATACCTCTAAAAACTGAAGTCATTCTAAGAGAGAAATAAAGTTTAAAATCCGTTTATTGTTCACAACTTGCAGTCCCAGGCCATCTCTCCTTCCTGCCCCAGCAGAAGCAAAACCAGCCCTCCCTTCACCTCTCGGGTACAGATAAGCCCTCCTTGCCCAGGTAATTACCCACTGATATGGAGATGAACTTCTCTCCACCCCTGAGGAATGGTACAAATGCACTAAAGCCATGTCGCGTGCCCTGTCCTCGCCGGCAAGAACAGCATGCAACAACAGCAGGATTCTTCTGCAGAAAGCTTTATTCTTCAGCTCTTTGTGAAACAAATGAGTTGGGCAGGACCCAGAGGGGAAGGAGAGGCTTGCTTATATAGTTCTCATGCTCTGACCTGGTTGGTGCGGCTCCATATGCCTTATTAGCATAACCATTTGGTGGGTCTCATTGGTCCTTATGCCAAGGCGCAATTAGCATGTAGTTTAGTGGTGTGGGATGATTTGTCATTAGGAAGTTCGGGGCCTTCCGGCTGCCCTGCATTGGGCGCTATTTTCTGAGCGCGGCTGCCAACATCTCCCCCTTTTTTGTCTAACAGAAGCTCAAGGCGGAACTTGCCAGCAGAGGCGGAGACAGAGGCCTGACCTCCATCATACTTCTTGATGCCCCCTTTTTGGAGAGGGGTTCTGGGCATCTACCCCTATGCAGTCAGGCATGCCTCTCAGAGGGGTCCAAGACCTCTTGCAGTGCTTTGCCTCGCATCTTCTGGCTGGCGTTGGGACCGCTTGGTACAAAGGGTTTGGACCCTTTTTCTCAACCCTCTTGCACCATGAGCTTCTTAAAGAAAGCTGTGATTAAGCATTGAGGTACTCGGGCCTGGTGCAGTGCCACATGGGCTCAGGGTGCAAGAGCTACCTCAAGCTAAAGCCGAGCTTCCTTCTTAAGCATGTTGAGCCACACTTGGGGAGAGGCGCCAATGTCTATCGCCATTAGGGCTTGAGCAAGGATCACCTTGTCCTGCTTATGTTGGTTGCGGAGTCTGCATAACAACCAGAGTAAGAGCATGAGACCTCCAAGCAGGAACACGCCCATCCCAGCCATGCCCGCCCACTCCTTGACGTGGGAGAGAGCTCTGAGGAACCAGGAAGAGAGTCCTTCCGCTACGGAGATATCTAGACGGGTGGAGTTGATGTGGATAATTTCTCGCCGCAGCTCTTCTAGTGTCCCATCGAAGTCTTGGGACCAGTTTCCTGAAAGATACTGGGACAGGTCTCGTGACAGATTAGCTGCCCGTGTAAAATTTTTATATTGAATGCTAGTGATGCAGAGGGCACGATATTTCTGCTCACATCCCAATTGGGCCATTTGCCAGAGCACCTCCATTTGTTCCTCCACGAGATCTATGCGTTGATTGAGGATCATTATTCCTCCTTTCAGTTTGCCATCAAGTGTGGACTGTTGGTCCAGGGCAGAAGCTACTGAGGCTGCAAGGTTATTGAGCTCTGTAGCCGATTTGATGGAGGTGTCTAAAGCTATACCAGCGGCGGTGGCTGCGACCGCGGTCGCGGAGATCAGGAGCACTATGGCGGCTGTAACACCGAAATCGCGCCTTTCTCGAAACAGAGTCATGGTGTTAGGGGCGTCTACGGGAACAGGGACCCAACGGGGGATGCGGACTACCAAAGCATTGGTAAAGTTACGCGCATCCCAACACTGAGACAGAAAGCAGGTTTCATTGGAGCAGGAGTCAAAGCTACTATTGGATAAGATAAACAGAAATGGGGGGTATACGCATACTGGAGAAGGTGGAAAAAGGGAATTAGGTGACTCTGGACCTGATTTTGCTGAACACGTGTAGTTCTCGTTGTTATGGGTCATGATCATGTTCTAGTGTGCGCGCATGTGGTTATTCTCGCACCAAAAGGTGATATTTTTTACACCGATTCCCCCACCCTGGAGGGCGGAAAAGGGGGAGAGGTCGGTACACGAGCCATTGACTCCACACAGCATCCATTTATGGAAGGGGTTCATGCTCAGCTGCTGACGAAACTCGCCTTCGAGCACCTTTACTGGCCACCAAGCCTCATTGGCTGGCCGTCCCTCCATATCTGGGGAGATGGTAAACTCCTGCCTCTCAGTTGCCCACGTTACTACAGTTGACTGACAGTCAGTCCAGGGCCACAGCTCTCCCTCATAGTCGCCCACACAATGGGAGGCATATTTGGGTTGACGAGGCCTGTCGGTGGAATTGTTCCTGGGAGAGTGTACAAATGTGCCATTGATCCAGAGAACCATCTGGTGGATAGTCATGTTCTTATAGGGCGGGCTCCCTTCCTTATTAGGCCCTTCAAATTTAGCTGACATAACGGGGAGGCCACTGGCCTCTAGAATTATGTCACTGAACCATCCGTATTTCCTCCGTTTCAGGGAGATACAGCCAGCTAGATTCTGAGTGGTGAAGCATAATGACCCATTAGTTACGAAGGATCGGTTTTCTCCCAACGGGGCTGTTAGGGTGTCCTTTTCTAGGTAGGGCAAGTTCATACTAGAGTTGGTGGTGAAAAAGCGGGGAAAAACGGCTGCATTGAAACGGACAGGCATAGGCTTAGGAAAGGCAGACAGGATTCCCCATCTCAATACTCCCTGAGTCGGGGTCTCCAGTGTCAGGAGCAGGGTCAGGAGGTACAGCGAAGTCATCTCCTTTGTTTAGGACTTTCCTCGTTAGGCGCTCCGGGATCCAGAAGGGATTTTCTTCACCCTGGGGGAAAACACACACAGCTCCCCTGGATCTGATTATGATTGGATCCGGGCCCTTCCATTGGTTAGATAACACGTCCTTCCATTTTACTAGTTCTTGTGGGTCTTTTGGCCACTGATTATGGCGATCCGCTGCTGTATGGCCTTGAGCATCCAGATTCAAAAAATTTATAGTGAAAAGTACTAGGGCTGTGGCAGTTTTTGGTGTGGGGGGTATATCCTCAATTCCCCCTTTTTGTTTAAGTAAATAGGATTTGAGCGTGCGGTTCGCGCGTTCCACAATCCCTTGACCCTGTGGGTTGTAGGGAAGGCCAGTGATATGTTTTATCCCCATGTGATGACAAAATTGAGCAAATTTTGTAGAGGTATAGGCTGGGCCATTGTCTGTTTTCAGAATCTGTGGTAACCCCCATGCGCTCCAAGCTTCAAGGCAGTGCTGGATGACATGGGAAGCTTTCTCTCCTGACAATGGGGAGGCAAAGATGACTCCTGAACAAGTATCCATGGATACGTGTACGTATTTAAGTTTCCCAAAAGGTGAAAAATGCGTCACATCCACTTGCCAGACTTCTAAAGGCCTAATACCTCTGGGGTTGATCCCAACATGAGGTGCGGGAAGGAAGCTGCAGCAATGTTGGCAGCTAAGGACAATGTTCCTAGCTTCGGCCCTGGTTATGCTAAACCGCTTGCACAGCGTTTCGGCAGTGACATGAAATTGTGTGTGGAATTTTGAAGCTGTGGTGATAGGGTCTAGCAGGGGAAAAGCTATATTTCTGGTTGCGAGGTCTGCCAGGTGGTTGCCTTGAGTCATAGGCCCGGGAAGGCCTGAATGTGCTCTGATATGAGTTATATACAAAGGAGATTGTCTATGAAGTAGTGCTGATTGTATCTGTTTGAACAAAGTGGCTACTGGGCTGGACGCTTTGATTAGCCCGGCCACTTCTAGAGATTTGACTGCATTAACTACATAACAGGAGTCAGACACAATATTTAAAGGTTCAGGAAAGATTTGTAGGACCTCTAAGACTATGCGACATTCCACTATTTGTGGAGTGTCAGGCGTGTAGCCTTTTGTCACAACTTTGCCATCATGGACATAGGCACCTGTGCCTGTCTTAGACCCGTCCGTGTAAACTGTTTTTCCATGAGGCAGCGGGGTTAGGCTAGTGACCCAAGGAAATACTAGGAGATGATTTTTGGCGAAGTTGATGAGGGGATGTTTAGGGAAATGATTATCAAACGTTCCTGAGAAACTGTAAGCAAGTATGGCCCAATCATCGTTCATAGCACATAATACTTGTATCTGTTCTACGCTGTAAGGGGTTATAATTTTAGCTGGAGCCTCTCCGAAATGTGTCATGGAGGTTTTTACTCCTCTCAAAGCAAGTTTGGCCACGGCTGCCGGATAGTACTCTATTGTCCTAGCCTGAGAGGCTTGGGGATGAATCCAGATCAGTGGGCCGTGCTGCCATAAGACTGCTGTTGGCAGCTCTGGGGTGGGAAGGACACACAACTCAAAGGGTTCATTCAATTGAACCCTATTTAGCTGTGCTGTCATCAAAGCCTGTTCCACTTTGCGAATGGCTTGTAATGCCTCAGGTGTGAGGGAGCGCGGTGACGTTAGTTTTGGGTCTCCTTCTAGGGTTTTAAATAGTGGAGTCAATTCAGTGGTGGGTATCTTTAAGTATGGGCGCAACCAATTAATATCCCCTAGGAGTTTTTGGAAGTCATTCAAATTTCGCAACTGATTATGTCTTATCTCAAGCTTTTGGGGGCAAATTACATCTGTGTAAATGGTTGCTCCTAGGAATTTGCTAACACTAGATTTTTGGACCTTCTCGCTTGCTATATTCAGTCTCCAATTTTCTAGGGATCTAGTGAGATCTATATATGCTTCTTCTATTTCCGCTGGTTGTGGGGAGCAAAGAAGGATGTCATCCATGTAATGGATGATCTTTAGCATGGGATAGGTCTTACGAATTGGGTCTAGCGCTCGCTGAACGTACAGTTGACATATGGTGGGGCTATTTGCCATTCCTTGAGGGAGGACCTTCCACTGAAATCTGGCATCGGGTTGTTCATGGTTAATAGCTGGCAAAGTAAAAGCAAATCTTTCCCTGTCCTTGGAGCTTAGAGGTATAGAAAAGAAACAATCTTTAATATCTATTATGAGCACTTTCCATTCTTTGGGTAAGGCAGAGAGGAGTGGCAGTCCCCGTTGTACGGGTCCAAGCATTCTCATTTGAGCATTTACTGCTCTCAGATCATGAAGCAACCTCCATGATCCTGACTTTTTCCTGATTACAAATATGGGTGTGTTCCATGGGGACACAGAGGGTTCTAGGTGTCCCACTTGGAGCTGCTCTTGCACTAAGCAATGAGCTGCTTCTAATTTTTCAGAGGATAGGGGCCACTGAGGAACCCATACGGCCTCCTCTGTGAGCCAAGGTATGGGCATGGCATCTTCAATGGCCCCTATGAAAAACCCAGGCCGTGACGGTCATTCTTTACTTTGGGCAGGATGGGCTCTATGCGTCCCTGTTGGTGTTTCCCCAGCCCCTTGCCAGGGATGTATCCCATGTCCATCATCATGCCTTGGGCGGGGGTGGAGTATTCATTAATGAGTTTGAGGCCTAAGTCTCTCATGACATCCCTCCCCCATAAATTGACCGGTAGAGGGAGTACATAAGGGGTGACTGTACCCTCTTGTCCTTCAGGGGCTCGCCATTTCAATGGTTTGGCACTAATTGAAGGGCTTGACTCATATCCTAAACCTTGTAATGAATGTGAGGATTGGGTCACAGGCCACTTGGAGGGCCACCAGGTTGCAGAGATAATACTTTTATCTGCTCCAGTGTCTAGGATTCCCTCAAAGCTCTTTCCCTCTATTTGAAGAGTTAATTTTGGTCTGTCTGCTAAATCTAATACTATGAAGGCTGAATCCCAGTCAGAGGAGCCGAAGCCCCTTTCTCCCCTCTCTGTGTTGGTAGCAGGATAATTGGCGTGGAGACTAGGTAAAACTAAGAGCTGGGCTATGCGGTCTCCCGGAGATATAGGGTAGATTCCTCTAGGGGCCGAACACATGATTTTTACCTGTCCTTCATAATCTTGATCTATGACTCCGGGATGAACTACCAGGCCTTTCAATGCAGCAGAAGAGCGCCCTAGGAGTAACCCAATGGTATTTGGTGGTAGGGGGCCTTTAAAGTCTGAAGGGATAGGCTGAACTCCCATCTGTGGAGTCAACACTATTCTGGTGGTGGCACGGATGTCCAATCCCGCGGAACCTGAAGTGGCTCTCCTTGGGGGGCCTGGTTGTTCCCGAATGACACTTGCGTGCTGGTTGCCCCATATATTTGCGGGCCCTGGTGGCGAGGGCCCCTCTGGGCGTTTTTTGGCAACTCTAAGGGCTTCCCCTCTAAGTTTTTAGTAGATCGGCACTCATTGGCCCAATGCCTACCTTTCTTACACTTAGGGCATAACCCAGGGGTCTTTTGGGTTGTTTGTTCTGAAGCTGGGCTCCTACACTCTCTCTTTATATGTCCTAATTTCCCGCATTGAAAGCATTTGATACTTCTGTTAGTGATCCTGGCTTGTTTGTGGCTCTGTAATATGGCCGTGGCTAGGCCCGCATTGGTGAGTGGCCCTCCTATTTCTCTACAGGCTTTCAACCAGGCGTGTATCCCTTTTTGTTTCCAGGGTGTTATCGCCTGTCTGCATTCCTTGGTACATTGTTCAAATACTAATTGCTCCACTAGGGGCATTGCTTGTTCCTGATCTCCAAATATTCTGCCTGCGGCCTCCATCATACGAGCGACAAAGTCAGAAAATGGCTCGCTTGGCCCTTGAATAATTTTTGTCAAATTGCCGGACACTTCTCCTTTGTTGGTGAGGGCTTTCCATGCCTTGGCGGCGCACGTGTTTATTTGTGCGTATACCTGTAAGGGGAAGGCGGTCTGGTTGGCTACCCACTGTCCTTGGCCCGTCAGCATATCATATGACCATGCAGGCTGTCCTTTGGCCGCATTTGCGCGTGCCTGGGTCATACTGATATCATGCCACAATGCCTTCCATTCTATGTATTGCCCCATACTAGAAAGGCATGCCTTAGTTACATATTGCCAGTCTGCGGGTGTCATGGCTGTCTCTGTTAGTCTTTCAATTTGTGCTATGGTGTAGTTAGCACTGACTCCATAAGCCCGAATGGATTCTGCTAACTCCTTAACTTGTTTATGGCTCAGGGGCTGGTGAGAGCGTACGCCATTATCCTCAAATACAGGAAACATTTGTCTAATTGCCTGAAGAGTATCTGGGTGGCAAAAGGAGAGTGCGCCACTCACGTAAGGTGGCGGGGCAATGGGCGTCAGGGGACACCCTGCTTTCATTTTTTCCTTGGTCCGCTTTTCAACTTTGCTGGTTCCCTTACTTCTGCACTCTGCGGTTTTATTTCCTTCCCCTTCCTCTGCGGACGTTAATTCCTCCTCAGATTCCCTATTGGAGAGTTGGAGGTCCCTCAACTCTTTCCAGGGGTATTTGCTATTTTCTCCGAGGCGATCGTCACTCGCTTCTCGGGGCTCTTTCACTTTTGCCCTAGGCGGGCTTTCTCCCTCACTCTGGGGTTTCTTTACTTTCGTTTTTGTGGCCTTTTTTTGGCCGCGCGCGCTCTCTGTTTCCCGTTCCGTTTCTGACATGCTCTCTTGGATATCTGTCAATGCTCTCTGACCTTCTTTTATTACCTTTTCACATCTCTCATCTTGCAGACAAGCTCTAATCAGTTTCCAGAGGGGCCTGGTGCCTCCCCTCAGGCTGCCTTCTTCCTCCTCTCTATCAAGATCTTTCCCCAGTTTGTCCCAGCTCGGGATTGAGAGGGACCCTGAACAAATGAACCAGGGGGCCACACGGTCTATCTCCTTCACAAAAGATCCTAAGACTTTGCTGGAGACCTTCAAGTTTCGCTCTTTGAGAGCTGTCTGCAGTGCCGTGACTAATGACGGTGCATTCCCCATGGTGCCTCCTTATTTACAGAGAACCATCAACCATCATCCTAAAAAGCAGGGGCCTCTCGGAACTTACCCCTCCGGGCTTTCTTCTGACCTGCAGTTCTGAATCCTCTCCAGATGTCTGAAGGGTCCTCCCTGTGCCGGTGATGTTCTGGTTCCCGGGATTTGGCACCACTTGTCGCGTGCTCCGTCCTCGCCGGCAAGAACAGCACGCAACAACAGCAGGATTCTTCTGCAGAAAGCTTTATTCTTCAGCTCTTTGTGAAACAAATGAGTTGGGCAGGACCTAGAGGGGAAGGAGAGGCTTGCTTATATAGTTCTCATGTTCTGACCTGGTTGGTGCGGCTCCATATGCCTTATTAGCATAACAATTTGGTGGGTCTCATTGGTCCTTATGCCAAGGCTCAATTAGCATGTAGTTTAGTGGTATGGGATGATTTGTCATTAGGAAGTTCGGGGCCTTCCGGCTGCCCTGCATTGGGCGCTATTTTCTGAGCGCGGCTGCCAACAATACCTTTGTGGTCTGAAAAGTTGGTTGGTAGGATTTCAATCTTTTGGAATTCACTGAGGTTCTTTTTGTGGCCTAGTATGTGGTCTATTCTGGAGAATGTTCCATGTGCACTTGAGAAGAATGTGTATCCTGTTGCTTTTGGATGTAGAGTTCTATAGATGTCTATTAGGTCCATCTGTTCTAGTGTGTTGTTCAGTGTCTCTCTGTCCTTACTTATTTTCTGTCTGGTGGATCTGTCCTTTGGAGTGAGTGGTGTGTTAAAGTCTCCCAAAGTGAATGCATTGCATTCTATTTTGTCCTTTAATTCTGTTAGTATTTGTTTCACATATATTGGTGCCCCTGTATTGGGTGCATATATGTTTATAATGGTTATATCCTCTTGTTGGACTGAGCCCTTTATCATTATGTAATGTCCCTCTTTATGTCTTATTACTTTATTTTGAAGTCTATTTTGTCTGATACTAGTATTGCAACACCTGCTTTTTTTCTCTCTGTTGTTCGCATGAAATATCTTTCTCCATCCCTTGATTTTTAATTTGTGCATGTCTTTGGGTTTGAGATGAGTCTCTTGTAAGCAGCATATAGTTGGGTCTTGCTTTTTTATCCATTCTATTACTCTGTGTCTTTTGATTGGTGCATTCAGTCCATTTACATTTAGGGTGATTATTGAAAGATGTACTTATTGCCATTGTAGGCTTTAGATTTGTGGTTACCAAAGGTTCAGGGTTAGCTTGTTTACTACCTTACTGTCTGACCTCACTCATTTATTCAGCTGTTATAAACACAGTCTGATGATTATTTCTTTCCCTTCTTTTTCCTCCTCCTCCATTCTTCATATGTTGGGTGTTTTGTTCTGTGTTCTTTTTAGGAGTGCTCCCATCTAGAGTAGTCCCTCTAAGATACCCTGTAAAGGTGGTTTGTGGGAGGCAAATTCCCTCAACTTTTGCTTGTCTGGGAATTGTTTAATCCCTCCTTCATATTTAAATGATAATTGTGCTGGATACAGGATCCTTGGTTCAAGGCCCTTCTATTTCATTGCATTAAATATATCATGCCATTCTCTTCTGGCCTGTAAGGTTTCTGTTGAGAAGTCTGATGATAGCCTGATGGGTTTTCCTTTGTAGGTGACCTTTTTTCTCTCTCTGGCTGCCTTTAGTACTCTGTCCTTATCCTTGATCTTTGCCATTTTAATTATTATGTGTCTTGGTATTGTCCTCTTTGGATCCCGTCTCTCGGGAGTTCTGTGTGCCTCCGTATTTCTGAGCAACTATTTCCTCCCCCAGTTTGGGGAAGTTCTCAGCAATTATTTCTTCAAAGACACTTTCTATCCCTTTTTCTCTCTCTTCTTCCTCTGTACCCCTATAATGCGGATGTTGTTCCTTTTGGATTGGTCACACAGTTCTCTTAATATTGTTTCATTCCTGGAGATCCTTTTATCTCTCGCTGCATCAGCTTCTATGCATTCCTGTTCTCTGGTTTCTATTCCATCAATGGCCTCTTGCATCTTATCCATTCTGCTTATAAATCCTTCCAGAGTTTGTTTCACTTCTGTAATCTCCCTCCGGACATCTGTAATATCCATCCAGACGTCTGTAATCTCCCTTTGGACTTCATCCCTTAGCTCTTGCATATTTCTCTGCAGCTCTGTCAGCATGTTTATGATTTTTATTTTGAATTCTTTTTCAGGGAGAGTGGTTAGGTCTGTCTCTGCAGATCCTTTCTCAGGTGTTGTTTGAAGTTTCTTGGTCTGGATCAGATTTTTTTGCCTTTTCATGATGATAGCAGTGGCTGTAGGCAGGTTGCGGGTGTGTCAGCTGGGAGAAGAAAGTCCTTTCCTGCTTGCTGGATGCCTTGCCCTTCTCCACTGCCTGTGACAGTTACCTGAACTCCCGGAGCAGCCACCAGCTTAGTCCCCTAAGCTGCTGTGGGTGGGGTCTCCATCAGAGCAGTGCGGAGCCCTGCGGGGAGTGGCAGGCACACCAGGTGCGCTCCTCCATACTAGCAGCAACCCTGCCGGGCAGCTCTGTACCAACAGCAGCCTGTGGATCTGGCCCGGGCAGCTGTGCGTTGGGCTGGGATTCCGGTCGGCTGCTAGGAGCGCGCCTGCTCCCTCTGTCTCTGCTGCAGGTGCGCACAGGTCTCTACCGGCTCCTCTGGCTCCCCTGCCCCCCTTGCTTGAGCTGCACCCGGGCTATTCTGTCATGCTGCTGCAGGCTCGCACAAGCCTCTCCTGGTCTCCTCTGGTGCCGTTGGCGCACGGATCTGCTCTTGGTCCTTTCTGGCGCTGCCATCCTCTTCCACTACTGGGCCGGTGTGTCAGGGTCCGTGCCAGTTGGAGGAATGACTGGCAGGCTGCTTAGTGCCGTGAGGGACTTCAGAGCTGCACTGCCTCCCCGGGATTTAGGGCGCCTAAGTTTCCCCAAGATTCCCAGCTGCTGGCTGAGTGTGCCGCGACAACTTTGTCCAGCTATGGGGTCCCTGTCTCTTTAAGACTTGCAGAAAGCACTTGCTTTTCTTTTGTCCCAGGGGCGCCGGTTGTGGGGACCTGCCCACAGGTTTTGCTTTTCTGTTTCTCTAATATCCAGCACCCCATGCACCTTGTGTCTGCGTTCTGGGTGCGGATTTCTAGAGCTGGTTGTTTAGCAGTCCTGGGCTTTCCCTCCTTCTCCATTCTGACTCCTTTCTTCCCACCGGGTTTTCGGGTGGGGGAGCGTTTGGGTCCTGCCTGGCCGCGGCTTGTATCTTACGCCCTTCATGTGATGCTGAGTTCTCGCAGATGTAGATGTATCCTGGCTGTTGTACTGCATCCACTGGTGTCTCTTTTAGGAATATTTATTGTATTTATTGTATTTTCATAAACATATATTTTGGGGAGGAGATTTCCTCTGAATTACTCACACCACCATCTTCCCATGACCCTTCAAACTGCTTTTTAAAAAAGTACATATATATACATACAAATACGAACACATGTACTTACACATAGAATAATAAAACAAATGTGGCAAAGTGCTAATATTTGATGAGTCTGCGTGAAAGATGTGTTTTTTGTGATTTTTGTAATTTTCCTGAAAGTCTGAAATTATTTCAAAGCAAAAAGTAAAAAATATATCTTATGTATACATGCTTAGAAATTTTTGTAAACTATAAATTACAGTTATCTCTGGATGGGTTGATGGGTGGATGGAACTGAAGTTCTGGGGTAGAAGGAAGACTTACTTTTCTTTGGGTATTCTGTTATTCCATTCGAATTCTCCAGAGATAATAAATGTGTGTTATTGTTTTCATAGGCAAAGTTGTAAGGTAATTTGTTTTGCAGCGATAGATTACTCATATACCAGATGCTTCCTAGCCATCTAGAAATGCTCAGGGGAAAGAGGACAACCTGAGTCACAAGCAAGAAGGAAAAGAATGTAACAAAATTCAATTATAGCATGAAGGAGAAGTTCTGAAAGCATTCAGCTTCATTCTCTCACTTTTAAATTTAGTAGGTAAATTTCAAGAAAGGATGGTAATGTTCATACTGGAATCAGTGGTCTAGAAAGTGAAAGAAAGCGTTCAAATTAAAGAGGAAGAAAAAAGCAATAGAAATGTTGAAAAAATAGACACGGAGGACAGATACCAGAGCTGCAACATGTACATAATGAATGAGATTACCAGGAGAAGAAGGAACAATGGAGGACAGGTAATAATTTAACAAAAAAAGGCAGAAAATTTATCTAGCTAAAGAACAGTTTGAATCTGAAGATTGAAAGGCCTTACTGAATTCCAGTCAGATTGATTAAAAAATAATAACCAAAAACAGACATATTTTTCCTTACACACAGGCATATTCTGGTAAAATTCTTGAACTCCAGGAATGAAAGCACTAATCTTGGAATCTGTTGGAAAGAAAGAAAAAGTTACTTTGAAAGGAAAACTACCAGCCTGACATCAGATTTCTCATCAAAAACCTGAAGCTAGAGAAAATGAAATAAAATCCACAGACCGCTGAAAGTAAAACTAACAAAATAACAACAACAACAAAAACCCTTCCCGAGAATCTTTCCCAGCTCAGATATTGTTCATCTGGTAGCATGAAAGAAAATTCTGTGTGGATCCACAGGGATTCAGAGTGCCCAGCACAGAAGTCTCCTCCTGAAGACAGAGACAGCAGAATCAGAGTTGGGAAAATGGGACCAGCATACCTATTTCCAGGAAGTATGAAGAAACCTGACTCTGATCCAGAACTACTAGTGTGCATTTAAGATAAAATTATCAAAGATGAATATTAACAAAAAGCAATCACTTTTTACCCAGATGGAATGATTGTAAAGAATAGGAACACCTATGGCTGGTGGCAATAGAGGTGAGGACACGCTCATATGTTGCATTTGAAACTATGAATTCAATACAGTCCATTGACAAAGCAATCTACCAGAACCTATTTAAATAAAAAACAATGCATATCTTTGCCCCGGTTATCTCCGTCCCACTAGTCCTTAGAATCAGAGACCTCAGTACATAAGAGCATGTATAAACGACTTTCACTGCAGCGCTTTATGTAGGAACAAAAAACTGGCAACAGACAGTATGCCCATCAAGAGGGAAACAATTGACTAAGTTGTGGTGTATCCACATCATAGAATATTAAGCAACACAGAATATTATATAGTTAAAAGAATGAGTGAGCTTTCTGTCACTTGACTTTGGGAGATTCCTAATACATTTTTTTCCTGAGAAAGGAAATGCAGGTAATTTTATACCCTCTTTTTTATTTTGTAAAACAATGAGGAGGAAATCTCCATGTATATGTATTTGTCTAATTTAGAAAGTAGGGAGAAGGTGTGCAAGGATGCACAAAGGTTGTTAACTTGCCTTGAGTAAGGACTGAGGTTGGCAGGGAGAAGGGAAGAGAGGCAGGTCCAGAAGACTGCCGACGTAAGCGGGGCGGGGGCGTAAGCGGGGCAGTGATTCCTGCAAAGTATAGCGCCCGTGGAGAGTGGGCTGATGCTTTGCAAATAAAGCTTTAAATTTGTGAAAAATAACATATGTTTTTGTATAGCTTTTCTGGTTGTTTTCTTAATTTGGGAGCTCTGGCAGAATGGGTGTTATTACCTAAATTAGGGATGCATGCTGTACATTCCAAGTTCACAATGCAGATTCTCTCCTGTAGGAAATCAAATAGACTTTAATGTAAGCATGGACACAAGGCCAAATCTGCAGTTCTTTTGAAACCTGTTATGCTGCCTGATGGTCATTATTTGATATTCTTTTCCAAACAAGTAACTCTGAAGAATGGCACTCAAAAGTCAGAGGCTGATAATCTTTAAGACTTATATAATTTTGGAAACTGTAAATTTATGGTTCATATAATCCACTGTCATAAAAATAATGATATATACGGGCAAATGTATGGAAATTAACATTCAATTTTTTCAAGTTAATAATATCATGGTTTGGACTTTTTACACATTAAAAACTGCATTCACTATTTACACCAGAGTGAGTCCTTCATTAATATTCATGAATTTTTCACATTCAAAGTTAGGAAAATTAACTTTCAGAAAGCCATTTGCTTGTAAAAAACACTGGCATTCTTTTAAGTAGTAAAACAAAGGGCACTTAATTTTTGCTTAAAAGAGAAAAATTTATAATTAATAATGTCTAGTGAGTGATAATGTTTAATGTATTAACTCTCTTCATGGAAATTTGCATTTTTAGAGGAGAAAAGCTTTAGGACAAAGGAATTCTACAGTAGCATTCCCAACATGAAATATGGGTTTGGCCCTTAGTGTGCAGGAAGCCTTCTGTCATACAAAAAACTAGAACCAAGAGAAGCAGGCCCTGTTCCTGTCTGACTGGCCACCTGACCTCAGAACAAGCTCCACTCCTCAGAGCAGGAGCCCACAAAGTCAGTGCAAACCCTAGCAGTCTGCTTAGAGCAATTACCAAAACCCCTTGCCTCATCTCCAGCTGGATCTTTTATTACTTCGTCTCTGACGCAGAAAGTGTAGCGCTTCACCCAGCACCCCCCTACCAGTTCCTCATCCTTTCTACAATTTCTGATTCTTTTAGGACCATCCAGGCCTGATAAGAGGACTTGGCCCCCCAGGGGCAGTTTGACTTTCCACTCCCTCAAATGGTTTTGGTCTGGACTCCCTCCTTCACAGGGCTCTGCATCAGGAAATGATGCTAATGGAAAGCTACACGAGGTGTAAAACTGCAATCTTAAAATGGACTGCAGAGTATTGGATTGAGAGGAGCCTAAGTTGAGTGACTGTTAGAGACTAAAGGTCCTACTGGAGCCGTTGCAAGGCAGTTTCCGAAGCAGATAGTCACACGGGCTGCTCAGTGTGTCTTCAGTCTATGGGGTTTGGAGAGGCAATGTCAAAGTCAGCATCTCAGACCTCTTGCAGGTGTTTCCCTCTGTACCTTATGATGTTGGTTTTTTCAAAGATGTGAGTAATGTTAGCCAACTGTCTGATTCAGCTCTTTCCCCTTGGACCGATGAGACCACTTTCTGCAGATACCATATTTCATTCATGATATACTGATTTTATTATTGTAATCAGGGTGTTCCCAAGTTCTCCAGGTTTCTGAAAAATAGGATTTGGTAATTCTAAGCCATTGCTAATAAAATCCTAAGCAAAGCTGAGAGAAAGGTATGTAAAAGTCAGGAAAAGGTTTTCATTTGGAATGTATCATAAATATTTGACACCCAGGCAGAAAATGCTGGCTATAAAAGGACAACATGAAGGATCTTTACAGTGACAAAAATGCTGTATGTCTTCACTGTGTCAGTGTAAATATCCTGGTTATAAAACCATGCTATTGTTTCATAAGATGTTACCATTGTGAGAAATTAAGTAAAGGTCTCTCTTCTTACATTTAGATATAAATCTATAATTTTCTCAAAGTAAAAAGTTTAATTTTACAAAAGTCAGCAGCATTTCATTGTAAATTATGTCTCAATGATTTTTTAAAGGTCAACTGCATTTCAAATTGGTACATTTAACAATGACATACTTAGTATCCAATTGTGACCATTTTTTAAAATAAATTTTTAATTGATATACAATCTTATATTGGTCTCAAATATATAATACAGTGGTTCAACAGTTACCAGTATTATTAAATCACCAACTCTAGTGCAGTTACGATCTGTCAACATAAGAAGATGTTACAGAGCCACTGGCTGTATTCTCCATGCTGTACCGCCATCCCTGTGACCAACTTACATTATGATTGAAAACTTTTATGCCCCTTTATCTCCCTCACGCTCCCCACCCACCCATCCCAACTCTTTCCCCGTGGTAACCACCAGTCCCTTCTCAGTGTCTGTGAGTCTACTGCTGTTTTGCTTTGTATTTATATTCCACAAATAAGTGAAATTATATGGTATTTGTCTTTCTCTGCCTGGCTTATTTCACTGAGCATAATACCCTCTAGGTCCATCCATGTTGTTGCAAATGACAGGATTTCTTTTTTATGGTTGAATAATATTCCATTGTGCATATGTACCACATCTTCTTTATCCATTCATCTACTGATGGGCACTTAGATTGCTTCCATATCTTGGTTACTGTAAATAATGGGTGCATATATGGGTGTAAATAATAGGGGTGCATATATCTTTTTGATTCAGGTATTTTGCTTTCTTTAGGTAAATTTCTAGAAGTGGAATTACTGGGTCATATGCTATTTCTATTTTTAGTGTTTTGAGGAACCTCCATACTGCTTTCCACAGTAGATGCACCAATTTACATTCCCACCAACAGTGTAAGAGGGTTCTCCTTTCTCCCCATCCTTGCCAACATTTGTTATTTCTTGAGTTGTGACCATTCTTAGCAAATGTTTTCCTCTCAAAAATTAAAGAAACAGGGGGCGGAGCCAAGATGGCGGCGTGAGTAGAGCAGTGGAAATCTCCTCCCAAAAACACATAGAGCTATGAAAATATAATAAAGAAAAATCTTCCTAAAATAGAGACCACAGGACACAGGACAACATCCAGACCACATCCACACCTGCAAGAACCCAGCGCCTTGTGAAGGGGGTAAGATACAAGCCCCAGCCCGGTGGGACCCAAGCGCCCCTCCCCCCGGCTCCCGGCGGGTGGAGAGAAACCGGAGCGGTTTTTTTTTTGGCGAGCGCTTTTTGGAAGCCTTAGAGGGACGGGCCCCCGTTGCTGGGGAGGCAGGGTGGCGGGACCGGTGAGGAGGTGCCTGGGAACGGCGCCGGAGGACAAAGAATATCCCGCGTTTCTCCCTGCGAGACCTGGGGGCGGGTGCCTGAGAACGGTGCCTGAGGACGGAGGAGGTCGCGCGTTTTTCCCCTTTTTTTTTTTTTCTCTTTTGGGCGAGCGCTTTTTGGAAGCCTTGAAGGGACGGGGACCCCAGTGCTAGGGAGGCACGGTGGCGGGACTGGTGAGCGGGTGGCTGGGACCGGCGCCTGAGGACAAAGAATATCCCCCGTTTTTCCCTGCGGGACCGGTGGGCGGGTGCCTGAGACCGGCACTTGAGGACAGAGGAAATCGCGCGTTTTTCCCCTTTTTTTTTTCTCTTTTCTGCGAGTGCTTTTTGGAAGCCTAAAAGGGACAGGGACCCCGGTGCTAGGGAGGCAGGGCGGCGGGACTGGTGAGCGGGTGCCTGGGACCGGCACCTGAGGACAAAGAATATCCCGCATTTTTCCCTGTGGGACCGGTGGGTGGGTGCCTGAGACCAGCACCTGAGGACGGAAGAAATCGCGCGTTTTTCCCCTTTTTTTTTCTCTTTTTGCCGAGTGCCTTTTGGAAGCCTTGAAGGGACAGGGACCCCGGTGCTAGGGAGGCAGGGCGGCGGGACTGGTGAGCGGGTGCGTGGGACCAGTGCCAGAGGACAAAGAATATTGAGCGTTCCTTCCCTGCGGGACCGGTGGGTGGGTGCTTTTTGGAAGCCTTGAAAGGACAGGGACCCTGGTGCTAGGGAGACAGGGCAGCAGGACCAGTGAGCGGGTGCCTGGGACCGGCACCTGAGGACAAAAAAAAAAAAAAAAAAAAAAAAAAATCGCTTTTTTTTTTCCTTTTTTTTTTCTTCTCTTTCTTTCTGTTCCCTCTCTCATTGTTGCTGTTGTTGTTTGGTTTGGAGAGTGCTTTTTGGAAATCTTAAAGGGGCAGGACAGGTCACTTAGACCAGAACCAGGGAATCTGGGGATCTCTGGGCACTCTAACCCCCTGGGCAGCAGGGAGCACAGAGGCCCCTTATGGAGATAAATAGTCTCCTGGCTGCTCCCCCTCCAACGGGGCTCCACCATTTTGGAGGAACAGCCCCAGCCAGGCCAAGCCCACAGCAACAGCGGAGATAAACCCCAAAGCAACTGGGCAGGAAGCAGAAGCCCTGTCTGCGCGCAGCTGCCCAGCACAAGCCACTAGAGGTCGCTATTCTCCCAGGAAAAGGCTACAAACCAACAAGAAGGGAAGCTCTTCCAGCGGTCACTTGTACCAGCTCTGCAAACTATCTCTATCACCATGAAAAGGCAAAACTACAGGCAGACAAAGATCACAGAGACAACACCTGAGAAGGAGACAGACCTAACTAGTCCTCCTGAAAAAGAATTCAAAATAAAAATCATGAACATGCTGACAGAGATGCAGAAAAAAATGCAAGAGCAATGGGATGAGATGCAGAGAAAAATGCAAGAGCAGTGGGATGAGATGCAGAGAAAAATGCAAGAGCAGTGGGATGAAGTCCGGAAGGAGATCACAGATGTCAGGAAAGAGATCACAGAAGTGAAACAATCCCTGGAAGGATTTATAAGCAGAATGGATAAGATGCAAGAGGCCATTGAAGGAATAGAAGCCAGAGAACAGGAACGTATAGAAGCTGACATAGAGAGAGATAAAAGGATCTCCAGGAATGAAACAACACTAAGAGAAATATGTGACCAATACAAAAGGAAAAACATTCATATTATAGGGATACCAGAAGAGGAAGAAAGAGGAAAAGGGATAGAAAGTGTCTTTGAAGAAATAATTGCTGAAAACTTCCCCAAACTGGGGGAGGAAATAATCGAACAGACCATGGAATTATACAGAACCCCCAACAGAAAGGATCCAAGGAGGACAACACCAAGACACATAATAATTAAAATGGCAAGGATCAAGGACAAGGAAAGAGTTTTAAAGGCAGCTAGAGAGAAAAAGGTCACCTATAAAGGAAAACCAATCAGGCTAACATCAGACTTCTCGACAGAAACCCTACAGGCCAGAAGAGAATGGCATGATATACTTAATGCAATGAAACAGAAGGGCCTTGAACCAAGGATACTGTATCCAGCACGACTATCATTTAAATATGATGGTGGGATCAAACAATTCCCAGACAAGCAAAAGCTGAGGGAATTTGCTTCCCACAAACCACCTCTACAGGGCATCCTACAGGGACTGCTCTAGATGGGAGCACCCCTAAAAAGAGCACAGAACAAAACACACAACATATGAAGAATGGAGGAGGAGGAATAAGAAGGGAGAGAAGAAAAGACTCTCCAGACAGTGTATATAACAGCTCAATAAGCGAGCTAAGTTAGGCAGTAAGATACTAAAGAAGCTAACCTTGAACCTTTGGTAACCACGAATCTAAAGCCTGCAATGGCAATAAGTACATATCTTTCAATAGTCACCCTAAATGTAAATGGACTTAATGCACCAATCAAAAGACATAGAGTAATAGAATGGATAAAAAAGCAAGACCCATCTATATGCTGCTTACAAGAAACTCACCTTAAACCCAAAGATAAGCATAGACTAAAAGTCAAGGGATGGAAAAACATATTTCAGGCAAACAACAGTGAGAAGAAAGCAGGGGTTGCAGTACTAATATCAGACAAAATAGACTTCAAAACAAAGAAAGTAACAAGAGATAAAGAAGGCCACTACATAATGATAAAGGGCTTAGTCCAACAAGAGGATATAACCATTCTAAATATATATGCACCCAATACAGGAGCACCAGCATATGTGAAGCAAATACTAACAGAACTAAAGAGGGAAATAGACTGCAATGCATTCATTGTAGGAGACTTCAACACACCACTCACCCCAAAGGATAGATCCACCGGGCAGAAAATAAGTAAAGACACACAGGCACTGAACAACACACTAGAACAGATGGACCTAATAGACATCTATAGAACTTTACATCCAAAAGCAACAGGATATACATTCTTCTCAAGTGCACATGGAACATTCTCCAGAATAGACCACATACTAGCTCACAAAAAGAGCCTCAGTAAATTCCACAATATTGAAATTCTACCAACCAATTTTTCAGACCACAAAGGTATGAAAGTAGAAATAAATTCTACAAAGAAAACAAAAAGGCTCACAAACACATGGAGGCTTAACAACATGCTACTAAATAATCAATGGATCAATGAACAAATCAAAATAGAGATCAAGGAATATATAGAAACAAATGACAACAACAACACTAAGCCCCAACTTCTGTGGGATGCAGCGAAAGCAGTCTTAAGAGGAAAGTATATAGCAATCCAGGCACACTTGAAGAAGGAAGAACAATCCCAAATGAATAGTCTAACATCACAATTATTAAAACTGGAAAAAGAAGAACAAATGAGGCCTAAAGTCAGCAGAAGGAGGGACATAATAAAGATCAGAGAAGAAATAAACAAAATTGAGAAGAATAAAACAATAGCAAAAATCAACGAAACCAAGAGCTGGTTCTTTGAGAAAATAAACAAAATAGATAAGCCTCTAGCCCAACTTATTAAGAGAAAAAGAGAGTCAACACAAATCAACATAATCAGAAATGAGAATGGAAAAATCACGACAGACTCCACAGAAATACAAAGAATTATTAAAGACTACTATGAAAACCTATATGCCAACAAGCTGGAAAACCTAGAAGAAATGGACAACTTCCTAGAAAAATACAACCTCCCAAGACTGACCAAGGAAGAAACACAAAAGTTAAACAAACCAATTACAAGCAAAGAAATTGAAACAGTAATCAAAAAACTACCCAAGAACAAAACCCCGGGGCCGGACGGATTTACCTCGGAATTTTATCAGACACACAGAGAAGACATAATACCCATTCTCCTTAAAGTGTTCCACAAAATAGAAGAAGAGGGAATACTCCCAAACTCATTCTATGAGGCCAACATCACCTTAATACCAAAACCAGGCAAAGACCCCACCAAAAAAGAAAATTACAGACCAATATCCCTGATGAATGTAGATGCAAAAATACTCAACAAAATATTAGCAAACAGAATTCAACAGTATATCAAAAGGATCATACACCATGACCAAGTGGGGTTCATCCCAGGGATGCAAGGATGGTACAACATTCGAAAATCCATCAACATCATCCACCACATCAACAAAAAGAAAGACAAAAACCACATGATCATCTCCATAGATGCTGAAAAAGCATTTGACAAAATTCAACATCCATTCATGATAAAAACTCTCAGCAAAATGGGAATAGAGGGCAAGTACCTCAACATAATAAAGGCCATATATGATAAACCCACAGCCAGCATTATACTGAACAGCGAGAAGCTGAAAGCATTTCCACTGAGATCGGGAACCAGACAGGGATGCCCACTCTCCCCACTGTTATTCAACATAGTACTGGAGGTCCTAGCCACGGCAATCAGACAAAACAAAGAAATACAAGGAATCCAGATTGGTAAAGAAGAAGTTAAACTGTCACTATTTGCAGATGATATGATACTGTACATAAAAAACCCTAAAGACTCCACTCCAAAACTACTAGAACTGATATCGGAATACAGCAAAGTTGCAGGATACAAAATCAACACACAGAAATCTGTAGCTTTCCTATACACTAACAACGAATCAATAGAAAGAGAAATCAGGAAAACAATTCCATTCACCATTGCATCAAAAAGAATAAAATACCTAGGAATAAACCTAACCAAGGAAGTGAAAGACTTATACTCTGAAAACTACAAGTCACTCTTAAGAGAAATTAAAGGGGACACTAATAAATGGAAACTCATCCCATGCTCATGGCTAGGAAGAATTAATATCGTCAAAATGGCCATCCTGCCGAAAGCAATATACAAATTTGATGCAATCCCTCTCAAATTACCAGCAACATTCTTCAATGAATTGGAACAAATAATTCAAAAATTCATATGGAAACACCAAAGACCCCGAATAGCCAAAGCAATCCTGAAAAAGAAGAATAAAGTAGGGGGGATCTCACTCCCCAACTTCAAGCTCTACTACAAAGCCATAGTAATCAAGACAATTTGGTACTGGCACAAGAACAGAGCCACAGACCAGTGGAACAGATTAGAGACCCCAGAAATTAACCCAAACATATATGGTCAATTAATATTTCATAAAGGAGCCATGGACATACAATGGCAAAATGACAGTCTCTTCAACAGATGGTGCTGGCAAAACTGGACAGCTACATGTAGGAGAATGAAACTGGACCATTGTCTAACCCCATATACAAAGGTAAACTCAAAATGGATCAAAGACCTGAATGTAAGTCACGAAACCATTAAACTCTTGGAAAAAAACATAGGCAAAAACCTCTTAGACATAAACATGAGTGATCTCTTCTTGAACATATCTCCCCGGGCAAGGAAAACAACAGCAAAAATGAGCAAGTGGGACTACATTAAGCTGAAAAGCTTCTGTACAGCGAAAGACACCATCAATAGAACAAAAAGGAACCCTACAGTATGGGAGAATATATTTGAAAATGACAGATCTGATAAAGGCTTGACGTCCAGAATATATAAAGAGCTCACACGCCTCAACAAACAAAAAACAAATAACCCAATTAAAAAATGGGCAGAGGAACTGAACAGACAGTTCTCCAAAAAAGAAATACAGATGGCCAAGAGACACATGAAAAGATGCTCCACATCGCTAATTATCAGAGAAATGCAAATTAAAACTACAATGAGGTATCACCTCACACCAGTAAGGATAGCTGCCATCCAAAAGACAAACAACAACAAATGTTGGCGAGGCTGTGGAGAAAGGGGAACCCTCCTACACTGCTGGTGGGAATGTAAATTAGTTCAACCATTGTGGAAAGCAGTATGGAGGTGCATCAAAATGCTCAAAACAGACCTACCATTTGACCCAGGAATTCCACTCCTAGGAATTTACCCTAAGAACGCAGCAATCAAGTTTGAGAAAGACAGATGCACTCCTGTGTTTATTGCAGCACTATTTACAATAGCCAAGAATTGGAAGCAACCTAAATGTCCATCTGTAGATGAATGGATAAAGAAGATGTGGTACATATACACAATGGAATACTACTCAGCCATAAGAAGTGAAAAAATCCAACCATTTGCAGCAACATGGATGGAGCTGGAGAGTATTATGCTCAGTGAAATAAGCCAAGCGGAGAAAGAGAAATACCAAATGATTTCACTCATCTGAGGAGTATAGGAACAAAGGAAAAACTGAAGGAACAAAACAGCAGCAGAATTACAGAACCCAAAAATGGACTAACAGGTACCAAAGGGAAAGGAACTGGGGAGGATGGGTGGGCAGGGAGGGATAAGGGGGGGGAAGAAGAAGGGGGGTATTAAGATTAGCATGCATGGGGGGGAGGGAGAAAGGGGAGGGTGGGCTGCACAACACAGAGAGGACAAGTAGTGACTCTACCACATTTTGCTAAGCTGATGGACAGTAACCGTAATGGGGTTGTTAGGGGGGACCTGATATAGGGGAGAGCATAGTAAACATAGTATTCTTCATGTAAGGGTAGATTAAAAATTTAAAAAAAAAAAAAAAAAGAAAGAAAGAAAGAAAGAAAAGGGGATTACTCGTTAACAGGATAAAACTATTGGTAAATCAAAGATCAACGCATGCTTTAAATATCCTTAATGTTGATCACTTAAAGGGTGTCAGATGATCAGCTATGGAGGTACTCTTTTCTGATAATATTCCTTTCTCTTAATTAAAAAAAAAAAAAAAAAAAAAGCAGTTACTGTGTGCTGACCTCCAATGAGTTCTGCACAGTGGTATAGAGGGCATGTCAAAGTGTGGGCAAAGGGTCTGTTTGTTTCTACGCAGAAGATCAAGGCCTAGCTTGGATACCCAGAAAATGAAATAAGATACGATATGAGGAGGAGCTTCCGGCATCAGCACTCTCTGGAGGACTCGTGCCGGGGGATGATCATCAAAAAGCCTCCCCAGGGATCCGGACGATGCTGCGGTTGTGGCTGCATCCAGCCCACCGTCTCCTGGACTTGCCATAAGAAGGAGGAGGGAGATGTCTAGGCTGGCATGTGCATACAGTGAGACAACGAATTTGACTGGATCTGTACTGTTGGAACTCAACCAGGAGTTGGGAGGGGTGCAAGTTGTAGCACCCCAAAATCTCATGACTATAGACTATCTATGGTTAAAAGAACATATGGGATGTGAACAGATCCCAGAAATGGGCTGCTTTAATTTGTCTGATGGTTCAAGTACAGTTGGAAAATATCCATCATATTATAGATAAATTTTCACAAATGCCTAGGGTGCCTAAATGGTTTTCTTGGCTTCACTGGAGATGGATGGTAATTATAGATTTGCTTTGTTTAGGTCACCGTATTCCTATTATGTTAATATGTGTGTGCAAATTAGTTAGTAGTTTAAAACCTATACATACTTAAGGTACTATACAAGAAGATATGTCAAAGAAATAATCAATCCTCCCAAGTTTCCTTCATATGCTACATCTATAGCTTTTCTTCTTCCTTCCTAATTACAAACCTTAAATAGAATTCGTGCCTCATATCGAATTTACCGAGTATCATAATTCCTCCAGGTGGTAAAGATACCTCGAGACAAATGCTGGGCATAGAAGCCACAGGGCATAAATCTGCAAAGAAGTAAAAAGCTAACCTTTGCAAACAATATGGCTTCTCTCTCACTTACCAACTTTACATTTCCCTGTATGGCCCCGGAAGATGACTGGTTAGCCAGAGACGGGTAAGATTCCTCAAGGGAGGAACAACCTAAGACAGGCACAGTCTCAGGGGGGCCATCAGGTGAGAATTTGGGGATCAACAGAGGTGAGGCTCAGAACCTCACCCCCCCTGCTTTGAGAGAAATCTTCTGCATCCGTGGATGTCTTGCTGCCCTTGTCTAGCCTGGATTAATACTTAGTCCATAGGCACACACCTGATCATCTGATCATCTACATTTGCCTTCTTACAGCACTAAACTATGTTTTCTACCTTTATCTTGCATCTACCTACCACTTCAGCATTTTATTAAAAATAAAAATAATAATAATAATAGGAGAAATGTGGGATCAACATATAAATCAAGTACAAAAATCAAATGAATATTCATATTTGACCTGATGGTTTATAGGTCATATTGCATGATCAAAACCCGAAAGTTTCTGTGATGAATGCCCTTGTACTGTTCACCATGTAAGAATTTATTCACTCTGTAAGAATTCGTTCACCATGTAAGAACTTGTTCGTTATGCTTCAGAAGATTGGAGACTGACGAGAATTAGGCTTGAGATGGATTAATGATTGTACATTGAGCATTGACCCCCCTATACTGAATTTCATTGTTGTTAACAACCATTTGATCAATAAATATGAGAGATGCCCTCTCAAAAAAAAAAAAAAAAAAATTAAAGAAACAAGAAGGGGAAAGGTTCATTGAATTCTCAGTAAGAAGGTCTCAATTTTTAAAAACATTTTATTGTGAACATTTGAAAACATACACAAAAGAAAAGCATGTAGTTAAATATATCATGTACTCATCACCCAATTCAACAATTACCATCCTTTTGCCAATCTTATTTTATCTGCCTTACAGTTTTATCCCCTGGTGCGTTGTTTTAAAGCAAATCACAGAGATGATATTATTTTACCCTTAAATAAGGGCTATTTTTAAACCGGGTGACCCCATGCACAATGAACAAAGGAGATAAAACTACACAATTTCAATTTACAAAAGTAGCACTTTTCAAACACTGAAAAAATCTGAGTGTCACTGATTCCTGGAATTGGAAGTAAAGTGGGTGGATAGACACAGAAAAGCTGCAGAGCAAGGTACATACAGAGTGTGCCAAGCAGAATAATGCCCTCAAGGATGTCCATCCTAATCCCTGGGATCCGATATGTTACCTTTATGGAAAAGGAGAAGTAAAGTTGCAAACGGAATTAAGGTTCCTAATCGATTGATTTTAAGGTAGGGAAACTGTCTTGGTTTATCTGGACCAGTGTAATCAGAAGGGTCTGTGCAAATGGAAGGGGAAGCAGAAGCAATGAGTCCAGGGAGATGGACTATGAAAGCAGGGCAGAGCGGTGCCATGCTAGGAGGAATCAGCCTGCCATTACTGTCTTAAAGATGAAGGAACAGGGAGGAGCATAAGGCCCCGAATTTGTGGTAGTTTGTTAGAGGAGCAATCTACAACTAGCGTACCCTGAGGTGGTATTTGATTTAGCAGTGCTGCAATGATTACAGAATAGAGAACAGCAGGTGACCTTTAAGGGAGGAGGTCTCATTATGTGCGAAAGGGCTTCTTCAGAGATCTGAATCATCTAACCAGAAAACAATGGAATTACCCTCCGCTTTAGAGGTGGAGTTCTATGAATGGCAAAAGCCTTAGTTTCCAAGTCCTGCTCTTGTGCTAAAAACATGAGTCAGCAGTATAATTTCAATTTAAAAATGGAAAGAAGGAATGGACACCCTCTGCTGGCAGATACAGAGACTTCTTGTATTTAGGATTCTAGTTTCCTTGCATATTCTGGGACCAGTTAAGGCTACCCAGGCCTGTCACAGGCAGACCCCTGCCTGGAGAGCAAGGACAGACTGACCTGTGAGCCCGTGCAGGCAGTGAGAGAGAGTCAGGGGCCAACCTGAGCTGATTATTTTAACAGTGAGTGATGGAGAAGAGCTTCTTTAGATTTGTTGTTTCAATGCAACCTCCTCTTTTAAAGAATTCAGTATGAGATGCTATGAGACAAACAGCTTTTCCCAGTTAACATGCCTACAAGGTCAGTTGAAGAAAAACAAAGCAGCCTCTAGCATACTTACTCAACAACAAGATCTATTCAAAGATTCAACATTACTGTGTGTTAGTAACTTAGTTTCTGAAATTTTAGTCAAAAAATACCTTTGGCAGTGACAGGGACTTAATAAGAGAATTCTTAAGAGTTGTTACAGAGATTGTATTTCTGATTTTTTTAAATTAAGAAATTATTTCTAAAGAAAAATCCTGAAACAGTCTTATTTTTCCTGAATAGTCCCTCATACAAAAGAAGGTCGTTTGTCATTAGATTAGAGCTTTTTTGTTTGGGTCTGACAACTTTATTTGCCCCTCTTTGACTGCCCCCTCCCATTCTGGGCAAACCCATCAGGGCATGGGTGTTAGAAGTGACAGAGGGGCAGGAAGGTGGGGACAAAAGAAAAAGATATTCTAGAGTTCTGGAGTTTAGAATTGTTTTATATATATAATCTATTTATACATGTATGTTTGTATTTAACATACATCATTACATATGAGATATATTCATTATTTATATATTCTATTTATGTATTACATATATACAATGTGTTACATGTATTTATATATCTATTATGTAAGTGTATACCTATATATATATGTATGTATATACATAGTCAACCAAGAAAAGGAGGCAAACTGAGAAAGAACAAAAACCTTCTATTTGGAGTTGCAGAATTACAATTCATAGAGCCCAGATTCCAGAGTAATCAGGGAAGCATCCCACTTGTAGGGTGAAAGCAAAGGGTTTTTATGAAGAAAAGGAAGGAGGGCAATTTCATGAGTAGGAAAAGAGAAAAGTTCCTAAGTTTTTATTTTTATTTTTTTATTGAAATAGAGTTGATATACAATATTATATTAGTGTCAGATGTACAACAGTGATACAACAACTACATACATTACGAAATGCTCACCACGATAAGCATCAGTAGAGAATATGGAAGACTGCATGAATTTGCATGTCATCCTTGCACGGGGGCCATGCTAACCTTCTCTGTTATCATTCCAGTTTTAGTACATGTGCTGCTGAATTGAGCACTCTATGAGCATTTTAACAAGCTAAGCTGCTCTGGGTTTACACTGATTAACTACTAAATCTATCTTCAGAAAGTCCACAACCATTAGGCTTGTGACCACGATGCCTGCTCTCCTGAGGACTTGGCAAAAATTGCTTAGAACAATTGCCATTTTGCCCAGTCCACAGGTTTTGGCGCAATACAGAGGCGGGTGAGGCAGTTTCTGTACAGTGGCCTCTCTGACTCCATTTTAAAATGGTTCCAGTCATGTCAATATGTATACTAATTAGCAATGGTGAAAGTAACAAACACCCATCTGAACTAGAATGAGTTCATCTTCTCCAACAGCTTTCTAAGCAAAGATTCACTCTATTTTTTTGAGAGTCATGCTTACTCACATTAAGATTCTGAAAGAAAAAAAACGGTTCTGCATCCCATCACCCTCTCCTCAGTAACCTCAGCACGTTGGGGATCACGTGCTTGTCTGCCTGTTCTTTAGTCAGCAAATGTTCATAGAGTGCCCCCCACATGACCAGGACAGTCTAAGCACTGGGGATTCAGTGAATAACATGGAAAAGTTCTTTGCTTTCTTGTATGTCGCATGCCCCGTCCTTGCCGGCAAGAACAGCACGCAACAACAGCAGGATTCTTCTGCAGAAAGCTTTATTCTTCAGCTCTTTGTGAAACAAATGAGTTGGGCAGGACCTAGAGGGGAAGGAGAGGCTTGCTTATATAGTTCTCATGCTCTGACCTGGTTGGTGCGGCTCCATATGCCTTATTAGCATAACAATTTGGTGGGTCTCATTGGTCCTTATGCCAAGGCGCAATTAGCATGTAGTTTCGTGGTATGGGATGATTTGTCATTAGGAAGTTCGGGGCCTTCCGGCTGCCCTGCATTGGGCGCTATTTTCTGAGCGCGGCTGCCAACATCTCCCCCTTTTTTGTCTAACAGAAGCTCAAGGCGGAACTTGCCAGGAGAGGCAGAGACAGAGGCCTGACCTCCATCATACTTCCTGATGCCCCCCTTTTTTTTTTTTTTTTTTTTGAGAGGGCATCTCTCATATTTATTGATCAAATGGTTGTTAACAACAATAAAATTCAGTATAGGGGGGTCAACGCTCAATGTACAATCATTAATCCATCTCAAGCCTAATTCTCGTCAGTCTCCAATCTTCTGAAGCATAACGAACAAGTTCTTACATGGTGAACGAATTCTTACATAGTGAATAAATTCTTACATGGTGAACAGTACAAGGGCAGTCATCACAGAAACTTTCGGTTTTGATCATGCAATATGACTTATAAACAATCAGGTCAAATATGAATATTCGTTTGATTTTTGTACTTGATTTATATGTTGATCCCACATTTCTCCTATTATTATTATTATTTTTATTTTTAATAAAATGCTGAAGTGGTAGGTAGATGCAAGATAAAGGTAGAAAACATAGTTTAGTGCTGTAAGAAGGCAAATGTAGATGATCAGATGATCAGGTGTGTGCCTATGGACTAAGTATTAATCCAGGCTAGACAAGGGCAGCAAGACATCCACGGATGCAGAAGATTTCTCTCAAAGCAGGGGGGGGTGAGGTTCTGAGCCTCACCTCTGTTGATCCCCAAATTCTCACCTGATGGCCCCCCTGCGACTGTGCCTGTCTTAGGTTGTTCCTCCCTTGAGGAATCTTACCCGTCTCTGGCTAACCAGTCATCTTCCGGGGCCATACAGGGAAATGTAAAGTTGGTAAGTGAGAGAGAAGCCATATTGTTTGCAAAGGTTAGCTTTTTACTTCTTTGCAGATTTATGCCCTGTGGCTTCTATGCCCAGCATTTGTCTCGAGGTATCTTTACCACCTGGAGGAATTATGATACTCGGTAAATTCGATATGAGGCACGAATTCTATTTAAGGTTTGTAATTAGGAAGGAAGAAGAAAAGCTATAGATGTAGCATATGAAGGAAACTTGGGAGGATTGATTATTTCTTTGACATATCTTCTTGTATAGTACCTTAAGTATGTATAGGTTTTAAACTACTAACTAATTTGCACACACATATTAACATAATAGGAATACGGTGACATAAACAAAGCAAATCTATAATTACCATCCATCTCCAGTGAAGCCAAGAAAACCAGTTAGGCACCCTAGGCATTTGTGAAAATTTATCTATGATATGATGGATATTGTCCAACTGTACTTGAACCATCAGACAAATTAAAGCAGCCCATTTCTGGGATCTGTTCACATCCCATATGTTCTTTTAACCATAGATAGTCTATAGTCATGAGATTTTGGGGTGCTACAATTTGCACCCCTCCCAACTCCTGGTTGAGTTCCAACAGTACAGATCCGGTCAAATTCGTTGTCTCACTGTATGCACATGCCAGCCTAGACATCTCCCTCCTCATTCTTATGGCAAGTCCAGGAGACGGTGGGCTGGATGCAACCACAACCGCAGCATCGTCCGGATCCCTGTGGAGGCTTTTTGATGATCATCCCCCGGCACAAGTCCTCCAGAGAGTCCTGATGCCCCCTTTTTGGAGAGGGGTTCTGGGCATCTACCCCTATGCAGTCAGGCATGCCTCTCAGAGGGGTCCAAGACCTCTTGCAGTGCTTTGCCTCGCATCCTCTGGCTGGCGTTGGGACCGCTTGGTACAAAGGGTTTGGACCTTTTTTCTCAACCTTCTTGCACCATGAGCTTCTTAAAGAAAGCTGTGATTAAGCAATGAGGTACTCGGGCCTGGTGCAGTGCCACATGGGCTCAGGGTGCAAGAGCTACCTCAAGCTAAAGCCGAGCTTCCTTCTTAAGCATGTTGAGCCACACTTGGGGAGAGGCGCCAACGTCTATCGCCATTAGGGCTTGAGCAAGGATCACCTTGTCCTGCTTATGTTGGTTGTGGAGTCTGCATAACAACCAGAGTAAGAGCATGAGACCTCCAAGCACGAACACGCCCATCCCAGCCATGCCCGCCCACTCCTTGACGTGGGAGAGAGCTCTGAGGAACCAGGAAGAGAGTCCTTCTGCTACGGAGATATCTAGACGGGTGGAGTTGATGTGGATTATTTCTCGCCGCAGCTCTTCTAGTGTCCCATCGAAGTCTTGGGACCAGTTTCCTGAAAGATACTGGGACAGGTCTCGTGACAGATTAGCTGCCCGTGTAAAATTTTCATATTGAATGCTAGTGATGCAGAGGGCACGATATTTCTGCTCACATCCCAATTGGGCCATTTGCCAGAGCACCTCCATTTGTTCCTCCACGAGATCTATGCGTTGATTGAGGATCATTATTCCTCCTTTCAGTTTGCCATCAAGTGTGGACTGTTGGTCCAGGGCAGAAGCTACTGAGGCTGCAAGGTTATTGAGCTCTGTAGCCAATTTGATGGAGGTGTCTAAAGCTATACCAGCGGCGGTGGCTGCAACCGCGGTCGCGGAGATCAGGAGCACTATGGCGGCTGTAACACCGAAATCGCGCCTTTCTCGAAGCAGAGTCATGGTGTTAGGGGCATCTACGGGAACAGGGACCCAACGGGGGATGCGGACTACCAAAGCATTGGTAAAGTTACGCGCATCCCAACACTGAGACAGAAAGCAGGTTTCATTGGAGCAGGAGTCAAAGCTACTATTGGATAAGATAAACAGAAATGGGGGGTATACGCATACTGGAGAAGGTGGAAAAAGGGAATTAGGTGACTCTGGACCTGATTTTGCTGAACACGTGTAGTTCTCGTTGTTATGGGTCATGGTCATGTTCCAGTGTGCGCGCGTGTGGTTGTTCTCGCACCAAAAGGTGATATTTTTTACACCGATTCCCCCACCCTGGAGGGCGGAAAAGGGGGAGAGGTCGGTACACGAGCCATTGACTCCACACAGCATCCATTTATGGAAGGGGTTCATGCTCAGCTGCTGACGAAACTCGCCTTCGAGCACCTTTACTGGCCACCAAGCCTCATTGGCTGGCCGTCCCTCCATATCTGGGGAGATGGTAAACTCCTGCCTCTCAGTTGCCCACGTTACTACAGTTGACTGACAGTCAGTCCAGGGCCACAGCTCTCCCTCATAGTCGCCCACACAATGGGAGGCATATTTGGGTTGACGAGGCCTGTCGGTGGAATTGTTCCTGGGAGAGTGTACAAATGTGCCATTGATCCAGAGAACTATCTGGTGGATAGTCATGTTCTTATAGGACGGGCTCCCTTCCTTATTAGGCCCTTCAAATTTAGCTGACATAACGGGGAGGCTACTGGCCTCTAGAATTATGTCACTGAACCATCCGTATTTCCTCCGTTTCAGGGAGATACAGCCAGCTAGATTCTGAGTGGTGAAGCATAATGACCCATTAGTTACGAAGGATCGGTTTTCTCCCAGGGGAGCTACTAGGGTGTCTTTAACTAGGTAGGGCAAGTTCATACTAGAGTTGGTGGTGAAAAAGCGGGGAAAAACGGCTGCATTGAAATGGACAGGCATAGGCTTAGGAAAGGCAGACAGGATTCCCCATCTCAATACTCCCTGAGTCGGGGTCTCCAGTGTCAGGAGCAGGGTCAGGAGGTACAGCGAAGTCATCTCCTTTGTTTAGGACTTTCCTCGTTAGGCGCTCCGGGATCCAGAAGGGATTTTCTTCACCCTGGGGGAAAACACACACAGCTCCCCTGGATCTGATTATGATTGGATCCGGGCCCTTCCATTGGTTAGATAACACGTCCTTCCATTTTACTAGTTCTTGTGGGTCTTTTGGCCACTGATTATGGCGATCTGCTGCTGTATGGCCTTGAGCATCCAGATTCAAAAAATTTATAGTGAAAAGTGCTAGGGCTATGGCAGTTTTTGGTGTGGGGGGTATATCTTCAATTCCCCCTTTTTGTTTAAGTAAATAGGATTTGAGCGTGCGGTTCGCGCGTTCCACAATCTCTTGACCCTGTGGGTTGTAGGGAAGGCCAGTGATATGTTTTATCTCCATGTGATGACAAAATTGAGCAAATTTTGTAGAGGTATAGGCTGGGCCATTGTCTGTTTTCAGAATCTGCGGTAACCCCCATGCGCTCCAAGCTTCAAGGCAGTGCTGGATGACATGGGAAGCTTTCTCTCCTGACAATGGGGAGGCAAAGATGACTCCTGAACAAGTATCTACAGATACATGTACATATTTCAGTTTCCCAAAAGACGAAATATGCGTCACATCCATTTGCCAAACTTGTAAAGGCCTAATACCTCTGGGGTTGATCCCCACATGAGGTGCGGGAAGGAAGCTGCAGCAATGTTGGCAGCTAAGGACAATGTTCCTAGCTTCGGCCCTGGTTATGCTAAACCGCTTGCGCAGTGTTTCGGCAGTGACATGAAATTGTGTATGGAATTTTGAAGCTGTGGTGACAGGGTCTAGCAGGGGAAAGGCTATGCTTCTGGTTGCGAGGTCTGCCAGGTGGTTGCCTTGGGTCATAGGCCCGGGAAGGCCTGAATGTGCTCTGATATGAGTTATATACAAAGGAGATTGCCTATGAAGTAGTGCTGATTGTATCTGTTTGAACAAAGTGGCTACTGGGCTGGACGCTTTAATTAGCCTGGCTACTTCTAGAGATTTGACTGCATTAACTACATAACAGGAGTCAGACACAATATTTAAAGGTTCAGGAAAGATTTGTAGGACCTCTAAGACTATGCGACATTCCACTATTTGTGGAGTGTCAGGCGTGTAGCCTTTTGTCACAACTTTGCCATCATGGACATAGGCACCTGTGCCTGTCTTAGACCCGTCCGTGTAAACTGTTTTTCCATGAGGCAGCGGGGTTAGGCTAGTGACCCGAGGGAATACTAGGAGATGATTTTTGGCGAAGTTGATGAGGGGATGTTTAGGGAAATGATTATCAAAGGTTCCTGAGAAACTGTAAGCAAGTATGGCCCAATCATCGTTCATAGCACATAATACTTGTATCTGTTCTACGCTGTAAGGGGTTATAATTTTAGCTGGAGCCTCTCCGAAATGTGTCATGGAGGTTTTTACTCCTCTCAAAGCAAGTTTGGCCACGGCTGCCGGATAGTACTCTATTGTCCTAGCCTGAGAGGCTTGGGGATGAATCCAGATCAGTGGGCCGTGCTGCCATAAGACTGCTGTTGGCAGCTCTGGGGTGGGAAGGACACACAACTCAAAGGGTTCATTCGATTGCACTCTATTTAATTGTGCTGTCATCAAAGCCTGTTCTACTTTGCGAATGGCTTGTAATGCCTCAGGTGTGAGGGAGCGCGGTGACGTTAGTTGTGGGTCTCCTTCTAGGGTTTTAAATAGTGGAGTCAATTCAGTGGTGGGTATCTTTAAGTATGGGCGCAACCAATTAATATCCCCTAGGAGTTTTTGGAAGTCATTCAAATTTCGCAATTGATTATGTCTTATCTCAAGCTTTTGGGGGCAAATTACATCTGTGTAAATGGTTGCTCCTAGGAATTTGCTAACACTAGATTTTTGGACCTTCTCGCTTGCTATATTCAGTCTCCAATTTTCTAGGGATCTAGTGAGATCTATATATGCTTCTTCTATTTCCGCTGGTTGTGGGGAGCAAAGAAGGATGTCATCCATGTAATGGATGATCTTTAGCGTGGGATAGGTCTTACGAATTGGGTCTAGCGCTCGCTGAACGTACAGTTGACATATGGTGGGGCTATTTGCCATTCCTTGAGGGAGGACCTTCCACTGAAATCTGGCATCGGGTTGTTCATGGTTAATAGCTGGCAAAGTAAAAGCAAATCTTTCCCTGTCCTTGGAGCTTAGAGGTATAGAAAAGAAACAATCTTTAATATCTATTATGAGCACTTTCCATTCTTTGGGTAAGGCAGAGAGGAGTGGCAGTCCCCGTTGTACGGGTCCAAGCATTCTCATTTGAGCATTTACTGCTCTCAGATCATGAAGCAACTTCTATGATCCTGACTTTTTCCTGATTACAAATATGGGTGTGTTCCATGGGGACACAGAGGGTTCTAGGTGTCCCACTTGGAGCTGCTCTTGCACTAAGCAATGAGCTGCTTCTAATTTTTCAGAGGATAGGGGCCACTGAGGAACCCATACGGCCTCCTCTGTGAGCCAAGGTATGGGCATGGCATCTTCAATGGCCCCTATGAAAAACCCAGGCCGTGACGGTCATTCTTTACTTTGGGCAGGATGGGCTCTATGTGTCCCTGTTGGTGTTTCCCCAGCCCCTTGCCAGGGATGTATCCCATGTCTATCATCATGCCTTGGGCGGGGGTGGAGTATTCATTAATGAGTTTGAGGCCTAAGTCTCTCATGACATCCCTCCCCCATAAATTGACCGGTAGAGGGAGTACATAAGGGGTGACTGTACCCTCTTGTCCTTCAGGGGCTCGCCATTTCAATGGTTTGGCACTAATTGAAGGGCTTGACTCATATCCTAAACCTTGTAATGAATGTGAGGATTGGGTCACAGGCCACTTGGAGGGCCACCAGGTTGCAGAGATAATACTTTTATCTGCTCCAGTGTCTAGGATTCCCTCAAAGCTCTTTCCCTCTATTTGAAGAGTTAATTTTGGTCTGTCTGCTAAATCTAATACTATGAAGGCTGAATCCCAGTCAGAGGAGCCGAAGCCCCTTTCTCCCCTCTCCGTGTTGGTAGCAGGATAATTGGCGTGGAGACTAGGTAAAACTAAGAGCTGGGCTATGCGGTCTCCCGGGGATATAGGATAGATTCCTCTGGGAGCCGAACACATGATTTTTACCTGTCCTTCATAATCTTGATCTATGACTCCGGGATGAACTACCAGGCCTTTCAATGCAGCAGAAGAGCGCCCTAGGAGTAACCCAATGGTATTTGGTGGTAGGGGGCCTTTAAAGTCTGAAGGGATAGGCTGAACTCCCATCTGTGGAGTCAACACTATTCTGGTGGTGGCACGGATGTCCAATCCCGCGGAACCTGAAGTGGCTCTCCTTGGGGGGCCTGGTTGTTCCCGAATGACACTTGCGTGCTGGTTGCCCCATATATTTGCGGGCCCTGGTGACGGGGGCCCCTCTGGGCGTTTTTTGGCAACTCTAAGGGTTTCCCTTCTATATCTTTAATAGACCGGCACTCATTGGCCCAATGCCTGCCTTTCTTACACTTAGGGCACAACCCAGGGGTCTTTTGGGTTGTTTGTTCTGAAGCTGGGCTCCTACACTCTCTCTTTATATGTCCTAATTTCCCGCATTGAAAGCATTTGATACTTCTGTTAGTGATCCTGGCTTGTTTGTGGCTCTGTAATATGGCCGCGGCTAGGCCCGCATTGGTGAGTGGCCCTCCTATTTCTCTACAGGCTTTCAACCAGGCATGTATCCCTTTTTGTTTCCAGGGTGTTATCGCCTGTCTGCATTCCTTGGTACATTGTTCAAATACTAATTGCTCCACTAGGGGCATTGCTTGTTCCTGATCTCCAAATATTCTGCCTGCGGCCTCCATCATACGAGCGACAAAGTCAGAAAATGGCTCGCTCAGCCCCTGAATAATTTTTGTCAAATTGCCTGATACTTCTCCTTTGTTGGTGAGGGCTTTCCATGCCTTGGCGGCGCACGTGTTTATTTGTGCGTATACCTGTAAGGGGAAGGCGGTCTGGTCAGCTACCCACTGTCCTTGGCCCGTCAGCATATCATATGACCACGCAGGCTGTCCTTCGGCCGCGTTTGCGCGTGCCTGGGTCATGCTGATATCATGCCACAATGCCTTCCATTCTATGTATTGCCCCATACTAGAAAGGCATGCCTTAGTTACATATTGCCAGTCTGCGGGTGTCATGGCTGTCTCTGTTAATCTCTCAACTTGTGCTATGGTATAGTTAGCACTGACTCCATAAGCCCGAACGGATTCTGCTAACTCCTTAACTTGTTTATGGCTCAGGGGCTGGTGAGAGCGTACGCCATTATCCTCAAATACAGGAAACATTTGTCTAATTGCCTGAAGAGTATCTGGGTGGCAAAAGGAGAGTGCGCCACTCACGTAAGGTGGCGGGGCAAAGGGCGTCGGGGGACACCCTGCTTTCATTTTTTCCTTGGTCCGCTTTTCAACTTTGCTGGTTCCTTTACTTCTACACTCTGCGGTTTTATTTTCTTCCCCTTCCTCTGCGGACGTTAATTCCTCCTCAGATTCCCTATTGGAGAGTTGGAGGTCCCTCAACTCTTTCCAGGGGTATTTACTATTTTCTCCGAGGCGATCGTCACTCGCTTCTCGGGGCTCTTTCGCTTTTGCCCTAGGCGGGCTTTCTCCCTCACTCTGAGGTTTCTTTACCTTCGTTTTTGTGGCCTTTTTTCGGCCGCGCGCGCTCTCTGTTTCCCGTTCCGTTTCTGACATGCTCTCTTGGATATCTGTCAATGCTCTCTGACCTTCTTTTATTACCTTTTCACATCTCTCATCTTGCAGACAAGCTCTAATCAGTTTCCAGAGGGGCCTGGTGCCTCCCCTCAGGCTACCCTCCTCCTCCTCTCTATCAAGATCTTTCCCCAGTTTGTCTCAGCTCGGGATTGAGAGGGACCCTGAACAAATGAACCAGGGGGCCACACGGTCTATCTCCTTCACAAAAGATCCTAAGACTTTGCTGGAGACCTTCAAGTTTCGCTCTTTGAGAGCTGTCTGCAGCGCCGTGACTAATGACGGTGCATTCCCCATGGTGCCTCCTTATTTACAGAGAACCATCAACCATCATCCTAAAAAGCAGGGGCCTCTCGGAACTTACCCCTCCGGGCTTTCTTCTGACCTGCAGTTCTGAATCCTCTCCAGATGTCTGAAGGGTCCTCCCTGTGCCGGTGATGTTCTGGTTCCTGGGTTTCGGCACCACTTGTCGCGTGCCCTGTCCTCGCCGGCAAGAACAGCATGCAACAACAGCAGGATTCTTCTGCAGAAAGCTTTATTCTTCAGCTCTTTGTGAAACAAATGAGTTGGGCAGGACCCAGAGGGGAAGGAGAGGCTTGCTTATATAGTTCTCATGCTCTGACCTGGTTGGTGCGGCTCCATATGCCTTATTAGCATAACCATTTGGTGGGTCTCATTGGTCCTTATGCCAAGGCGCAATTAGCATGTAGTTTAGTGGTGTGGGATGATTTGTCATTAGGAAGTTCGGGGCCTTCCGGCTGCCCTGCATTGGGCGCTATTTTCTGAGCGCGGCTGCCAACAAAGCCATACTTCTTTCCCCCTCTGAACTCCCATTGATATGTAGATGTACTAAAGCCAGGCTAGATCTAATGTTACAATTTTACCCACGATTCCCCAAATAAAGAAAAGTACCTGAACACAGCCCATGTGTTCCTTGTGTCAATTAGATCATGTCATGCTAAATGACCCAGCTTATTATTTAACTTAACCTATATGCTGTTTCTTTTTCTCCTCCTAATTAAGTAATTTGCAACCTGGGCAGGAGATAAACATCACGATTAATTCAGCAAACAAGCCCAGCTATAAACAGCATGGTAAAAACAGGAAAGATTCCATCTTAAAACTAAGATTGCATTTTAAAACCCAGGAAGTTAAGATTTAAGATTCTTAACATATTATTTAACAAACAGGTAATAACTCAAACCACCTTGGGGGCAGGGCAAGCAGTCTTGATTGATATGTTCCCAGAGGGAAACTGCTATCCTGGGAGGGAACTGGATCAGTAAATTTCTTGTGTTAAGCTAATTTTTATTGAATTACTTGGAGGACTGATAATAGAAGAAATTTAATGTCTCTCATCAAAGATAAACATCTTGTGCCCACTTGACAAGTCCACACCCCTAGCCCTTTGTCACATACCTGAAAAATACTTAAGAGATGGTACCCCCAATCTTTCAGAGCACTTCTCTGAGGTAGTCCACACTCCCCTTTCTCCAAGTGTGCACCTTTTTGCCTTAAATAAAACTTTTTCTCAACCTTTCATAGTGCACCTTTCCCTGAGGTCGCCCACACATTCTCTCCCTATATATATAAAACTTAAATTTTTCTGGGTGCCTCTCCTCCCTGAGGTCGCCCACACTTTTTCTCTAAGTGTGTAACTTTAAATAAAACTTTTACTCTGCTTCACTGTGCCTCTGCTCTTCAATTCTTTGTTGCAGCAGGGACGGTGGAGGAAAATAACATCACCCAACACCTTGACATTAAGTGACCCCATTTCATTTCACCGTTCAAAACAGAAAAGTTGAAATTGATTAAGTGAGCATACATATATACCAAACCATGCCCTCCATGTAAGAAACCTTAACTTCTGCTTTTACTTAGTTTTTACTGAAATTTTGTGAAGTGAATTATAAAAGATAATTTCAGGGCTAAATGTGGCACTCTGCATGCCCTTATAAAACTGATGTAATTCCCAATGTAATTCCACCTAACACTTAACTAATATCATTAATATTCCTAATTGACAGTCCACATTCAGATTTCCCAAATTGTTCCCAACTTCTTCGACAGCTGCTTGCTTTCCCTCAGGGATCATTGGGAAAACACACCTGGTATTTGGTGGCAAAGTTCAAGTGTAATCCATACCGCCTGGGACTCTAAGAGAACCCAGCCGAAGGGACCACCCAGGACATCAGCCAACAGTTTAATAAAGAAACACCACCAAGCTAAGTGAAGGAGCGAAGGTTTCTGGAAAACGTAACCTTGAATGCTGTGGGCTCCCCGGGCGGCCGGCTGGAATGCGGCTCGGCCACACCTGTGCATGTGTGGGACTTCCGCCTTCCTGCTTCCAAGTGCCCCGCACCGGCAGCCCACAAGTCAGAGCCTCAGCAGAGATGAGACTTGGGGCCCAGCCTGGGAGCTACCTGGGAGGCATGGGCTGTGACCCAGAGGGTGGGAGTGTTAAGTCCCAGGAGCCACCAGGCTCAACCCCGGGTGTTGGCCTCCGGGGAATGTGGGGCTGAGCGCCCAATATGGCACTCAGCACGGGCTGGGCTGTACGGGAAACGTGTGCCCGCCGCCGCCTGCAGCCTGACCGGGAAAATGCCGTATGGGCGGTGAGGTTGAGGGTGGGGAGTAGGAGGTGGGATGTGTTTATAACGCGGACAGTGGAGCCCGAGTTCTGGAGCCAGAGAAACTTGGGTAAATCCCAGCTGTGACACCTGTAAGCGGGAGCAAGAGAAGGAGCGTGTGTTGAAGAGGGGTTTCTCTTCTGCCAGTGAGGATATTAATAATGATCGCTTCATGGGCGTTTTCACACTTTGATAAAGTCTAAGTTGTAAATCAAATATGCTTGTACACAGGGTACAAGCCCTAGTGACAACTGCTCTTATATTTAGAAGACACTTTGCTCTTTTCTTTGGATTGGTTATATAAACCTCACAGCCCTTCAGTGATGTTAAATATAACCATCTATTAAAAATAGCAATGAGGATTCAGGTTAGTGGGGTGATGTGCTCAGGTCACAACCTAACTTTCAGGGAATTTAGATTCTAGGGCAGCTGTGCAGTTACTTCTAACCTCAGGCTTTGTCTAAATATCACACTGAAAATCAGCATTGCAGCTTTCCCAGAACTTAGCAGAGTAACCCACATTCCCAGGACTGTAACAGGAAGTGAACGTAGACTCTACCTTGTGTCAAATGTATTGTAGGATTTCTGGTGTTTCCTGAGGTCTCTGCGTCACAGCCTCCAGGCCCAGCATGCATTGGTAGGCTGTCTCTGTTTTCCATCTGAGCCAATAGTGAATTCTAAGAGGGCCAACTTTGTGGCCTTAAAATTAGTTGCCAAGAGACAGAGAGAGATTAAAGATGGTGGTGTGAGAGGAGAGACAGAGGCTTCCTCCTAAAACTGGATACAATTAGAAAATTTAATTGGTGCAACTAATCCTGAGAGAGCAACAGGAAAGAGGACAGAATCAGACGGCACACACCTGGAGAAAAGAGCAGACCTCACTGAATGGGGTAACATACCAGAGGTGTGGTTCCATGGGACCCAAGCCCTTCCCCCACCACAGCTCACTGGTGGGAGGAAGAGAAATGGAGCAGGGAGGGAGTGCAAGGCTTGGGATTGCTGAATACCTAGCTCTGGAGATATGCTCTGGGAGCACAAACCTACATTTCACGGTGATTTCATGAGACTCACATGACTACCGGGTTGGAAAGTTAATACAAGCACAGTTCCTGGGGAGACTGAGGTTTCGGCTGCTTGTGGAAAGCAGGGATCCATATCCGACTGTTCTGGGACAAAAACATACCTGTGTGACCAGCCCACTGGCTCAGGCAGTGGAGACAGGCACAGCAGCCAGGAGGTGGGGAACAGCTCTTTCCTCCACCCAGGTACCAGTACCGCTCCCCTGTGACCCCCAACATTGCTTCAGGGGCTAAGCAGCTCCAGAATAGAGCTTCTGGACACTGGAGGGTGCCATATACAGACATGAAACGCCAAAGGAACCTTGTCCAGAGTAAAATTAACATAACTCCCAAGAAAGATTTAAATGATATGGACCTCATGACTCTTCCTGAAAGGGAGTTCAAAATAAAAATCATCAACATTATAATGGAAGTATGGAAAGACATCCAAGAACTCAGGAGTGAATTCAAGTCAGAGATCCAATCATTGCAGAGCACGATGGAGGGTATTAAAAGCAGGCTGGATACAGCAGAGGAGACAATAAATGAAATAGAAACTAGAGAAGAGGAATACAAAGAAGCTGAGGCACAGAGAGAAAAAAGGATCTCTAAAAATGAAAGAATATTGAGAGAACTGTGTGACCAATCCAAATGGACCAATATTCACATTATAGGGATACCAGAAGAAGACAGAGAAAAAGGGATAGAAAGTGTCTTTGAGGAGGTAGTTGCTGAAAACTTTGCCAGTCTGGGGAAGGACATAGTCTCTCAGGCCATGGAGATCCACAGCTCTCCCAACACAAGGGACCCAAGGAAGACAACACCAAGACACATAGTAATTAAAATGGGGAAGATCAAGAATAAGGACAGACTGTTAAAAGCAGCCAGAGGCAGAAATACGATCACATACAAAGGAAAGCCAATCAGGCTAACATCAGACTTCTCAGCAGAAATCTTACAGGCCAGAAGGAAGTGGCATGATGTATTTAATGCCATGAAGCAGAAGGGCCTGCAACCAAGATTACTTTAGCTGGCAAGATTATCATTTAAATTTGAAGGTGGGATTAAACAATTTACAGATAAGCAAAAGCTGAGAGAGTTTGCCTCCCACAAACCATCTCTACAGTCTATTTTGAAGGGACTGCCATAGATGGAAGTGTTCCTAGGGTTGGATAGTTGACACCAGAGGTAGTAAAACCATGGTAGGGAGGGTGGAGCAGCTGATTGTGAGGCAAATGCAAAATCAAATTGACTATCCCCAAAGTCAATCAAGGGATAGACAAAAAGTACAGAATTTGATACCTAATATATAAAGAATGAAAGAGGAAGAAAAAGGAGGAGAAATAGAAAAGAACTTCTAGATTGTGTTTGTAACAGCATACTGAGTTAAGTTAGACTCTTAGATAGTAAGGAAAGTAACCTGGAACCTTTGGTAACCAGGAATTTAAAGCCTGAAATGGCAATAAGTACATACCTATTGATAATCACCCTAAATGTAAATGGACTGAATGCACCAATCAAAAGACATAGAGTCACTGAATGGATAAAAAAATAAGACCCATCTATAAGCTGCTTACAAGAGACTCACCTCAAACCCAAAGACATGAACAGACTAAAAGTCAAGGGATGGAAAAAGATATTCCATGCAAAGAACAGGGAGAAAAAAGCAGGTATTGCAGTACTAGTATCAGACAAAATAGACTTCAAAACAAAGAAAGTAACAAGAGATAAAGAAGGACATTATATAATGATAAAGGGCTCAGTCCAACAAGAGGATATAAACATTACAAGTATATATGCACCCAACACAGGAGCACCAGTATATGTGAGACAAATACTAACAGAAGTAAAGGAGGAAATAGAATGCAATGCATTCATTTTGGGAGACTTCAACACACCATTCACTCCAAAGGACAGATCCACCAGACAGAAAATCAGTAAGGACACAGAGGCACTGAACAACACACTAGAACAGATGGACCTAATAGACATCTATAGAACTCTACATCCAAAAGCAACAGGATACACATTCTTCTCCAGTGCACATGGAACACTCTCCAGAATAGACCACATACTAGGCCACAAAAAGAGCCTCAGTAAATTCAAAAAGATTGAAATTCTACCAACCAACTTTTCAGACAACAAAGGTATAAAACTAGAAATAAATGTATAAAGAAAGCAAAAAGGCTCACAAACATATGGAGGCGTAACAACATGCTTCTAAATAGTCAATGGATCAATGACCAAATTAACATGGAGATCCAGCAATATATGGAAATAAATGACAAGAACAACACAAAGCCCCAACTTCTGTGGGATGCAGCGAAAGCAGTCTTAAGAGGAAAGTATATAGCAATCCAGGCATATTTAAAGAAGGAAGAACAAACCCAAATGAATAGTCTAACATCACAATTATCAAAATTGGAAAAAGAAGAACAAATGAGGCCTAAAGTCAGCAGAAGGAAGGACATAATAAAGATTATAGAAGAAATAAATAAAATTGAGAAGAATAAAACAATAGAAAAAATCAATGAAACCAAGAGCTGGTTCGTTGAAAAAATAAACAAAATAGATAAGGCTCTAGCCAGACTTATTGAGAGAAAAAGAGAGCCAACACACATCGACAGAATCAGAAATGAGAAAAGAAAAATCACGACGGACCCCACAGAAATACAAAGAATTATTAGAGACTACTCTGAAAACCTATATGCTAAGAAGCTGGAAAACCTAGAAAAAATGGACAACTTCCTAGAAAAATACAACCATCTAGGACTGACCAAGGAAGAAACACAAAATCTAAACAAACCAATTACCAGCAAAGAAATTTAAGCAGTAATCAAAAAACTATCCAAGAAAAAAAAACCTGGCCAGATTTATTTACCTCAGAATTTTATCAGGCAAACAGACAAGATATAATATGCTTTCTCCTTAACGTTTTCCAAAAAATAGAAGAGGAGGGAGTACTCCCAAACTCATTCTATGAAGCCAACATCACCATAATACCAAAACCAGGCAAAGACCCCACCAAAAAAGAAAATTACAGACCAATATCCCTGATGAATGTAGAGGCAAAAATACTCAACAAAATATTAGCAAACCGAATTCAAAAATATATCAAAAGGATCATACACCACGACCAAGTGGGATACATCCCAGGGATGCAAGGATGGTACGACATTCAAAAATCCATCAACATCATGCACCTCATAAACAAAAAGAAAGACAAAAACCACATGATCATCTCCATAGATGCCGAAAGAGCATTCAACAAAATTCAACATTCATTCATGACAAAAACTCTCAGCAAAATGAGTATAGAGGGCAAGTACCTCAACATAATAAAGGCCATATATGATAAACCCACAGCCAACATCATACTGAACAGCGAGAAGCTGAAAGCTTTTCCTCTGAGATCGAGAACAAGACAGGGATGCCCACTCTCCCCACTGTTATTTAACATAGTACTGGAGGTCCTAGCCATGGCAATTATACAAAACAAAGAAGTACAAGGCATCCAGATTGGTAAAGAAGAATTTAAACTGTCACTATTTGCAGATGACATGATATTGTACATAAAAAACCCTAAAGAATCCACTTCAGAACTGCTAGAACTGATATCAGAATACAGCAACGTTGCAGGATACAAAATTAACACACAGAAATCTGTAGCTTTCCTATACACTAACAATGAACCAATAGAAAGAGGAATCAGGAAAACAATTCCATTCACAGTTGCATCAAAAAGAATAAAATACCTAGGAATAAACCTAAGCAAAGAAGTGAAAGACCTATATGCTGAAAACTACAAGACACTTTTAAGAGAAATTAAAGAGGTCACTAGCAAATGGAAACTCATCCAATGCTCTTGGCTAGGAAGAATTAATATAGTCAAAATGTCTATCCTGCCAAAAGCAATATACAGATTTGGTGCAATCCCTATCAAATTACCAACAACATTCTTCAATGAAGTGGAACAAATAGTTCAAAAATTCACATGGAACCACCAAAGACCCTGAATAGCCAAAACAGTCCTGAGAAAGCAGAATAAAGTGGGGGGGGGGGTTCTCACTCCCCAATTTCAAGCTCTACTACAAAGCCATAGTATTCAAGACAATTTGCTCCTGGCACAAGAACAGAGCCACAGACCAGTGGAACAGATTAGAGACTCCAGACATTAACCTAGACATGTATGGTCAATTAATATTCAATAAAGGAGCCATGGACATACAATGGGGAAATGACAGTCTCTTCAACAGATGGTGCTGGCAAAACTGGACAGCTACATGTAAAAGAATGAAACTGGATCACTGTATAGCCCCATACACAAAAGTAAATTAAAAATGGATCAAAGACCTGAATGTTAAGTCATGAAACCATAAAACTCTTAGGAAAAAACATAGGCAAAAATCTCTTGGACATAAACATTAGCAACTTCTTCATGAACATATTTTCCCAGGCAAGGAAAACAAAAGCAAAAATGAACAACTGGGACTATATCAAGCTGAAAAGCTTCTGTACAGCAAAGCACACCATCAATAGAACAAAAAGGTACCCTACAGTATGGGAGAATATATTCGTAAATGACAGATCTGATAAAGGCTTGACATCCAAAATATATAAAGAGCTCACGCACCTCAACAAACAAAAAGCAAATAATCTAATTAAAATATGGGCAGAGGAGCTGAACAGACAGTTCCCCAAAGAAGAAATTCAGATGGCCAACAGACACATGAAAAGATGCCCCACTAGTTATCAGAGAAATGCAAATTAAAACCACAATGAGATATCACCTCACACCAGTAAGGATGTCTACCATCCAAAAGACAAACAACAACAAATGTTGGCGAGGTTGTGGGGAAAGGGGAACCTTACTACACTGCTGGTGGAAATATAAATTAATTCAACCATTGTGGAAAGCAGTATGGAGGTTCCTCAAAATGCTCAAAATAGACTCACCATTTGACCTAGGATTTCCACTTCTAGGAATTTACCCAAAGAATGCAGCACTCCAGTTTGAAAAAGAGAGATGCACCCCTATGTTTATTGCAGCACTATTTACAATAGCAAAAATTGGAAGCAGCCTAAGTGTCCATCAGCAGATGAATGGATAAAGAAGATGTGGTGCATATACACAATGGAATATTATTCAGCCATAAGAAGAAAACAAATCCTGCCATTTGCAACAACATGGATGGAGTTAGAGGTTATTATGCTCAGTGAACTAAGCCAAGTGGAGAAAGACAAATACCAAATGATTTCACTCATCTGTGGAGTATAAGAACAAAGGAAAAACTGAAGGAACAAAACAGCAGCAGAATCACAGAACCCAAGAATGGACTAACAGTTACCAAAGGGAAAAAGACTGGGGAGAATGGGAGGGTAGGGACAGATAAGGGTGGGGAAAAAAAAAGGGGGTTTTATGATTAGCATGTACAATGTGGGGAGTGGGGTAAAAGGGACAGCTGTGCAACACAGAGAAGACAAGTAGTGATTCTACAACATCTTACTCTGCTGATGGACAGTGACTGTAATGAGGTTTGTGGGGGGTACTTGGGGTAGGGGAGAGCCTAGTAAACATAATGTTCTTAAAAAATAATAATTAATAAATATTTCAGATAAAAAAATTATTTGCCAAGGCCCAGGTCCCAGCTCCTGGGAAATTCATCTGATAGCAAAGCAGGTCTTGTAAGGCAGGGTCAGAGGACGCTGGTAATAGGAGCCATACCTGGCAGAGAGCACTTCTGACTCTTGACCTCTCTCTAGAGCTTCAGATTAGAGACAGCAGTGCCCAGACAGGAGCACGTGTGCAGAGCTGGAAGAAGTTTGATCCCCAGCCAAGAATGAGGCAGACTTGGTAATAGCACCACTTTCAGAAGCGTCCACACTGTGACTGGGGAATGTGCACCAGAGGTGAAGCAGGGTGGCCTGGGACAGGCTGCTGAGGAAAGGCCACTGTGTGGGTGTCTTGCTAATGGGTTTTATCCCCAGGCAAGTTCGCTATGGATTCAGTGTGACCAAAGAAAATGACAGCAAAACGTTCTTGGAGATGAAAGGGTTATACCCAACTTTATTTCCAGGTGGCAAATCAGTCACTAGAATCCCGTTCACTCAGAGTGAGTCTGCATGTGGCAAGCCGGTCTCTGCTGCTGGGCCCCTCTGTCTGCACAGCCATCCTCTGGGCTTCTCTGCCTGCACAACCATCCTGCACAGTAATCCTCTGGGCCTCTCTGCACAATTGTTTCACACAGTCATCCCACACAGCCATCCTCTGGGCCTCTGTTCTCGGCACTGCCACCACTCCAGCCTCTGCTCTGCTCTCCTGCAGCCTTTCAGCCATGCCACTGTGTTGCACCCAGAGCACTGGGCAGAGCTCTTTATACAGAGTCAACAGCCATGTATTGCCCACAGATGTACAGTGAGCTAGTCAACCAGGGCCAGGTGAGAATCCTGGCCACAGGTACTCTCATTTTATCCACAGTGGGAGAGCTGGGGAGGGCGAGGTCTGGGTCTGAGGGGTGGTCAGTAGAGGAAAGAAATTGCATCCCAGCTCTGCAGGTGATGCCATCACCCATCTTTCACCAACTGTGGCACATACATGGCTATCCAGACCTCACAGAATCCCACAGGGATGGGTCATGAAGGGTTTTCACAGTCATCTACTTCTGACTCACTTAAAACTTTAAAGAACTTGGACTGAGAATGTCAGTGAATTGCCCAGGGCCACCTCTTCATGATGTAGCTGGGAGTCAAAGACAGTGCCATTCATTTTGTCTTAGGTGTGCATTTCAGTAGTTCCTCCATTTATACATGTTCCTCTGTGTAGACATATGCCTTCTTTCTCTTGAGTAAACACCAAGGAGTGAGTGGGTTTGCTGGGTCTCATTATATGCATATTTAACCTCCTAAGAAACTGAGTGATTTTCAAAGTGGCTGTACCACATTGCATTCCCATCAGCAGTGTATTCTGGTTCTAGTTGTTCTGCAGCTTCACCAGCATTCAATGTCAGGTTTTTTTAAAGCCATTATATTAAGTTTATAATGGTATTTCATTACAGTTTGAATTTGAATTTTCCTAATATCTAATAATGAGCATGTTTGTGTTTGTTATCTGTTCCTTGTTGGTAAAATGCCTGTTAGATTCTTTTTCCAACTTTAAAAAGTGGTTTCTTGGAACAACCTAAGACAGGCACAGTCGCAGGGGGGCCATCAGGTGAGAAATTGGGGATCAACAGTGGTGAGGCTTAGAACCTCACCCCCCCCCCCTGTTTTGAGAGAAATCTTCTGCATCTGTGGATGTTTTAATGCCCTTGTCTAGCTTGGATTAACACATAGTCTACAGGCACACACCTGATCATCTACATTTGCTCTCTTACAACACTAAACTATGTTTTCTACCTTTATCTTGCATCTACCTACCACTTCAGCATTTTATTAAAAATAATAATAATAATAATAATAATAATAATAATAATAATAATAAAGGGAGAAATGTGGGATCCACATATAAATCAAGTATAAAAATCAAACGAATATTCATATTTGACCTGATTGTTTATAGTTCATAATGCGTGATCAAAACCGAAAGTTTCTGTGATGACTGCCCTTGTACTGTTCACCATGTAAGAACTTATTCACTATGTAAGAATTTGTTCACCATGTAAGAACTTGTTTGTTATGCTTCAGAAGATTGGAGACTGACGAGAATTAGGCTTGGGGTGGATTAATGATTGTGCATTGAGCATTGACTCCCCTATACAGAATTTTATTGTTGTTAACAACCATTTGATCAATAAATATGAAAGATGCCCTCTCAATAAAATAAAATAAAATAAAATAAAATAAAAATAAATATATAATTATAATTATATAAATACATACAAATAATAAATAAATATATACAAATATATATTTCCTTAATGCATTTCCCACTTCATGGAAATACTTTATTCTATTGTTAAACATAGAACATTTATTAAAACAAGTTCTGACCAATTTAAAAAAAAAAGTGGTTTCTTACTAACTTGGAGTTACATATATTCCATAAAAATCCTGCCTTAGATAAATTAGATAAATGATTTGTATGTATTTTATCTCAGCTTATGTTTTTTCATATTCTTAACAGTATTTTTCAAAGAGCAGAGGATATAAATTTGTCAATTTTTTCATAGTTTTTTTTCAGTGTTTTGTTTTATGAGTGTATTAGTCTGCTTGGGTTGCCATAACAAAATACCACAGACCACGACACTGAAACAACAAAAATTTTGTACCTCATGGTGCTGGAGTTTGGAAGTCCAAGATCAAGATATCAGTGTGAGTTTCTGGTGAGACCTCCTTTCCTGACTGGAAGGAGGAGGAAAGGCCCTCACATGGCCTTTGCTCTGTGTACACAGAGATCTACAGGGTCTCCTCCTCTTTTTATAAGGACACCAGTCCTATCAGGTGAGAGCCCCACTCTTATTGCATCATTTAACCTTGAATATCTTCTTAAAGGCCCTGTCTCCAAACAGAGAAACACCAGGGGTTTGGGCTCCAACATAGGAATTTTGTGGGCCACATTCAGTCCCTAACATTGAGTTATGTATGTATTTTTTGTCTTAAATATTTGCCTAATATTTCACCTTTTTGTCCCCTTGTATGTTGGGAAGTTATAGCCATTTACATAGTTGGAAACTTTGTTGAGAAGTGTATACTATCTCCATTAAATTGCCATGGTATCTCTGTTGGAAATCAGTTGAATATAAACATGTCTGAAATACCAGTCTTGTTCTGAGTATTATCTCCAGGGCTTACATGGATCTCTTCACTGAGTTCCCATTACCCAGCAGAGGACACAGAGCAAGGGTGTGTACCCTAAAGATAAGATAATGCTCAGAATAAGCCATTGATGTTTAAGGAATGATGAGGGGAAGTCTGTTTATATTAACTTGATATTTATGAAGGCACTAAGCTTTATCAGTAGTATATTAAGTGACAGTATATGTACATATTTTTAAAATATGGGCAAATGAATTAGAGCACGAGAATATTTTTATTAATTTTGTGGTGTCCAAAGTATAAGAGGGCTATAATAATTTTATAAATTTATTATTTATTTAATAATACTATGCTTTGGACTCTCAACAGTAAACCCTGTACTGGTTTTCAAAAGTATTTTCCATGTCACCAGTTTCTAAACCCTTCAGTTTGATCAGGAGTGTGCTGTTACAGGGGTCAGTGTCGTTTCAGGATGTGACTGTGGGGCTCACCCAGGAGGAGTGGCGGGCCCTAGGCCCTGCACAGACAACCCTGTACAGAGATGTTATGCTGGAGAACTGCAGCCACCTCAGTCAGTGGGTGACAGACCTTACTGCGTGGCGCCCCCTAGACTGCAGTTCTGTTTGTTCTCTCGCTCTTGAGCGCTGCCTTTATCACGGGTCACACCCTGTTGTGTTTCTACGGTTGGCTCTCCTGAGCCCCATGTTTCTTCTTTGCATACTTTGTAATTTTTCACTGGGTGCTAGTTGTGAATTTTTCATTGCTGGGTAATGTATTTTGGGCATTTAAAAATATTTTGGGGGGGGGGGGCGGAGCCAAGATGGCGGCGTGAGTAGAGCAGTGGAAATCTCCTCCCAAAAACACATAGAGCTATGAAAATATAACAAAGAAAAATCTTCCTAAAATAGAGACCACAGGACACAGGACAACATCCAGACCACATCCACACCTGCAAGAACCCAGCGCCTTGTGAAGGGGGTAAGATACAAGCCCCGGCCCGGCGGGACCCGAGCGCCCCTCCCCCCGGCTCCCGGCGGGTGGAGAGAAACCGGAGCGGTTTTTTTTTTTTTTTTTGGCGAGCGCTTTTTGGAAGCCTTAGAGGGACGGGCCCCCGTTGCCGGGGAGGCAGGGTGGCGGGACCGGTGAGGAGGTGCCTGGGAGCGGCGCTGGAGGACAAAGAATATCCCGCGTTTCTCCCTGCGAGACCTGGGGGCGGGTGCCTGAGACCGGTGCCTGAGGACGGAGGAGGTCGCGCGTTTTTCCCCTTTTTTTTTTTTTTTCTCTTTTTGGCGAGCGCTTTTTGGAAGCCTTGAAGGGACGGGGACCCCAGTGCTAGGGAGGCACGGTGGCGGGACTGGTGAGCGGGTGGCTGGGACCGGCGCCTGAGGACAAAGAATATCCCCCGTTTTTCCCTGTGGGACCGGTGGGCGGGTGCCTGAGACCGGCACTTGAGGACAGAGGAAATCGTGCGTTTTCCCCTTTTTTTTTTCTCTTTTCTGCGAGTGCTTTTTGGAAGCCTAAAAGGGACAGGGACCCCGGTGCTAGGGAGGCAGGGCGGCGGGACTGGTGAGCGGGTGCCTGGGACCGGCACCTGAGGACAAAGAATATCCCGCATTTTTCCCTGTGGGACCGGTGGGTGGGTGCCTGAGACCAGCACCTGAGGACGGAAGAAATCGCGCGTTTTTCCCCTTTTTTTCTCTCTCTTTTTGCCGAGTGCTTTTTGGAAGCCTTGAAGGGACAGGGACCCCGGTGCTAGGGAGGCAGGGCGGCGGGACTGGTGAGCGGGTGCGTGGGACCAGTGCCTGAGGACAAAGAATATTGAGCGTTCCTTCCCTGCGGGACCGGTGGGTGGGTGCTTTTTGGAAGCCTTGAAAGGACAGGGACCCTGGTGCTAGGGAGACGGGGCGGCAGGACCAGTGAGCGGGTGCCTGGGACCGGCACCTGAGGACAAAAAAAAATCGCTTGTATTTTCCTTTTTTTTCCTTTTTTTTTTCTCTTTGTTTCTGTTCCCTCTCTCATTGTTGCTGCTGTTGTTTTGGTTTGGAGAGTGCTTTTTGGAAATCTTAAAGGGGCAGGACAGGTCACTTAGACCAGAGGCAGGGAATCTGGGGATCTCTGGGCACTCTAACCCCCTGGGCAGCAGGGAGCACAGAGGCCCCTTACGGAGATAAATAGTCTCCTGGCTGCTCCCCCTCCAACGGGGCTCCACCATTTTGGAGGAACAGCCCCAGCCAGGCCAAGCCCACAGCAACAGCGGAGATAAACCCCAAAGCAACTGGGCAGGAAGCAGAAGCCCTGTCTGCGCACAGCTGCCCAGCACAAGCCACTAGAGGTCGCTATTCTCCCAGGAAAAGGCTACAAACCAACAAGAAGGGAAGCTCTTCCAGCGGTCACGTGTACCAGCTCTGCAAACTATCTCTATCACCATGAAAAGGCAAAACTACAGGCAGACAAAGATCACAGAGACAACACCTGAGAAGGAGACAGACCTAACTAGTCTTCCTGAAAAAGAATTCAAAATAAAAATCATGAACATGCTGACAGAGATGCAGAAAAAAATGCAAGAGCAATGGGATGAGATGCAGAGAAAAATGCAAGAGCAGTGGGATGAAGTCCGGAAGGAGATCACAGATGTCAGGAAAGAGATCACAGAAATGAAACAATCCCTGGAAGGATTTATAAGCAGAATGGATAAGATGCAAGAGGCCATTGAAGGAATAGAAGCCAGAGAACAGGAACGTATAGAAGCTGACATAGAGAGAGATAAAAGGATCTCCAAGAATGAAACAACACTAAGAGAAATATGTGACCAATACAAAAGGAAAAACATTCGTATTATAGGGATACCAGAAGAGGAAGAAAGAGGAAAAGGGATAGAAAGGGTCTTTGAAGAAATAATTGCTGAAAACTTCCCCAAACTGGGGGAGGAAATAATCGAACAGACCATGGAATTATACAGAACCCCCAACAGAAAGGATCCAAGGAGGACAACACCAAGACACATAATAATTAAAATGGCAAGGATCAAGGACAAGGAAAGAGTTTTAAAGGCAGCTAGAGAGAAAAAGGTCACCTATAAAGGAAAACCAATCAGGCTAACATCAGACTTCTCAACAGAAACCCTACAGGCCAGAAGAGAATGGCATGATATACTTAATGCAATGAAACAGAAGGGCCTTGAACCAAGGATACTGTATCCAGCACGACTATCATTTAAATATGATGGTGGGATCAAACAATTCCCAGACAAGCAAAAGCTGAGGGAATTTGCTTCCCACAAACCACCTCTACAGGGCATCCTACAGGGACTGCTCTAGATGGGAGCACCCCTAAAAAGAGCACAGAACAAAACACACAACATATGAAGAATGGAGGAGGAGGAATAAGAAGGGAGAGAAGAAAAGACTCTCCAGACAGTGTATATAACAGCTCAATAAGCGAGCTAAGTTAGGCAGTAAGATACTAAAGAAGCTAACCTTGAACCTTTGGTAACCACGAATCTAAAGCCTGCAATGGCAATAAGTACATATCTTTCAATAGTCACCCTAAATGTAAATGGACTTAATGCACCAATCAAAAGACATAGAGTAATAGAATGGATAAAAAAGCAAGACCCATCTATATGCTGCTTACAAGAAACTCACCTTAAACCCAAAGATAAGCATAGACTAAAAGTCAAGGGATGGAAAAACATATTTCAGGCAAACAACAGTGAGAAGAAAGCAGGGGTTGCAGTACTAATATCAGACAAAATAGACTTCAAAACAAAGAAAGTAACAAGAGATAAAGAAGGCCACTACATAATGATAAAGGGCTTAGTCCAACAAGAGGATATAACCATTCTAAATATATATGCACCCAATACAGGAGCACCAGCATATGTGAAGCAAATACTAACAGAACTAAAGAGGGAAATAGACTGCAATGCATTCATTGTAGGAGACTTCAACACACCACTCACCCCAAAGGATAGATCCACCGGGCAGAAAATAAGTAAAGACACACAGGCACTGAACAACACACTAGAACAGATGGACCTAATAGACATCTATAGAACTTTACATCCAAAAGCAACAGGATATACATTCTTCTCAAGTGCACATGGAACATTCTCCAGAATAGACCACATACTAGCTCACAAAAAGAGCCTCAGTAAATTCCACAATATTGAAATTCTACCAACCAATTTTTCAGACCACAAAGGTATGAAAGTAGAAATAAATTCTACAAAGAAAACAAAAAGGCTCACAAACACATGGAGGCTTAACAACATGCTACTAAATAATCAATGGATCAATGAACAAATCAAAATAGAGATCAAGGAATATATAGAAACAAATGACAACAACAACACTAAGCCCCAACTTCTGTGGGATGCAGCGAAAGCAGTCTTAAGAGGAAAGTATATAGCAATCCAGGCACACTTGAAGAAGGAAGAACAATCCCAAATGAATAGTCTAACATCACAACTATTAAAACTGGAAAAAGAAGAACAAATGAGGCCTAAAGTCAGCAGAAGGAGGGACATAATAAAGATCAGAGAAGAAATAAACAAAATTGAGAAGAATAAAACAATAGCAAAAATCAACGAAACCAAGAGCTGGTTCTTTGAGAAAATAAACAAAATAGATAAGCCTCTAGTCCAACTTATTAAGAGAAAAAGAGAGTCAACACAAATCAACATAATCAGAAATGAGAATGGAAAAATCACGACAGACTCCACAGAAATACAAAGAATTATTAAAGACTACTATGAAAACCTATATGCCAACAAGCTGGAAAACCTAGAAGAAATGGACAACTTCCTAGAAAAATACAACCTCCCAAGACTGACCAAGGAAGAAACACAAAAGTTAAACAAACCAATTACAAGCAAAGAAATTGAAACAGTAATCAAAAAACTACCCAAGAACAAAACCCCGGGGCCGGACGGATTTACCTCGGAATTTTATCAGACACACAGAGAAGACATAATACCCATTCTCCTTAAAGTGTTCCACAAAATAGAAGAAGAGGGAATACTCCCAAACTCATTCTATGAAGCCAACATCACCCTAATACCAAAACCAGGAAAAGACCCCACCAAAAAAGAAAATTACAGACCAATATCCCTGATGAATGTAGATGCAAAAATACTCAATAAAATATTAGCAAACAGAATTCAACAGTATATCAAAAGGATCATACACCATGACCAAGTGGGGTTCATCCCAGGGATGCAAGGATGGTACAACATTCGAAAATCCATCAACATCATCCACCACATCAACAAAAAGAAAGACAAAAACCACATGATCATCTCCATAGATGCTGAAAAAGCATTTGACAAAATTCAACATCCATTCATGATAAAAACTCTCAGCAAAATGGGAATAGAGGGCAAGTACCTCAACATAATAAAGGCCATATATGATAAACCCACAGCCAGCATTATACTGAACAGCGAGAAGCTGAAAGCATTTCCACTGAGATCGGGAACCAGACAGGGATGCCCACTCTCCCCACTGTTATTTAACATAGTACTGGAGGTCCTAGCCACGGCAATCAGACAAAACAAAGAAATACAAGGAATCCAGATTGGTAAAGAAGAAGTTAAACTGTCACTATTTGCAGATGATATGATACTGTACATAAAAAACCCTAAAGACTCCACTCCAAAACTACTAGAACTGATATCGGAATACAGCAAAGTTGCAGGATACAAAATCAACACACAGAAATCTGTAGCTTTCCTATACACTAACAACGAATCAATAGAAAGAGAAATCAGGAAAACAATTCCATTCACCATTGCATCAAAAAGAATAAAATACCTAGGAATAAACCTAACCAGGGAAGTGAAAGACTTATACTCTGAAAACTACAAGTCACTCTTAAGAGAAATTAAAGGGGACACTAATAAATGGAAACTCATCCCATGCTCATGGCTAGGAAGAATTAATATCGTCAAAATGGCCATCCTGCCGAAAGCAATATACAAATTTGATGCAATCCCTCTCAAATTACCAGCAACATTCTTCAATGAATTGGAACAAATAATTCAAAAATTCATATGGAAACACCAAAGACCCCGAATAGCCAAAGCAATCCTGAAAAAGAAGAATAAAGTAGGGGGGATCTCACTCCCCAACTTCAAGCTCTACTACAAAGCCATAGTAATCAAGACAATTTGGTACTGGCACAAGAACAGAGCCACAGACCAATGGAACAGATTAGAGACCCCAGAAATTAACCCAAACATATATGGACAATTAATATTTGATAAAGGAGCCATGGACATACAATGGCAAAATGACAGTCTCTTCAACAGATGGTGCTGGCAAAACTGGACAGCTACATGTAGGAGAATGAAACTGGACCATTGTCTAACCCCATACACAAAGGTAAACTCAAAATGGATCAAAGACCTGAATGTAAGTCACGAAACCATTAAACTCTTGGAAAAAAACATAGGCAAAAACCTCTTAGATATAAACATGAGTGATCTCTTCTTGAACATATCTCCCCGGGCAAGGAAAACAACAGCAAAAATGAGCAAGTGGGACTACATTAAGCTGAAAAGCTTCTGTACAGCGAAAGACACCATCAATAGAACAAAAAGGAACCCTACAGTATGGGAGAATATATTTGAAAATGACAGATCTGATAAAGGCTTGACGTCCAGAATATATAAAGAGCTCACACGCCTCAACAAACAAAAAACAAATAACCCAATTAAAAAATGGGCAGAGGAACTGAACAGACAGTTCTCCAAAAAAGAAATACAGATGGCCAAGAGACACATGAAAAGATGCTCCACATCGCTAATTATCAGAGAAATGCAAATTAAAACTACAATGAGGTATCACCTCACACCAGTAAGGATAGCTGCCATCCAAAAGACAAACAACAACAAATGTTGGCGAGGCTGTGGAGAAAGGGGAACCCTCCTACACTGCTGGTGGGAATGTAAATTAGTTCAACCATTGTGGAAAGCAGTATGGAGGTGCATCAAAATGCTCAAAACAGACCTACCATTTGACCCAGGAATTCCACTCCTAGGAATTTACCCTAAGAACGCAGCAATCAAGTTTGAGAAAGACAGATGCACTCCTATGTTTATCGCAGCACTATTTACAATAGCCAAGAATTGGAAGCAACCTAAATGTCCATCTGTAGATGAATGGATAAAGAAGATGTGGTACATATACACAATGGAATACTACTCAGCCATAAGAAGTGGAAAAATCCAACCATTTGCAGCAACATGGATGGAGCTGGAGAGTATTATGCTCAGTGAAATAAGCCAAGCGGAGAAAGAGAAATACCAAATGATTTCACTCATCTGAGGAGTATAGGAACAAAGGAAAAACTGAAGGAACAAAACAGCAGCAGAATTACAGAACCCAAAAATGGACTAACAGGTACCAAAGGGAAAGGAACTGGGGAGGATGGGTGGGCAGGGAGGGATAAGGGGGGGGAAGAAGAAGGGGGGTATTAAGATTAGCATGCATGGGGGGGAGGGAGAAAGGGGAGGGTGGGCTGCACAACACAGAGAGGACAAGTAGTGACTCTACCACATTTTGCTAAGCTGATGGACAGTAACCGTAATGTGGTTGTTAGGGGGGACCTGATATAGGGGAGAGCATAGTAAACATAGTATTCTTCAGGTAAGTGTAGATTAAAAATTTAAAAAAAAAAAAGAAAGAAAGAAAGAAAAGGGGGATTACTCCTTAACAGGATAAAACTATTGGTAAATCAAAGATCAACGCATGCTTTAAATATCCTTAATGTTGATCACTTAAAGGGTGTCAGATGATCAGCTATGGAGGTACTCTTTTCTGATAATATTCCTTTCTCTTAATTAAAAAAAAAAAAAAGCAGTTACTGTGTGCTGACCTCCAATGAGTTCTGCACAGTGGTATAGAGGGCATGTCAAAGTGTGGGCAAAGGGTCTGTTTGTTTCTATGCAGAAGATCAAGGCCTAGCTTGGATACCCAGAAAATGAACTAAGATACGATATGAGGAGGAGCTTCTGGCATCAGCACTCTCTGGAGGACTCGTGCCGGGGGATGATCATCAAAAAGCCTCCACAGGGATCCGGACGATGCTGCGGTTGTGGCTGCATCCAGCCCACCGTCTCCTGGACTTGCCATAAGAAGGAGGAGGGAGATGTCTAGGCTGGCATGTGCATACAGTGAGACAACGAATTTGACTGGATCTGTACTGTTGGAACTCAACCAGGAGTTGGGAGGGGTGCAAGTTGTAGCACCCCAAAATCTCATGACTATAGACTATCTATGGTTAAAAAAACATATGGGATGTGAACAGATCCCAGAAATGGGCTGCTTTAATTTGTCTGATGGTTCAAGTACAGTTGGACAATATCCATCATATCATAGATAAATTTTCACAAATGCCTAGGGTGCCTAAATGGTTTTCTTGGCTTCACTGGAGATGGATGGTAATTATAGATTTGCTTTGTTTAGGTCACCGTATTCCTATTATGTTAATATGTGTGTGCAAATTAGTTAGTAGTTTAAAACCTATACATACTTAAGGTACTATACAAGAAGATATGTCAAAGAAATAATCAATCCTCCCAAGTTTCCTTCATATGCTACATCTATAGCTTTTCTTCTTCCTTCCTAATTACAAACCTTAAATAGAATTCGTGCCTCATATCGAATTTACCGAGTATCATAATTCCTCCAGGTGGTAAAGATACCTCGAGACAAGTGCTGGGCATAGAAGCCACAGGGCATAAATCTGCAAAGAAGTAAAAAGCTAACCTTTGCAAACAATATGGCTTCTCTCTCACTTACCAACTTTACATTTCCCTGTATGGCCCCGGAAGATGACTGGTTAGCCAGAGACGGGTAAGATTCCTCAAGGGAGGAACAACCTAAGACAGGCACAGTCGCAGGGGGGCCATCAGGTGAGAATTTGGGGATCAACAGAGGTGAGGCTCAGAACCTCACCCCCCCTGCTTTGAGAGAAATCTTCTGCATCCGTGGATGTCTTGCTGCCCTTGTCTAGCCTGGATTAATACTTAGTCCATAGGCACACACCTGATCATCTGATCATCTATATTTGCCTTCTTACAGCACTAAACTATGTTTTCTACCTTTATCTTGCATCTACCTACCACTTCAGCATTTTATTAAAAATAAAAATAATAATAATAATAGGAGAAATGTGGGATCAACATATAAATCAAGTACAAAAATCAAATGAATATTCATATTTGACCTGATGGTTTATAGGTCATATTGCATGATCAAAACCGAAAGTTTCTGTGATGACTGCCCTTGTACTGTTCACCATGTAAGAATTTATTCACTCTGTAAGAATTCGTTCACCATGTAAGAACTTGTTCGTTATGCTTCAGAAGATTGGAGACTGACGAGAATTAGGCTTGAGATGGATTAATGATTGTACATTGAGCATTGACCCCCCTATACTGAATTTTATTGTTGTTAACAACCATTTGATCAATAAATATGAGAGATGCCCTCTCAAAAAAAAAAAAAAAAAAATATTTTGGGGCTTTCTCTAGAATAAAGTTATTTGGAATTAAGTGGGCTCTCTCCATGTCTGCTTTTAAGCTTTATTCGGTTGGATTCAAAGCACTTTTTTTTATTCTAGAACTAGTTTTGCTCTTGTACTAAGGCAGACTCCTTCAGGTTATCCTGCTGAGCCCTCCAGGAATTAGAGATCTTACTACTCTGGCCGGTGGGATAACAGACTTCCCATCCCTCCCAGGACCTTTTTGCCAGCCTCTGCTAGTTTCCTCCCATGTGTGCACAAGTCTGTATGCAGCCAAAGAGCCGAAGAGACCTTTCTGCTGATCTGCACAGCTCTCACTTACCACAGCTCTTGCCTCCCAGTACTTTGTCCTGCAAAGTCTAGTAGCCATGCATTCCTAAGCTCCTAACTCTATCCCTTCAACTTACTGGGACTGTCAGACTCACTTTGGTTTCTCCCTGCTGTGCTGTGGCCATGAGGTTTTCCAGACTGGCGATGGTAGGGCTCACCAATTTCCTTTTTCATGAAGAGTTCCTGTACTGCCTGTGGTCCAGTTTTGGGTGGTTTGTTTTTTACTTGTTTGACAGAAGGAGGTAAACTAGAAGTCCCCATGCAGTTCTTTCTATAAAATCTAGCACACCTGGTCCATTTTTAGAATTTAATATTTTTAGTCCTGAGCTTCAGGGATTTAAGGAGATTCTTTCCTTTTGTCCCCACCTCAAAAATGAGCACCTCAAATAGGTGCTGTGTGGCGCCCCCTAGACTGCAGTTCTTCACTTCAGTGTGCGGCTCCTGAAGCTATACCTTTCTTTACATTCAGAAGTGTTGAAGCCCATGATGCAGAAAATCCAAATCTTGAATTTTTTTCCACTTTCAAAGTATTGCTTTAAAAAACTAGATGTGACCTTTAAGTTGGAGGAAGATGATCTGTGATGCTTAGAGGAAGACTTTCTAAACAGGAGCTCCCCAGGTAAGTTACTGAGTACTAGCAGAGGAATCCAGTGGGAATTAAATTCAAAGTAATCAGGTAATGGTGGGAATTTTTAGAGGCCTTTATCTTTGGAAGCCTACAAAGAATAGATCAGTATAATTTGAAAGATGAATATGTAACATTACCAATGAAGGCAAGCATGTTGATTTTCTCATTTTCAAAAGCTGGGAGCCCAAGTATATCATTTACAACTGACAAATAAACTTACAGATTTTTATTTAATGATAATAAACTAAGAAACATTAGAAAAGGCACTAAAATTGGGAACTAAAGGATACAGAGAGAAAAAAAACAATTTCATCACTTGGTTCTGTAATTTAGAATTACTAGATACTGTCTAAGTAAATAGGAGATTAACAAAATACTTAAGTTTGTAGTTACAAAAGCATCTAGTAGAGCAAAACCATAACACTCCCAGTTATTAGAAGGCAAATTAACAACACAGCAGTGAATACACAATTATTACTAAAAAATCTTTTCTACTTACAAAGACATAATCCAACATAAAGTAAAACAAATATACCTGCAAATCACCTAATGTAAAGGAGTCAAAGTTACTTATTGAAAGAAATGTCAGGTTGTACCGAAGAGACAGACCTAAAAAATAATGTACAAAGTTTGAAATATAAAATAGTAAATTAGTAAGCCAATAATATACAATTAATTCAGGATTCATTTACATAGCTGCTAAAGTTTGAAGTCAAGAAAAATAATAAATGAGCAAAAGAGCACGTGAATAATTCTTTAATTAAGTTATCATTGATATACACTCTTACGAAGGTTTCACATGAAAAACAACGTGGTTACTACATTCACGCATATTACAATGTCCCCCCCAATACCCCATTGAAGTCACTGTCCATCAGTGTAGTAAAGATGCCACAGAGTCACTACTTGTCTCCTCTGTGCTATACTGCCTTCCTCATGGTCCCCCACACACCATGTGTACTAATCATAATACCCCTCAATCCCCTTCTCCCACCCCTCCCCTTTGGTAACCACTAGTCCCTTCTTGGAGTCTGTTAATCTGCTGCTCTTTCGTTCCTTCAGTTTTGCTTTGTTGTTATATTCCACAAATGAGGGAAATCATTTGGCACTTGTCTTTCTCTGCCTGACTTATTTCACTAAGCCTAATACCCTCTAGCTCCATCCATGTTGCTGCAAATGGTAGGATTTGTTTTCTTCTTATGGCTGAATAGTATTCCATTATGTATATGTACCACATCTTCTTTATCCATTCATCTACTGATGGACACTTCAGTTGCTTCATATCTTGGCTATTGTAAATAGTACTGCAATAAACATAGGAGTGCATATGTCCTTTTGAATCTGAGATTTTGTATTCTTTGGGTAAATTCCTAGAAGTGGAATTACTGGGTCAAATGGTATTTCTATTTTTAATTTTTTGAGGAACCTCCATATTGCCTTCTGCATGGTTGAACTACTTTACATTCCCGCCAGCAGTGTAGGAGTGTTCCCCTTTCTCCACATCCTCTCCAGCATTTGTTGTTCCTAGTCTTTTCAATACTGACAATCCTAACTGGTGTGAGGTGATATCTCATTGTGGTTTTAATTTGTATTTCCCTGATAATTAGCAATGTGGAGATTCTTTCCATGTGCCTGTTGACCATCAGGATTTCTTCTTTGGAGAACTGTCTCTTCATATCCTCCACTCATGTTTTAATTGCGTTATTTGCTTTTTGGTTGTTGAGGCATGAGAGTTCTTTACATATTTGGATGTTAACCCCTTGTTGGATATGTAGGATGCCTTTTTGTTGTTGATGGTTTCCTTTGTTGTACAGAAGCTTTTAAGCTTGATGTAGTCCCATGTGTTCTTTCTTGCTTTTGTTTCCCTTGCCCAAGGAGATGCATTCAGGAATAAGTTGCTCATGTTTATATTCAGGAGATTTTTGCCTATGTTTTCTTCTAAGGGTTTTATGATTACATGACTTACATTTAGGTCTTTGATCCATTTTGAGTTTAGTTCTGTGTATGGGGTTAAACAATAATCCAGTTTCATTTCTTCACACATAGCTGTCCAGTTTTGCCAACACCAGTTGTTGAAGAGCTGTCATTTCCCCATTGTATGTCCATGACTCTTTTATTGTATATTAATAGGCCATATATGCTAGGCCTTATATATGGGCTCTCTTCCATTCCACTGGTCTCTGGGTCTGTTCTTGTGCCAGTACCAAATTGTCTTGATTACTGTGGCTTTGTAGTAGAGCTTGAAGCCAGGGAGCATAATCCCCCCAGCTTTATTGTCCCTTCTCAGGATTGCTTTGGCTATTCGGGGTATTTTGTGGTTCCATATGAGTTTTAGAATGATTTTATCTACTTCATTGAAGAATGCTGTTGGTATTTTGTTAGGGATTGCATTGAATCTGTAGATTGCTTTAGGCAGGATGGCCATTTTGACAATATTAATTCTTCCTATCCATGAGCATGGGATGCATTTCCATTTATTGGTATCTTCTTTAATTTCTCTCATGAGTGTCTTGTAGTTTTCAGGGTATAGGTCTTTCACTTCCTTGGTTAGGTTTATTTCTAGCCATTTTATTCTTTCTGATGCAATTGTGAATGGAATTGTTTCCCTGATTTCTCTTTCTGCTAGTTCATCATTAGTATATAGGAATGCAGCAGATTTCTGTGTATTAATTTTGTATCCTGCAATTTTGTTTAATTCCGATATTAGTTCTAGTAGTTTTGGAGTGGATTCTTTAGGGTTTTCTGTATACAATGTCATGTCATCTGCAAACAGTGACAGTTTAATTTCTTCCCTACCAATCTGGATGCCTTTTATTTCTTTGTGTTGTCTGATTGCTGTGGCTAAGACCTACAGAACTATGTTGAATAAAAGTGGAGAGAGTGGGCATCCTTGTCTTGTTCCTGATCTTAAAGGAAACACTTTCAGCTTCTCACTGTTAAGTAGGATGTTGGCTGTGAGTTTGTCATATATGGTCTTTATTATGTTGAGGTACTTGCTCTCTATACCCATTTTGATGAGAGTTTTTATCATGAATGGATGTTGAATTTTGTTGAATGCTTTTTCAGCATCTATAGAGCTGATCATGTGGTTTTCTCCTTCTTTTTGTTGATGTGGTGAATGATGATGTTGGATTTTCGAATATTATACCATCCTTGCATCCCTAGAATAAGTACTACTTGATCATGATGGATGATGTCTTTGATGTATTTTTGAATTCAGTTTGCTAATATTTTGTTGAACATTTTGCATCTATGTTCATCAGGGATATGGGTCTGTAATTTTCTTTTTTTGTGTGTTGTCTTTGCCTGGTTTTGGTATTAGAATGATGCTGGCCTCCTAGAATGAGTTTGGAAGTATTCCCTCCTCTACTTTTTGGAAAACTTTAAGGAGAATGGGTATTAGGTCTTCACTAAATGTTTGATAAAATTCAGCAATAAAACCATCTGGTTCAGGAGTTTTGTTCTTCAGTAGTTTTTTGATTACCAGTTCAATTTTATTGCTCGTAATTGGTCTGTTCAGATTTTCTGTTTCTTTCTGGGTCAGCCTTGGAAGGTTGTATTTCTCTAGAAAATTTTCCATTTCTTCTAGGTTATCCAGTGTTAGTGTATAATTTTTCATAGTATTCTCTAATAATTCTTTGCATTTCTATGGTATCTGTAGTGATTTTTCCTTTCTCATTTCTAATTCTCTTTATGTGTGTAGACTCTCTTTTTTTTCTAGATAAAGTCTAGCCTGGCTAGGGGTTTATCTACTTTGTTTATTTTCTCAAAGAACCAGCTCCTGCTTTCACTGATTCTATTGTTTTATTCTTCTCGATTTTGTTTATTTCTGCTCTGATCTTTATCATGTCCCCCCTTCTACTGAATTTGGGCTCTAATTGTTTTTCTTTTTCCAGTTTAGTTAATCGTGAGTTTAGACTGTTCATATTGGGTTGTTCTTCTTTCCTGAGGTAAGCCTTTACTGCAATATACTTCCCTCTCAGCACGGCCTTCACTGCATCCCACAGATTTTGCGATCTTGAATTATTGTTGTCATTTGTCTCCATATGTTGCTTGATTTCTGTTTTTATTTGGTCATTGATCCATTGGTTATTTAGGAGCATGTTGTGAAGCCTCCATGTGTTTGTGGGATTTTTCATTTTCTTTGCATAGTTTATTTCTAGTTTCATACCTTTGTGGTCTGAGAAGCTGGTTGGTTCAATTTCAATCTTTTTTAATTTCCTGAGGCTCTTTTTGTGGCCTAGTATATGCTCTATTCTTGAAAATATTCCATATGCACATGTGTATCCTGCTGCTTTTGGGTGGAGTGTTCTATAGATGTCTGTTAGGTCCATCTGTTCTAATGTGCTGCTCAATGCCTCTGGCTCCTTACTTATTTTGTACCTGGTTGATCTGTCCTTTGGAGTAGGTGGATTGTTGAAGTCTCCTGAAATGAATGTATTGCATTCTATTTCTGTTATTATTTGTTTCACATGTATAGGTGCTCCTATGTTGGGTACATAGATATTGATAATGGTTATATCTTCTTGTTGGACTAACTCCTTTATCATTATGTATTATCCTTCTTCATCTCTTGTGACTTTCTTTGTTTTGAACTCTATTTTGTCTGATACAAGTACAACAATTCCTGCTTTTTTCTCCCTATTAGTTGCATGAAATATCTTTCTCTATCCCTTCACTTTTAGTGTGTGTATGTCTTTGGATTTGAAGTGAGTCTCTTGTGGGCAGCATATAGATGGTCTTGTTTTTTTTACCAATTCGGTGACTTTATGTCTTTTGATTGGTGCATTCAGACCATTTACATTTAGGGTGGTTATCGATAGGTATGTACTTATTGCCATTGCAGGCTTTAGACTCATGGTTACCAAAAGTTCGAGGGTAACTTCCTTAGTATCTAACAGTGTAATTTAACTCACTCAGTATGATATTATGAACATGAACATGATCTAAAGGTTCTTTTTTTCCCCCTCCTTTTTCATCATCCTCTGTTCTTTATATATTAGGTATCATATTCTGAACTCTGTCTATCGCTTGATTGACTTTGGGGGTAGTTGATTTGATTTTGCATCTTCTTAGTAATTAATTGTTCTGTATTCTTTACTGTGGTTTTATTCCCTGGTGACAGCTATTTAGCCTTATGAACACTTCCATCTATAGCAGTCCCTCCAAAATACACACTGATGGTTTGTGGGAGGTAAATTCTCTCAGCTTTTCCTTATCTGAAAATTGTTTAATCCTTCCTTCAATTTTAAATGATAATCTTGCTGGGTAGAGTATTCTTTGTTCAGGCCCTTCTGTTTCATTGTATTAAATATATCATGCCACTCCCTTCTGGCCTGTAGGTTTCTTCTGAGTAGTCTGATAATAGCCTTATGGGTTATCCTTTGTATGTGATCTTATTTCTCTCTCTGTCTACTTTTAATACTGTGTCCTTATCCTTGATCTTTGCCATTTTAATTATTATATGCCTTGGTGTTGTCTTCCTTCAGCCCATTGTGTTGGGAGATCTGTGCATCTCCATGGCCTGATTGACTATCTCCTTCCCTGTATTAGGGAATTTCTCAGCAATTGCCTCCACAAAGACACTTTCTATCCCTTTTTCTCTCTCTTTTTCTTTTAGTACTCCTATAGTGCGAGTATTGTTCCATTTGGATTGGTCACACAGTTCTCTCAATATCCTTTCATTCATAGAGATCCTTTTTTCTCTCTGTGCCTCAGCTTCTTTGTATTCCTTTCTCTAATTTCTATTTCATTTACTGTCTCCTGTACTTCATCTAATCTGCTTTTAAATCCCTCCACTCTATGTTTCACTTCAGATACTGTATTAATGATTGAATCTCATTCCTGAATTCTTTCCTGATTTCTTGAGTATTTTTCTGTATCTCCATGAGCATGTTTATGATTTTCATTTTGAAATCTCTTTCAGGAAGATTGGTGAGTTCAGTTTCCCTTGGCCCTCTTTCTGGTGTTTTTGTGATTTGCATTTTAGCCAGGTTCCTTTGATGTTTCATATTTGTTTGTGGCAACATCTAGTGCCCAGAAGCTCTACTCTCTGGAGCTACTCAGCCCCTGGAGTGATGGTGGGGGTTGCAGGTGAACAGCACTGGTGCCTTTTGAGAGGAAAAAGCTGTGTCCTGCTTCCCAGCTGCACTTCCTGGATCCACTGCCAGGGCCAGTGGGCCAAGTGCATAGGTAGAATTCTCTATACTTTGCACTTATAGCCGCTGTAGGTGTGGCCTCCCTCTGGCTGGTCTGGTGCAAGGGCAGCAGCAACCAGTTTACAAGCCGATGCCGGCTAGGAGGAAGATGATGCAGCAGTCTGTGTATCATGTTGCAGGGCCACAGAGCTGCATAGCCAACCAGGGGGATGGAGTATCTATCTGAAGTTCCTGCAAGTTCCCAACCTGCTGGGCAGTGTGTGCCTGGATAATTTTTTCCACCTGTGCTTTCTCCTGAGCAGCAAGCTCCGTGCAATCCTTACACCTTTAGCAGCCCTCTCACTGTTAGGAAGTTTCTGTCTGCTCACCTTTCTTTGTCCCAGAGCAGCCGGGTGTTGATCTCTGTTTTCCACAAGAGGCTGGAATCTCAGTCTCTCCAGGTACTCTACCTGTCTTAACTATCCAACCCCACTAATCTCCAGAGCACCACATTAATAGAGGTTTGTGCTCCCATAGTAGATCTTCAAGGCTGTTTAGAAGGTAGTTCAGAAGTCCTAGGCCTCCACATCCTCCCCGCTCCATTTCTCTTCCTTCTGCCAGTATGCTGGGTTCAGGGCAGGGCTTGGGTCCTGCTGGATCATGGCTTTGGTGCTTTACCCTGTTCCATGAGGTCTGTTCTTTTCTCTACATGTATTCAGTCTGGCACAGTCTTTTTTCCTGTTGCTTTTTCATGATTAGTTGTGTTAACTATATTTTCATATTATATGTGGTTTTCTGTCTCACCTCTCATGCCACCATCTTTAATCCTCCTTTCCCCATGTGCATTTACATTTACAGCACATCTCAGTTCAAACTCTTCACTCCAGAGTCTCAGTCGTCATTTGTTGCTAGTAGCTTCTGTATTGAACAGATCAAACCTAAATATTTTACAAAAATGAAGTGTTTGTATCATATAAGAACTGGGAAAACTGTATAAATAACAGAAGTATAAATGATATTTTTTACCATCTCTCAAAACCAACCAACAAAGTATGGCTCATCCATACTATGCATTTGCACAGTCCTATAAAAGGACTGAGGTGCCCCATTAGAATATGTATCTCTGGGATATTTTTTTAAAGTTTAGCATACAATATGTGCATAATAAGACCTCAAATTCTGTGTGTGTGTGTGTGTGCATGCACATATGTGTGTGTGTGTGTGTGTGTGTGTGTGTGTGTGTGTGTATACATGTAGACAACATTTAGTAGGACTTAGGACAAACTATAAACAGTGATGAGTGATAACCTCTAGGATGTGGGAATGGGAAAGACTGGGAGGGAAAAAGACTTTTGCTTCTTATTCTGGTTATGCCTACCTTCGTTGTTGTTAGTCTTTGTTGTTTTCTTATATCAAAGCAAAGCCACAACACATCCCTTGAGTTCATCCTGACTCTGTCTCTCTTATACCATCTCCCCATGCACACAGCACTCCTTGGGCTTAGAGGTGTCTCAGCATCTCAGGAGGTCCCAAGAAACAACGAGCCTATTGGTGCCCATCTGCTCCTGCTCTGTCCCCCATCCCCACCCACACCAGGAGCTGAAGTTTCTTTGCAGCCGGATGGACAACTGAGAGCAATAGATGCATACGAAGTTCAGAGAAAATAGGATGCTTGAAAAGCAAGGATATGATTAAATAAACCATTTTCTGAGGACCAATTAAAGAGGCATCAAGCTGGAAGAGGAAAAAATGTTGAGTAAAATAGAATTTCTGCCATGGAAAAGAGCAGAGACCTAGGGAGGGAGCCAGCTCTGGCCTCCACTGACTGAAGAGCAGAGGGGACCGAGGGGACAGCAGAGCTCCCAGCCTGGACAAGAGGGATCAAGGAGGCATGACAGTATTGTGGCTGGGGCAGCAGCCTGCCAGAGAGTGGCCAGGCCTCAGATGTAGTCACAGAAAGAACTTCAGGTTTCATTATGTAGTGAGATGCCATGGAGGGTTCTGGGCACTGACAGAGCACAGGTTGAGATCTCAAGGCCCCTACTTCCACTTACTGTTTACCTTCACAATCTCACCTGCTTTTGTGGTGGGGGGACTGCAGGGGAGTCTGCAGGTGACTGTCTAGGACCACAAAGGTGACATGACATGGTGACTGGAAGTGGCTGGGGAACTACTGGAGATCTTCCTCCTCCTGAGCAGAAAGCAGATCCTAAGCTGCCCTGGGGCTATGGGGGGAATGGTGGTGGGACTCAACCCATGTGGAGAGGCCTGCTGCCCTCAGGAAGAGAGGGTGGAGAGAGAGAATTGGCTCCAAGGGCTCACAGGGAAGTGGCCTACATGGGTGTCTAGGAATAAAAAATAAAATAAAGGAAGTCAGGATTCAGTGACAGATTGGATGTGGGACAGAGTAAAAAAGGAGTCAAGTGGTGTCCACGTTTTTGGCCTAAACAACGCAGAGAACCATGGAGGATTCCTGTCTGGGAAGAAGTGGGGGAGATTCCTACATCAGTGGGAAGCATATGACACCCCAACAGAAATCTTGAGGAGGCAGGATACAGCTGGCTCCCCTTAGGGTTCTAGGACAGGAATTCCTAACCTTTGGGGGTATGCCCAGGACTCCTATGTACCTCTAGTGAAGTCCTTGGGTCTCTAATGCAGTGCTGTCCTAAAAGTCACAAAACAGAAACCTCACCAACCAAACTGAGATCACAGAGTTTACAGGAGTCAGTTTGAAAGACCTGATTTAACCTCCTGCAGCAAGGGGAGCCACATGGGGTATATATCACACCAGACAAGGTAGACGTAAGGCAGAAGGCCCACACCATCAAAACGTGGGGTTGTGCAATGTTCACCTGTTATGTCTTTCTCTGCCATTATCAGCCAGCCCCGCTGATGGAAGGGTTATGGGTATCAGAGCTGAGGATGCTCAGGGCTATTCAGCAGAGTAACTGGAATCAACTCAGTCACCAGTCAGAGGGACATCTGGCTATAGGTAGATCACCAATCAGCCTGCTGAGCAGGCATGGGTTTATCTGCAATCTTTGGGCAGAGCATATGGTAACCAGAATGGGACCATGTTACTGCCAGTGATGGCCATTTAGGGGTGACACAGTTGTCAACCCAGAGGTCCAATTATCCTGACTTTTGATTTGGTTGCTAAGTTATTTTATTTATTCCATCATGTACCCCATTTACTGTTTACTTTCAGCACATCTTACAGGTCACTAACAAGTTTCTTGTCTATGTCTCACTACTGCCTACTCCACACGTCTTTTAAGCTACTAGCTTTCTTCTCCCCTATGCTTAGCACTTTAATGAGTTTCACGCATCCTGTTCCTTTTTCTTGTCCCCACAGCAGAACTGAATAGTCTCAAATACAGCACACTATGCTATAGTAATGTCTTAAATGAATAAAATGAAACGCTAGGATTATTAAATAAACCAGTTATATATAGTTCTACATTAACTAACAAGCTGTAGTAGCTGCAGCCCTTCTGACTATTGCTGACAGTCACCGGGAACCCTAATACTGCAGTGGAACCCCCGACCCGAGGCCAGCGGCGCACAGATCCAGCCCGTTCCCAGCCAGCTCAGGGCCCCCAGACCTGGGCCGCCAGGGCAGGCCGCTCTTATTAACAGGGCTGGTACCACTAGCAGTGACAGCACATGCGCCTAGCCGGCACGAAGCAGTCACTTGACGGCATGGGGGTCCCGGAAGCTGCGGGGGCAACCCGAGCCGGACCCGCCTCTCCAAGCCCAGATCCAGCCCCAGTCCACGCAGCCGTAAGGCCGACCCAACCGCTCTCCAGCTGGCTGGGCGAAGGCGCACGCGCTCGCCAGTGGCCCCTCCCCGTGGTGCATGCGCGGGGCGTTCCCGCGGCCGGGGAACGGCAATCTATGGGGCGCTGCGTGCACGGCGTGCTCTGCGTACGCGCTATCGGCCGTGGGCGCGCAGGGAGTGGGCCGCGCCGTGCGGAGCGGGCTGGATGGGTCCTGGCTGCTGCTGCGGGTGTTCAGGTAGCGGTACGGCTCCGGACCGTAGCTATGCGGGCACGCGGATGGGCGAGGCCTTGGACAAGCTCTACCGAGTCAAGTACGCCAAGAGCGGCCGCGCTTCATGCAAGAAATGCAGCGAGAGCCTCGCCAAGGACCCACTGCAGATGGCCGTCATCGTGCAGGTGCGGGCGCGCAGCGCAGCTTCTACGCTCCAGGGCGCGGTGCTCCTCGGGGCGTTCGCCAGGTCGCCCACCCTGGGCCGCCTCATCCGGGAGGTTTTGTCCTCTGTTGATGGGGCGACGGGCTCGCGAATGATTTTTAATCTATTTTGGGGTGTCAGTTAAGCATACTCACCCTTGTTCTCTTATGCAGAACCTTACAAGTCGGCGTCATTCCTGTGCCTGGCATTCAGGTTGGGCCTAATTTGTGGTTTAAAACAATATTTTCCCCCACTTTCTTGGTTCCCTGACGCGTTCTCTTTGTGCGTCTGCAGCTGCCTGGTCTGAGTGAGCGTGGCTGGGGGTACTTCCCTCGGCTTCTTAGTAGACTGGGGGCCCCTCAGCCTCAGGCTTCGGGACGGGATGGAGTTGAAGGTTGGGGGCCCCCTCCATTTCCCAGGCTTCAGGATGGGGTGCGGTTGATAGACTGGGGGACCCCCTCCGTGTCCTCAGGCTAAGGGGCTGGGATGGAGTTGATAAACTTGGGTGGGGGGTGGGAGGTTGCTGCCCGTCTTCCTAGGCTCAGGGCAGAGTGGGTGAGCTGGGAGGTGCTCAAGGGCCCTACTTCCCCCAGCTCCCATCCCGCATGGGTGTAGTCCCGCTTTCACTTGCCCCTCCTGCCCCTCCTGCTCCTCCTCCAAAATAAAGCTGTTACCCAATGTGGTGCTCATGGTCAAGGTAAATGATTTTATTCTCCCAGCAGTGAGGCAGTAATGTGTTTGGGTATGACTGAATAGTCATTGATGGATTTTCACTACTTGTGCAGTGGAGAGTGGGTTCCAAATGCCAAGTACTTAGGTCATCCCATTTCACTGGAAACTGCAGTCACTGTGCCTGTCAGCCTACCTAGGTCAACTACTTGGCATTCAGTACTTACTCATTCTTTAAACACTGAGCACCTGGTGAGTTCTAGGCATTGTGTTGGTACTAGAAACACAGCGACTGCCCTTGGCAGCATACAGTTTGATTAAAGGGAAGATGACTGGTGAACTTTGCTGTTCAGGATGATTGCCCCTGGATGGACCTGAGCTGAACTGGGAGCATCACAGAAGTGGCAGGGAGTTGCAGATGGAGAAGCAGACAAGGCCCGACTTTTGAAGACCTGTATCTTCCACTAAGGTCTTCGAACTTTCCCCTGAATGGGTGGCCTGCTCTTGAGAAGCTCCCTTCTAGTGCAGGGGTTTTTAACCTGCAATCTGGGATGGCAGGTAGAACCCAAACAGTGCATGAGTTCACATGAGAAAAAAATGTACATCCCTATCTTCACTAACCTCTAAATAAAACACATTCTTTCTCTAATTAGTAATGTAAATCGCAGAGCAAAGGCATATTTGCTCCACCTATGATTTTGGTCACCTTAAAGTAATTATGGGCATTTTCACCTCCCTTTACATCTGTTGGAGGTTGTCAGAATATCATTTACACTCATCACAACAAAACTCCAGTAATTAGAGTGAATGCTGAATCTTGCTACATCCTTCCAAGTTCAACAGTAGCATAACCCAGTAAACTTTTAAATGTTTTGGTAATTATTTCAGAATAATTGGTTTCTTTTGTGAGCCTATGTGTATTCTCTGTATTTTTAAGACACCCGTAGGGTGATGGCCCCATTGAGGAACCGATTCCTGAACCAAATGATGTTTAACCTTTCGTGCCTTCATTTGGCATGCTTGACAGTGAAAGAAATTACTAATATTAAAAGTTGGTGTGGTGTTCTGTAATTGGGGTGGAGTTCTAACTTAGATTGTAATGTTGGTCTTGTAGGCCAGCTGAGCTGGTGGAGGCGGGAAAGAAAGAAGCCATTCTTGCCATTTAGTTTTGAATACCGCCTTTGGCATCTGTATGAGAAGCTTGTTCTTTAAGTGTCAAATACCTGATACTTCACCAGGCCTGTCCCGGGCAGCCTCAAGGGGATGAACCGGGCTTCCAGCCTTTGGACTGGGATGAGGGGTGTGGAGTGAGGGTGGTGGGAGTGGTGGGGGATGAGGTGGGCCGAGTGTTCTGCCCTGTCTTGGATGGGCCTGAGGCAAACAGCGTGGTCTCATACTGTGTGCCAGTGGCCAGCCGTCTGGGTTAGGCCTGTAGCCTCTGGGTAGGCGGGCAGTGTAATGGCCTGTTTCACACAGGAGGAAGTAGGCCAGGTGCTGGCTGCGGACTCTGGGACATGGTGGGTGCTCAGTGTTTGCTGAATACACAGCCAGCGTCTGCCACTTGCTCAAGCCTTACCTTGTAGCTGCCAAGTGAAAACCAGTCTTGTGACCCTGGTCTAGTTCTCTTCCTGCCATGTTCTCAGCCTTAAGTTCTCGCTTTAGTCAAAGGTTCCTCCTTCAGAGGGAGTCCCCAAGATGTTGCTGTGCATATGCCCTTGGGCAACATGTCTGACGCTGCACTGGGTGGGTGGCTGGGGACCATGGTTTGGAGGGGCAGACGTTGGGGCAGATGTTGGGCCCTGGCTGAGCCAAGAAGAAATGCCACCCCCCACAAGTTCCTACATAGGACAAAGCCACTGAGCCACGCACATCTGTTCACAGGTGTAAGCTGAGCATTGCGAGGTGAGGTAGACAAGGGCCCCAAGGCAGGAAGAGCCAGGTTAAGGCCACCGCGGCTGTAGTAAGATGGGCAGTGCTTGAGGGTGAGTGAGCTGCCGTGGTGGGAACACCATTCCACTCTGAAGTGCTGTTTGTCGTCTTGTTTGGAGGGAACATCCTCTCCACAGAAGGAATGCCCTGTTCTTCCTCCTTCCCCCCAGACCTGGGGCATTCCACAGAGTGCCATCTGTGGGCTGGAGTATCAGTGCTAGCAGGATGGCATCGTGCCCCTTGGAGCTTTGACACAGTGCAGGACACAGGCATTGACCAAATAGGCATCCTGGGAGATAGTTCTGTTGGGCAGGAAAGCAGGTATGAGCAGGGTGGAGAGAGAATAAAGGCCCATAATGCCCAATAAAAGGGACTCAGCGAGTTAACCATTTAAAACTAGAGAGCCAGAAAGGACTCACATCCCCTAACAGTTATATCTGTGGGGAGTTTGGACATGCTGTTTGCTCCCAGCAGGTCCGGAGCCCTGAGCCCTGCCCAGGGGGTGGCGCAGGCTGCTTGAACCCAGGGGTCCTCAAAGTGCCCACCTGAACACTAATATTTTACCCCCAGAAAGAGGCCCCTTGCATGGTGAGAGCGAGCTGGTCGGGAGGCCTTGACATTGCCTTTTCAGCATATTTCCCCTATCCTCACAACTTCACGTTTTTTGAAAGTTGTGAATAGTAGTTATTTTAATGCTGTTTTAATATTCTTACTCCATCTGCATGACATTCAGCTTTATGTTCTGTAGAAACAGACATTTGGGGCCCCCTTCACTTCGAACCGTTTCTGTATTTTTAAGCAGCTCTTCCTGTCAAGCAGTGTGGCGGAAAGAACCACGGTGTCAGTTTCAAGCTGGGGCTGAGTCACCTGCCTGGGTCACCCATAGCCCAAGGATTCTGTGAAATGGGGGTGCTGGTCCCCACTAGAGGCAGTTGTCGGGTTACACGTGATAGCTTTTGAAGGTACCAGGGACCCACTCTGCTTGGTGGGTCTGACAGTGAAAGGCTCGATGCTGTAAAGTCAGTACCCCCCTGGGTGAAGCCTCACAGGAGAGAGGGCCTGGCTGCAGGCTGGGAGATCCGCCCTTGTTCTCCCTGGCCTGCCACTCCCCACCCCCCCACCGTTCTCCCTCATAGACAAATCCGTGTCCCCCATATGTGTAGCTGCTGCTTTCTGACACATTTTCCCCACCTGGCTCATTGTCTATGATTTGTCCTGTCTGAGCGCCTCTGCAAAGGCACTCAGCCAGCCCTTTCCAGGCCGTGCAGGAGGATGGGGACACAGTGGGTGTCTCGTGGGGGACCATCCCTGGCACAGAGCAGCACACGGTCAGAAGTAATGCCTTCCCATGGGTGGTGTGGGCCTGAAGAGCTGGGGAAGGGAGGAACAAGAGGTGGCTTCCTTGTGTGTGTAGCTCTGGGCCCATGACTTGGAGGGTCTGGGCAAGACCTCCTCGTCTTAGGGAAAAGTAAACAGGGAAACAGATTTATGTTGGTGGCGGGGGTAGCAGCTGGTCACGCACTGCACTCTGTCCCATCGTAGTCACCCATGTTCAACGGGAAGGTCCCGCACTGGTACCACTTCTGCTTCTGGAAGGTCAGCCACTGCATGCGGCACCCTGACGTCGAGGTGGATGGGTTCTCTGGGCTGCGGTGGGATGACCAGGAGAAGTTCAAGAAGACCGCGGAGGCTGGAGGAGTGACAAGTGGGAGCAGACCCCACTGGGCCTCTCAGCCCTGCTCTGTTGCCCGTGTGTGCAAGCTGGTCAGCCGGCCCCAGTGCTGCAGCTCCTCTGACCAGCATGTCCTTTAGCAAAATGTTTACTTCTCCCCATGCTTGAGATGGAGTCTTTTAAATACATTGTTTTTGTTTTCAGTAGACTTTATCTTTCAGAGCAGTTTTAGGTTCACAGCAAAAGGAAGCAGACAGTACAGGGTTCCCATGCACCCCCAGCGCCCCCACAGGCGCATCCTCTCCCAGAGTGGTGCATTTGTCACAGTTGATGAACCTGCACTGGCATGACAGGGTCACCCAGAGTGCACAGTTACAAGGACTCATTCGTGTTGCATGTGCTGTGGGTTTGGACACATAACCATTAGAGCTTTGCAGAGTTGCTTTGCTGCCTTAAAATGCTATGTTCTGCTGATTCCCCTCTAATATAAATTAACTAGCACCATAGTTTTGCTTTTCCAGGAATGTCTTTTATTTGAAATCATGCAGTATGTAGCCTTTTCAGATTGGCTTCTTTCACTTGGTAATACTCATTTAAGTTTCCTCCATGTCTTTTCACAGCTTGACAGCTTGTTTCTCTTTAGCACAGAATAATAATCCACTGTCTGGCTGTACCACTGTTCATCCATCACCTACTGAAGGACATCTGGTTGCTTCCAAGTTTGGGCAGTTATGAATAGAGCTTCTGTAAACATCCATGTGCAGGTTCTTATGTGGACGTAAATTTTCAGCTCCTTTGGGTAGATACCAAGGAGCATGATAGCTGGGTCATATGGGAAGAGTAGGTTTAGTTTTGTAGAAGCTGCCAGCTGTCTTCCAAAGCGACCACACAAGTCTGCCTTCCCACCAGCAATGAACAAATTCCTGCTGCTCCACATCCTCACCAGTACTTGGTGTTGTCAGTGTTCTGGATTTTTTTGGCCATTCTAATAGGTATGTAATGGTTTTAATTTGCATTTATTTCCCTGATGACATATGATGTGGAGCATCTTATCATGTGTCTGCCATCTGTACATATGTTTGGTCAGGAGTCTGTTTAGATATTTTGCCTGTTTTTTGTTCCTTATTCTTGAGGTGTAAGTTTTTTTGTGTGTTCTGGACAGCAATCTTTAATCAGATGTGTCTTTTGTAAATACCGTCTCCCATTGTGTGGTTTGTCATCTTTCTCATTCTCACAGAGCAGAAGCTTGCAATTTTGGTGTAGTCCAGCTGGTCAGTTCTCTCTTTCATAGATTATGTCTTTAGCCTCGTCTCTAAAACGTCATCACCACAACCACGGTCGTCTAGACTTTCTTCTGTGTTATGTTCTAGTTTTGTGATTTGGGGTTTTTAAGTCCATGATCCATTTTGAGTTAATTTCTGTGGAGGGTGTAAAATCCGTGTGCCCTTCTTTTGTACGGTCGTGTCCAGCAGTTGCAGCGCCCCGTGTTGGAAGGCCTCTGTTCTCCGCTGCATTCTGTGCTCCTCATCATACATCAGTTGCCGATGTTTGTGTTTATGGGCCCTTCTCATCTCCCTGTCGGTTCATTTGGCCAGTACCGTGCTTTGATTATGGCAGCACTGTGGGAAGTTTTGGTGCCTGGTGGTGTCAGTTCTCCAGCTTGGTTCTTCATTGTGGCAGCTGTCCTGGGTCCTTTTCCTCCACGTGAGCTTCAGTCGTCGCCCCTGCCGACTTAAATTGTGGATTCACCTTTAAATTGTAGATTTTTCATCCCTTTGAAGATCTGAGGCTGTGTTCTCATTTTTCTGCCTTCCTAAGCTGGCCCCATTTTCCCTGGACTGTTAAGGATAGGCTGTCAATGGGAACATCATTTTCTCTGACTGTCTCTGTCTCTGGCTGTTTCTGATCTGCTGGAAACTGAGAGATGAGTGACACAGCTAGAATTGTGAATAAAAATGAGAGTCCAGTTGCCAAGACGAGGTGGAGAGTGGGTTTAGCAGAGGACAGATGTGACAGAACTTTCCATTCTGTGGTCATTGTCAGGATAGTAGGGTTGTCCATTTAGGGGTCTAGATTGTTGTATCTACTTATAATTTACATGTGTCAAGTTATAATTTTATAATATGAAAAGGCAGTCATTTTGCTATAAGCATGTTTCTTTTATGAAACTATCATAAAAATACTACCTACTAATTGTTAATGGATTTTTCATCCAAAGAGCCCAACTTAATATATTTAGACATAGAAAACATTTAAATCATCCCACATAACTGCAATTCAGGGATAACTACCATTAGCATTGTGGAGTACTCCTTAGAAAATTGCTTTCTGTTCAAATATTAATTCATGTATGTATGTGTATATTTTTTTCTTTTTTCTGCAGAAATGGGGTCCTTTCTAAGTATACCTTTTTTAAGTGCTCAGTCACTTTTTTTGTGGTAAAATATACACAACACAATATTTACCATCTTAACAATTTTAAAGTGTATGTTTTGGTGACATTAGTCTGTTAACATTATTGTGTAGCCATTCCCACCATCCATCTCCAGAGGTTTTTCATTTGCCCAGAATACCCATAACAATATAATGCCCATTTCTCCTCCCCCCAGCCCTGGTAACCACTATTATTTCTGGCTCTGAATTAGAGTACCCTGCATGCCCCGTGTAAGTGGAACCATGCAGTAGTGGTCCTTTTATGGCTGGGTTATTTCACTTAGCATAATGTCTCATCGTGTTCATGTAGCAGGTGTCAGGATTACAAACTGAGGCAGCTTTATTTATTCTTTTCTAAACTTACAACTTCTACATCTTTTTCTTAATGCGCTTAGTAGAACCTCCCATACAATGTTAAATAGAAATGCTGAGAGGACAGTCTTACTCCTGATCATAGGAGAGAAACAATGTTAGAGCTATTTCCGTTTAACAGAAGAATCTAACTTTGGTCCCAGATGCTTGCCCACCTACTCCCAGAACCCCTTACTGAGTGATTGAACCCAGTACGAAATACCCTTTACCATCTGTTTAACACTTAACATGTACATGTGTCTGATTCTATATCAGGGTGCTCCCTTTAACTCAATATTTAACTTAGATAAAAGTATAGTAGAAATTAGAAGGTGGGGTTAGAATTCCATGGGTACAGGGCTTTTGTGGTAAGTACCTTCTGGTGAGGGAGGGGTCCAGAGGTCACAGAAGAGCTGGAAGGTGAGACAGCTACCACTTAACATGCTATTCAAAGAGGCTGTCTGGGAACAGTTTTAATTTTAGTGCCAGAAAAGAGGCTGTATTAACCAACAGCTGTCAGAAATATAGCTTCCGCCTGTGCTGGACACTCATGTCCACCAGCTCATCCTGGGTATAGGGACACAGCATGGAGTGCTCCACAACCTGGGGAGGGGGCGGTTCCTCCATTTGAGGACCCCACGGTTCTTTCATATTTTTTTTTTTGGTATCATTAATCTATAATTACATAAGGAACATTATGGTTACTAGGTTCCCACCTTCACCAAGTCCCCCCCACAACCCCAATTACAGTCACTGTCCATCAGCGTAGTAAGATGCTGTAGAATCACTACTTGTCTTCTCTGTTTTGCACAGCATCCCCATGCCTTCCCACACATTATATATGCTAATCATAATGCCCCCTTTCTTCCCCCCTTCCTTATACTTCCCTTCCCACCAATCCTTCCCAGTCCCTTTCCCTTTGGTAACTGTTAGTCCATTCTTGGATTCTGTGATTCTACTGCTGTTCTGTTCATTCAGTTTTTTTCTTTCTTCTTATACTCCAAATATGAGTGAAATCATTTTATATTTGTCTTTCTCCACCTGGCTTATTTCACTGAGCATAATACCCTCTAGCTCCATCCATGTTGTTGCAAATGGTAGGACTTGTTTTCTTCTTATGGCTGAATAATATTCCATTGTGTATATGTACCACATCTTCTTTATCCATTCATCTACTGATGGACACTTAGGTTGCTTCCATTTCTTGGCTATTGTAAATAGTGCAGCGATAAACATAGGGGTGCATCTGTCTTTTTCAAACTGGAGGGCTGCATTCTTAGGGTAAATTCCTAGGAGTGGAATTCCTGGGTCAAATGGTAAGTCTATTTTGAGCAGTTTGAGGAACCTCCATACTGCTTTCCACAGTGGTTTACATTCCCACCAGCAGTGTAGGAGGGTTCCCCTTTCTCCATAACCTCGCCAGCATTTGTTGTTGTTTGTCTTTGGATGGTGGCGATCCTTACTGATGTGAGGTGATATCTCATTGTGGTTTTAGTTTGCATTTCTCTGATGATTAGCAATGTGGAGCATCTTTTCATGTGTCTGTTGGCCATCTGAATTTCTTTGGAGAACTATCTGTACAGCTCCTCTGCCCATTTTTTAATTGGATTATTTGTTTTTTGTTTGTTGAGGTGCATGAGCTCTTTATATATTTTGGATGTCAACCCTTTATCAGATCTGTCATTTATGAATATATTCTCCCATACTGTAGGATGCCTTTTTGTTCTATTGATGGTGTCCTTTGCTGTACAGAAGCTTTTCAGCTTGATATAGTTCCACCTGTTCATTTTTGCTTTTGTTTCCCTTGCCCGGGGAGATATGTTCATGAAGAAGTCACTCATGTTTATCTCCAAGAGATTTTTGCCTATGTTTTTCTCTAAGAGTTTCATGGTTTCATGACTTACATTCAGGTCTTTGATTCATTTTGAGTTTACTTTTGTGTATGGGGTTAGACAATGATCCAGTTTAATTCTCTGACATGTAGCTGTCCAGTTTTGCCAACACCAACTGTTGAAGAGGCTGTAATTTCCCCATTGTATGTCCATGGCTCCTTTATCATATATTAATTGGCCATATATGTTTGGGTTAATGTTTGGAGTCTCTGTTCTGTTCCACTGCTCTGTGGGTTTGTTCTTGTGGCAGTACCAAGTTGTCTTGATTACTGTGGCTTTGTAGTAGAGCTTGAAGTTGGGGAGCGAGATTCCCCCCCCCCACTTTATTCTTCCTTCTTAGGGTTGCTTTGGCTATTCGGGGTCTTCGGTGGTTCCATATGAATTTTTGAACAATTTGTTCCAGTTCGTTGAAGAATGCTGTTGCTAATTTGATAGAGATTACATCAAATCTTTATATTGCTTTGGGCAGGATGGCCATTTTGATGATATTAATTCTTCCTAGCCAAGAGCATGGAATGAGTTTCCATTTGTTAGTGTCCTCTTTAATTTCTCTTAAGAGTGTCTTGTAGTTTTCAGGTATAGGTCTTTCACTTCCTTAATTAGGTTTATTCCTAGGTATGTTATTCTTTTTGATGCAATTGTGAACGGAATTGTTTTCCTGATTTCTCTTTCTGTTAGTTCATTGTTAGTGTACAGGAAAGCCACAGATTTCTGTGTATTAAGTTTTTATCCTGCAACTTTGCTGAATTCCAATATTAGTTCCAGTAGTTTTGGAGTGGATTCTTTAGGGTTTCTTATGTACAGTATCATGTCATCTGCAATAGTGATAGTTTGACTTCTTTGCCAATCTGGATGCCTTGTATTTCTTTGGGTTGTCTGATTGCCGTGGCCAGGACCTCCAGTACTATGTTAAATAACAGTGGGGAGAGTGGGCATCCCTGTCTTGTTACCGATTTTAGAGAAAAAGCTTTCAGGTTCTCACTGTTCAGTATGATGTTGGCTGTGGGTTTATCATATATGGCCTTTATTATGTTGAGGTAGTTACCCTCTGTACCCATTTTGTTGAGAGTTTTTATCATGAATGAATATTGAATTTTGTGGAATGCCTTTTCAGCATCTCTGGAGATGATCATGTGATTTTTGTCCTTTTTGTTTTATGTGGTGGATGATGTTGATGGATTTTCGAATGTTGTACCATCCTTGCATCCCTGAGATGAATCCCACTTGATCATGGTGTCTGATCTTCTTCTTGTATTTTTGAATTCGGTTTGCTAATATGTTGTTGTATGTTTATGCATCTATGTTCATCAGGGATATTGGACTGTAATTTTCTTTTTTGGTGGCGTCTTTACCTGATTTTGCTATTAGGGTGGTGCTGGCTTCAGATAATGAGTTTGGGAGTATTCCCTCCTCTTCTATTTTTTGGAAACCTTTAAGGAGAACGAGTGTTATGTCTTCTCTCTATGTCTGATAAAATTCTGCGGTAAATCCATCTGGCCTGGGGGTTTTGCTCTTGGGTAGTTTTTTTATTACAGCTTCAATTTCATTGCTGGTAATTGGTCTGTTTAGATTTTTTGTTTCTTCCTTGGTCAGTCTTGGAAGGTTGTATTTTTCTTGGCAGTTGTCCATTTCCTCTGTGTTTTCCAGCTTGTTGGCATATAGGTTTTCGTAGTATCCTCTAATAATTCTTTGTATTTCTGTGGGGTCCATTGTGATATTTCCTTTCTCATTTCTGATTCTGTTGATGTGTGTTGATTCTCTTTTTCTCTTAATAAGTCTGGCTAGAGGCTTATCTATTTTATTTACTTTCTCAAAGAACCAGCTCTTGGTTTCATTGATTTTTTTCTATTGTTCTGTTCTTCTCAATTTTATTTATTTCTTCTCTTACCTTTATTATGTTCCTCCTTCTGCTGACTTTAGGACTCATTTGTTCTTCTTTTTCCAATTTTGATCATTGTGAATTTAGACTATTCATTTAGGATTGTTCTTCCTTCTTTAAATATGCCTAGATTGCTATATACTTTCCTCTTAAAACTGCTTTTGCTGCATCCCACAGAAGTTGGGGCTTTGTGTTGTTGTTGTCATTTGTTTTCATATATTGCTTGATCTCTATTTTAATTTGGTCATTGATCCATTCATTATTTGGGAGCATGTTTTTAAGCCTCCATGTGTTTGTGAGCCTGTTTGCTTTCTTTGTACAGTTTATTTCTAGTTTTATATCTCTGTAATATGAGAAGTTACTTGGTAGAATTTCAATCTTTTTGAATTTACTGAGGCTCTTTTTGTGGCCTAGTATGTGGTCTGTTCTGGAGAATGTTCCATGTGCACTTGAGAAGAATGTGTATCCTGCTGCTTTTGGGTGTAGAGTTCTGTAGATGTCTGTCAGGTCCATCTGTTCTAGTGTGTTGTTCAGTGCCTCTGTGTCCTTACTTATTTTCTGTCTGGTGTATCTGTCTTTTGGAGTGAGTGGTGTGTTGAAGTCTCCTAAAATGAATGCATTGCATTCTGTTTCCTCCTTTAATTCTGTTAGTATTTGTTTCACATGTATTGGTGCTCCTGTATTGGGTGCATATATATTTATAATGGTTATATCCTCTTGTTGGACTGACCTCTTTATCATTATGTAATGTCCTTCTTCATCTCTTGTTACTTTCTTTGTTTTGAAATCTATTTTGTATGATACTAGTACTGTAGCACCTACTTGTTTCTCCTTGTTGTTTGCATGAAATATCTTTTTCCATCCCTTGACTTTTAGTCTGTGCATGTCTTTGGGTTTGAGGTGAGTCTCTTGTAAGCAGCATATAGGTGGGTCTTGCTTTTTTATCCATTCCATTACTTTGTGTCTTTTGATTGGTGCATTCAGTCCATTTACATTTGGGTGATTATTGAAAGATATGTACTTATTGCCATTGCAGGCTTTAGGTTCGTGGTCACCAAAGGTTCAAGCATAGCTTCTTTACTATCTTACTGTCTAACTTAACTTGCTTATTGAGCTATTATAAACACAGTCTGATGATTCTTTATTTCTCTGCCTTCTTATTCCTCCTTCTCCATTCTTTATATGTTAGGTGTTTTATTTTGTGCTATTTTGTGTTTCCTTTAACTGCTTTTATGGCTAGTTGATTTTATTTTTTGCCTTTAGTAAGTATTTGATTGGTCTGCTTTCTTTGTTGTGATTTTATTTTCTGTGGTGACATCTATTTAGCCTTAGGAGTGCTTCCATCTAGGGCAGTCCCTCTAAAATGCCCAGTAGAGGTGGTTTGTGGGAGGCAAATTCCCTCAACTTTTACTTGTCTGGGAATTGTTTAGTCCCTCCTTCATATTTAAATGATAATCGTGCTGGATACAGTATTCTTGGTTCAAGGCCCTTCATTTCATTGCATTAAATATATCATGCCATTCTCTTCTGGCCTGTAAGGTTTCTGTTGAGAAGTCTGATGATAGCCTGATGGGTTTTCCTTTGTAGGTGACCTTTTTTCTCTCTCTGGCTGCCTTTAATACTCTCTCCTTGTCCGAGATCTTTGCCATTTTAATTATTATGTGTCTTGGCGTTGTACTCTTTGTGTCCCTTCTGTTGGGATTTCTGTGTGCTTCTGTAGTCTGAGCATCTATTTCCTCCCCCAGTTTGGGGAAGTTCTCAGCAATTATTTCTTTAAAGACTCTTTCTATCCCTTTTTCTTTATCTTCTTCTTCTGGTACCCCTATAATGTGGATATCGTTCCATTTGGATTGATCACACAGTTCTGTTAATATTATTTCATTCCTGGAGTTCCTTTTATCTCTCTCTGCCTCAGCTTCTCTGCGTTCTTGTTCTCTGATTTCTATTCCATTACCGGCCTCTTGCACCTCGTCCATTCTGCTTTTAAGTCCTTCCAGAGATTGTTTTATTCCTGTATTCTTCCTCCCAACTTTATCTTTTAGCTCTTGCATTTTTCTCTGCAGCTCCATCAGCATGGTTATGACCTTTATTTTGAATTCTTTTTCAGGAAGATTGGTTAAATCTGTTTCCCCAGGTTCCCTCTCAGGGGATGTCTGTGTGATTCTGGTCTGGATCAAATTCTTCTGCCTTTTCATGGTGATAGAGGTAGTTGTGGGCAGTTGGCATGTGTGTCAACTGGGAGAACAACATCCCTTCCCACTTGCTCATCGCTCTCCTATCCTGTGAGAATGGCGACCCCTAGCGGCTTGTGCTGGGCAACTGTATGCTGACGGATCTCTGATTCTGGCCTGGGTGGCTACAGAGAATGCTCTGTGCTCCTGCTGTGCGTGTGGCTGGTCTCAGGCTGCTGCTCCGCTATGGGGGGTCCGCACCAGAGAGGGAATGTTTATCGCCATGAGGGGTCTCAGAGCTGCTGCCCAGGGGGTTAGGGCACCCGGAGTTCCCCGGGGGTTCCCAGCTGCTGGGCTAAGTGTCCCGTGCCGCTTCCGTCCAGCTGTGGGGTCCCTGTCCCTTTGACTTTCAAAAAGCACTCGCTTTTCTTTTGTCCCAGGTGTACCGGCTGTGGGAACCCGCTCGCAGGTTTTACTGTTCCATTTCCCTAGTATCCAGCACACCAGGCACTGTGTGTCTGCGCTCCCAGTGCGGATGACTAGGGCTGGGTATTTAGCAGTCCTGGGCTCCCTCTCCCTCCCCGCTCCGACTTCTCTCCTCCCGCCGGGAGCTGGGGTGAGTGGCACTTGGTTCCTGCTGGGCTGGGGCTTGTATCTTACCCCTTTTGTGAGGCGCTGGGTTGTCGCAGGTGTAGATGTAGTCTGGCTGTTGTACTGTATCTTCTGGTCTCTCTTTTAGGAATAGTTATATTTGTTGTATTTTCAGAAATATGTATGGTTTTGGGAGGAGATTTCCGCTGCCCTACTCACACCGCCATCTTGGCTCCTCACATCGGTTGTTTCATTTTTATTAATTACAACCAGGCTGGCCTTTAAAACAGGAGAGGATGGGACCTCTGGCAGTGGCTTCGGTAGCAGATCGGCCCATGGCCCCACCCCCTCCTCTTCTCCCCCCAGCTCCTCCTCCATCTCTGGGGCTTAAGGTGCCACTATTCCTACCCCTCACCCACAGCCTCCTGCAGTGTGGTTTTTCCTGCTGCCTTCCCACTCAAGGCTGCTAAGGAATCTTCTAGGAGCATGACCTGCCTTTTCAGTATCTCTCTTCTTTAACGGTATCCCATAGGTTATCACCCAGTTCCTCCAAGCGATGATGAAGTGTGTCTCTCTCCCACCTAAGTCCCTCTCCTTGCTAACCCTCAATAATCCTTTCTTTCTCCTGTGTAACATTTTCCACTATCTCAATGAAAAGAGACCCTACAAAGCCAGCCACTGCATGGCCACTTAGGGTCTCCAAGCAGTCTTCTAACTCATGGAGGACTAATTCTTCAGTTTCTGGTGTTTCCACCCTTCCCCAATTCTGGGGAAGACCCCACCACTCTAGGAGGTACTTTACCCTAGACCAGTTCCCTACTAGGGGTTCCCAAATTAGAAGCGCCACAGCTGTGGGGATAACAGGTGAAGCTGAACCCTCTGCTGCTGCATCCACTGGGTCCTCCCCACCATCCACATGGGAGGTTCCAGGCATCTCCCTGTTGGATTCTCCTGAGGAAGGCGCCGCCCCAAATCACTCACCAAAGACGTTTCTTGATGCAACAAGCAAGAGGAATTTATTCAGAAGCCAACTAGCTGGGGTCCAAGTCAGCCCGACGCAGTGGGTCTCAATGAGGACCCCAAGCACTTCTAACTAAGGGGTTATATAGGATTTCCGAGGCATTCAGCCCTAAAGGATTACCATGGTTACAGATTAGATAACAATTCTACAAAGGCAGTAATTTTTCAAACCTATGATTTCTGGGTTGGTGCCACGTCCTGGGGGTGTAGCAAGATAGGATCATTCTCTTACTGCTAGGGTGATTTAGCAAGGTAGGGTCGGCATTTATGATTAACTAACCGAAAGGTTAGCGCTGCCAGCAGTCATGATTGATTAACTTGTTTTTCCAGAGGAGTTACCTGGTTTCAGTTGTTCCCTCTGAGTCATATATCAGAATGGCTTTTTGGGCTTCAAGATGGCCACTCTTAGGCTAACTTATTTCTCAGGGAGGTTGGGGTCCTACATTCCCCACTTCTTTTTCTGAACATTCTAATCATGGAATGTTGGTTTCTTCTTGTTGTGTGAGGGTATGATACTGTTGTCTCAGCATTAGCACCTGCACAGCACTTACTCTTTCTCTAATAAAAGTTATTACTCGATTTAAAATGCAGGGACCTAAGGTGAGGAGCAATATTAAAATAAGCAGGGGTCCTGCCAAAGTGGATATTAGAGCTGTAAGCCATGGGGATCTAGAAAACCAGGATTCAAACAGGCTCTGGTTAGCTTCTCGTTCTCGCTTTCGCTGATCTAATCTTTCTCTTAATTTAGACATTGAGTCTCTTACTACTCCAGTATGGTCTGCATAGAAGCAGCACTCTTCCTTTAGAGCTGCACACAATCTACCTTCTTTTAGAAATAGTAAATCTAACCCTCGTCTATTTTGCAGCACTACTTCAGAGAGAGAGGTTAGGGACTTTTCAAGTTTAGAAATAGACTGTTCTATAGTTCTCAAATCTTCATCGATAGCTATTCTTAGTCCTTCGTAATGTTGGTTTCCTTGTATAATTGCAGCTGCCCCTGGTCCTACTCCGGCTGCAACTCTTACTCTTAGTAATACAGCTAGAGTGAGTGAGACTGGCTCTCTTTTATACCTTAGTTTAGGTTCTAATTCTGCCACGAATGATAAGTCATCATGATACATTAGTCTGGGTACTAACTGGACCATGATACAGAAATCACGGGAGGAGTTGAAGGCAGAAGTAGAGACACATGGGGTCACTCTAGTGTTACAAGCCCACCATCCCTTGGGAGGAGGGATTAAATACCTGTTTTTACCAGGGAAGGCTATGGGTATGGTCTCATTCTTTCTTCTACAGATAGAGACTCTAGCTGCTGCTAGGGAAAAGGGGCGATGACCGCTCTGGCTGCTTCGTGCTGAGAAGGGGGCGCAGTAAAGGGTGCAGCTAGGTCTCCATCACTGGTCAGTTGAGAGGGCTTCAGAAGGCTGGCGCTTCTATTCTGGGTTTCATTTTTATTACTATTTGCAGTTTTGTGGCTTCTAGGCAAGATAAAACAAATTGTGTTATTAGGTTATGTAGCAACATCTGGAGTTGGATTTTTTTATTCTGGAAGGAGGCTGCATTATTGAAACGATACTTCTCTCTAAAATCACTCTCATTTTTACTAGAAGTAACTAGGTTAAGAAAATAATTAACAGCTGGCTTGATTATTTGCACAGGTGCAGCAAGAAGAGCAATTGATTACACAGGCTCTTTTAAATATGGTTTGCTGGAACTTTTTGTAAGGAATTTCAGATTGAACTTTTAAAGGCCTCTTGAGGCCAGACAGCCAAGCCAGACTTGCCATCAGGCTTTGCCTGCAGTACCTGTAGATTTGGATGAATTCTTCTCTTCTCGAGGTCTCTGCACCTGCCAGGAAGTGACCTTCTTTACTCACCTGGTAAGGCTGCTGGGAACTCTGTAAGCAAGGTACCAGGCCAGTTCTTCCAAGCAGCTTTGTTGGCTTTATAAAGTCAATCTTAGTTCCTTAAAGTTGTTCACATCTGAGTCTATACACATGTCTCTCAGGTACGACATTCCAGTCAAAGCCCTGGTAGTATAACCAGTGTTCTTAAGTAGTCTTCTCACAAGGAAAGCAGATTCTTATTGAACTTGTGCAAATAAACATACTGCCATGGAATACAAAAACAGTCACTGAAAGTTTTTAAACTCTGGAGGGATCAAGTAGAGAGAAGGATGTTTCAATTCTGCTCATAAAGATAGTCATTTACTAAACTGTTGTCAGTTTAAGAGAACAAGGTTAAAACACTTTACCAGCAACATTTGAAACAAAAAGACACAAAATCATTTTCTTTAGTTTATGTAATCTTATGTAACTAATACCTGTTCTGCTGAAATCTAGTTCTTTACCAGTTTAGGGATAATACTATAAATGACAAAAGACTTACAAATGACAATGGTTAAAGATCTGATGAGAGCTTACTGTAAAACAGTTGACATAAGGAAATTCTGATATTTCTGTAATGCAAAACATTCAGTAACAAAGTTTAGCATCATTCTCTTTGACAGTGCTTTCCTGGTAAATAAATGTATATATATATATCAGATAAATAAGCCAAATTAGTCAAATACTTTCTCTAGTGAGAAAAAATTCTTCTGACATGTTCCAGGGGCCCTCTGGAAAATATCAGAGTTAACTAGAGGTAAAAGCACCTTTTTGCATTTAATTTTTTTAGAACTATCATTACACATTTATTGTCTATATACTCAGCACAGTAAATGAGATATCTTAAAAAGGTGGGGCAGCAGGGGAGACTGCTGCTGTCAATTTTTAAAGACAACATACAGAAAGTCAAAATAATTCTAGGTTACTAAGCATTCTTGAGAGAATGGTAGCAGATGGTAGATTCTTCTGCTTTCATCTTCAGGAGGGGAAAAAAGCTACAATAAGAATTCATATTTAGCTGAAAGAACTGTCTAAACTCAAGGCAGAGTATAATATCACCAGGCATACCAAAGACCTGTTAGAGATACATACAAAGAATGAATATGGCTATAGTCAAATTTAACTTAAAAGTTTAAGCAGAATCTCAAATTTAAATGTCTCTTTCTTTCACACAGATATTCAGATATGACCAGAAATATGATTTGAGATGAAAGAGATCAGGCATTTTACTTCTTCATTTAGGGACTGAGAAATGATGACCTTTGGCTTACAATCAATAGCTTACAAACAGTGAAAATAATAAGAACATAACTCAGCATAAGTGTCTAAGACCAGATACAAAAAAGCAGAGAAAGTGCTTAAGTTTACAGGTCTTCCCTGAAAGCTTCAAGAATGTTTTACTCTTTAATAGTAGATATAAGCTGCTATGCAAATTCTATTAAAAGCTCTAAGATTATTTGCATTAAAAAATATGGAGAGTCCCCCATGTTTTTTTAAAACATACAGCATATAAATTAAACAAGAAGACCTGGTGGTTCTCAAAAAATCTATTAAAACTTTTCTCAAAAGTGGTCACACGTTCGTCTATCTAAACTTTTACAGTGAAACCTGTTTTTCTGGGAGAAACATAATCTTGTCCAGATTCTACAGTTTAATAAATTTTGGTTTGTTAACTAAGTGCATTTAATCAGCTGAAAAAAGCTTTGTTACTATTCTGCTTAGGAATTCAAATTTTCAGGCCATGCAATCATTTTTAATAACAAAATATTTCAAAGGCAAATAAAGGTTATACAGTTGTTAACAAACTTTAGCTTTTAGTCCCTTTAACATTACGATTTCATGGCAACTCACTGAGACTTTAAGCATGAGAAACTGCTGTGATCTTTCAACATTAAGAGCAGACTAACAGTTAAAGAAAACTGTTTAACTGGAAACGAGATTTTAATTTTGCTGTGCACTTGATATCAAGACTCACTTGCTTTAATTTCACTAGGCACGACTATATCTGTAAGAATATAGTAATTTATTCTTCATTTGCCCCATGGTCCCAAGCACATAAGCCGGTGAGAATTATGCCTGGGCTTGCCTGCAGCTTGACTGGGTTTATCTCACCTTATCTCTGAACATCCTGACCCTCCCCCCAAAGCAACAGGCTGAGCGGATCTTCCACAACAAAAGGCACCACGCTGTTTTCTCTCTTTGTCTCTCTTTAAATAAATAGCTGTACTTTAGAACAAAGTTACTTTCTTTTACTTTCAACAAAACGAATTTCCGTTCTTTACACTTTCATTAAAACATACATCTTCCAGCATAGAGAAATGCCCTCTCTATCACTTTAAGCAGTTCTAACCAGAACTCAAAACTATTAGAAACTTCAAGCTCCAGTGAACACTGAGAAGCAGGACACTACAAACTGTCAAACCAACATTTCTTAGACTGACAAACTTATGAACACATTCTACAATTTCTGCAACCATGAGCTTCACAGCACAATCTCCCAGCAAACACAGAGCACATCTTCTCAACTTAACAAAACTCTAAGGCCTTAAGTTACTACAAAGATTTTCAGGCTGCAGGTAGGCATACACACTGCAACACACAATTAAAAAGGTGTTCACTTGCCACACTTATCCAGCTCACCTACCTGCAACAACTATGCTAGCCTGCTCACAAGACCCCCACTGAACACTAGACAAAGCCAAGCTTCTAAGCATTCTATTCTTAAAAGATTTAGCAGATAACATGACTCAAATGACTCTAGGTAAACTCAGGCAGCCGACAACTACCAGGACATGCCCGCCTCAGGCAAACTCAAATTAGCATTAATGCTTAACACTTTTTTATCAGGTTTTCTGGAAGTTTTAGAACACTCAATTTTCACAAGCGCTTGTCTTTAAATCAATTTCATTAATACCATCCGGAGGTAGAAAGATATATTCATTTACACACTTAGGGGGTTGTCTGAGTCTGTCCCATTGTCAGTATAACAATTATTAGGCACATGAAAGACACAAAAAACAGAGACACACACAGATTAGACACACAGCGGCCGCTTTTTGTTTTTTCTCAGATTTTCAAACAGAAACCGAAAGGAATCAGAGGGTTGATATTCCTGGCGCCTGAAAATCAACCCTATCTCATCAGATTCACCTTGCCAGAAAAACAGACGGGAGGCTACCAGGCGTCCCTGGCCTCCCAACCTCCGCGAGGCGTCCCCCAGGGTTGCAGCCTGCGGTGCTCCTAGTACGTCTACCGACCGCAGTCTCAACCCCTTTACGGGATCGGGACAGCTGCCAGACAGTGGGTACCCCCTTTCAGAATTCTGACCGGTCTCACTGAAAAACAGAAGACAGAACACAGACAACTCAAGGCGCCACTAATCTTACCTCTTCCTCCAAGAGCGACTTCGGGAGTGAAGCGGGGTGAGCGCATGATCCCGGACGAGCCCCCAAATGTTGGATTCCCCTGAGGAAGGCGCCGCCCCAAATCACTCACCAAAGACGTTTCTTGATGCAACAAGCAAGAGGAATTTATTCAGAAGCCAACTAGCTGGGGTCCAAGTCAGCCTGACGCAGTGGGTCTCAACAAGGACCCCAAGCACTTCTAACTAAGGGGTTATATAGGATTTCCGAGGCATTCAGCCCTAAAGGATTACCATGGTTACAGATTAGATAACAATTCTACAAAGGCAGTAATTTTTCAAACCTATGATTTCTGGGTTGGTGCTACGTCCTGGGGGTGTAGCAAGATAGGATCATTCTCTTACTGCTAGGGTGATTTAGCAAGGTAGGGTCGGCATTTATGATTAACTAACCGAAAGGTTAGTGCTGCCAGCAGTCATGATTGATTAAGTTGTTTTTCCAGAGGAGTTACCTGGTTTCAGTTGTTCCCTCTGAGTCATATATCAGAATGGCTTTTTGGGCTTCAAGATGGCCACTCTTAGGCTAACTTATTTCTCAGGGAGGTTGGGGTCCTACATCCCCACCATCTCTAGGGGTAGCCCTCCCACAGGTCACCCCATTTTGATGGATTTTGTGTTCAGAAATCCTGCTGACTATGCTAGATGTAACTCCAGGGAGAAGAAATTCCAGGCCAAAATACCTCTAAAACTGAAATCAGTCAAAGGGAGAAATAAAGTTAAAAACCTGTTTATTCCTTACAAACTGCAGTCTGAGGCCATCTCTTTCCTGCTCAGGAAGAAGTAAGCAAGACCTCCCATTAACCTCTCACATTCAGATAAGTCCTTGGTTGCCCAGGTAATTACCCATTGATATGGAGATTACCTTCTCTCCACCCCTGAGGAATGCCTGTTAACATGCAGATGCACTAATGCCAGGCTATTCCAGGATATTCTGGCAATATCACAATTTTACCCACAGGCCTGGACTGCAATGCTTTTCTTTATAGGTGAATTACAGGCAACAGAGAAGAAGGTGTGAATTCTGTGAAATAATGGCTCTCATCAGCCTTCACTAACAGGTGAGAAACTGTTGGACAAAAATTTACTAAACATTTGCAGGCTGTCAATCTGTGCATAGCTAAAATGTGACACTGTTGCCTTCCTGTAGGATACAAGAGGTGGATGACACAGACTGTGAGGAATTCCATCCTCTCCCCAAACCTAAACTTGAATCTAATCAAACTCTAGATCTCATTGCCTTTTTAGAGAAAATTAAAGGTTAAGCAGGGTTTCTTAATGTGTGTACTAACATTTTGTACCAGGAAGTTTTTTGTTGGGGGCCATTCTGTGTGCTGTAGGATATTCAGCAGCATCCTAGACCCAGCTTGACCAGACACCAGTAGCACTACTGCAGTCATGACCAACAGAAATGTCCATTGTCAAATGCCCCTGGTGGCAAGATCCACCCTCTGTTAAGTACCTTTGTGTTAGAGACACAGGTTAAATAACACAATATGGATACAGTCAGCCAGCTCCTGAAGGTGGGAAATCCTGCAGGACAAGTGATACACTTTCATCCACAAACAAATGTCATGAGAGAAAAAAGGGTGAGGGCAAGGCTATTATATAACTCAACCCACCCAATATAGTGTGCTGGACTTCTTTGGATCCCAGTTTGAACAAGCTGTACAAATACATTTTTGAGACAATTGGGGAAAACTGAATATAAGATAGGATATTAAGATAGTATTGTTAATTTTGTTTGGTATGAGAAGATACTCTGCTTTTGTATATGTATATACGTTACATCTTCATCTAATAAACATGCTAAAGTATTTTTTATTAAAATATTTTTCTGCCCTTTGATTTAAAATATTCAAGCCAAAAAATGCAGGAATAAGTAGATAAAACAAGATAAATTGGAGAAAGTCATATAGTGTTGAAGGTAAGTGATAAGTAGTCATCATCATCATCATGAGTTCATTCCCCTCTTCTCTGTACTTTTGTGTGTATATTACATTTTCTATAACAAAAGTCTAACAATAAAAGACAAAAGGATGGGAAGAGGTCTTTCACTTCTAGTAATGGTAGGTTAGGAAATTCAAAACAACCCCCCCACTTAGGACAACAAAAATCCTAAAAGAAAGTGTTTAAATTTTAGGGGATTAAGATAGCAGCAGAGAGGAGAGACAGAGGCCTCCTCCTAAAACCAAATATTATGAAAATATAATTAATACAACTAATCCTGAAAGAACAACAGGAAAGAGGGCTGCGCCAGACTGCATAACTGGAAGAAAGAATACACTTCATGGAAAATGGTAACATACCAAAGCTGTGATCTGGCGGGACCCAAGCCTTTCCTCCATACCAGCTCACTGGTGGGAGGAAGAGAAATGGAGCAGGGAGGGAGTGGAGGCCTGGGACAGCTGCACACCTAGCCCTGGAGATCTGCTCTGGAAACATGAACCTACATTGCATGGTGCACTGGTGATTAGTGGGGATGGAAAGCTAAGACAGGCAGAGTACCTGGAGAGACTGAGATCCCAGCCATTTGTGGAAAACAGATCCATATCCAGCTGCTCTGGGACAAAAGAAAGGTGGGCAGTGTGAAAGACTTTCTAACAGCGAGGGCTGCTAAAGGGGCAAGGATTGCACAGAGCTTACTGCTCAGGAGAAAGACAGGTAGACATAATTGTCCAGGTGCACTCTACCCAGCAGGTTGGGAATTTTCAGGACATTCAGGCGCTCTATTCCAATGGCTGGCTACACAGCTCCAAGGCCCCCCACTGTGATATGCAGCCTGCTGTGCCTTCTTCCTGGCCAGCCTGCACCTGGCTCCCAAAGTGGCAGCCCCTGCCCTGACATCAGGCCAGCCAGAGAGAAGAATCCCTATGTCAGCTACAAACGCAAAGCATAGAGGCTTACACCTGTGTGTTTGGCCCAAGGGTTTTGGCAGTGGAGCAGCCAGGAAGTAGGAAACAGATTTTCCTCCCACCAGGCACCAACACCGTTCCTCTGCAAACCCTGACATTGCTCCAGGGACTGAGCAGCTCCAGAGTAGAGCCGGGCACTAGAGGGCACCACATACAAATATGAAATGTCAGAGGAACCTGGTTGAAACCAAAATCCCACAAACACCAGAAAAAGGGTCAAGTGAAATTGAAATCTTCCTGAAAGAGGTTTCAAAATAAAAATCATAAACATGCCCAAGGAGGTACAGAAAAATAGTCAATAACTCAGGAACGAATTCAGGATGGAGATGACAGAATACAATGCAGGGATTTAAAAGCAGATTAGGTATGGTGGAGGAAACGATAAAAGAAATAGAAATTAGAGAAACGGCATACAAAGAAGTTGAGGCATAGAGAGAAAAAAGATCACATACAAAGGCAAACCCATCAGGCTATCATCAGGCATCTCAGAAGAAACCTTACAGGCCAGAAGGGTAGTAGCCTTATATTTAATGCATATATTTGATATGATATATTTAATGCAGTGAAGCAGAAAGGCCTGGAACCAAGAATATCCAGCAAGATTATCATTTAAATCTGAAGGCGGGATTAAACAATTTCCGGGTAAGCAAAAGCTGAGAGAATTTACTTCCCACAAACTATCTCTACAGTGTATTTTGGAGGGACTGCTAAAAATTTAAGTGTTCCTAAGGCTAAAGAGCTGTCACCAGAGGTAATGAAACCACAGTAAAGAAAATAGAAGAATTAATTAGTAACCAAATGCAAAATTAAATGACCTACCCCCAAAGTTAGTCAAGGACAAAGAGTACAGAACATGATACCTAATATATAAAGAATGGAGGAGGAAGAAAAAGGCAAAAAAAAAAAGAAACCTTTAGGTTGTGTGCAATTGTATACCAAGTTAAATTAGACTTTTAGATAGTAAGGAAGTTACCCTTGAACATTTGGTGACAAAGAATCTAAAGCCTACAATGGCAATAAGTACATACCTATCAATAATCACCCTAAATGTAAATGGTCGGAATGCACCAATCAAAAGACATAGAGTCAGTAAACATATAAAAAAACAAGACCTGTCAAAATGCTGCCTGTAAGGGACTCACTTCAAACCCAAACACATACTCCGACTGAAAGTGAAGGGATGGAAAAAGAGATTTCGTGCAAATCATAGGGAGAAAAAAGCAGGAGTTGCAGTACTTGTATCAGACAAAGTAGACTTGAAAACAAATCACAAGAGACGAAGAAGGACATTACATAAAGATAAAGGGGTCAGTCCAACAAGAGGATATAACCGTTATAAATATTTATGCGCCCAACACAGGAGCACATATGTATGTAAAACAAATACTAACAGAATTAAAAGGGGGAAATAGAATGCCATGCATTCATTCTGGGAGACTTCCACACTCCACTCACTCCAAAGGACAGATCAACCAGATAGAAAATAAGTAAGGAGACAGAGGTATTGAACAACACATTAGAACAGATGTACCTAACAGACATCTACAGAAATCTACACCCAAAAGCAACAGAATACACATTCTTCTCAAGAGCACATGGAACATTTTCAAGAACAGATCATATACTAGGCCACAAAAAAGAGCCTCAGTAAATTCAAAAGGGTTGAAATTGTACCAACCAGCTTCTCAGATCACAAAGGTATGAAACTATAAATAAATTATGCAAAGGAAATGAAAAATCCAAAAACATGGAGGCTTTACAACATGCTCCTAAATAACGAATGGATCAATGACCAAATAAAAACAGAGATCAAGCAATATAAGGAGACAAATGATAATACTTCAACACCGCAAAATCTTGGTGCAGCCAAAGCTGTGCTAAGAGGAAACTATATTGCAATACACATTTACGTCAGGAAAGAAGAACAATCCCATATGAACAGTCAAAACACAATTAACTAAACTGGAAAAAGAACACATGTGGCCCACAGTCAGTAGAAGGAGGGACATAATAAAGATTAAACCATAAATAAATAAAATTGAGAAGAGTAAAATAATACAAAGAATCAATGAAAGCAGGAGCTGATTGTTCAAGAAAATAAACAAAATAGATAAACCCATAGCCAGACTTCTCAAGAAAAAGAGTCTACCCACATAAACAGAATCAGAAATGAGAAAGGAAAAATCACTACAGACACCACAGAAATATAAACAATTATTAGACAACACTATTAAAAAGTATATTGTAACAGGATAATCTAGAAGAAATGGACAACTTTCTAGAAAAATGCAACCTTCCAAGGCTGACACAGAAAGAAAGAGAAAATCTGAACAGACCAATTACCAGTAACGCAATTGAACTGGTAATCAAAAACCTACCTAAGAACAAAACGCCTTGACCAGATGGCTACACTGCTGAATTTTATCAAACATTTAGTAAAGACCTAATACCCATCCTCCTTAAAATTTTCCAAAAAGTAGTAGAGGAGGGACTACTTCCAAACTGATTTGATGATGCCAGCCTCACTCTAATACCAAAACCAGGTGAAGACACCACAAAAAAGAAAAGTGACAGACAAATATCCCTGATGAACAGAGATGCAAAAATACTCAACAAAATATTAGCAAAGCAAATTCAAAAATACGTCAAAAACATTATCCATCATGATCAAGTAGGATTTATTCCAGGGATGCAAGGATGGTCCAACATTCGAAAATCCATCAATATCATCCACCACATCAACAAAAGGACAAAAACCACATGATCATCTTCACAAATGCTGAAAAAGCATTGGACAAAATTCAACATTCTTTCATGATAAAAACTCTCTCAACAAAATGGATAAAGAGGGCAAATACCTCAACATAATAAAGGCCATATATATGACAAACCCACAGCCAATGTCATACTTAACAGTGAGAAGCTGAAAGCTTTTTCCCTAAGGTTGGGAACAAGACAGGGATGTGCACTCTCCCCACTTTTATTCAACATAGTTGTGGAGGACCTTTTTACAGCAATCAAACAACACAAAGAAATAAAAGGCATCCAGATTGGCAAGGAAGAAGTTAAGCTGTCCCTGTTGGCAGATGACATGATATTGTACATAAAAATTCCTAAAAGAATTCACTCCAGAAATTACTATAACTAATGTCTGAACTTGACAAAGTTGCAGGATACACAGAAATCTGTTGCATTCCTATACACTAACAATGAACTAGTAGAAAGAGAAATCAGGAAAACAATTCCATTCACAGTTGCATCAAAAATACTAAAATACCTAAGAATAAACCTTACTAAGGAAGTGAAAGACCTGTACACTGAAAACTACAAGACACTCATGGGAGAAATTAAAGATATCAATAAATGGAAATATATCCTGTATTCATGGATAGGAAAAATTAATATTGTCAAAATGTCCATCCTGCCTAAAGCAATCTACAGATTCAGTGCAATGCCTATCAAAATACCAACAGCATTCTTCAGTGAAATAGAGCAAATAGTTCTAAAATTCATATGGAACTGAGAAAGGCCCCAAATAGCCAAAACCCTGAGAAGGAAGAATAAAGCTGGGGGGATTATGCTCTCCAACTTCAAGCTCTACTACAAAGCCACAGTAATCAAGATAATTTGGTACTGGCAAAGGAACAGACCCATAGACCAATGGAACAGAATAGAGAGGCCAGATGTAAATGCAAGCATATATGGTCAATTAACATACAATAAAGGAGCCATGGATATACAATGTCAAAATGACAGCCTCTTCAACAGCTGGTGGCAAAACTGGATACCTATATAAGAGAATGAAACTGGATCATTGTCTAACCCCATACACAAAAGTAAACTCAAAATGAATCAAAGACCTGAATATAAGTCATGAAAGCATAAAACTCTTAGAAAAAAGCATAGGCAAAAATCTCTTGTACATAAACATGAACAACTTCTTCACGAACATATCTCCCCAGGCAAGGGAAACAAAAGCAAAAATGAACAAGTGGGGACTACATCAAACTAAAAAACTTCTGTACAGCAAAGGACACCATCAGAACAAAAAGACATCCTACAGTGTGGGAGAATATACTCATAAATGACATATTTGATAAGGGGTTGACATCCAAATCATATAAAGAGCTCATGCACCTCAACAAACAAAAAGCAAATAAGCCAATTAAAACATGGGCAGAGGAGCTGAACAGACACCTCTCCAAAGAAGAAATTCAGATGGCAAACAAGCACATGAAAAGATGCTCCACATCGCTAGTTATCAGAGAAATACAAATTAAAACCACAGTGAGATACCACCTCACACCAGTTATGATGGCCAACATCCAAAAGACAACAGCAAATGTTGGTGAGAATGTGGAGAAAGGGGAACCCTCCTACACTGGTGGTGTAAATTAGTTCAACCATTGTGGAAACCAGTATGGAGGTTCCTCAAAAAACTAAAAATAGAAATACTATTTGACCCAGGAATTCCACTCCTAGGAATTTGCTCTAAGAACGCAGCAGCCCAGTTTGTAAAAGACATATACCTCCCTAGGTTTATCGCAGCACTATTTACAATAGCCAAGAAATGGAAGCAACCTAAGTGTCAATCAGTATATGAATGGATAAAGAAGAGGTGGTACATATACACAATGGAATACTATTCATCCATAAGAAGAAAACACATCCTACATTTGCAACAACATGGATGGAGCTAGAGGGTATTATGCTCAGTGAAATAAGCCAGGCAGAGAAAGACAGGTATCAAATGATTTCACTCATCTGTGGAGTGTAAGAGCAAAGGAAAAACTGAAGGACCAAAACAGCAGCAGATTCAGAGACCCAAGAATGGACTAACAGTTACCAAAGGGAAAGGGACTTGGGGAGGTTGGGTGGGAGGGGAGGGATGGGGGGAGAAAGGGACATTATGATTAGCACACATAATGTAGTTGTGGGGGTACACGGGGAGGGCAGTATAACAGAGAAGACAAGTAGTGACTCTATAGCATCTTTTTTATATTTTTTATTAAGGTATGATTGATGTACACTCTTATGAAGGTTTCACATGAAAAAACAATGTGGTTACTTCATTTACCCATATTATCAAGTCCCCACCCATACCCCAATGCATCACTGTCCATCAGTGCAGCAAGATAACACAGATTCACTGTGTGCCTTCTCTGTGATACAATGTTCTCCCTGTGATCCCCCACACCATGTGTCCTAAGCATAATACCCGTCAGTCCCCTTCTCCCTCCCTCGCCACCCACCCTCCTACCCCCCTCCCCTTTGGTAAAGACTAGTTCATTCTTGGAGTCTCTGAGTCTGCTGCCATTTTGTTCCTTCAGTTTTGCTTCATTGTTATACTCCACAAATGAGGGAAATCATTTGGCATTTGTCTTTCTCTGCCTGGCTTATTTTGCTGAGCATAATGTCCTCCAGCTCCATCCATGTTGTTGCAAATGGTAGGATTTGTTTCTTTCTTATGGCCGAATAGTATTCCATTGTGTATGTGTACAACATCTTTATCCATTTATCTACTGATGAACACTTAGGTTGCTTCCATACCTTGGCTATTGTAAAAAGTGCTTCAGTAAACAAAGGGGTACATATGTCTTTTTGAATCTAGGAAGTTGTGTTCTTTGGGTAAATTCCAAGGAGTGGGATTCCTGGGTCAAATGGTATTTCCATTTTTAGTTCTTTGAGGAACCTCCATATTGCTTTCTACAATGGTTGAACTAGCTTACATTCCCACCAGCAGTGTAGGAGGGTTCCCCTTTCTCTGTATCCTAGCCAGCATTTGTTGTTCTTAGTCTTTTCGATGCTGGCCATCCTTACTGGTGTGAGGTGATATCTCATTGTGGTTTTAATTTGCATTTCCCTGATGATTAGTGATGTGGAGCATCTTTTCATGTGTCTGTTGGCCATCTGAATTTCTTCTATGGAGCACTGTCTCCTCATATCTTCTTCCCATTTGAAAATCAGGTTATTTGCTTTTTGGGTGTTGAGGCATGTGAGTTCTTTATATATTTTGGATGTTAACTCCTTGTTGGATATGTCATTTACAAATATATTCTCCCATACTGTAGGGTGCCTTTTTGTTCTGTTGATGGTGTCCTTTGCCATACAAAACTTTTTAGTTTGATGTAGTCCCATGAGTTCATTTTTGCTTTTATTTCCCTTTCTCGAGGAGATGTGTTCAGGAAGGAGATGCTCATGCTTATGTTCAGGAGATGTGTGCCTATGATGTCTTCTAAGAGTTTTATGGTTTCATAACTTACATTCAAGTCTTTAATCCATTTCTAGTTTACTTTTGTGTATGGGGTTAAACAATAATCCAGTTTCATTCTCTTGCATGTAGCTGTCCAGTTTTGCTATCACCAGCTGTTGAAGAGGCTGTCATTTCCCCATTGTATGTCCATGGCTCCTCTATCATATATTAATTGACCACATATGGTTGGTTTTATATCAGGGCTCTCTACTCTGTTCCATTGTTCTGTGGGTCTGTTCTTGTGCTAGTACCAAATTGTCTTGATTACTGTGGCTTTGTAGTAGAGCTTGAATTTGGGGAGCATAATTCCCCCTGCTTTATTTTTCCTTCTCAGGATTGCTTTGGCTATTCAATGTCTTTTGTGGTTCCATATGAATTTTATGACAGTTTTCTCTATTTCGTTGAAGAATGCTGTTGGTGTTTTGATAGGAATTACATTGAATCTATAGATTGCTTTAGGTTGGATGGCCATTTTGACAATATTAATTCTTCCTATCCATGAGCACGTGATGTGTTTCCATTTATTGGTATCTTTAATTGTCTCATGAGTGTCTTGTCGTTTTCAAAGTATACGTCTTTCACTTCCTTGGTTAGTTTTATTCCTGGGTATTTTATTCTTTTTGAAGCAATTGTAAGTGGAATTGTTTTCCTTATTTCTCTCTGCTAGGTCATTGTTAGTGTATAGGAATGCCACAGATTTCCGTGTAATAATTTTGTATTCTGCAGTTTGCTGAATTCAGATATTAGATCTAGTAGTTTTGTAGTGGATTCTTTAGGGTTTTCTATGTACAATATGTCATTTGCAAACAGGGACAGTTTAACTTCTTCCTTGCCAATCTGGATGCCTTTTATTTCTTTGTGTTGTCTGATTGCCATGGCAAGGACCTCCAGTACTATGTTGAATAGAAGTGGGGAGAGTGGGCATCCTTGTCTTGTTCCCAATCTTAAAGGAAAAGCTTTCAGCTTCTCTCTGTTAAGTATAATGTTGGCTGTGGGTTTGTCATATATGGCCTTTGTTATTTTGAGGTACTTGCCCTCTATACCCATTTTTTTGGAGGTTTTATCATGAATGGATGTTGAATTTTGTTAAATGCTTTTTCAGCATCATGCAGTTTTTGTCCTTTGTGTTGATGTGGATGATGTTTATGGATTTTCTTATGTTGTACCATCCTTGCATCCCTGGCATAAATCCTACTTGATCACGATGATCTTTTTTATGTATTTTTTAATTCGGTTTGGTAATATTTTGTTGAGTATTTTTGCGTCTGTGTTCATCAGGGATATTTGTCTTTCATCTTCTTTTTTTGTGTCACCTTTGCCTGGTTTTGGTATTAGAGTGATGCTGGCCTCATAGAATGAGTTTGGAAGTATTCCCTCTTCTTCTATTCCTCAGAAAACCTTAAGGAGAATGGCTATTAGGTCTTCACTAAGTGTTTTTTAAAATTCAGCAGTGAAACCATCTGGTCCAGGAGTTCTTGGGTAGGTTTTTGATCACCAGTTCAAATTCATTGCTGGTAATTGGACTGTTCAGAGTTTCTGTTTCTTCCTTGGTCAGTCTTGGAAGGTTCTATTTTTCTAGAAAGTTGTCCATTTCATTTCTTCTAGGTTATCCAGTTTGTTAGCATATCATTTTTCATAATATTCTCTAATAATTCTTTATATTTCTGTGGTGTCTGTAATGATTTTTCCTTTCTCATTTCTGATTCTGTTGATGTGAGTAAACTCTTTTTTCTTGATAAGTCTGGCTAGGGCTTTATCTATTTTGTTTATTTTCTCAAAGAACCAGCTCTTGCTTTCATTGATTCTTTTTATTTTATTCCTCTGAACTTTATTTATTTCTGGTTTAATCTTTATTATGTCCCTCCTTCTACTGACTTTGGGCCTCATTTCTTGTTCTTTTTCTAGTTTCATTAATTGTGAGTTTAGACTGCTTAATATGGCATTGTTCTTCTTTCTTGAGTCAGGCCTGGATTGCAATATACTTTCTTCTTACCACAGCCTTGGCTGTGTCCCACAGACTTTGCAGTGTTGAATTACTGTTTTCATTTGTCTCCATATATTGCTTGATCTCTTTCTATTTGGTCACTGATACATTCATTATTTAGGAGAATGTTGTGAAGTCTCTATGTGTTTGTGTTATTTTTCATTTTCTTTGTGTAATTTATTTCTACTTTCATACCTTTGTGGTCTGAAAAACTGGTTGGTACTATTTCCATAGTTTTAAATTTACTGAGGCTCTTTTTGTAGCCTATTATATCACCTATTCTTGAAAATGTTCCATATGCACTTGAGGAGAATGTGTATTCTGTTGCTTTTGGGTGTAGAGTTCTGTATATGTCTGTTAGGTCCATCTGTCCTATTGTGTTGTTCAGTGCCTCTGTCTCCTTACTTATCTTCTGTTTGATTGATCTGTCCTTCAGAGTGAGTGGACTGTTGAAGTCTCCTAGAATTAATGCATTGCATTCTATTTCCCCTTTTAATTCTTTTAGTCTTTGTTTCACATATGTATGTGCTCCTGTGTTGGGCACATAGATGTTTATAATGGTTATGTCTTTTTGTTGGATTGACCCCTTAATCATTATGTAATGTCCTTCTTTGTCTCTTGTGACTTTCTTTGTTTTGAAGTCTATTTTGTCTGATACAAGTACTGCAGATCCTGCTTTTTTCTCTCTGTTAGTTGCATGAAATATCTTTTCCATTCCTTTATTTCAGTCTGTGTATGTCTTTGGGTTTAAAGTGAGTCTCTTACAAGCAGTATATAGATGGGTCTTGTTTTTTTATCCATTCAATAACTATGTCTTTTGATTGGTGCTTTCAGTCCATTTACATTTAGGGTGATTATCAATAGGTATGTACTTATTGCCATTGCAGGCTTTAGATTTGTGGTTACCAAAGGTTCAACGTTAACTTCCTTACTATCTAAGATTCTAACTTAACTCACTTAATATGGTGTTACAAACACAATCTAAAGGTTCTTTTCTTTTTCTCCTGTTTCTTCCTCCTCCATTCTTTATATATTATATATCATATTCTGTACTGTTTGTCTATCCCTTGTGTGACTTTGGGGATAGTTAATTTCTTTTTGCATTTGAGATTTTATTACCTCTCGTGACAGCTGTTAAACGTTAGGAACACTTCCATCTATAGCAGTCCCTCCAAAATACACTGTAGAGCTGGTTTGTGGAATGTAAATTCTCTCAGCTTTTGCTTATCTGGAAATTGTTTAATCCATCCTTCAAATTTAAATTATAATCTTGCCAGATAAAGTTATCTTGGTTCAGGGCCCTTCTGCTTCATTGCATTAAATACATCATGCCACTCCCTTCTGGCCTGTAAGGTTTCTGCTGAGAAGTCTTAATGTTAGCCTGATAGGCTTTCTTTTGTATGTGATCTTATTTCTCTCTCTGGCTGCTTTTAATAGTCTGTCCTTCTCCTTGATCTTTGCCAATTTTATTACTATATGTCTTGGTGTTGTCTTCCTTGGGTCCCTTGTGTTGGGAGATCTGTGGATCTCCATGGCCTGAGAGACTATGTCCTTCCCCAGATTGGGGAAGTTTTCAGCAATTACCTCCTCAACGACACTTTCTATCCCTTTCTCGCTCTTTTTCTTCTTCTGGTATCCCTATAATGCAATATTGGTTCATTTGGATCGGTCACACAGTTCTCTTAATATTCTTTCATTCTTAGAGATCCTTTTTTCTCTTTGTGCCTCAGTTTCTTTGTATTCCTCTTCTCTAGTGTCTGTTTCATTTATCATCTCCACTGTATCCAGCCTGCTTTTAATACCCTCCATTGTGCTCTTCAGCAATTACATCTCCAACCAGAATTCATTCCTGAGTTCTTGGATATCTTTCCGTACCTTCACTGGCATGTTGATGATTTTTATTTTGAACTCCTTTTCAGGAAGAGTTGTAAGGTCCATGTCATTTTAATGTTTCTCCAGAGTTATATTAATTTTACTTTGGATCATGTTCCTTTGGCATTTCATATTTGTATATGATGCCCTCTAGTGTCCTGAAGCTCTACTTTCTGGAGCTGCTCAGCCCCTGAAGCAATGTCAGGGGTCACGGGGGAGCAGTATTGGTGCCTGGGGGAAGGAAAGAACTGTTTCCTGCTTCCCGGGGCTATGCCTGTCTCCACTGCCTGACCCAGTGGGCCAAGTACACAGGTATAAGCCTTTGTCCCAGAACAGCCAGATATGGATCCCCACTTTCCACAAGCTGCTGGAATTGTAGTCTTTCTAGGAATTCTGCCTGTATTAGCTTTCCAACCTGGTAAACACTTGAGTATCATGAAAGCATCATGAAATGTAGGTTTGTGCTCCCAGAGCAGATCTCTGGAGGTAGGTATTCAAAATTCCCAGGCCTTCCACTCCCTCCCTGCTCCTTTTCTCTTCCTCCTGTCGGTGAGCTGGGGTGGGGGAGGGGCTTGGGTCCTGCCGGACCACAGCTTTGGTACGTTACCCTTTTCCATGAGGTCTGCTCTTTTCTCCAGGTGTATGCAGTCTGGTGCAGTCCTCTTCCCTGTTGCTCTCTCAGGATTGGTTGCACCAACTATATTTTCAAATTGTATGCAGTTTTAGGATGAAACCTGTCTCACCTCTCACACCGCCATCTGTAATCCTCCTGTAGCATCTTACTACGCTGATGGATAGTGACTGTGGTGGGGTAGGTGGTGGGGACTAGATAATGGGGGGAGTCTAGTAATCATAATTGTACATTAATGATACCAAAATAAAGAATTTTGAAAAATGGCTTTGAAAGGCCTAGAGCTAGAGACTTGCAGCTAATTCTTGTTAGATGATGTCACCCAGAGGGAATCAGTTTCTCAGAGTTCTAAATAGAGAGGCATATCTGGAGTTCATTAAAACAGGCCGATACTCTCGTTTTCCACTGACAGAAAACTAATGCGCAGGTACAGCAGAAGGCTTAGCAAAGATACAGGCACTGGTAAATTGAAACCACCATACCTGGGAGGTGAGTATAACTCTTTTATTTACATTCTGGGACGTTTTTATTTGATACTTCTATTGATGAGGCCACCCTGTACAAATAGGACCTGTTTTCATGGGAACTTTTCTGGGACAGGGGAGAAGATGAACTAATCTAAGAGGCTACCCAGGTCACTTTTAGCACATGTCCTCAGTGAATATAATAATGACTGTAAACAGATACTGCCCACTGGGTAGTAGTCTCAGTTTTCACAGTAGTGTGGGGTTGCAGTTCAAAACTGTGTATTCTTATGTTAAGTGAAGAAAATGTTAAGAATAATGCAGGTCCTGTTTCTTCTTGGAAGAAAATTACAAATATGGACAGGCGGAACTTAAACCAAATCATAAGGTGTTCCTTTGGAATTAAGGTCAATTTGAACTCATGGGGAAAAGTATACTTTTGTATAAGTTAAGTGTTTATTTCATTTATTTACTTTAGTAAATGTAAAGTGAGGGTGCCTTTATTTACCTAATTTTTTACACTGTACATACCTAATTAAGAGAGACCCAGCAGGATGGAAAAGCTGGTTCAAAGAGAATTTTTGAGAGATTAAATATTATAGGCACTGTCTAAGGAATGTTAAAGTAGATTTCTGGATTATAAACAAAACTGACTCAAGTCATACAAGGTGAGAACACTAACCTTTGAGATTGGGGTTTTGTTTTTTAGGATTTTTTTTCTTTTTTTTTCCTGAAAGAAAGATACATGCATAGATACATAACTACATATGTAGAATCATATATACATACATACATGAAAGATACATATGTAAATATATAGATGATAGATGTAGGTACATAAGTAGGTAGAGACAGGTGGGAAACAGAGACAAAGGACAGATCGCAGAGATCGAGGGAGGAAAGGAGAGAACAGCAAGCCAGGCAGTGTCAGCATCAGACCCAGAGCCCTTCGGGATCTGGACTCGAGCCTGCTTGCCATCCGCGTTGCCAGTTTTCGTAGTTTATGCTGAGAAGTATCAAAGGCCTTTTGAAGTAGCGATTTCCTTCGCCACAGCTCCATGGGGGTTCTCTTGCTTCGAAGTAACTACTGGATCTTGCCGCGTGGTGGAGCCAGCGCAACACCAAAGAGGCCTCGGAGGGGCCTACCCTTCCCAGCCCGCTGCTTTGTCTGGGGGTGAAGACTTAACAACAGGCTTATATCTGGAAATGGTGATCTTTAAAACTCTTGACACTCAGAAATGACCCGACCCCATGAAAGGGTGGAAAGGACCATTTCTGTCCAGGGAGAGCTTTTTTGGTGCGGAAAGAGTAGGTAGGCTATGCCATTGTGCGGGCGGGCAGGGAGAAACCCGGAAGAAACTGCCCAGACGCCTGACACACACCTCCTTTGCCTTTCAGTGACTCCCTCTGCCCTCACAGGCCCTGCAGGATCGGACCCACACGTCCCAGCCCTCCCACCCTTCCCACCTTCCCCTCCACCACTGTTACCAGACCCCCCAAAGGCCAAGTTCTTGAGTTTCAATGTTCTAGAAATAAGCACTGAATGTGAAAGCAAACGGGTATAGTTCATCAGAGGCAGCCTGCGTACAAGGGAGTGTGGAAAAGAATGTGACCTCCTGCCCACGGCTGTGTGTGGGGCTCATAAAGGCAGTTTCAGAGGCTGGGAGGAATGGTCCTGATGAATTATTTCATGGTGTTACCTCTGCCATTTGCTTTTTGGGGGCACCACTCCACAGTCAGCAGATGTTGGTCCACTGACTTTCCAAAATATGGTCGGGGCCTCCTTTTTGATGTTTCTATAGGATAAACTTTACACAAAAGAATTTTTTAAGTTTTTCTTTCCTCAAGGTAATGATTTCAGTGAAAACAGACTTGTTTACTAATTCTTGGGAGTGTTTGTTCTGGCTTAAGTTAAATTGTTAGTCATATGGCCAGTTAATGGAAATACTTTGTTTTTAAGGACATTTTAGGAATTTTACCTTTTAATTAAGCCCCAGAATGGGGGTTTAGCTTAAAATAGAGTCCCTCCTGCTCTTCTGGGCCCTGTTTTACCACCACTACCTCCATCCCATCCCCAGCCCCACACACAAGAGGCCCTGGGGCTGTCCCTTGGCCCAGGGTTTACCCCTGGTTTGCCTCTGTCACTGATGCCCTAATGCCCCAGGGGTGAAGGGTGCTGAGGTTGGCAGGGTGCTCATGGCCAGTCTTAGAAGATACCCTGATGATTTCCAGGACTTCCTGCCTCCCCATGCAGCACACCTGAGGGGTGGGCACCCAGCCACAGAGGGGGAGAGGGAGGCAGGGAAATGGGCCTTGTCCAGGTGCATTCTCACCTCTCCCCTGGCAGGGTGGGGGGAAGAATCTGGGGCAAGAATCTGCAGGTTCTTTTGTAAAAAGGGTTGGTGCACATCTAAACACAGCCATCTGCAGCAATCCTGGTAGGTATTAAATCTAGGCCCCTCAAAGCCGTCTATTCAGGAGCTTCTGCAGCAGGACACAGGACCCTCAATACCACTGATGCAAACATTGAAGATACCAACCAGCTTTACCCAGTGAAGTTTTGCATCAGATCCTCCAGGCAGTGGACCCTTACCAGGGACCCAGCAGCTGGGCTGCAAGGTGAATGAGGACCCAGTGCATGTCAGGAACTCACAGGCAGGCGGAACCAGACACACACACACTGAGCACTTTGTGAGCACTTTGTGAAAAGCCCTGTAACAGGTCATATAAAAGGGGCTAAGGTACTAGCTCTAATGATTGATCACCATGCTTTTTAGTTTTTATTCAAATCGACATCACCATAATTCATGGTAGACAGCACTTGTGCATTACTTGTGTTTTGATCAGTCAGTGCCTGGACTGCTGGGCTGGAAAGAAATCCCAGAGAGGCGCCACCTTCTAAGTAAAAGTAGAAAGGTGAGGTGCTAGAGTCCAGCTCCAGCAGGGGGTGCAGGTATGAAGCCCAAAAGTATGAAACGGAGTCAGTGCATGGAGAGACAGGACACAGAGTCAGATAGAGGTGGTCTCTTGACAAAGTGCCGATGACAGCTTTATACCGTTTTGCACAAGGATATGATTATTTTTTATTCTGTTGATTAATTGGTGTAGGCAGTTGATTAATAGGTATAGGCAAGCTTTTTACTTTCTTTTTCTTCCTAATCTATTCATGGTTGGTCAAGTGTTAGGTGATTTTTTTCTGTTTCTTGACCGAAACTTTTCCTAGCAACATGTACTCTATTGTGTTTTACATTTCTGTGCAACACAATTTCTAGATAGTGCATGTGACCGCAGAAACATGCAGCATGTAGCAGTGACTATGGAGTCTATCAGCTCAGGGTGAAATACAGGTCACTCGCTACTACAGTTAGCTAGGCAGGTATCATCTATATTTCTAATGCAATGGGTATATTTTATCCCCTCATAATATTTATTCTATTGTAGGTAGATGCAAGATAAAGATAGCATGATTTAGAACTGTAAGAAGGCAAGTGTAGATGATCAGATGTGCCTATAGATTAGATATTAATCCAAGCCAGACAAGGGCAACAAAACATCCATGGGTGTAGACAATTTCTCTCAAAACTGAGGGTTGAGGTTCTAAGCCTCACCTCTGTTAGCCCCCGTTTTCTCACCTGATGGCCCCCCTGCAACTGTGCCTGTCTTAGGTTGTTCCTCCCTTGAGGAATCTTATCCGTCTCTGGCTAACCAGCCATCTTCCGGGGCCATACAGGGAGATGTAAAGCTGGTAAGTGAGAGAGAAGTAATATTCTTTGAAAATGTTAGCTTTTCACTTCCTTGCAGATTTATGTTCCATGGCTTCTATGCCCAGCACTTGTCTTGAGGTATCTTTACCACTTTGAAGAATTATTATACTTGGTAATTTCACATATGAGGCACAAATTCTAGTAAAGGGCTGTAATTAGGAAGGAAGAAGAAAAACTATAGAAGTAGCAGAGGAAAGAAAACATGAGAAGATTGATTAAGTGTCAGGGTTATTCCTTTCAGTATTCTCCTATAACTTGATTTCTCTATCCTATAAAACTCTTCATTACTAATCTCACTAGCATTGCAAACAAGGGGGGCATTCCTACTTAGGTGGAGATGGGGTAGTCAATGTTTGACTAACTGACTCTAGGTTTTGATATTCTATGCCAAGATCGCCATCTGGCTCCTGCGTGTTCTATTCTTCAGGAGCACTGTCCTGAAAAGCTTCTGGGGAGTTTATGTTCTCCTCTTTTCTGTACTGCTTATCAAAGGTTAGCTTAGTCTTTGGCAAAAATGCAAGCAAAAGCAAAGCCAGTAGTATAATGGAGAATAACAAAATCAAGGTGGGTAATAGGGGGAGCCAGCTGCGAAGGCCCCTGCTTTGTGGGGGGGTCTTCCTCCAGCCTGAGCTTTCAACCCTGTCAGAGCAGCCCATCCCAAAGCAGAACCCAGGGGTGGCAGTCCTGAGCACAAGGCCCCAGAGCACCTGGCCTCCCCAGGTGGCTGATCCCTGCTGTGCAGTGGGTAGAGGGGTGAGGTGGCCTGTCCTCCTCCTTCTTTCCATTAAACGCTGAAAAATCTCCACTCTGAGTCAGACACTGTGTGACAGTGTCGCTAAGAAGTGACTCACACTTAGACTCAGTTCTGAAGACCTTTGTAACATGCCCTTATTTGGGCTCATGCAGGTCTTCATGCTCTGGGAGCCTCTCAGCAGAGCCTCTCTCCAGCAGGAAGAGCCTTGTGCCAACCCTTAGAGGGTGACAGCCTGGGCCAGCCCATCCTCGCTCGGTTCTGACACAAAGGAATGTCTTTCTGGGCTTTAAATCTGGTGCAGATTTAAAGGGAGAATGACCGGGGCACCACTGAGGTTCCTCTAGCTCTGCCTGGAAGCCCAGATTCATATTTTAAAAAATAAATATCTCAAAGGCTATAGAGAAGCCTCCTCTGTGTATACACATATTAAGAAAGAAAAGGAAACAAACAGACCACATCCCAGAGGAGGAAGAGGCCCAGTCAGTGGAAAGAGCCTGGTGATTCCGGCCAAGCACTGGCTGTGTTCACCAGTGGGCCCTGTGCCTGGAGGCTCAGTAGATGTCAGGCCAGGCTGGTTTTGAGGCAGGAAAGGGCCCAAAAAGAGCAGCCCAGGAGCTGGAAGGAGGTGTCCAAGAGCAGAGGGCAGAAAGGTTCTCAAGGAGGGAAGGGGTAACCCACCCAAGGCAGTGCAGGTGAGAGCTGAGATTTCGGGGCTGTGGCTTTGCCATCTGCAGTGCCGATGAGCAAGGGTCAGAGCACTCATTTCCTGTGTGTTTGCTCCAGCCTCAGTGCCCCATGGCCAGGGCCGTGGTCCCCAAATGCAGCCTTGAGTTTAAACTCCACAGTACTAACACTGCCAGGTGGCACTGAGCAAGTCATTCAAACCCATGTGCCTCAGCTTCCTCATCTGTAAATGTGGGAGGGACAGCAAGGCCTACCTCATTGGGTTATAGTGAGGGTTTACCCAAAGGAACCAGAAACATTAGCTTGAAAAGTTGTCTACACCCCCGTGTTCAGTGCAGCGTTATTTATAATAGCCAAAACATGGAAACAACCTATAAGTCCATCTACGGATGAATGGATAAAGGTACAGTACATATACACAATGGAATATTATTCAGCCATAAAAAAGAAAATCTTGACATTTGTGTGCAACAGCATGGATGAATGTGGAAGGCAATGTGTTAAGTGAAATAAGTCAAAGACATACTGTGTAATTTCTCTTACATGTAGAATATTTTTAAAAAATCAAGCTTATCCATACAGAGAATGGATTGGTGGTTACCAGAGCAGTGGGGGGCAAAATGGGTGAAAGGGGTCAAAAGGTACAAATTTCCAGTTATTATTAAATAAATAAGTCCTGGGATGTGATGTATAGCATAGTGACTATAGTTAATAATACCGTATTGCATATTTGAAAGTTAAGAGGGTAAATCTTAAAAGTTCTCATCACAAGAAAAAAAACCTGTATATTTGGTGACCAGTGTTAACTAGACTTACTGTGGTGATGATTTAGCAATTTACACAAATATTGAATCATTATATTGTACACCTGAAACTAAAATAATGTATATCAATTATACCTCAATAAAAAAAAGAAGAAAAATAACTCGTAAATATGTGCAGAACATTCAAGATGAAGACAGGCTCTCCCCAGGCTGCTCCAGCCAATGACAACACTGCACAGGTGCTGGGCTGGCCGGCTCTGCCCACTGTGGCCTTGGACTGGCCCAGCCTACTTTGCCTGGGGGTCCTTGTGGGTTGGCTGAGACTCTCTTGGGTGGGCTGAGGCCCCTCTTGCCCCATCATCTGCCATCTCTTTTCACAGGTGCCAGACTTGCTCTGTGGTCTAAGGTACCCTGCCCCCTCTGTTCCCTCCCCTTTTGCACACAGGCATTACCCCCAATAAACCTCTGCACATCTAATTTTTTTGGCATTTGCTTCCTGGGGGACCCAAATGGACAGGCCAGGTCAAACATAATCCTTTGCTACAGGCTTGTTGGAGTCTTTATTTTAGTAATATTATGACTTATTAAGGGGGAAACATACTGGGAAGAGTTTCCCAAATTATTTGACCACTGAACACTAACATCCACACTCTCACACCCACGCCCACCACACAGGACACCCATTAACATCTCATAGAACTTTCAGTCTGCTGAATAAAGTTTGGTAAACACTGAACCTCTCAAGTTCCATCCCACCCTGGGCTCCCACCACACAGATCTCAAAATGTGCTTCAGTAATTACAGCACAACCAGGGCCTTGGTGGGAAAGCCCCAAAGCCTAAGCAGATCTGTATCGACCAGGCTCCTCCCATCAGAAGTACAGCCTGTGATAACAGCACAGTGGCATTGTCCTTACCTCACGGATGGAAAAGCCGAGGGACAGGGAGGTCAAGACATTTGCCTTGGTCCACACTTGAGTCCTTGGTGGGTGTAGCCACTGAGTTGCTATCGGTTTGACATACTGTGTTGACGGAGGTCTAAGGGGTTCTGGCATTCAAGCCCTGGGATCACAGCCATACACAAGGCCCCTGAGCTGAGCCCTGTCCTGTGTGGGAACCAAGGGCAGGCCAGCCCAAGATGTGCTGCTGTGACATGCACATTATTTTGAGCTGAAAACCATCAAGGCCCAAAAGACTCAGGAAGATACTTTGACCTCCCCTCCACCCCCCACCAACTGCATAAAAGGATTTTAGAAGGAGGACCTGCTCATGGAGCAAAGCTATCACCATAGATAGCTGTACTGTAAAACTAAATTAGGGTCAATAGGAAGTGTTTGGGGAGCATTGTATATTTTCCTCAGTTCTTGTCCCCACTGTGACAAAGAATTGAAGGGCAGAGGCACAATACTGAAGCAGAATCAAAGTTTTATTTAAAGTTACTTAGAGAAAAAGTATAGCAGGCAACCTCAGTGAGGAGAGGTGCCCTTAAAGGTTGTAGAGAGAGATTAAGATTAAAAGGTTATGCACTTAGTGCAGGCTGTAAGGCTGGAGGCTCCAGGGGAAGGGGTGAGCCTGCTGGAAAAGCTCAGGCCTCACCAAACAAGGCAAAGAGACCAACAGGTTCCGGTCTGACAACATTCCAGAGTCTGATCGGACAACATTCCTAACTAGAGCCCTCCCCAAATCTAGAAGAGTGGTGGTAACTTTCCAGTACCTGACTAAAGGCCAATGAGAGACCCCCACGTACCCTAGGTAAGCCAATCCCCATGCCACTGTATTCCTTTGCTCTCCCTCCCCCTGCCTTCTTTAAAAACTCACTGCCTGCCCTGCTGAATGTGACTTCCCCGGCCTGTGATAGCCAGACCTGGGAACATCACCTGGGAATTGTGCTCAAATAAACTGGCCCTTCGTTGCCTCTTGTCACCTGCTTAATTCGGCTAAAGTTTATCTTACATTTGGTGCCGAAACCCGGGAAGGAGTGTGAGCGTGGGGCCCTAACCGGCCACTGGTGGCCCTGCCCCCTCCTTCCCCAACCCAGGACCTCGGCCTGCTCTCCGCTGCGTGGACTATTTTCTGGTGAGTCCCTCAGTTTCCCCTGGTATGTTTCCCTTCCTAAATCCATTTCACCTGGTCCTTTAGAAATCATAGCTATGTCCAGGTTGGGGCATCCGGCCCACCGCTGGCCCTGCAGTGCAGGAGACGTCCCTAACCCAGCCCCAGGATGTCTGCAGGCATCCGGCCCACCCCCAGCCCTGTGGTGTGGGAGACATTTTTTTGGCATTTGCTTCCCGGGGGACCCAAATGGACAGGCCAGGTCAAACAGAATCCTTTGCTATAGACATGGGGAATCAGCCCTCAAAAGCGGAGGCTCAGTCCCCACTGCAGTGTCTCATTTCTAATTTGGCTACTCTATATTTGTCCTGGGAAGTTTGCAAATGGAAGCTAGTCTTTCTTTGCTCTGAGGCCGGGCCTCAGTATCCCTTGGACAATCAATCTCGCTGGCCCCCTGAGGGAATTTTCAATTTTGGCCTTCTCACCACCTTGATTAATTATTGCCACTGGAGAGGAGAGTGGAGTGAAATCCTGTATGTGCAGGCTTTTTGGACATTGTGCTCCCACCCAGACCTTTACATTGTGTTCAATGACCCAAGTTCTCCTAGCCCAATCTCCAGTTAAAGATTGTCAGCCTCTTACTCGGCCCAGTCCTTCTTCCTTTTCATTTTTCAGATCCCAGAGGATGTTAGTCTCCCACCTCCCTCAGCTCGCTACCCCCACCCCTCTCCACCACCATCTTTAAGTTCTTTGTCCTCCCCCATGTTGCTGCCATCTTAAAATCCTACATTCTCAACCATGCCATCGTCCTACTCCTCTCCTCTTCTGGTGGCTGCACCACCCCCTCCCCCTCCTTCCACCTTCACTGCCCTCTTCCCCCACCCGAACATGCTCCTCCTGCTCTCCAGTTCCGGAAGCCACAGACCAGAAGCTAAAAAGAAGGAAAGCAATTAAATATCAGTAACTCAAATCTTTATATCAGTTTGTCTGTGTATAAGTTTTTATATGAAAAGTGTTGCTAACTGTAGTAATTATGTCTCAATTTGTATGTTTGTGTGCCTAAGTGTGTAAATGAAAAATATTTTCCTACCTCCAGACGGAATTAATAAAAATTTATTTAAAAACAAGCACTTGTAAAAATTGGGCATTCTAAAACTTCCAGAAAATCTAATAAAAAATATTAAGCATTAATGCTAATTTAAGTTTAACTGAAACAGACATGTCCTTATAGTTATCAGCTGCCAAAGTTTACTTAAAGTCATTTAAATTAACGTTATCTGTTAAACATTTCAAGAAGATGCTTAAAGAAAAGTTTAACTTTGTCTAATGTTTGGTAAAAGTTTTGTAAGTAGCATACCTGCTAAAAATAAGTAAACAAGCATAGCAAATAAATGTCTTAATAATAATACTGTATTAATGTATAACTATATATATGCAAACAGCCTGAGAATTATGTGATAACCAAAATTCTTAGTTTGCTATGATATAGACATAATTTGTGCCTAATGAGAAATTGTGCTGTAAAGCACATTTCCAAAAATGATAATATACGTTCATAGGTGTATCAATCTGAAGAATGCTAGTGTAACAGTTTACAGTGGCCTATTTTTCAGTGTTCACCGAAGGTTAAAGTAATGGTTTTAAGTTCTAATTAAAACTCCTTAAAGTAATAAGGAAAACATTTCTACATGCTAAAGAATGTGAATGTGTCTTTTGATAAAAGAAAGTAACTTTGTTCTAAAGTACAGCTGTTTATTTAGAGAGAGAAATCTAAATGTAAAAAGAAAGTTGTAAAAAGTTTGTAGAAGAATTTAATATGGTCATACTATATAAAACTAAAGCAAATGAGTCTCAGCATCAAGTACATAGCAAAATCAGAATTTTGTTTTCAGTTAAAAAGACAAAGTTTTCTTAACTGTTAGTCTGCTCTTAATATTGAAAGATTGCAGAAGGTTCTTCTAATTGTTTTACCAAAGCAGTTTCTTATGCTTAAAAGTCTTAGTGAGTTGTCGGACTCTTTAAGAAAATGAGATCTTACTATTAAAAGGACTAAAAGCTAAACTTTGCTAACAACTGTGTAACCTTCTTTATTTGCCTTTGAGATATTTTGTTGTAATTCTAGTTAAATAGATAAGTATTGCTTCATAGCAACCTATAATCCTATTTAAGCAAGTGCCAAAAAAACTTTCTTCTAACAACTTCCCAAAATCAAATTCAAAAAAGTACTTTTACCTCTAGTTAACTCTGATATTTTCCAGAGGGCCCCTAGAACATGTCAGAGGAACTTTTTCTCATTGGAGAAAGTATTTGGCTAATTTAGCTTCTTTATATGATATATAATTACCTGGAAAGCACTGTCAAAGGAAATGATGCTCAACTTTGTTACTGAATGTTTTGTTACAGAAATATCCATATTTCCTTATGTCAACTGTCTTACAGTAAGCTCTCATCAGATCTTTAACCATTGTCATTTGTAAGTCTTTTGTCATTTATAGTCACTGTTTTATTACTCCTAAACTACTAAAGAACTAGATTTCAGCAGAACAGGTATTAGTTACATAAGATTAAGTAAACTAATGAAGATGATTTTGTGGCTTTTTGTTTCAAATGTTGATAAAGTGTTTTAAGCTTTTCCTCTTAAGCTGACAACAGTTTAGTAAATGACTGCCTTTATAAGCAGAATTGAGACTTTTTCTTTCTACCTGATCCCTCCAAAATTTAAAAACTCTCAGTAACTATTTTTACATTTCATGGCAGTATGTTTATTTGCACAAGTTCAATAAGAATCTGTTTTCCTTGTAAGAAGACCAATTAAAAACACTGGTTATATTACCAAGCCTTTGACTAGAATGTCATACCTGAGAGACACATGTGTAAACTCAGATATAAACAGACAGCTTTAAGGAACTAAGATTGACTTTATAAAGCCAACAAAGCCCCTTAGAAAAACTGGCCTGGTACCTTGCTTACAGAGTTCCGAGCAGCCTTACCAGGTGAGTAAAGAAAGTCACTTCCTGGCAGATGCAGGAACCTCAAGAATGTCTTGAGAACCTGAAGAAGGGAAGAATTCACCCAAGTGTACAAGTACTGCAGGCACAACCTGCTAGCAAGTCTGGCTTAGCTGTCTGGCCTCAAGAAAAGAAGCCTTTAAAAGTTCAATCTGAAATTCCTTACAAAAAGTTCCAGCAAAGCATATTTGAAAGAGCCTATGTAATCAATTGCTCTTCTTGCTGCACTTATGCAAATAATAAAGCCACGTGTTAATCATTTTTTTAATCTGGTTACTTCTAATAAAAATGAGAGTGATTTTAAAGAGAAGTATTGTTTTAATAATGCAGTCTTATCTATACTAAATCCTAATACTAGTCATTGAGATGTAAACTCGATCCAGAATTCTAGTTTCCCCATAATACCTGGCTATGATTCTCAATTAAAGTCTTTATATTTCTAGTTCTCATATTCAGCCATGCATTCTTAATCTCATCAAGTTTGTCCTTCCAGAATAGAAAATCCAACTCCAGATGTTGCTACTTAACCTAATAACACAATTTGTACTGTCTTGCCTAGAAGCCACAAAACTGAAAATAGTAATAAAAATGAAACCCAGAATAGAAGTGCCAACCTTCCAAGGCCCTCTCAACTGACCAGTGATGAAAACCTAGCTGCACCCTTTACTGCACCCCCTCTCAGCATGAAGCAGCCAGAGTGGTCATTGCCCCTTTTCCCTAGCAGCCGCTAGAATCTCTGTCTGTAGAAGAGAAAGTGAGACAAGAACCATAGGCTTAGACAGAATAAGGTGAGAGTCTCTAGAAAAGGCAAGGCAAGATATTTGCAGTCAGAGCAATGTAACTACATGCTAAGAAACCCCACACACAATGCCCCTTGTCAGCCAGAAGTAGCCAGACTAAGTCATCGCCCATTATGACTAAAGGCTGGAATGTAAGGCTGGAGGCTCCAGGGGAAGGGGTGAGCCTGCTGGACAAGCTCAGGCCTCACCAAACAAGGCAAAGAGACCAACAGGTTCCAGTCTGACAACATTCCAGAGTCTGATCGGACAACTTTCCTAACTAGAGCCCTCCCCCAATCTAGAAGAGTGGTGGTAACTTTCCAGTACCTGACTAAAGGCCAATGAGAGACCCCCCACGTACCCTAGGTAAGCCAATCCCCGTGCCACTGTATTCCTTTGCTATCCCTCCCCCTGCCTTCTTTAAAAATTAGCTGCCTGCCCTGCTGAATGTGACTTCCCCGGCCTGTGAAAGCCAGACCTGGGAACATCACCCGAAAATTGCACTCAAGTAAACTGCCTGGCCCTTCGTTGCCTCTCGTCACCTGCTTATTTTGGCTAAAATTTATCTTATACCAGCAACCTCGGAGAAAGCACCCCAAAAGGCTGGGGTTCCCCCTTTTAAGGATTCGTCAGAAATATGACTAAGGCCTGGGGGTGCAGACCTGTTAAGTGGTGTTTGAATACTTAAAATTAACAACACAAGGAACTTCCTGCTCTGATTTCTCCCTGGGACGCCCATCATTCTTGGCCTGGGAGCCTATCAAACAAGGTTGCCTGCCCAACCCCCAAGGTGGGCCGAGTTATTGTCTGTTTGCTAAACAGTAAGTTAAGAATGTTACTTCTTAACTTCCTGCCTTTTACTATATTTATGGCTTGGCCTGCACGCTAGATTAGTTACCTAGGTTGCAAACTACTTGAGGAGGGCCCAAGGAGGAAAAAACAGCATATAGGTAAAGTGAAAAAATAAGCTGGGCTTGTATGATTAACATAATAAAGACATGGGCTATGCTGAAGTACCCTCCTTTATCTGGGGAATATTCAAACATTCCAGGCCAAGTTGCTCCTGGCTTTTTGAGCTTTAACTGATTAATTCTGGGTCTTTCTAGTGGACTTTCCTGGCCTTTTTCCCTTTCCACCTCGCTCATATCTATTTTCTTCCCAGACAGGAAGGACTATAACAAAATGTGTTAAAATCTTAAAATTTCTCACGGTGCCCCACTGTTTCTGTATGGCCCCCCAACTATTTTGTTTAAAATATTTACTCTTTTTATATACCTGTGAACTGTTTCCATTTTCCTTAAAGTCTCAGGCCCCCACACCCTTCTCTTTGGTTCAGGATGACATCTATATCTCATTCTCCCTGACCATCTTTGGAAGCCACATCTATGGCTTCCCCGTATGTATGTAATTAAACTTGTTTTTTCCTGTTGGTCTATCTCATGTCAATATGACATAAACCAGCTAGAAGAACTTCCAGGGGTAGAGGAAATGTCTTCCTAATGTTAGGCAGGAAAATAGACATGAGCAGGGTGGAAAGAAAACAAGGTCAGTAAAGCCCCCTAGAAAGGACTTGGTTAACCAGTTAAAACTAGAAATCCAGAAAAGACTCAGAGTTAATGAGTTAATCAGTTAAAGCCTAAAAGGTCAAGAGCAACCCATATAAAAGTATCTGAGCACAGCCCATGTCTTCATTGTGTTAATTAGATCATTAAGATTTACTCTAGCCTGCTAAAAGGCCCACCTATAAACAGCATAATAAAGACAGGGAGATCCCACCTTAAAGCCAAAATTGCATTTTGAAAAAAAACACCCCAAGTAGTTAAGAAGAAAGATTCTTAACATACTCTTTAGCACCCCAAATAACTCTGCCCACCTTGGAGGAAGGACTGTCTTGACTGATAAGCTAATTTTGCAGAATTACCTAGAGGGCTGATAAGAAACTTAACATCTTATCAAAGATACTTTAGACCACTTAAGTCCACACCCCTAGCCCTTTGTCACTGTAAGGCTGGAGGCCCCGGAGGGAGGGGTGAGCATGTCAGACGAGCTCACCCTCACCAAATAAGGAAAGGGGGCGGCAAAGCCCCCAACTCTGGCCTAGTAAGGGAAAGAGACCATCAGATTCTGGCCTGATGACGTGCCAAAATCTCTGGCTGCTGCCTCCTCCCAACCTGTAAAATGAGGAGTAACTTTCTAGCTATTTGTCTACTGTAAAGGCCAATGACATGTGCCTTAGGGTAGCCAATCCTCGCACCACTGTAGACCTATGCTCTCCCTCCCCCTAACTTCTTTATAAACTCACTGCCTGGCCTGCTGGGCACAACTTCTCCAGCCTGTGACTAACTAGACTGGCAAACATCGCCCAGGATTGTGCCCTATTAAATTTTTGGCTCCTCTGTTGCCTCCTTGCCTGATCATTTTGGTTTGATTTAACCTTACATCTGGTGCCAAAACCTGGGAAGGAGATAAGGTGTGGGGCTCCAGCCAGCCACCGGTAGCTCCCACCCCTCCTTACCCAATCCAGTACCTCCACCCACTCTCAGCACTTTGAACAGTGATTTGGTGAGTCCCTCCTTTCCCTGGTCTGTTTTCCCAGTCCTGTCTCCACCTGGTTCAGTTAACTTCAAAATCATAGCTACGTCCAGGTTCTCCAGGCATTAAGCCTGTCCTGGTCCCGAGATAGAGGAGACGTCCTCATCCAGGCTCCCAGATCTCCGGGGAAGAGTACGATACTTCCCTGTCTCCTAACCTGAGCGAGTTTGGGACGCTGGGCTCACCAGTTTAGGGGCTCTGGGAAATGGGTAACAGACATGGGGAACCAGTCCTCTAAATTGAAGGCTCAGACCCCTCTGCAGTGTCTCATATCCAATCTGGCAACGCTAGATATAGTGGAGGAGATCTGTAAACGGAAACTGGTCCGACTCTGTTCTCAGACTTGGCCCTAGTATCCTCTGGCCCCCAGAGCGAACTTTTGATTTTAGCCTTCTCACCAACCTAACTTCTGTCACCGAACTGGGAAGTGGTCTGAAGTCCTGTATGTCCAGACCTTTTGGACATAGCGCTCCCGCCCTGACCTTTATGTTAAGTGTTCAATGACCCAGGTTCTCCTGGCCTGGTCTCCAGTTAAGGAGTGTCAGCCTCTTACTCTGCCCAGTCCTTCCTCCTTTTCAGATCCGCCGGAGGACCTTGGTTGCCCACCTCCCTCAGCCCATGATCCCCTCCCCTTGCATCGCCACCATCTTTAGGTCCCTTGTCCTCACCCACATCATCGCCATCTTTAGGTCCTTTGTCCTCACTTCGCTGCCATCTTTAGGTCCTTCATTCTCAGCCATGCCATCTTCCTGCTCCTCTTCCTGTGTCTGCACCACCCTCTGCCCCTCTCCTTCCATCTTCACTGCCCTCTTTCCCCACTGGAACAGGCTCCTCCTACCCTCTGGTTCCGGAAGCCATGGACAAGACTACCCCCAGCACAGACCCACCTCCTTTCTCTCCCGACCCTACAACCCTCCCCACACCCACTGTTCCATATTTGTATCCTTTCCTGGCATTGCCGCTGTCTTCTCCTTCACTTCCTGTTCCCACCCTGCCACCAACTTATGTACCCATGCCACCCTTAGCTCCCAGTTGGTCTAGCCCTCTGGTCCAAGGCCCAGTGGCCACCCCAAAGGTCCAACTAGCAGCCTCTTGCCGAGAGGTTACAGGGGCAGAAGAGGTTGTCCAGATTCATGCCCCTTTTTCCCTAGGAAACATCCCAAATTGAGAGACTCCTGGGCTCTTATTCCTCTAACCCCACAGTTAATACCAAAGAGTTTGACTACCTAACTCAAGCCCATGAACTTACCTGGCATGATATACATGTTATCCTAACCTCCACTCTTACCTCATATGACTGTGTTACCTCTGTCTCCCGACATTGTGCAAACAAGGCACATAACACGGATCAGGCCAAGCCAATTGGGACAGAGGCAGTTCCTCTCACAAACCCCCAATGGGACTATAATACCCAAGATGGGGGAACTCAGACGGACCGAATGCTCTAGTATTTACTGGCAGGTATGAATAAGATGGCTCAAAAGGCCATTAATTATGATAAGCTGAAAGATTACTCAGAGACCTGATGAGAACCCAGCCTGTTTTCTTGACTGGCTCACCGAGGCTTTCTCTATACATACCTGCCTCAACCCCAACTCATCACTGGGGTCCACGGTGTTGGCTACTCATTTTATTACCCAGTCAGCACAGACATAAGATGTAAGTTAAAAATGGGCAGAGGAGGAGCCCCAGTCTCCACTCCATGACCTGGTAACCATGGCCTTTAAAGTCTTTAATACCTGTGATGAAGAACATGAGAGGAGGATAGCATCCCAGACCCGAGCCTTCGCAGTGACCCCACTGACCAGTAGAACAGGGGTCTCACCACACCAAAGACTGGTCCGAAGCTCATGAGCCTCCAGGATCTTCCTTCTGGCGTGGCCAGGAAGGCCACTGGGCAATGAGATGCCCCAACCCGACCAAAATAGGCTGACCAAACCCTGCCCGGTTTGCAGTAAAAGAAGTCATTGGAAGGTAGAGTGCCTGGCTGGGGAAGGTTGTCCTCCCGTGACAGAGTCTTGTGGGAGGCAGGCCCCCCTAAGGAACTCTCCTCCAGACCTTCTTGGCCTACTTGAAGACTGGACTTGAACACCCCTATCACCCTTGCTGAGCCCAGGACCATGCTGTGGGAAACAGGTAAGCCCATCTCCTTTTTGGTAGACACAGGGGCGACCTACTCTGTTTTACCTTCCTTTCATGGGCATTTACATCCTTCCCAGGTCTCAGTCATGGGTGTCATGGGAATTCCCTCTAAGCCTCTAGAGACAGGTCTGGTAGCCTGCATGTTTGAGGGCCATCCTCTTACCCACTCTTTTCTAGTCATCCCATCCTGTCCCATACCTTTGTTAGGGAGGGGTCTCCTATCCAAGCTTGGTGCCTCCATCTCCCTGCCACTTAGTCATCCCTAACCAAGTTCACTCATCGCCCTAGCTAGTATAAGTTGTGGCCCTGAGGCCTCCGCTGACCCTCCTGTACTGTTGACTGATGTTAACCCAATGGTCTGGGACACCTCTACTCCCATAGTGGTGAGCCATCATGCTCCGGTCCTCATCCACCTCAAGGACCCATCCTCCTTTCCTTCTAGGCCCCGATTTCCTATTTCCCATCCTATCATTAACCATCTTTCCCAAGGGCTTCTGGTACCGACTAATTCTCCCTGTAACACTCCCATCCTTCCAATCAAGAAGCCATTGGGAGCCTACTGGCTCGCTCAAGACCTGTGGATAATCAATGAGACTGTAGTCCCTCTTCACCTGGTCATCTCTAACCCTTATACTCTAAGGCCTTTCCTACCTGCCAAGAGACTATGCCGGTAGTGTGCCCCGGACACCTCCCACTTTATAGTTTTAGACCTTAAAGATGCATTCTTCACCATCCCACTACACCCCAATTCCCAGTTACTGTTTGCCTTTACCTGGGAGGACCCAGACACCCACCCAACTAGACAACTAACTTGCACAGTCCTCCCTCAAGGCTTCTGGGACAGTCCTCACCTTTTTGGACAGGCACTGGCAGAAGATCTGTCCCATCATGACACAGGAGTCAACACTCTCCTCCAATATGTTGATGATCTCCTCCTATGTAGCCCCACAAAAGAGGCCTCTGTTCAAGACATGGCTTCCCTCCTAAACTTCCTGGCTCAGCAGGGATAGAGTCTCTCCATCAAAAGCTCAGTTATCCACCCCACAGGCTACATACCTTGGAGTGGCCCTAACTCCTTCTTCCAGAGCACTAACGGTGAATTGAACAGCCTCCATTAGAGCTCTTCTACCACCCACCTCAGAAACTGAGATCTTGTCATTTCTTGGACTAGTGGAGTTTTTCCAACACTGGGTCCCTAACTTTGCCTTATTAGCTAAGCCTCTGTATGCTGCTGCCAAAGAAATGCCCTCTGGGCCACTCACCTCTACTACACAGTGGCCCATGCTTTTGAAAAACTGTGAAATGCCCTCCTCTCCTCACCCCCACTTATGCTGCCTAACCCTAACAAACCTTTTCTCTTATATACTACAGAAAAGTTGGGAATAGCAACTGGAGTGCTGGTCCCAGCCAGTAGGACCCAGACACCAACTGGTCACTTTCCTGTCAAAACAACTGGATCCCACCACTAAGGGGTGGCAACCCTGCCTTAGAGCCCTGGCAGTGGCAGCGTGCCTTGCCAAAGAAGCTCTGAAACTAACCCTCCTACAGGTGATAACCGTATACTCTTATCATTTACAGGACCTTCTGGGCCACAAATCCTTGGCCTCTCTCAGCCCATCACGAGTGCAGGAATTTCACCTCCTATTTATTGAGCACCCCCAGTTAACTTTACAGGTGTCACCATCATTACACCCAACCAGCCTCCTTCCTCCCTCCAGTTCATCTGCCACACCCAGCCACTCCTCCACAGAGCTGGTGGAAACTCTTTGACTCCTACAAGAGGGTCTCCAGGACACACCTCTCACTGACCCAGACTTAATTGTCCATGAATGGAAGCTCAATCAGGGATTCAAATGGGTGTAGGGGAGCGGCCTACACGGTAGTTTCCTCCTCCTCAGAAATAGTGGAGGCAGCTCCCCTGCCGATGGGAACCACCTCCCAAAAGGCAGAACTAGTAGCCCTCACCCAAGCCTTACAGTTGGCAGCAGGACTTAGGGTAACCATTTACACCAACTCAAAGTATGCTTTCCTAATCGCACACAGCCATGCAGCAATCTGGAAGGAAAGGGGATTCCTCACTACCCAAGGGACCCTGATTGTAAATGATAAAACAATTCATCACCTACTCCAGGCCTTACAGGAAACCAAGGAGGTGGCTATTGTTCATTGCTGGGGACACCAGACAGGTACTGACCTGGTCACTAAAGGGAATTCTCTAGCCGATGCTACTGCCCAACAACTAACCTCGGGTCCTGATTATTCCCCAGTATTGTTTCTCTCCCCCTCTATAACTCCTAATTATTCCAAAGAGGAAAAACAACAATGTTTAGACCAGGGTGGAATGGCTGGACAACAGGGATGGATACATCTTAAGGACAGGATAACTCTTCCCCAGGCCCATGCCAGGGAAATCATATTTACAGTTCACCAATTCCTCCATATTGGTCCAGAGGCTATGTACAGGTTTCTCTCCCCTATCTTTGCCCCACCTGGGCTCCAAAAGACCATTAACCAGGTACATATGGCTTGCACCACCTGTCATCATGTTTCTTCTCAAGGCACCCTCAAATGCTGTGCAGCCCTCCACCAGCTGCGGGGAGCGCTACCTGGACAGGATTGGCAGATTGATTTTACCCACATGCCTAGACACAAGAAGCTCAGATATTTACTGGTTATGGTTGATACACTTTCATGTTGGATCAAGGCCTTTCCTACCTGCCAAGAGACTATGCCAGTAGTGGCAAAGACATTAGTGGAACCCATCATCCCTTGTTTTGGCCTCCTGATGTCGCTGCAGACAATGGACCAGCTTTCATCTCAAAGGTCACACAACTGGTGGCTGGCTCTCTAAATATCTCCTATTAACTACACATACCCTATCACCCTCAATCCTCAGGTAAGGTGGAAAGGGCCAATGGCCTTCTCAAGGATCAACTTTCCAGACTCTCTTTAGAGGTAAAGACCTCCTGGTCAGACCTACTCCCAATTGCTCTCACCTGATTGCGAGAAGTCCCCAGGGGACCCACTGGACTAAGTGCCTTTGAGTTAATGTATGGTAGACCCTTCTTTCTAAACACAGGCCTGCCTACAACTCCACCCCCTCTAGCCTCCTACCTACCTTACTTCTCACTCCTAAGACATCTCCTCAGGGAACATGCAGACCAATTCCTGCCTCAACCCACCTCCCCCTCGAATCCAAGAATCACGGAGGTTCTACAGCCGGGAGATGAAGTCCTTCTTAAAGAACTCCTACCTCGGTCCCTCCAACCATGGTGGATGGGACCATACATGGTGGTCCTTACCACTCCCACAGCTGCCAAGCTATTGGGACACTCCCTGTGGTACCACATCTCCAGGCTCAAACAAGCACCCAGTCATGATAGTTGGAGGTCTACAGAGATAGGGCCTCTCTGTTTGTGCCTTACTCACACTAGTGCTGGCCACAATGACCCATCTGGCTCTGGCAAACTGGGTCTGTAACCAGTGCATCATATAAGGCATGCTCCAACCCCACCAATTGGTCCCCTGGACATGCTACTTTCAAAAAGTACCTTGTTGCAGGGATATCAATTGTACTGGGCCGCTATAATGTTAAGAGATTTCCAAACTAGCTGCCCAGGAGGAGTCGGCAAGACCATTTGCTAGGTACGAGACCCTCCACCAAATCCCCAAGGAAAGATAACCCCTTGTTCTACCCAATGCTCATCTTTGTATTCCTTCATCCAGGCTACCTGCTATGAACGAGCCTGGGTCTGTCTCTCATCTTCCAGACAACACTACTGGATGGGGCAAAGCCTGGATAATCGTGCAGATATGTCTGTCCTGAGAGACAAGGACAACATATCTGCTGGAACCTCCAGACACCGATAGGTCAATGGTAGAAGTGCACAAGACTATGCTGGTACATCAGTACTCGCCCCTTCCCTCCAAGCCTCCTCCAGCCTCCCACCAGCCTTAACCCTGCCCACACCACCCCTCCTCAGCTGGAAGTAGCCAGTTCGAGTCAGCACCCATTATAACCAAAAAGCTGGAATGTAAGGCTGGAGGCATCGGAGGGAGGGGTGAGCACGTCAGACAAGCTCACCCTCACCAAATAAGGAAAGGGGGCAGCAAAGCCCCCAACTCTGGCCTAGTAAGGGAAAGAGACCAACAGATTCCAGCCTGATGACATGCCAAACTCCCCGGCTGCTGCCCCCTCCCAACCTGGAAAAGGAGTAGTAGCTTTCTAGCCATTTGTCTACTGTAAAGGCCAATGATGTGTGCCTTAGGCTAGCCAATCCTTGTGCCACTGTAGACCTATGCTCTCCCTCCCCCTAACTTCTTTATAAACTCACTGCCTGCCCTGCTGGGCACTTCTCTGGCCTGTGACTAACCAGACTGGCAAACATTGCCCAGGATTGCACCCTATTAAACTTTTGGCTCCTTTTTTGCTTCCTCACCTGGTCATTTTGGCTCGATTTTACCTTACAGTCACATTCCTGAAAAATCCTTAAAAGGGGGAACACCCAACCTTTCAGGGCACACCTCTCTCTGAGGACTCCTGCACTTCTTTCTAAGTAATTTTAAATAAAACTTTTACTCTGCTTCATGACTGTGTCTCTGCCCTTCAATTCTTTTTGGTAGCAGGGACAAGAACCAAGGAAAATACACAATACCTCTCCACCAATGCTAACACCTGGAAGGAGGGAGGAGGTAAAAAGTATGAAGAAAACAGTGACCCCAGGCAGAATGCAACACTTCAGAGAGAAGAGAAAATACTGAAACATGTCTAAACTGCCATGCAACTATAACAGGAAAATGTGGAGACCACACAAAGTGACTGGGTGCTATCTCGTCAGGAGCAGGATTGGCCACTGGCTTCCCACCTCCCTCTAGGGCCTTCCCCGCCTAGCACCCCAGTTCCCCAGAACCTGCAGGGCCCTCCCTGTCTGCCTGCTCTGGCCCCTGATCAGCAGCCCCTATCTCCCAGTGCAGGTGCCAACTTCCCTTCCAGTGGCTGGGATCTGGAGCCACAGAGGTAACTGAGTATTTTCAATTTCACACCCTCATAATAACCTGCTTATTGGTTGGCTGTAACTCCAGGGGAAGATCTGGGCAAAATATTTTGAAGCCGAAATCAAAGTGAGAAATAAAGTGGGAGAAATCCGCTTATTGCCTACAAGCAGTCTACTTCTGCTTGCACTTCTCTCTCAGGACCAGGATGCATAAGAGGCCCCATACAGCCTCTCTGGTCCAGATAAGCCCTCCCTTGCCCATGTGATTACCTATTGATATGGAGATGATCTACTTCCCTCCACCCCTTGGAAATAACTATTGAATGTAGATGCACTAAAGCCAGGCAAGAGATTCTGGAAATACTGCAATTTTACCCACATTGGCTAAGAAAGGCGCGGAAAAGGTAGTAGTAAAGAAACCAAGAGGCAAATGGAGCCATGCTCGCTGTGGCAGCCTGAAGGCACCCGACCAGTTCCAGTGGTTCCTTCATCATCCAACCACCAGTGGTGCAGGGAACGTTTCCACCACTGCCAGTGATGCCAGGGTTCTTGTTTGCAGGGTTGAGGAATGAACTCAGCAAACAGTCAAGGTAGGAGAGCCAGAGAGACTTTTACTGAGAGATACAGTGAGAAGACAGACAGAGCTCCTGGCTTATGCCAGGAGGAGACAAGAGAGCCCAGGGTGGTGTGTTGTCTAAGGGATTTATAGGCAGTTGAGGATTTTTGGGAATTGAGGGCTTAGGGTGTGGACTTGTACCACCTGCCCTACCCTCAAGGTGGGCTGGGTTGTTGTCTGTTTGCTAGGGCTATTCATAGTGAAGTCATGGGTTATGCTGAGATACCTTTGGGGAACACAAACATTCCAGGTGGAGTTGCTCCTGGCCTTTCGACCTTTAACTGATCTCACTGAAGATGTCTATATTCCTAGTCTAGTATCTTTACCCTAGAGAATTAGTGTGTCCTTGACTTTGCATAATGCTAAACAGTTTTGATAGGGACTTTACATTGTTACATGGCTTTGACTGTAAATATCTTGCCTTGCTTTTTCTGGAGGCCCTCAACCTACTCTGTCTAAGCCCATGGTCCCTGTCTCATTCCCCCTCTACAGATAGAGACCCTAGCTGCTGCTAAAGAAAGGGGGTGATGACTTCTCTGGCTGCTTCATGCTGAAAGGGGGCTTAGTATAGGGTGCACCTAGGTATCCATCACTGATCAGTTGAGAGGGCCTCAGAAGATGGGCACCTCTATTGTGGGTTCCATTTCTATTACTATTTGCAGTTTTATGGCTTCTAGGCAAAATAGAGCAAATTGTGTTATTAGGTTAAGCAGCAACATTTGGAATTGGATTTTCCATTCTGGAGGGACAAACAATGAGATTAAGAATGCATGGTTGAATACAAGAACTAGAAATAGTAAAACTTTAATTGAAATGATGGGAGAAAACTAACACATCTGAAGAATCATAGCCAGATATTTTTTTTGGGGAAACGAGTTCTGAATGTAATTTATGTTCCAATGACTAGTATTAGGATTTAGTATAGATAAAGGCTACATTATTGAAACAATACTTTTCTATAGAAAATAATACTTGGCTAGATTATTTGCATAAGTGCATCAAGAAGAGCAATTGAAGGATCACAGGAAGATGGCAGCATGAGTAATTCAGAGGAAATCTCCTCCCCAAAACATATATATTTATGAAAATACAATAAATACAACTATTCCTAAAAGAGACACCAGTGGATGCAGTACAACAGCCAGGATACATCTACATCTGTGAGAACTCAGCATCACATGATGGGGCTAAGATACAAGCCACGGCCAGGCGGGACCTGAACGCTCCCCCACCCCAGAACCCAGTGGGAAGAAAGGAGTCGGAACGGGGAGGGAGTGAAAGCCCAGGACTGCTAAACAACCAGCTCTAGAAATCCACACCCAGAACACAGACAAGGTGCACAGGGTGCTGGATATTAGAGAAACAGAAAAGAAAAACCTGTGGGCAGGTCCCTGCAACCAGCACCCCTGAGACAAAAGAAAAGCGAGTGCTTTCTGCAAGTCTTAAAGAGACAGGGACCCCATAGCTGGACAAAATTGTCATGGCACATATAGCCAGCAGCTGGGAATATTGGAGAAACGTAGGCACCCTAAACCCCGGGGAGGCAGTGCAGCTCTGAAGCCCCTCACGGCACTGAGCAGCCCGCCAGTCATTCCTCCAATGGTCACGGACCCTGACACACCGGCCCAGTAGTGGGAGAGTGGCAGCGCATGCCAGAGATGGTGGCTCTGGAAGGGACCGAGAGCAGATCCGTGTGCCAGTGGTGCCAGATAGGCCAGGAGAGGCTTGTGCAAGCCTGCAGTGAAGCAAACGAATAGCCTGGGTGCGACTCATGCGCACTGGTGGCAGGGGAGCCAGAGGAGCCTGGGAGAGGCCCATATGCACCTGCAGCAGAGCCAGAGGGAGCAGGCACACTCCCAGCAGACAACCAGAATCCCAGCCCAAGGCATAGACACCTGGGCCAGACCCAAAGGCCACTGCTGGCACAGAGCTGCCCAGCAGGGTCACCACTAGCACAGAGGAGTGCACCTGGTGTGCCTGCCACTCCCCACAGGGCTCTGTGCTGTTCTGATGGACACCCCACCCACAGCAGCTTAGGGGACTAACCCAGTGGCTGCTCCAGGAGTGCAGGTAACCATCACAGGCAGCGGAGAAGGGCAAGGCATCCAGCAAGCAGGAAATGACTTTCTTCTCCCAGCTGACACACCTGCAACCTGCCTACAGCCACTGCTATCACCATAAAAAGGCAAAAAAAAATTGGTCCAGTCCAATATACTTCAAACAACACCTGAGAAAAGATCTGCAGAGGCAGACCCAACCAGTTTCCCTGAAAAAGAATTCAAAATAAAAATCATAAACATGCTGACAGAGCGGCAGAGAAATATGCAAGAGCTAAGGGATGAAGTCCAGAGGGAGATTACAGAAGCAAAACAAACTCTGGAAGGATTTATAAGCAGAATGGATAACATGCAAGAGGCCATTGATGGAATAGAAATCAGAGAACAGGAATGCATAGAAGCTGATGCAGAGAGAGATGAAAGTATCTCCAGAAACGAAACAATATTAAGAGAACTGTGTGACCAATCCAAAAGGAACAATATCCGCACTATAGGGGTACCAGAGGAAGAAGAGAGAGAAAAAGAGATAGAAAATGTCTTTGAAGAAATAATTGCTGAGAATTTCCCCAAACTGGGGGAGGAAATTGCTGGGAGCCATGCTACTCAGGCTGTGTAGCAAAGCTCAGGCTGGAGGAAGACCCCCGCAAAGCAGGGGCCTTCACAGCTGACTCTCCCTATTACCCACCTTGATTTTGTTTTTCTCCATTAGACTATTGGTTTTGTTTTTTGCTTGCATTGTTGCCAAGGGTTAATTAACCTTTGCTGAGCAGTGTGGAAAGGATGAGAACATAAGTTTCCCAGGAGCTTTTCAGGACAGTGCTCCTGAAGAATGGAACACACAAGGGCCAAATGGCAATCTTGGCATAAAGTACTGAAACCTACTGTTAGTTAGTCAAACACTGACCACCCCATTTCCACTGAGATTACCCCCCCCTTTTTTTATTACACTGCTAGTGAAACTAGTGATGGAAAGTTTTCTAGAAATAGAGTTATGAGAGAATGTTGAATAGAATAACCCTGTCTGACACTTAATTAATCTTCTCATGTTTTCTTCCCTCTGCTACTTCTATAGTTTTTTTTTTCTTTCCTAATTACAGCCATTTACTAAACTTTGTGCCTTATATGTGAGATTACCAAATACCATAATTTTCCAGGAAGTAAAGATACCTCAAAACAAGTGCTGGGCATAGAAGCCATGGAGCATGAATCTGAAAAGAAGTGAAAAACTAACCTTTCCAAAGAATATTACTTCTCTCTCACTTACCAGCTTTACATCTCCCTGTATGGCCCTGTAAGATGGCTGGTTAGTCAGAGACAGGTAAGATTCCTCAAGGAAGGAATAACCTAAGACAGGCACAGTCGTAGGGGGGCCACCAGGTGAGAAAATGGGGGCCAACAGAGGTGAGGCTTAGAACCTCATCCCCCCAGTTTTGAGAGAAATTGTCTACACCCGTGGATGTTTTGTTGCTCTTGTTCAGCTTGGATTAATACCTAGTCTATAGGCACAGACCTGATCATCTACACTTGCCTTCTTACAGCACTAAATCATGCTTTCTATCTATATCTTGCATCTACCTACTACTTCAGCATTTTATTAGAAACGTAAAGGAGAAAATGTGAGATTCATATATAAAATTTAAAAATCAAATGAATAATCATACATCATATCTGACTTGATTGTTTATAGTTTAAAGTTTATAGTTAAAACAGAAAGAGTTTCTATGTTAAGAATGCCCTCACATTGTTCACCATGTAAGAACTTGTTTAGTCCCTGCAGTAGTGGAGTCATGGACACCTGTGTAGCATATGTCAGGGAGATTTTGCTATCCACACAGAAGAAAGAAATGTAGATAAGAAGGGGAAATTTAGTTTGCTGCCTACTGTGCCCTATAAAGGAGCATATGGAAAAACATGAGTTTATGATTTTAGATTGCTTATAAATTTAAAAGCTTCTAAGAATATTTTTGTGGGAAAGAATCCTAGCTGATGTGACACTAGGTAACCTGTATTTCACCCTGAGCTGATAGACTCCATAGTCACTGCTACATACTGCACGCTCCTATGGTCACATGCACTACTTAGAAACTGTGTTGCATAGAAACATAAAACACAATAGAGTCCATGTTGATAGGAAAATTTTGGTCAAGGAACAGAAAAACAATCACCTGTCTAACACTTGACCAACCATGAATAGATTAGAAAGAAGAAGAAATAAAAAAGCTTGCCTATACTTATTAATCAACTGCCTACACTAATTAATCATTAGAACAATAAAAAATAATCATATCCTTGTGCAAAATGGTATAAATAAAGCTGTCATCAGCAATTTGTCAAGAGACCACCTCGATCTGACTCTGTGTCCTGTCTCTCCATGCGCCAACTCCATCTCATCCTTTTGGGCTTCACATCCCCTCCCGCTGGAGCTGGACTCTGCCAGGAAATAGTTGCTCAGACTACGGAGGCACACAGAACTCCCAAGAGATGGGACCCAAAGAGGACAACAACAATACACATAAGAATTAAAATGGCAAAGATCAAGGACAAGGACAGAGTACTAAAGACAGCCAGAGAGAGAAAAAAGGTCATCTACAAGGGAAAACCCATCAGGCTATCATCAGACTTCTCAACAGAAACCTTACAGGTCAGAAGAGAATGGCATGATAATGCAATGAAACAGAGGGGCCTTGAACCAAGGATACTGTATCCAGCATGATTATCATTTAAATATGAAGGAGGGATTAAACAATTCCCAGACAAGCAAAAGTTGAGGGAATTTGCTTCCCACAAACCACCTCTACAGGGTATCTTAGAGGGACTGCTCTAGATGGGAGCACTCCTAAAAAGAGCACAGAACAAAACACCCAACATATGAAGAATGGAGGAGGTGGAAAAAGAAGGGAAAGAAATAATCATCAGACTGTGTTTATAACAGCTCAATAAGAGAGTGAGGTCAGAAAGTAAGGTAGTAAACAAGCTAACGTTGAACCTTTGGTAACCACAAATCTAAAGCCTACAATGGCAATAAGTACATATCTTTCAATAATCACCCTAAATGTAAATGGACTGAATGCACCAATCAAAAGACACAGAGCAATTGAATGGATAAAAAAAAAAGACCCATCTATATGCTGCTTACAAGAGACCTCAAACCCAAAGACATGCACAGAATAAAAGTCAAGGGATGGAGAAAGATATTTCATGCAAACAACAGAGAGAAAAAAGCAGGTGTTGCAATACTAGTATCAGATAAAACAGACTTCAAAACAAAGAAAGTAACAAGAGATAAAGAAGGACATTACATAATGATAAAGGGCACAGTCCAACAAGAGGATATAACCATTATAAATCTATATGCACCCAAAACAGGAGCACCAGCATACATGAAACAAATACTAACAGATTTAAAGGATGAAATAGAATGCAATGGATTCACTCTAGGAGACTTCAACACACCTCTCACTCCAAAAGACAGACCCACCAGAAAGAAAATAAGTGAGGAAACAGAGACACTGAAAAACACACCAGAACAGATGGTCCTAACAGACATATACAGAACTCAGCCCCAAAAGCAGCAGGATACCAATTCTTCTCAAGTGCACATGGAACATTTTTCAGAGTAGACCACATACTAGGCCACACAAAGAGCCTCAGTAATTTCAAAAAGATTGAAATTCTACAAACCGCTTCTCAGACCAAAAAGGTATAAAACTAGAGACAAATTGTACAAAGAAAACAAAAAGCACACAAACACATGAGGGCTTAACAACATGCTCCAAAATAATCAATGGATCAATGACCAAATTAAAACAGAGAACAAGCAATATATGAAGACAAATGACAACAGCATAAAGACCCAACTTCTGTGGGACACAGGAAAGGCAGGTTTAAGAGGAAAGTATATAGCAGTTCAGGCCTATTCAAATAAGGGAAAACAATCCTAAATGAATACTCTAAAGTCACAGTTATTGAAACTGGGAAGAGAAGAACAAATGGGGCCTAAAGTCACCGGAAGGAGGGACATAATAAAGAAAAGAGAAGAAATAAATAAAATTGAGAAAATCAAACAATAGAAAAAATCAGTGAAACCAAGAGCTGGTTCTTTGGGAAAATAAACAAAGTACATAAACCCCTAGCCAGACTTATTAAGAGAAAAAAGAGAATCTACACACATCAACAGAATCAGAAATGGAAAAGGAAAAATCATGATGGACCCCACAGAAACACAAAGAATTATTAGAGAATACTATGAGAATCTATATGCTAACAAGCTGGAAAACCTAGAAGAAATGGACAGCTTCCTAGAAAAATACAACCTTCCAAGACTGACCAAGTAAGAAACAAAAAATCTAAACAGACCAATTACCAGCAAGGAAATAGAAGCAGTAATCAAACACTACACAAGAACAAAACACCCGGTCCAGATTGATTCACCGCTGAATTTTATCAGACCTATATAGAAGACATAATACCCATTCTCCTTAAAGTTTTCCCAAAAAAAAGAAGAAGAGGGAATACTTCCAAACTCATTCTATGAAGTCACATCACTCAAATACCAAAACCAGGCAAAGACACCACAAAAAAGAAAATTACAGACCAATATCCGTAATGAACATAGATGCAAAAATACTCAACAGAATATTAGCAAACTGAATTCAAAAATACATCAAGAGGATCATACACCATGATCAAGTAAGATTCATCTCAGGGATGCAAGGATGGTACAACATTCAAAAATCCATCAACATCATCTACCACATCAACAAAAAGGACAAAAACCACATGATCATCTCCATAGATGCTGAAAAAGAATTAGACAAAATTCAACATCCATTCATGATAAAAACTCTCAACAAAATGGGTATACAGGGCAAATACCTCAACATAAGAAAGGCCATATATGACAAACCCACAGCCAATATCATACTTAACAGCAAGAATCTGAATGCTTTACACCTAAGATCGGGAACAAGACAGGGATGCCTACTCCCCCCCACCCCCCCAGCTGTTATTCAACATAGTATTGGAGGTCCTAGCCATGGCAATTAGACAATACAAAGAAATACAGGTCATCCAGATTGGTAAAGAAGTCAAACTGTCACTATTTACAGATGACATGATATTGTACATAAAAAACCCTAAAGACTCCACTCAAAAACTGCTAGAACAAATATCTGAATTCAGCATAGTTGGAGGACACAAAATTAATACAGAAAAATATGTTCCATTTCTTCACAATAACAGTGAATTAACAGAAAGAGATACCAGGAAGACAATTCCATTCACAATTGCATCAAAAAGAAAAAAATACTTAGAAATAAACCTAACTAAGGAAGTGAAACACCTATACCCAGAAAACTACAACACACTCTTAAGAGAAATTAAAGAGGACACTATCAAATGGAAGCTCATCCCATGCTCTTGGCTAGGAAGAATTAATATTGTCAAAATGGCCTTCCTGCCTAAAGCAATCTGCAGATTCAGTGCAATCCCTACCTAAATACCAACAGCATTCTTCAACGAACTAGAGAAAATAGTTTAAAAATTCATATGGGACCACAAAGGACCCCGAATAGCCAAAGCAATCCAGAGAAGGAAAAATACAGCAGGGGGATCTCGCTTCCCAAGTTCAAGCTCTACTATGAAGCCACAGTAATTAAAACAATTTGGTACTGGCAAAAGAACAGACCCACAGACCAGTGGAACAGAAGAGAGAGTCCAGATATTAACCCAAACATATATGGTCAATTAACATATGTTAGGGGAGCCATGGACATACAATGGGGAAATGACAGCCTCTTCAACAGCTGGTGCTGGGAAAACTGGACAGCTTCATGTAAGAGAATGAAACTGCATCATTGTCTAACCCAATACAGAAAAGTAAATTTGAAATGGATCAAAGTCCTGAATGTAAGCCATGAAACCGTAAAACTCTTAGAAAAAAACAAAGGCAAAAATCGCTTGGACATAAACATAAGCAAATTCTTCATGAACGTATCTCCCCAGGCAAGGGAAACAAAAGCAAAAATAAACAAGTAGGACTATATCAACCTAAAAAGCTTCTGTAGAGCAAAGGACACCACCAATACAACAAAAGTTATCCTACAGTGTGGGAGAATATATTCATAAATGACAGGTCCGATAAAGGGTTGACATCCAAAATATATAAAGAGCTCATGCACCTCAACAAACACAAAGCAAATAATCAAATTAAAAAAAAGGTCAGAGGAGCTGAACAGAGACTTCTCCAAAGAAGAAATTCAGATGGCCAACAGACACATGAAAAGATACTCCACATCGCTATTCATCAGAGAAATGCATATTCAAACCACAATGAGATATCACCTCACACCAGTAAGCATAGCCACCATCAAAAGACAAACAACAACAAATGTTGGCAAGGTTGTGGAGAAAGGTAACCCTCCTACACTGCTGGTGGGTATGTAATTTAGTTCAACCATTGTGGAAAGCAGTATGTGAAAGGGTATCTTGTCATGGCCCTCCTTACCCCAGAAGAACTCAGGAGACACGAGCCCATGCAAGATATTTTATTATCTGAAAGAGAAAATGGCTGCCCCCAGAGAGAGGGAGAAGCAGTTCGTGGGTGAGGAAGTGCTTTTTCAAGGAGTAGGGGTAGGGTGTGTTCTGCATTGGTGATTGGATCTTAAGGGGTGGGCCTCTTAGTGCACCAGAATTTGCCTTCATTCCCATCTTTTTCTTTTCTAAATTGCGCCTCTGGTGAACTGGGTGGAGAATCTCATTCTCTAGCTACATCCTGCTGGAAGTGGGCGCAGATTCTGGGGTAAGCGAGGCCATTGCTGTAGAGTTGGGGAGGGGCAGGCATCATGAGATGATTCGTGATGTCTTCTAGCTGGTTTGGTTATTCTTCGTGAGAAGGCCTTGATAGCCCTGGAGAAGTAACTGGTTGACAGTATGGTTAGAAATTTTCAAATTTTGATTTTGAATGAATTTTTGGAATAGGTTAATGAAGCAGGGAAGGAAAAGGAGAAGAATAATAAAGGTAATAGGGGCTAGGAGGGGCAGGAGCCAATTGAAGGGGTAAGGAAACAGATTGTTAGGGGAGTTTTCTAGGAGTTTGGAGACTTGTTCATGGAGGTGTTTTATGACATCCCAGATGAGACCAGATTTGTTGGTGTAGAAGCAGCATTGTCTTGGAGTAGGGCACATATGCCACCTTATGCAGCTGTAAGGAGGTCCTGTTTGGGTTGTAGAGTAGATTGCTGGAGGATTTGTAGTCTGTGGAGTTGAAGGTGTAAGTGGTCCCATTGGGATGGAGGAGAATCGTGAAGAATGCATTTTTGAGGTCAAGGATGGTGAAGTAAGTAGAAGAGGTGGGGATAGTGGATAATAAAATATAGGGGTTAGGGACTACTGGATGGATTGGAATAACAGCTGCACTGATGATTCTTAAATCTTGAACTAGCCTATAAGAGCCATTAGGTTTTTTGATAGCCAATATCAGGGTGTTGTCAGGGGAATTGGCTGGTCTCAAAAGGCCCTTTCATAGAAGGGGTATTGAGATTGTGAGGGGAAGGAGGTAGGGTCTTTGAGTTTGATGGTTATGGATGGGCAGGTGGCAATAGAGGAGGTAGAGGTATCCCAGACTGTGGGGTTTACTTGGCAAGGGGGTAAGGAAAAAGGGGATGGAAGTGGGTCTGTGTCTGGAATGGTTTGGAGAGCAAGTAGAAAAGGGATCAGAGGTGAGTCGGGGTTGAGGTGTGGGCCAAAGGTAAAGGAGATAAGAACCCCTAGCTTGGATGAAAGGTCACTTCTCATAAGGGGAATGGGACAACAGGGAATAACTAAAAAGGAATGAGAGAGAGCAACACCCTTAAAGATGCAGTGAAGCATGGGAGTTTGTAAAGGCTGATAGGGTATGTCCTCTACCCTGACTATAGAAGACTGTGAAAGGGAGGTAGGTCCCCAAAACTCCTTCAGGACTAAGTAGGTGGCCTCAGTGTCCAAAAGGAAAGAGATGGGCCTACCTGCTACCACAGTGGTTACCCTGGGCTCCTGTACAGTGATGGTAGTGGTCAGGTGGAGGAGTCCTGGGCCCCCTCAATCATCAGTTGTCAGACCCAGAAGGTCTATGTGTGGAGTGTTAGAGCTGGATGGCCTGGCACCTCTCGGTGTGCGAGGACAGTCAACAGCACAGTGTCCCTCCTGATGGCACTTAGGGCATGGACCAGGTGCTTCTGGGGATTTGGGCAGGCCCTAGTCCAATGACCCGTTTGACCACATTTGAAGCATGGACCAGGAGGTCCTCCTGGCTGCTTCTTAGGATGTGAGGCTACCCGAGCACCAGTGGTTGGGATAGGTTGAAAGGCCTTAGCCAGCATTTGATATTTTTGTTTATGGGCCTTTTCATCTCTTCCATTATATACTTTGAAGGCCACTGCCAGGACTTCTGCCTGAGGAGTTAAGGGTCCTTCTCTAGACATCTAAGTTTAGCCTTAATGTCGGGGGAACTCTAGGTGAAGAAGTAGGTCATTAATAATTGTCTCCCATCCGGGGTCTCAGAGTCTAGGTTTGTATATTATAAAAGAGCTTTGGTGAGGTGGTCTAGGAACATAGAGGGATTCTCATTTTTACCCTGAATAACCTCTTGGAGTTTTTCATAGTTAATGGCTTTATTGGCTGTTTTCCTGAGACCCGCCACGGGGAAGGTAATGAATTAATCTTGACTGGTGACTCCTCCTGCCGTATTATAGTCCCAATTAGGGTCTCAGTCAGGAATCGCCTCAGTGTCAATTGGATGAGCTGGAGTAGTTTGGTGAATCTCATTGGCATGAGTTCTAGCCTGTTCCCAGACTCGCCTATGCTCCTCGGGCAAAAGTGTGTTGGATAGGATCATGTGAAAATCATGAAAGGTAAGATCATATGACAGTTAGGTACTGGAACTCTTTTATGTAAGTAGCTGGGTTGGAGGTGAAAGAGTCTAATATTTTCTCAATTTGAGATAGGTCGGAGAGAGAGAGCAAGGGACATGCACCCGGATGACGCCCTCTGTACCAGCTACTTCACATAGTGGAGCTAGGATCTGAGTTCAAGCAAGTGATTGGAGGGCTTGGTGCGGGACTGGCTGAGGGAACAGGTACTGGTTGTGGAGAAGGAGGATGTGCTGTGGGGAGCTGGGAGGGTTGGAATTTTGATCTTGCAGAGAAGGAGGTTGGGGCAGGAGAGGAACTGGTGGTTGAGGGGGAGCTGTAGGGGTTTGAGATCTGTAGGGAGGAGATTCATCAGCAGGGTCAAAGTCAGAGGATGTGGTGGGAATGGGTGGGTAGTGGGGTGAAATTTTTTAGAGTGAGGAGAAGATGTTTAGGATTCCAGGGGAGACAGAGAGCAGGCTTGGTTCAGAGATAGGAGAAAGCCTGTATATATGGGATCTCTTTCCATTTGCCTGTGCACTCACAGAAGTTGCATAAGTCATGGAGAATTTTAGGATCTAAAGAGCCATTGGGAGGCCATTTAGACTGATTGTCCAAGGAATATTGTGGCCAGATCTCATTACAGGAGTGAATAAGCTTAAAAGGTTTGAGGATCTGGTGTGAGGTGGAGGGGTTTTATATTACTGAGTAAGCACCCTAGTGGTGAATCTGTGGGAATGGAGGGGCCAGATCCCATGGTGAGAATGAGACCATTCCCAAGTCGCTGAGGCATCCCAGAGTGACTGAGAAGGTCACAAAGAAGACCAGACACAGTTAGGGGGTTGTCACCACCTGTAACCAAGTGGTCGAGGCAAAAAGGATGAGGAGGCTCGGTACCTGGTACCAGGAGTTTATGAGTAGGTAAAGGGAAACCAGGTCTCAGTGAATGAGGATTCTCACCATGGGGAGGCAGAGAAGGGTCGACAATCGGGATCAACTGTGACTCTGAAAGTCATGGTTAGGGGGGCCTTTGTCCCAGAGGAGCTCTTGGGGGTGCCAGACACTCAACAGTCACTTCTCAGGTTCCAAAGGGACATTTAAGTCGACCATGAAGGGGAGACTTACCAAAGGCTGGTGCTGGGCGAGAAGGCGAGTAACTGGGGAAATGGACATTGAGCCTGTGGAGGAGGATCGGGTAGTGAGGGTTCCCAAAGCAGCTCAAATTCCCAGAGGAAGAGCAAAGTCAATGGGAGAACCTCATCCAAAGTCACAGCACCAATGAAAGGGTATCTTGCCATGACCCTCCTTACCCCCGAACGACTCAGGAGACACGGGACCATGCAAGAGATTTTATTATCTGAAAGAGAAAGTGGATGCCCCCAGAGAGAGGGAGCAGCAGCTCATGGGTGAGGAAGTACATTTTTAAGGAATAGGGGTAGCATGTTTTCTGCATTAGTGATTGGATCTTAAGGGGTGGACAACCATCTGGTCAGTGGTGATTGGATCTTAAGAGGTGGGGATCTTAGCATGCCAGAATTTGCCTTCAGTATGGAGGTTCCTCAAAAAAATCAAAATATACCATTTGACCCAGCATTGCAGCAGTCCAGGTTGAAAAAGACATATGCACACCTATGTTTATCTCAGCACTGTTTACAATAGCCAAGAAATGGAAGCAACCTAAGTGTCCATCAGTAGACGAATGGATAAAGAAGAGGTGGTACATATACACAATGGAATATTATTCAGCCATAGAAAAAAACAAATCCTACCATTTGCAATAATATCGATGGAGCTAGAGGGTATTATGCTCAGTGAAATAAGCCAGGTGAAGAAAGACAAGTATCAGATTATTTCACTCATCTGTGAAGTATAAGAACAAAGAAAAAACTGAAGGAACAAAACAGCAGCAGACTCACAGAACCCAAGAATGGATGAACAGTTACTAAAGGGAAAGGGACTGCAGAGGATGGGTGGGAAGGGAGGGATAAGGGGTGGGAAAAAGAAAGGGGGCATTATGATTAGCATGTATAATGTGTGTGGGGGTACAGTGAGGGCTTTACAACACAGAGAAGACAAATAGTGATTCTACAACATCTTACTATGCTGATTAAAGGGGTATGTAGGGGGACTTGGTCATGGGAGAGTGAAGTAAACATAATGTTCCTCATGTAATTGTAGATTAATGATACAAAAAATAAACAGCATTTTGTCAGGAATAAGAGCAAAGCATGGATCTCCTACCTTGCAGTGGTGAGCATCGGGTTCCATGAAATTGAGAAAGAGGCACACAGAGAGCGTGTAAAGGAAATAAAGAGCATCCTTGTGTCACCAGAGGCCAGGGTGGCCTGTAGAAGCAGGCTGAAAGTCAGAGAGACAGAGACAGACAGAGACACTCCTCATGGATACCCAGTCTGGCTGTCGGGTCTGATACCACACATGTGGGCCTTTGAGGAGCCATGAAGTGTAGCCTCAGCCTAGACTCTTGCAGTTGCCCATGGCTTCCCTCAGTCCCTTGCATCCAAGAAGATGCCTCTGAAAAGGAATGCTAGCCTCCACTCAGGTGACTTTCCCGGTTCCCAAGAGAGATGGGGGATCCACTGAGGGAGATGCAGGGAAACCTGTTGCTCGAGACTTTGAGAACAGTAGTCGGGCCAGTCCCATTTAAGTGGCTGATGAGCACCTGATGTGTGCCATAGATGGCTTCCTTCTGTAAGGACAGTGAAAGAAAAGGTAGGCTTGGATGCTGATACTCACCTCCAAAGTTATCCTGGACAAGCCCCCAAAGATGATGCCAGGGTTCTTGTTTGCGGAGTTGAAGAATGAACTTAGCAAACAGTCAAGGTAGGAAAGCCAGGGAGACTTTTACTAAGAGATACAGTGAGAAGACAGAGCTCCTGGCTTACACCAGGAGGGGACTAGGGAGCCTGGGGTGGTGTGTTGACTAGGGGATTTATAGGCAGTTGAGTATTTGGGGGAATTGAGGGCTTAGGGTGTAGATTTGTACTACATTCCCTGCCCTCAAGGTGGGCTGGATTGTTGTCTGTTTGCTAGGGCTGTTTGCAGTGAAGTTATGGTTTATGTTGAGATATTCTTGCGGAACACTCAAACATTTCTGGTGGAGTTGCTCCTGGCCTTTTGACCTTTAAATGATATCACTGAAGATGTCTATATTCCTAATCTAGTATCTTTACCCTAGAGAATTAGTGTGTCCTTGACTTTGCATAATGCTAAACAGAGGTGTGTTTTTTTTAGTATCATTAATCTACAATTACATGAAGAACATTATGTTTACTAGGTTCCCCCCTTCACCAAGTCCCCCCCACATACCCCTTCACAGTCACTGTCCATCAGCGTAATAAGATGCTGTAAAATCACTACTTGTCTTCTCTGTGTTGCATATCCCTCCCCATCCCCCCCACACACTATACATGCTAATCATAATGCCCTCTTTCTTTTTCCCACCCTTATCCCTCCCTTCCCACCCATCCTCCCCAGTCCCTTTCCCTTTGGTAACTATTAGTCCATTCTTGGGTTCTGTGATTCTGCTGCTGTTTGTTCCTTCAGTTTTCCTTTGTTCTTATATTCCACATATGAGTGAAATCATTTGGTATTTGTCTTTCTCTGCCCAGCTTATTTCACTGCACGTAATACCCTCTAGCTCCATCCATGTTGTTGCAAATGTTTTTTTCTTATGGCTGAGTAATATTCTATTGTGTATATGTACCACATCTTCTTTATCCATTCATCTATTGATGGACATTTAGGTTGCTTCCGTATCTTGGCTATTGTAAATAGTGCAGCGATAAACATAGGGGTGCATCTGTCTTTTTCAAACTGGAGGGCTGCATTCTTAGGGTAAATTCCTAGAAGTGGAATTCCTGGGTCAAATGGTATTTCTATTTTGAGCATTTTGAAGAACCTCCACACTGCTTTCCACAATGGTTGAACTAATTTACATTCCCACCAGCAGTATTGGATAGTTCCCCTTTCTCCACAACCTCGCCAACATTTGTGGTTGTCTTTTCAATGATGGCGATCCTTACTGGTGTGAGGTGATATCTCATTGTGGTTTTAATTTGCATTTCTCTGATGACAAGCGATGTGGAGCATCTTTTCATATGTCTGTTGGCCATCTGAATTTCTTCTTTAGAGAACTGTCTATTCAGCTCCTCTGCCCATTTTTTAATTGGATTAACAGAGTTTTGATAAGGACTTTACATTGTTACATTGCTTTGACTGTAAATATCTTGCCTTGCTTTTTCTGGAGGCCCTCACCCTACTCTGTCTAAGGCCATGGTCCCTGTCTCACCAGCGCGTGCTAGGAAATTTGCTCTCCACACAGACCACAACCCAGAGGACAAGCGCAGGGCCCGGGCCTTGTAGATTGAGCGCAGGTGGGACAGTTCCAGGATTTCCACGTGGGAGGGCCATGCGGAGTGTGGAGGTGACCTGGGGCTTGCTTGAGGCCTTTTTCTTTTCTGTGCTCAGTGAGCCTGCTTTTCCTGGAAGCATATCAGTTAGGGGACTTCGATCCTGCTAGTGGGACCAGGCCCGCGGCCCAGCCTCCACCAGCATCCGAGTTCAGACACTGGCCCCTCGCCTCCCAGAGTGGAGATAAGCTGCTTCCCCACCTGGTCGCTGCAGCTGGGGGAAATGGAGGCTCCAGGAAGTGTGGCCCCTGGTGCCTGAGGTGGCTCTGAGGGCACCGTAGCTGCATACCCCTGAGCTGCATACCTCTTAGCAACCTCATACACCTTGCTGTTAGTTGGTGCGTTTAAACAACTCTGTGAACTGTGCAAACTAACGTGATTTATCCATTTTAAGACATGAGAGAATTGATGGTTAAACTTGGGAAATGGTAAAGGGCCCCATGAACACCAGGTTCATGAATTCACAATTAGCAGACTTGCCTGCAGGGGAGCCCTGTTTCAAGGTCGGTTTGTGCTGGGGGCAGGCAGCCTGGGGACTGAGGAAGGCCCAAGCCCCTGCTGGAGGCCCAAGGCCTCACAGGCTCCTACCCTCGGCTTTTTGAAGCTCCCTGCGGGGACTCTGCTCTCTGCTTGTGCACCCCGTCTGCTGCAATACCAGGGACTGGCTCTTGTCTCTTCTGGCCTGGGGATTGCAGAGGAACCAGCCCCACACCCAGCCTGCCATCCCAAGAAAAGCAGGAGGGTGGCAGCTTTAAAGGGTGAGGGGCCTCCACAGCAAAACACTGTCATGACACCACCCTGGAGTCCAGTCTCCCACTTTCCTTGGGATTTGGATCACAGACCTGGAAACAGGTGGGGAATGAAGACCAGCTCTTCTGTGCCCAGCTGGAAGAGGGTGCCTGGAGCTGCAGCCAGGGGCATTACAGCTGGCTTGCTCCCCCACATGACAGCTGCCACTCTGCTCAGGCTCCATTTCCTTATCTATAAAATTCAATGTGCTAGTGTGTGCAAGGCATGGAGCTCAGTGCTGGGCAGGTTGAGGTGCTCAAGTCAAAAAGCAACTTGGACCAGTGTCTCGGAAGAGTACTGAAAAGAATGCCACACACACACACAGCACACAGGGCTACAGCCCACCCCCAGCAGTTTGGGGTGATCCCACCTGCTCTGATTCACCCACTGCCTTCAGGACTGGTGACTCACCGGAGGAAGTTTCTCCCTGGTGAGAGGTGAGGTGGATGGGGTGTGTGTTTGTATGCCTGTGCCCTTGAGTTCCTGCAGAAGAGATTATGTGGTCAGAGATGAAATTTTGCCAGATTCAGCAAGAGAGCATTGTGTGAGAGGCACTGGAAAGAGTACAGAACAATGCTTATTCAGGTTTAAAGAACTGGGCCTCATCCTGTTGTTGGGGGAGGGGCAGTTATTTATTTCCCTTAGTTCTTTTCTCCACTGCAACAAAGAATTGAAGGGCAGAGAAACAGTAGTGAAGCAGAGTAAACATTTTATTTAAAGTTACTCACTTAGGGAAAGTGTGGGCGTCCTCAAAGAAGAGGCACCCTGAAAGGTTGGGGATTCCCTCTTGTAGGTAAAATTGCAATATTTCCAGAATCTCTTGTCTGGCTTCAGTGCATCTCCATATCAAGGAGGTGTTCACAAGTGTGAGTGAGGGCTTATCTGGACCAGAGAGGTTGGGTGGAGGGTCCCTTCTTCTGCAGGTGGATTGAAAGAGATGCAGGATGGCTGCTTGTAAGAAATAAACAAGTATCTCCCATTTTATTTCTCCTTTTTGCTGATTTTGGTTTCAAAGGTATTTTGCCCTGGGATTTCCCCCCCCCAGAGTTACATCTGGAGGTAGTTGGCAGCACCTCTGAACACAAAGTCTGTCTACATGGGTGTGAACCTTGGGTGGGCTGCCTCTAGGGATGGTGGGAGGCCCCACTGGCTGCAGCAGTAGAGGGTGCAGCTTCACTCATTAACCCCATATTTGTGGGGCTTCCAATTGGGGAGCCCCTAATAGGGAGTTGGTCTACAGTAAAGCACTTCCTAGAGGGGTGGGGCCTTCTCCAGAACTGTAGAAGGGCGGAGACACCAGAAGCTGCAGAATTAACCCTCTGTCAGACAGAAGGCTGCTTAGAGGCCCTGAGTGGCCATGTAGCAGCTTAGATTGTAGGATCTCTTTCTTGAGATAGTGGAAGGTGTTATCAAAGAGAAAGGGTTATAGAGGAGAGAGAGAGAGAGACTTCAGCAGGACAGAGACACACTTCAACATCGCTTGGAGTCACTAGGTGATGACCTATGGGATGCCCTTAAGAAAGAGAGATGGTTATTGAGAAGATGGGTCAAGCTCCTGGAGGATACATCAGCAGCAAGGGAGGAGGCAACCAGAGAATCCAGGTTACAGGAGGCCATCAGAGAGAGGGAGGAAAAAGCTGTGCCATCAGCCCAAGAGATGGTAGAGGAAATGTTGGGAGAGGATGAGGGGTGTGTGGCCAAGGGCTGATCTCTTGCCACAGCCACTCTTCAAGACATCAGACTCTCCTGTATGAAAGGCCTGCCCTGTTGTAATTAAGAAAGTAAAAACGCAAGCGCAACGACCTCCAGCTCCTCAGGAGGAGGAGCAGCCCCCTCCCCAGGTTGTGGAGCACTCCATGCTCCTCCCTTATACCCAGGATGAGCTGGTGGACATGAGCACCTCTGCCTACATGACTTTTTCATCTCTGGGATATGGGAGTGGAAAACATTGTTATGTTAGGTTCTGAAATTGGAAGACTGGCTTCCCTGATGACTCACCGTTACCTCCAGCAGAGGTTGCAAAGTGCCTATCACACCTCAGGGAATCAGATGCTTCTGGATTGCCTAAGAGTAGCCATCAGGGTGATTTACCATACTTACCCACCAGGTGGAAAATGTATGCAGAGCTCCAGCAGGTGTTACGGGAGCTGGGCATGAAAAATATCACCTATAATATGGACCCCCAGGACCCCGATGACGAGTTCTTCACTGTAGGAATGAGAAATCTGGTGTTCCATATAGCTCCCCCCATCTTTGAGTCTCTAGTGACTATTCTTGCCCCCCCTCCCACATGGGACAACCCATAAATGAGGCTATTTGTACTTTAGCAGATCTGGGGGAGGTTGAAACAATAAGAGAACAGAAGTATGTACAGGATAGGACTGAAAGGGGAGGTGCAAAAGACCCCGTGAAGGTCTCGAGGACCCAGATGTGAGTTGATTTGATAAAGGCTGGGGCAGTGAAATAAAAACTTGATGGGCAGCCTAATAGGATCTTGTTAGAACTGTGGCACCAATTAAAGCCAGACAGCCATTGAGGTCAGGGTATGGAAGCCAGAGGCAGAGCCCTATGTCTGACCTGTGTCCCTGCAAGACTTCCTGAGGGACAGTACTCAGGATTCATCAGAGCCCTCACCCCCACAGGAGGATGATTGGGCATCATGGCTCAACTGAGGGGGGTGGTCAAAGTCCCCACCTTGGGGGACATGGTGGGGACCAGAGGCCACATGTAGAATTAGCAGCTCATTGGTCCCCTGTGAATGTACAGTGTTTCCTGGCACTAGTAGACACAGGAGCTGAATGTTCTCTGATTTCTGGCAACCCTGACCATTTTCCCATGACTCCTGCTGTGATAGATGACTATGGGGGTAAGGCAATTAGAGTGAAGAAAGCCCAAATCCCACTGGAGATATGGCATTTACCCCCAAAGGAGTATACCATGTACATTTCTCCCATCCCTGAATATATTTTGGGGGTGGATATCCTGCAGGGCCTGTGGTTACAGACCACTGCCGGTGAGTTCAGACTGAGGGTATGTGTGGTAAAGGCAGTTCTGAGGGGACATGCTAAGCACCCACCTGTACCTCTGCCTGTACCTTGGTGAATGACATACTAAGCAGTATAAATTGCCTGGGGGGCACAAGGAAATTGGATAAACTCTACAGGAGTTGGAGAAGGTGGGCATCATAAAGCCCAGTCATAATCCTTTTAATTCCCCAGTGTGCCCAGTGAAAAAGACGGATGGCTCCTGGCCTATGACTGTGGATTACAGAGAATTGAATTAAGTCACACCTCCTTTGCATACTGCTGTCCCTTCTATAGTAGCCCTTATGAACACACTCAGTCATGAACTAGGGGTATATCATTCTGTTGTGGACCTTACTAATGCTTTCTTCTCTATTGACATAGCACAGGAAAGCCAGGAACAGTTTGCCTTCATGTGGGAAGTCCGGCACTGGACATTCACTGTCCTTCCACAGGGATACCTCCATAGTCCAAGCATTTGTCACAGACTTGTACCCCAGGACTTGGCCACATGGAAGAAATTGCAAACGGTGCAGTTGTAACACTACATTGATGACATCTGATTCTCTTGGAGATTTAGAAGAGGCAGTTGCTAGAGTGCTGCAACATCTACAGGATAAAGGATAGACTGTGAACAGCACCAAGGTTCAGGGACCTGGTTTGTCTGTAAAATTCTTGGGGGCTGTCTGGTTGGGTAAAATTAAAGTTATTCCTGAAGCAGTCATAGACAAGGTCCAGGCTTTCCCTACCCCTAACACTGTGGCAGTAGTACAAGAGTTTTGGGTCTTTTGGGCTCCTGGGGAGTGTTTATCCTGCACTTGGCACAAATTCTGAAGCCCTTATGCTGGTTGGTATGAAAGGGGATCAGGTATGACTGGGATAAAATGTGCAGCTGCTTTTACTGCTGCCAAGCAGGCAGTCAAGGCCATACAGGCCTTGAATGTAATGGACTTATCAAGGCCCTGTGAGCTAGATGTTCATGTAACTGAAGATGATTATGGATGGGGTCTTTGGCAGCAGCTTGAATGGACACACCAACCTATTGGATTCTAGTCACAACTATGGAAAGGAGCAGAGGTTTGATACATCTTAATACAGAAGCAACAGGCTGCTGTGTACCACACCTTGCTGGCTACAGAGCCCATCACCAGAACAGCTCCAACCAAAGTAATAACCACTTATCACATTGTGGGATGGGTGCAAGACTAGACCCAAAGGCCACAGAGTGGCATGGCACAGATGCCTACACTGGCTGTATATCATGTGACTGCCCATTTGCCTTTGGCATCCCCAGGGAATGATGAAGCAGACACATTGGCTCAGGTGCACTGGCTAGAAGGAAAGCCTGCCTCTGATGTGCCCCAATGGCTACATCAGTGTTTGCTGCACGTGGGGCAAAAGACAATGTGGGCTGTAGCCTGTCGATGGGGCTTGCTTTTGACCTTTGAAGAAGTCAGCAGAGCCCAGAAGGAGTGCCTTGTGTGCTCTAAGAGGGACTTACACTGAGTCCCACAGCAACATGGGACAATAGTAAAGGGCTGATACCCCTTGCCAGGTGGCAGATAGACTATATTGGGCTTCTGCCTATATCAGGATATCTGTATGCCATGACTTGTGTGGACACAGCTTCTGGACTGATGGTTGCTTTTCGTGCACGTTGTGCAGATTAGCAAACCACCAACAAGGGCTTAGAGCATCTCTTTGCAGCCTATGGCAGGCCGCAGGTAATTGCGAGTTATCAAGGGCACCCACTTTACTGGACATGCATTACAAGGGTGGGTGAAGCAATTAGGAATAAAATGGAAGTTTCATGTACCATATAACTTTACCAGGGCAGGCATGATAGAGAGGTACAATGGTTTGTTGAAATCTGGCCTGAAGTCAGACACCAATAGTCTATGAGGCTGGTCAGTTTGTTATGGACAGTGCCAGGGCATTTGATGAGAAGCTGTGAAAAGGAGCCTTGAGCCCTGTGATATACTAACACACATTGCTGCCTCTCCTATACAACAGTATGTACAAATGAAAGAGGAGTTATTGAAGCTAAGATATAGCCAGCAGAGCAACATCCTGCTTCCAACCCCAATTGCATTAAACTCTGGACACTCTGTTGAGTGGATGTGGCCCTGGACATTTCGATACATGGACCAGTGATGGCTGGCTCTTCTGACACCTTGGGGTAAAGGCCTGGAAGCTGGCCTCCTGTGTATTCCTGGAGTAACAGCAGAGTGGCCCCCAAAAGATCACGGTTATTTTCATCTACAGTCCCTGTGGCCTGCATGCGCCGCCTGGCTGCAGCTGCCATGTAATGAGTCCTCTAAACTCACTACCTGTTCAGCTACTGACTGCTTGTGGAATGGGCAAGCAATGGACTTAATCTGTGTAGTATTTTGAACCTAGCTGAATCCTCCAGTTTGAGGATTATCAAGATTTTATTGCCATTGCTGTTGTATGTCATTAGTCTGGTTACAATGCTCAAGATTTCTTGCCCAGGGGACATTGTGGAAGATGGGGAAGGAGCAGATTGTAAGGCAAGATTTCTTGAGGGGTGGGCTGTGGGTAAAATTGCAATATTTCCAGAATCTCTTGCCTAGCCTTAGTGCATCTCCATATCAATAGGTGTTTCCAAGGGGTAGAGAGAACTATGCCATCTCCATATATCAATAGGTAATTACACAGGTGATTGAGAGATTATCTGGACCAGAGAGGTTGGGTGGGGGTCTCTTCTTCTGCAGCCAGGTCAAGAGAGATGTGGGACAACTGCCTGTAAGAGATAAATGGGTTTCTCCCACTTTATTTGTTTCTTTGGTTGATTTCAGTTTCAAAGGTATTTTGTCCTGGAATCTCCCCCCAAAGTTACAGAATAAGCTGGACCTTTTTGCAGGGTAAGTAGGTTTTACAGTGATATGATCTAATTGGCACAGTGAAGACATGGGCTCCGCTAAGATACTTTTCTTTATCTGGGGAACTGCATTCTAAGTTACTCCTGGCCTTTGGAACTTCAACTAATTAACTCATTAACTCTGTGGGTCTTTCCTTGCTCTCTTATTTCATCTGGTTAACTGTTTGAGTCCTTTTTAGTGGGCTTTACTGTCTTTATTCTCCTTCCACTTGCTCATGTCTATTTTTCTGCCTAACAAAATGATGACTCTCATACAAATATAAAATGAATATATCTTATTTAAAGTATTAATGAATGAGGGAACCAGTAGGTGTTAAAAATAAAAACAGTTCAAAGGCAAATCCTAAAGAGGAGCCAGTTAGGAATGCAGAATTGAAATCTTCTGATAGATGCAGAGAACAAGGGAGGCTAATTGCTTCCAACAGAGGAAACACATTTGCATATATGCAATACTATCAATTTTCTGCATTTTACAGAGCTCTAGAATAGCTTGAAAACAATGGAAGGTCCAGACAACAACTTGCTACCCTGAAACATTCCACAGGACACTCAGGACTTTTTATTTCCAATTCCAAAGACAAATACTTAAGTTTTTCCTGACAGATTATTGTTTTGCAGAAAAATCCTGAACATTCAAATCTCAAACTATCCTTCCAGATCAACTTAAATGCTGCTTTGTCCACAGAGCCTTATCTGGTCTTCCTTCCTTGGGCTAAAAGGTAATTTATAAAAAAAGTAAATCATGACTCTCACATAGATACAAAATGAACACATTTTTGAGATTGCATTTAACTCATGATTTAAATGAGGCAACTAAGCAGATGTTATAACTGGTTCAAAGAAAAAGTCAAGGAAGCACAATTTTACACAAAGTAAAGAATATTGAATATTCAAGTGGGCTCAGAGGCTTCTCCCAGTAGGGAGCCCTTCACTGGACAGAACTAATTTGCATTTCTACATTGCAGTGCTACAGCTACCTGCAAGGGCGAGCTGTAAAATAACTAGGAAACATTGAATCAGCTAACCTGGAAGGAGGTGCTCTGAGCCAGGCTTCCTAGTCTCAACATGGTTGACATTTTGGACCAGGTGATTCTTTGCTTTGGGAGCTGCCCTGGGCATCATAAGATGTTTATCAGCATTCCTGTCTCCACATAACAGAGGCCAGCAGCACCCCATACCTCAGTCACAGCTATTAAATGTCTCCAGACATTGTCAAATGTCTCCTGGGGTTGGGTGGAGAAGGCAGATTTGTCTCCTGTTTAGAAAGACTACACTACACAATGCAGTTTTCCATTGAAACTCAAATTCTTCCCTATTAGTGTAGGGAAAGAGACAGGGACCCCACTGCCTTGCTTGGCACTCACCCATTTCCCTGTATGAGCTGAGAGTCTCGTGCTCTCTCCCCAACAGATGTCCCAGTGGCCCCTAACACCGCTATTGTTCTGATACTCTACAGGTATACTCAATCCTCCCCAATCAATGAGTTCAGATAAGTATGCCCTTACTCAACACTGGGGATGTGCTTATACTAAAAACCTATTCTTGTGTTAAAAAACAAAATTCAACAGGGTAAATTTGAAGAGCTAATTGGCTTTACTAAGTGATTCACCAAAGGGGCAGCACCCCTGTGGGTAAAATTGTAATATTTCCAGAATATCTCCCCTGGCTTTAATACATCTGCATATCAATAGGCATTCCTCAGGGGTGGAGAACGGTTCATCTTCATGTAAGTGGGTAATTACCTGGGTGACCAAGGGCTTATCTGAACCTGAGAGGTTAGGAGGAGGGCTGGTTTTGCTTCTGCCAGAGCAGGAAAGAGATGGCCCCAGACTGCAGTTTGTAAGCAATAAAGGTGTTTTAAACTTTATTTCTCCCTCTGACTGATTTTGGTTTTAGAGGTATTTTGTCCCGGGATTTCCTTTCCCTGGAGTTACAACCCCTCTAGCAGGTAGGGAGATGATCCCAGGAGTTGTACAAATGGAAGATTTTTATAGGCAGGAGGGAGTGGCAAGAAGTTATTACCAACAGAAGAGATTGGGGTTGTTTTAAGCCTGGCCACAATCCCTAGGAGGGAGAGCAGATCACCTCTTCACCTTCTTGGGGGTAGGAGAGGGCTGTGGGAGGATCACCTAGTGGGTGCTGGCCAAAAATTCCTGACTGACCAAGCCCACAGTTCTGGGGAGGGTGAGCAGCAGTTAGGCTAGGCACTTATCCCCGGTTGGGCAACCTGGCCCAGCACTGGTCCTTGAGCCTGTGGCTTTACTTTTACCTGAAATTCACGTTTAACTGGGAGGATGTATTTCCATTTGCCAGATCTGGCACCCCAGTCTGTGCTCAAACAGCAGACGGTAGCAGTGTAGCACCGTGACTGTAACCGGCCTTCTGGCACAATCCCCGCTCTGCCACCCTGGGTAAAGCCATTTGGCCTTCCGGAGTCTGTTTCCGCATTCGCACCATAGAGACTGTAGCGCGGCTAAGGGATGCAATGAGCTGCGCCGCAAAGCTATTAGCAGCGCTTGGAACAAGCGGGCCCCATGCGCCTCCTGGGCCCGCTCCCGACCCGCTGACTCAGGGTGTTTCCTGGAGCCACGCCTGCCCAGCATCGCTCGGACCACCTCCCTCCCCGCAGGACTGGGTCTGCGGAGCCACCGGAACGCCCCCACGCCGCGCCCTCCGGGCCAACGGACAGTCCCCGGGCCGCGCCCGCCGGCCCAGCAGGCGCAGCGGCCCAGGCCCCGCCCCGGGGAAGCCTTCCCTGAGAGGCGGCGGGCGGGCGCAGGGCGGACCCTCGCGGAGCACAGCAGGGGCGCGGGGCCATGGCGGGGATTGCGGCCAGGCTGCTGAGGGACCGCGAGGCGGCCGAAGGACTGGGTTCGCACGAGAGGGCCATCAAGTACCTGAACGAGGACTACGAGGCGCTGCGCGCAGAGTGCCTGGAGGCCGGGGCGCTCTTCCAGGACCCCTCCTTCCCGGCCGCCCCTTCCTCCCTGGGCTTCAAGGAGTTGGGACCCTACTCTAGCAAGACCCAGGGCATCGAGTGGAAGCGGCCCACGGTAGGCGGCGAGCCGGGGGCGCGGGGATCACGGGGCGCAGCCTTGGAGCGCAGAACTCTCGGCCCAGTCCCGCCACCCCATCCTACGCGGGCCACTCCTGGGGGCCTCCGGGCGCCCAGCAGAGGTTGGGCCTGACCCCCGCGACGCGCCCGGGGTGGGTGGGGGGAGCGGGACGCTCTGTCCTGAACCCCATTACAGGCCCGCCGCGACCTCACCAACATCAGTGACCTAAGGAACCTGGGGAAACCCTGGACTCCACAGGGCGACGGAAGCGGAGGGCCCGCCGGGCGGGCTGATAGGGGCTGTCTCGAGAGCTGGAAAAGCCGTGTCTAACTCGGTTCTGTGCTTGCCAGGGAGCCGAAAGGATCCCGGTGGTTATTTAATTCAGGACTGTGTCAGGCGTGGTGGTAGAGGTACCCAGTGAGAGTTTCTCGTCCCAGACGGACGGGCGGATGCAGCAAAGAGCCAGCGCCAACTCACCATGTCCTTGGCTGAGCCACCCCTACAGGCTTCTCCACCCGCCCAGCCCCCAGATTCCCCTTGTGCATCATTCCTGCTGCTTCTCCTGGAGTGACCCCAGACCCAGCCCACCCACAGCAAGTGCAGCACGGAGGTGGGAGCACCTGGGTTCACTTGACGTTAACCTGTTGGAACCGACCCCATGCTTCCAGGTCTTCTTGACAAGAAGGGGCGATGCCTGCATATTCTGTGCCCAGTGTCTCTCCAGGCCCAGACACCCTGGTCTCCTCTCCCTTTCCCAAAGGCACTTGCCTCACCTGCCAGGACCCATCTCCTTCTTTTCCAAAGTCTGGCTCATTTTCCCTGGGAGAATTAAATGTCCCTCCCACAGACATCTTTCCTTAGCAGCCACCAAACCTGATTTCCTCTATGGTCTTTTCACAATTTATAACTGCACCTATCTGTGTGTCCTCCCCTCTGACCCTTTGTCTTATTCGCCAGTGTCCCCATCCCCAGTCCCAGAGGGGCAAGTGGCCTTCCACGTATGCGTTCACTCATTTGTCATTCTCCAATGTTTACTGAGTACCTACTGAATGTCCAGTGCTGTTTGAATGCTTGGGCTACATCTGTGAATGAGGACTGGCCATTTGTGCAGTGAGTGAATGAATGGTGCCAGGTTGTAACAGGCCTCGAATGAGACTCTGGTTGTGAAGGTGAGAAACGAGAAAGTGTGTGCAACTAACGTTTAGCATTTTACAGTTTACAAAGCAAATTTTCACAGTCCTTTACTTATTCATTCATTAGGTAAGCATTTAATGAGCACCTACTATATGCCAGGCACAGTGCACCTAGTTTTTGCCTCTGACTTGAGGGCCCCTGAAGGGAAACAGACAGGTGGAACTGCTGTAGGACTTCCAGATGGGGAAATAGAGATCTGGCGCCGTTTCAGGGCCCCTGTGCAGGGTGGAGCAGGCTGTGTACTACACAACCAAAGGTGGGGTATGGCTATTGTATTCCCATTCAGCAGCTGAAGAAAGTGAGGGTTGGAAAGGTTAAATATTTGCTCAAACAGATGTCTGGGGTGGAGCCAGGATGTGTCAGCCTGCGGGTGTGGAGAGCTGCGCCTTGTGCCTCCCACCTGCCTTCTTAAATGCTGCTGTGGTTGGGGTCAGGGTCAGGCGAGGGAAACAAAAATGCCCCTGGATTTGGACATTAGCAAGTCCTTTGCAGTGGGAAGGTGGGGGAGAAACTAGATGGCATAGACTTCAAAGTGAGGAATGCAGAGGAAGAATGTGATCCATTGATTTCAGAAGGGTATCAGAAAATAGGGTGATGGATGGGGTTTGAGAGGCCTTTTCAGAGGAGAGCATTTTCAGGGGTCACCAGAGAAGAAGGGACCAGAGACAAAGGCAGGATGGAAATGATGACACCCAGTCTAAGGAAGTGAGAGTGCGTGGGGGGTGTGGGCAGGCGCAGGCAGGGCAGGAGGGACTGCGCCTCAGAGGCTCCAGGTTGGGAGGGTGCAGAAGGGGAAATGGTGAGTCACCGTGAGGCCCCAGGGCCCACATGGAGCACCGAGAGGAAAAGCCAATGTGGTCCGAGGATGACACCAGGTCCCAGCAAGGGCAGGCGGTATTGGTCCCCATTTCCTCTGACACAGCCAAGCCTCAGCAGGTTCACTGCTTGCTTATACTCAGGCTGAGCTCAGCCCCAAACCCACATCCCCTGCCTTCTGTCAGTGATTGTCATCATCAGCTTGTTTAATAATAATAAAACTATAATAGGTAACTTTAGTAATAACAGGTAACAGAGTACATTTTCATGGTTATCTTCACCTTCAGAACAACCCTACGTGGTAGGTACATGGTGTTCGCCATCCCCAGTTTACAGAAGAGGAACAGGCGTAAAGCCCTGTGGTGATTTGCCAAGGCCCTAGAACCCACAGGAGGTGGCAGTGCTGGGATTCAAACCCAGGGTGTCTGGATGCAAGGCACAAAGCCACATGCACTTCCTCAGTTGCCTTCCATGTTTAATTCCATCCCTACCTACCACGCACAAGGCCGTTTTTCAAAGAACCTCTACAGGCCACTCTTGACTTTTGCTGCCTTTGGAAAGGTGCCAAAGGTATGAAAAAGTTTCTGGGACTTGATGGAAAAATCCTTCTGGGGTAAGTGCCTGGTGCACTGAGAATTGTGAGTGATTCTTGGCCTCCAGGCACCAAGCCCAGTCCGTGCCATCAGCTGAGCAAGTTCCTGGCTGGCCAGCCAGAGCAGGCTTTGATTCCTCACTATCCCTGTCCCCAAAACAGAGTGACCTGAGCAGGGACCATGCCAGGACACGGAGGGAATGCACTCTGCTGCAGACTTCGGCTCCAGAAGGGTACTGGCGGGGCCATGGTCACGTTGAAATTGTCAGAAGGCAGAGTGTGGGTTGGGGCCCTCTCCTGAGGCTGCCCAGGCCAGCCTCAATCTGATTTTTGCCGACTTCCTCTGTGGTCTTGGGGTGTGGCTCTTCAGAATGCAGAAGCAATGAGGAGGGCTGCTGAGGGGCCAGAGTGTTCCACAGCCAGGCTGCTTGGGGGACAGTCCCGAGGTTTAACCCTTAGCAGTTTGTTACTGATCAGTGGGGGCAGAGGGGGCAGTGTGCACACCTCACGGGGGTAGCTGCAGAGCCCAGAGCCAGTGGCGACAGACAAGCAGCGTAACTGGGCTCTTGCTTAGCTCCTGAGCCTGTTTGCTCACCTGTAACATGTGGCCAACACCCACCTTGTTCCCGAGGGCCCCCGTACACAGGTTGTTGGCAGGTTCACGATGTACAGGGGCTCCAGTGTCCTGGCCCTGTGATGGGTTTGGAAGGCTACACGCATTTTCCTGTTCTCAAGATGTGGGGTGTTAGGAAGACAGAGTGATGCCCCTGGTGCCACCAGGCAGTGTCCAACTCAATACCACATTATGGGGGACAAATAGTTTGGGGCTCAGAATGTAAGAGATGTGTAAGGGCTGGACTGTGGAGGAGGGCTTCATGGGGGAGGTGACAGTGAGTCTTGAAATACAGTGAAGTGTGAAAAAGTAGAGAACAGGGTGAGAAGAGAATTCCATGCAGGACAACAACCAGCCTGCAGGGACTAGCGTGGTGGAACTAGCGTGGCGGGCAGGACAGGTCCAGAGTGTAGATGGTCTGGACGCCCAGCAGAGGAGCTGGATCTGGTGCTGCATGGCCCTGAGAATAAGCACGAAGTGGGCTCTGGACAGCTGGGGGCCTTGCACCACCCCCTCGGGGACCCATGGAGCAAGGTCAGAGAAGCGTCCCACGGCATCTGACTAATTGCAAAGCTCTCCTAGAGGGCAGGTGAGGGAGGTGGGGTCTGAAGCCCCTGTTAGGAACTGAGGCATCCTAACTGAAAAAGCATATGTGGTCGACTGACAGCACTTCGTGGGTCTCATTCCAGGAGATCTGCGACGACCCCCAGTTTATTGTTGGAGGGGCCACCCGCACGGACATCTGCCAAGGAGCCCTGGGTGAGTGATGCATCCATCTACGGTGGCTGGGGGTGTTACCTGTAGGGCAGTGGGGAGGAGGGGTCAGGGGTGATGGCCCTCGCCCTTCCCAAGCAGCCTGGTGGTTTCCATCTCCAGAAGCTTCTAAAATGTCTTGAACCCCAGGTGTTGTGCTGAGACATAAGATGTCCACACGTGCACTGACACCTCCTGTGTCCCCTGCACTGGGCTAGTCACTGAAGTTACAAAGATGCTTCCCTAGAGGATGGGGGAGCCTCTGGATTTCAGCCTCCCCTTGGCCTCTGTACCTCCTGGGCCAGCGTTCTTAGTGGCCATGAAACAGCCAGGCCTGGGCCAAGGGCCAGGTGGGAGGGCCCCCCAAGCTAATGACAGCTCTGATGCATCCATGCCATGGGGTTCAGGGACAGTGACTCAGTGGGAAGGAAGAGGAAACCCAGATGCTTGCAGCCTAGAGGAAGTTAAAGGACCAGTGTGCTCTTAGTGTTTGCAAGATGAGTTGCCATGGTGTCACAACAGTGGGGAGCAGTGCATATGGTCAGAAAGATAGAAAGGTGGTTGTGATGCTCATTTAAGTAAGATTAACTGGAGTGGCTGAATTGGGAGGGTCTGCATCCTTGCTCGCTGAAGCTGAGCTATGGCTTCCTCTGGATAAGGTGTTTGCTGAGACTGGAAGCTATAGAGTCTCCAGCTTTGGTATGAAAGCCCCCAGGGCATCTTTGAAGAAGTCCTAACAGCCGTTATTTAAGATTCTCATAGAATCCACCCTCAATCTTCTGTGCGCATAATAAATGCAGGGTTATGATTCTTAGAGCAGCTTACATACTCCAGTAAATGAAAAATTGTTTCCTGCCCTCAGCTTCCACTTGCTCCTCCAATGAGTCCATCAATAACAAACTTAGTCAGCTTGAATTGTACTTCCTTTCCTGGCCCACCTAGTAGAGGTTCTGATACTTAGAATAATAACAGCTAATAATTTAGTGAATGCATACTATGTGCCAGACACTAAGCCATGATTGCAAAATCTCTAATTTGCTCTTACCAATCAGTTTTCCTGGAGGGTTCACTTTTGGTGCCCAGTAACCCTGGGCTTCTGTGATTATTTTCCATTTTACAGATGAGTGTGCTGAGGTCCTGGGAATAACTTGTTTACACAGCTCAAGTGGGGGGGCCTGGGATGCAAATACAGTCTGACTCCAGGAACTGTTTTTAAACACCTGAGCTAGACTCCCTAGAGGGGGGCCTGGAAAAGTTTCAACCCCCAAGGCTGTCAGGGCAGCCTTGTGCAGCTATGAAATGGGCACCCTGGGAGGAAATGCCTCTCAGAGAGAACATGGCCCAGCCTAGTCTCAGCTCAGCCTCTGCAGATTCCTGAGATACCAGAGCATATTCCTACCTGCAGAAAATGCCTCTCCCATTTCTCGCCTTTTCCCCTCAAAAGACAGAAGCCTAGGGTCCTTGGGCACCAAAGGTGGGTGCTCCAGGAAAACCCACTGGTCAGAGAAAATGGAAGTTCACAGGGTCGGTAGTGGATGAAGACTGACCCACCCTGAGCCTTCACTGGTTCTGCAAACAGCAGCTGTCTCACCTGAGCCACGTTCTACATGCAGGTGAAATTCTACACCTGAGCTAAACACTTACTTCACAGTTTAATGACATCTTAAGGGCCCAACTGCAAGTAACAAATATAAGATTTAAGTCCCTTTTAAATACTTGACAGAACATTTGGAGAGGGGACAGGCAAAGCTTGCATTCCTATAGAATTACTATGATATGTACCAAACTCTCAGCAACTGGTCCATAATTTCTAAGGTTTTTACACCATGTTGGCTTTTTGTTCTCTTGGCCTTTTACATTGGAGGGTCCTGGTTCTGTTACAGTCTGTGAAGTATGGTTGACTGGATTCTCATCCTGGTTCTGGCACAGGATGCTGGTGGCATGGTGACTGTCACCAAGTCCCAGCAGGCTCAAGAGTATCAGGAACAGCAACACCTGGTCCCACCACAGGGAGGACAGCCAAGGCTCGATCTTAGGAGGCCGCAGGCAAGTGGTCACTTGGAGACTGTCTCCTCTAAGAGTAGGAGGGGAAGAGGGTGAAGGAGGTAACCTCAGAGACCCCCTGGAATGGGGCATACAGCTATGCTAAAGTCATCCTCGCTCCTGGCACTGAGTGCAGACCTTGTTCCAGAGGGTCAGAGCCTGGCCAGCTTGTCTGTCACTTGAGACTCAGCTCGTAGTGGTCTTGGGTGCACTGACTCTAGGCTGCATGTTTTCCAGTGCCCCGGCGGCCTTCACAGAGCTGCCGCGAGTTCATGCACAAACTCCACCCTCTTCCCTGAAGGCCCAGCTTGAAGCCTCACCAAAGTAACTCAGACCACTTTTGCAGGCTGCCCGAGCCGCCTGTGCTGCAGACCTTGGTGCTGAGTTGAGTCAGCAAAGAAAAATCTGCCCATCCTTGGTGGGGTGGGGAACTGGGAACTCAGGCTGAGCCTCTGCAGGCTGGCCCTGCAGCTAAATTGGGTCTGGAATTGCTTGTAGCCAGCTGTTCTTAAGGTATTGCTGAAGGCCCAGGAAATGCAAAAGCTGAGTTCCTCCCACCTCAGGTTTTGACTGTGCCTCTACTGAGCTTTCCCGCTGCCCCTCCCCCCTGCCACAGGCCCCCGCTGCTCCCTCAGCTCTGGGGAATGGCAGCTGCCCTGGCCTGGTGCCCCCACAGGCTTGCCTTGCAGGGGAGGCTCAAGGCCACCAGCACTGTCAAGGCTGTTGAAACCTGGCAGATGTTCTCCGGGCCCCCAGAGGTGAGTTGTCCTGCTTCCACTCCATGAGTCACCTGCATGGAGATGTTTGGCTCCAGGGGCCCCTCCCTACAGCTCAGGCCCTGCTCCCTCCAGTGCTTATGAGGCTGAGTAACCTCAGAGGTTGTCCAACTTGAGCCTCCCTGCAGAATGGGAAGCACCCCTTCCCCGGCATGGTGACAAGTGAGGTCATGCAAGCAAACAGCTTTGGCAAACCGAAGCATCCTGAGCAAGGTCAAGGGCCGTGGTTATTCCCGAGCCCAGCTAGACGCAAAGTCCCTTCACCAAACTGTAGGCAAGAAAGGAAAGGAGATAATCTGGATTGGAAACCAGAACCTTGTCTCTATAAGGGTCGAAGTGTCAGGAAGGGGGAGGGCAGACTTGGTGCTAGCTATATTTGGGTCACACACAGATAGTCACGCCCAGGAAGGAGAACTAGAAGAGATGACAGTCGCCAAGGGGCAGCTGGATGGCCACAAGGGGGCAGCTGCACAGGCGAGGGGGTCTTGAATGGGCAGCTGCAACACACTCTTCCGTTTTAAAAACATTTTCTCCATGTATTTGTCTCTGTTTTGCTGAGAGCATTTAATTTCCACTCTAACATTTCAGTTGTACAATACAGTGTTATCACCAGTGGCCTTATTCAGCTTATGGTGGAAACCTCTCCCTATTTCTCCTTACTTTTAAATGTTGTAAGTAATTTTAAATGATTTTTAAATTATAATTTTTAAAAGCCATTTTTATCATAGGTGCCACAGTGAGGGGTGCGGAGGCCCAAGGGCTCCCAGGACTTGGGCTTCGTGTTCTGCTCTTTCTCTAAGATGGCCTTCCTCAGCCTGTGTTTTGCAGTGTGTGTGTGGTTCATGAGCATGTGCTCCACTACGGCACAGCCTGCCCCACAGAACTCCTGTTCTGGACCTGTCAAGTGGCAGCTGTGCTCTAGGATGACAAGCTGCAGCAGGACCTGTGGGCTGGAAACCTGGCATCCTGGATTCCTCCACTTTCCTGTCTGGGAGGAAAGACAGACAGCAGTGGAGGGGAAGGAGAGAGCATGCAACAAACATGCTCCCCTCTTGGAGAAACAGAGCCATAAGTAGCAGTGTTGCAGCCACATCCCACCTGCACGGTGGGCCCCAGGTGGCTGCGGCCAGTGGACAGAGCTGACCTCAGGACACCACATGGCACAGGAACACAGCTCTGGAAATTTACTGACTTGCATGAATGTATCTTTTTAGAAGAGGGCTCTGGAGCTTAAAAAGGAGCCATTTAAAAAAAATGGAGCCATTTATAAGCCTGCTTGGGCTGCTGTGTCCTCTTGGTGGTGTGGGCCCAAGTGCCTGCAGAGAGCGGCCGAGTGCACCTGGTGAGGGAGGGCAGGGCAGCCCACTGGAGTCAGTCAACTTTCACTGAGGTGGGAAGGTGAGGCAGTGGGACTTCAGGATCCAACAGATAGCCCCAACTGCCTTTCCCAAGTGAATTGGAAGAAGGGGATAGTTTGCACTTGGAGGGGATTCCCCTGAGGCCAGGAGCTTACGGGATCTCAGCAGGTATGGGGGCAGAGCAGTCCTGTCACTGTCACTGAACAGTCCTGAACAGGTGACTAAGTCATCCCATAAGTACCTGCCAGAGGCACAGAAGCAGTAAAGCTGCTGTGGGAAGACCCCCGCCGAGGCATGCCTGAGAGTGGTCACCAGGCAGCAGGCAAGGGGAAGCAGGCAGCCTGGCTCCCGAGGGACGCAGGGCAGGGCCCTCCCAGGTTTGAGTAAATGCATTTGTGTCTGCAGCCTCATCTGCACCTGGTCCCCTGCCTTCATCTGCTCATTATGTGGACCCCCAACTTCTTAAGAGTTTACAGAGGCCCTAGATGGTGAAACAGGCCTCATAGACACTGGGGGGCCACATGCCTCCCTGCCCACACTCTGTTACCCTCCCCACATGAGCTGCCGCCTGGGCAGGCCCCACCAGGCAGGACAGCACACGTGGCCAGCAAGGCACGCAACCTCTCCTCAGGTGAGACTGTCTCTTACTGCACTTGTCTCCCCTGTAAAGTGAGAAGATAAACAGCACTTGGAGACACCATACTAATGCCTTACCCAATTTCTCCTGTTTAATTCTCCACCCCAAAGCAGTTCACCATTAAACCCACTCCTTATACAGGGCTGCTGAGGTCCTGGCTCCAGTGTTCCTTGACCTTCGGGGGTGGGGGTGGCAGAGAAACCTGACTCCTTAGCCCAGAAAAATGCAGACAATGTGTTTTTACCAAACATTTAGGTCCAGCTTTCTGAGTCTGGGCCACGGACCCCTGTGTTCATGCCCCATCTTCCTGGGGATGTCTTCCCCTCTTCCACAGCTGAGAAAAAGGGGTCAGGGAAACTAAGACATGTCCACATTCACAGTCAGAAGCAGGATTAGGTTTCAACTTGGGTCTCAACGCAAGTCCAGGCTCATTCCCACCCACCCTGGGTGGGCCCCCAGTCCATCAAGGAGTGCTTCCCTTATGACTGAAGGCCCGGTGTGACTGTGGGGGCCCAAGGGGCCAATTGCTCTGTGCCTGGTGCCTCACCCACTGGCACTCTTGGTGACCAAGCTCATTCCCCCCACCTCCAGCCCCTCCACCTTCCATGGACCTAAAGTTCCCAGCCTTCGGCTCTCATTCCTGGTGTTTGGGAGCCTGCAGGTTCCTACACCTCCCTATAGCTCTGGTAGATGACTGCCCAGGGCTCTCCAGGCCAGATGGCACTCTTGGAGTCAGTTAATAAGGGAAGCGGCTGCAGGACAGACCACACCAGCCAAGAAGTCTTGAACTACATTGGATGTAAACAGCCTTCTGTAACCATAGCCCAGAGCCTCACCAGCCCCTCCCTGAAGAGCAGGGGGCAGTTGTCAGGATTCTAGGCATGGGAGTGCGTGGGTCATGTGCAGGTGCCACACAGTCAAGGACCCAGCTCTGCTGAGCTCACCAAGGTGGGGCAGGGGTGAAATACCTTGATCTCATTCTCCCTTCTGCTCTCTGGAGCAGCCACTGGTCAGACCCCAGCAGCAGCCAGAGGCCCTGGGAGCCCCACGGTTCTGTGGCTGGGCTCCACTCTGGGACAGAGTGGGTGGAGAAGGGCACTGCCTGAATGTGGAGAAGCAGCCAGGGCTTTGGGGACTCACCTTCAGCTGACCACAGTCAGGCCCTGAGGCCCCCAAGACAGCTCTTTCTGGTCTGAGTTAACTGGAGCAAGTAAAGGTAACAGGTAGCCAGTCAGGTTTATAGCTGGGCAGAAGGGCTAGGCACGTCACACTCCCGTCTTCCACCAATGGCTGTCACAGCCAAAGCATTTCCCTTCAAGCATTGCCTGACTGCCTGCCCGCCATCACAGGAGTGCTGTGTGGACATCCTGCCTTCCCCTGGCACACCTTAGGCAGCGTGCTCCCAGAGTGGGGGGAGGTGTGGCACACCCTCCTGCACTGAGGTGCTCTGAGGGAGCTCCTTGTGCTGTGTTCACAGGTGACTGCTGGCTGCTGGCAGCCATCGCCTCCCTCACCTTAAATGAAGAGATCCTGGCTCGAGTTGTCCCCCTAAACCAGAGCTTTCAGGAGGACTATGCAGGAATCTTCCACTTCCAGGTAACTGGTGGTTGGCTCTCCTCAACAGGCCTGGGGGCCGGGAATGGGTTCCCGGGGCTGAGGACAGGTCCTGGGTGCCAGGAGTGGGCCCCAGGGGCTGGGTGCAGGTGCTCTGCTTGGCTGAGGTCATTAGGCCCTGCTGTTGCAGACTAGGACCAGTTCTGTGGCAGGGACACTGAAGACAGCAGGACGCTGACGTGGGGCCCTGCGTGGGTAGCAGTGGGAGGCAGAGCGGGGCACACAGGAAGTAATCCCTAAGTCTTACAGAAGTTGATTGTTTGGGGTCTGAGACAAATGTCGTAGCGTGGCTCACGTGCTGGTAAATGAGAAATAGTGTTTTAAAAATCATAAGGCATAGAGTGGAATGCTAGAGAGGTGGGTGTGGACTTGAGAAGAAGGACACAGGCTGTCTTCAGCTCCCCAGTGAGGACTTGCCGGCAGGAGGAGAGTTAGAGGCAGCGTCTCCTGCAGGAAGGGGCACAGAGCCTGCTCCCAGGGCTCAGGGCAGGAAGGATCCAGGTGTCACTGGGGCTCAGGTCCTCCAGCCCACCCAGGCCACCCCTTCCCACCCTTCTCCCCAGTTCTGGCAGTATGGCGAGTGGCTGGAGGTGGTGGTGGACGACCGGCTGCCCACCAAGAATGGGGAGCTGCTCTTCGTGCACTCGGCCGAGGGCAGTGAGTTCTGGAGCGCACTGCTGGAGAAGGCCTATGCCAAGTAAGTGGTTGTGACCTTCCCTGGGCAGCCTTCCCCCAGCAGCCCCCGACACTGGGAAGAACAGGAGTCATTCAAGGACTACTTGAGCAGAAGTCCTGTTCTGCTTGGGCCAAAACTGGGCCCTGAATTCAAGGAGATAGTGTATGCAGGGTGCCTGGCCATGCTGCGCCCTGGTCAATGGCCGCAATTGCTGTCTGTGTCCAGGTGCACAGGAACTGATCATGCTGGACTTGGGAAGGACCTCTGGTTTCCTGGCAGGGCATGTCATGTTTTTGTCAGCTAAATACAGAAAAGAGTTTTTGCCAGTGGGCACAACTACCCATTGGAGAGGCATGAGGATTGTGGTCATGTGCCCAGAACATGTGGTGTCGATCGCAAGTGGTGCTCCATGTCCCTTCCAGCTGCCTCCCACCCATGCTGCCTGGACTCCCAGTATCAGAGTGATGGGACCAGATCTACCGCCCTTCTATTCTGTAAAGTGCCTGCGAGCAGGAGGGCCAGAGGTCTCCTACCCAGGTGTGAGGATGAGAGCTTGAGAGCTCTTGAGTCCCTTGCTTAGAGTAGAGCAAGAGAAGCCACAGGAAGCCGGGCCAGCCAGTTGCAGCCCCTCCTACTGCCCACTGTGCAGGGACCCTACTTTCATTAATTGTGAGCTCTTTTAAAGCATAAATGCCAAACAGCCAGGCTTCCAATCAGGATGTAGAGTCAGTATGTGGCGCCAAACTAGAAAATCAGCCAGGACCTTCTTATCTAAGGCTCTACGGGTCTTTCAGAACTGCAGAGTACCAGAGGAAGGTACCTGTGGAGGAATGAGTTGGAAGCTGCCCTTAGGCAACTGAGTTGGAGCTAAGGCCAAGGGGAACGTGCACAGGGGCCCCGGGAGCATCCCCCGGGGAGCACGGGGCACTGAGAAGCCTCAGTGTGGACAGCGTGTCTCCATCCCTAGGATCAACGGGTGTTATGAAGCACTCTCCGGGGGTGCCACCACCGAGGGCTTTGAGGACTTCACCGGAGGCATTGCTGAGTGGTATGAGCTGAGAAAGGCCCCTCCCAACCTGTTCCAGATCATCCAGAAGGCCCTGCAGAAAGGCTCTCTCCTGGGCTGCTCCATTGATGTGAGTCCTGGCCCCCTCCCAGACCCACCCTGTTGGCTGCAGCTGAGGCGAGCTGAGTCTCCAGGCGCCCCAAGAAACCCATGGTCCTCATTTACCTGATCCGCCATCCTTTGTCCACCATATGACACATCACCCAGAGCCCGGGGGCAGCTAGGCACAGCCAGGCTGTCTGGTTGCAGTGGCCATGCCGTGACGCCTGCTTGCTTACCACCCTCCACCTCCTACAAGTCACCACGGCAGCCCTGGTCCCTTGAGAGCCCCTGCCCTCTGCTGGTCCCAAGGGAGAGATCTCTGCAGACACCTCCCAGTCTGCAGGGCCTGTGCAGAGCCCAATTGCCTCCCCCTGCAGGGCTAATGGCAGAAAGCCGCTGGAAAGCACTGAGCTGAACTGGCAGCCTTGCCAGAGGAAGGGAGGTAGGCACCAGGTCCTGTCCGCACGGAGCCTGCGCACCAGCTCCTGGGCCCTGTCCCATCTGGGACCTGGTCCCTCTGGGCAGAGCTAAGAACCTGGCTCGTGGCATGAAGTCTCTAACTCCAGGCCAGGATTCCTAGCCACCTCCTGCAGACCACGCTGAGGCAAAAGACCCTTCCTCCTGGAAGCCTTCTTCCCATTCATCAAGACAAAAATAACCTGCATCAGAATAGGTGTGGTGTTGAGGAAGTTCTGATAGAACAGAAGCAAATTCCAAAGGCAGGCTGGAAACAAAACTGTCCTGGTGTGAACTGTGCAGCCAGCTGGGCCAAACCAGTTTTCAGGGGACTTGATGCATCTGGGCCACCCCATGCTGTCAGTGTCCACCCGAACCCACCAGCCACCCTGTGGCATGCCCTTCCCACCCTGCAGTGTCCCCTCCCACCCTGGGGTGTCCCCTCCTGCCCTGCAGTGCACCCTTCCCACCCCTGGCAGCCTACAGAGGCCCTCCAGGTGCAGGGCAGCTCTGTGTCCTCCTGCCGGGTGGAGACTAGAACCAGAGGGCAGGCCACTGATTCTCCATCCCCAGATCACCAGTGCTGCTGACTCGGAGGCTGTCACCTTCCAGAAGCTGGTGAAGGGGCACGCATACTCGGTCACTGGCGCTGAGGAGGTAATGCCCAGAGGGGTCTCGAGGGGTCCTCTCTCGACTATGGTGGCTGAAAGCATGCTCTTGCCTGATTGCCCAGGGCAGCTCAGATCCCACAGTTGGTGCCAGTGGCCTTGTGTTCCTGAGCCCCTGTGGGATGGGGTGCAGCCCCGTCTGGAGCCACTGCCCTCTGGTGGCTGTGGCCCAGCCTGGGTGCTGTGGTCCTCTCGGCTTTAGGATTACCATGCTCTTCTGCACCAGCAAAAAATAGTGAAGTGATGCTGCATCTGTACAGTTTTACACATGTTCATACTTGGTGCACAAAGGCATTGATCGATGCCCAGCATGGAGCGCAGCCTGTCTGCTCTGTGCCTGAGGTGTGGTGTGGGGCAGGCTGCTTACACTCTCTGCCCCTTAGGTTCCTCATATTTAAATTAGAAACAATGGCACTATCAGCTGTAGGGCTGTCACGGTGATTCAGACAAGTTACGTGTGTGTTCAGGCTGTGCCTGACCCTTGACGCAGCCATTTACGTGGACGCCTCAGGACAGCTGCTCTGGTCGTCACCACAGATATTAGTGGGCAGCTCGAGCTCCCTTAAGAACAAAGCTACAATGGCCCCGACTAGACCCCAGTCTCTGACATGGCCAGTGTCTTTTTATTTTAACCTTGAACTTTTTTTATGCTCCCCCAATGTACATCTTCTTTTGAAAGATTTCAAGTCTACAGAAAAGCCAGGGCATCTGCCCTCAGCCCCACAGAGAGGCTTCCAAGCCTGGGCCTCCAAGGCTGCTCCTGGGGGCTCTCCGCTGGGCAGCCAGTTCCCTGGCGTGTTCCTCTGGTGTGGACCCAGCCCCCTAGGCTCGCGGAGGAGGTTGGGCCCAAGACCCTCCAGGCCTGGCTTGACCCTGACCTCCCCCTCCTCTCCTCTGTCCAACCCTCCATCAGGTTGAAAGTAGAGGAAGCCTGCAGAAGCTGGTCCGCATCCGGAATCCCTGGGGAGAGGTGGAGTGGACCGGGAGGTGGAATGACAAGTGAGGAGGATCAGGCCCCTGGAGAGATGGAGAGGGGACAAGGCCCTGGGAGGACAGGGCTCAGCGAGAGGAGCCCATGGGCAGGTGGCCCCTGGAGACGTTCAACCTGGGGCTCCTATGAGCTCTCTCCCTCCATCACCGAGCTAAGCTCGGAGCCACCCCTCCATGGGGCCTTCAGGGGAAAAGTTCATCCCTCTCCCCACAAGCACTTGTTCTGCTCCAAGGATGTATACTTCCCAAGACCAGATCAAATCCCTCCACTGACCCTGGAGCATCCTGTGGGCCTGAACCCTGTGACCTTTGGGTAAAGCCCCCTGTGAGTCCCTCTCATGTTCTCCTGCTCCAACAGCCCACCCTCTGCAGATCTTCCACCTCCTTCCTTCCAGGCAGGGGGGCACCAGCAGGGGCCTCCAGGTCAGCTGACAGATGCCAAGATGAGCTCCTCATCAGATTTTCAGTTGCCCCTTAAACAAGCTCACCCCAGTGCAGCTGCTGACACTACCCCATCTCTGAGGAGCTGCATCCCTCCTGGCCACCATCTTCCAGGATAACATGCCCTCATACCTGCTCCCCTACAGCTCTTAGCCACCTGGGCATCACTTCCCTCCCTTGCTGGGGTCCAGCCCTTGGAGGCGAGAGAGCATGTCCTACCCTTGGGGAGCCTTGAGGAGAGGTCCTTGCCCTGCACTGGCTTCTCACACCTGTCCCATTGGTTTTCCAGCTGCCCGAACTGGAACACCATCGACCCAGAGGTGAGGGAGAGGCTGACCAGGCGGCATGAGGATGGAGAGTTCTGGTGAGATTCCTGGAGGCTTCGGGGAAGGTGTCTGCCTGGTGGCCCTCACTAGACAACTAGTGCAGTCATCCCGCCGAGGGCAAGGGGCATGGGATCTGGGTTTTGTTCTTTTCAATTTGCTCAAAGACCCTGAACAAAAAACTCTTAAGCCTCTTTGATTTGTACAATTTGTACACCTCAGCAATGAGTGTAAAAACTGAGCTGCTTCACAGGGAAGGCTAAGGGGACCTGTGACACTCAGAGCCCAAGAGGAAGGGAAGGTGGGCCTTTCTCCCAACATGCCCTGGATTCATCCCGGCACCTTAGAGAGCATTGGTCCTTAAGCAGCAGTGGCCCCCCACATGTGCATCTGCCACGTCTGACTCAGTGTGCAGTCCACCAAATACATGCCCATATGGTGGCTTCCTGGCACCCAGGTCCCGTTCTGACAGATGAGCACTCCCAGCTTCAGGGATTTGACTGGCTCTGCACCCAGGTGGAAAGTGGCAGTGCCAGGATGGGAACCTGCACCTCTGGCTGCCGACCTACAACTGTAGCCCGAGGCGCTGGCTCCTGGCTCCTGGCTCCTGGTCTGACCATGGTGGAAAGTCCCCTTGTCCACCTGGATGCCTGTGTTCCTGCATCCCGGCAGGATGTCTTTTAGTGACTTCCTGCGGCACTATTCCCGCCTGGAGATCTGCAACCTGACCCCGGACACCCTTACCAGCGACTCCTACAAGAAGTGGAAACTGACCAAGATGGATGGGAGCTGGAGGCGGGGCTCCACTGCAGGAGGCTGCAGGAACTACCCTAGTGAGGCTCCCCTCCCTGCAGCTCCATCCCAACACCTTTCTGTCTGCTTAGCCCTGCTCTGGGCTGGCTGCCTTCCTGCCTAAGCAGAACCCAAGACAGGCTGCCCTGCACCACAAGCACAGAGGCCATGCCCAGCCCAGCAGCCTGGCCCACAGCGGAGCCTGATCCCCAGCCTGGTCCCCTCCCTGTATATCCAGACCCACCTGTGGTACAGCACCCTCTGCACCCAGTTCACTTGGTGGATGTCAGTAGGGCCTTGCTCAGATGGGGGTGAGGATGCCTCCTCTGGCCTGTCCCTGATGCCCCTTCCCTGCCTCAATGACTCAGCCCTCCCCTCCCTCAGAAATTATCAATCACAATGACCTCTGCTGATTATGGAGCCCATGTCAGGTGCTGGGAACTGTGCTAAGTGTTTATATATGTTATTCCATTTAATATCCACAGCAAACTTCTGAGGCAGCACTTTATAATCAACTCCATCTTTAAGATGAGGGGACTAAGGCTTGTAGAGTTAAGTGACTTGCCCAGGGCCGCACAACCCAGTAAGGTTAGAACCCAGGCAGCCACTCTAAGTGCTGAGGCAGCAAGTCACGGTCATATACTGACTCTGTCACAGATGAGGAAACTGAGGCTTCAAGTGGCATACCTGGGTCAGCAAGTGGTCAGACTGGGGCTTCCGGATCCGTATCTCTAGCTCTGGCACTTTTAATCCTTCACCTTAAGTATGCAGCCACCAAGTGGCAGTTTCAGAGGTGCTGGGAAGGTCTTCTGCCCCAGATACGAATCTTTCTCCTACCCAGTAAGTAGATCAGGGGTTAGCAGAACCTCTCTAAGAACCAGAGAGTAAACACATTCGGCTTTGTGGGTCAGTCTCTGCAACTACTCAACTCCTGCTGTAGCCTGAAGGAGGTCAGCCTTAAAAACAGATGGGCATGGCTGTGTCCCAATAAAACTTTATTTGCAAAATCAGTGGCTCACAGCCCACAGCCCAGGTCTGCCAGCCCCTGCACCAGATGATGCCTGTATTTACACAGTCGGAATCTTATCCCATTAGGTAAAGAAGGCAGTCGGCATAATTACACTCAAACAGGACTGGATCTCAGATCCTTCCTGTAAAAGGCTTTGAAAGTGAGGAGGGTAGAGACACCATGGGAGTGGGCAGGGATAGGGGTCACAGAACAAGAACCAAAGTCATGCACAGGGCATCCTGGTGTCTGGCTCACTGAGGTTGTGGGAGCCTCAGGCAGACCAGCCGGCCCCTCTGACTGTTAGGGGCCAGGTGGGATGTCACCGTTCTGACTACCCTGTGCAAGGTGACAACAGTCCTGAGGCAAGCCAGCCAGAGTCCGAGTGCTAGTGGTCCTCACGTAAGTCCTGCAAGAGTCTGGTGTGCAGGCGTCCTCTGCGCCTCCGCGGACCCCACCCAAGGGGCTGTGCTCTAGTCCGGTCATGACCGGTTCTGCCCAGGCCTGCCGAGTCTCTCCCCTTCACACCCCTGTGGCTTCAGAGCTGCAGAGCCTCCCCACCTCACACTGCTCAGGCCAGGCCCCTGCACAGTGGCTGACCCACTCTCTCTGCCCCAGATACTTTCTGGATGAATCCTCAGTACCTGGTCAAGCTGGAGGAGGAGGACGAGGACCAGGAGAATGGCGAGAGTGGCTGCACATTCCTGGTGGGCCTCATCCAGAAGCACCGGCGGCGGCAGAGGAAGATGGGCGAGGACATGCACACCATCGGCTTCGGCATCTATGAGGTGCGAGCAGGGCAACCCCGGAGGCAGCACCAGAGACGGAACCCCAGATGGGGGGCGTGGCCAGGGGCCTGGTCAGACCTGGGAGTTACCTGCAGCAGGTCTGAGGACAGTATCCTGCCCTTGGTGAGGGTGGAGCTGAGCCCGCGGCCCCTCGGGGGGGGAGCAAAGCGTGGGTTGGCACAGCTGTCACTGCTCACGCCCATGCTGGCCGACTGGGCCCTGGTCCCCACTCAGACACTCACTGTTCACATGGCCATCCAGTCTGCACCAGCAAAGAACAGCCCAGCTTAGCCTGGGTCAGCAAGGTCAGACGGCAGCCACCTATTGCCTCCTGTCCATGCTGGGCTGGGCCAGAGGAATGACCCAATGTGCTGTAAACCGGGGCTCCCACCTCCCCGCACGCCACCTTCCGAGCACTCCATTGGAAAAACACACCGTGTCTGGCCAGCCCTGCTGCTCACCACTGGCCACGTGGCCGCCCCAGGCAATCACCCATCTGCCTGCTTACCCACCAGACTAGGCAAACACTGTCAGTCCAGAAAATGTGAAGAATTCGAAGTCCCTGGGTATCTAAATAGGAGTTGGGGGCTTCAGGCCTGAGAATAACTCTAGGAAATGCAGACTGACGTGTGACATGGCCCCACCCCATGGGGAGGATTGGCCGACCATTTGGTCCAATTTTAGAGATAAGGAAACTGAGGCCATACAGAGGAAGTGGCTTGCCAAAGGACATCAGCCTGAGGCTGATGAGCCTGGACCTGGGCCTGTGGCTTCCGCTTAGAGGGCACCACATGGCCTGTGGGAGGTGGCGTGTGGGCCATGCCATAGCTGGCTAGTGACCTCAGACCATCCACTCCACTGCTCCGTGCCTTAGTTTTGTGGTCTATAAATCAGGGGTGGTGGTAAGGGCTGTCCAAGTGACTGTCGATCATAAGATCTTCATGTGGAAAGCTGCTACTAGGCTGTTCATTGCTAAGCTACAGAGCAAGGGGGCAGCAAAGGAGACCATCACAGTGATGCCATTTCTGTCCCACAGTCTATGCAGCTTTCCCAGAATCTGAATTAAGCCCGTTCTCCTTTATCTCTGCAGGTTCCAGAGGAGGTGCGTCTGGCAGACATCAGCCCCAGGCCCTGGGACTCAGGGTGACCCAGTAGAAGTCCCAGACCACTGGCTCAGGGGTCTGCTGAGCTTGAGCAGGGGCTGTGGCAGGAAGCACAGCCCCCGGTGAGGGTGCTCGCACCCTGGTCCTGGTCTGAGCTCAGGCTGGTCCGAGCTCAGGACATGGCATGTGGGGGTCCCCGCGCCCGTCACAGCCTGTGCTGGGTAATCTGGCTGGGTGACGTGTGGCCCTGCGGCCACAGGAGTTTCTTCAAGGAGCCCTGTAGTGCCCACACAACAGACCTGAAGGGAGGCATGGCCCACGGGCCACATGGAAAGAGCTTGGATCCCGTTCCCAGCTCTGCAGGGTGCGCAGGGCCCTGGGCAGGTGTGGGGGCATCCTTGGCATCGTTTCTGGTAGAAAGTTGACTTATGTCAAGGGACTCGCCTTGTGGCTCGAGCGAAAATGACATGGACTTGGGGCCCTTCCTGCCCACCACCCCCTTGTTTCTGGTTATTCATCAGATGACCGGCCAGACCAGTGTCCACCTCAGCAAGAACTTCTTCCTGACACACAGAGCCAGGGAGCGGTCGGACACCTTCATCAACCTGCGTGAGGTGCTCAACCGCTTCAAGCTCCCTCCAGGGGAGTACATCCTGGTTCCCTCCACCTTCGAGCCCAACAAGGATGGGGATTTCTGCATCCGGGTCTTCTCTGAAAAGAAGGCTGACTACCAGTAAGTGGGGGTCTTCTCTGAAAAGAAGGCTGACTACCAGTAAGTCACGGCCCTTCCCTCTCCACCCGCCACTCCCACCGGCTCTCCAGAGCCCTTTCCTCCTGAGCCGCTCTTCTGCTTCAAAGGCTGAGTGTGGGGCCTGATGTGTCGAAGGACTTTTAGCTTGTACTCAAGTACACAAAGAAGTAGCCACTCGGGGTACTTTTATTAGCGAAGGGTGGCTGTAGAGCAGGTGGCAGTCTAATTTCAGGGTTGAGTCTGTGAGGCCACGCTGGCATCTCCAGTTCAACACCGGGTGTTGGACTGACTGTGAACCCAGTCCATCATTTGCAAAAAGTGGGCGGTGCTCGCAAAGTCCCTGCTGCCCCCACCTGCCTGCAGGGCCGAGGTGAGAGGGGCCATCTCGGTGGCCTGGACCTTGAGGCCCCTGCTACTGCATCCCAGCTCTCTGGGGACCCTTTCTGGCTGCTGCTTCCTCTGTGTCTGTTGAGTCGACTGCATGAGACACCAGCATCCTTGGGCAGCCAAAGTCAAAGGTATACTGAAAGGTCTCTGGGGTCTTGGACTAATGGGAGCTGGGGGCCTGCTGGAAAGAGCAGACCAAGGATGGGCTGGAGGGGTGTGGGAAGCAGGGCACATGGCAACTGATGCATCCCCTTTGACCTAGTGCCACCTGCTCAGATCCAAAGGCCCAGCAAAGAGTGAAGGGCTGGCTCAGGTCAGCCACCTGACCTGCAGGCTCCTATAGGGTGAGAGGGCAGTGGGAGGGAGAAGCGGGGCACTACCCATGTGCCAAGACAATACACAGCAGAGAAGTGACTTCCTTGAGAAGACTGGGCTGCTGCTGAGCACGGTCACTTCAGCGCAGCCACAGCTCCCCTGCTACTAGCAGGTCCCCCTCTTTGGCTAAAGCTTGGCACAGGGCCCGTGCATGGCAAAAACTGGCCCTGGCTTTGGTGGAAACCCCCACAGGCCTCCAGCTGCCTGCCCTCTCCAACCCAGCAGAAGAAGGGCAGCATGTACACAGCCTGAGTCTTAGTGTGGATGATTCACAATGGCAAAGGGTGTCTCAAATGGAGCTGCAAAGCAGCTCATCGGCCAGGGACTGAGTGGTCCCTACAACCAGTGCCACATGGGAAGGCTGTGTGCATGGACTGAGACCACACAGAGCCTGGCTCTCTACCCTAGAGGTCCCCATGACCCATGCCACATGGGAAGGCTGTGCATGTGGACCGAGACCACACGGAGCCTGGCTCTCCACCCTAGAGGTCCCCACGACCCATGCCATGTGGGAAGGCTGTGCACGTGGACCAAGACCACACGGAGCCTGGCTCTCTGAGTTGTTTTGGCTGTGACCCTCCCCTGGACATTTCTGCTCAGATTTCTGTGATGCAGGGGTCACTGGCGCAGAGAAATGCCTGCACTCACTCCAGCTGCAAGCGCTGCTCTTTTGTCTGAGCAGTGATTCCAAGTTTCCTTCTGCTTTCAGAATTGTGGATGATGAGATCGAGGCCGACCTTGAGGAGGTAAATCCTGGGTCCCACCCCCTCCATGGGAGACAGGCCAGGGTAGAGGATCAGGAAGTACCCTGGGGTTTCATGAAGCCAGCCCGCCCTGCGCCATGTGGCTGCCCTGTGCCCATGAGGGGCTCAGATCTGCTGGCGGGCATGGGGGACATGCCAGGGTGCTGACCCACGCAAGGTGGACGCCTCATCTGGGCTTCAGTTTGCCCATCTGTAACATCAGAGTGCTGGATGGTGAGACTGTCACAGGTGCCCTGCCATCCCACCCATAACAAACGCAAAGCCAGGGAAAAGGATACCACAGGCAGGAGGGTGCCCTCTGCTGCCGCAGATCCAAAATGGCTTGGTGATCAGGCCCCACATGGGCCCTGTGTCCTCAGTGAGAGCCATGACTCCAAAGGGCCCGTGGGCTGTCTTCACTAGCCACTGTTGAGTCCTAGAACATTCTGGCTAGTCTTCATGCCTCTGAATCCCTTGAGAATAGATCATAAAAGGCCATTTGGGTGCACATCAGAGAAGACACCTATGTGAGGCATTAGACTATAACTTCCACATTTGTATTCCCTACCCTGTTTTTAATAGGAAAAAAAATTATTTTTAAATTCTTCCCACTGGCCTTTATCTTGATCCGAGCAACCTTGGGCTCAGACCCACGAGAAGCAGAAGGGGCAGAGAGGCTGCCCACAGGGGGCACCTTGCTGTCTGTCTTTGCCCTGACCCATGTTTCTCACTCCATCCTCGCCTTCCAGATTGACATCAGTGAGGATGACATCGATGATGGATTCCGGAGGCTGTTTGTCCAGTTGGCAGGGGAGGTGCGTGTTCCCAAAATCTCTGGTGTGCACAGTGGTTGATACAAAGGCAGAGATAGTCCACCCTCAGGGGACTCTAATTTAGAGGGGAGGAGGAAACAGTGACAGCAAAGAGGTGGAGGCACAAGGAACTCGGGTTTCTGCCGTGATACCTGCATCTCAGAGGCCCCGTCCGCGGCAGGGCCTCTTGTTCTGGCTGGTGCTCGGTTGTGGGCTCCCCCTTAGGACTCTTGGCCCCCCTTGGGGCTGTTTTCCTTTCTCTGTTCTGCTCTAACTGAGACATGGGCCTCAGCCCCTTCTTGACTTCCACCAAAATATTTTAGGAGAAAGAAGGCTTAAAACTCAAGAATGTGAGCGATTTACAACAGTGTATTAGACTTCCTTGTCTTTAAAAAAATCCCTCTGCCAATTAGGCTTCAGTCTGCCACAAATTATTCAGCTCTTTCTTCCCAACACCCCCAAAAACGCCATCATGTGGCAGAGTCTCCAGTATCACCACCGGGCTCCCCACCCAAGTGCTGCAGCAGGCACCTGGCTACCTCCGCCCTCACCTGGGAATCTGTCATTAGAGACTCATTTCCCTGCAGACTGAGCCACACACTCTCCCACCCACAAGGGGTCAGAAATGCCTATAGTTAGTCTTGGCCTCAAACAACGGGGCCCATGCCCCAGTATGTAGGACTGAGTAGAGGCCCCTGGAGCACCTCTGAGGAACCTGGCCTGAGGGCCCATAAAGTGCTGGCCAGCTGCACAGAGGCTGGATCTGCAGGGAGGGTGCAGTGGGTGGGATGGTGTGAGAACTAAGCCTGAGTAGACCACGAACCTGGGAGGTGGGCACGCATTTCCATTCTCTACAGCAGAGACCTGATAATGAATTCTGCCCAGAGCATGTTGTACATGAGTGCGGCTATGTGGCCACACATCTGGGGCCTGGTGGAAATGCACCTGCACAGGCCCAGCCCCTACCTGCCTGCCCTAAAGCAGGGCCTGGCCCGAGTAGGTGCCAGTGCAGCTACCAGGGCTGGCACTGACCTTTGCATGTCCACAGGATGCAGAGATCTCTGCCTTTGAGCTGCAAACCATCCTGAGAAGGGTTCTGGCAAAGCGTGAGTAGCCCCTGCTGAGCCCCATCCTCTGCCCAGCGCTCCAGGGGTGTGGGAACCCCAGCGCTCCCCTGTGGTGGCTGCCATGGTTGAGCCAGCCCCGCCTGCTCCACAGAAGTTCCCCAGCCAGGGAACTGGAAGGAGGGGTCTGCGTGACTTACTTAAAAAAAAAGTTTCCAGGGTTAGTCACATCCAGTTTCCACCCCCCTATTGGCTCTGCGGTCTAAACCTAGGCCCATGGCCTCTGACTCCTGCTTCCTTATCTGCAAAGTGGGCACATGATGCTCACCTTTCAAGTGGCTGACCTAACTGGGGAAACATGCAGGAGCTGCCTACACCAGGCCTGTGCTCCAGCACCTCTGGCTCTTAGGAGACTGGTGAGAGGAGCTGAGTCAGGCCCAGACACAAGGGCCCAAAAGTACTTGAGTCCCTATACTCCTGGCTGCGTTTCATGGGGTTGTCATCTCCCCAGTTCCCCGAACACTTGCTCACTCTAGGGGGTGGCAAGCAAAGTCTTGTCACCCAGACATGTTTGAATGAGCCTCATGTGACCACAGTTCTACTCGGAGCCATGTCACTTCTCTTGAACAACAGGCTAGGCAAGTGGCTGCTCTCCCCCAGGCTGTGGGGCTCCACAAGGAGTGAACGGGAGGGACTGAGAGGGAGGAACAGTGCCTGGGCCTGACTCAGCTCCTCTCACCAGTCTCCTAACAGCCAGAGGTGCTGGAGCACAGGCCTGGTGTAGGCAGCTCCTGCGTGTTTCCCCAGTTAGGTCACCCACTGCCTGTAGCTGGGAGCTCTTTCTAAAGCAAAAAGCATCCAGGAGTGTCCTGCCCGCTGATGTCCCATGGAGGAGGGACACACACATTTCCCCCTCAAATTGTCCTCAGAGCCATGCTGCCTGTGGTCAGAGTGGCCCATGGAGCAGGGGCCACAGCATCAGAAGTTACATGCCTGGATCAGAAATGGACCCCTGTTGTCATGTCCTGGCATGGGGCCATGGAGCCCAGAGGCGGCCCTGGCCTATCCCCCTGAGAGAAAAGTAAATTCCTCTGGAGCCCACGGCCAGCTGGCCTTCCACCCCAGCATGAAGGGCACCACCTCACGGGAACCCCAGATCCTATCCCGTGGCTGCCAGACAAATGGCTGTATGAGAGCCCCTGATGGGAGCTCCCTCAGGATGGGAGGGCCAGGTACAGCCAGGCCATGGCTGCCTCCCTCCGCAGTTTGAGGAGGACAGGATGGTGTCCCCACCGAAGCTGCCAGGCACCAATGAAGTCACAGGGTCCTCAGATGTACCATCAAAGCCTCATTGTTTGTCCACAGATGAGAGGTGGGAGGGTCCTCTGGGAGAGTGGCTCGCCTCACCCATGCCTCTGAGAAGGGAACCCTCCCCCCAGCTGCCTGGTGCCCCAGCCTTTTGCCCAAGGCCCATGTAGCTGCGTGCCCATTCCTGAGAGGGGCCAGGCCCAGACCAGCAGCTCTGAGATGGTGGAATGCAGCTTCCACAAAACTAGGACAGAAAGGGTGGGCTCCTCGTGGAGCCAGAGGAACCAGATTCACTTTCATGACAAAGAGCTCATATCCCCAGCCAGCCAGGACTCACCTGGTGGAGCACCATGGCTCTGCAAGCTTCCGGGTCCTGGGGTCTCTCAGCCCCCTCGGGACAAAGGGCCTACAGGCGGACAGTCACAGGCCTCTTCCTCTTGAGGGTCCCAGACTGGGAGCACCATGTGCCCTGGTTTCCTTTCCCTGCCTGATGCCCACAGGTGCCCTGTGAGCACTTACTGGCCATCATTCCCCGTTCTTCTGTTTACTTATTTAAAGGCACTTACTGAACCGCTGTCACCCTCGGCCAGCAAGCAGGAAGCGGGTGCATGTAACACACTCCCTACCGGCCCAGTGTAGTGGCCACCAGCCTCCTGGCCGTCTGAAGTGACAGGCGGCTGCTGTGTTGGAGGGTGCAGACAGGACGCTTCCGCTGTGCAAATTCTGCTGGGCAGGGCTGCTCCAGAAGTTTCCCATCACGCTTGTTTTGTCATCTAGGCCAAGATATCAAGTCAGATGGCTTCAGCATTGAGACCTGCAAAATCATGGTTGACATGCTGGATGTATCCTTTTAACTCGCTCAGAGAGCAGGGCTGAAGGGGGGCCTCCCACTCCAGACACTCACACTGCTCCCTTCGGAGAGGCCGTGGTCCAGGGGCTGAGGTGGACTGCTGTCCTGCGGGCCTCCCTCATCGGGGACGTGAGGACCTGCAGAGGGCAGGCAAGCCACCCCACCCCCCAGGATCCCCCAGCTCAAGAGCAGCCCGGATTGGCTCCTGAGTGGTGGTACTTCTGGGAAACACTTCCTCTAGGAAGGTATTCCCTAAACTACGGTATTTCTGATGAACCAGCTTTCTCTGGTTTGATTTTCTTCTTGACTTGGAGATGCAGAGCCCAGCTCCATGAGCATTTTTTCTGTGTGCACCAGCTCTTCCTAGGCCACTGCTGCCCCCGAGGCAGACTGGTAATCATTTGCCCCTTGTACCTGGTGCTTGCACACGCTGGTTGGGCTTACGGCTCCTGCTGTGCAGCTGCCCCACAAAGTCCCTTAGAAATACTCCTGGTAGCACCCAATCAGCAAGGATCCCAGCACTGGAGCCACCTGAAGTCTGAGCCCTTCACCTGGCAGCTGTTTTTGGTAGGACCCAGGGTCCCCACTGCACCAGACCAATCTATGGGCAGTCAGTGGAGCCAGGGGCTTCATGGCCCTTCTTCCACCCTCACTGCAGACCTGGCTGACATGAAGGGCAGGGAAGGTGCCCTGGAGGCTCCTGGTAAATACGGTGTGTTTGCCACCAAATCAGTGGAGAGGACCCCAGGGGACACTTGCCTACCTGAACCCACACCCTGCAGCTTCCTTAACGGCAGGCAGTCAGATGGGAGCGGTAAGCTGGGGCTGAGGGAGTTCCACATTCTGTGGATGAAGATTCAGAAGTATCAAGTGAGCCTGGCGGGTGCGCGGGTCTGGGGCGGGCGCGCAGGTCCGGGGTGAGCACGCAGGTCCGGGGTGGGCTGAGGACCTCACCCACAGTGAGCTCAGAATGGGTGAAATCAGGCCTGGGCAAATAGCTGCAAACAGGAAAAAAATGAAGATTTGCATGCTAGGGGTCTCCTCTCTGCCTTCACCTGATTATTGACCAGAAATGGGGCCATCAACAACCACCCTCAAAAGTGTTCGGATGGGAGATGTACCTTCCTGTTGTTCGTAGTTTTACAGCTCAAGTACAAAAATTAAATAACATGGGCCCATGACAGTTGTCTAGTTGATCCAATGGGCCTCTTTGCAATCTAGCTGTTTAAGGCAGGAACATGGCGATCCTTCCAAGGTCAAACTAGAGGCGTGGAGCCTGGCAGACCCCACCCTACGCAGCCTGCCGCCTGCCTTGCTTTGGGTCACGCTGCTACTAATTGTGTTGTGTGTTTCAGAAAATTTACCGGGAAATCGACGTGGACAGGTCTGGTACCATGAACTCCTATGAGATGCGGAAAGCATTAGAAGAAGCAGGTAACACTTAATAAATGTTTTTGTTTTATCTGTGAATATTTGAACTCTTCTCTACACAACACAATGCAGGGTTTGTAAGTTAAGAATACAGGTGCTGGTTCCTTACAAACATGTCCTTTCTATTCCCCTTTCAAAGACTCATGGGTAAAATAAAGTGCAGTCCAGGATGCTCTGCCCTCCGAGCCTTCTTGAATTTAAGTTTCCTTCTGAGCAGCCTGGCAGGTCAAGCAAGTAAAGCCAGTCTCAGTGCATTTGTCCTGAGTTGCCCCTTCCAGGTGTGGGATGTTAGACAGAAATGGGGTATCTCAGCTCCAGTTATGGATAAGTCCCTAGAGGAATGTGCTATCACTAGAAGGGACACAGGCTTTTGGGAGACCAGCAAGTGGGAGATGGTGTGTTTTGGGGGCAAATATGACAACATGAGTAATTGTCGGTTGGGATATAATGCCTCAGCAGAGACCCAAATAACTGGTTTAAACAAGATACCTCTTCCTCTCACAAAACAATACAAGCTCAGGCTGACCAAGGCTGGGACCGTGTGTCTCCAGCTGTCAGGGATCTGGCTCCTATCCTATTCTACCAGCCCTTAGCATGTTCCTATATCTGTGGGGACCTAGGATGGCTTGCCCACAACCACATTCTGGCACGTGTTGACAGAAGGGTGCAAAGACAGGCCCCTTGCCTATACGGGTCCATGTCCCTCTGTGCACACGTCCCTCTGCACACACATCCTGCTGCCAGAACTTAGTCAAAAGGCCCCAGATGGCTGCGAGGGGGGCTGGGAGATGCAGTCTCACTCTGGGCAGCCATGACCCATTAAAACGGGAGAAGTAATATTAGTTTACAATGAACAGTTTCTGCTATACACAGCCAGAACAATCTAGTCTCCAAAGTGATTCGGAGGTAAACAAATAAGATGTGTGGCTAACAAGATGAAGCAGCCTGATGCCAGGTGGAGAGCAAGGTGAGGAAGCTTACATGTTAGTCAGTAAGGGAACAGGCAGGGTGCCAGTGAACAGTTTGCAAAGCAATGCAGGAGGCACTGGCTTTGAAAATAAAACCCAGCTCAGAGAAGAGCAGTCAAGTGACAAAAGCAATAGTAATAGTAATTTCCCTGCCACACCGATTCCGTTGCCCGTGGGCAGTAATACTTAGCAATCTGTCTGCCTGTTCATTTACCTTCAGGGTTCAAGCTGCCCTGTCAGCTCCACCAAATCATTGTTGCCCGGTTTGCAGATGACCAGCTCATCATCGACTTTGATAATTTTGTTCGGTGTTTGGTTCGACTGGAAACACTATTCAGTAAGTGGCTATTTGGGGGAAGATCCAATTCCATCAAAGCAACCTGCCTTTCACCACAGGTGAAGCAGAGATACGTCTGGTTGAGAATTTAAAATCCTTTAATTTAGGGAAAGAATAATAGCTTGTGACGTTCAGTGAAATCAGCTGCCAAATTGGGGAAGAAGATGACGTGCTCTCTTTCCTCCTCCCCAGGGATATTTAAGCAGCTGGACCCCGAGAACACTGGAACTATAGAGCTGGACCTCATCTCGGTAAGTCGACAGCTTAACGGGACAGGGCAGGGCTGTGACTTGGCTGACCTGTGGCTTACTGACTTGTGCTTAATTGAAAGCTTTGCTTTAAAAATCTTTTGGTCGTAAATGGGTACAGGACCCCACAATGCACTCTTACTTCAGTCATTTCCCAACTACCTGTTATTCTCAAGTCCAAAAAACCACACCTGATCCCTCCTTCCATGAGTTTTGCCTTGAGTATAGCTCAAGGTTAAAAGAACAAGGCTGCTGCTGCAGGATCCCTCTAGAAAAATGAGCTCATTAGCTTGCATGGGATAGGCTCTTACATAACAAAACCCTGTGGATCAAATTCAAGTGGGCTTGGGGAGGATCTGTCATTCATAGAAGTGATCTACCCAAAATGCTTCCTGAGCAAATTAATTATCTCTACTAACTCCTTTTAAAAATAGAACTACCAATGGTAAATAAGCTTGCCACATAAAATTGCCACTCATGTGTCTCGAACCTCAGCAGCGCCCACCTCTGAATTAAATTGGAGTGCCAATTCCACAAAAGCAAAGCCCAGAATGTTCTCTTGTCATCCCAATAACAGAAAGCTCTCTCACTTCAAAGAAAGAAGCCAGCCCTGGTATTTCATTATCATTTGCTCTGTCCACATTTCCACTGTCCTCGAGGGAACTGAACTTGGAGCAGCACAGGCTACAAAGGGCTGGGTCAGGTGGCCAGTGCTGAACGGGAACGACAGATCCCGTGCCACAGAGGAGCCAAGTGGCGAGAAGGACACATGTAAGGCACTAGCCACTCTTTCCCTTGAACTTTGAGTTCTGGAAGAAGCCAGCAACTGAATAGCTGTTTCACTGTGCAATCTTGCAATTCCATTACTGAAAATACATTTTAGCTGGCTACAGGTAGTGCTAACTTGCTTGAAACTGTCTGTACCCTAGGACACAGTCCTGCCCTGAGAGTGTATTCTGAAGTAGAGTTGATGCCACTGCGACAAACACACTTGTTAACCTTTATTATTTTTGCTGGGACTCCTGTTCCTCCCCAACCCCTGTGGTATGTGCTGGCCAGAGCCTACTGTCCCCCTCCCCTCTGAGAAACCCCTTACCCACTGGCTTTTCTCCTGTGTAAGCTGCCTGGAAGCCCCCAGTCTTGCTAAGGGTGAGCAGCAGCAAGGAAACCTCCCCTCTAGTTGCACGGTTTCAGCCTCGGCTGCAAGTGACGTCCCTTGGGGAGCTTTGCAGAAGTCCAGATGTCCAGGCCATCCCAGACCAGGTCAACCAGAATCTGACTTAAAGTGCCCAGAGCACTCCAGTACAGAACTAAGGTTGAAAACTACTAGTTTAACAGATATCCACACGCCAAACTAATGTCTGATGGGATACTCTGAGGCGAAGATGTAAAAATGCTAATTCATGTTGTCTGAATTTCGCGTGCCATGCATTTAAATCAGCTCTGTGATACAAGGCATGACTGTGATTCAAATAACACATGGATAACTGACCTATAAAAGGCTAGACTTTAGAATCCAGCAGGAAACACGGGAGCTAATGACTGATATTTCAACCCATGGCCAGCTTCTCTGGTATAATAATCTTTCAGAATAATCTACAGTACTTAAAGTAGCCTTTAATTTTAAAAATGGTCACTAAACTGCTTTTTCTTCCTCACAGTGGCTCTGTTTTTCAGTACTTTGAAGTTGTGACTCGTCTTCCTGAAGACTTCACATGACAGTCAGCCAAGAACTAGGCTTTCACAGAGAAACTTTTTATCCAGACCTTGAAAGTATGGGAACATTTGCTTAAAGTGATAACAACTATAGCTGAAAATAATATTATTTGAAATAGCAAAACTTTAGATAGCAGAGCAAAAGATTTGCATATTATTTTACTAAAACGCAGGTGAGCCACTTAATCCTTGATAAACTTAAAGCCTTAAATCTATAAATAATGTATGCACTTTTAACTTTTACACACTTACTGTTTATAGCAATATTAAGTCAGAAAAAGATACAGGGAGTTGTTTAACAGCTGAGCAAACATTAGACCAAACTCCTTGCTGGAAGTATTTAAAGCAACTTAAAGTTCAAAGTCACATCTGTGGCATTTACCAAACAACCAGCCAGGGATTACCGTATCCCTTGAGCAGTGGAAAATACGATGCACCACCAGGTAACATCAAGGCAGGAGGAGGCCAGGTGAGGAAGCACACCCGGCCCATTTGGGTGAACAGGAGACAACTCCAGCTAAGGCTGGTTCGCCTATCTCTCTGTGTCCTTCGGCACGTCTGGTCTGAAACAGTTATAAATGCTGCTGGACTTTGCTCCCTGGCTGCAGCAGGGCTTCGAGACCAGGCATCTAGTTTGCAAGCCAATTGCAGTAACAGACAAGCCCCACTTCTGGCCGCCTGCCTAGGAACCTCCTGGCTCTGCAGCCTCTGGCATTTGTGCATGCAGCTGGGGGCCTTACAAGGGAGCACCCGGTTCCCATTCCCCTTACTTTGGGAGAATGCCAGCAACATCGTAGACACATTGCCTTATTGCCTTATATTCTTCCAGATGTGCTGTTAAATAAAGTTACCCAGGCAATCGTACACCCTGCTGTCCTTTCTGGGGGCCCACATGGGTTAGAGGCACACCCCAGACAGCCTGTTCCCACTCTGGCAAGATGCACAGCTTCTGACTGCCCGCACTGGGGGGCAAAGACAGTTGACCTTCATTTCAGTGTGGACCTGTAACACTTTGAGAAACCCCCGTCCTGAGGCTTTCTCCATGGGCCATAGAGCAGGCGCACTGCTCCCCTGGCTCTGCGGAGCCGGCCCTGCAGATCACCTGCTGCCAGACCTCACCTGGTGTGGGACCAAGAAAGGAGCCAAGAACACATGGTGAGAAACCACTGGTGTGCTGGTGGTGGTCCTTGAGTCACAACAAATGGCAGAGATGGAAGGTGGCACAAATAGGTAAATGCCAACCAGGAAATGATAGAAGATGGATTTCCCCATGCCAGTCAAGCAAATTCAAGTTCTTCCTGTTGCCAGGTGGCATTTGGGGGCCCAGAAGAGGCTGGAGACTATGAACACACGGTGACCCCTCCAGTTTGGGACTTCTCTCCATTCAGCACAGGGGTAAGGGGTAGAGGCAGCAGGTGACAGTGGCCAGTGGACAAAGGCTGGGGGTGGTGACTTAGTGGCTGAAATGGGGCAACAAGGTCCTGGCTAGAAGGGCAGCAGTGAAGGCAGGGGGATATGCTAAGGCCCTTATTGGCTAACTGCAGACGGGCAGGAGCAGGCCTCTTCAAGCTGACCTGTTTACCACTCCACTTAGAATCTGTTCTAGTGATACAAAGAAATAATGGGAAAAAAAGCAAGGCATATGCTTCTCATGTAATGTAGAAAAAAATGGAAAAAGAAGAGACTAAGTACCCTGAGCTCCCACATCTTACAGGAAAAAAATGGGTGAGACAGTAAATCCCTACTTTGTAACCCTGGAGAAAGCTGCCTGGCTCAAGCAGGCATATGCTCAACACAAGACAGTCTGGATACTGCATGCAGCAGACACGGTGCAGCCCCTAAGCATGTCTGTGGTGCAGGTCAACCATAAAACTGGAGACCCACAGACGGCAACCTGAAGAGATGTGGTCAGCTACATGTAGACAGACCAGAGTCGGCAGCAGTGGCCACCTCTACAGCAGTCTTTCCTCCCAACTCACCCCTTTCCTGCACTGTTAAATCTGTAAGGAGATTTGATACAAGGATGTGCTGATGATAAAATACATTAACAAGTAAAAAACCAAAGAGGAAGAGGAAGAGCAAATGATGTTCCCAGTTAAGGACTAAGGAAACGGGGGTGCCCATGTCCTCCCAGGCTCCACCCATGTCCACTGTTCCTCACACCATTGGCGCCTTCACCCATGGTACTTGGGCTGCATTTCCCCAGCCAGCAGAACTGTGGAGGGGATAGTGCCACCCCCAGTTCAGATTAGGTAAACAAGGCCAGCAGGCAGGCATCTTGGCAGGGTCCCAGGTGGACAGGACGGAACCACTCTACTTGTCTTACAGGGCTGTGGCTCTTCATGCATGCAGCCCAGTCCCGGTTCTGTAGGTTAGAAACCCAGTTCCCACCTCATCCTTACTACAGACTTGACATGTCTGGGCCACTCAGGCCGGCAGGACCCAATCCCGTTTCCTTGCTGGGCAAAGGAATGCTGGCTTCTCCAAAGCCAGCTGCAGCAGGCTGAGTCCTCACACCACATCTCACTGACCGACCTGCTCGTAAGAGCTCATGTGACCGCACTCAGCCCACCTGGACCATCCGAGAAAGCTTCCCAGTTTAAGGTCAGTTAATGTGTGCATTCAGTTATATCTGAAAAGTCCCTCACAGCAGTACCTTTATTAGTGTTTGAATAACCAGGTATCCTAATCTGCTCAGGTGGCTGCAATGAAACACCACAGACTGGGGGCTTAAACAGCAGACCCTAACTTCCCACAGTCCTGGAGGCTGGACATCTGAGATCAAGGGGCTGGCACACTTGGTGCTCGGAAGAGCCGGTGTCTTGCCAATGGGTTTCAGCCCTGGACAAGTTCACTATGGATTCAGTGTGACCAAAGAAATAGAATAAAGCGTTCTTGGGGTGAAAGGGTTATACCCAACTTTATTTCCATGGTGGCAGGTCAATCACTAAAATCCCGTTTACTCAGAGCAACTCTGCATGCAGCAAGCTGGTCTCTGCCTCTGGGCCTCTGTTCTTGGCGCTGCCACCACTCCAGCCTCTGCTCTGCCCTCCTGCAGCCTTGCAGCCGTGCCACCATGTCACCCAGAGCACTGGGTGGAGCTCTTTGTATATATGTAGTTAATAGCAATGTATTGCCCACTCATGTATAAGCTAGCCAACCAGGTCCAGCTGAGAATCCTGGCCACAGGAACTTTCATTTTCGGCTGTGTCCTCATGTGGCAGAGAGAGGTCTGGCCCCTTCCTCTTCCTGTAAGGACCACCCTCAGACCTCATGTAACCCAAATTACCTACCAGAGGCCCAACCTCCAATACCAACATACTGGGGTACAGGCTTCAATATGTAAATTTTAGGGCTACTCAAACATTCAGCCCACAGCACCAAGGGACAGGAATGTGGGGAACCGGCATCTTAAGAATTCTACCACACACATTCGATATTTAGTTCATGTTGTCACTATTTCTCCATTACTGTCAAAGGCCTGGTATATTCTTTTATCTACTTTTCTTGCTAAAATATAGCTACTCATAAAAATGTATAAGGAAAAGCTACTGCAGATTTTTCATTTATATCTTCTAATAAGACAGTTCCACTGAGGAAAATAGGTTCCAAAACAATTCATGGACGTGGGGACATATTAATAAAACCATGTGGGGGACTCTATTAATTTTCAACACCATAAATCAATGTACATAACTGCAGAACGTGAGATAAAATGAGGACACAAAGAGTCCATTACACTATTACTTTTAGTTAAAGGTAAACGATCTTCTATCTTCTATAACTACAGTCTCTAACATCTATAAAAAAGTTTATTCTATATTAAATACCATGATAAACTCATGAATTGCAAAACTGACAGTTTTCTATAAGCAAGATAATACTTTTTACTTTTAATCACACAGCTGGTAAAGAAGTCTTATTATTTTTTGGCTGGGTAAGATATTACAAGGCTATTAATGAATCAAAAACCAAAACCAGTAAAATGTTTAGAATCAAAATTTTTAATTTTATTATAATTGTTTTTAAAGTCAGCTATGATCTTGACAAGTATTATACGTAAGTCTACAGCAAGTCTGTAATTTCCAAGATACAAAAGACAATAAATATAGATTCAAATTCAGCCTAAAAACAAGACTCTAAGTCTAATTACCTGTAGTGTAGCTTGGTTTCAGTATTTTAAATATATATGTAATTCTTAAGATGCTACAAGAACTCATAAAGTCAAGACAGCCAACATCTCTGATAATACACAAGTGTGTGGCCCTCTGGACCTCCACGTGGGTCACTGGAGGGCCTGCTGGTGCTGGGAAACCATCAGAGATGGTGCCACGATGGCTCTGGTCCTTTCTGGTAGGAGGGCAGGTACGGAGAATGTGAAAAATGCCAACTAAGCAGGACAGGGAGCTGTTCCCCAGTAGCCCAATAAATGGTACTATTTACTGTGGAAAACAAGTTCACCTCCACATGTACCTGGGCGCCTTTACCCCAATGCCACCTGCTCAGCAACATTTCATTGGGCTCAATGCCTCCACTGCTGTGAACTCTTCAATCCTTCATTCTCTTCCAGAGCATATTCTTCATTGTTTTCAAGTTACATGGTCATTAAAATAAGTCTTGTGAAATTTCTGCCAAAAATAATCTTATTACTTCTTAGTGATAACAGAGATTAAATTCTTCATTAACTAAAATTCTGTAGTTTCAGGCCAAACTCCTTTGTCTTGGCTTAATTCTTGGGTATAGCTGTAAGAGAATTTTTAAGATATTTACATACTATATAGACCTGTGGGAGGATAACAAAAATTCAAGAAATACTGGGGGTTTGCTGTCACAGGAAAGAAACTTAACTAAGCAAAGGACTCTGCCTTCCATGTGAAGCACTCACAGCTGCCCAAGTACACGAAGCTTCACATTTAGCAATGCTTCTGCAGGACACTGAAGACCACAGGGAACCCTGGACGGGGCAGTGCCATGGTGCAGGGACCCTGGATGGGGCAGTGCCATAGTGCAGCGACACTACACAGCTTTTTGAGCTATACCTCAAGTCCAGCAAGGAACACAACTGCTAAAGGTGACTTGTGATAGATACCCTTTACGCTCCAGCATTCAGTTTCCTCTCTGAGGGAAATGAGAGGTTCCTTTAACTTTGTTCACGGTGGACATAACAGTGTGCCATGGAAGTTGAGACTGTCAGTAAAGAAATGCCACAGACTAAAAGTCCATGGATTTGAGGGAGGACAAGTGGTGACTTTTGTTTTAGACTTTGTGGCTTTGTGTTTTCCATAACAAGAGCTACAGAAGAGCATTTGTGGATGTCAGACCCCCAGTCTTGAAGCCAAGAGCAGGTCAAACCTGTAATTCAACTGGCAAACTACACAAAGCCCCTCCTCCTGGTCCCCCTGCCCTGGACAAAGGAAAAGCCTCATTGACAGAAGAGTCAGACTCCAGCCAAAGCTGACAAGCTAACTGGTGGATCAATGTTATGTACAGGATTATTTTTCTGAGAACAGATATTTAGCCAATACAGTTTTCTAGACTCATATCTGAGCCTCTAACTGAAAACTCAACATTTATGCCATTTCCTTTTATTTAAACCTCAAAAGAAGCAAACAAACAAAAGTTGTGTACAGGCCACTTCTGCCCAGAGAAGATTTCCAAGGGACTAAGAAAATTTAAATGTCAGATTAAAAATGGCAATCTTCAGTCCAGCTGCTGATTTCAGAATGTTTCAGCTGCACAATTGAGACAGAACTGAGTCAGTAGCCAACAGCTTCCATGGTTGGGAACAAATGATTCCTCCCATGTTTCATTAACCCCAGGACCTCTTTGTTAGGAAATCAAAATAAAAACTCAAATAATCACCTATTTCTAAGAGGCAGAGCTTTTCATAGTAAAAATCTTTGAAGAGTAAAAGTGCTTAGTTGCTTTTGATTTTCCTTGAGAAGGAAAGTGGCTGTGGGAAGAACCACACCTCCTGGGGCTGCCAGCTTTCCCAGGGGGCACTGGGAAGGAGGCACCTCCAGGCGCCTCCTCTCATCTGCCAATTCAAAAGCTTTTCTCAATGGCTCTGCAGCCTCATTTTCTTTCACTTTCATGTATTCTTTGTGATTTACATAATGATCACACAAATGAATACTGTCTAAACCTGAATCTTTGTAATAGTAAATTTCACTGTTAGAAGGCAGGAGACAGGATGCATGAAGCCATTCACACTGCATGTTAGACAAACACAAATGGAGAAAGCAGAGTCAGGAGGAGACATTGGTCAGAACTGACAGCTAGGTCCCCACGCCAGCATCGCCATGTCAAAAACTCCCCCAGAAGAGATACCAGGGCAGCCTGGCTGGGCCAGGGGTCAGAGGAGGAGCTCTGTGCACGCATAGGCCATGTCTGCCAACAGTTGGAGAAAATAAAGATCTCTGCCATTAGCTATAAACAAGACACCTGCTCCATCCTCCACCACCCTAGGAGGCAGCCTCCCCACCCTCCCCACAGCCCATGACCCAGAGAAGAAGTATGGGCTCTGGGAGCCAGGCCACTCCCCTGCCTCCTCTCCACCACAGACTTTGCAGCCGCTTCTCCCTTTGAAGTTGTCTCTGCTCAGATTCCCCGAAACCTCCTTACCCTGCATGCAGCCCCCAGGCCTCTCTGCACCAGCTACTGCAGACCGGAAAAGCCGACCCCAAGAAGAGCTGAACAGAGTCTGGAAAGCCTCCTTCCTTCCCTTCCTCCATCAGCCACGCTAGCCTTTCCCCTGGAAACAATGCTGAGTCTCCCTGATGAGAGCAGCCTCTCCACACAAGAGAAGCGTCAGCTGTATGTGCTGACACATGCACATAGGTCTGTATATGCTTTGTTATTTTCTTGATTTTCTTTAAACTTGATTTTTATGAAATCAAAGACTAGAGAAAGATCTTGTCTTCAGTGCCCTGTTCAAGCCCTATCAGATTTGTAAATTCTGATTCAAACAAATTTAAATTTTATTCCCAGTGTCATAAGCTCAACTGCCATCACATTCTCCAGTTATCTTTATAAATGTAGGCAGGACCCCAGACCTCTGGGGTCTGGCACACATCAAAGTGCTACTGATCATAATAGGAATCACTGCAGTATGGATCTAAGTTTAAATCTAAGACTATCAAAAACTTCAAATTCCATGTCACATGAACAGAAGGCAGCCAGCTGAGCCATCTCCATCACAAACAATGGTGCGAAAGCCTCTCTGACACACATGGAAAACCTTATGTGTTGGGATAACTTACTCCCAGTAAATTGCGTGGAACATATCCCTCCTTCTCATTAAGGCGTGCCCACCACCACTCGATTTCATCTTCGTCTTCCCTGCGGATGATCGTCATACAGTCTCCTTCTTTCATGGGCAGCTCATCACCATTCTGAGGTTCATAATCCCAAAGAGCATAGATGACTCCTTTGTTCATTATGCCCATTTTCTCCTGAACTCCTAAAATCATGACAGTAAGGAACAGCAAAGAATATATAACACAGAGTAGAGCACTCTTAAACTATATAAGAGCAAAGAAGAAATGGGTCATGCTGGCGTGTTAGAAAGCCTACACTGAACAGCCAAAAATAACATTTCTCAGGGACAGGGGAGGAAGTAAGCCCAGCAGCGTAGAGGGCAAGTTACCGGAGCTACCATCTCTAAAACAGCTCTGATAACTAACATGTGCGTCCAAACAGCTCCCTAAACTGGTCTTACTACGAATACCAGAAGTTTTGCAAGCCCAGGAGTAAAGGAAGTGAAAGGAAAGGAGCGACACACAGCAGCAATTCACCGGAGAATTTTTGGTTTTATATAAGGCGTCAGGGAGAGGGTAGCCAGATGCTTAAGCAGGCATTCAAGAGGTGAACTTTCAGGGAGGGATGAGGAGGCTCCCATGGCTAAATGACAGAGGAGACAAACAGAGAAGATGAACGGAGATCCTCGGACTGGGAGCAGACCGCAAGGAGACAAAGGGCGTCCCCAATGATCCTTGGTGGTCTGCGGAAACTCGTATACGAGTCGGAGTTTCTTAGGAAGTGTGGGTCGTCACCCAGACTTCCCTAAGAAGGCAGAGTGCCGGAGTCACGAGGTACTTAGCACTAGGAGTTTTCAGCGGACGGAACGGATTTCGGTAGACAGAATGGAATGGAAGGACGAAGGGGGAAAAGGGAACGTTTTCATCTACAAAGAGTCACCTCATGGAATTCTCCGGTGAATTGCTGCTGTGTGTCGCTCCTTTCCTTTCAGGAAGGACTGCTCAAATCTAAGACTCTAAAACATTTAGAGTGAATGCCAGGCCTATCACATGTCAGTACTATGTGTGATGACCAAGGAGCATGGAAATAGTACTTCACTCTTTACCCAGAACTTAGGGTAGATGGAGGAAAAAGACTAAAGTGTGGTGTTCATTAAAGTTGTCTCTACCAATTCCAAATGGGGAAAGGTAAAAGAAAAAAAGTATAAAGTATGTGGGAAGGCAGAGGCATGGCTCAATATTTTAGACATGATATAAAAGTCTACAAATAGATTATTTTTCTAAAATAAATTCTAAGATACTGAAATCCACAAACTGGGGAGGGAAAAATCCTCCATCTACTTTTCACCAGAGTTGATGACAGATTTGCAAATTAAGTTCTACCTTTTTCCATTTCTACCTTCCCATGCTTAGTGCCCTGCTTATAAAGACAAGAGTCAGCAACAGGCAGGCAAAGAGGAAGTGGTGGAGAAGAGGAATTAGGCAGTAAGGTCCTGACAATTCAGAGTTGTTATTACCATCTTTATGTTTTTAGGAAAGCCGGGAAAATATATGCCTGCTATGGAAGAGTCACATTTTTTCAATTTATGTGAATACTAAGGTCTTAATTATGAACTTACCTGTATCAATTAATATAACATAGCACACAGTACATATATATATATGGACAAAAAAGAAACAAGAAATGAAACAGTTCTTTTCCAAAAGAAGATTCTGCCAATCTAAAGGGTCAGGTTTCTACCAAAGGAGACAAGTAAATTTCCAACTTTCCTATTAAAGACATGCAAAACATGACCACAACTTTCACAAGGACAACAGAACATGATATAATTATAATTCCACAGTTTTAAAGCTGGCCAGACTCATCTGTTTGGGATGGGAATGGGGGAGGAGAGAGGAAAAATCTGGGTACTCCAGTATCCTGAAAATAGTGACTCTCAAAGAGCCAGTGAGGTTGCTCTTTGTAAACCTAAATGCTTCTGTAAAATATTAATTAAAAGGTGTTTTATCAGAATTAGAAAGTCATATTCCAATAGAAAAATAGCAACTTGACTCTAATTTCCTAGAAATCATAAGGAATGGGAGAAGATTTCACATTACTTTGCTATCTACAAAATGACGAGTTACAAATTACTGTGTTAAAATTTTTCTGAAGGACCTAAAAACATGTTCAATATCACTAGTGATATGAGAAATGCAAACTAAAGCCACAGTGAGACATCATTCCAAACCCACCAAAGGTCAAAAAGACCCCACAACAAAAAGACTCCATGTGAGAAGTGTGTCACTGGGACCCTACAATCCACTTCTAGCCGGACAGCAGAAGAGAAGTACAGACATGGTCACAGAAGCAGTGTTTACAATTGAATAAACAACCCAATGTCCACCCAAAGTACAACAGAAAGGTAACTGTAGGATAGTCACAAAATGGAACAGGATGACCCAATGGGAAGGGACTGCAACTGCAGGCAACACCATGCTGGATCTCAGGAATAGTGGTGAAAGAAGACAACGAGCCACAGAACCCCCAGTATGATCTGTTTTAATATAAAGGTTGAAAACAGACAAAACTAAACAAATTGGTTAAAGGATTAATACATAGGTGATATAACTTTTTAAAAAGCAAGGACTGGTAGACCGATCCGATAAAGGGTTGACATTCAAATATATAAAGAGCTCATGCACCTCAATAAATAAAAAGCAAATAATCCAATTAAAAAATGGGGAGAGGAGCTGAACAGACAGTTCTCCGAAGAAATTCAGATGGCCAACAGACACATGAAAAGATGCTCCACATCGCTAGTCATCAGAAATGCAAATTAAAACCACAATGAGATATCACCTCACACCAGTAAGGATCGCCACCATCCAAAAGACAAACAAAAATAAAAGTTGGCGAGGTTGTGGAGAAGGGAAACCCTCCTACGCTGCTGGTGGGAATGTGAACTAGTTCAACCATTGTGGAAAGCAATATGGAGGATCCTCAAAAAGCTCAAAATAAAAATACCATTTGACCCAGGAATTCTACTTCTAGGAATTTACCCTAAGAATACAGCAGCCCAGTCTGAAAAAGACAGATGCACCCCTATGTTTATCACAGCACTATTTACAATAGCCAAGAAATGGAAGCAACCTAAGTGTCCATCAGTAGATGAATGGATAAAGAAGATGTGGTACATATACACAATGGAATATTATCCAGCCATAAGAAGAAAACAAATCCTACCATTTGCAACAACATGGATGGAGCTAGAGGTTAGTATACTCAGTGAAATAAGCCAGGCAGAGAAAGACAAGTACCAAATGATTCCACTCATATGTGGAGTATAAGAACAAAGAAAAAACTGAAGGACCAAAACAGCAGCAGAATCACAGAACCCAAGAATGGACTAACAGTTACCAAAGGGAAAGGGACTGGGGAGGATGGGTGGGAAAGGAGGGATAAGTCGGGGGAAAAAGAAAGGGGGCATTATGATTAACATGTATAGTGGGGGGGGGGTGGCACAGGGAGGGCTGTGCAACACAGAGAAGACAAGTAGTGACTCTACAGAATCTTACTAAGCTGATGAACAAGTGACTGTAATGGGGTTTGTTGGGGGGACTTGGTGAAGAGGGGAGCCTAGTAAACATAATGTTCCTCATGTAATTGTAGATTAATGATACCAAAAAAAAAAAAAAGCAAGGACTGGTAAACATGAAGCACGCAGTTCAAGGCAGCAGGCCCTAGACATGCAGGGGGCACCTGATGGCATCAGAGAGGGCGGCATGTTCTGTTTCCTGAGGAGGACACACAGTGTTCGCTGTTGTCCATCTATTAGTGTTTTTATTTAAAGCACATGTCTGCATCAGAAACAATCTTGGTATCCATGACATTATTTCATAAATTAAAATCTGATCAGATGTCCCTAAATGTTTTAAAAATTATATTCCATACTTAAATACAGCTTAAGATGACTAATACATTTAATAAACAATATAAATTAATATATTAAGTTTAAAAGTGTTAACATATCAAAATTATTCTTTGACCCAGAGTTCAGAACATAAATGAAAAGTAATCATAAATATCAATAATAAAAAATCCCAGCTGAGAGAGCTGAAGAGGAGAACTTGAGATTCATGGTCCTCTGACCCTCTCTCCCCCTACCTCAAGCCTGAAGACAGGCCTAGTGAGGTAGGACAGCAGATGGAGAGGAGAGGCATGCGTTCAGCTTATGGTCTTCCCACCACCTGGCAAAGGAGTTTCTGAGAGCATGTGTGGCTATGGAATCCTGGGGCCTCCTCATTTATCGTCTTTCCTCAATTCTTCTCAAGCCAAATTAAAAAGAAAAATTAACCTTAACTTCTAAGACTTTACATTAAAAAATTTTCCTTGTAAATAAAAATGCTAGCCAACATATACCTATCTAAAACTTCAGGGACATTCTTCTCTAGAAACAGAGCTGATGGTTATCCATTGGAACCATAAACTCAAAATCAAGAAAACAAAAGAGAGAAGGGACATAGTGGATCTCTGGCACCTTGCTGCACTGATGGACAGTGACTGCATTGGGGTATGGGTGGGGACTTGATAATATGGGTAAGTGTAGTAACCACATTGTTTTTTCATGTGAAACCTTCATAAGAGTGTATATCAATCATACCTTAATAAAAAATTTTTTTAAAAAAAGGAAGAAAGAAAACAAAAGAGGCAAAAAATTAGCTCTAAAATACATGTTGCTTTTATTTCACTTTGTGACCAGTTTGATTTAGCAGGAAAACTCGGATCAATCGTATGCTTATACCAACACTGCATTTCTTTAGATCACCTCAGAAGTTGGAGGGTTCTATTTACTTATCTGCAAAGATACATCATCACTGGCTAAGTATGAAAGTCTTAGCAGAGGATCTTTTGATGGTCAAAAGCCATTCATGCCCCTGGATCAGACCCTGAATCTCTGTAGCTGAAGATGTCCCCAACAATAGCTGTTTCTAGACACAACACAAAAGATGCATTGATGTCTGTGATCAAGGATGCCCTATGTTCAATGCCCAGGACTGTGTACAACACGAAAATGTTCTTTCACATAACAAAAATACTTACCGAATCATGCCCTAGAGTCACAGGATGAACGAGCACATTCAGATCTGTTACATACCATAAAGAAACTGAGAGCACTGGGTGTAGCCCTCCTCCATCTCCTCACACTTGTCTGCAGCCGTCTGCATATCACTGTAGGTCATGGCGAACACAGCGGCTCCGGACTCCACCAAAAACTTACACACCTGGACATTGTTACAGGAGGCAGCACAGTGCAGTGGGGTCCTGTGGGGTGAGAGGCAGCAAGGGCTACATAGGCTTCCTAGGCAAAGTGACTCCTGCTATGATGAGGGGTCTGGTAAGGAAGTTCCTGAGTCTGTCATCTGGACCTGTCCTTCTTACTCAGTTATTTAAAATTGGTTTAACAGAGATGCTTGAGCCCCTCAGAGACCTCCAGCCACAAAGGAATGTATCAACACTGGGCTATGCGAGGGCTTGGGCAATGCAGGGGTACAAGGAGGCGAGAGCACAAGGGAAAGCACAGAATAGTCTAAGATGGTGTAGACTGGACATAGTGTTGGGCTCTGGGGCACCCAGCATGATTATTTCTGCAGTGCAGAGGTCAGAAGTCTTCAAGTTACAGGCCTTCACTCAAACCATGTGCTTTAAACATCCCTTTATCACCATCAGTGTTGAAGGATCTAAGTTGCACATAAAGACCTTATCCAGCATTTTTAAAAATCCAAAGTATATTTTAGTTGAAAAAAAAATTGTCAATTCAATTCAGATTAAAAAAATGACTATAAAATCCACACATTTCAATCTCTGCTTGGCAACTGTCAGCAGGAACTTACTAATACCACTAAGAGAATCTTCTCTAGCACTCAAATGCTTTGTAACATAGTAGAAACAGCCCAGATTAAAGGTACAGATGTGCAAGGCAGCACCATGGCCTAAACTCACAGGATGGGCTAAGAATGCTTACCACGTTAAGTCCACAGCCCTTGTTTCTGAACCTTTTCTTCTGTCCCCTTGGGGAAACGTCTTTAAAGAAAAATTTATTCCCCATTCCCCACCCCACGACATTATCATTAATAGTTTGGTTAATATTACTACAGATTTTTAAACTGTGGCTCTTTTAATAGTCTATGTATAATTATGTATAATCAAACTCCCAATATTAGGGAAAAAGGACATTATAACACATTAATTTGTTTTAAAAATAAACCAAAAAATTAGGCTAAAAATTTATATATCTAAATAAAGGAAATATATTAAAATATTAATGGTGTCTACCTCTAGATTTTGGGGTATAGATGGCTTGTTTTCCTATTTTGTACATTTTCCACAAGACACATATTATTTTTATAAATGTAATTTTTAACAATTAAAAACCGAGATGATTCTCAAAGCATTACTAAAAACAAACCATAAAACATTGGAAAACAGTAGAAATGTCTAACAAGAGACAGTTACAATAAATCAGTACACAGTCATGTGGTAGAATATGAGGCTATTTGAAATTTATGTATATGTGGGTATGCAACTTACATGTATATTTGATCTTATAGCATAACTATGGCCTATAGTAAGAGAAAAACAGGCTATAAAATTAAAATACCTGGGAGAAATGACTAAAGATGGCGGCATGAGAAGTGAGACAGAAGCATGCTCCTAAAACTGCATATAGTAAGAAAATATCATTAATACAACTAATCCAGAAAGAGCAACAGGAAAGAGGACTGTGCCAGACTGCATACACCTGGAGAAAAGAGCAGACCTCACAGAACAGGGTAATGTACCACAGCTGTGGCTCTGTGGGACCCGAGCCCCTCCCCCACCCTAGCTCACTGGCAGGAGGAAGAGAAACGGAGCAGGCAGTGAGTGGAGCCCTGGGACTGCTGAACACCTAACTCTGAAGATCTGCTCTGGGAGCACAAACCTACATTTCATGGTGCTTGCGTGGTACTCTCTGATTAGGGGGTTGGAAAGCTAAGACAGGCAGAATTCTGGGAGAGACTAGATGCCAGCCACTTGTGGAAAGCAGGGATCCATATCCAGCTGCTCTGGGACAAAAGAAAGGTGGGCAATCTGAGAGACTTCCTAACAAGGAAGCCCTTAGCAAGAGGGCTGCTAGGGTGCAAGGATTACACAGAACTTACTGCTCAGAAGAAAGGACAGGTAGACAAAATTGTCCGGGTGCCCTCTGCCCAGCAGGTCGGGAGCTTTCACGATCTTCAGGTGCTCCAGCTCCCTGGCTGGCTACACAGCTCCAAGGACCCCCTCCGTGATACACAACCTGCCGCGACTCCCCCCCCCCCCCCCGCCACCCCCCCCCCCCCCCGGCCAGCCCCACCTGGCTCTCAAACAAGCAAACCCTACCCTGGCATTAGGGCAGCCAGAGGGAAAATCTGTCTACAGCAACTACAAATGCAAAGCATAGAGGCTTACACCTGTGTGCTTGGTCCACTGGTTCAGGCAGTGGAGACAGGCATAGCAGCTGGGAAGTAGGGAACAGCTCTTTCCTCCCCCCAGACACCAATACCACACCCCCGTGACCCCTGAGAGTGCTTCAGGGGCTGGGCATCTCCAGAGAGTAGAGCTTCTGGCCACTAGAGGGCGCCATATACAAATATGAAAAGCCAAAGGAACCTTGTTCAAAGCAAAATTATTAATACAATTCCAGAGAAAGATGTAAATGACATTGACCTCATGAATCTTCCTGAAAGGGAGTTCAAAAGAAAAATCATCAACATGCTAATGGAGGTAAGGAAAGACATTCAAGAACACAGGAATGAATTCCAGTCAGAGATTCAATAATTGAAGAGTACAATAGAAGGAAGTAAAAGCAGATGAGATATGATGGAGATGATAAATGAAATAGAAACTAGAGAAGAGGAATACAGAGAAGCTGAGGCACAGAGAGAAAAAACAATCTCTTAAGAATGAAAGAATATTGAGAGAACTCTGTGACCAATCCAAACGGAACAATATTCACATTATAGGGATACAAGAAGAAGAGAGAGAAAAAGGGACAGAAAGTGTCTTTGAGGAGGTAATTGCAGAAAACTTCCCCAATCTGGGGAAGGAGATATTCTCTCAGGCCATGGAGATGCACAGATCTCCCAACACAAGTGACCCACGGAAGACAACACCAAGACATATAGTAACTAAAATGGCAAAGATCAAGGGTAAGGACAGACTATTAAAAGCAGCCAGAGAGAGAAATAAGATCACATACAAAGGAAAGCCCATCAGGCTAACATCAGAGTTCTCAGCAGAAACCTTACAGGCCAGAAGGGAGCGGAATAATGTATTTAATGCAATGAAGCACAAGGGCCCGGAATCAAGATAACTTTATCTGGCAAGTTTATCATTTAAATTAGAAGGAGGGATTAAACAATTTTCAGATAAGCAAAAGCTGAGAGAATTTACCTCCCAAAACCATCTCTACAGTGTATTTTGGAGGGACTGCTATAGATGGAAGTGTTCTTACAGTTTAACAGCTGTCACCAGAGGTAATAAAAACACAGCAAAGAAAGTAGAACAATGAATTACTAAGCAAATGCAAAATTAAATTAACTATGCCCAAAGTCAATCAAGGGATAGACAAAGACTACAGAATATGATACGTAATATATAAAGAAGGGAGGAGGAAGAAAAAGGAGAAAAAAAAATAAAGAACCTTTAGATTGTGTTTGTAATAGCATATTAAGTGAGTTAACTAAGACTCTTAGTAAGGAAGTTAACTTTGAACCTTTGGTAACCATGAATCTAAAGCCTGCAATGACAATAAGTACATACCTATCGATAATCACCCTAAATGTAAACTGACAGAATGCACCAATCAAAACACATAGTCACTGAATGGATAAAAAAACAAGACCCATCTATATGCTGCCTACAGGAGACTCACTTTAAACCGAAGATACACACAGACTAAAAGTGAAGGGATGGAAAAAGATATTTCATGCAACTAATAGGGAGAAAAAAGCAAGAGTTGCAGTACTTGTATAAGACAAAATAGACTTCAAAACAAAGAAAGTCACAAGAGACAAAGAAGGACATTACATAATGATAAAAGGGTCAATCCAACAAGATATAACCATTATAAATATCTGTGCACCCAACACAGAAGAACTTACATATGCGAAACAAATACTAACAGAATTAAAGGGGAAATAGAATGTAATGCATTCATTCTAGGAGACTTCAACACTCCACTAACTCTGAAGGACAGATCAACCAGACAGAAAATGAGGAAGGAGACAGAGGCACTGAACAACACATTAGAACAGATGGACCTAATAGACATCTACAGAACTCTACACTCAAAAGCTGTAGAATACACATTCTTCTCAAGTGCACATGGAGGATTTTCAAGAATAGATTATATACAAGCCCACAAAAAAGAACCTTGGTTAATTCAAAAAGACTGAAATTGTACCAACCAGTTTCTCAGACCACAAAGGTATGAAACTAGAAATAAATTACACAAGAAAATGAAAAATCCCACAAACACATGGAGGCTTCACAACATGCTCCTAAATAACCAATGGATCAATGACCAAATAAAAACAGAGATCAAGCAATATATGGAGAAAAATGACAAAAATAATTCAACACCGCAAAACCTGTGGGATGCAGCAAAGCCCGTGCTAAGAGGAAAGTGTATTGCAATACAGGCCTACCTCAGGAAAGAAGAACAATCCCATGTGAACAGTCTAAACTCACAATTAACGAAACTAGAAAAAGAAGAACAAAGGAGGCCCAAAGTCAGTAGAAGGAAGGACATAATAAAGATTAGAGCACAAACAAATAAAAGCGAGAAGAATAATAAAACAACAGAAAGAATCAATGAAAGAAAGAGCTGGTTCTTTAAGAAAATAAACAAAATAGATAAACCCCTAGCCAGACTTATCAAGAATATTAGAGAGTCTATTCACATAAACAGAATCAGAAATGAGAAATGAAAACTCACTACGGACACCACAGAAATACAAAGAATCATTAGAGAATACTATGAAAAATGATATGCTAACAAACTGGATAACCTAGAAGAAATGGACAACTTTCTAGAAAAATGCAACCTTCCAAGGCTGACACAGAAAGAAACAGAAAATCTGAACAGACCAATTACCAGCAATGAAATTGAACTGGTAATCAGAAACCTACCTAAGAACAAAACTCCTGTACCAGATGGCTTCACCACTGAATTTTATCAAACATTAAATGAAGACCTCATACCCATCCTCCTTAAAGTTTTCCAAAGAGTAGAAGAAGATGGAATACTTCCAAACTCATTACATGAGGGCAGCACTACTCTAATATCAAAAGCAGGCAAAGACCCACCAAAAAAGAAAACTACAGACCAATATCCCTGATGAACGGAGATGCAAAAATACTCAACAAAATATTAGCAAACCGAATTCAAAAATACATCAAAAGGATCATACACCATGACCAAGTGGGATTCATCCCAGGGATGCAAGGATGGTACAACATTCGAAAATTCATCAACATCATCCAACACATCAACATAAAGAAGGACAAAAACCACATGATCGAAGATCAAGGCCTAGCTTGGCTACCCAGAAAATGAACTAAGATACGACAGGAGGAGGAGCTTCCGGCATCACCACTCTCTGGATGACTCGTGCCGGGGAATGATCATCAAAAAGCCTCCACAGGGATCTGGGCGATGCTGCGGTTGTGGCTGCGTCCATCCAACCGTTTCCTGGACTTGCCACTGGAATGAGGAGGGAGATGTCTAGGCTGGCATGTGCATACAGTCAGACAACGAATTTGAGTGTATCTGTACTGTTGGAACTCAACCAGGAGTTGGGAGGGGTGCAAGTTGTAGCGCTCCAAAATCTTACAACTATAGACTATCTATGGTTAAAAGAACATATGGGATGTGAACAGATCCCAGAAATGGGTTGCTTTAATTTGTCTGATTTCTCTCAGACTGTTCAAGTACAGTTGGACAATATCCATCATATCATAGACAAATTTTCACAAATGCCTAGGGTGCCTAACTGGTTTTCTTGGTTTCACTGGAGATGGCTGGTAATTATAGATTTGCTTAGTTTATGTCACCGTATTCCTATTATGTTAATATGTGTACACAAGTTAGTTAGTAGTTTAAAACCTATACATGCTTAAGGTAGTCTACAAGACGATATGTCAAAGAAATAATCAATCCTCCCATGTTTCCTTCCATATGCTACCTCTATAGCTTTTCTTCTTCCTTCCTAATTACAACCCTTAAATAGAATTCATGCCTCATATCGATTTACCGAGCATCATAATTCCTCCAGGTGGTAAAGATACCTCGAGACAAGTGCTGGGCATAGAAGCCACAGGGCATAAATCTGCAAAGAAGTAAAAAGCTAACCTTTTCAAACAATATGGTTTCTCTCTCACTTACCAACTTTACATTTCCCTGTATGGCCCCAGAAGATGACTGGTTAGCCAGAGACAGGTAAGATTCCTCAAGGGAGGAACAACCTAAGACAGACACAGTCGCAAGGGGGCCATCAGGTGAGAAATCAGGGAACAGCAGTGGTGAAGCTTAGAACCTCACCCCCCCACCTGTTTTGAGAGAAAGCTTCTGCATCCATGGATGTTTTATTGCCCTTGTCTAGCTCGGATGAGCACATAGTCTACAGGCACACACATGATCATCTATAATTGCTCTCTTACAACACTAAACTATGTTTTCTACCTTTATCTTGCATCTACCTACCACTTCAGCATTTTATTAAAAATAATAAAAATAATAATAATAAAGGAAGAAATGTGGGATGCACATATAAATCAAGTATAAAAATCAAACGAATATTCATATTTGACCTGATTGTTTATAGGTCATAATGCGTGATCAAAACCGAAAGTTTCTGTGATGAATGCCCTTGTACTGTTCACCATGTAAGAACTTATTCACTATGTAAGAATTCGTTCACCATGTAAGAACTTGTTCGTTATGCTTCAGAAGAGTGGAGACTGACGAGAATTAGGCTTGAGATGGATTAATGATTGTGCATTGAGCATTGACCCCCCTATACAGAATTTTATTGTTGTTAACAACCATTTGATCAATAAATGAGATGCCCTCTCAAAAAAAAAAACAAACCCACATGATCATCTCCACAGATGCTGAAAAAATTCAACATCCATTCATGATAAAAACCCTCAACAAAATGGGCATAGAGGGCAAGTATCTCAACATAATAAAGGCCATATGTGAACAAACCCACAGCTAACATCATACTGAACAGTGAGAGCCTGAAAGCTTTTCCTCTGATATTGGGAAAAAACAGGGATGCCCACTCTCCCCACTGTTATTCAACATAGTACTGGAAGTCCTAGCCACCACAATCAGACAAAACAAAGAAATACAAGGAATCCAGATTGGTGAAGAAGAAGTGAAACTGTCACTATTTGCAGATGACACGATATTGTATATAAAAAACCCTAAAGACTCCACTCCAAAACTACTAGAACTAATATTGGAATCCAGCAAAGTTGCAGGATACAAAATCAACACACAGAAATCTGTGACTTTCCTATACACTAACAATGAACTAATAGAAAGAGAAATCAGGAAAACAATTCCATGCACAATAACATCAAAAAGAATAAAATTCCTAGGAATAAATCTAACCAAAGAAGTGAAAGACCTATACCTTGAAAACTACAAGACACTCTTAAGAGAAATTAAAGCGGACACTAACAGATGGAAACTCATCCCATGCTCCTGGCTAGGAAGAATTAATACCGTCAAAATGGCCATCCTGCCTAAAGCAATATACAGATTCAATGCAATCCATATCAAATTACCAACAGCATTCTTCAATGAACTGGAATAAATAGTTCAAAAATTCATATGGAACCACCAAAGACCCCGAATAGCCAAAACAATCCTGAGAAGGAAGAATAAAGTGGGGGGGGATCTCACTCCCCAACTTCAAGCTGTACTACAAAGCCACAGTAATCAAGACAATTTAGTACTGGTACAAGAACAGAGCCACAGACCAGTGGAACAGAAGAGAGACTCCAAACATTAACCCAAACATATATGGCCATTAATATATGATAAAGTAGCCATGGACATACAATGGCGAAATGACAGTCTCTTCAACAGATGATGCTGGCAAAACTGGACAGCTACATGTAAGAGAATGAAACTGCATCACTGTCTAACACCATACACAAAAGTAAATTCGAAATGGAACAAAGACCGGAATGTAAGTCATGAAACCATAAAACTCTTAGAAAAAAACATGGGCAAAAATCTCATTGACATAAACATGAGTGACTTCTTCATGAACATATCTCCCCGGGCAAGGGAAACAAAAGCAAAAATGAACAAGTGGGACTATATCAAGCTAAAAAGCTTCTGTACAGCAAAGGACACCATCAATAAAACAAAAAGGCATCCTACAGTATGGGAGAACATATTCATAAATGACAGATCTGATAAAGGGTTGACATCCAAAATATATAAAGAGCTCATGTACCTCAACAAACAAAAAGCAAATATATCCAATTAAAAAATGGGCAGAGGAGCTGAATAGACAGTTCTCTAAAGAAGAAATTCAGATGGCCAACAGACACATGAAAAGATGCTCCACATCGCTCAGAGAAATGCAAATTAAAACCACAATGAGATTATCACCTCACACCAGTAAGGATCGCCATCATCGAAAAAACAAACAACAACAAATGTTGGCGAGCTTGTGGAGAGAGGGGAACCCTCCTACACTGCTGGTGGGAATGTAAATTAGTTCAACCATTGTGGAAAGTAGTATGGAGGTTCCTCAAAATGCTCAAAATAGACATACCATTTGACTCAGGAATTCCACTTCTAAGAATTTACCCTAAGAATGCAGCAGTCCAGTTTGAAAAAGACAGATGCACCCTATGTTTACCGCAGCACTATTTACAATAGCCAAGAAATGGAAGCAACCCAAGTGTCTATCAGTAGATGAATGGATAAAGAAGATGTGGTACATATACACAATGGAATATTACTCAGCCATAAGAAGAAAACTAATCCTACCATTTGCAACAACATGGATGGAGCTAGAGGGTATTATGCTCAGTGAAATAAGCCAGGCGGAGAAAGACAAATACCAAATGATTTCACTCATCTGTGGAGTATAAGAACAAAGAAAAACTGAAGGAACAAAACAGCAGCAGAATCACAGAACCCAAGAATGGACTAACAGTTACCAAAGGGAAAGGGACTGGGGAGGATGGGTGGGAAGGGAGGGATGAGCGAGGAAGAAGAAAGGGGGCATTATGATTAGGATGTATAATGTGGTGGGGCAGGGGCATAGGGAGGGCTGTGCAACACAAAGAAGACAAGTAGTGATTCTATAACATCTTACTACACTGATGGACAGTGACTGTAATGGGGTTTGTGGGGGGGACTTGGTGAAGGGAGGACCCTAGTAAACATAAAGTTCTTCATGTAATTGTACATTAATGATAATAAAATTTTTTAAAAATTAAGAAAAAAAAAGAATATTAACTTCCCCTGACTCCTCTGTTTCTCAGGCCATTCAATTTGCCTTGTGTGCCTCTCCTCACAAGTTTCTTTTAAGGGGTTTCTTTCCTACTCTCCCCTCATTCTAATAAAAACATGGTTTGCATCCACCGGACCTTTTTTGCCTCCTGTCTATAAATACCCTGCGTCTTCTGCAAGGGTCCCCTGTCTGCAGTGAGGGGGTCTAAAAAGAAAAAAAAAATCTTAGGTAATTTTTTTATACTCCAAAATAGAGCATATTACAATTTCAAAATAAAAAAACAAAATTTACCATTTATTCTATTCTAGTTATTAGAAATGAGACCAATTTATTAGGACTTTCATTATTATTATTTAACAATAATACATTATCATATGAACAATATTCATCATTTATAATAGTATATCCTGTGTTTTATGCACACAACAGTTCTTAAAGGTGCTCCATGAGAAACGGATCCCATGGTCAAATATATTTGGGAAAGGTTATACTTTTAATTCTCCTTGGAAACACACAACGGACATCAGTACATTAAAGACAGAAGTTTCAGAGGGTTGGGGAAACTTTGCTTAAATCAGCATTTCTCGAATTGGCTGAAGCATGCTCATTAACTGTGTACCACTTTGTGAGATTTCTTATTTTATTATTTAACTGCTAAACTTTAAAAACACCACCTGACCCAGATGGAAGTGAGACTACCACTGCATGCGGACGGGTTCACTTCTCTACCCTGGGTGAGAGGCAGCAAGGACACCGCACCCTCTGTGTTTCCCAGGGGCAGCCACAGTGCTGCTTACTCACTGAAACACAGCAGGACAGCTGACACTCGAGCAGAGCTCAACAAGAATCTTACCATCCGTCACTATCAGCTGCATTTACGTTCACACCAAACAGTACCAGGAACCTGACGATCTCTGTGTGGCCCGCGCAGACAGCGTTGTGCAGCGCAGTGATGCCTTCATCGTTGGGCTGGCTTGGGTCATCCACCTACAGTAGTAAGGACGTCTGTCACTAAAGTTGCTTGTCACCTGAACTGTCACTATTAACTGACTCTTTAGGATTAAAAGCACAGAAATAGACTCTTGTGGTACTTTTTAAAAATTATAACTAAAACCTACAGGAGCCAAGAAAACCATACCATGGACAATTCTAGAAATCAGACAGACAGAATAACCACATTAAGTAGATATTATAGAGAGGTTTTTTAAGAATTGAAGAAGTACCAGAAGCTATGTTCTTACAGTCATTTTGTTTACTTATCCTCCAACTTCCCACCACAAATTAGTGTGTATGTACAGGTACATTTGCCGTAGAAAGGAAAACAGGTCAGGTCAACTAAAAATATTTTAAATAGTAGCCTTCTGTAAAGTGGGGACGACATCTGTATTTAAAACTATACAGTAAAATCCATGCCTGAGCAGTTTCTAAGGATGGGACAATCTCCCTGAGAAAGAGAAGTACTCTAGGGGACTCTAGTAAGAACTGAACTTCTACATTATTGAACATTTTAGAGCCACATCTTTAAAAAAAAACAAAGCCTGTTTGAAGCATGCACATGTTCCTGTCCATAGTCCCATGCCCAAAGAAGAAGGCAGTTTGAAAAATACAGTTTCTCCACTGCAGCTTTCTGTTCAGAGGTTTGAAACAAAATACAAGGTTATATTTAAGAAATTTGCTCATTAAAGCATACCTCATAAATAATTCTCTGTACAAGGTCAAATTCTCCCTCCAAAGAAGAATCCAGAAGTAAAGCAAGGGGGTTGAATTTCACCCTCATCCCATGAGCAATGCGCTCCGAACCAGTTTTACGCAAGTTTGTCCTTTTGCCCTGTAGAGGAAATGCATGGAAAATAATGGCCGGACCCAAGGCCACCACCAATATGGGAGGAGTAACAACTCAGCTGCATTAGCGAAGGGAACTTTACAAGTACGCATTCAGCATATTTTACTAAAGTACATCTGTATTCAGAAAAGTATCTAAATCGTAATATACAGTTTAATAAATAAACCCATCTAACAAAGTGGGAAAGGCTTTTTCAAACCCAGCGAAATTACATTTGGGTAAACATGAGAGCCGGGGCTGCGCCAAGAGCATGCCCTTCCACGACAAGCAGACTGGCTTTTGTCAAGTATGGAAGTGAGCCAACACTGTCTCTAAGTAACCTATCTAGCCGAGCACAGTAAACCTCGCAATTAGGTTGGGCAAGAGCACAACTCAGACTTGTAATACTAACATCTACTGAATAGGCATTCATTTATTCCTCACAAAACCCTATCATCCCATTTTACAGATAAGAAAATGAAGGCACATAGCCAATAAACTTCAGAGCTGGAATTTAAATTCAAGTAATTCAGCTTCTTCAAAGCCCCTCCTTTTAACCATTTCACAACAATATGCCTCCGTGTGAGGAAAGCATAGAACTAAGGTAAACCAGTAAGAAATCCTACTAGCCTTAAAATGCTATCACTGTTTTGCATTAAAACTATACTCCAAAACACCTAAGTAAATCAAGTGTTTCCACATTTTAATAAGTTAGGCCTTTAAAAAAAAAGGGCAAAATTACAAAGATTAATTCTAATATCCTATGCAGTAGGTTTCTTAAAACACATCAACCAAGTGCTAACATTTGTTTCCTAACTATGGTATGACCTGTATTTGTCTTTATTGCATTTCAGATGTGGATAACAACCAAGTTTAAAAAACATTAACTGGCAATAAAACGTCTCACAAATGTGCAATGGCTAAAATGTTGAGGTTTCTTGGAAAAAAGAAAAGCAGTGTAAACACTATATGACTCTGATAACACAACTCCTGAGTAGCACTGGTGTGAGGACGCCTGCCACATCCATGACAGTGGCTTCTATTTTACTCGGACTGGAAAAGAAAAAGTAAACTACTTTCCTAAGAAAGAGGAAAACAGCATCTTAAAAAGAAATTATGCTACTTTATCAGCTGCTTTCCTTTTCCATCTTTAAGAGTACGAATTATTTTGACACAACCAACAAAAGTAGATGTTAAAACTTCTTTCCTTTTCCATGTTTAACACTGAAGAAAGGGTAGGTGGGGTGGGGAGGTTGAGGGGATAAAGGGGCACAAAAATTCTTGATCGTAATATAAATCGGTCACAGGAATGGTAGTACAGCATGGAAAATATAGCCAGTGATTCTGTAACATCTTCCTATATTGACAGATAGTAACCACAATAGAGGGGGTGAGTATTTAATAATATGGGTAACTGCTGAACCACTGTGTTGTATACTTGAAACCAATAAAAGATTGTATATCAAAAATACTTAAATAAAAAAGAAACTGAAGAGAATCATGCCTCAGAATGAAGGCACAAAGTTGTTAAAAAAGTGTTAGCTCTATTTTAAAATTTTTTCTAGAATCCTATACACACACACACACATATATATACATCTCCAACAAATAAAGCACCTTTAAAAAAAAATGCCTGCAGTATGCTGTTTTGCTTTTGACCAGATTTTAAAAATTCAGTTTGGCACCCTGAAACAAAATGCTTTCAAATTAAACTCTCAAAAAGCTTACTTCTTTAAAAGACATTCTAGGAATCTGATTTTTTCTCATCTATTTCAAAGTGACCTACTAACTTCCAAGCAAAAGCTTAATATTGGGAGTAGCGCAGAAGACACGGCCATGTCAATACATAGAAGGCTTTGGGATAACATAAGGCCAGAGTACAAAGAACCCCACGGGCTGTCATGCTGTCCAGAGGTGCTGGAACTGCACTGGAGGCGAGGCTGAGGCCCCATAGCCCAGTCCCTTCTCTGGCCCCTGTTTCATCCAGAACCCTCCCAGCTAAACGGTGCTGGATGTGTGAGGTTCCACCTAAATATTAAAAATAAGTTCACTCTTAGAAAAGTTTAAAAGAGTAATGTCCCCAATCAGAGAAGTTATGCCACCCTTCCAGGTTCACAGAACTTAGTTTCACTAAACTAGTGATCAGTTTTGAATCCAGGTCTTCTCATGCCCAGCTGCTTCCCAAATATGTGACATCAGCTAGAAGAGAAACACAAATGTGGTTATTTATAGGTATAAAAACAAAACTCTGTTTCCTTCACAAAGGCGTTCCTCTAAAAGAATCTAACATTTATCCAAGCCACTTTGTACCAAGGGAGCTGTAAAATAAAAGGGGATATGAACACATCTGCTACCACAGGCAATTCAAACAAAAACCATCTTTGCGAATGGCCCTACACTTGCTGGTGTTGCACTGAGTTCTGGTGATCAACCCCTAGAAGACTGTGACTAGGCAGAGGAGTGCTGATGGTCATAAGATACCAGGTCACTTACAGGAGGCAGGGCCCCCTGCCCAGTGATCTCAGGTGGGCACATGCTCACAGAGTCGTCTCCCAGTCCTTCTGGGTCCCCAGATGGGTATGGAGGGGGTGGGTAGGGAGGGTACTCCTCCAGGTATACGTCAAGCAGATGGGGAGCCTCTGGATTTGGCTCTCCCATGCTGTTCTGGAAATGTGGGCTGCTGTCTGCAATGCCTTCAGGCACATAGTCAAGGCCTGGAGGAGTCGGCATGTCCCCATTCTCTGCACTGGCACTCCCTACTTCCTCTGGGGACACTGGCTCAGGAACCAGAGAGACCACCTCCTTCTCCAGCTCCACATGTAAATATGGATTCTGGATTTCCATTGGGCTGTCTGAGCTGGCAGTCACTGAGGTCGACTTGGATGGGTATGATGGGACAGAGATGGTCTCCATGGCAGCTATGGTGGTCCTCTGGTACAAGAGTTTCTGAATATTCGGCCCATTAGGACCTTCTGGCTCTGTAATAGAGCTACGTTTCTTGAGTGGCCGTGGTGCATTAGACAGTTTCTTTCGTAGGGCTTCTAAGTCAGCGTCGCTCTGGTTTCGGTAAGGATTAGATAAGAAAGGCAGTAATTTGGTTGGGCTGAGTGGCCGAGGAATTCTCTCATTCTCGTGGTTCTCTGGAGCGGAAGGAAGAGGCTCTGTTTCAGGCCCCGGACTGCCAGGCCTGCCCTGGGCACTGGAGTAAATGTTCTCAGGGTGCTGCTGGCTCTGGGCGGAAGCAATCACAGGCTTGCCGTACACTAATTGGAAATGCGGAAAAAGCCCTGGTTAGTATTAATTAACAAAACCTAAAGTAACAAACATGGCTAACAGTAACTAAAGCCTTTTCAAATTTCATAGCTATTACATAATACTCTTCAATACAACTAATTTTTAACAATAACAAACGAAAAAGCAAGCCTTCCCATCTTTGCATAATAAACTTATTACAGAATGAAAACCCTCATTCACTGTAACACACATCATTAATTTTATGCACCACTAAGAAAGAAAAGACTGTAAAAACTGACTGTAGCATCCATATTTAAAATGCCAAAATGTGAAAAGAATTTAGAATCAATGAAATTTGGTAATCCTTTGTATCCAGATTAAAACTAAACATGCGTCCATCTTTCATACTTTTCAAAAGTAAATCAGTGTGAGAAATCATGTTTGGCTTATAAAATTATTAACAACTACTTTTATTTACAAAAACTATTCCCCCTAATGTTGTGATTATATCAAAATTAACCATTTCTCAAATTATTATATTAGTAGTTTTACCAAAGACTCATGAAAAGAAATGAGTAAAATATAGCATATAAATTCTTTGCTGTCAAGTTAAATTTATGACATTTTAGGCCATGATCACATGCTTATTTCATTACTGGAAAGCCACTTTCATTCAATTAAAACATGGTGAATTTGATTCTAATCCTATAAACTAATGACTCAAGAAGAACCCAACAAATTAACAGATCATATATGTTAAACATAAAGTAGTATTTTTGCTTTATATTTAACAAGTAGCTGTGTTCTCATTAGAACTTACAATCGGAACATTTTTTAAAAAAATACACACCTGTGCAGCTGTCCAGTCATGTTCCCCAAGAACACCTGATAAATCCCATATTGAAGACAGTCTCTGCCCTGTCATCCCTGGGTACAGCCTGTGCCCTGTCACTCCTGGGTACAACCTGTGCCCTGTCACCCCAGAATATAGCCTCTGAACTTTTACCCCCAGTACAACCTGTGCTCTGTCACCCCTACGTACAGCCTCTGTCTGCCCTGTCATCCACGGGTACCTTATGTGCCCTGTTATCCCCAGGTACAGCCTCTGCCCTATCACTCCTGGTGCACTGTGGCCCACTCACTCATGAGCTCCTGAGCTCTCGGTTCTAAAGGGGCCCAGGGAGCAGGGAACAAATGCAAGTGGGTGATTACAATACAGGAGGCTTGTCTTCACTCTACATTTTATTTGCCTTATTCATTAATTATTTTCAAATTTATTTCATCTTATTCATTTTTCATTTTATATCTGTTATCTTCAGTGCCTACTGCAGGAGTTGACTTTAAGCGGAAACTTTTAAATTCACACTTAAGAACAGAAGCCACAATTAAAATTCTTAGAATAAAAGCATCACTCGAAACAGGCACATGCCATTTTCTGTTTACTGACAAGTGGTGGCTCTGGTGTAGGACTTAACACATCTTCTATGCAGGTCAAATAAGACCAAGACTCACTCACCACTGGAGAAGGGCAGCCCTCTGGAATGGGTTCTGGTGGACGCGCTCTGTGCTGGCTGCTGGAGGCTCTTCCCAGGAGCCTGATGCTGTGTATACATGGAGTATATTGAGCTTGCTGCCACAGTCTGGGGCTTTCTGAAGGGAGGCAGTAGAGTGTCTTTGCAAGGCTGAGGGGTGAAGGGCCGGACAGCGGCTGCAGGGGGACTTTCTTGCTTAGAACCTGGAGGAAGAGCTAGGTCTTGGCCAACCGAGGGAGCACCAGGGGATAGCAGGACCCACTGCTGCCCTACAGTTTTTGGTTTACTTCCCGTGGACACAACAGCTGTTGACAACTGCTGAAAATTTCCATCTGGCTTAATGTCTGATGGTGACTGACTGGGCTGTCCAAAATAAGGCAAATTAATCTGTTTTGGTTTTGATGGAACAGGAGGTGGTACTTTAGCCACATTTTTATTTGCAGCCTGAAATACACACACAAAAAGCCAGTTAAAATATTGTTTTGCTGGGTACACAGGATGTTCCAGACAACCTAATTTCACAAATCTAAGAATATACTAAGAATACTAGCTTCACATTTTAAAATCATTAAACAATTTCAAATTTCTGAATGTAATCACATTTAATAAGGGAATTCAGTAATGGGATATAGTTCCTGCCCTGCACAACTCCCTCCTCATTGCCACTTCCTATTTGAGCAGCTATAACTGCCCACTTGAATATTTTTAACTGCCATTTTCACAAGACAGCACCAAAACTGAAAACCATTCTAGTTCATTGCAACTTCATGCAGTCGTGACCACTGGGGTAAAAACAACTCCCTCGGAGCAGCCATAAACTGGCGTCAAAGTTCAGAGCCCTCACAGCTATGGAAGATTCACCACCGAATCCTTTGACATAACCTCAGCTCCAAATTTTTAAGAAACAAAGTAATTGGGCAGCACAAATACGACGTTCTTCAATGTGCTCAGGTGTTTAGAGAATTGCATGAAGCAAGTATGTCCGGTCATTCTCCAATATGGCGAGACCACAAATACACTCAAGAAATAGAATTAAAAGTAATAATGCTGTTACATTTTCATATATTTCAGATATATTTTGGGGTTTTTTGTTGTCCCTCACATAATACTTTAACTCTTCTAAAAAATACACAGAATTACCATTACATTTTAGAGTGGGTGTTCTTACCTGAGCATCCCGCAAGATATCTTCACTGCTCTGGTTTTTCCTCAGCACGCCAAAGAAGGGCGGGACAGCAGCCTGGTCCACCGCATCGAACATGGAAAAGGGACGCACCTTCTTCTCCTTCTCCCTCAGCGGAACCTCCCCTTCATCAGCTGAGAAAGGAGAAAAAACCCACTCTTGAATTCAAACTGTCTATGATAAAATTTCTTATTCACACATGTTTACCTCTTCTCAATACCTCTGAAACCTTATGCCCACTAAATGCCTTCCTATTTTTAAATTAAGTTGACTACAGTATAGTGCAATGCTAGTAACTCCCTGGCTAAATGAAGGTGGTCTGGAAATAAATACCATCCCTAGTTTTAACACACTAGAAAATAAATTATCTAAAAAAACAATACACAGCACACTCTAGATGGCCAGAATAGAACATTCAGGAGCACCACAAATAAACGTCACCTTGGTCTGGAGCGTTCCCAAAGCTTTTAGGGACAGGAGCAGAGGCTTGGTCCGGGAAAGGATTTGCATTTGGAGGACTCCACTCAGGGCCAAGCAGATGGATTTTAGAGGCTAGAATGCAGAAAAGCAATTACAAATAACCCAGCATTCTAAAGAGATTTTAATGGTTCATTCTGCTGTTAAGAAGTTGAAGCTCTAAAAACAGTTTTAACTTTCAGACTCACAACAACCCCAGTAAATTTATTTAGAAAATATGAGACTTCATATGTCTAATGTAAGATTTTTCCCCTTTGCTCAAACAATTTTAAATTAGTCATGATATACAGAAAGTCTGCTAGAGCCTTCACTAGGTAAGAAAGCGTCACCATCACACTCAGGAAGCGGCTCCCAGTACAGCAGCTGCAGGCTCTCGGGCACACCCTACCTAAGGACACCACAGTGAAACGCACTACCCAATGGCAAAGGGCTTTTAACCTGTAAATTCAGCCACTAGCTTTCACTGTCTAGTCTGTGTGTTCAAGATTTTTCTACACTGGTAATTAAGTTTCAAAGCCACAGCTTTTATTTTTCCTTATAGAAACAAAACAATAATAACTCTTCTACAATAAAACCCAGACTATGTAGCAGTATTGCTTCCCAATAGTAATTACCACAAAACAATTAATACTTTTAAATTTTGCTATTGTCTACACATGATAGTGGTTAAGGAAGAGACACAATCCTGGCTGTTATCTTTTCCTTTGGGGGTCTGAATGATAAGGTCATTAAAGGGTGTCTTTACATTACTTTTCCTAAAATTCCCCTTCATTTTCTCCTCTTATCACAAAACTCTGGCTTGTTCCTCCAAATATACCTGAGGACTATATAGAATGCAAATTAACACGAGGAAGCTCAGTTATTTTCATTTTTATCTCCCAGTATGTTTACCTTACTCTAAAAATTATCAGTAGACAAATTCTCATGCATAAGCACATATGAACAGTAAACACCCACCATCAACAGAATGAACTCACCACTTCATATTCTGTAAAAATGACACCACTAACACATTCATGGTGTTCTACACAGAAAGAAAAGCTCTCAAATTATTAGTGTCAGGTCAGAATTTCCTTATTAACAAGAAGGAATTCAAAATAATTTTCAGATTCACAGAAACATTACATTTTATTTCATTTCTCAAACAGAACTGTATTATTTACAGTTAAGAAACCTTAGCAAACTCACCACTGTGCTAGCAAGAAATGTAAGGAGACTCTTAGAGCTAAACATGAACAAGGGATGGGAAGACATCCTTTTAAAACTCAAACTTGGGGAAAAGTCACTGTGAGGACAGGGAGGAGCTAAGGGGGGAAGGACTCGGGAATGACTCGTTTTTACCTTTAATTTGTGAAGCAGCCCCCGACCTCATGCTGGGCAGTGTCTGTACTTTCATCGGCCCCTCCGACACCTGTATGGCCAGGGAGCCATCCGGCAGAGCTGGCTTCACCACAAGTTCAGGCCTAGAGGGCATCCGGGGCATAGTAGCTGACTGGATATAGGGACCGACTGCAGCTACGCGGCTAGGCGTCGACCCCCCTTGCTGGGGTGGATTTCCATCAGCTGAGACCTTAGGGAAAAAAAGTCAAACTCAGAAAAGGCCATGAAATTTTCATAATTCTGTAAAGATCAGCACTTTCAGGATCTAGGTCAAACAGTCTACAAGAACATTCCAAGCAAAAACACTCCATGATGACTCTTACCCACACTTTATTAGAAATATTAGAAAGGAGAAAAGAGCTACACAGGTAACAATGTTACCATCTGTGAGAACAGGAGATTCTCTCCCGGGGAGCCGCAGCTCTGCTCTGTCTGGGGGCACACCAGCAAGGATGCTGAAGAAGAGATGCTGGCCTAGGTGATTTCCCTGGGTTGTCCTCTTCTTCCCTCCTCCCCACCCTCAAGACAGCCCACTTACCAGAAGGTTCTCTTTTTGTTGTAGGGCCGCCTTCTTCTTCCACAGCCGGTCCCTCAGCTCATTGACACGCTTATCCATGACTGCCACTTCTGAATTGCGCTTATTCAAACACTCCCTCTGTTGCTGCAGCTTGGCATTTTGCTCTTGATTCAGCTTGTTTCTCAACTGAATAAAATGGGGGGGAAAAGAGGTAACCAAGGAGTAGGAAGAATAACCCTCAGAGAGAATCACATAGTTAACTATTATATAACTTATAAAAATGTAAGGTCCCTCCACACTCCCCATCTCATGGTTTAAAATTAAGTGTTAGACCACTGCTGTGGTTATAAGGAAGACCTCAAATTTCCTGTCTGAGGTACTACAAAGTTTATTCTAGATTCTATGGGATTTATGTCCTCCTCCCCCTCTCCCCTTTAAAGAAAAGAAACTGAAATCCAGCCCTCCTGCCACTTATATGGACAACTCTGTGTTGCTGGAAAAGAGGTCCCACTGCATTTCATAAGCAGCCAGGACTACCTGCAGCTCCTTGTAGAGCCGATCGAGCTCAGCCACTGCAGACTGGCTGTCGTGATGGCCATCAATCCTGCCATTTTTGAGCATCTCAAGCTGTCTTGAAAGTTCCTCTACTTTTGACACAGCTAGAACGAGCTCCCTCTGTTTTTGCTGGAACAAACTATTCATCTGTTCAATCTCTTCCACTAGAATGGAGGAACAAGAAAAGCAATGATAGTTGAAAAGAATGGACCAGTTAACCCCACTTTACAATAAACTTTCTATGAAGAGGGGACGTCTCACAAATGTCCTAGAACCAACCTCTATCTTTATAAGCAACTGAAATCAACAGAGATATCTCTAAATGTCTGTGACTCTCTGAATGTATCTTTAACAAAATTTATATTAGGAATAATATTAAACAAACTTCAAATTTAAGAAACAAATTTATTTAGAACTTTTAATCTCAGTTTCAGTGGTAGATGGAGCTATTATATGAATAAAAATTCTTGCTTCTTCAAGTTTTCAGCCAAAAAGTGTTTAGCGAGAAAAAATAAACTACTCTCATATTCTCCAAAGGTAACAGAATCATGGCTTAAAACACTGGGCAGCTGCATTCAATCCAGGGAAAACAGCAGTATCAAAACCCCAGTGAATTCTACTTCTCAAAACAAATTTTCTTAGAGTCATTTACACACAAGTCTCATCTGATTCTCCTTATTTACTACTGTAAAACTACATAAATTTCTACACCAATGTGCTTTCCTATGCTCCAACAGTTTATGGCACAGTCCTTAGTCCTGGGTTAAGGCAGCCTCAGGTCCTGGGTGCTAAGGTAACCATGCTAGGAGCAACTCACCAAGTTTCCCATTGCTTAGCCTCTTCTGTTCCACGTGTCCTTTAAGTGCTCTCACTTTTTTTAGCTTAGCTTCCTGATTCTCAGCTATTTCTTTTAGCCTCTTAAGCTTTTCCTGCTCAGCAGCTTGTTGCTTTTGACGCTGATCTTGCTGTTTCAAAAACTTTAAGCGCTGCTCCTAAAGACATAAGCCCTCATCAGGCATACAATTTTAAACAGGGTTACCACTAACCCCAAAATAACCTAAGCACAACCCTGAGATGCTGAGGCTGAAGTGCAGCATTGTTCTGGCCTTACCATCTGTCCTGCACACTGCCATCAGAACCACCTTAGATGTCTGTGAAAAACAGACATTCCTGCACCCAACCCTAAAATCTCCAGCAGGTTAAGATTCAGGAATCTGAATGTTTAATCCAAGTGGTTCTTATTCAGCAAGCAAGCAAGCAAGCAAGCAAGCAAACAGTAATCCCTGAGCTAGCGTTTATGAGCTACAGCTATGGGTTTAAGAAGGAGCTCATGCAGGGGTGGGAAGCAGGGTAAGGAAGTTGATAAACGGTAAGTTTTAGAGTCAAATTTGAATTCAGACCTGAGCTACATGACTTACTTACCTATGAGACTTCAGAAAAATTACATAACTTCACTTCACAGGGCTACAGTGAAGATTAATGAAATGTGAATCTTTCTGAACAGCCCCTTACATGGCTAGTGGGCACTGAATGGTACAGTTAGAAAAGAGCTAAAGAACTATTTAATGCCTTTAGAAAACTGCAATTATGCAAGTTAAAATTTTATTTTTAATATATCAGAATTTTAACCAAAACTGTGTGATAGAGCCACACCTTTATAATCAAGGGTAAATTTCTCACATTAATATGCATAAATATATAAATACCACAGAAATAGCTTCAAAATAAGACCCCCAAGGTAAGAGATTATTCTGTTATCAACCTTTTTACTTGAATTTATGTCCTTGCTGTTCAAGGACTGGTGCATCAGTATCACGTGGGAGCTTGTCAGAATGCAGAATTTCAGACTCCCACCCATACCTACTGAATCAGAATATGCATTTTAAACAAGATCCCTAGGTAATTCCTGTCCGTGTAAAGCTTGAGAAGCAATGATGCACATGATTTTGAAAAAGCCAGTGTCCAGCATCAAAAACAGAAAATAGATGCATAGGAACCCTGGGAAGGCCATAGTGCATGCTGAAAACCACCTTATAAAAGCCCTGGCCATTACTTCAAAGCCCTGCTGGGTAATCTGCTATGTCAAACCATCAGCTGCATACCCTCGCTTCAGTGAGCTTAAAGTCACTAAAAGACTTGTCAGCTGCAGATACTGAGTTTAGTCCAGGAGTTGGCAAGGAACCTGCAGGCAAAATCCAGCTTGCTATCTGTCTTTGTAAGTTTTATTGGAACACAGCCACACCCATTCATTTACCTATTGTCTATGGCTGCTTTCATGCTACAGCTGCAGAACTGAGACAAAACAGGCTTCAAAGCCTAAAATATGTACTATATAGCCCTTCACAGAAAAAGTCAGATAATATCTGGTTTAGACTAGAAGCCTATGGCTGCCAGGAGAAGCAGAAGTAAGACTGGTTCTGATATTAACAAAGGCATCTTGTATTTGCCTTGTTCAAGAAGAGGACTAGGTTAAGCTTGTGGGTAGACAATGTTCCCAAATAAAGGCAAGCAGCCTGTTATTGGTGCCAAGTAGCAGAAAGGGACAGTGTTAGCACTTGCAGACTCTAACTACCTCTGCTACCATGATGATTCAGGGCAAACTTAGCCCTGAGTAGCTCCTACTAGCAAGCTTCTTCATGCCTTTCCTGTTTTACTGATACCCAGTAGAGCATGGTTAACTTCGATCACAATCAGGGGTCAGGAAAATATCAAAAAGTGAGACAACTTAAAGACTTCCAAAAATGCTGCAGTAAAGAGGAGAAAGCACTACATAGCAGGTAGAATATGAACGGCTTTACACATATACAACAGTGGTGGCAAGTCAGATCTTTTAAACAATACATTACCTTAGTAGCCAGCATTTGTTGCTGGGCCTCAATCTGCTGTTGCTGGCGAGATGCCATTTCCTGAAGTTCAGCAAGGGTCAAATCCATCCTAGGATTACTAACCTATAAATCAAACACAAACAATCCACCTTATTGTAAAATGGTCACAGAGTCTTCCTCAAAGGTCCATTTATAAGGTTCACCTTAAACAACCATGGCAAAATTATTTAACCATTTTTATTCCAAAATATTAAAGAGATCATTAATTTTTATACTGATACCCCACTTTACTTAAGATGTAAAACTAATATACAAACCAACACTCTTACTCTAAGTTGTATATTTAAAATTAATAGTTTCAGTAGTGACATAAATGGAACAACTCAGAATTACCTTGTAGTTAATTTATATTAGGAAAGTAGTGTTTGATGATACTAAACATGGAATTTAGGCAATGGCAGAAAACCTAGAATACAGACATCAGAACACCCTTTAAAAACATGATACTACCATTTAAAAAAATTCATGATATACTGTGTTATCAAGAACAAAGCAAGATGTCTACTCTCAAAATAGCTATTCAATATGGCCCTAGAGGGTATAGCCAGTGCACTAGAACAAGAAAAAAAAAGAAACTGTGCCAAGATTGGAAAGGAAGACATTAACTGCCTTTACTCACAGACAACATAATCAATCTTCTATGAAGATAATCCTATGGAATCTACAAAAAAGCTCTCAGAGCAAGTAAGTTATACAGCAAGACTGCAGGACAAAAGATTAACATGTAAAAAATCAGTTGTACCAAATATGTCTAGGATGCTGTAGTCCAAGGCCATTTTTGCTGGCTTCAGTGTGGTCTCCAGAACCAGAGGGGACACAGAGCTCTTCTTAAAATTGAATGTGTTTCTCTGGCATCTTGCTGCACTTATGGACAGTGAATGCATTGGGGTATGGGTGGGGACTTGATAATATGGGTAAATGTAGTAACCACATTGTTTTTTCATGTGAAACCTTCATAAGAGTGTATATCAATCATACCTTAATAAAAAAATTTAAAAAAAATCAGTTGTACATCTACGTATTACCAACAACAAAAATTGGGGGAAAAAAACCTTAAAAAATATCATTTACAATAGCATAAAAAATAGTATTTAGGAGGGGCGGAGCCAGGATGGCGGCGTGAGTAGAGCAGTGGAAATCTCCTCCCAAAAACACATAGAGCTATGAAAATATAACAAAGAAAAATCTTCCTAAAATAGAGACCACAGGACACAGGACAACATCCAGACCACATCCACACCTGCAAGAATCCAGCGCCTTGTGAAGGGGGTAAGATACAAGCCCCGGGCCGGCGGGACCCGAGCGCCCCTCCCCCCGGCTCCCGGCGGGTGGAAAGAAACTAGAGCGGTTTTTTTTTGGCAAGTGCTTTTTGGAAGCCTTAAAGGGATGGCCCATGTTGCTAGGGAGGCAGGGTGGCGGGACCGGTGAGCAGGTGCCTGGGACCAGCGCCTGAGGACAAAGAATATCCCGCATTTCTCCCTGCGGGACCAGCGGGCGGGTGCCTGAGACCGGCGCCCGAGGACGGAGGAAATCGCACGTTTTTCCCCTTTTTTTTTTCTCTTTTTGGCGAGCGCTTTTTGGAAGCCTTAAAGGGACAGGGACCCCGGTGCTAGGGAGGCAGGGTGGCGGGACTGGTGAGCGGGTGCCTGGGACCGGCGCCTGAGGACAAAGAATATCCCATGTTTTTCCCTGCAGGACCGGGGGATGGATGCCTGAGACCGGCACTTGAGGACAGAGGAAATCGTCCGTTTTTCCCCTTTTTTTTTCCTCTTTATTGCGAGTGCTTTTTGGAAGCCTAAAAGGGACAGGGACCCCGGTGCTAGGGAGGCAGGGCGGCGGGACGGGTGAGCGGGTGCCTGGGACCGGCGCCTGAGGACAAAGAATATCGCGCGTTTTTCCCTGTGGGACCGGAGGGCGGGTGCCTGAGACCAGCACCTGAGGACGGAGGAAATCGCGCGTTTTTCCCCTTTTTTTCTCTCTTTTTGGCGAGTGCTTTTTGGAAGCCTTAAAGGGACAGGGACCCCGGTGCTAGGGAGGCAGGAAGGCGGGACTGGTGACCGGGTGCCTGGGACCAGGGCCTGAGGACAAAGAATATCGAGCGTTCCTTCCCTGCAGGACCGGTGGGTGGGTGCTTTTTGGAAGCCTTGAAAGTACAGGGACCCTGGTGCTAGGGAGACAGGGCAGCAGGACCAGTGAGCGGGTGCCTGGGACCGGCACCTGAGGACAAAAAAAAAACCAAAAACGCATGTTTTTTCCTTTTTTTTTCTTTCTGTTCCCTCTCTCATTGTTGCTGTTGTTGTTTTGGTTTGGAGAGTGCTTTTTAGAAGTCTTAAAGGGGCAGGACAGGTCACTTAGACCAGAGGCAGGGAATCTGGGGATCTCTGGGCACTCTAACCCCCTGGGCAGCAGGGAGCACAGAGGCCCCTTACGGAGATGAATAGCCTCACGGCCGCTCCCCCTCCAACAGGGCTCCACCATTTTGGAGGACCAGCCCCAGCCAGGCCAAGCCCACAGCAACAGCGGAGATAAACCCCAAAGCAACTGGGCAGGAAGCAAAAGCCCTGTCTGCGCACAGCTGCCCAGCACAAGCCACTAGAGGTCGCTATTCTCCCAGGAAAAGGCCACAAACCAACAAGAAGGGAAGCTCTCCCAGTGGTCACTTGTACCAGCTCTGCAAACTATCTCTATCACCATGAAAAGGCAAAACTACAGGCAGACAAAGATCACAGAGACAACTCCTGAGAGGGAGACAGACCTAACTAGTCCTCCTGAAAAAGAATTCAAAATAAAAATCATGAACATGCTGACAGAGATGCAGAGAAAAATGCAAGAGCAATGGGATGAGATCCAGAGAAAAATGCAAGAGCAGTGGGATGAGATGCAGAGAAAAATGCAAGAGCAGTGGGATGAAGTCAGGAAGGAGATCACAGAGGTCAGGAAGGAGATCACAGAAGTGAAACAATCCCTGGAAGGATTTATAAGCAGAATGGATAAGATGCAAGAGGCCATTGAAGGAATAGAAGCCAGAGAACAGGAACGTATAGAAGCTGACATAGAGAGAGATAAAAGGATCTCCAGGAATGAAACAACACTAAGAGAAATATGTGACCAATACAAAAGGAATAACATTCGTATTATAGGGATACCAGAAGAAGAAGAAAGAGGAAAAGGGATAGAAAGTCTCTTTGAAGAAATAATTGCTGAAAACTTCCCCAAACTGGGGGAGGAAATAATCGAACAGACCATGGAATTACACAGAACTCCCAACAGAAAGGATCCAAGGAGGACAACACCAAGACACATAGTAATTAAAATGGCAAGGATCAAGGACAAGGAAAGAGTTTTAAAGGCAGCTAGAGAGAAAAAGGTCACCTATAAAGGAAAACCCATCAGGCTAACATCAGACTTCTCGACAGAAACCCTACAGGCCAGAAGAGAATGGCATGATATACTTAATGCAATGAAACAGAAGGGCCTTGAACCAAGGATACTGTATCCAGCACGACTATCATTTAAATATGATGGCGGGATTAAACAATTCCCAGACAAGCAAAAGCTGAGGGAATTTGCTTCCCACAAACCACCTCTACAGGGCATCCTACAGGGACTGCTCTAGATGGGAGCACCCCTAAAAAGAGCTCAGAACAAAACACACAACATATGAAGAATGGAGGAGGAGGAATAAGAAGGGAGAGAAGAAAAGAATCTCCAGACAGTGTATATAACAGCTCAATAAGCGAGCTAAGTTAGGCAGTAAGATACTAAAGAAGCTAACCTTGAACCTTTGGTAACCACGAATCTAAAGCCTGCAATGGCAATAAGTACATATCTCTCAATAGTCACCCTAAATGTAAATGGACTTAATGCATCAATCAAAAGACATAGAGTAATAGAATGGATAAAAAAGCAAGACCCATCTATATGCTGCTTACAAGAAACTCACCTTAAACCCAAAGATAAGCATAGACTAAAAGTCAAGGGATGGAAAAACATATTTCAGGCAAACAACAACGAGAAGAAAGCAGGGGTTGCAGTACTAATATCAGACAAAATAGACTTCAAAACAAAGAAAGTAACAAGAGATAAAGAAGGATACTACATAATGATAAAGGCCTCAGTCCAACAAGAGGATATAACCATTCTAAATATATATGCACCCAATACAGGAGCACCAGCATATGTGAAGCAAATACTAACAGAACTAAAGAGGGAAATAGACTGCAATGCATTCATTGTAGGAGACTTCAACACACCACTCACCCCAAAGGATAGATCCACCGGGCAGAAAATAAGTAAAGACACACAGGCACTGAACAACACACTAGAACAGATGGACCTAATACACATCTATAGAACTCTACATCCAAAAGAAACAGGATATACATTCTTCTCAAGTGCACATGGAACATTCTCCAGAATAGACCATATACTAGCTCACAAAAAGAGCCTCAGTAAATTCCAAAATATTGAAATTCTACCAACCAATTTTTCAGACCACAAAGGTATAAAAGTAGAAAAACATTCTACAAAGAAAACAAAAAGACTCACAAACACATGGAGGCTTCACAACATGCTACTAAATAATCAATGGATCAATGAACAAATCAAAATAGAGATCAAGGAATATATAGAAACAAATGACAACAACAACACTAAGCCCCAACTTCTGTGGGATGCAGCGAAAGCAGTCTTAAGAGGAAAGTACATAGCAATCCAGGCACACTTGAAGAAGGAAGAACAATCCCAAATGAATAGTCTAACATCACAATTATTAAAACTGGAAAAAGAAGAACAAATGAGGCCTAAAGTCAGCAGAAGGAGGGACATAATAAAGATCAGAGAAGAAATAAACAAAATTGAGAAGAATAAAACAATAGCAAAAATCAATGAAACCAAGAGCTGGTTCTTCAAGAAAATAAACAAAATAGATAAGCCTCTAGCCCAACTTATTAAGAGAAAAAGAGAGTCAACACAAATCAACATAATCAGAAATGAGAATGGAAAAATCACGACAGACTCCACAGAAATACAAAGAATTATTAAAGACTACTATGAAAACCTATATGCCAACAAGCTGGAAAACCTAAAAGAAATGGACAACTTCCTAGAAAAATACAACCTCCCAAGACTGACCAAGGAAGAAACACAAAAGTTAAACAAACCAATTACAAGCAAAGAAATTGAAACAGTAATCAAAAAACTACCCAAGAACAAAACCCCGGGGCCGGACGGATTTACCTCGGAATTTTATCAGACACACAGAGAAGACATAATACCCATTCTCCTTAAAGTGTTCCACAAAATAGAAGAAGAGGGAATACTCCCAAACTCATTCTATGAGGCCAACATCACCTTAATACCAAAACCAGGCAAAGACCCCACCAAAAAAGAAAATTACAGACCAATATCCCTGATGAATGTAGATGCAAAAATACTCAATAAAATATTAGCAAACAGAATTCAACAGTATATCAAAAGGATCATACACCATGACCAAGTGGGGTTCATCCCAGGGATGCAAGGATGGTACAACATTCGAAAATCCATCAACATCATCCACCACATCAACCAAAAGAAAGACAAAAACCACATGATCATCTCCATAGATGCTGAAAAAGCATTTGACAAAATTCAACATCCATTCATGATAAAAACTCTCAGCAAAATGGGAATAGAGGGCAAGTACCTCAACATAATAAAGGCCATATATGATAAACCCACAGCCAGCATTATACTGAACAGCGAGAAGCTGAAAGCATTTCCTCTGAGATCGGGAACCAGACAGGGATGCCCACTCTCCCCACTGTTATTTAACATAGTACTGGAGGTCCTAGCCACGGCAATCAGACAAAACAAAGAAATACAAGGAATCCAGATTGGTAAAGAAGAAGTTAAACTGTCACTATTTGCATATGATATGATACTGTACATAAAAAACCCTAAAGACTCTACTCCAAAACTACTAGAACTGATATCGGAATACAGCAAAGTTGCAGGATACAAAATTAACACACAGAAATCTGTAGCTTTCCTATACACTAACAACGAATCAATAGAAAGAGAAATCAGGAAAACAATTCCATTCACCATTGCATGTAAAAGAATAAAATACCTAGGAATAAACCTAACCAAAGAAGTGAAAGACTTATACTCTGAAAACTACAAGTCACTCTTAAGAGAAATTAAAGGGGACACTAATAAATGGAAACTCATCCCATGCTCATGGCTAGGAAGAATTAATATCGTCAAAATGGCCATCCTGCCCAAAGCAATATACAGATTTGATGCAATCCCTATCAAATTACCAGCAACATTCTTCAATGAATTGGAACAAATAATTCAAAAATTCATATGGAAACACCAAAGACCCCGAATAGCCAAAGCAATCCTGAAAAAGAAGAATAAAGTAGGGGGGATCTCACTCCCCAACTTCAAGCTCTACTACAAAGCCATAGTAATCAAGACAATTTGGTACTGGCACAAGAACAGAGCCACAGACCAGTGGAACAGAGTAGAGATCCCAGAAATTAACCCAAACATATATGGTCAATTCATATTTGATAAAGGAGCCATGGACATACAATGGCAAAATGACAGTCTCTTCAACAGATGGTGCTGGCAAAACTGGACAGCTACATGTAGGAGAATGAAACTGGACCATTGTCTAACCCCATATACAAAGGTAAACTCAAAATGGATCAAAGACCTGAATGTAAGTCATGAAACCATTAAACTCTTGGAAAAAAACATAGGTAAAAACCTCTTAGACATAAACATGAGTGATCTCCTCTTGAACATATCTCCCCAGGCAAGGAAAACAACAGCAAAAATGAGCAAGTGGGACTACATTAAGCTGAAAAGCTTCTGTACAGCGAAAGACACCATCAATAGAACAAAAAGGAACCCTACAGTATGGGAGAATATATTTGAAAATGACAGATCCGATAAAGGCTTGACGTCCAGAATATATAAAGAGCTCACACGCCTCAACAAACAAAAAACAAATAAACCAATTAAAAAATGGGCAGAGGAACTGAACAGACAGTTCTCCAAAAAAGAAATACAGATGGCCAATAGACACATGAAAAGATGCTCCACATCGCTAATTATCAGAGAAATGCAAATTAAAACTACAATGAGGTATCACCTCACACCAGTAAGGATAGCTGCCATCCAAAAGACAAACAACAACAAATGTTGGCGAGGCTGTGGAGAAAGGGGAACCCTCCTACACTGCTGGTGGGAATGTAAATTAGTTCAACCATTGTGGAAAGCAGTATGGAGGTGCATCAAAATGTTCAAAACAGACCTACCATTTGACCCAGGAATTCCACTCCTAGGAATTTACCCTAAGAACACAGCAATCAAGTTTGAGAAAGACAGATGAACTCCTATGTTTATCGCAGCACTATTTACAATAGCCAAGAATTGGAAGCAACCTAAATGTCCATCGGTAGATGAATGGATAAAGAAGATGTGGTACATATACACAATGGAATACTACTCAGCCATAAGAAGTGGAAAAATCCAACCATTTGCAGCAACATGGATGGAGCTGGAGAGTATTATGCTCAGTGAAATAAGCCAAGAGGAGAAAGAGAAATACCAAATGATTTCACTCATCTGAGGAGTATAGGAACAAAGGAAAAACTGAAGGAACAAAACAGCAGTGGAATTACAGAACCCAAAAATGGACTAACAGGTACCAAAGGGAAAGGAACTGGGGAGGATGGGTGGGCAGGGAGGGATAAGGGGGGGGAAGAAGAAGGGGGGTATTAAGATTAGTATGCATGGGGGGGAGGGAGAAAGGGGAGGGTGGGCTGCACAACACAGAGAGGACAAGTAGTGACTCTATAACATTTTGCTAAGCTGATGTACAGTAACCGTGATGTGGTTGTTAGGGGGGACCTGATATAGGGGAGAGCATAGTAAACATAGTATTCTTCATGTAAGTGTAGATTAAAAATTAAAAAAAAAAAAAAAAAAAAAAAAAGAAAGAGAGAAAGAAAAGGGGGATTACTCCTTAACAGGATAAAACTATTGGTAAATCAAAGATCAACGCATGCTTTAAATATCCTTAATGTTGATCACTTAAAGGGTGTCAGATGATCAGCTATGGAGGTACTCTTTTCTGATAATATTCCTATTAAAAAAAAAAAAAAAAAAGCAGTTACTGTGTGCTGACCTCCAATGAGTTCTGCACAGTGGTATAGAGGGCATGTCAAAGTGTGGGCAAAGGGTCTGTTTGTTTCTACGCAGAAGATCAAGGCCTAGCTTGGATACCCAGAAAATGAACTAAGATACGATATGAGGAGGAGCTTCCGGCATCAGCACTCTCTGGAGGACTCGTGCCGGGGGATGATCATCAAAAAGCCTCCACAGGGATCCGGACGATGCTGCGGTTGTGGCTGCATCCAGCCCACCGTCTCCTGGACTTGCCATAGGAATGAGGAGGGAGATGTCTAGGCTGGCATGTGCATACAGTGAGACAACGAATTTGACCGGATCTGTACTGTTGGAACTCAACCAGGAGTTGGGAGGGGTGCAAGTTGTAGCACTCCAAAATCTCATGACTATAGACTATCTATGGTTAAAAGAACATATGGGATGTGAACAGATCCCAGAAATGGGCTGCTTTAATTTGTCTGATGGTTCAAGTACAGTTGGACAATATCCATCAGATCGTAGATAAATTTTCACAAATGCCTAGGGTGCCTAAATGGTTTTCTTGGCTTCACTGGAGATGGATGGTAATTATAGATTTGCTTTGTTTATGTCACCGTATTCCTATTATGTTAATATGTGTGTGCAAATTAGTTAGTAGTTTAAAACCTATACATACTTAAGGTACTATACAAGAAGATATGTCAAAGAAATAATCAATCCTCCCATGTTTCCTTCATATGCTACATCTATAGCTTTTCTTCTTCCTTCCTAATTACAACCCTTAAATAGAATTCGTGCCTCATATCGAATTTACCGAGTATCATAATTCCTCCAGGTGGTAAAGATACCTCGAGACAAGTGCTGGGCATAGAAGCCACAGGGCATAAATCTGCAAAGAAGTAAAAAGCTAACCTTTGCAAACAATATGGCTTCTCTCTCACTTACCAACTTTACATTTCCCTGTATGGCCCCGGAAGATGACTGGTTAGCCAGAGACGGGTAAGATTCCTCAAGGGAGGAACAACCTAAGACAGGCACAGTCGCAGGGGGGCCATCAGGTGAGAATTTGGGGATCAACAGAGGTGAGGCTCAGAACCTCACCCCCACTGCTTTGAGAGAAATCTTCTGCATCTGTGGATGTCTTGCTGCCCTTGTCTAGCCTGGATTAATACTTAGTCCATAGGCACACACCTGATCATCTGATCATCTACATTTGCCTTCTTACAGCACTAAACTATGTTTTCTACCTTTATCTTGCATCTACCTACCACTTCAGCATTTTATTAAAAATAAAAATAATAATAATAATAGGAGAAATGTGGGATCAACATATAAATCAAGTACAAAAATCAAACGAATATTCATATTTGACCTGATTGTTTATAGGTCATAATGCATGATCAAAACTGAAAGTTTCTGTGATGAATGCCCTTGTACTGTTCACCATGTAAGAATTTATTCACTATGTAAGAATTCGTTCACCATGTAAGAACTTGTTCGTTATGCTTCAGAATATTGGAGACTGACGAGAATTAGGCTTGAGATGGATTAATGATTGTACATTGAGCGTTGACCCCCCTATACTGAATTTTATTGTTGTTAACAACCATTTGATCAATAAATATGAGAGATGCCCTCTCAAAAAAAAAAAAAAAGCATATTATGATGTCAAGAAATTACAAAAAAGCATTTAAGAAAATTCAAAAAAAAAAATAGTATTTAGGAATAACTTCAGAAGATGTGCAAGACCTGTACACTGAAAACCTCAAAACACTGCTGAGAAACAGAAGACCTAAATAAATGGAGAGACAAGCCATAGTGCTCATGAATTGAAAAGTTCAGCACTGTCAAGACAGCAGTTCTTTAAACTGATCCACAGATTGAACAAAAGCCCAGCAGGTCTTTTTTTGTGTCACTGACAAGCAAATTTTAAAATTCTGTATGAAGTGCAAAGGGTCTAGCATAGCCAAAACAACTTTGAAAAGAATAAACTGGGAAACTTACACTACCTAACTGTAAGACTTATCAAGTTTTGGCAGCCAACAGAGTATGATATTGACATCAAGATAAATAAATAGATCGACAGAAAAGAACAGAGAGTACAAAAACAGACCCACACATATAGGGGGCAAACGATTTTAGACAAAGGTAAAAAGGCAACTGAGTGGAGAAAAGAATAGTCATTTCAACAAATATTGTTTGTATAATTAGATATCCATATATAAAAAACAAAATGAACTTTAATTTTCACCATATGCAAATGTTAACTCAAAATGGATCATAAACTTAAATGTAAAACCTAAAATTATAAAACTTCTAAATTCATCAATTATATATACCTTGCTAAAGTTAAAAAAAAGTCACAGAATGGGAGAAATATTTACAAATCGTATATCTAATAAAAGACTTGGATTCAGAATATATAAAGAACTGTCAAATACAATAGTAAGAAAGCAAGCAACCAATAGAGAAAAAAATGAGCAAAGGAATTGAACAAATCCTTCACTAAAGATACACAAATAGTAAATACACATGAAAAGAAGCCAAATATCATTAGCCATTAGAGAAACACAAATGAAAGCCACCATACAACTATTAGCCAAAATTAAAAGGAATGACCATACCAAGTGTACGCAAGAATGTGGAAAAGCTGGAACTCTCTGATGGGAAAGTAAAATGAAATAATTACTTTGGAAAACAGTTTAGCAGCTTCTTAAAAAGTTAACTGCATCTACCATTCAACTCAGCCATTCCACTCCTAAGTATATACTCAAGAGAAACAAAAGCATATGGCCATCCAAAGACTTATACCCAAATATTCATTGTAGCTTGTTAGGAAATAATCAAAAACTGGAAAAAATCCAAATGTCCTTCAACAGATGAATGGATAGGTAACTGTGGTATATCCAGACAATGAATTAACTCCCAGCAATAAAAAGGAATATGTATATTATGATATACATAACAAAACATGAATCTCAAAATAATTCTGCTGAGCAAAATCAGACAAAAAGACTACAAACTGGATGAATTTCACTTATGCAAGATTCTATAAATACAATCAATTGGTAGTGACAGAAAGTGGATGTACTCGCAGTGCCGTGAGGATGGGGAGGGAGACAAACAGGGAAGGAGCACAAAAGGACACCAGGAGACAGATGGGGCGAGGGGTATGTTCATTATCTTGATCATGGCGATGGTTTCACAGGTGTGTTTGTATGTCAAAAACCTATCAAATCATGCAGCTGAAATTATGTGCACTTAATTAAATGTCAGTTATATTTCAATAAAGTTGCTTAAAAAAAACCAGTGAGGGGAGAGAAATACATTGTGTCAAGATACACCCCAATCCTGCTAATGGCCAAGCCCATTTCTGTCATTCTTACACCAGCCTTTCATCACTGGAAAGTAACTAAAATCAAAGAAGAGGAACAAAAACAATTTGTAGAAAGGTAGTGTAGGAACAAATGGCACTTCAGATAATTGGGATTCTAACATAAGTTTCCTGTAGAGTGGAGAAAAGTAATTTAGTAATCCCTAACAGGCTACAAAGACATAGCTCTGAAAAGAAAACGTCTACAAGTACCCCCAAAGATACCTGCTAAAACCCATATGCAATAGCAAGACCACTGATAGGTAATTTTCCACTTTCTAAGAGAGATTATAGCAACAAACAAAATCACAAAACACAAATTCTTCCTCAGATTAGTTCAACATTTGTTTTGCTCTGAATTTATGATATATTCAGCATCTAACTTCTTTAAATAACCAGCCATGTAGGGGTCATTAAAATTAATCATTTCTGTGAAATAAATCTTAAATAGCCTTTTTAAAAAGGGCCATCTTAATAGCCTATGAGTAACGAAGTAACAATGAATGAGATCCCAAGGTTAAGGCCACCACCATGCGCACAGCAGAGGTGAGGCTGCCACTTACTCCGTTCCCCTTCCTCCGATGATCACCAGGAACTTCCACACCATTTCTTTTTAAACTTGGATCCTGAGACCTTGGTCCACTCACTAGGCACAAAATTCAAAAACGATGCATTAACACTAGAGTAGTCATTAACACAGATGTAAGTATGGTTCATTTCTGAGTTCTGTTATTATTGCTGTTTGATATTTTAAGTTGAAAGCATACTTAAAAGAAGGGTATTTTCTATGGGGCTAAGATCTCATAATTCAGCCTGTTTTGGAAAACCTTACTTGGCACAGAGAAGAGTTAGCACTAGAACCTATCACATGCCAACTATTCCCTAGGAAAGCTGCACAATTCAGACACAAAAGGGGGAGAAACTAACAGAATAAATATACTTCTGATTATGGGTAATTCACCCCATTTGCCTATGGTTTCTCTTAGTTCTCCATTTAGCTACTCAGTAGTGAAATCAGGAATGGTTTCACTAAAGAAATAAGTGAAAATTAGATCAATCCATTCTTGCACTCATTAACAGTAACTTACACAGGAAGAAAGCAACTGAAAATAGAACTAGTGGCATTTTGATATTTGGTTTACTGAGGACATTCTGTGGTAATTCGTAAGTACTATGAAGTACTTACCCATATAATTAAGCAAAAAATGTCCATATTCTTCATTTGTGAAAATACTAACTGGAAAACAACAGGTATTCTGCTCTTATGGCTAAAAAATAATTTTTCAAGCCAAAATATATGGGTCTCTCAGTACCATTTAATGCATCACAAAGGGAAAATTTAAACTAATACATTATAAGAAATAAATAGTATCAACAGAGACTTTCAAAAATACATGAAATGAAGCTTATATCTATAGTTTACAAAAATCAGAAAAATTATTAAATTATTTCTCAACAAATTTAAGATTAAAAAATTTTTTTAATCAAACGTCTGTGTACCTGCCTTGAAGCTTAGCACAAATTCCCAGACCAATAAATAAGTATGTCTATCCTCAGTCGGGTATCACACTTCTACCTCTCTCTAACGTGTTAGTTTTATTTTTAAAACACTGTTCAATTCTCTGACAAAATAGCCCAGGTAATCTGTCACAATATTTCTGCAAGAAAAAAGAATCTATCATTTAAGAATAATTGCTTTCTTTGTTGCCTCAAAGATAGAGCATTCAACCAGTTTCTCCCTAGCATGTTTACCTACATCATTAGAGTAAAAAAAGCAATTTTTAAAAATAACTTCATATACATCCTGGGTTCACAGGTCCTGGTTAATTTGGAAAAAGAATATGATAAGTCTCCTAATCTGCAATCTAGAAGTCTACAGTGAAAAGCTTCATACACCTCATTAAAGGACACTTGAAAAGCAAACCTGTTTTAGCCCAATTTAAACACTATGTGGCACTGGTGATTTGCGCCAATGTAAAAACAGCTTCTTTATCTTCAGATTGTAGTGCTCACATTACAGACACACTGAAACTACACATTGCACTACTGAGAGGCTATTTAATAATTAACTGAGTACTACATAGGAAGATATTTGAACTAGCAAACAAATGGGTAAAATTCAACAAACTTATCAGAAGTAGATGTCTACAGTAAATAAAGAACAAAATAAAAGTTAGATGCAGATTCAACTTAAAACTATAAAAAAGAAGTCTTAGGAGAAAATTGCATGCTTACTTAAAATAAAATTACAGACACCAATGACACTGAAAGACACTGAAGCCAGCCTGGTTTGAGGCGGTTCAGGTTCCCCTCCGGGCTCTGCCTTAGGTGTATGGCCTCTGACAAGTCATTTAACCCATCCGAAGAGTAGACAAAGCCAGACTAAGTCAATTCTGGCATTCCCTCACACTCAAAATATTAAATTTTCTAATTGCTGGGTACCATGTGGACATTTATATTAAAGCAATAAATCTGAGATTTTATAGCATCCAATAATTAACATCTTTCACCCACCTTCTCACTCTTAAGACTTACATGCTGAAGTCACAAACCCTCAACTTTCCATTTTAAAAGTTTCACCATTTAAAAATACCTAGGAATCCTGCTCCAACTAGGGGCCCTGAGAACAGAGCTTCCCCACAGGTCTCACATTCAAAACCCCTTGTCCTCCTGTGTTCCACAAGCCCTCCAAGGACCCAGCGATCGCGCATGCTGTTTTCAGCCCACTGTCCCCCCACCTCCACGTATGACCTTCCCAGCTCCTCGCTGTCATCTATGAACTCTACTCACAACCCTCAAACACCACACTGTGACCTCTGACCCCATGCTGCCTCCACTCCAAGCCCAGCCTTCACTCTGAATGACATGGCTAGCTCCTCAACTCTGCACCTTCTTCATCTCCACTGAGTTCAGGCTCACTTCACTGTCAAACCCAGGAGCACATCACCTAGAACATCTGCCTTGACAGCTGTATCCAAGCATTCTGCTTTCTGAGCACCATTCCTCCCTGCACCAGCTCAGAACCCGAGGACGGCAGCCTGCGATCCTGTCTGCTCCTCCCTATGTGTCTCCTCTCTACACTGCCTCCCCACTGGCTGGGATGCCATTTTGCCAAAATCCTCTCTCTCCAGGCCCTGAACTGGTCTGGCAAAACTACAACAGTGAGTCAACCCAACCATCTTCTCCTCTTGCAACCATCCAGTGCACTGCTGGGTTCCTCTGGTCTCAGATCTCCAACCCCAGCAGGACTCTGCTTCCCCAGCAAGCACCCGTGGCCTGTTAATTCCCCACCACAGCCCATGCTGCTGGCCACTCCCCACCACCTCCAGGGGGATCCTGCCTTCCCTCTCAGAGAAAACAATGTTCTCAGACGAGAAGGCCCAACCTGCTCCATGGAGCACACTGATAACTGAAGCCATGCTGACGAGGACACAACCACACCCCACAAGCCTAAGAATCCCCCGCCAGTGAGGAGTAGGCGCCTCCTTGTGACCTGCCCATCAGGCATTTACTATTTCTTGCATTTCAACAACCTGCTTCTACTAACTCCTTCTCGTGGCATTAAAAACTATTGTTAAACTCCCCATCTTCAAATAAAACAAAGTAAACAAAACCTGCCACTCCCCTCAAACTCAAGACAGGCAGGTGTTAGAAGACTGGTCCACCCCTACTGCTTCCAGTTCCTTACCTCCATTCCCCCTCAAGTCACCTGGCTCCTGATCACATGCCAGCTTTCCCCAGATACTCCACTACATGAAATAGAAGTTCAAATTTTTGTTATGGTTCATAAATACCACCTACCAATGTCCCTGCTAGGGGCACATTCATGACGAAGAAAGAAACGGACTTCATTTCTCTGACTTCCAAACCGTTGCAGAACATCAAACATTCGCTCATTGTCAGCAACAGGTCGTTCTAAGAGAAATGAGCAGAAATCACATTATCTGCAGGCAAAAGAAAGATAAACAAGTTACATACTATCCTTCAGGCGAACTGCGCATTAGTAAGGTAGGAAATACTTAGCATCTTAGACAATTTCTTTTTCATTAAAAGAACCCTTAGGAAATGACGGCTCACAGAGTTTCCACATGCATAATTAGTATCAAACCTCACTGGAGCCCTGGACAGAGGACTGGACCTGGCCAGCTGTCAGAAGCTCCAGAGTCTCACTCAGTGGGCTTCTTACAAGCTGCAGGCCATGCCACTGAACCTCTGTGAGTTTCAAAATTTTCTACATAGGATGGTCTCTGAGGCCCCTTCTAAATCTAATGATTATGATTCTCTAAGTATATAAATGAAAAATTAACAACTTTCTTAATGACTTAGTCTTACTATGTATTAGGCTATTTTTAAATTACAGTTTTACAACTGTGTTTAAAAAAAATCAGACATATCTATTTCCAAACAAAAGGCAATTTACTGTACTGGAAATACAGCTATTTGGCTACACTTCCAGTGAGACTACCAGCTGTCAGAACTTTCTAGAGACAAAACAAAGGGCACAGCTAAAAAGCCTAGCAATGGCCTTCAGAAGAAAATGTGTATCTGAAGCTCTCCTCTCAATCTTCCAATATCAAGGGACCTAGATATAAAAACCAAACATACTGTTTTCAGGATACACCGCTTAAAATCAATGTAATTATTTGTATGAGCACGGAAATAGCCTGAGAAAACCCAGTGCACTTGTCAGTCACCAAAGACACTGTCTAACTGCCTTCAGGAGACCACATGGGCAGCAAGCAGAGCAGCCAAGCACTCAACAGCTGATTCTGTGAACTAACCCTGAAACAAATCTGCTTGGGAGCAACACACAAAGTCAGGCTCTGGCTCTATTTATAGTAACATAACATACTGAGTTGACACAGATAACCTCCCTCTATAAACCACAAAGATCCTAACAAGACTCCCCCAAAAGTGAACACCCATAGCTGAGCAGACACCCTAAAAGAACTTCTAAGAATACCCTCCACCTTCTCACCAAAACACATACACACACACATTTACTTAAAAAAAAAACGGAAAAAAAATGAAGTGAAATTCCCAGGTTCCAGGAGCAAAGAGAGAACTCATAGGAGGTGAAGTAACCTGCAGTCTGTGCTGGGCTGGACCTTCTTGGAAGGTGTGGGAACTTAGGTCCCAATGGCCTGGGATGACAAAGGTCAGTGCAGACCTGCAAAAACTGACAGACACAACAGAGGTTCTCAAAGCCTCTAACGCCCCAGGCTCCAGCCACACGGGTCTCTCTGTCAGGGCGTTCATGACGATGTGACGTTGAACATGCCACCCTAGCAATGATGAATGTCCCCAGCACCCTTCTCCTGCAAGCAGAGCGCAACCATCAGTTCCTGGAAATGTTTGCTGATCCTTGCTTCTGCTTGAAAGCAGGACAGCTTCCTCGCTCTCAGAATCAAACAGTTCCTAGCACATAACAGGAATCCAAGAAATGTCCTCTGAGCAAACAGATGGGTAGGTAGTAAAGAAATGGAGATACCAAAGAAAAGGTACTCATTTCAAAAGATTGTCAGTGATCAAAAATGAGAAATTTGAGAAGCTAACAAAATAAAAGCAGTATTTTACTATTTTTTAAATGGGGCAACTTGCACAATCTGCAACCACCAAGGGGGAGTTACAAACATAAAAGCTCTTACTTACAGGCAATATAAGATGCCAGGGGCTATACTAAGCCCCCTTCAAATATTAGCTCCTGGATTGTCACACGACTAATGGGACAGGTTCAATTTTTATTCCAACTCTGCATATAGGATACCTGAGGATTATAGAGGTTGAGTATCTTGCCTTAAGTTATAAAACTAGTAAGTGAAAGAGACAGAATTTTGATACCCAAGACCTTGTTCTTAACTTACAACACCATACAAACAGCCCTCAAATTAACTGTTTCACTGCAACCCATCAAAATCTCAACAGAATTTCTCATGGAAACTTTTGAGGTAATTCTAAAATTTATCTGAAAAGGAAAACAGACAATAGCAGCTCAGATTTTTTTAAAAGGAGAACAAGCACTTGCCTTAAAGAGACCCAACATATTATAAAACTGCAGTAATTAAAACTCATAGTTTGGTAGCATATAGGAACATTACTTCATGTAAGACAGAACATAGATGAAGTGATGTTTCACATCAGGAAGGAGGAAGCCAACTGTTCAATAAACCATGTAAGGAAATTCACTTTGGGAAGAAAATTCATTTGGGAAAGATATCATTATTAACTCACATTAGTCACAAAAATTAATAGGGGCAGAGAAGAGTAGAGAAGAGAAGCAAGGAAAAGAATTTAACACAGTATGAAATAACCAGGAGAATATGTTTATAGCCTTGGAGAGTAAGGAAAGGATTTTTTAAATAACACCTCTAGGCCTAAGATACAGAATAGAGGTTTTTTTTCTTTTTTAATACTTACACATCAAGAGAGAAAAGGCAAAAACCAAAGGGAACATGAGCAAAGGCTAAAGGGAAACCATTTTTTTACAATGAAAATCCAAATGGCCAATAAGCAAAAAAATGGCAACCTCAGCTGTCAGCTTAGCAAAAATTTTATTATCCTATCAACTGTTGATGAGGGATACTAATCTGAAAAGATCTCCAAGCTACGCTGTAAAGTAAAATAGTAAATTACAGGATACAGATGTGTTATTTACAAAAAAAAAAAGCAACAGCATAACATGCAAAACTATTTATTTCTATTGTTACTATAAATGCAGAGAAAAAGTCTGAAAAGTGATCTGCTAAAATTTTAAGCAATTACATCAAGCAATCAGGATGAGCCTGGGGACAGACTTCCATGTGCAATGTTGTTTCCTCTTTTACAAAAATAAAAGCACATTCTGTGTTATCTACCTTCTTTTTAATTAAAAAGGTCAGAAGAAATAAAATCCTTTAAACATCATCCTTACATAGTAAGGGCTGTTGAACTCAAGTGAGCAAGACAGGAGAGAGAAAATGGAGTAGGTGGAATCAGAATGGGGGTGCCACGGAGAGGGTGAGTGAGCCTGGGCAGACAGAAAGAGCCCTCCTCCAAGGAAATTGGAGACTCCGAGGTACATACAGAGGAAGGGAATGGCAAGCTCATATCAGGAGGCCATCATCCTGCAAAGCAAAGTAACCTGCTGAACGCAATGCTCTGTAGATACAGGACACCCGCCAGCCCCATGGGGGCACACTAATGAACAAGACCAGCAAGGTCTCTGGCTCAGGGAGCTCGCATGTATTTAATCCAGGATTAAAAAGGCCATAAACTAGTAAACACAGAGAAGAACCACCCGCATGCCTTACTCAGAGGATTAAATCAGGATGATGGAATACAGAACTCCAGGGCTGCCACAGCAGTACACTCAGAAAACCTCTCCAAGGAGGTAGCATTTTAGCTGGAATCCAAGCGGCACAGCCGGCAAGTTGGAAAGGGCACAGTTCATTCAGGAACACAAAGACGAGGCAGGAGGCAGCAAGGAAGAAGATGAACCAGATCACAAAAGAAAACAAATCTGTAAGACTTCACAATTGAAGATCAGCATTTGGATTTTATTCTAAGAGGGTAAAGCCACTAAAGAATTCAAACAGGAAAGTCTCATGTTAAAAGGATCATTTGGGCTCTTTTATGTGAATGGTCTGATCTTGTGCCTCTGTGAAGGGAAAAGGAAGCGAGCAATTCAGGGAGAGTGCAGAGGCCTTCTAGAACACCCACCTGTAGTACAGTCAACTGGATGAGCAAGAGGTCTTGCCTGTGAGAAGTGAGCGCTCAGCTCAAGTCATACACCAGGAATGGATGACCCCAATCAACACAGTGTGTAATCTGTGCTGGAACACTGGCACCCCAGGAGAGAAAAGGGAAACGGTGGGAGTTCAACTGGCTATGTGGGAATGAGGCAGAAATTATGGTAAGTACTCTCGTATCTATAAAGACGCCGAAAAGAAACCATGTTGTCCCATGCTATAACTCCAAATATAGAGAGGGATTGAGGGATTGATTTCAAGGCTTAAAATAATGTCTATGATTTCACCACTACCTTCTGCCACCACAGTAACTCAATACGCAATAGTTTTCCCTAAAAACCTACAAGAAATTAGAGAGGGCAAAGCAAAGCAATCAGGATGCCTCATATTTCTAAGTAAAGCCTAGGCATACAACAGATACTTCTGAGCAACATACACTTTACCATACACCCCAGAAGCTTCCACCCAAGTATACAGACTGCCTGTCCCTTGACCTTTTATACTGTGGTGTCAGGTGTATTTCAGAAAAAAGAAAACAGCAACAAGACTTCATATTCCAACAAAGCCGGATGGAGAACACTTCCTGAAAGACATGTTATTCTCATTTCTCTGTGGACAAACGTGAGCACTGCCCACACTGTGTCCAAAACCAGTAACAATAAAAGCACAGCTAAAGCACAAGGCTGCCTGGGCCTCGCACCAGAGCCACCCCACACTTCAGCCAGATGGCAGTCACTCTCGCCAGCTTCTTTGCACAGATCCACCACATCTCTGCATATCGTTTCTGGGGTCACAGGGACTTCTGTGAAGTGCTGCTCGTTGTTACTGAGGTACACTGTAAGGAACACCTGCAGACACAGAGAGAGACACAGTTAGCCCTGCGTGTGTAAGAAACACCCATGGACACAGAGAGAAGCGTAGTTATTAGCACTGTGCACCGTGGCGATCTTCACTTTTAATTCAACTGGGATTCCTTCCCCAAACAGTCTTGGTCTCAGTGCAAACTCACACCAGAGCTGCTCGGTTGTCCAGGCTGGCATGGGCAGGCTCCAGAGCTCCACCCACTGGACTCCCTGTGCCCCTGCCAACAGTGCCCGCAGAACCCCTGGTGGTCCTGGACATACAGTTAAACCAGTTCACACAAAAGAGCCAATGAAATCTTTCTTTGACATGTTCTTCCTATGTGCTATACCCATACTACACAGACCTTCCTACAAATCCTGTGAGGCAACCAGAGGTTGTCAGACATGTGTACTCATCTGAGCACAGCCTCTTTGTGGAAGGATACATAAGAAATAAATGAAGATGGGGATGGGAAATGGTGCCAGAACTTGAAGGGAAATCTAATATTTATACCATGTGCATATATACCTATTCAAAAAACTATATTTTTAAGCCTAAAATATTTTAATCAAATTCAATAACTACTTTAAAGCATGCCTTCATCAATATGGTTTAAGTAAAATCACTGGCTGTTAGGCTAAACTTATCTGACTGGTATATAAATATTCAGGACAGCAGAAGATTTAAATCTAAAACTTATTAACAGTCTTTCTCCTTGTAAAAGTAGACAATGTATCTTTAAAACACTGCTACTAAAGAATTCAAGTTTTCACACCTATTAAATTACCAAAAAATAAAAAACATTAATAATTCATGGTATTAAAGAAACTGAGTGAAAAGCAAGCAAGCAGTTGATGGCAATGCAAGTCAGTAACTGCCTCCCTCCTTCAACCCGGCGAGCCCTACCTCACACAAAGCAATACACCCCAGGATAAAAAACACAAGCAATTTGAAAGAGTGATTCCACTGTAATCACTCATCCTGTGCAAATAATACTAATCACATAAAGAGAAGGCAAAGGCTATGGAACACAGACTTGATGGGGCAGGGAACACCCTGTGAAGGGCATTACTGAACCTATGCTACCTCGGGAAAAGCTGGGCTGTAAGAAAGCTACATGAGTAGCATCTCTGCTGCAATCACAGCAACGATGGCTGCCAAGAGCCAGTGGCCCGCCTAGGCAGGAGGCTCTTCCTTGTAGGAAAGGTGGTGCCACATGAGGCACAGGTGGTGGAGCTGACGGGGGCTGGAGAAGGGGCGCCTCAAAACCCTGGTGAGAGTGGAGGAGGACACTTCCACTAGAGAAGTCCCACTGTGTCAGGGCTCAGCTGGGGGCTTTCCAGATCCTCCCTGCTAAAACCAAAACCACATTTGCTTAAGGTAATCCAAGTCCCCAGTTCTTACAACCAGCAATCTTAACTCACACAAACATGTACAACATAGAAAATAATCCAGAAAACTAGAAAAATTAAAGGGAACCCATTACAACTAGAAGGTAACCCAGAAAAATTAAAACAATGGATACAGTTGAAAAAATTAATGAAACATGGAAAAAACAAAACTGTAGAGTTTCCTAGCATGAGTTCACAAGCTTTCAAGGTGATCATATCCAGCTTTCTACATTGTGATACACTGTACTACATGAAGATACACAGTTCCAGGCCTCTACTCAGCCAAAAAGGCAGAACTTTAAAACTTACATAAAAATCAGAAAGCATTGAAAAAAATAACAAAGATTAACTAAGCTCACAAAATTCTACCCTGTTGCTGCTCTTGAAAACATACAAGCACATTTGAAGACAGAAATAAATAATTTACACTTTAGCATTAAAAAATACTTCTCTTCTACTTTTCTATACCAAAACTTCCTTTGAAATTTAATACTTCAAAAAGTAATTTTAATTGTAAATAACAGACTTAGAGATGTTTATTAAATTACAGAAATATTTAATACACAGTATATATACTAAACACACTGTATCAACAAATAAAAGGCTATTACGTGAGACGACAGCACCATGCCTCGTTGGTACCCTTCATCTTTCAGGGTGCTTTCACACACCCTTTCTCAGAAACTCACAACAATGCTCAGATAAGCAAAGAAAATTCTCACTTTCTCTTTTTAAATGAAGGAAAAGACTCAGAGAAGCGGGCTACCTGGATACTCAAGTGGGAGGGATCCACCCTCCACTCTAGGCTATTTCTTATAGCAGAAAATATTAGGAAACGCTCTACTTAACCATAGTAACCCAAACTTTAATGAAGATCTGGTCTGTACTTTCTGGAAAACAACAGTTTCATTTATTTATAAGTATAATTACAAATAAGAATGATGAAAGATGTGCTCTGTTTAAGATTACTTATCCCCAAGCCACAGGAAAACCATTGGTATGAATGCCTAGTGCACAAGTGGATCTGTTCCTGCCTTTCACGGATGAGCACCAGTTCTGTGCTGACTGTGGTAATTGCGCTGAAGTCCTCCAGGCCCTGGGCGCTGTGACCTTGCAGCAGATTCCTGAGCGGGTGATCTGGGTCCTCAGCAAGCTTGTGAATAACTAGTCAGACTACCTTAGGGAAGTCCTGCAGCTCTTCATATTTACAATGACAGCCTTAACGTTCCTAAGAGCCACTGTTCGTTTAGGTTAGTATGTATTGGAGTAAAAGCTAGAGTCTTTCCAATGGCCTACAGTTGGAAGTTAGTGCTTCAGGCATGAAGTGAGGGCCTGAAGGAGGGCCAGGCTGGGGAAGGAGGACAGACTCCACAAGACCATATGCAGGGCAGTGAACAGGTCAGCAGATGATGAGAGTGAAGGCAGGAGGGGAACCAGGGCTGCCTCGTTCTGGGACTGAGCAGCATCAGGGAGGGGGAAAGGGAAGTAGGAGAAGAGTGAGAAGACATGGGGGGAGGAGGGATGGAAAAAGAGAGGAGGCAATGGGGAGGTAGAGTTTGGGTTGGACTAGTGACTGTGATCTGCCCACACCAGCATCTCCCCCATCACCTCCCAGTAGTTGCTAGGAGCCAGGTGAGTGACTGCTAATGGGTACAGGGCGATAATAATGTTTTGGAATTAATTAATGGTGATGGCTGCCCAGCCTTGAGGATATAGTAGAAACCACTGAATTGCACACATCTAAATGGTGCTATATGAATCATACCTCCATTTTTTTAAGAGTGCCCACTGGAAGATTTTCAGCAGGGTAGTGAAGTGACTTATGTCATTTAAAACCATTGTGGCCACTATGTAAGGTGAGAGGACAGGCATGTCAGACCAATTGACAGGAAATACGGCACACAAAATGAGACGTGACAGTAAAACAGACTGTGTGGGCAACAGCAGAGGTAGTGGAAAATGGCAGGCTGAGGGTTATATTCTGAAGGTAGAGTCAACAGGGCTTGCTTGATGGAAACATGTGGGACGTGAAAGCGAGAAATTGGAGGGAACATGGATTTTGTTGTCTGAGCAACTGGAAGAGCCATCGTGCTACCAAGGTGAGGAGTGGGGACAGGCTGCAGAAGGCCTAGGGCAGAGTCTCTGTGCTCCATCTGAGCCACTTACCCAGGGGCATGAAGCGGCTGTTTACACAAGCAACTGGGGTGGTGATGGAATGAGATCAGCGGCGGGCAGCTGGAGACAGAAGAGGAAGCTGCTTCTTTAGTCGACACCCAGAGGCTCCTCCAGAGCACCAGGATCCAGAGGGACTGAGAAGATTCATCAGCAAAAACAGAAACCAAAGGGATACTCTGTACCAGCAGCAAGTGAAGAAAGCCTATCAAGCAAGCCCCACGAACTTCAGGCCTCAGAAGGCGGGGAGAGCCCCGATGCGCAATGGGAGGCTGCAGAGTGGGAACAGGCCACGGCCTGATGTCAGGGCGCAGAGGCGCAGGGAAGGCACGCTCTGGTTGGGCCTTGCCCCATGCCAAGGGGCTGAGGCTCAGGCGAGACAAGGAGCGCGGGCCATGGCTGGCTCTCCTCCCCCAGCACTGGCAGGGGGATGGTGCTCCAGCTTGCCCGCGGCCTGACGGCCCTTGCCCGTGGCAACCACGCCACACCCGCCTGGCCACCTCCACAGCCGGCCCTTGCCCACCTTCTCTACTGGAGTGGCTACTTTACTTTCTAAACTACCAAGGGGCTGACCCAGGGGACGGCACTTAGGGGACACCATACACAGCATGGCCATAAGAGGTGCCTGGGGCTGTGAGTCCCACTCACTGGGCAGCTGCAGCCTGGGTCCCCTGGGTCCCCCACCTGCTGGCCACTGCCTTTGCGATCATGACATTTCCCTCCTAGACTGGAACGATTAGTACAAAATTAGGGCATCACACCTTTTGAAATACTTTTAAAACTCATTCCATCCACTTAAATTTATAGACAAGTATATCCCCAAGTTATAAAGATTAAATATCACCTATACTTATATATCACCTATAATTTAAAATGTTTTAAAGTATAGTCTGGTCACTATAGTGGGCTGTAGGGTGATAATTTACAGATATTTAAATTTTATAGAGGAAGTGAAAAAGGCATTTTCTCAATAAATAATCAACTCTCATTATTTTCATGGAAGAATGAAAAAATAAACAGGAAAAAGAGGGTCAAAAGAGAGGGCTAGCTAAACCCCTTACCACATTACTGTGAGAAAAAGCAGGTACCCATGTTCTGTGTATTGCTACTTTCCTTGTTTCAGAAACCTACTATGCTCCGGAATGATAAAAGAATGTAAAAGGAGCTGGGTTTTTTTGTTTCCTTTAGTGAAGCAGTTTTATCAGCATGTTGAAAAATATACTAATGAAAGAAATTTTACCTACTCTATCAATTAAGCCCTTCAGAAAACAATTTTGGCCTAGAATTCATCATCTTTAATGATAAAAAACAGTGTTAAATCTTCCAAGTTCCAGCATCTGACACCAAAACTTTAAGAAGAGAAAAGCACAAGAAACAAACTTTTAAAAAATGTGTCATTATGTATTGTTTTGTTACAAAACAGTATTCACCATTATCTTATTATGCAAATGGAAAAACATAGTGTATATATACACACATATATGTAATGCATGCATAGGAAAAAAACATGGAACTATATTGACCAAATTAATAGTAGTTATGCCCTGGAGATAAGATTATAAAGTGAATTTTGGGAAGCTTATCTATGTTTAAATTTTCTAGAATGATATGCACCACTTATACAATAAAATTGATTTTTTAAGGAATCAATGATGAAATTAACAAGATGAACATAAGGTACCATTTTTATTCACATAGTTACCACTTCCCTGGATCCTTGCTGTGAGATATGTAAGGCAAGTATCTGTTTGAAAGTGCTTTTTTTCCATTACCATGTTGCCTCAACTTTCATGGGGAACCACTATAAACAAGCAATCAAGAAATATACTTTAAAAGTACACTACATTAGAATGGAATATTATTCAGCCACGAAAAGGGATAAGGTGCTGATACAGGCTACAATGTGGATGATACACTAAGCAAAAGACACCAGACACAAAAAGAAATGTTCAGAATATTTAAGTCCACAGAGACAAAAAGTAGATTAATGGTTGCTAGAGGCTGGGGGAGGGATGATGGGGGTAACTACTAAAGAGAATGGGGTTTCTCTTGGGGGTGATGACAGTGTTCTTGAATTAGTGGTGATAGTGACATAGCCTTGTGAATATACTGAAAACCACTGAACTGTATACTTTACAATTTTACGGTATGTGAATTATCTCAATTAAAAAGGCCTACTACACATTTACTATGTGAGAGTTATAAAAATCTTTTAAGGGAGACAAAATTTACTCATGGGAAAATTAGAGAACAATTTAATACTAAATTCCACGAATGAGACTGTAGATAAAATGGAAATTTAGAAGTGAAAAAAATTAATGTGATGAGATAGACTGAGGCTTCAGCAAAGCGGTATAAGTGAACAGAAAACCTTACAAAATAATCTCCAGTAACCTTACTTCCAAAATGCAATCTCTTCTCAACACTTTCTATTTTTTAAACACCGTATTCTCCAGAAAACAGAGATGCTTTCACAAGCTTCTTTCCCTTATAGAAGCATACAAAACGGGGTTCCCTGGTGTTAAATTCCTGGGGAGGCTGCTGTGAGCAACCTGGTTATTCTGACTGACTTGAGTGAGAGCTGTGTTCCTGGGGACTTCTGAGATAAATTATCTTCATTGTAAATGAAGCAGTAACCAGATCAGAACAACTCATCACAGATGCACCTAGACACCACAGGGCAACAAGCTGCCAGGGCATCTGAAAATGCTCACAGTGTCTACCAAGGGTAGTTCCTCGTCCCTTACCAGGCCAGCCCTTCTCAGCTACACACACATTGAAATGGTAGCTTCTTTCCAACTAGCAAGTCAAAAACTTCATTTTCTTATAGTATCAGACACAAAGAAGATTAATCAATAAGTAATAACACTCAAATATATTTAAGAACAGAGAATAGATCACAAAAGATAATACAAATGGTAAAATCTGGGGGAAAATACGTGTAAATTAAAATAGTGAGGTACCACTCAGCACTACTACATTCATCTTCAATTAAAAGATAAAATCTGACAGAGATGAGATTGGAGGAAAGTGATTCACTCAAAAGATATGATGTTGGTACTATAAACTATTAAAGATCCCATTTGGAAAGTAAAATGAGTCATGAATCAGAAGCCATAAAATGATGTATACCTCATGATCTTCTGGGAATTCACCCCAAAGAAATAATTGAAATGGAGAGAGTCGACATGTATGAAGATTTTCACTAGTGTTAGAGCTATAAATAGTGATGGGAAACTAAATATACAGCAGAATGCAAAAGTTAAAGTACACTGCTGGAAGGACTATGACCCAGCTACCAACTATTGTTAAGTACAGTGTTATGAGAAAAACGTTCAGATGAAGTTACAATACAGAGTAATATTAAGTCGTTTGCTATAACCACTTACAACATATGGCATGAAATGAAATACACCAATGGAATCAGTGGTATTCCCAGAGCATGAACAGACAGCACTTTAAAATTTTTTAACTTCAATGTCAATATATTTTTACAATAATTTAGATTTTAAAGTACACTATTTAAATTAAATAATTTAAAATTAAAAGTAAATTTAACATAATAAAAAACTGGTTTTAAAGAATGTGAAATTATTCATTAAAAACGGAAAGTTATTATGTTTCTACTCCATAAAGTGATCAACCTGAAGAGAAACATTACTTAGGAAAAGATAAAACACTATTAATATGAAGTGGGCAAACTCCACTCCACACAGTAAATGCCAAGTCATGTCCAAGTGAAGACTTGCCCTTCCAAAAATCCAAAGTCATGGACAATTTTCCCTTACAAAGAATGGGTCGAGGTGGAGCAAAGATGGCGGTGTGAGTACGGCAGCGGAAATCTCCTCCCAAAACCATATATACTTTTGAAAATACAACAAATACAACTATTCCTAAAAGAGAGACCAGAAGATACAGTACAACAGCCAGGCTACATCTACATCTGCGAGAACTCAGCACCTTGCGAAGGGGGTAAGATGCAAGCGGTGGACCAGCGGGACCCGAGCGTGCCCCCGACCCCAGCTCCTCGGAGGGAGGAAAAGACTCGGAGTGGGGTGGGAGTGGAAGCCCAGGACTGCTAAATACCCAGCCCTAGTCATCCACACCAGGAGCACAGACACACATTGCATGGTGTGCTGGATATTAGGGAAACGGAAGAGTAAAAGCTGCGAGTGAGTCCCCACAGCTGGCGCCCCTGGGACAAAAGAAAAGTGAGTACTTTTTGAAAGTCTTAAAGGGACAAGGGCCTCACAGCTCAACGGAAGCAACCCAGCACACTCAGTCTAGCAGCTGGGAATACCAGGGAAATTCAGGTGCTCCAGCCCTCTGGGAGGCAGTGCAGCTCTGAAGCCCCCTGTGGTGATAAACAGCCTCCAGCCCATTCCCCCTCCGATGCAGTCCCGCAACAGCAGGGGAGCAGCATGAGAGTGGCTGCGCCCACAGAAACCACCCAGAGCCTCCTCCGCAACCGCCTGGGACAGACTCAGAGGCTCTGCCAGAGCACAAAGACAGAGGAAGCCGGGACAGGGCTCCAAGGGTCACTGTTCTCGCAGGAGAGCACATCCAGCACAGTTGCCCCTCCCCGCAGGGATCTGCGCTGCCCAAACGGCTGTCCCACCCACGGCGGCTGAGGAAATAAAATCGGAAGCTGCTCTGAGGAGGGCAAGGCGATCAGCAAGCAGGAAGGGGCTTTGCTCTCCCAGCTAACACATGAATCAACTGCCCACAACTACCTCTATAGCCATGAAAAGGCAGAGGAATCTGATGCAGTCCAGAATCTCCCAAATAACCCCTGAAAGGGAGCCTGCGGAGATAGATTTAACCAATCCTTCTGAAAAAGAATTCAAAATAAAGGTTGTAACCATGCTGAAGGACATGCAGAGAAATATGCAAGAGCTAAAGAATCAAGGTAGGAGGGAGACTACAGAAATAAAACAATCTCTGGAACAACTTAAGAGGAGACTGGATGAGGTGCAAGAGGCCATTAATGGAATAGAAATCAGAGAAAAGGAACACAGAGAAGCTGAGGTAGAGAGAGATTAAACGATCTACAGGAATGAAAGAATACTAAGAGAACTGTGTGACCAATCCAAACAGAACAATATCCACATTATAGGGGTAACAGAAGAAGAAGAGAGAGAAAAAGGGATTGAAAGTGTATTTGAAGAAATAATTGCTGAAAACTTCCCCCAACTGGAGGAGGAAATAGTCACTCAGACCGTGGAATCCCACAGAACTCCCAACACAAGGGAACCAGAGGACAACACCAAAACACATAATAAATAATATGGCGAAGATCAAGGACAAGAACAGACTATTAAAGGCAGGCAGAGAGAGAAGACAGATCACCTACAAAGGAAAACCCATCAGGCTATCATCAGACCTCTCAATAGAAACCTTCAGGCCAGAAGAGAATGGCATGATATATTTAATGCAATGAAACAGGAGGGCCTTGAACCAAGGATACTGTATCCAGTACGATTATCATTTAAATACGAAGGAGGGATTAAACAATTCCTGGACAAGCAAAAGTTGAGGGAATTTACCTCCCACAAACCACCTCTACAGGGTATTTTAGAGGGACTGCTCTAGATGGGAGCACTCCTAAAAAGAGCACAGAACAAAACACACAACATATGAAGAATGGAGGAGGAAGAATAAGAAGGGAGAGAAATGATCATCAGACTATATTTATAATAGCTCAATAAGCGAGTTAAGTTAGATGGTAAAGTAGTAAAAAAGCTAACCTTGAACCTTTGGTAACCATGAATCTAAAGCCTGCAATGGCAATAAGTACATATCTCTCAAGAGTCACCCTAAATGTAAATGGATTTAATGCACCAATCAAAAGACACAGAGTAATAGAATGGATAAAAAAGCAAGACCCATCTATATGCTGCTTACAAGAGACTCACCTCAAACCCACAGACATGCACAGATTTAAAGTGAAGGGATGGAAAAAGATATTTCATGCAAACAACAGGGAAAAAAAGCTGGTGTTGCAATACTAGTATCAGACAAAATAGACTTTAAAACAAAGAAAGTAACAAGAGATAAAGAAGGACACTACATAAAGATAAAAGGGCTCAGTCCAACAAGAGGATATAACCATTATAAACATCTATGCACCCAATACAGGAGCACCAACATATGTGAAACAAATACTAACAGAATTAAAGGAGGAAATAGAATGCAATGCATTCATTCATTTTGGGAGACTTTAACATGCCACTCACTCCAAAGGACAGATCCACCAGACAGAAAATAAGTAAGGACACAGAGGCACAGAACAGCACACTAGAACAGATGGACCTCATAGACATCTATAGAACTCTACATCCAAAAGCAACAGGATACACATTCTTCTCAAGTGCACATGGAACACTCCAGAATAGACCACATACTAGGCCACAAAAGAGCCTCAGTAAATTCCAAGACTGAAATTCTACCAACCAACTTGTCAGACCACAAAGGTATAAAACTAGAAATTAGAGAGAGCCAAGATGGTGGTGTGAGTAGAGCAGCAGAAATCTCCTCCCAAAACCACATATATCTATGAAAATATAACAAAGACAACTCTTCCTAAAATAGAGACCAGAGGACACAGGACAACATCCAGACCACATCCACACCTGAGAGAACCCAGCGCCTTGTGAAGAGGGTAACATAAAAGCCCCGGCCCAGCGGGACCTGATCGCCCCTCCCCCCAGCTCCCTTCCGGAGGAGAGGAGTCAGAGCCGGGAAGGAGAGGGAGCCCAGGACTGCTGAACACCCAGCCCAGCCATCCAGACCAGAGCACAGACACAGTGCATGCGTGGGGTCCTGGATACTAGGGAAACAGGGCAGCAGGACTGGTGAGCGGGTGCCTAAAGCTGACGCCGGGGAACAAAGAAACGGGAGCACCCATTTTTTTTTTCCTCTTTTTTTTTTTTTTTTCTGGCGAGGGCTTTTTGGAAGTCTTAAAGGGACAGGGAGCCCAATACTAGGGAAACAGGGCAGCAAGACCGGTGAGCGGGTGCCTGAGACCGGCACTGAGGACAAAGAAAATCATGCGTTTTTCTTTTTTTTAATTATTTGTTTAATTTTTTGTTGTTGTTGTTGCTGTTGTTGTCATTTAGAGAGTGCTTTTTGGAAGTCTTAAAGGGGCAGGGCAGGACACTTAGTCCAGAGGCAGGGAATCTGGGGATCTCTGGGAACTCCAACCCCCTGGGCAGCAGGGAGCACGGAGGCCGCTCACGGAGATAAATAGCCTCCTGGCCGCTGCCCCTCCAACAGGGCTCCACCATTTTGGAGCAGCAGCCGGAGCCAGGCCACACCTACAGCAACGGAAGAGATAAACTCCATAGCAGCCAGGCAGGAGGCAGAAGCCCAGTCTGCGCACAGCTGCCCAGCACAAGCCACAAGAGATAAAGAAGGACACTCCATAATGATAAAGGGCTCAGTCCAACAAGAGGATATAACCACTCTAAATATATATGCACCCAACACAGGAGCAGCACCATATGTGAAACAAATACTAACAGAACTAAAGAGGGAAATAGACTGCAATACATTCATTTTAGGAGACTTCAACACCCCACTCACCCCAAAGGATAGATCCACCGGGAAGAAAATAAGGATACAGAGGCACTGAACAACACAGTAGAGCAGATGGACCTAATAGACATCTATAGAACTTTACATCCAAAAGCAACAGGATATACATTCTTCTCAAGTGCACATGGAACGTTCTCCAGAATAGACCACATACTAGGCCACAAAAAGAGCCACAGTAAATTCCAAAATATTGAAATTCTACCAACCAATTTTTCAGACCACAAAGGTATAAAAGTAGAAATAAATTCTACAAAGAAAACAAAAAGGCTCACAAACACATGGAGGCTTAACAACATGTGACTAAATAATCAATGGATCATAGAACAAATCAAAATAGAGATCAAGGAATATACAGAAACAAATGACAACAACACAAAGCCCCAACTTCTGTGGGACGCAGTGAAAGCAGTCTTAAGAGAAAGTATATAGCAATCCAGGCACACCTGAAGAAGGAAGAACAATCCCAAATGAATAGTCTAACATCACAATTATCGAAACTGGAAAAAGAAGAACAAATGAGGCCTAATGTCAGCAGAAGGAGGGACATAATAAAGATCAGAGAAGAAATAAACAAAATTGAGAAGAATAAAACAATAGCAAAAATCATCAAAACCAAGAGCTGGTTCTTTGAGAAAGTAAACAAAATAGATAAGCCTCTAGCCAAACTTATTAAGAGAAAAAGAGAATCAACACAAATCAACAGAATCAGAAATGAGAACATAAAAATCAGGACAGACTCCACAGAAATACAAAGAATTATTAAAGACTACTATGAAAACCTATATGCCAACAAGTTGGAAAACCTAGAAAAAATGGACAACTTCCTAGAAAAATACAACCTCCCAAGACTGACCAAGGAAGAAACAAAGAAGTTAAACAAACCAATTACGAGCAAAGAAATCGAAATGGTAATCAAAAAACTACCCAAGAACAAAACCCCGGGGTCGGATGGATTTACCTCGGAATTTTATCAGACACACAGAGAAGACATAATACCCATTCTCCTTAAAGTTTTCCAAAAAATAGAAGAGAAGGGAATACTCCCAAACTCATTCTATGAAGCCAACATCACCCTAATACCAAAACCAGGCAAAGACCCCACCAAAAAAATTACAGACCAATATCCCTGATGAATGTAGATACAAAAATTCTCAACAAAATATTAGCAAACCGAATTCAAAAATACATCAAAAGGATCATACACCATGACCACGTGGGATTCTTCCCAGGGATGCAAGGATGGTACAACATTCGAAAATCCATCAACATTATCCACCACATCAACAAAAAGAAAGACAAAAACCACATGATCATCTCCATAGATGCTGAAAAAGCATTTGACAAAATTCAACATCCATTCATGATAAAAACTCTCATTAAAATGGGAATAGAGGGTAAGTACCTCAACATAATAAAGGCCATATATGATAAACCCACAGCCAACATCATACTGAACAGTGAGAAGCTGAAAGCTTTTCCTCTGAGATCGGAAACTAGACAGGGATGCCCACTCTCCCCACTGCTATTTAACATAGTACTGGAAGTCCCAGCCATGGCAATCAGACAAAACAAAGAAATACAAGGAATCCAGATGGTAAAGAAGAGGTTAAACTGTCACTATTTGCAGATGACATGATCTTGTACATAAAAAACCCTAAAGACTCCAGCCCAAAACTACTAGAACTGATATCGGAATACAGCAAAGTTGCAGTATACAAAATTAACACACAGAAATCTGTAGCTTTCCTATACACTAACAATGAACCAATAGAAAGAGAAATCAGGAAAACAATTCCATTCACAATTGCATCAAAAAGAATAAAATACCTAGGAATAAACCTAACCAAAGAAGTGAAAGACTTACACCCTGAAAACTACAAGTCACTCTTAAGAGAAATTAAAGGGGACACTAACAAATGGAAACTCATCCCATGCTCATGGCTAGGAAGAATTAATATCATCAAAATGGCCATCCTGCCCAAAGCAATATACAGATTTGATGCAATCCCTATCAAATTACCAGCAACATTCTTCAATGAACTGGAACAAATAATTCAAAAATTCATATGGAAACACCAAAGACCCCGAATAGCCAAAGCAATCCTGAGAAAGAAGAATAAAGTAGGGGGGATCTCACTCCCCAACTTCAAGCTCTACTACAAAGCCATAGTAATCAAGACAATTTGGTACTGGCACAAGAACAGAGCCACAGACCAGTGGAACAGATTAGAGACTCCAGAAATTAACCCAAACATATATGGTCAATTAATACTTGATAAAGGAGCCATGGACATACAATGGCGAAATGACAGTCTCTTCAACAGATGGTGCTGGCAAAACTGGACAGCTACATGTAGAATGAAACTGGACCACTGTCTAAACCCATACACAAAAGTAAATTTGAAATGGATCAAGGACCTGAATGTAAGTCATGAAACCATAAAACTCTTAGAAAAAAACATACGCAAAACCCTTTTAGACATAAACATGAGTGACCTCTTCTTGAACATATCTCCCCGGGCAAGGAAAACAACAGCAAAAATGAATAAGTGGGACTATATCAAGCTGAAAAGCTTCTGTACAGCAAAGGACACCATCAACAGAACAAAAAAGGAACCCTACAGTATGGAAGAATATATTTGTAAATGACAGATCCGATAAAGGCTTGAAGTCCAAAATATATAAAGAGCTCACACGCCTCAACAAACAAAAAACAAATAATCCAATTATAAAATGGGCAGAGGAACTGATCAGACAGTTCTCCAAAAAAGAAATACAGATGGCCAACAGACACATGAAAAGATGCTCCACATCGCTAATTATCAGAGAAATGCAAATTAAAACTACAATGAGATATCACCTCACACCTATAAGGATCACCACCATCCAAAAGACAAACAACAACAAATGTTGGCGAGGCTGTGGAGAAAGGGGAAAGCAGTATGGAGGTTCATCAAAACGCTCAAAACAGACCTACCATTTGACCCAGGAATTCCACTCCTAGGAATTTACCCTAAGAATGCAGCAATCAAGTTTGAAAAAGACAGATGCACCCCTATGTTTATTGCTGCACTATTTACAATAGCCAAGATGGAAGCAACCTAAATGTCCATCGGTAGATGAATGGATAAAGAAGATGTGGTACATATACACAATGGAATACTACTCAGCCATAAGAAGAAGGCAAATCCTACCATTTGCAGCAACATGGATGGAGCTGGAGGGTATTATGCTTAGAGAAATAAGCCAAGCGGAGAAAGAGAAATACCAAATGATTTCATTCATCTGTAGAGTATAAGAACAAAGGAAAAACTGAAGGAACAAAACAGCAGCGGAATCACAGAACCCAAGAATGGACTAACAGGTAGCAAAGGGAAAGGGACTGTGGAGGATGGGTGGGTAGGGAGGAATAAGTGGGGGGGAAGAAGAAAGGGGGTATTAAGATTAGCATGCATGGGGGGAAGGGAGAAAGGGGAGGGCTGTACAACACAGAGAAGACAAGTAGTGATTCTACAACATTTTGCTATGCTGATGGACAGTGACTGTAAAGTGGTTTATAGGGAGGACCTGGTATAGGGGAGAGCCTAGTAAACATAATATTCTTCATGTAAGTGTAGATTAAAGATAAAAAAAAAGAAAGAAAAGGGGGATTACTCCTTGATAGGATAAAACTAACTGTAAATCAACGATTAATGCATGTTTTAAATATCCTTAATTTTCATCACTTAAAGGGTGTCAGATGATCGGCTATGGAGGTACACTTTTCTGATAATATTCCTTTCTCTTAAAAAAAAAAAAGCAGTTCCTGTGTAGTGACCTCCAATGACTTCTACACAATGGTATAAAGGGCATATCCAAGTGTGGGCAAAGGGTCTGTTTGTGTTTATACAGAGGATCAAAGCCTAATTTGGCTACCCAGTAAATGAACTAAGATACGATATGAAGAAGAACTTCCAACATCAGCACTCTCTGGAAGACTCATACCAGAAGATGATCATCAAAAAACCTCAACAAAGATCCAGCCGATGCTGCAGTTGTAGCTACATCCATCCCACCAGTTCCCTGGACTTGCCATTGGAATGAAGAAGGAGATATCTAAGCTGGCCTGTGCTTTCAGTAAAACAACAAATTTGACTGGATCTATACTGTTGGAACTCAACCAAGAATTAGGAGAAGTGCAAGTTGTAGCGCTCCAAAATCTTACAACTACAGACTATCTACTGTTGAAAGAACGTATGGGATGTGAACAGTTCCCAGGAATGGGTTGTTTTAATTTTTCTGATTTCTTTCAGACTGTTCAAGTACAGTTAGACAATATCCATCATATCATAGATAAATTTTCACAAATGCCTAGGATGCCTAACTGGTTTTCTTGGCTTTACTGGAGATGGCTGGTAATTATAGATCTGCTTTGGTTATGTAACTGTATTCCTATTATGTTAATGTGTGTGCGCAATTTAATTAGTAGCTTAAAACCTATACATGCTTAAGTTACTCTACAAGAAGATATGTCAAAGAAATAATCAATCCTCCCATGTTTTCTTCCATATGCTACCTCTATAGCTTTTCTTCTTCCTTCCTAATTACAACCCTTAAATAGAATTCATGCCTCATATCGAATTCACGGAGTATCATAATTCCTCCAAGTGGTAAAGATACCTCAAGACAAATGCTGGGCATAGAAGCCACAGGGCATAAATCTGCAAAGAAGTAAAAAGCTAACCTTTTCAAACAATATGGCTTCTCTCTCACTTACCAACTTTACATCTCCCTGTATGGCCCCAGAAGATGACTGGTTAGCCAGAGACGGGTAAGATTCCTCAAGGGAGGAACAACCTAAGACAGGCACAGTCGCAGGGGGGCCATCAGGTGAGAAATTGGGGATCAACAGAGGTGAGGCTTAGAACCTCACTCTCCGTTTTGAGAGAAATCTTCTGCATCCGTGGATGTTTTAATGCCCTTGTCTAGCTTGGATTAACACATAGTCTACAGGCACACACCTGATCATCTACATTTGCTCTCTTACAACACTAAACTATGTTTTCTACCTTTATCTTGCATCTACCTACCACTTCAGCATTTTATTAAAAATAAAAATAATAATAATAATAAAGGGAGAAATGTGGGATCCACATATAAATCAAGTATAAAAATGAAACGAATATTCATATTTGACCTGATTGTTTATAGTTCATAATGCGTGATCAAAACTGAAAGTTTCTGTGATGACTGCCCTTGTACTATTCACCGTGTAAGAACTTATTCACTATGTAAGAATTTGTTCACCATGTAAGAACTTGTTCGTTATGCTTCAGAAGATTGGAGACTGATGAGAGTTAGGCTTGGGGTGGATTAATGATTGTGCATTGAGCATTGACTCCCCTATACAGAATTTTATTGTTAACAACCATTTGATCATATGAGAGATGCCCTCTCAAAACAAAAAATGCAGTTAAATGTGGGGAGTTGTGAAAACATATATAATACAGCTTATTTTTATTTTAAAACCTAAACAAAATAAAAATAAAAATAAAGAGGGAAAAAATCCTCCTCGAATTCCATGCCTCAAAGGGAAGCATTTGGAATTTCTTAAACTAGAGATTTAAAAACAAAAATCCAAAATTGTGACATAATTTATGTAACTTCCCCCTGTTGATGGGTGTAGGGGATTTCCTTTACTGTCTGCTATTGCAAACAGCCCTGCACCCGAGCTGTGGGCATACGTATCTTTATGCACCAGTTGCTACTCTTGCTGTAGGGTAGAGTCGCTGAAGGGAATTTCTGGGCCATTTTTATGTGTTTATGTGTTTTTACAGATAATGACAAATCAACCTGCTCCAAAGTTGTTAAGATTTACATTTTCATCAACAGCATATAAGTGTACATTTTCCTGTACTCTAAGTCATTAATGTTGATTTTTCCCCCATTTTTAGATAAAAAATGCTTCTTGAAAAAAATAAAATGAAATAAAATAAAATAAAACTAGAAATTAATAAATTATACAAAGAAACCAAAAAGGCTCACAAACACATGGAGGTTTAAAAACATGTTCCTAAATAATCAATGGATCAACGAACAAATTAAAATGGAAATCCAGCAATATATGGAAACAAATGACAACAACAATACAAAGCCCCAACTTCTGTGAGACGCAGCAAAAGCAGTCTTAAAAGGAAAGTAAATAGCAATTCAGGCATAGGAAGAACAATCCCAAATAAATATTCTAATGTGACAATTATCGAAATTGGAAAAAGAAGAACAAATGAAGCCTAAGGTCAGCAGATAGAGGGACATAATAAAGATCAGAGAAGAAATAAATAAAATTGAGAAAAAACAAGAGAAAAAAATCAACAAAACCAACAGGTGGTTCTTTGAGAAAATTAACAAAAGATAAGCCTCTAGCCAGACTTATTAAGAGAAAAAGAGAGCCAACACACATCGACAGAATCAGAAATGAGAAAAGAAAAATCACAACAGACCCCACAGAAATACAAAGAATTATTAGAGAATACTATGAAAACCTATATGCTAACAAGCTGGAAAACCTAGGAGAAATGGACAACTTCCTAGAAAAATACAACCTTCCAAGACTGACCCAGAAAGAAACAGAAAATCTAAACAGAACAATTACCAGTAACGAAATTGAAGCGGTAATCAAAAAACTACGCAAGAACAAAACCCCCGGGCCAGATGGATTTACCTTGGAATTTTATCAGACATACAGAGAAGACATAATACCCATTCTCCTTAAAGTTTTCCAAAAAATAGAAGAGAAGGGAATACTCCCAAACTCATTCTATGAAGCCAACATCACCCTAATACCAAAACCAGGCAAAGACCCCACCAAAAAAGAAACTACAGACCAATATCCCTGATAAATGTATATGCAAAAATTCTCAACAAAATATTAGCAAACCGAATTCAAAAATACGTCAAAAGGATCATACACCATGACCAAGTGGGATTCTTCCCAAGGATGCAAGGATGGTACAACATTCGAAAATCCATCAACATCATCCACCACATCAACAAAAAGAAGGACAAAAACCACATGATCATCTCCACAGATGCTGAAAAAGCATTCACCAAAATTCAACATCAATTCATGATAAAAACTCTCAACAAAATGGGCATAGACAGCAAGTACCTCAACATAATAAATTCCATATATGAGAAAACCACAGCTAACATCATACTGAACAGCGAGAGGCTGAAAGCTTTTCCTCTAAGATCGGCAACAAGACAGGAATGCCCACTCTTCCACTGTTATTCCACATAGTACTGGAGGTCCTAGCCACGGCAATCAGACAAAACAAAGAAATACAAGGAATCCAGACTGGCAAGGAAGAAGTTAAACTGTCACTATTTCCAGATGACATGATACTGCACATAAAAAACCCTAAAGACTCCACTCGAAAACTACTAGAACTGATACTGGAATACAACAAAGTTGCAGGATACAAAATTAATACACAGAAATCTGTGACTTTCCTATATACTAACAATGAACTAATAGAAAGAGAAATCAGGAAAACAATTCCATTCACACTAGGAATAAACCTAACCAAGGAAGTGAAAGACCTATACCCTGAAAACTACAAGACACTCTTAAGAGAAATTTAAGAGGACACTAACAAATGGACACTCATTCCATGCTCTTGGCTAAGAATTAATATTGTCAAAATAGCCATCCTGCCCAAAGCAATATACAGATTTGATGCAATCCCTATCAGATTACCAACAGCATTCTTCAACGAACTGGAACAAACAGTTCAAAAATTCATATGGAACACCAAAGACCCCGAATAGCCAGAGCAATCCTGAGAAGAAAGAATAAAATGGGAGAGATCTCACTCCCAACTTCAAGCTCTACTCAAAGCCACAGTAATCAACACAATTTTGGTACTGGCACAAGAACAGAACCACAGACCAGTGGAACAGAATGGAGACTCCAGACATTAACCCAAACATATATGGTCAATTAATATATGATAAAGAGCCATGGACATACAATGGGGAAATGACAGTCTCTTCAACAGATGGTGCTGGCAAAACTGAACAGCTACGTGTAAGAGAATGAAACTGGATCACTGTCTAACCCCATACACGAAAGTAAATTTGAAATGGATCAAAGACCTGAATGTAAGTCATGAAACCATAAAAGTCCTAGAAAAAAACACTGGCAAAAATCTCTTGGACATAAACATGAGTGACTTCTTCATGAACATATCTCCCCGGGCAAGGGAAACAAAAGCAAAAATGAACAAGTGGGACTATATCAAGGTGAAAAGCTTCTGTACAGCAAAGGACACCATCAATAGAACAAAAAGGTACCCTACAGTATGGTAGAATATATTCATAAATAACAGATCCCGATAAAGGGTTGACATCCAAAATATATAAAGAGCTCACACACCTCAACAAACAAAAAGCAAATAATCCAATTAAAAAATGGGCAGAGGAGCTGAACAGACATTTCTCCAATGAAGAAATTCAGATGGCCAACAGACACATGAAAAGATGCTCCACATTGCTAATCATCAGAGAAATGCAAATTAAAACCACAATGAGATATCACCTCACACCAGTAAGGATCACCACCATCCAAAAGACAAACAACAACAAATGTTGGCAAGGTTGTGGAGAAAGGGGAACCCTCCTACACTGCTGGTGGGAATGTAAATTATTTCAACCATTGTGGGAAGCAGTATGGAGGTTCCTCAAAATGCTCAAAATAGACATACCATTTGACCCAGGAGTTCCACTCCTAGTAATTTACCCTAAGAATGCAGCAGCCGAGTTTGAAAAAGACAGATGCACCCCTATGTTTATCACAGCACTATTTACAATAGCCAAGAAATGGAAGCAACCTAAGTGTCTATCAGTAGATGAATGGATAAAGAAGATGTGATACATATACACAATGGAATATTATTCAGCCATAACAAGAAAACAGATCCTACCATTTGCAACAACATAGATGGAGGTAGAGGGTATTATACTCAGTGAAATAAGCCAGGCGGAGAAAGACAAGTACCACATGATTTCACTCATATATGGAATATAAGAACAAAGAAAACTGAAGGAACAAAACAGCAGCAGAATCATAGAACCCAAGAATGGACTAACAGTTACCAAAGGGAAAGGACTGGGGAAAATGGGTGGGAAGGGAGGGATAAGGTTGGGGAAAAAGAAACGGGGCCTTACCATTAGCATGTATAATGTGGCTGGGGGCCTAGGGAGGACTGTGCAACACAGAGAAAACAAATAGTGATTCTACAGCATCTTACTACACTTACTGATGGACAGTGACTGTAATGGGGTTTTTTTTGGGGGGGGGACTTGGTGAAGGGGGAAATCTAGTAAACATAATGTTCTTCATAACAAAATAAATAAATGAATAAATGAATGAATGAATGAATGAATAAATAAATAAATAAATAAATAAATATGGTTTGGGGAGGAGATTTCTGCTGCCCTACTCACGCTGCCATCTTGGCTCCTCCTCCATGTGCCCTATTTTATCTGAAGGTACTGCTATATACTTCACTCTGTTTTGTACTGTTAGCCACTAAGCACTCTATTTTTAAGTCCCTTCCACAATGCCACTGAGCACAAGCAATCCATTGCTTCTAGCTCTTCCCTTTCAACCTCACACTTTGCTACGGAAATGTTCCTCCATTTTCAAAGGTTTCACTTTTGAAAATCATTAAGAAAGTTCAAAAAGCCAATAATGGACACAAATTTAAATGGGCAAGAACTACCCTCACTAAAGAAAATCAAAAATAAGAACATTATTCACCTAGACAATACTCATTAAATCTCTACGGTGTGTCAAACACTGTGCGAAGTGCTAGAAACACCAGACAGGTATGGGCCATGCCCTCGAAGAGCTTGCTGGACAATGCAGGGCCCTGCCAACAAGTGTCACCCTGTGTGGGTCCTTCCTTGTGATGGCATGTGGCGTGTCCTGCGAACAAGGAAAAACTACTCCCTTCAGGGGGTTCTGCAGAGTTGAAAACTGAAGGATGAATAAGACAAGCAGGAAGAGGAACATCCAGTCAGAAAAACATCCCACGTATAGGCACAGAGGTGTGAGCAAACCTGGCATGCTGCCAGAGACACTCCTAGAACTGCTGAGACATGATGCAGGTGCAAGGCCGGCCAAAGACGAAGACGCAGGTCACTTCTTAACCCTGAGCCTCAGATGTGCTGTGAAAACTTTACATGTGCCAATGTGTCACTCACACACAGCACAGTTACAGCAGTCAGATGGCACACAGTGGGTCACTGACAACCATACACAACAGGGTACAGCTGGCTGTGAGTGAGAGGAAACATAACATCAATTCCCACAACAGTCCTAATGCAGAGAGCTGTCCTAATGCAGAGAGCTCCTGCGTGGCAATGAGCACATCTTCCCAAACTCAACCATTCAGGCAGAGCTGATGAGCAGGGACTGAGTGGACACCTCAGGAAGCATTCACCCTATTCATGCCTCCTCCACAGTGACTGCCAGGTTGTAAATGCTACCTTGTTTAGTGTTTTGAGTCTTCTGGTCATTTCCACTGTAAAGCTAAATATTCTAAAACAGAAGAAGTGTGTTGCTGACAGAAAAAGGCTGAAATTCACTGGGCTAGACGATAAAGACACTTTATATCTGCTGAAGTGTTTATGTTGTGGGCTGTAAGTTAACAGAAAGCAGTCTTGAAGTACTAAGAGAGGGAAGAGAGATTTCTGTTTCAGAAAAACTACCACAGAAGGAGTGTGTGGAATGGATGGAAGGGCCAGAGGCCAGGAAGGTAAGAAGCTGGGTAAGCAGAGGATTACAGCTGCCAGGAAGTGGGGGCAAAGCTCAAGGGCAGCAGCAGGACTGCTCAGGAGGCGCCCCTGGCACAGCGCAGGCAACAGTGGGGAAGTGGAAAGGCAGGAGTGTGGGGCAATCATCCGTCTCTGGCTACTGAAAGCAACAGGCAGAACCCACCAGAGAAAGATCCTATATGCCTTTAAATTAAAGTGTTACTAGAAACAGATTTCATGACAACAAGCCCCAAAAAACTACCTACATATTACAGCCTAGTGGCTGTCACCTCCACCTTGTCAGCGCTCTGGAAAGCACTGGCAGGAAGGAGGCCCTTTCTAGAGTTAAAGTCAGCTCTGACTTGAATTTCCTAGATCACTGGCTACTCTGTATCTGCCAATAAAATGAAGTTATCACTGACTTTAAAAAACTGGCCCAGAAACTTTTAGATGAAGGCATGAGACACTCCCAAAGCGGCCTGGTCATAGGGTCAAAAGCACAGCTTTTATAAAACATTTGCTGCATTACAGCTTCCTTAAGAAACCTGATCTGCCTTTCTCAGTTTGGAAGAACTACACTGACCTAAGGCCTTCTCTCAAGCTGTCAGAGAACTCTAATCATAACAAAAGTTTGGTTTCTCTTTAGTCCTCCAAGGAAGAGCCTGTGGATATGGGAGTAACGTCCCCCATTACCCTCTTGGACTGAGTCCCAACCCTGGGCAGATACTAGTTTTCTCTCCCACCGCTGGGGCTTCAAGTCAGTAGAGCAAGAAACAACGTGTGCTAAGTTGAGTCCATAGCCCATTCATACTGTCAGCTGGGCCCTGGGTGTGATAAATGATGGCCTTCAGACATCTAGGCAGATTTCTGTAGACCTCCCTAGAACAGGAGTTGTAAGTCTTTCCCATTCTTCCCACCTTTCCTTGCTCTTTCAATCTGGCACCTCCACACAGCAACAGAGGGGTCTTTCCTAATCAATCAGATAATGCTACTCTCACTGCTTAAAACTCTTCCTGTGGCCCCCTCCAGCTTGACTGCCACCCTCCCGTGCCCCAGGCCTGGCACTAGTTCCTAGGAACTCTGCCTACTCAAAACACTCCACTTACACAGGACCAGTTCCTCTGGTCATGCAGTCTCAGCTGAACCAGCATCCTGACAATCCAATCTAAAGCAGCCACCCTGTCACATTATCCTACTTCAATCCCACTCTCATGTTTTTTACCATCTCCCCCACCCAAACCCCCAACTAAGCTCCATGAAAGTCAAGCTCCCTGAAAATTCTCTTTCCTGCAGCCATTACACTTAGAACAGTGACTGGAATACAGTGGATGTTTGCTAAATATTTGTTGAACAGATGCTGTCCCAAAATGGCCATCCAAAAACCATTACCAGCATATGAGGAAGAATGAAGAGCAATGATTTAATGTGATTTCGTTCAAAATCATCCCTTCGTTTATTTCTGATGAATTCATCTGATTAAACTACATCGCTATTCCATGCCACACAGACTATCCTGAGGCTGCAAGTGGAGATGCTGTCACTCTGCCCCACCTCCACTTCCCACAGGCAGTGGGCATTCCTGCAAATCACTGCGACACCCCTGAAGCCACCATCAATGGCTACACAATGATGGCCCCACAGCACACGCTGTTCCCCACCCTCCACACCTCCTCCACTTCCCATCCTTCCTTTCCTACACGTCACCTGTCTAAAGATACCATCTAAAGAAAGAAGATTATGAATACCCCTCAGGCAAGAGGCAACTGTTATACCCCCTCTCTTTCCCTGCAGATGTGGAAGAGCTGAGAATGCCATGAAGTGTTAGAGGTAGAAAAAGTAAGTCACTGAGATGTTGTTACACATAATCACCTCCCTATTATTCAAAACTTGGTAAGAGAGTGATTTACTATTCTTTTTATCCAGCTTTAAATGTGGAAATATGTCTGTTTTCCTTTTTCTACTTCAAATATATGGCTATGCTCTGAAAAGCAGTACAAAGTGACCATTAGCCAAAAGAACATTATGGCTACTGTCTGTCCTGTCAAGAATCTAAACTAGTCTAATCTGGCATTACATTTCAAAGAGCATTTGTCTGCAGGCAGACCTGGTGCACACCTCATTTTTGCTGAGTGACCAGGAACAAATTACTGAGACCCTCTGAGTTTCACATTCCTTACCTGTTGAATGAGAATAAGACCCACTTCACAGGGTTCTAACTGGATGACATGATCAGCCTAAAACACTGGGCACAGTTTTGGCACAGAAAGGGGTCTCAGGAAAAGCTCTTTCACCTTCCCTGGGAGGGCAATGAGCACACAGGGCTTTCAATCCCACTGGTTTATACAGAAATTGTTTGTTCCACTGTGGAAAATCAGTAAACCATACTAACCATGTATTATTATTACCACTAATTTAAATTGATATTCTACTTTTCTAAACTTGTGCCTCAGGGATTTTTAGTTGATAGGTTTGAAATTTAAATAAAGTAATACTAAATTGTAAATCTGTTTCTAGAAAAGCAACTAAAGTATGCATTTCAAAAGTGAAACTTCAGCATTTACTAGCCAAATGAACATTTTCAATGAAAATCTGGTTCTACCATCATCTAAGTAAATCATTCATTTTGGGATAAATTTTATGTAGAAAAAAGCTAAAAATAACCACAGTTGCTGATTCTGTTATTTTTCCTGCACATGATCTAATTATGTTCACAATTTGCGCTTTTTTTTTTTGGTAATTTTCTTTGATAACATAGTATATAAAGCATTTTAAGAATCACTGTCTCCTAAATTCTCAGTTCTCCTAAAGGACTACCTAATGACCAATGCTTCTCCTGGGCTTTCCCCAGTAATGCAAAAAATCTTAATGTCTCACCTACCACTCCCAAATAAGTATACATTGCATACGCAGTCTGTTATCCTTGTTTTCTTTTCTCAATCACATCTGATTAAAGAAGAATGTCTTATTCAGTACCTAGCACACCACCAAAAACAAGTATTTAAATAATGTTTGACTTGATCAAGTGTCATGAACTGAAAAGAACACTCTTGATTCCCAAACGCTTATATCACTTTGCTATTCTTTGAGATACTTAGTAGAGAAGACTGGTAAGACATTTATAATACATGATGGCAAATCGTACCAACGTGCACTGGTAATCAGTGATCCTACTCAAGCTGAAGAGAGGCTGAACAACCCTTGAGAGTCAAGGATGGCTCACTGTTAAATTAGCTTTAGAAAGACTTTTTAAGAAGTGCCACACACTATGCTAGATTACCAAGAGATAAAGGTCTACAGTATTCCTTAAAACCCCCAGAAAGGAAAGGTCTTGTTTTATTGTTTTTACTGTCCTCTGTTGGGAGTCAGGGGACATGAAGAGGAGAGAAAACAGCTCTTCCTAGAAGCAGCACATGAATAAATGACTCTCTATGTCCCTTCCAAATAAATAAATTCTCTTTAATTTTTAAAATATAAGCAAGTGTTCACTTGTGCTATATTTCTTTATAAAGTCTAGCTCTGTTTCTCTGAAAGAGGTAAGAATACAGACATTTTTAGGTGCTTTTCAGCTTTTAATTAATATATGTCACATGGCAACAAGCCTAACTATACATATAATGTGAGACATCTGGCACATTTTTTTTAAAACAGCTGATTTGTTTAACAGCTTTTGAGGAATTACAATTCTATAAAGAAAGACTTTATTGTGGAATAGAACCTAAGCTAACTTGCTACATTACTGCTCAACAATGAGAAAGAATTATATCAGCATATGGTATAATCATATAATATTCCCAAGCTATACCTTTAAATGCTTTTAATTTCAAAGCACAGTTTCAGTTTTAACAATATGTGCAAATAAAACCAGCCACTTACACAAAAATAATACAACTATTAAGCATAAGTTGAGTTATATTGGTCTGTGAGTTGCACAAGTTGTACACGGTTACCTTTGAAAATATATAAATCCTACTGACCACGTGTCAAACTTCTAAAGGAGATACAACAAGGAACCATTTTTTTTCTCCCCCTGGACGCCCCAACCTAGAAGCTTAAACAGTCAGATATTATTTGACAGCATCATAGAACTAGAAATAATTATGATGCTTCTGCAGCACTGAAAGATAAAAGTGCCATAAATTTAAAACTTAAACCATGATCAGTTCAATGTTTTTAAATAAACTATTATTTTCTTGAAATTATCAGCTGCATTAGGGCTATGTGATGAAATTCATTTCAACAGAACACTAAATTCAACAACTGAAAAACCCATTCTCTAAGTCATTAGGGATAAATAGGCTGCCATTACTATTTCATTTTAGAGTATTAATGTAAATACAAACCTGCAAATAAGCTACTCAAATGTATTATTCTTTGCACTACTTCATTAAACTGCACTGTCAATACAGTGGCCACAAGGCACATGTGACTATTCGGATATAATTATAATTAAATACAGATATTTTTAAAATTCAGTTTTTCAGTCTCATTAGCCACATCAGGTGGCTGGTGCCTACCAGACTGGGCAGCACAGGTACAGAACATTCCCATCACAGCTAGACATCTATGTCAAATGTATGATATGACATCTACTATTGAGACACAATCCTCTAGCTGGCCTTCCGTGTGGCACTGCGGAATATGGTGTGTGGTTCTATGCATAAGTTTTTTTTAAACATACCACTTCAGCAGCAGGCACAAATTTTTATAAAACTGTATCTAAAAAGTGCAGTGAATGCTTTTAGAGTTAGCTTTCCTGACGTATTTTTGTTAGGATATAACACTTCACAAAATGAAAGTCATGAAAAAAAAGTATCTAACTTGAAATAGCTGAGAAACTTTGCTTTTAATAATTATCTCCCTGTATTTGAGAACCAAATACAATGACAGTGACTCACTGAAAATATTGAAACTGCAAGTGACCCTTTCTTTAAGAAGAAAAATTAGGTGTCAAGTATGAAAGATTAACCAGTTTCTGCTCACCAAGTTGTAGAAATATCATAGACCAAGAGACACTAACAATGGCAGGTATCTGAAAATTAGTGTAATTATCAAAACCACTCTGCAGTACCCTATCATTACCTCCATTGTGATTCTCAGCGCTCCTCTACCTATTTTTAGTTACCCTACTCAAATGCATCTTCCCTCTCTGCTTCCCTCTCTGCTATCATTTCATGTCCCACGTGAAAAAAATCACTTGATTCTCTACCATTTGGTGAGAAACCTCATGAACACAAGTTATTTGCACATTTTTAATAAAATGTAGTCTAAATAGCACACTTATCTTTAGGATGCCTTTAAAAGCAAATCAAATAATGTACTCTTAATGTCACATAACTATACACTTAAAAATGCTTGAGGCGGTAATTTTCGTTATGTACGTTTTACCACAACAAAAAAAGCACATCAAGACCACTGTCTACATTCTGAGACTATCCATTTTTTTCATATTAAACATAATGATTTTTCCTGACAAATTGGTTAGAATTTTTCAAAGTAATAAAATACAAAACCTCCTTCAATGTTGGAATAAGAATCCAAGCATATTAAAAGGTAAAGATGAGAAATATATTTAAGGAAATAAGTTTATTTTAAAGTACCAAAAATAAAATAGTTCAGGATAAAGACACATATAACATGAAGTTATTCAATTAAAAATTGTTACAAATTTTTATGAAATTTTATGTATCACAACATAAGAATCTCCAGTTTAGCCAATGCTGCAAATTCAAGAGAAGTACCTATTCCAACCTAGCCACTGTACTAATTGCTTCACTAATAATAGCTCTAATCCTCACAGCCACACTAAAAGCTAGGTACTACTGACATGCCCATTTTACAGATGATGACACTGAGACAAATCATTTTCTTAAAAAACCCTGTGGTCACAAAGGTAGTAGCTGAGCAAATATTGAAGTCTGGCTTCAAAGCTGGTGTGCATGTCCCCACACCATAGGTCTGTTAAGATTCTACTCTGACATTAGAAAGTCAATCAGAAGAGGCAAGGGCTACCTAAATTTTTATAAATTCTTATGATCTGGTATGTAGGTGGGAGAAGAAAAACTTTCATTAAGTTTTAGGAAAGCCTGAAAGATACCTTGACATGAAATGATTTTTAAAGAAGAAATCACATCGCAACAACCAATGTTTGTCTTTGCCCCTTTTAGAAAAAATTTAGAGACAACCTGCAGAAGTCATTTCAACAGGCCTTGTAAATCCGGAGAATCACCGTTTCAACGGCGACATCCTTCATCCTTACCCGTGGTTCACGCTTCAATATCAGGCATTCACAGTGCAATCCTGACTTCATAAGCAGGTGTTAAGCTTAACATAGGGTGCGTGATGCTATTAACTCTTTCAAATTCCTCAAATCCTACAGGACCCGGTGTCCCAAACCATCGGACCTCAATGACCAATTCCAGGAAATTCACCGCGTCCAGTCGATGAAGGTTGAGGACGCAATGCCGAGGGGCGGAGGGGGTCAGGCGGGCGACCGCAGGTACTCGTATTTGTGACCGCAAGTGAGCTCACTTAGTGGCCGCTTAACCCCGCAGACAGCACAACAGTAGGAGAGTTTATTTCTCGAGGCCACGAGGTGACCCCGCCTCAGTGGGGGCACGACTCCCACTCCCCCCGGAACACCCTTCTCCAGGAGCCCAGGCCGCCGAGGCAGGCCATCCACGGCGCCTCCGCCGCCCCCGGGGTCCCGCCGCGCCCGAGGCCGCCCGCACCGATTGGCTTCCGGACAGGGCGGCTCGGCGGCGCTCGCGGACCCGAGCAGGCAACTCCGCGGATCGGCGCGCGCACGCGGCTCAGCGTGTCACCCCACAGAAAGTTTAAGGGACAGAGGAGGAGACAAAGCAAGCAGAGTCCCCTGTGCCCTACCCCCAACTGCGGAAAGCGGAGGCCGGCCAGGAAGTTCGTGAGCCGCCGGCCACGCTCGGGACCGCGCCAGGCTCCCTCGGACCGGCGGACCTGCCCGCTCACCGGCATCATCGTGGACCCGAACCGCATTGGGGCGCGCGGCCAGGCCCAGACAGCGCCCAGACCTGTTGCGAAGCGGCGGCCCCCGCGCAGCGCCGGGCCGGCTTTGTCTCCGCGGCGCTCACCCAGAGCGTGTTCCTCCTGGGCTCTCCGCCCGGGATCCGGCCGCACGCGCGCGCACGCGCCTGGGGGAGGGGCGGCCAGAGCTGGGCGCCTGCGCGAGCCCGCGGAGGAGTCGGGGGAAGCGAGCGGAGGGGCCGCGGGCGCGTGCACGCGGCGGGGGCGGGGCCGCGCGAACCTGGAGTTAGAGCGAAAGTCCCCGCAGAGGCCGTGCCGCAGCTTCCGGTGGTTCCTGAGACGTGGTTCCTGGGACGCGGCCTCGGGATCAGCCGCGGGCTCCACGCTGCCCGGCCGGGGTCCCTGCGCGCAGCGGCCTCAAGCCGTCAGCCTCTCATCTCCTTTGCCCAAATTCCTATTTAAAACTCGTAGGTGACTTCCTATGGTTTCAGAGGTACACTTAAAAGTGACTAAAATGGTAAATTTCATGAATGTTTTACTACATGAAAGTTAATAAAACTCCCAGAAAGGTTAGAATCGTGGAAACCAAGACTTATGAGGACCTTCTCCGCTGCCTGAGAATCCCTTGCATCTCACCTGTGACCCCCCCCCGACGGGCTGTTGGTGACCCCACGACGCCCCCACCACTCCCTCGTAAAGGGTGAGCTCTGCCGGGGTGTTAGTGACCCATGAGGCCCCCACCACGGCCCTCCTGGGGACCTGGGTCTGGGGACATGCGGGGTTCCCTGAGGAACAGTTGCCCCCGGCCTCCCTCCCCAGAGCGATGCAGACCCTGGGGGGATCCCAAGCGAGAAGCTGGGATCGGGACAGGGCTCCACAACCTCCTCTCCATCACTTTCCAACAGAGTGAAAATTTCCGGGGAGTAAAGCACCTAGATTTATTCAGCTTTCAGGACAGACAATTCTTAGTCCACGTGTCCTGTACCAGAACCTCCACCCAGCTCCATATTGAACTGGCACAACCACTTATCTGGAAATATGAAACCGTGGTAATTCAATTAGAATGAAAATCTCTCAAAAAATCTAGTTTAAAGGTCTAGTTATTTTATCAAGAATTTAAGTAAAGGGAATTCACCCCTCATTCCTTCAGTAAATATTTATCAAATACCTGCCCTGTGATGGGTGTTCTGAATCCTGGGGATACATTAATGAAGAAAACAAAACCTGGATGGGCAATTAAACCAATAGCTAAGTATATATTAATAATTACGTGAATTACCAAGTATGGTTGCAAGGAAAAGATTAAAGGGCAAAGGATGTGGCATGCAGGAGCAATTTTAAACGGGGTAGTCAGGGTCGGCTTCACTGAGAAGCAGACATGTGAACCCTGAGTGGAAGGCAGTGGAGGAGTGAATTCAGGAGGAGTGAATTCCCCTGTCAGAGGGAAGCTGCCTGGCCAGTCCAGGGCCACCAAGGAGGTGAGCACAGCTGGAGCAGTCTGCATGAGGGGCAGCAGGAGCAGATGAGGTAGAGGGGCATTGGGGCCAGAGAAGGCACCACCTCATGGGCCGTGGTAAGGATTTGGGCTTCCACACTGAGTGAAGTGGGGAGCCATGGAAAGATTTTGCACAGATGAGTGCCATGATCTGACATATATTTTAATAGGAACGCTCTAGCCACTGGGGAAGTTAGTGGAGAACCTGTGGGAAGCTCATGCAATAATCTGGAAAAAAGATCAAAGAGGATTGGACGGGGAGAAAGGTGGTCATATTTAGGGTGTATTTTGAAGGCTGACCCCACAGAATTTTCTGACCGGTTAGATATGGAATACTAAAGAAAGAAGTCAAGGACACATCCAAAGGTTTTGTCCTGAAGGATGAAGCTGTCACCAACTGAGAAGGAGAAAGTCATGAATGATCAAGTTGCAGGGAACAGGAAATCATGTTAACTTTGAGAATCTTAATAAAAATAAAGGAAACTCTAATCCTGAATTTAGCACATTTGTGGAAAGCAAGGATCCCTTTTGGCAGCCTGCAGCTTATAGAGGGACTCTTTCGCACCAAAAAATTGACCTCGTATTTCCCTGGTTTTCATTATTTTCTTGCATATAAAGAAATCTCAGAAACAACATAAGCGAACATGATCCACAGTCATCCAGAAAAAGAATTATGGCTATCAGTCACTAAACCTCCCATTCTCAGCAGTAAAAAACATGTCTCTGTACCTCTGAAACCTGGTCACACACAATAGTGTGTTATATTTAGTATGAGCTTGGCAGCCCCGGCTTATTAATAAAACAATTACAATGGAAATAGAAGCAAGGAGAGAATTGAATAAGGTCTGGTTCTATTTCTTCACTGCCTGTTTTCGCAAATGCCAGAGGAGGGGGATGCAAGAGGACTGCAGCTGGCACTGTCCCAAAACCCATTTCCAGCCAAGAATTTCCGCAGCCAAATAGCAGGTCCCTTTATGTTGGGGGTTATCCCCTCCCCTCTCCTCCCCACCTTCCCTTCCTCCCCTCCCCTCCCCTCCCTTCCCTCTCTTCCCTCCTCTCCCTCCTCATCTCCACCTTCCCCACCCTTCCCTTCCCTTCCCTTCCCTCTCCTCTGTCCCCTCCCTGCCCCCCTCCCTCCCCTTTCCTCCTTTCATTATAAAGCAGGACACCTAGGAAGCCTCCTCTGTACTTTGGCTTCATCCCTTCAAACCACACCTGCAGCTCTTGGATAGGTTGTTTCCTCCCTTCTTTTCACCTTTTATCTCCATTCTCACTATCACCTGGCTTATTCGGTCAGGAGCATCTCTTGGCTCTCCAGACTGTAATTCTGTATTTGCCTTCCAGAAAGGTAAGTCGAATTGCCCAAAGTGGGTAAGGAGCTGTCTTCTCTCTGGAACCTCACCTCACCCCCAGGCACAGTGCAATTATCTGTTGGGCTGGAGTTCAAATGTTTGCATTCCCACCTTCCTCCTCACATTCCCTCCCTTCCCATTCCCCACAGATGTCCAGACCTTGTAGCCCTGGCTCCTCTCAGAAGAGCTCCCAGCCCACTCAGCCAATAAAGTGGAAGCTGCTGGGGCTCATGCCACTGTAGCGTCATCCCTCGGATTCAGATCACCAGCGTCCTTCTCCACTCTCTTCCCACTCCCTTGGTTCATTCATTTCACCAATATTCTTAGGGTCTGTACAGGCACTGCTCTAGACTCCAGATACAACAGTCAGCACACCAAAGGTGCTGCCTTCACAGAGCTTGTACCCTAGTGGGAAGCTAGACCAATAAATGAGGTAACAGTAATGCTGGTGAGGGACAAAGCAACCAGGAAAACCCGAGAGTAAAGTCTGTGTCAGATAAGGAGGTAACAGAGGGCATCTGAGGTGTGAAGTGGGGCAGGACTCAGATGTGGGGCAGTGGAATAGCACCGGAAACATACCTGACCACAAGCATGTGAAGAATCTTGGAGAAACAGCAGCCAGGCCCATTTGCTGTGACCTCAGAGGACAGCAGGACAGTAGGGAAAAGGGAAGTGTAGCCAGGGCCCCAGTCAGGCAGCACCTTCATCAGCCGCCAGCCCATCAGTTATCTGCCCTCCTGCAACCTGACGCTCGACTTCCACAGGTTTCTTAGCCTATAGGTTCACTCAGTTCTTCCTGCATTCCCATCCAGAGAGCAGCAATCCAAAGAGATGGACAGGGCAGAAGCTCAAGTTTCAAGCTTCCTTGCATCTATTTATATTTTTCCCTTGCCTTGAATACTTTCCTCCCTACCCGACTTCTACTCATTAAGTGCCCACCTGAATGTCATCCTTGGACATCATGTGTGATGTTCTCAAACAAAACTCATCAACATCTCATACACCATAGCCATATGGATTTTATTTCTTTATGTGTGTATGATGGCACTTACCATATAATACAGAAAAAACACGTCTGTCTCCCCAACAAGACCCAGTGGCAAAAACTGTTACTGGTTTATCTGTGTATCTGCAGTCCTAACATTGTGCTGGGGCGTAGTGGGTACTTAATGTCGAATTGGTGGCATTTGATAAATGTTTACCACTCTCTCTTTTCTCTTTGTGCATGTAGTGAAGTTTTGTTCCTGACCCTGCAATAAGCCTCAGGGAGGACCTTCTGCATCTGCCCTTGCTCCCTCCGACTCACTCTCCACCCTCACTGCTGGCCCTCTTCCAAGTTAGCTTTGCGGAGGTCAGTGACCTGCATTCACTGTGCAGTAAACATTCAGCCTTCATCCTCCTTAGCCATGGGCAGTGCCAAGCTGTTGCTTCTTCTCTCCCTCTCGAAACACCCTCTCCTGTGGCTTGCAGGATAGTGCTCCCGGGGCTTTCTCCTTGGTCTCTCTCTCCTTGGTGTCCTTTGAAGGCTGTCTTCCTTACCAGCCTCTCTGTGTTGAAGGTCTCAAGGCTCAGTCCCAGCCATTTCCCCTTTTCACTGATGGCCCTGCCCTCTTCCTAGACATGATCCACAGTCATCCAGAAAAAGAATTATGGCTATCAGTCACTAAACCTCCCATTCTCAGCAGTAAAAAACAGTCGTAAACCTCATTCACCCAGGGGTTGAACTTTTATATTCCATCCCAGACTGCTTCTCTGGCTCTAGGACTGTGCTGTCTGGCATGAAGGTCACTGACCACATACAGTTGTTAAGCACTTGCAGTGTGGCTAGTGCAACCGGGAGGCTGAAATTTTAATTATAATTAACTTAAACTGAAGTGGCCACATGTGGGTGGTGGCCAAAATATTAGACAGGGTTAGTACAGAGTCCTTCCATCCCCAGTGAAAGCTCTGCTGGACAGTGCTGGGTATCTATAGCCAGTCACACCCAAGTGCCTGCTCAACATTTCCTCCTAGCATCTCAAAGTATTGCAAACTCAACTTGTCTAAAACCAGACATACAGTCTTTTTCTTCGCAGTCCTGGGCCTCATCCAGCAGTTCCTACCTCAGTGATAGAACATGTGTTCAACTGTTTTTCTGAGCCAGAAACTAGGCTTCCTGTTTGCCTTTATTTCTCCCTCCCAGTGCCTACCCAGTCATCAAGCTCCATTTACTCTTTCTCTTAAATATTTCTTCAGACTCTTGTTTTCTGTCACCACAGCTGCCACCATCTCACACTTCTGATCTGTGGACCATGACAGCAGGGGCCGATCTTCAGAAGGGTGCCTGAGGTCTGCTCTCCCACAGTGTGTTTGGGCTCATGGGTCCTTTTGCCTGTGTGCCAGGTCTAAGCCCTCCTTAACATCAACCCCCATGCCCTCAAGTGTCTGTGCCTGCTGCCCTCCAGCCTTCCCCACACCACAGTCCCCACACAATCCCCTCCCCCTGGGCCACTGGTGTACCTTCTTCAGCTTCTTTTGCCCTGGCAGTAACCCCTGCTGTGGAGTGGCTCTGCGTACCACACCATCACGTTCTGTGTCACCACAGAATGTTCAGCCTGGTTTGTGTCCCTAGCATTATTCACTTAATGTCTGTCTCTCCCATAAGACTTTAAACCATGAGGTAGAGTCTTCTGCTCATCCTTGTTACCACTGATCCTTCACTACCTAAAACGGGACCTGGTACATAGTAGTATAAAGAATATGAAAAGAATAAACAAATGAGTTGTTCATTTGTCTGTGTAGCTCATGTGGTTAAAGCCAGGTCATTAATCAGCTTGGGCTGATATAACAAAATTTCATGAACTGAGTGGCTTAAACTACAGGAATTTACTTTTTCAGAGTTCTGGAGGCTAGGAAGTCCAAGATCAAGGTGCCGCCAATCCGGTTCCCTGGTGAGAACTCCCTTCCTGGCTTGCAGAACACTTTTCTGTGTCATACCTTCTCATGGCAGAGACAAAGAGGAAGCAAGCTCTCTGGGGTCTCTTTTTATATGGACACTAACTGGTCCTGAAGGCCCCACCCCCGTGCCCTCACCTAAGCCTGATTCCCACCTGCAGACACCATCCCCTTGCAGGGTAAAGCCTCAACATGTGGGTTTTGAGTGGACGCACTTCAGTCCACAGCATGTGTTTGGTACATTTTCCCAATCCTGTAACCACAGATTGCACTCATCACCCAAATCAGCCACCTCATAAATCACCACAGGAGGTCCTGGTGGCATGCAGGCAAAAGGACCCATGAGCCCAAACACACTGTGGGAGAGCAGACCTAGGGTGCCCTTCTGAAAATCGGCCCCTGCTGTCATCATCCATAGAGAACTGCATTTATAATTGCTATGCAGCATCTGAAAAGAAAATCCACTTGATGACATTTCAGAAAGTTAAATTGAGGCTTCACTACCAACAAGAGAAGTCTGGCCTAATATTCTGAAAATAGATACTTTCAAGCACCAAGGCGCCACCAAGGCCACTGGCCATCAGCAGAGCCTGCTGTGGTTTCCATTCTGCTCAGATCAAAGGGACTTTATTCTGCTGTGAGGGATGGGCATGTGTTTCTTCCCACCCTCTATTAAAATGCACCATGTTAGACCAGAATGAACTGAGTTCTAGTCATTTTAAAACCATCCTAAACCATTTTAAAATGTGGGCTTTATTCAAATATTTTTCAAGAGTACCTGTGAAAAACACACTAGTGTTGTGGACACATGGCTGAAGTCTCTCTGGAGAAAAAGCCAATCCTTGTTTTTTTTTTTTGTATCATTAATGTACAATTACTTGAGCAACATTGTGGTCACTAGACTTCCTCCATTATCAAGTCCCCACCACATATCCCACTACAGTCACTGTCCATCAGTGTAGTAAGATGCTGTAGAATCACTACTTTGTCTTCTCTGTGTTGTACTGCCTTCCCTGTGCCACCCTCCTACATTATGTGTGCTAATAGTAATGCCCCTTTTTCTCCCTTATCCCTCCCTTCCCAGCCCCCCTCCCCAGTTCCTTTCCCTTTGGTAACTGTTAGTCCATTGTTGGGTTCTGTGAGTCTGCTGCTGCTTGGTTCCTTCAGTTTTTGCTTTCTTCTTATACTCCACATATGAGTGAAATCATTTGGTACTTGTCTTTCTCCACCTGGCTTATTTCACTGAGCATAATACCCTCTAGCTCCATCCATGTTGTTGCAAATGGTAGGATTTGTTATCTTCTTATGGCTGAATAATACTCCATTGTGTATATGTACCACATCTTCTTTATCCATTCATCTACTGATGGACACTTAGGTTGCTTCCATTTCTTGGCTATTGTAAATAGTGCTGCTGCGATAAACATAGGGGTGCATCTGTCTTTTTTAAACTGGGTTGCTGCATTCTTAGGGTAAATTTGTAGGAGTGGAATTCCTGTGTCAAATGGTATTTCTATTTTTATTTTTTTGAGGAACCTCCATACTGCTTTCCACAAAAGGGCCAATTCTTAAAGCTCTTGACATTCCTGTTAGCCTAGCTTTATTCAAATATTTTTCAAGAGTACCTGTGAATAACACACTAGTGTTGTGGGCACATGGCTGAAGTCCCTCTGGGGAAAAGGCCAATCCTTGGTGTTTTTTTTTGGTATCATTAATGTACAATTACATGAGCAACATTATGGTCACTAGACTTCCTCCATTATCAAGTCCCCACCACATATCCCACTACAGTCACTGTCCATCAGTGTAGTAAGATGCTATAGAATCACTACTTGTCTTCTCTGTGTTGTACTGCCTTCCCTGTGCCACCCCCCTACATTATATGTGCTAATAGTAATGCCCCTTTTTCTCCCTGTGATGCTTCACTACTAATTACTTATTAAGTGAATGCAGTCACATTGCTACTATGAAAATTGTTTTTCCCAATGGCTAACAATGACATTAGAAAAGGAAAATCTAATCAGAAGTTTTCCTATGCCATCATTTCAGCCCCAGTTGCACAGAGCCCATAACTTGCTCTCGTTACAGTTATGTGTGACACATTAGTTATTAATTGACTGTTGAGAACATTCCACCATACCCCCTCTTCTGGCCCCATGCATAATAATTGAGAATAATATTTCTTAAAATCGTGGCTGAACTGGATTTTTGCTGCTCTACTTAAGGCCCAGAGGATGTTTTAGAAAGGTCCACAGAAAAGGTAAAGTTAGAAAACAATGAAGCTGACAAAGGAAAGTTCTATCTGTTTGGAGAGAGTTTTTCCTTCAGATGGGTGAGCCCCCAAGCTGTAACCACTGAAAATTTTTTTCCTTAAGGTGATTGGTTCTCTGAAAGTGTTTATAAATTGATTTGGAGGAAAGTATAAATCTTCTCAAATATACTTCACATTTACCACATCTAATAGAAAAACTATGAAATTGAAAAAAAAAAAAACAAGTAAGGCATGCCTGTACCATTCCTAAGGCTCAGTGAGCATCTCCATCCCTTTAATGTACTTTCCCTTAGCAAAAACTTACAGTGTGCATATGGCTTTTCAGGGTAAGTCGACAAACACTGAGTATGCTGTGAGTCCAGCATGGTCTAGGGCACATGCATGTGAAAGGAGGAGCCCAACAGAATGGGGGCTATTGTCAGAGCCTGTGTGGGAACCTGCTAACTACCTCAATAACTGTGTCATGGCAAGGGGCCTGCAGCAGAGAGGCTGAGTGACTGTTCTCAAGCCTCACAGCTGGTGAGAGGCAGAAGCTAGAATTTGAGCCCAGGCTCTTTGAGTCCAGAGACTGCATTGCTTGTCATGATGCCATTGTCCTCCCACTTCTGTCTAGTCCTCTAACTTCTATACCAAGTGCCAGGAGGCATGAGGCCAGCCAGTGAGGGCATAAAATAAGAAAGAGAGCACATGCAGCCTGGTAAAGGAAAACATGCCTATGAGCACATGAGACCAAACACACAAGTGCTTTCTGTGGAGTCTGCACAGGGAACAGGTGCTTACCCCTGACCCTCCCAGGATGGGCAGTCTGGATATACCTTGTAGGCACAAGATCTCATGAGCTGAGTCTACAAGATAAAGTGGGTGTGTTTCCTATTTCATTTATGTGATGCCTTGGTTTACTAGGAGGAAATTTTATTTCATTTAAACTAATTTTTAGTGAATGTCTGCCAAATGCATGACAATAAGAAATATACAAATAAGATATGATCTGTGCCCTAGATGAGCTTATAGACGCAGAGGGGGGAATGCAGGTAGAAATAACTGGGCCTACCATTTATGGCACACATACTACATGCCAAACATCATGCTAAGCCCTTTACAAATATATTCTCATAATCTGCACTCATCCTGTAGGGAGGCACTGTTATCTCCATTTTATAGATAGAGAAACTCGGGCAAGATGCTGACTTCTTGATTCTTCCAGTGATTACTGATTAACTTCACTAAGTGAATACTTGCTAATACTAATACTTAATATTAATACTTACTAAGAACTCATTGTGTATGTGCCAGGCATAATTCTAAGCTGTAAGGACAGAGTGATAAAAAGGATGGATAAGGTCCTGCTGTGCTCTCCAGAAGTTTTTGTTCTAATTGAGGATGACAGATGATAAACAAGTAAACAGGAAAAATGCTATGAAGAAATGAAAATGAGACGATGTGCTAACACCTGGAATGGAGTAGGTACTTTAGAAATGGCGGACAGGAAAGTTTCCATCTGATTGTATATTTGAACCAAGATCTGAATGACAAGAAGAAACTATCTACAGAAGACCTGGGTGAAGTGGGCCCCAGGCAGAGGGGACAGCAAAGCCCTAGAGGGAGAAGTGAGCATGGTGTGATATATGCACAGAAAGTCCACCGTGGCTGGGGCAGGGGTCTCACCGCAGCCATAGAGCTAAGAACTGAGAAGAGGCAGAGCTGATGGGCGAATCCAGGTCTGCCTAATCTGCCTAAGGGCAAAGCCCACTCTGCCACTAAGCAAACTGCCTGAAGGAAAAAAACAATGTTCTGCATGCCATCATCGCCCAGTGTGTTTTTAAACTAACTTGAGCAAAACTCAAAAGGGAACAAATGGAATCAAAAGTCAAAATAGAAGACGGTTGCAAGCAGAAAGGCTCCCCTAAGGCAGGAGATGCAAAGATAAATAAAACATTGTCTCACACAAGGTGTGTAGGCCCAGCTTCATCTAAGCCTGGTCTTAACCCAACCCATTATGCATTCTCAGTTCTTATCTTTAGCCTGAAATCCCCTGTGAGTTGATGGAAAGCAGCTCTGATACTTCAGATTTGGAGTTCAAGTAAAGCTTAATGCCAAAAATCCTTCCAGCTTCTTGCAGGTGCAAAGAACCCTTGGTCTAGAGGGTGCCTACTTCTACAGGCTCCAGGGGAGGTAGGCAGCTAGTGGGAGCCCTCTGGGCAAAAGGCTTTGCAGGGGACTGTGCAGGTTGGCTGGCCAGGTGTGGTTAAGCAGGTGTGTGTACTGGAGGGGGTAGTAGGTTCCAACGGGAGTGTTACTGAGATAGTGATCATAAGGTAAGTGGCAGAGGCCAAATTGTGAGTAGGTCAGCCTCCAGTTGCCAAGAAAGCTGTTGTGGACATGGAGGCAGAAAACTACACATGAATCCAATAGACACGTGTTGTTCTGACACCTCTCTGGGTCAAAGGAGCCCATTTAAACTCATCAGCTTGGATTTAACTGGACAGCCTTGTCCCAAAGAGATTGCACCTAGTCACAAGGGCTGGGCCTCCCTCTTTGTCCAGATATAGGTTATCTTCAGTTTGGCGTGGGTAGGAGGTCTGGCTGATAGCTGATAGCCGGCACAAAGGAAGGGGCTTTCTAGGGTGTGATTTGTATGTTCTGGCTGCATGGTCTGTAGGTGGTGGGCAAGGCACACATCTACTCTGAGATCTGTGAGGCAACTCTTCTAAAAAAAAGAATCATTCTTTTATGATTCAATTAGGAAAAAATCCACGAATAGTGGTAATAAGAATGTACAGAGTGAGTTTTCTGATTTTATGTTCCATCCAGGCCCTGAAACAACACCATATCATATCCTATTAAATCCTCACAACAACCCTATGAAACTAATATTAACAATAGTCCCGGTTTAGAGATAAAGAAACTTGGACTTAGAGCACAAGCAAATGTGTAAGGTCACATTTTAGTGAGAGGTCAGCGTGACAGGTCTCCCTCCTGCACCACGTCTGCTCTTTATTTTCAAACAGCTAAATATTTTGCACATACCTCAACTGTACAGTTGAGTTTTGACGAATGTATAAACACTTCTGAATACCATCAAAGTGAGCTGTATAGCATCTCCTCCACCCTCCTTACCCCCTTGTGGGATAAATGGAAGTTTTCACCCAGAATTTCCAGAATTTCCCGCCTGGCCTTAGTCTATTTCCATGCCAGTGGATGTTTACCACAGCATAGCCTCAGGTAGATTCAGGGCAAAGGGTGGAGAAAAAATGGCCATTCTCTCCTCCCCTTCATTTCTAGTACCTAATTGGTCTGGTGCTAGTCAGTCACCACAGACCCGCCCATGGAGTTCCTGCCAGAGGGGGCGGGCAGGGGGAGAGAGTGTGCACAGGTGGAGGAGACCCCAGATAGTGCAGGGCCTGGCTAAGGAACCCGAGCAAGTTGTGAGAAATAAACCCCTTTAATCCAGCCTGTCCTTCCCTTTGTCTTATTTCAGTTTCACCAGATAAACAGGGAGCTTGTCCCAGAAGGGGAACCCCTTTCCCCCAGAGCCACACCCTTTGCGTCAGTCTTCCCTACGCCAAATTCCGCTGATCTCCTTTCTGATACTAAAGCATCATTCTGCCCACCCTAGAGCGTCAGAGAATAAACTCAGACAGCATGAACACTTTTTGTGTCTGACATTTTGCTCAGCGTATTTTTGAGATTCATTCACATAATTGCATATATCGATAATGCGTCCTTTGTTACTGCTGAGACACAGGCCATAGTGTGTCTATGCCTCCCCTGTAAGTAGGTATGTGGGGGTTTCCTGGTCTGGTTGTAACACTCATGCACACGTCTTTTCTGCTCCTTCTTCTCAATGCCCAGCCCCCTGCCCACAGATTCCAGCCACATCAATAGCCACAAACTCTCCTGTCTGCCTCCTTAGCTCAGAGGGGCCCCATACTCTGCTTGGGCTCCACCTGATGGTGCCACAGTCCAGAAACTATCTCCAGATAGTCACAGCAAATGGGCCACCTCAGGAGTTTATGCTTCCTGAGGATCACAGTTCTGTACTGCTTATTGTTAAATGTCTGAAAACAGTTACCCATATATTTTGTCTAATTTAATGCTTGTTTATGGCAGGAAGGCTAGTCCATCACCAATCGCTATATCTTGGCCAGAAGGCAAAGTGGAAGCTTTTGCTTCTGACCACAAGGGATGGTCCCTTATAAAGCTGAAAGGACCCTGGAGCTCCTGAGCAGTGGCCATGGCTCTGTGGGGCTCCCTGGGCCTGAAGTCTGTCATTTTGTTAGTGGCTTAAAGCTGAAAAAATTCAAGTGTGTGTTAGGATGGAGATGATGCAGAAAGGGTTTCATCATCCTGTAGAGTCATATGAAGACTAGAAGAGGCTTCTTGTGGTTAGTTTATCTGGTTCTTATATGGTGTCCATAACTAGATTTCCTCCCCCAACTCAAGTCTACCCAAAGTTCTAGGTGACTATGAAGAGGGTTATCAGCCCCAGGACACCTGAGGGGTATCCCAAATATGTCTTGTGCATCTGGACAGTCCTGGCAGGACACACGTGCATTGGGGAGGAGCACGTTCCTGGACTAGGAGTTGGCCTATAGCGTGCTGAAGTGGATGACAGCCTGGCTCTCCTGGGAAGCCAGGGTGAGGTGGAGCTGGAGCCTCACCACTGCCTCAGCAGCAGGTTGGCGCCATCAGCTCTGGGGATGTAAGTGTGTGGGTTCGGAGCAGGCAGCCTGTAGGAACAGGATGCTGGGAGATGTGCTGGATCTGATCACAGACCCCTACCTGGGTGGCAAGTAGGGCCTGTAAGCCCAATGCTGGTTGAATAACAGGATGGTGAGAGATGTCTGCAGGTGTTGGAGGACAGAAATCGGGTAAATGGCTCCTTCTGGATGATGCCGGCAGCCTAACTCATGAATCTTAAGTCAGTCTGGGGATATATATATTTTTAAAGGTACAGGGCAACAATAAATAGAAGGAATTTTCAAAAAGCTAGAATAAAACCTGTTCAAGTCTGTTAGCTCATGGGTACCAGGAACTGCAGAGCAGTCTCAAGATCGAAGAGCTGCTGAGTCTCTGTTGATAAGTGTTTCTCAGACATAGCAGGGGGATTGGTCCCTTTAACTAGAGACTGTCATCTAACTCTGCCCCTGATACAAGGCCTACCTGGTGTTTAAGAACTGCAGCCTCTGAAAACATATCCAGCTAAAATCATGGACTTGGCGTCACACAGAACCACACAGGAGGTGACGCCAGCCACTCAAAGTTGTGTGGCATAGGACAATTTATTTAAATCTCAGGAATCTCAGTGTCCTCATCTGTAAAGTGAGGCAGACAATACCTGGCTCTCCGGCATGTGAGAGAATGAAGGGAAATAGTGTATGGTTCTTCAGCTTTCCCAGTAAACCTGTCTCATAATTGTCACATGCACAAAATTGGTCACATATGCAACCTAGAGGTGAAATTATATACTCCCTCTTCTGAGCATCTGATACTCAAAAAAAAAAAAAAAAGGCAGGAAGTTCTTTTTATGTGGATTGTTTCAAAAAAAATAAAAGGTCAGATGCCCAACCAATCACTTATGAATAAGTGATTGGATAGTTGATGGTGTCATGAGATTATCATAAATTTGAGAGTGATAACAGCATTATTGTGGTAGTTTAAATCTTTATCTTCTGATAATACATAGTGAAATACATGTGGATCGAATGATATGATATCCAGGATTTGTTGCAAAATAATAAAGGATGGAGGAAGTAAGTGAGAGTGTAAAGGAAATTGGATTTACCTGGAGTGAATAATTTTTGAAGGTACGTGGTGGGCACATGGGGATTTATTATACTGTCCTCTTCATATTTGTGAAAGTTTACATTTTTCCATAATAAAATGTTCTTTAAAGGTCTTCAAATACTTAAAGGGCTGCCACTTTTGAGGGCCCTTGTGATTCACTGGGCCCACCCACATAATCCAGGATCATTCCTATTATAAAGTCAGCTAATCAGCAAATTTAGTTCATTTGTAAACTTAATTCCTTTTTGCCATGTAAGTAATATATTCACAGGTTCTGGAGCTTAGGACATTAACATCTTTGGGGGGTCATTATTCTGCCAACTACGCTAAGATATGATTGACATTCTTCAAACTGCAATATTTATAATGTGCAACTGGTGGGTTATGACACGTGGACAAGCCTGTAAAACTGCCAACACAATCAAGATAATGAACGTATCCATTACCCACAAAAGTCTCCTTCTGCCCCTTAATGATCCCTATCTGTTTCCCTTCTCCTACTGCTCCCTATGTGGCTACCAATCTGATTTTGTCAATATTGATTAGAATGCATCTTCTACAGTATCACATAAATGTAATCATATGGTGTGTACTTTCTGGGGAGCTATCTGGCTTCTTTCACTCAGAATAATTATTTTGTGATACATCTATGTTTTTATGTATATTAATATTTCATTCCAAATCTGTTGTTGTTAAGTAGTATTCCATTGTCTAGTTATATCACAATTTGTTTATCTATTAATCTGTTACTGGACATTTGGGTTCCCAGGTTGGGGCTTTTATAAATAAAGCTGTTATGAACATTAGTGTACAAATCACATAGAATCATAAGAATAATAAAGAAAAACTTATCAACTCAAAAGAAGGCAGGAAAGAAGGAAAAAAGTAACAAATGAAAACATGAGAGTAAAACACAAAATCAGATGGCAGTGACATGTCTACATGTATTAGTGATCACAATAAATGTAAATAGTAAAATACACCAATTAAAAGACAGAGTCTTCTGCTGGATTCTAAAATTCCAGTTAATATGTGGCAAGCATCTAGTAACATACAGTTATCCAGTAGCTATGCATCTGAAACTAACATAATATTGTCTATCAACTTAATTGCAATAAAAATTCCAACTAAATGCTCTTTATAAGACATATACCTTCCTACCTATAAAAAGAACTTAACATCTCAATAAAACATTATAGAATTTAAGGAAATAGCAAAAGAAGGAGCAAAGAGGAACATTTCATACTTCACCCACTAAGCAGATATAAAAAAGGTGTCATGGATAACACCTGTAAAAATTATATTCAAGTGGAACTAGAGGGTACTATGCTCAGTGAAATAAGCCAGGCTGAGAAAGACAAGTACCAGGTGATTTCACTCATTTGTAGAGCATAACAACAAAACAAAAACTGAAGGAACAAAACAGTAGCAGACTCACAGGACACAAGAATGGACTAACAGTTAGTTACCAAAGAGAAAGGGACTGGAGGGTGAGTGGGAAGGGAGAGATAAGAGGATTAAGGGGCATTACAATTAGTACTCATAATATGGGGGGGCACAGGGAAGGCAGTATAGCACAGAGAAGACAAGTAGTGACTCTATAGCATCTTGCTATGCTGATGGACAGTGACTGTAATGGGGTAAATGGTGGGGACTTGATAATGGGGGAAATGTAGTAACCACAATGTTGCTCATGTGAAATTTTTTTAAAATTTATTTATTTTGTTGTCATTAATTTACAATTACATGAAGAATATTATGTTTACTAGGGTCCCCCCTTCACCAAATCCCCCCCACAAACCCCTTTACAGTCACTGTCCATTAGTGTAGTAAGATGCTGTAGAATCACTACTTGTCTTCTCTGTGCACAGCCCTCCCCATGCCCCCCCACACATTATACATGCTAATCGTAATGTCCCCTTTCTTTATCCCCATCCTTATCCCTCCCTTCCTTCCTTTCTCCCCAGTCCCTTTCCCTGTAGTAACTGTTAGTCCATTCTTAGATTCTATGATTCTGCTACTGTTTTGTTCCCTCAGTCTTTCTTTGTTCCTCTAGTCTTTGGGTTTGAGGTGAGTCTCTTGTAAGCAGCATAGAGATGGGTCTTGCTTTCTTATCCATTCTATTATTCTGTGTCTTTTGATTGGTGCATTCAGTCCATTTACATTTAGGGTGATTATTGAAAGATATGTACTTATTGCCATTGCAGGCTTTAGATTCATGGTTGCCAAAGGTTCAAAGTTAGCTTCTTTAGTATTTTACTGTCTAACTTAACTCACTTATTGAGCTATTTTAGACACTGTTTGGTCATTCTTTATTTTTGTCCCTTCTTATTCCTCCTCCTCCATTCTTTATATGTTGGTTGTTTTATTCTGTGCTCTTTTGTGCTTCCTTTAACTGCTTTTGTGGGTAGTTGATTTTCTTTTTTGCCTTTAGTTAGTATTTGGTTGGTCTGCTTTCTTTGCTGTGATTTTATTTTCTCTGGTGACATCTATTTAGTTTTAGAAGTGCTCCCATCTAGGGCAGTCCCTCTAAAATACCCTATAGAGGTGATTTGTGGGAGGCAAATTCTCTCAACTTTTGCTTTTCTGGGAATTGTTTAATCCCTCCTTCATATTTAAATGATAATTGTGCTGGATACAGTATTCTTGGTTCAAGGCCCTTCTGTTTCATTGCATTAAATATATCATGCCATTCTCTTCTGGCCTGTAAGGTTTCTGTTGAGAAGTCTGATGATAGCCTGATGGGTTTTCCTTTGTAGGTGACCTTTTCCCTCTCTCTAGCTGCCTTTAAAACTCTGTCCTTGTTCTTGATCTTTGTCATTTTAATTATTATGTGTCTTGGTGTTGTCCTCCTTGGATCCTTTCTGTTGGGAGTTCTGTACACTTCCATGGTCTGATCAATTATTTCCTCCCCCAGTTTGGGGAAGTTTTCAGCAATTATTTCTTCAAATACTCTTTCTATTCCTTTTTCTCTCTCTTCTTCTTTTGGTACCCCTATAATGCAGATATTGTTCCTTTTGGATTGGTCACACAGTTCTCTTAATATTGTTTCATTCCTGAAGATCCTTTTATCTCTCTCTCTCTGCGTCAGCTTCTATGTGTTCCTGTTCTCTGGTTTCTATTCCATCAATGGCCTCTTTCATTTTATCCATTCTGTTTATAAATCCTTCCAGAGATTGTTTCATTTCTGTAATCCCTCCAGACGTCTGTAATCTCCCCCCAGACATCTGTAATCTCCCTCCAGACTTCATCCCTTAGCTCTTGCATATTTCTCTGCATCTCCAACAGCATGGTTATGAGCTTTATTTTTAATTCTTTTTCAGGAAGACTGGTTAGGTCTATCTCCTTCTCAGGGTTTGCCTCTGTGATCTTGGTCTGTATCAATTTCTTCTGCCTTTTCATGGCGATAGATATATTTGTGGAGAGCTGGTGCATGGGTGGGGTAAGAGAAAGTCCCTTCTTGCCAGTTTATGGCCTTCCTCTCCTGGGAGAACAGCAGCCTCTAGTGCCTTGTGCTGGGCAGCTGCATGCAGGTGGGGCTTCTGATCTTGCCCAGCCGCTATGGGCTCTGCAGTTGCTGTGGGCGTGGCCGGCCTCAGGCTGCTGCTCCGATATGGCGGAGCCGCATCGGAGGGGGAACAGGCAGGAGGCTGTTTATCGCCGTGAGGGGCCTCTGAGCTGTGCTGTGGGGTTTTGGGCACCCAGAGCTCCCTGAAGTTTGCAGCTGCTGGGCTAAGTGTCCCAGGGCGCTTCCGTCCAACTGTGGGGTCCCTATCCCTTTAAGACTTCCAAAAAGCACTCGCTTTTCTTTGTCCCTGGGTGCGCTGGCTGCAGGGACCAGCTCACAGGTCTTACTGTCCTGTTTCCCTAGTATCCAGCACCCCATGCATGCACTGTGTCTGTGCTCTGGTGCAGATGGCTGGGGCTGGGTGTTTAGCAGTCCTGGGCTCCCTCTCCCTCCCCACTCTGACTCCTCTCCTCCTGCCTGGAGCTGGGGTGTGGGGAGCTTGGGTCCCGCCAGGCGGGGGCTTGTATCTTACCCCCTTCGCAAGGCGCTGGGTTCTCACAGGTGTGGATGTAGTCTGGCTATTGTCCTGTGTATTCTGGTCTCTCTTTTAGGATTAGTTGTGTTTGTTATATTTTCAAAAGTATATTTGGTTTTGGGAGGAGATTTCCACTGCTCTACTCTGCTGGGAGCAAGCCTATGGACTTTAAAGCAATACTAGTTATGTAAGTCTTAAGACAATAGCAATCATTTCTGCAGTAAGGCAGAGTTGCTCTCCTAGCCAAATCAATATAGATCTTGCAGTCAGATTGCTAAGCAATGTTTCCTCCTCTGTTCTTTCCACTGGTCTTCTAACCCTGCCAAACTCCTGCGTCTCAAGAACACCCGCTGCCCCAGGGGAAAGCCCCACCCTTAAACCTCCCTCCCAAGGGCCCCCACCCACAAGATGGCGAACTTCCTGCTTCTCTTCTGGGTCCTCAGTTCCCGCTGGCACCACCTGAAGCCCAATCACCTCTCTACATGTTCCCACCAGTGCCAACTGAAGACCAATCACCTCTTTACATATATTTTCATCACAACCTACATAAATTGAGCCTAAGAAAAATAAAATTGGTCAGCTTGATCAGACATCCTGTCTTGCTGTCTGTTCTTTGTGTCTCTTGCCCCTTCGGTCTCTCCTCCAGGTCGTCGACCCCCGTTGATAGTCCTGCAGGTTGGGACAACTGGCACCCAACGTGGGGCCCGACAGACCGGAGAGGCGAGAACGTCGCCCCCAGGAGGATGGGCCCACCCATGAAAGGAGGTGTCTGCAGCTACGAGACCCTCGCCAGAGTCACCACATTCTGAACCCGGCGTGAGACAGACTCGTATATACTCAATCGGTGACACATTTGAGAAGGTAAGTCATGGGGCAAGCATCCTCGCAAGAAGATTTGTTTATAGCCGGACTCAAAGAGTCTCTCAGGACACGAGGAACAAGGGTTAAGAAAAAAGATTTGAAACGTTTTTTAGTCTTTATTGAAGATGTGTGTCCCTGGTTCCCTCAAGAAGGGACCATTAGTGAAAAGAAATGGCGATGAGTAGGCAATTGCCTTCAAGACTATTACAGAGTTTTTGGTCCAGAAAAAGTATCTGTGTCAGCATTTAGCTATTGAAACCTTATTAATGATATCTTGCACATTCATCGCGAGTGGTCCGATTTACAAAAAGTTGTCATTGAGGGAGAAAAAACCATGAGATCCCACTCTCATCCCCCATCCGAGGCTTCTCGGCCAGCCTCCCCCTCTCTCAAAGAACAACCTTCAGATTCCACTGCAAACCCCTCTCAAATATTGGACAGACTCCCACCCTTACCGACTGTCGAGTCTCTTTCCTCGTCACTCATGGAAAAAGCTTCCTCCCCTAATAACTCCACTGACTCCCGTCCTCTCCCTGCTATCCCTCCCCCAAATATTTACCCTAGCCTCATTGACTTAAGTCCTTCTGAGCCCCTTGATCCCACTGATGAAGCCACTTTAGAAGAAGAGGCAGTGCATTATAACAATCCTGACTGGCCGCCTAAGGCCACTACCATCGCCCTTGCCTCTGCACTTCACCCACAAGCAGTAACCTTACCACCCTTCATTCCCCCGCCACCTTATCACTGCCCTGTTCTTGACCAAATGTTTCCTGCCTTCTCCTCTCTCTCCCGTGAGCATTTACATGCAGCAAATGACCTCTCAGTCCTCAGGCAGATGGTCAAAAATAGAAAAGAACAAATTCAACTCCTACAAGCCATTTGTGACCTAGATCAAGAGCTCTCCAAACTAACCCATTTAACGCACACCCCAAATTCTTCCTCTAAAAGTACTCCCCCTCCCTCGAAATCACTTTTTCACAAAACAAAAAAATCACCCAACCCTGTCCTGACTTTTCCTGTCTCCCTACGGAGTGGAGTTTCTATTCCCCGGAGCCCCTCCCCTAAGTTATTTGACCCCGATAATCCTGAAGAAGAGGGCACTGATCCTGATATGAGAGAAGAAGGTCCCATGAGTACTACTCTTGATGATAGAGCCCAGAGAGATTCATGGCATAACGATGGAGATGACCATCTAAACGATAGCCCTGAAGACGGAGCCGAAAGAGGCCCATGTCCTAGCGACAGGCCTCCAGTGATAAGAGAGTCAGCCCCTATAAAAAGAACATCCTTTTCACCCCTAGATATCCGAGCTCTAGAGAAGCTCAAGTCAGCTGTTTCTAATTATGGGCCTACCGCCCCATTTACTCTAGCTCTGTTAGAATCTATCACCAATGATTGGCTTACCCCAAATGAATTCCATCAGCTTGCTCACACAGCCTTAAACGGGGGAGACTTTGTTCTTTGGAAAGCCAAGCTTGCCGAATTTGCTAAAGAAATCGAAAGTAAAAATCTTACCCGACCCAGTTTCCGAGACTGGACAGCAAAAAAAATTTTAGGTGAAGCTCCTTATAACACTCTAGCAGTCCAAGCACGCTTTCCCACAGGCCTCCTGGCTCAAGTTAGACAAGCTGGCCTCGGAGCTTGGAAAAAGTTACCCCCTAAGGGAGCCACTACTGCCGCTCTCTTAGACTTCAAGCGTTAGTAAAGTGGAAAGATCCACTGACCTTCACATGGAAAGGTCCTGACCCCGTTATTATCTGGCGCCGAGGGTCCGTCTGCATTTATGACCAACAAAACTCTGAGCCTTGATGGCTCCCTGAAAGGCTAGTTAAAACCACTAACTTACCACAGTCCAGACTGGAGCTTCCATGTCCGCCTGAGACAAATTCTTTTTCCATTCCAGATGCAGTCACCAAAAGTCCTCATCCTCCTGATCATGACCACAGCTCTGAGCCATCAGCCAGCGCCACAACCTGCAAGATCCCGACACTTTCCCTGGAACTACACTTGGATAGTGCTTTCTGAAAGAGATGTTGTTTGGTCCCGCTCTCAAATCTCGCCAGACGTCTGGTGGCCAAGCGTTTTACAACCTAATCTCTGTAAGCTAGCCCTAGGTGCAGGAGTCCCTTGGGGAGTAGAACATCTTTTCGAGCAGAGTGAAGCACCTCTTATCTCTCGTGCAGGTCTCGCCACACCCGATTGCTCTGATGCAGGGCGTTGGTCAGTTCTTAGGTCATATTCCTTTTATGTTTGCCCCGAGCAGCACCAGCCCCGTAGCCTCCTTCATAAATGCGGAGGCAAGACAGATTATTATTGTGCATCATGGGGGTGTGAGACCACGGGAGATACTTACTAGAGACCCCCCTCCTCCTGGGATTATATTACTGCCAAAGCCAATTATACCGACCACCCTTTTAAAGGGCAAAAATACCCTGAAGCACTCTCCGAGTGCTTCCCTAGAAATATTACCAAAGGTTGGTGCAATCCTCTATCACACTCACTGAAGAAGGGAAAAAAGCCTCAAGTTGGGCACAAGGATACACTTGGGGTCTTCGTTTATATAAAGAACATTATGATGAAGGCATCACCTTTACTATTAAACTCCTTAAAGAGTTTCCTGCTACCCCTTCTGCCACTATAGACCCAAATACAGTCCTAGGTGGGAAGCACCCTCCCCCACCGAAGCCTTCCGCCCTCTCGCCTAACCATAGCTTCACAACTAGCAGTCTTAAACCCTGCCCTACACCACCAGTGTCTGCCCTAGCAAGCTCTAAAGACCTTGTCCTCACCCTTATAAATCAAACCTTCCTTAGTCTTAATTCCACCACTCCTGAGCTTACTGCCGAATGTTGGTTATGTTACCACTCTTCCCCCCCTTTTTATGAAGGTGCCGCCATCCCTGGCAACTTCTCCACCTCCAATGATACCTACAACTGCCGTTGGAAATGCGCTAGTTGGGAAGGCCTAACCTTAGCCCAAGTAGTCGGTAATGGGACTTGTATAACTAACACTCTTCAAAAGACCCCTCATGAGTACACCCACCTCTGTCGAGAAATCTTCTCCATTGGACAGGGACCCCAATTTATAGTTCCCCCCAATGACACGTGGTGGGCCTGCTTAGACGGACTCACCCCCTGTGCCTACAATCCCATTTTACAAGAGCATGGATTTTGTGTTCTCGTAAAAGTTATATCCACGCTCATTTACTACCAGCCTGATGAGTTCTTCCATATCTGGGAACAATCTTCAGACCCTTTTCTCCCTAAACGCTTCCACTGAGAACCCATTACTGCTGTTACTATCGCTGTTCTGCTCGGCCTAGGGACTGTAGGTGCAGGCACAGGCACATATCTTCTCTGCTTCTTTCTAACTCCCGCTATCATGAGCTCAGTGCCACTATAGATCAAGATATCCAAGAATTTCAGAAAGGAATCTCTGACCTGACAGATTCAATCACATCCCTCGCTGAAGTAGTTCTCCAAAACCGCAGAGGGCTAGACCTACTCTTTCTGCAGCAAGGAGGGCTTTGCGCCACCCTGAAAGAAGAGTGCTGCTTCTATGCTGATAAAACAGGAGTAGTTAGAGAAAGTATGAAAAGAGAGAAGGGTTAGAAGAAAGGAAAGAAAGAAAGGAAAGAAAGAAAGAAAGAAAGAAAGAAAGAAAGAAAGAAAGAAAGAAAGAAAGAAAGAAAGAAAGAAAGAAAGAAAGAAAGAAAGAAAGAAAGAAAGAAAGAAAGAAAGAAAGAAAGAAAAAGAAAGAAAGAAAGAAAGAAAGAGGAAAGAAAGAAAGAAAGAAAGAAAGAAAGAAAGAAAGAAAGAAAGAAAGAAAGAAAGAAAGAAAGAAAGAAAGAAAGAAAGAAAGAAAGGAAAGAAAGAGAGCAGGATGAAAGTTGGTATAAAAATTGGTTTTCAGCCTCCCCATGGCTTACTACTCTCTTGCCCTCTCTCCTAGGCCCCCTCATAGGATTGATATTGCTCTTGTCTTTTGGCCCTTGGGCTCTTAAACATTTGACGAGCCTTATAAAGAGACAAATAGATACCCTTGTTGGCAAACCTATCCAAGTCCACTATCACAAACTAGCTCGCGAGAGTGATGACGACGACGAAGCACCCCCCTCTATCTCTTCTCAGCAAAAGTAAGCACCAGCGCGACCTGCCCAGGAGTCTCTGAGTGCCGGTTGAGTACTAAAGTGGATGCGAGGCAAAGCACTGCAAAGGAAAGGCTAATGCCTGCCCTGGGTTCCTTGAGGGACATACCTGATTGCATAGAGGTTTGTGTCCTGCATCCTCCTCTCCTCAGGAAAAAGACACCTTGTGCTTAATAGAGAAACTCTTTCTCTTCAGCAGAGCCTGTAAGACTAAGAGTCCTCCTCATGCACCAGATATCCACTGAGGATCAGGCCCCTGTCCCTGCCCCTTAGCCTGCTCAACCAAAATCGTCTTAATTTTTAATAAAGAAAGGGGGAGATGCTGGGAGCGAGCCTATGGACTTTTAAGCAATACTAGTTTTGTAAGTCTTAAGACAACAGCAATCATTTCTGCAGTAAGGCAGAGTTGCTCTCCTAGCCAAATCAATATAGATCTTACAGTCAGACTGCTAAGCAATGTTTCCTCCTCTGTTCTTTCCACTGGTCTTCTAACCCTGTCACACTCCTGCGTCTCAAGAACACCCGCTGCCCCAGAGGAAAGCCCCACCCTTAAACCTCCCTCCCAAGGGCCCCCACCCACAAGATGGCGAACTTCCTGCTTCTCTTCCGGGTCCTCGGTTCCTGCCGGCACCACCTGAAGCCCAATCACCTCTCTACACGTTCCCGCCAGCGCCAACTGAAGACCAATCACCTCTTTACATATATTTTCATCACAACCTATATAAATTGAGCCTGAGAAAAATAAAATTGGTCAGCTTGATCAGACATCCTGTCTTGCTGTCTGTTCTTTGTGTCTCTTGCCCCTTCATTCTCTCCTCCAGGTCATTGACCCCCATTGATAGTCCTGCGGGTCAGGACACTACTCATGTCACCATCTTGAAATTTAAGCATAAGATAGTATATCAATGATACCTTAATAAATAAATTTTAAAAACATATCCAAGAACTTTGTTTTCTGGAAAATTCCATTTATTTCATGGCTGTGTGTTTTTTTTTTAAAGATTTTGAGATTTTCTGAAGGAAGTATGGACCTTACATAGTAATAATATATCAAGACTGGCTCATTAACTGTGCCAAGTAGACCATACTAGTACGTTAAAAAGGGTTAGTTTTTTGGGATGCTGGGACTGTTCTGTATTTCGAATGTGATGAATCTAGACATGTGTTAAAATTCATTAAAAATGTACAGCAAAAATAGTAAAAGAAAATTTTGAGATTTTTTCCAGTAAGATTATGTGTCTTTCTGTATTTAAATATAGTACAATCCCAAAATATATTCTGGTGCAGAAGGAATTCAGGGATTTTGAGGAACCAATGCAAAGGAAGACAAACCCGAGGTAGACAAAGCCCATGGTCCCTATCCTCATGGCAGGAGAGGAGAGCTGTGACTGCAGTTCATGCACAGTGAACTCACTGTACAAAACTGCTTGAGGTACAGAGGAAGTAGCTAGCTCTAGTTAGAAGGGATCAGAAAGGCTCTGAGGGAGAAGTGTGGTGGGCAGGGTTCAAACATGACTGCCAGTGACCCTGACCCCTCTCCAATCTCATCCCCTGCTCATGGGCAGAACCGTGGATGAGATGTTATTCCCATGATTCTATTATTTTGTTTGGCCAAAGGGAGCTTGAAGTGTGCAGGTTTGACTCCAGGGAGGCACTCTGTTGCTGAGGGGAGGGGCTGTGGGGAAGGCCCTGAAGAGCCTCTAGACCAGAGCAATCCCAACAGCCAGTTGACAGAACTGACCACATTTTGATGACGCAAGGAATGGAGCTCGGCCAACAATCTGGATGAACTGGGAGGCAGACTGCCCCATAGCCCCCAGATATGAGTCCACCCCAGCTGACAAGACACCTGGACTTTTTCCAGTGAGACCCTGAGCAGAAAGCCAGGTTGAGCTCAGACTTCTGGACTGTGAGCTGCGAGGTAGCACATGGCTACGGGTTTAAGCCATTGAATTTATGGTAATCCCTCATGCAACAAGAGAACATGAATACAGGTGACATCTGAACTATGCCTTGAAGGATGGGTAAGATTTCAGAAGGGGGAGAAGAGGAGGAAGGAGCTCTAGGGGAAAAGCATGTCCTGCAGAAGACAGGCACTCAGGTTGGGGCATTGGGCAGTGCCAGCTGGTGCCAGCCTTCCTGACAGCTCTGGGCTTGAAGTCAGCTCACAGGGATCTGGAATGCCATCCCAAGTCATTTGTGTTTTCTCTAGATATTGTGAAGGGACAGTGAAAGCTTTCAAGAAGAAGGATGCATGATGAGTGCTGTTCTTCAAGAAGATTAACTGACCTTATCAGTAGGGCGGACTGGAGGCAGGGCAGATGAAGGAAGACATAAGAGGGGCTGTCACAAGTGCCCAGGACCCCAGGTGGTTCAGGTGACATGCAGTGTTCTCTCAGCTCACTGTGCCAGGCTCTCCCTAAGGCTCTGAGAGACCAGCAGCCCTGAGCAAGTACAGTTCCCAAGTGTAGGGTTCCCCTCAACTAAGGGGGCACAGAGCATTGAATAAATGTCCGTCTTCTGTCCTGCAGGTGAACTGTTCCAGGAGGTGCTCTCCACCCTTCTAACAAGATGCCAGTGGAATCACATCTCCAGTGCAAAGCCACCTGGGCCCTCAGAAAGGCCCTCCTCTATATCTCCTTCTCTCTCATTCCTGCCTCCTGCACCAGGTCCTGACAGGAGGCTCTGCTTTGGGGAAAATCCACACTAACACATCCAGGCAAAGAGGGCCCAGTGTGGGCAGGCAGAGTGGGTGGGAAGGGGATAAAAACACCACATAGCAGAGGGGGCAATAGGTTAGATGTGCAGGGGATAAGAGAGAAGAGCCCCAGGGGACACCAAGGCTTCAAATCTGAGGTCGTTACCAGGAAAAGCACTGTGGAGTGGGAATAGGTAATTTGTGCAGGCCTTGAACTAACATCAACAACCGATATATAGTAAGCATAGGGCCATGCACCATAATCACTAATTTCACAGTCTGTGTCTCTTATGCCCTCGCCCTTTGCCATAAATATTAAGTGAAAAAGACCGATTATTATTTGTATAAAGGGGTGGGGAGCACAGAGCAAAGCCCCAGATGATACCAACAGCTCACAGGCCATGTGGTCCAGTGTTGGTTTGTCTGTGGTGGTCTCGTGTCCCCTAAGCCTCTGCTCAGGGGGATGAGGCCTGACTGATGTACCCAGAGCAGCTGTTCTCAGTCTACTAGCACCAGTGGAGAGCTTACGCCCCTGCATAGAGAGATGCAAGATTTTGTCTTCTCCTTAACCTGCAAACAAACAAGAATGGAAAGTGTGTCTCCTCTGAGCCTCTAGCAAAAAGATAGCATTATAACTTAACCTCAATTATGCAGAAATAAAAATGAAATCTCCTACTCAAGGTTCTAATAGTCAGAACCAAAGATGAACCTTAAGGCTTGCCAAATATCTTTTCTCATTGCTGACTAAAAAAACAAAATGACATTGTGAGGACCTCCAAATAATAGCGTTTCTCATCTTTTGAGTACTTACAGTTTGTTGAGCACTTTTACAATATTATTTTATAAAATTCTCACAACTCTGAATAGTTATTAGATCTTCATTTTATGGAGGAAAAACCCAACCACTCAAAAAGATACAGACATGTGAACCAAGTAAGTCGGGCAAGCTATTATTAAAACCAGGTTTGCTTGATTTGAAATCCCACTCTTTTTAGTAGGTAACCGCGACCTGCCTGGGGGCTTGTTGGCTGAAGAGTGACATGCTGCAAAGGAGACAGATCAGCACCATTTCCTCTGGGTCCATGACCCTTAAACTCATCCTTGTGTGTTTATTTTCCTGAAGGACAGAGGCAAATAGTTTGCCTAAATCACTGTGGATCAATATTAACAAGTTAACTTCAAAACAAGCAGGTGCAGCATGACACCATGCACCTCTCCCCCATCCCACCCATGTTTCCTGAGATGGCTCATCCTACCTGGTCCTCACCCACTGTCAACCTGCCAACTACCCTCCTGGCCCATCTCCTTCTGTGCTCTGGGACTGCCACTGAGAGGAGACTCCCTCAGTGGCCCTGCAGGCTCATTCTGGGGTTTGTGAGGGGTCTGCTGTGGGACTAAAGGGCACCCACCCTGACTTTCTAGATTTTTCCTAGGGAAAACCTTCACACATGCACAATATCCTGCAACAGGTGGAGGGCTTGGAGCTGGCTCAAAGTTTGGAGTTTTCAGGAGCCACTGAGCAGGCCAGAGCAATGGGAGTGAAAGGTTCATGCAGAAGCACTAGTGAAGAAGTGTCTGCACCCCCTCTTCAGAGCAAAGCCACCTACTCCTTCTGGGGGTGAAGAAGTTGGAGATCAATAGAGGGGACCCACAGTGTGTTTTGGGGGTCTGTGCAGACACTGGACTGTTTCGTCTGCCTGGCCAGCTGCAGACAGGAGAGCCGTCCAAGCTGCTGGGAAAGAGGGTCATGTTGATATCCCAACACAACTAATCAGATTAGTCAATTTGCATAAATTTGGAGGAGCTGAAATCCTCCTCAGATTCCTGCTTTAATAAGCATTATTAGCTGAGACAGTGATCCATCCCATGAGTTCTGGAAAGTTTGACCTGCACCATCTGCCAGGTTGTCCGAAATATTCCTTGGTGGTAGTTTCTATCAGTGAAACTCAAGTCATCTAAAGAAGAAAGTGTCACAGAGAAGGTGAGTTAGGAAGAAGGAAGGGGTTCAGGGATACAACAGGAGCCAATAGCATCCATGTCTGTCTGAGACCCTGCATGTGGTTCACAGCACCAAGAGCCAGCCCCCGGAGACAGAGAGGAGAGAACAGAGCTAAAGGGTTCCCCTAACCGCAGCCCTTTCCCTACGCTTTCCTCATCTCTGCTGTGCTCAGGGAACCCCTGACTAACTTGCCTTCTCCAAGAGCCCTTCTGCTCCAGGTGACCCAGCCCCCCTCCACAGGCATGGGTTGGAGACCCAGGAGTCGCAGTCACCGGAAGGGGAACCCTGGTTGCACATCCTTCTCCTGGAATTCCAATGCTCCTGTCAGTTGGCTGCAGGCTGAATAGGCACAAGTCTATCATCCAGTGGAAAGGAACATCCAGGTGCTGGACCTAAAAATTCAAGGACTGAGCTGCCCCCTGAGCTGTGCCTCCGGGGCCCTGTGTGTGACCCAGTGGGCTGCCATCAGACAATGGCCCCCACTTCCAAACAAACCCCCTTACACATCGGGATGCTTAGAAGTCACACCTGTGTTATTATGATGCCGTTTGGAAAGAATTTGTAACTATTTGGTTTCCCACAAAAATAACTGATTCTTGCCCTTCCATCCACAATGAACTTATGAACCTAGTGCATAACACACACACACACACACGCATGCACACGTTCTTTCTCTCTTCCTCCTGCTTTAACATCCATCATTACACATCTCTGCGTCAGGAGCCAAAATTGGGTGTTCAGAACACAAACCGCAGGCTCTACCGCCACTTCCACCTATGAGCAAAGTAAAAAGGTGCAGACTCGGCCCAGACTGGTCAAGCCGGACCTCATTATGTGGATCCACCCTACTCTACACTGCAGGCCCCTGTCGTCCAGAGCGGCCCCACCCCCTCCCGCACGCCTTCGCAGTCGCCCTGCATCTCTGCCCTCCTGGGCTGCTTAGGCCTCGTTGGCAGGGCGGCCTGCCCTGCCCAGCAGCGCAGCCTGCTGCCCGCCTCTCACCCAGGATGCGGCACAAACCCCACTGGCTCAAGCCCCCGCCCTGCTCCCTCACCGTGGCTTTGGGAGTGGGCACGTGAACACTGAGGAACTAACTACAAAGCATGGACGTGGCACTCCCCAAGAGGGTGAGGTACAGAGGTGAGGCTGCAAGGACCTCAACACAACCCAGGCACCTGCAGGCTTCATTATCCGCTGGCCACCAGAACGGACTTCTTGGCACAGATGGGGATTTGCGTTTAAAGTAACCTTACTGCCTGTGGAACAAAACATCCAAAGAACTGCCTGGTGAGTGAGGCCCTGCACGGTCTCTCCTGAACTACCATCCATGCAGTCTGCCTCTGGGTTCCCTTTTGCTTTGCAGTTAACCAAGCAGAGCTGCGTGGCTCCCTGCAGGTCCCAAGCAGCCCTTTCTCAGACCGTTGCCTGCATTCCCCTCCCTGGGAGTAGTCTGGGCCCTTTCCCTTTAGGAACCCCCTGGGACAGTGTCACAGACAGCCCACCACCCGCTGCCATGCAGCCCTCTCACCCACTGCTGGTCTCGCAGGGGCCCTGAGAGCTCACAGCCAACCTCTCCTGCTGCTGCCAGCAAGCACCCTTCCTTTCCCCCTTGGAAAGGAAAAGGCTTGGCATTCTTAGCTGGGGCCCACCTTTGTGGTGCCCTGCTGCTCTGCCCTGCCATGGGCACCTGGCTCCTCCAGCACAGAGTTACAGGGGGAATCCCTTCCCCCAGTTCCACTGCACACATCCCTCCTTAGCAAGATGCTAAGGCCTGCCAGATGCTGTCTCTTTAGCAAATGCTCTCCAAGTTCCTGGAGCCAGTGGAAGCGCCCCCCTACACACCTTGATTTACTCCTCTCTTCTCACTGTGTCACTTGCGACTTTAACTTCTGTGTACTGGGATTAACCCCTTTCCAGATATGAGAATTCAAGCTCAGTAAACCCAGTTTTATTTTTAATTAATCTCTGTTTCTCTCCCAACCCAGAAGCCTAGTACACTGGCCACAATAAACCTAGATATTTTGTTGATTGGTTGAATGAATGAATGATCCTCTCACTCTGGGGCCAGTTTGTGAGTCTTTGTATAGTTTTTGCTAGTCAGAGCAGAGGATCTCAGCCTTGCAGGGAATAAGTCCATAGACAGTCATCCTGTGAACATCCACCCAATTATAATCCCCAAAAGAGGGCCATTTTTGTGAGGCGTTCACACAGAGTGCTGTTTCATAACTTTCTCATAATTATACAAGCCAGAATGGTAACCTAGAACCTCACTTTTAACAGATATCAGCTGTCAATCAGTGCACTCTGCATACCAAATTAAATGTAATGTTCACTAAATAAGATATATTTTATGCACACTAAATACAGATCCCTAAATCATGAAAATGCTTGGTGTGACCAGCAGCAGTCAGTGGCCAGGAACCCATTTCAGAGGCTGCCTTCCTGATCAGAAAAAACACCAGAACTGATGGCCCAAGTCCAGGCTGGCCTGCAGGGAGAAGGCACAGCAGGTCTAGACACCACGCCTCCTCCAAGCTCCCTTTGTAGCCTGTCACATGAATGCCAATGATGACCCCTTACTAGCCGCAGTGGGGTTCTCAGTAAGCGGGATAGCAGTGAGTATGTGGAGCAGCCGGAACCACTTTCCAGTCATTCATTCCCTTGACATGGCACTGAAGCCCCCGGCCAGGGCACCTGATTGCCCCAGGCTCTGGGAGAACAAGAAACACTGAACTTTATCTAGCAGATTTCTCCTTGGTAGTAGCATTGATGATAGAGCTCCAAAACTATTGTGTGTATTCAAGATAGAGTAATAAGTAAATTCACTAGTGTTTTAGGGAACAATGTCTCTGGTAGGCAAAGGTATACAATAGAGAACAGGAAAAGGTGGGGAAAAAGTGGAGTGTCAGATTTGGATGGTAATATAACCTCACAAAGCACATGATATATATACATATATGTATGTATTTTAATTGCACATATTTAATTTTGCAAATTTTTTTATTCTTTAGGAAAATATAATGGACAAAGACAAAAGACAAGTGAAAAACTGAAGACAACATTTATAATACATAGGACAAACAGCTAATTTCTATAATATATAAACAACTCTTAAATACTGAGTTTTAAAACCCAACAAAACACAAAGGACAAGAACAGGTATTTCTCAAAAGAGGAAAAACAGATGGCTTCTTACCAAAAAAGTCTTGCCCGTACTCATAGTGTTAAAAATGTAAATTAAAATCTCTGTTAGGGAAAAATGACAATCACTATCAAATTTTAAACTTAAATACTGTCATCTAGCAATTCTTCTTCTAAACATTTATCTTACAGACACACTCACAAGCAGATGTAAAAATGTATATAGCAGGATATTCACTTCACCCATATTTGTAGCATCAGAAATTTAGAAATGACCTGAACATCCAACTAAAATAGACTGTTTAATAAATCATGGTATATCCATGCAGGGGAACACTATGCAGCTGTTAAAAACAATGAGACAGGTCATACATCTTAATATGGAAAGATTTCCAAAGTTATTGTTAAAATTTAAAAATATGCAAGGAACTAAAATGTTGTGCATGTAGTTATTTTCAGAGTTTAATAACAAAAGCAGAGGAGAAGCCAAGATGGCAGCATGAGTAGGGCAGAAGAAATCTCCTCCCAAAACCATACACATTTTTGAAAATACAACAAATACAAGTATGCCTAACAGAGAGACCAGAAGATACAGTACAACAGCCAGGCTACATCTACATCTGCAAGAACTCAGCACCTCATGAAGGGGGTAAGATGACAAGCAGCAACCAGGCGGGACCTGAGCGCTCCCCCCACCTCAACTCCCCAGCGGGAGGAAAGGAGTCGGAGTGGGGAGGGAGTGGAAGCAGAGGACTGCTAAATAACCAGCCCTAGTAATCTGCACTGGGAGCACAGACACACATTACATGGTGTGCTGGATATTAGAGAAAGGGAAAAGTAAAATCTGCGAGTGGGTCCCCACAGCTGGCTCCCCTGGGACAAAAGAAAAGTGAGTGCTTTTTGAAAGTCTTAAAGGGACAGGGGCTTAACAGCTATACAGAATCATCCCAGCACACTCAGCCCAACAGGCTGGGAATCCTAAGGAAATTCAGGTGCCCTAACCTCCTGGGAGGTAACCCAGCCCTGAAGCCCCTCACAGTGATAAGCAGCCTGCTATTCTTTCCCCCCAGCAGGCGCTGCCCCATCACAGCAGTGGAGCAGCAGGAGAGTCGCAGCACCCACAACAACCGCCCAGAGTCTCCTCCCAGCATGAAGCTACCTGGGCCAAACCCAGAGGCTGCTGTCAGCACGCAGTGGCCTGGCACAGACAGAGAAAGGCGAGGCAAGACACAAAGGGGTGCCATTCTCACAGGAGACCACACTTGGTGCCTGCCACTCCCAGCAGAGCTCTGGGCTACACCAAGGGATGCCCCACCATGGCAACTCAGGGGATTAACCCAGAGGCTTCTCCTGGTGTGCAGGTAACTGACATAGGCAGCGGAGAAGGCCAAGGTGAGCAGCAAGCAGGAAGGGACTTTATTTTCCCAGCTGACACACACACCACCTGCTTATAACTATCTCTATCACCATGAAGAGGCAGAAGAATTTGGTCCAGTCGAGAATCACCTAGACAAACTCTGAGAGAGGGCCTGGGGAGATAGATATAACCAATCATCCTGAAAAATAATTCAAAATAAAGGTCATAACCATGCTGATGGTCCTGCAGAGAAATATGTAAGAATTAAGGGATGAAGTCAGGATGGATATTACAGAAATGAAACAATCTCTGGAAGGACTTAAAAGCAGACTGGATGAGGTGCAAGAGACAGTTAATGGAATAGAAATCAGAGAATAGGAATATAGAGAAGATAAGGCAGAGAGAGACAAAAAGATCTCCAGGAATGAAACAATATTAAGAGAACTGTGCAACCAACCCAAATGGAACAATATTCACATTACAGGGGTGCCAGAAGAAGAAGAGAGAGAAAAAGTGATAGAAAGTGTATTCAAAGAAATAATTGCTGAAAACTTCCCGAAACTGGGGAAGGAAATAGTCTCTCTGACCATAGAAGCCTAAAGATTTCCCAACATAAGGAACCCAAGAAGGACAATCCCAAGACATATAATAATCAAAATGGCAAAGATCAAAGACAAGGACAGAGTATTAAAGGCAGCCAGAGAGAGAAAACAGATCACCTACAAAGGAAAACCCATCAGGCTATCATCAGACTTCTCAACATAAACCTTACAGGCCAGAAGAGAATGGCATGATATATTCAATGCAATGAAACAGAAGGGCCTTGAACGAAGAATACTGTATCCAGCACAATTATCATTTAAATATGAAGGAGGGATTAAACAATTCCCAGACAAGCAAAAGTTGAGGGAATTTGCCTCCCACAAACCACCTCTACAAGGTATTTCAAAGGGACTGCTCTAGATGGAAGCACCCTTAAGGCTAAATAGATGTCACCAGAGAAAATAAAATCACAGCAAAGAAAACAGACCAACCAAATACTAACTAAAGGAAAAAAATTAAATCAACTATTCACAAAAGCAGTCAAAGGAAACACAAAAGGGTACAGAATAAAACACCTAACATATAAAGAATGGAGGAGGAGGAATAAGAAGGGAGAGAAATAAAGAATTATCAAACTGTGTTTATAATAGCTTAATAAGTGAGTTAAGTTAGAGGGTTAGATACTAAAGAACCTAACCTTGAACCTTTGGTAACCACGAATCTAAGGCCTGCAATGGCAATAAGTACATATCTTTCAATAATCACCCTAAATGTAAATGGACTGAATGCACCAATCAAAAGACATGGAGTAATGGAATGGATAAAAAAGCAAGACCCATCTATATGCTGCTTACAAGAGACTCACCTCAAACCCAAAGACACACACAGACTAAAAGTCAAGGGATGGAAAAAGATATTTCATGCAAACAATAGGGAGAAAAAGGCAGGTGTTGCAGTACTTGTATCACACAAAATAGACCTCAAAATAAAGAAATTAACAAGAGACAAAGAAGGACATTACATAATGATAAAGGGCTCAGTCCAACAAGAGTATATAACCATTATAAATATATACGCACCTAATACAGGAGCACCAACATATGTGAAACAAATACTAACAGAGTTGAAGGAGGCAGTAGAATGCAATGGATTCATTCTATGAGACTTCAACACACCACTCACTCCATAGGACAAATCCACCAGACAGAAAATTAGTAAGGACACAGAGGCATTGAACAACACAATAGGACAGATGGACCTAACAGAACTATACACCAAAAAGCAACAGGGTACACATTCTTCTCAAGTGCACATGGAACATTTTCCAGAATAGACCATATACTAGGCCACAAAAAGAGCCTCAGTAAATATAAAAAGATTGAAATACTACCAACCAACTTGTCAGACCACAAAGGTATAAAACTAGAAATAAATTGTACAAAGAAAACAAGAAGGCTCACAAACACATGGAGGCTTAACAACATGCTCCTAAATAATCAATGGATCTATGACCAAATTAAAATAGAGATCAAGGAATATATGGAGACAAATGACAACACCACAAAGCCCAAAGTTCTGTGGGATGCAGCAAAGGCAGTTCTAAGGGTAAGTATATAGCAATCCAGGCATATTTAAAGAAGGAAAGACAATTCCAAATGAATAGTCTAAAGCCACAATTATTGAAACTTGGAAAAGAAGAACAAATGAGGCCCAAAGTCAGCAGAAGGAGTGACATAATAAAGATCAGAGAAGAAATAAATAAAATTGAAAACAATGAAAAAATCAATGAAACCAAGAGCTAGCTCTTTGAGAAAATAAACAAAATAGATAAAACCGTCACCAGACTTATTAAGAGAAAAAGAGAATCTACACACATAAGCAGAATCATAAATGAGGAAGGAAAAATCGTGACGGACACCACAGAAATACCAAGAATTATTAGAGAATACTATGAAAATCTATATGGAAATAAGTTGGATAACCTATAAGAAATGGACAACTTCCTAGAAAAATATAACCTTCCAAGACTGACAAGGAAAGAAACCAAAAATCTAAGCAGACCAATTACCAGCAATGAAATTGAATCAGGAATCAAAAACTACACAAGAACAAAACACCCTTGCTAGATGGATTCACTGCTGAATTATATCAGACATATAGAGAAAACATAATACCCATTCTCCTTAAAGTTTTCCAAAAAATAGAAGAGGGAATACTTCAAACTCATTTGATGAAGCCAGCATCACTGTAATACCAAAACTAGGCAAAGACAGCACAAAAAAGAAAACTACAGACTAATATCCCTGATGAACATAGATGATGCAAAAATACTTAACAAAGTATTAGGAAACTGAATTCAAAAATACATCAAGAGGATCATATACCATGACCAAGTGGAATTAATCTCAGGGATGCAAAGATGGTACAGCATTCGAAAATCCATCAACATCATCCACCACATCAACAAAAAGGACAAAAACCACATTATCATCTCCATAGATGCTGAAAAAGCATTTGACAATATTCAACATCAATTCATGATAAAAAAATCTCAACAAAATGAGTATAGAGGGAAAGTACCTCAACATAATAATAAAGGCTATATATGACAAACCCACAGCCATCATCATACTTAACAGTGAGAAGCTGAAAGCTTTCCACCTAACATTGGAAATAAGATAGGGATTCCCACTCTCCCCACTTTTATTCAACATAGTACTGGAGGTCCCAGCCACGGCAATCAGAGAAAACAAAGAAATACAAGGCATTCAGATTTGTAAAGAAGAAATCAAACTGTCACTATTTGCAGATGACATGATATTTTACATAAAAATCCCTAAAGATTCCACTCCAAAACTACTAGAACTGATATCTGCATTCAGCAAAGTTGCAGGATACAAAATTAATACACAGAAATCCATTGCTTTCCTATACACTAATGATGAACTACCAGAAAGAGAAGTCAGGAAAACAATTCCATTCACAGTTGCAACAAAAAGAATAAAATACCTAGGAATAAACCTAACCAAGGAAGTGAAACCCTGAACACTACAAGACACTCTTAAGAGAAATTAAAAAGGACACTAACAAATGGAAACTCATCCCATGCTCTTGGGCCAGGAAGAATTAATATTGTCAAAATGGTCATCCTGCCCAAAGCAATATACAGATTCACTGCAATCCCTATCAAAATATCAACAGCATTCTTCAATGAACTGGAACAAATAGTTCAAAAATTCATATGGAACCACCAAAGATCCCGAATAGCCAAAGCAAACCTGAGAAGGAAGAATAAAGTATTGGGGGGGGGGTGGAATCTGACTCCCCAACTGCAAGCTCTACTACAAAGCCACAATAATCAAGACAATTTTGGTACTGGCACAAGAACAGACCCACAGACCAGTGGAACAGAATAGAGACTCCAGACATTAACCCAAACATATATGGTCAATTAATATATGATAAAGGAGCTGTGGACTTACAATGGGGAAATGACAGCCTCTGCAACAGTTGGTGTTGGCAAAACTGAACAGCTACATGCAAGAAAATGAAACTGGATCATTGTCTAACCCCTTACACTAAAGTAAATTCAAAATGGATCAAAGACCTGAATGTAAGTCATGAAACCATAAAACTCTTAGAAAAAACATAGGCAAAAATCTCTTGGACATAAATATGAGCAACTTCTTCATGAACATATCTTCCCAGGCAAGGGAAACAAAAGCAAAAATGAACAAGTGGGACTATATCAAGCTGAAAAGCTTCTGTACAGCAAAGGACACTACCAATAGAACAAAAAGGCATCTTACAGCATGGGAGAATATATTCATAAATGACAGATCCGATAAAGGGTTGACATCCAAAATACATAAAGAGTTTGCACACCTCAACAAACAAAAAGCAAATAATCCAATTAAAAAATGGGCAGGGTATCTGAACAGACAGTTCTCCAAAGAAGAAATTCAGATGGCCAAGGGGGCACATGAAAAGATGCTCCACATCACTAATCATCAGAGAAATGCAAATTAAAACCACAATGAGATACCACCTCACACCAGTAAGGATCGCCATTATCCAAAAGACAAACAACAAAACACATGTTGGTGAGGTTGTGGAGAAAGGGGAACTCTCTTACACTGCTGGTGAGAATACAAATTAGTTCAACCCTTGTGGAAATCAATATGGAGGTTCCTCAAAAAACTAAAAATAGAAATACCATTTGACCCAGGAATTCCACTTCTAGCAATTTATCCTAAGAATGCAGCACTCCAGTTTGAGAAAGACATATGCACTCCTATGTTTACTGCAGTACTATTTACAATAGCCAAGAAATGGAAGCAACCCAGGTGTCCATCAGTAGATGAATGGATAAAGAAGATATGGTACATATATACAATGGAATATTATTCAGCCATAAGAAGAAAACAAATCCTACCATTTGCAACAACATGGATGGAGCTAGAGGATATTATGCTCAATGAAATAAGCCAGGTGGAAAAAGACAAGCATCAAATGATTTCACTCATCTGTGGAGTATAAGAAGAAAGAAAATAACTGAAGGAACAAAATAGCAGCAGACTCACAGAACCCAAGAATGGACTAACAGTTACCAAAGGGAAAGGGACTGGGGAGGATGGGTGGGAAAGGAGGGATTAGGGGGAGAAAAGGGGGCATTACTATTAGCATACATAATGTTGGAGGGCAAGGGATGGCTGTACAGCACAGAGAAGACAAATAGTGATTGTATAGCATCTTATTACACTGATGGACAGTGACTATAATGGGGTATGTGGGGGGGCCTTGGTGATGGGGGGAGTCTAGTAAACATAATGTTCCTCATGTAATTGTAGATTAATGATACCAAAAACAAAAAAAAAGCAGATACATAAATATATTAGCATGCATATATGTACATTGTTTATGCATTGACCGTATCTGGGGAATGTTATGAAAACCAGTAACAGCAGTTGCCTCCAGAAAGGAAATTCAGACACTTGGTCAGGGGTGAACACTCACTTTTACTTACATTCTGTGGGACCTGTTGAATTTTAACAACTTATTTAAAAGCAACTGCTTATTTAACTTCAAAACAGCTTCTTCATTAGAAAAATGTAGCTTAAAAATTTAATGAAAATTTAAAATGGGAAAAATAAGTATGAAAAACATAACTAACCAACAAAATACTAAAAATCAAAGTTGGTGCTCAAATTTCCCTTGATGAGTGGTCAGAGTTGTGATATAGTTTTCCGACAAGGAAACGCAGACAAGTAACTATTTCAGGGGAGGACCGACCCTTGTTACCCATGAATGAAACATAGATTCTGGCAACATCATACAGCATTATACCATCAAAGATGAAAACCAATAACACTAGAGCTTTTGAAGTGGTTCTACACATTCCAATAGTGTCTGAACACTTCTTCCCAAGCAACACTGACGTGCACCTGCTGACAGATTGAGAATTCCCATTTTTAGTCTTTCAGAAGCAGCACATTTGCACATCAATTGAACAGAGAAGGAGTGAGGAATGCATGAAGGGGGGGGGAGGTGGGGGCAGCCAACAGAAACTTATTCTTTACTGGGAGTTGGAAGCTTTACAGAAAGTGGCAATTAAAAAAAAACTTTTCTTTTCCTGTAATGCCACCTGGGATTACATAACAAGAGTTTACTTCTACTTTGCAGTGTAGCCCTCCCCCTTCATATCAATGCTACTAATAACAATGATAACAGGAGAAATACATCAAAACATCATGCTTTCTAAAATATATACATACATTAGTATGTAGACTAATTCTGACATGTGAAATAACATTGAGTTAAAAGCAGAACACCAATTGTAAACACTTGTTACAGTTATAACAAGTTCATGTAGAGACTTGAACCCTCTACATGGGTGGCCCTCAGCAGAAACACCCCTGTGGGTGCAGTTCTAAGGTGTGAGGCCCCCAATGCTATTCCACCAGCACCCCCACCTAGAAGAGGTGGGCTCGTGTTGAAAAGTCTCTCCTCAGGAGCAAAGCAGCTGCAGGGAGCTCTTCAAGGACTCTGTTGGCGCCGAGTTTCCAACATCTCCTCCGCGCTGCTTACATCTTCAGGAATGACCTGTCACCATGCAGAGGCTTCCAAGACCAGAAAATGCAAACATGACATTTATTGCACATCTAACTTACCTGCAGGATAATTGTAGACAAATGTAGAAGTTTGTCTTGTCCCCAACGTCATCCTTGGTATTTTTACACAGCCATTTTATTCTGCAGTTTCAGAGAAATGATTATTAATAAAACATTTTTACTGAATACTGTCAGTAGTTGAGCTTTGAGATGTTTGTAAAGGGGCCAATGCTCTGACTTTCTGATTTTAAAAATATATGGGGGGGGCGGAGCCAAGATGGCGGCATGAGTAGAGCAGTGGAAATTTCCTCCCAAAAACACATAGAGCTATGAAAATATAACAAAGAAAAATCTTCCTAAAATAGAGACCACAGGACACACGACAACATCCAGACTACATCCACACCTGCGAGAACCCAGCGCCTTGTGAAGGGGGTAAGATACAAGCCCCAGCCCGGCGGGACCTGAGCGCCCCTCCCCCCGGCTCCCGGCGGGTGGAGAGAAACCGGAGCGGTTTTTTTTTTTTTTTTTTGGCGAGCGCTTTTTGGAAGCCTTAGAGGGACGGGCCCCCGTTGCTGGGGAGGCAGGGTGGCGGGACCGGTGAGGAGGTGCCTGGGAACGGCGCCGGAGGACAAAGAATATCCTGCGTTTCTCCCTGCGAGACCTGGGGGCGGGTGCCTGAGACCGGTGCCTGAGGACGGAGGAGGTCGCGCATTTTTCCCCTTTTTTTTTTTTCTCTTTTTGGCGAGCGCTTTTTGGAAGCCTTGAAGGGACGGGGACCCCAGTGCTAGGGAGGCACGGTGGCGGGACTGGTGAGCGGGTGGCTGGGACCGGCACCTGAGGACAAAGAATATCCCCCGTTTTTCCCTGCGGGACCGGTGGGCGGGTGCCTGAGACCGGCACTTGAGAACAGAGGAAATCGCGCGTTTTTCCCCTTTTTTTTTTCTCTTTTCTGTGAGTGCTTTTTGGAAGCCTAAAAGGGACAGGGACCCCGGTGCTAGGGAGGCAGGGCGGCGGGACTGGTGAGCGGGTGCCTGGGACCGGCACCTGAGGACAAAGAATATCCCGCATTTTTCCCTGTGGGACCGGTGGGTGGGTGCCTGAGACCAGCACCTGAGGACGGAAGAAATCGCGCGTTTTTCCCCTTTTTTTTCTCTCTTTTTGCCGAGTGCTTTTTGGAAGCCTTGAAGGGACAGGGACCCCGGTGCTAGGGAGGCAGGGCGGCGGGACTGGTGAGCGGGTGCGTGGGACCAGTGCCTGAGGACAAAGAATATTGAGCGTTCCTTCCCTGCGGGACTGGTGGGTGGGTGCTTTTTGGAAGCCTTGAAAGGACAGGGACCCTGGTGCTAGGGAGACAGGGCAGCAGGACCAGTGAGCGGGTGCCTGGGACCGGCACCTGAGGACAAAAAAAAAAAAAAAAAAAAAAATCGCTTGTTTTTCCCCTTTTTTTCCTTTTTTTTTTCTCTTTCTTTCTGTTCCCTCTCTCATTGTTGCTGCTGTTGTTTTGGTTTGGAGAGTGCTTTTTGGAAATCTTAAAGGGGCAGGACAGGTCACTTAGACCAGAAGCAGGGAATCTGGGGATCTCTGGGCACTCTAACCCCCTGGGCAGCAGGGAGCACAGAGGCCCCTTATGGAGATAAATAGTCTCCTGGCTGCTCCCCCTCCAACGGGGCTCCACCATTTTGGAGGAACAGCCCCAGCCAGGCCAAGCCCACAGCAACAGCGGAGATAAACCCCAAAGCAACTGGGCAGGAAGCAGAAGCCCTGTCTGCGCGCAGCTGCCCAGCACAAGCCACTAGAGGTCGCTATTCTCCCAGGAAAAGGCTACAAACCAACAAGAAGGGAAGCTCTTCCAGCAGTCACTTGTACCAGCTCTGCAAACTATCTCTATCACCATGAAAAGGCAAAACTACAGGCAGACAAAGATCACAGAGACAACACCTGAGAAGGAGACAGACCTAACTAGTCTTCCTGAAAAAGAATTCAAAATAAAAATCATGAACATGCTGACAGAGATGCAGAGAAAAATGCAAGAGCAATGGGATGAGATGCAGAGAAAAATGCAAGAGCAGTGGGATGAGATGCAGAGAAAAATGCAAGAGCAGTGGGATGAAGTCCGGAAGGAGATCACAGATGTCAGGAAAGAGATCACAGAAGTGAAACAATCCCTGGAAGGATTTATAAGCAGAATGGATAAGATGCAAGAGGCCATTGAAGGAATAGAAGCCAGAGAACAGGAACGTATAGAAGCTGACATAGAGAGAGACAAAAGGATCTCCAGGAATGAAACAACACTAAGAGAAATATGTGACCAATACAAAAGGAAAAACATTCGTATTATAGGGATACCAGAAGAGGAAGAAAGAGGAAAAGGGATAGAAAGTGTCTTTGAAGAAATAATTGCTGAAAACTTCCCCAAACTGGGGGAGGAAATAATCGAACAGACCATGGAATTATACAGAACCCCCAACAGAAAGGATCCAAGGAGGACAACACCAAGACACATAATAATTAAAATGGCAAGGATCAAGGACAAGGAAAGAGTTTTAAAGGCAGCTAGAGAGAAAAAGGTCACCTATAAAGGAAAACCAATCAGGCTAACATCAGACTTCTCAACAGAAACCCTACAGGCCAGAAGAGAATGGCATGATATACTTAATGCAATGAAACAGAAGGGCCTTGAACCAAGGATACTGTATCCAGCACGACTATCATTTAAATATGATGGTGGGATCAAACAATTCCCAGACAAGCAAAAGCTGAGGGAATTTGCTTCCCACAAACCACCTCTACAGGGCATCCTACAGGGACTGCTCTAGATGGGAGCACCCCTAAAAAGAGCACAGAACAAAACACACAACATATGAAGAATGGAGGAGGAGGAATAAGAAGGGAGAGAAGAAAAGACTCTCCAGACAGTGTATATAACAGCTCAATAAGCGAGCTAAGTTAGGCAGTAAGATACTAAAGAAGCTAACCTTGAACCTTTGGTAACCACGAATCTAAAGCCTGCAATGGCAATAAGTACATATCTTTCAATAGTCACCCTAAATGTAAATGGACTTAATGCATCAATCAAAAGACATAGAGTAATAGAATGGATAAAAAAGCAAGACCCATCTATATGCTGCTTACAAGAAACTCACCTTAAACCCAAAGATAAGCATAGACTAAAAGTCAAGGGATGGAAAAACATATTTCAGGCAAACAACAGTGAGAAGAAAGCAGGGGTTGCAGTACTAATATCAGACAAAATAGACTTCAAAACAAAGAAAGTAACAAGAGATAAAGAAGGCCACTACATAATGATAAAGGGCTTAGTCCAACAAGAGGATATAACCATTCTAAATATATATGCACCCAATACAGGAGCACCAGCATATGTGAACCAAATACTAACAGAACTAAAGAGGGAAATAGACTGCAATGCATTCATTGTAGGAGACTTCAACACACCACTCACCCCAAAGGATAGATCCACCGGGCAGAAAATAAGTAAAGACACACAGGCACTGAACAACACACTAGAACAGATGGACCTAATAGACATCTATAGAACTTTACATCCAAAAGCAACAGGATATACATTCTTCTCAAGTGCACATGGAACATTCTCCAGAATAGACCACATACTAGCTCACAAAAAGAGCCTCAGTAAATTCCACAATATTGAAATTCTACCAACCAATTTTTCAGACCACAAAGGTATGAAAGTACAAATAAATTCTACAAAGAAAACAAAAAGGCTCACAAACACATGGAGGCTTAACAACATGCTACTAAATAATCAATGGATCAATGAACAAATCAAAATAGAGATCAAGGAATATATAGAAACAAATGACAACAACAACACTAAGCCCCAACTTCTGTGGGATGCAGCGAAAGCAGTCTTAAGAGGAAAGTATATAGCAATCCAGGCACACTTGAAGAAGGAAGAACAATCCCAAATGAATAGTCTAACATCACAATTATTAAAACTGGAAAAAGAAGAACAAATGAGGCCTAAAGTCAGCAGAAGGAGGGATATAATAAAGATCAGAGAAGAAATAAACAAAATTGAGAAGAATAAAACAATAGCAAAAATCAACGAAACCAAGAGCTGGTTCTTTGAGAAAATAAACAAAATAGATAAGCCTCTAGCCCAACTTATTAAGAGAAAAAGAGAGTCAACACAAATCAACATAATCAGAAATGAGAATGGAAAAATCACGACAGACTCCACAGAAATACAAAGAATTATTAAAGACTACTATGAAAACCTATATGCCAACAAGCTGGAAAACCTAGAAGAAATGGACAACTTCCTAGAAAAATACAACCTTCCAAGACTGACCAAGGAGGAAACACAAAAGTTAAACAAACCAATTACAAGCAAAGAAATTGAAACAGTAATCAAAAAACTACCCAAGAACAAAACCCCGGGGCCGGACGGATTTACCTCGGAATTTTATCAGACACACAGAGAAGACATAATACCCATTCTCCTTAAAGTGTTCCACAAAATAGAAGAAGAGGGAATACTCCCAAACTCATTCTATGAAGCCAACATCACCCTAATACCAAAACCAGGAAAAGACCCCACCAAAAAAGAAAATTACAGACCAATATCCCTGATGAATGTAGATGCAAAAATACTCAATAAAATATTAGCAAACAGAATTCAACAGTATATCAAAAGGATCATACACCATGACCAAGTGGGGTTCATCCCAGGGATGCAAGGATGGTACAACATTCGAAAATCCATCAACATCATCCACCACATCAACAAAAAGAAAGACAAAAACCACATGATCATCTCCATAGATGCTGAAAAAGCATTTGACAAAATTCAACATCCATTCATGATAAAAACTCTCAGCAAAATGGGAATAGAGGGCAAGTACCTCAACATAATAAAGGCCATATATGATAAACCCACAGCCAGCATTATACTGAACAGCGAGAAGCTGAAAGCATTTCCACTGAGATCGGGAACGAGACAGGGATGCCCACTCTCCCCACTGTTATTTAACATAGTACTGGAGGTCCTAGCCACGGCAATCAGACAAAACAAAGAAATACAAGGAATCCAGATTGGTAAAGAAGAAGTTAAACTGTCACTATTTGCAGATGATATGATACTGTACATAAAAAACCCTAAAGACTCCACTCCAAAACTACTAGAACTGATATCGGAATACAGCAAAGTTGCAGGATACAAAATCAACACACAGAAATCTGTAGCTTTCCTATACACTAACAACGAATCAATAGAAAGAGAAATCAGGAAAACAATTCCATTCACCATTGCATCAAAAAGAATAAAATACCTAGGAATAAACCTAACCAAGGAAGTGAAAGACTTATACTCTGAAAACTACAAGTCACTCTTAAGAGAAATTAAAGGGGACACTAATAAATGGAAACTCATCCCATGCTCATGGCTAGGAAGAATTAATATCGTCAAAATGGCCATCCTGCCGAAAGCAATATACAAATTTGATGCAATCCCTCTCAAATTACCAGCAACATTCTTCAATGAATTGGAACAAATAATTCAAAAATTCATATGGAAACACCAAAGACCCCGAATAGCCAAAGCAATCCTGAAAAAGAAGAATAAAGTAGGGGGGATCTCACTCCCCAACTTCAAGCTCTACTACAAAGCCATAGTAATCAAGACAATTTGGTACTGGCACAAGAACAGAGCCACAGACCAGTGGAACAGATTAGAGACCCCAGAAATTAACCCAAACATATATGGTCAATTAATATTTGATAAAGGAGCCATGGACATACAATGGCAAAATGACAGTCTCTTCAACAGATGGTGCTGGCAAAACTGGACAGCTACATGTAGGAGAATGAAACTGGACCATTGTCTAACCCCATATACAAAGGTAAACTCAAAATGGATCAAAGACCTGAATGTAAGTCACGAAACCATTAAACTCTTGGAAAAAAACATAGGCAAAAACCTCTTAGACATAAACATGAGTGATCTCTTCTTGAACATATCTCCCCGGGCAAGGAAAACAACAGCAAAAGTGAGCAAGTGGGACTACATTAAGCTGAAAAGCTTCTGTACAGCGAAAGACACCATCAATAGAACAAAAAGGAACCCTACAGTATGGGAGAATATATTTGAAAATGACAGATCTGATAAAGGCTTGACGTCCAGAATATATAAAGAGCTCACACGCCTCAACAAACAAAAAACAAATAACCCAATTAAAAAATGGGCAGAGGAACTGAACAGACAGTTCTCCAAAAAAGAAATACAGATGGCCAAGAGACACATGAAAAGATGCTCCACATCGCTAATTATCAGAGAAATGCAAATTAAAACTACAATGAGGTATCACCTCACACCAGTAAGGATAGCTGCCATCCAAAAGACAAACAACAACAAATGTTGGCGAGGCTGTGGAGAAAGGGGAACCCTCCTACACTGCTGGTGGGAATGTAAATTAGTTCAACCATTGTGGAAAGCAGTATGGAGGTGCATCAAAATGCTCAAAACAGACCTACCATTTGACCCAGGAATTCCACTCCTAGGAATTTACCCTAAGAACGCAGCAATCAAGTTTGAGAAAGACAGATGCACTCCTATGTTTATCGCAGCACTATTTACAATAGCCAAGAATTGGAAGCAACCTAAATGTCCATCTGTAGATGAATGGATAAAGAAGATGTGGTACATATACACAATGGAATACTACTCAGCCATAAGAAGTGGAAAAATCCAACCATTTGCAGCAACATGGATGGAGCTGGAGAGTATTATGCTCAGTGAAATAAGCCAAGCGGAGAAAGAGAAATACCAAATGATTTCACTCATCTGAGGAGTATAGGAACAAAGGAAAAACTGAAGGAACAAAACAGCAGCAGAATTACAGAACCCAAAAATGGACTAACAGGTACCAAAGGGAAAGGAACTGGGGAGGATGGGTGGGCAGGGAGGGATAAGGGGGAGGAAGAAGAAGGGGGGTATTAAGATTAGCATGCATGGGGGGGAGGGAGAAAGCGGAGGGTGGGCTGCACAACACAGAGAGGACAAGTAGTGACTCTACCACATTTTGCTAAGCTGATGGACAGTAACCGTAATGTGGTTGTTAGGGGGGACCTGATATAGGGGAGAGCATAGTAAACATAGTATTCTTCAGGTAAGTGTAGATTAAAAATTAAAAAAAAAAAAAGAAAGAAAGAAAGAAAAGGGGGATTACTCCTTAACAGGATAAAACTATTGGTAAATCAAAGATCAACGCATGCTTTAAATATCCTTAATGTTGATCACTTAAAGGGTGTCAGATGATCAGCTATGGAGGTACTCTTTTCTGATAATATTCCTTTCTCTTAATTAAAAAAAAAAAAAAAAAAAGCAGTTACTGTGTGCTGACCTCCAATGAGTTCTGCACAGTGGTATAGAGGGCATGTCAAAGTGTGGGCAAAGGGTCTGTTTGTTTCTACGCAGAAGATCAAGGCCTAGCTTGGATACCCAGAAAATGAACTAAGATACGATATGAGGAGGAGCTTCCGGCATCAGCACTCTCTGGAGGACTTGTGCCGGGGGATGATCATCAAAAAGCCTCCACAGGGATCCGGACGATGCTGCGGTTGTGGCTGCATCCAGCCCACCATCTCCTGGACTTGCCATAAGAAGGAGGAGGGAGATGTCTAGGCTGGCATGTGCATACAGTGAGACAACGAATTTGACTGGATCTGTACTGTTGGAACTCAACCAGGAGTTGGGAGGGGTGCAAGTTGTAGCACCCCAAAATCTCATGACTATAGACTATCTATGGTTAAAAGAACATATGGGATGTGAACAGATCCCAGAAATGGGCTGCTTTAATTTGTCTGATGGTTCAAGTACAGTTCGAAAATATCCATCATATCATAGATAAATTTTCACAAATGCCTAGGGTGCCTAAATGGTTTTCTTGGCTTCACTGGAGATGGCTGGTAATTATAGATTTGCTTTGTTTATGTCACCGTATTCCTATTATGTTAATATGTGTGTGCAAATTAGTTAGTAGTTTAAAACCTATACATACTTAAGGTACTATACAAGAAGATATGTCAAAGAAATAATCAATCCTCCCAAGTTTCCTTCATATGCTACATCTATAGCTTTTCTTCTTCCTTCCTAATTACAAACCTTAAATAGAATTCGTGCCTCATATCGAATTTACCGAGTATCATAATTCCTCCAGGTGGTAAAGATACCTCGAGACAAGTGCTGGGCATAGAAGCCACAGGGCATAAATCTGCAAAGAAGTTAAAAGCTAACCTTTGCAAACAATATGGCTTCTCTCTCACTTACCAACTTTACATTTCCCTGTATGGCCCCGGAAGATGACTGGTTAGCCAGAGACGGGTAAGATTCCTCAAGGGAGGAACAACCTAAGACAGGCACAGTCGCAGGGGGGCCATCAGGTGAGAATTTGGGGATCAACAGAGGTGAGGCTCAGAACCTCACCCCCCCTGCTTTGAGAGAAATCTTCTGCATCCGTGGATGTCTTGCTGCCCTTGTCTAGCCTGGATTAATACTTAGTCCATAGGCACACACCTGATCATCTGATCATCTACATTTGCCTTCTTACAGCACTAAACTATGTTTTCTACCTTTATCTTGCATCTACCTACCACTTCAGCATTTTATTAAAAATAAAAATAATAATAATAATAGGAGAAATGTGGGATCAACATATAAATCAAGTACAAAAATCAAATGAATATTCATATTTGACCTGATGGTTTATAGGTCATATTGCATGATCAAAACCGAAAGTTTCTGTGATGAATGCCCTTGTACTGTTCACCATGTAAGAATTTATTCACTCTGTAAGAATTCGTTCACCATGTAAGAACTTGTTCGTTATGCTTCAGAAGATTGGAGACTGACGAGATTAGGCTTGAGATGGATTAATGATTGTACATTGAGCATTGAGCCCCCTATACTGAATTTTATTGTTGTTAACAACCATTTGATCAATAAATATGAGAGATGCCCTCTCAAAAAAAAATATATATATATATATGGGCTCCATTGGAGTGATACCCAGTTAACGAGGGGGACACAGTCTGAAGATGGGAGGAGTCCAACGGAGGGGACTCTGGGCCGCCTGAAGACTCCCGTGCGCTGCACTCCCACCCGCACACTGACTCACCTGCTGGGTTAGACCTGCCAGCTGCTGACAGGTGATACACTCATGCTAGTACAGTTTCCTGACTGAGCTCCATTCAGATTTTAGCACATATTTATGAAGCTCCGATTATATAGTAACACCAGAGGCCATAAGAGACTAGATCTTAAATATTCCCTCCATGAAAAATAAATGATAATTCTGTGACAGGATACAGATATTAGCGAGTGTGACAGCGCCAGTCACGCTGTGGTCTATAAATGGATCGAATCAAGTTGTACACCTTAAACTTACATGATGTTATATGTGAAATATATTTCGATGTAAAATTTGTAAAAGAAAAAAGTAGTCAATTGGTTCGTGAAATGGACTGAGAATTGGAACCAAAGAATCAAAGAGGATAGCTCTTTTAAATCCAGTGATAGGAGAAAGAAAATAGAAAATTCTTATTAGGACACCAGAGTCAAAGAATTTATATAAATGTAATCTGACAACCCTAAGAGAGAGTAAAATAAGTAAAGCAGGTTTGGACAATGAATTCTGAGCCAGATCTTTTCAAGAGAAGCTCTGTGCAGAGCCCATTGCGTCACAGTAGGGGAACAAAGGAGGGATGACATCAGGAAGGAAAGAGGGTGACCCCGGCTCCCACCTACCCTGGGAAACCTGATGCTGCCTGAGAGGTGGAGGGAAGGCTGTTTTCCAGGATGCTGTTTTGTGTTGTTTGAGGTCTTCCCTACTCAAACAATATAATCTAATGTATCAGGCATCCAATTCAAGAGAGAAATTCATTGACATTCATGGTCAGCTTACAGATTCATGTCCACTAATACTGGTTGGCTGTTAACTTTATCCACAGGTCATAAGGGTTTCTTCAGTGTGAGTCATTTGGATTTAAATCTTTTCTATTTTAAAAAGAGCGTGTTTGGTTTTTAGTCTCGTTCAGTTCTTGCAAGAAGTATTATAGTAATATCATATTGACAATTTTTCTGAGGAAAGAGAATCCTGAAGGATTTCAAAGCCATCTGTGTGTTTCAGTAAGCTCCGACAGCAAGGAACATAGAAAAGACGCCTGGGAAAAAATCACCTGATGGTGAGGCTTGGCGTAGGATGTGCGTGATGTCTCACACAGGCAGATACCTAATTCCCACACAGCATTTGCTAGCAGTTTACGGAGACAAATGCGGCTCCTTGGCTTTTAGTCTGTAAAAGAATGCTAAACATAGCTTTGAACAGTGGCTGGAAAGTCTATCTAATATTATTATTACTACTTTTATAACAATAACAACCATGATTTCTTTTTCTTAAAGTATCATTGATCATGATTTTCTTTCAGCCTCCAATAACGTGCTCTGCAGAATATAGACTAAGATACAAAGGAAAGAGACATTTCAGTAAATCTATTTTTTAAGCAAAAGCCCATTGGTCAACATATAAAAAGATAAGGGGTGGCAGTTACTTGAGGAGTTTAAAGGGAGTCTGGAAGAGACAGACTGTCAAAAGTAAATAGTGAAAATGTTCTCACCCCAGAAAAGTCCCACCACATGCTGTCCTTCGGGGAAAATACTGAATGGGGGTAAAAGATGAAAACTTAAGTTACAACCTAAGCAAACCACTAAACCATCCCAAATGCTGTGGTTGGTATATGAAAATTCCATTGCTATTTGATCATTTTTAGGTGTACTTGTCTTTCCTTTTTTTCTTTTACTTACATTTTAAAAAGTCACTTATAAACCTGCCTCATGAAAAATTCCCTGAAATACAGATTTATTCCAAGCAATAGCACACACCAAGCCTCACTGATCACCATCAGCCTTCTTAGCTTCTGGTCATGTGAAGCAGACAAAGAGTGGAGAGCTCTGCTGAAACTCATTGTCCCTCTGCAAAAATCACTGTCTAGACAAATCTTTACCCAGAGAAAAGCATCATCTCTTCTGCAAAAGCAAAATTGTCTGACAGTGTACCAGACCACTCTCTACTGTCTTCCTCATTTGTATTGGCCATACACAGTTGTACAAATGCCCTGGTGCTAGTCTGAAAAGTATACTACTTTCTAATTATAAAATAAATTAGTCAAAGGATGAATGTACAGCATAGGGAACATAGTTAACATTGCAATGTCTTTATATGTTGACAGATGGTAACTATACTTACAGTGAGCAATTCATAGTATTTATAATTATTAAATCACTATGTTGTACACCTGAAGTTAATATAATATTGTATATCAACTATACTTCAATACAAAAGTTTTAAAAAGGAAATACATTTAAAAAATATTTTAGTATGATTGGCATACAATACACTACACATATTGACAGGGGGGAAAGTGTGCCACAACTATTAAGATAAGCCCCAAAGGAAAACTTGAGTGTAGCTTTAGTAGTACAAGCTGTGTCCCCTTTAGCAGTTGATTTCCCTATTGAATCCTTTGAAACTAACAGGGCTGTGTGGATTACCACTGGGTTTAATCCTGCATGGAAGCAATAAATTTCGCTGAAACCCAATCCTCAAGCACTTGCTTGCCTAAGTGTGTAAATGGTTATGACAAGTTCTTTCCTGAGTGCCTTTAAGAAATTCAGTTTCCTGAAAGAGTTCAGGATTCAAGTGGAGCTGTTATAAGAGGGTTAAATTAAATAACCTCTCAAAAATCTGTTCAATATAAACATGAGCAACTTTTTCCTGAAAGCAAAATAAAAAATGAACAAATGGGACTACATCATTCTAAAAAGCTTCTATGGCAAAGGACACTGTCAGCAGAACACAAAGGCATCCTACAGTATGGGAGAATATATTTGTAAAATGACCTATCTGACAAGGGGTTAACACCCAAAATATATAAAGAACTCATATGCCTCAACACCCAAAAAGCAAATAACCCTATTAAAAAATGGATGGAGGATATGAACAGACAATTCTCTAAAGAAGAAATTCAGATGGCCAATAGACACATGAAAATATGCTCCACATCGCTAATTATCAGAGAAATGCAACTTAAAACCACAATGAGATATCACCTCACATCAGTAAGGAACGCCTCCATCCAAAAGACAAACAACAACAAATATTGGCGAGGTTGTGGAGAAAGGGGACCCTCCTACACTGTTGGTGGGAATGTAAATTAGTTCAACCATTGTGGAAAGCAGTGTGGACGTTTCTCAAAAACTCAAAATAGAAATACCATTTGACACAGGAATTCCACTCCTAGAAATTTACCCTAAGAATGCAGCAGCCCAGTTTGAAAAAGACAGATGCACCCCTATGTTTATTGCAGCAGTATTTACAATAGCCAAGAAATGGAAGCAACCTCAGTGTCCATCAGTGGATGAATGGATAAAGAAGAGGTGGTACATATACACAATGGAATATTATTTAGCCATAAGAAGAAAACATCTTACCATTTACAACAACATGGATGGAGCTAGAGGGTATTATGCTCATTGAAATAAGCCAGGTGGAGAAAGTCAAGTATCAAATGATTTCACTCATCTGTGGAGTATAAGAATGAGGCAAAAACTGAAGGAACAAAACAGCAGCAGACACAGAACCCAAGAATGGACTAACAGTTGCCAAAGGGAAAGAGACTGGGGAGGATGGGTAGGAAGGGAGGGAGAAGGGGAATAAGGGACATTATGATTAGCACACATAATGTAGCAGTGGGGCATGGGGAAGGTAGTATATATAGCACAGGGAAGACAAGTAGTGATTCTATGGCATCTTACTACACTGATGGACAGTGACTGTAATGGGTTATGTGGGGGAACTTAATAATGGGGGGAATCTAGTAATCACAATGTTGCTCATGTAATTGTATATTAATTATACCAAAATTTTAAAAAATGAGACAAAAAAATTAAATAACTTCTGAAAGTTTTCTCCAACCTTGCATGTTTTGGTTTGGTTTGGTTTTTCCTCTCATGCTTCCCCCTCTCTCATTCCACCAAAAACAATCAGGAAGGATCCCAGGGTACAGTTATTATATTCAAGTCTTGCCAAAAAATGCAAGAAAAGAAACTCCTGTTTGGTTGGATTAAGAGAAAGCTTTGTACTTCCTAAAAAGGGTCAGCTAAGAAAATGAGAAGGTTTATAAAGGCCAGTGCTTCCTTCTGGCAGCCCTCCATCCCTGTGTGATTCACTTTAATAGCATCCTGTCACTTCAAACTCTGTGACTCAGTGTGGCCCTGGTCACAGGCCACAGAGCAGTCCCTCTGCAGTCAGCTGTCCTGCCCACAAATAAATTAATATTTAATTTTTTTTACTCACTGAGCATGTTACTTACTATTATTCTCCACATAACCTCCTGAACCCTTCCCAGTCAAAAGGATTGGTGCCATCCCGCTTCACCTACAGAGAAAGAGCAAGGAGGAGGGAAGACAGGACGTTGCCATGAGGGGCTGTGGCTCATTCCTGATGATTATAAAGACCTGTTTGAATTTATAATCAAACAGCATGGGAATTTACAATCATAACTGCCCTTTATCTGTCTCCCAGAAGAATGAAACTGTTCTCTTCACAGAAAGTATAGGGAATGGACTGGTGGTGCTACTGGCAGAGTGCTCTGTGACTGCATGCTCCAGTAGGATGGTGAGCATCATGCACAGTGTTCCCTAAACAGCCACTTAGGGAGGAATATGGCATTCTCGGAACTGTTCTGTGATCAGCTCAGCAGAATCCACCAAGCGTCTGATCCCCTCTCTGGCCAGATATGGTCAGTGACAAATGAATTCCAAGCTGACATCCACACATTCCTAGATTTCTGATTTGTCCCAGGAGGAGGTTCCCACCAGAAGGAGGGGCTCTAGGTCCTGGCTTCTCTGTCTGCCTGGATTTGGGACTTTGCCTCCCCCTTAGTTGTGACTTGTGCTTGGGGTTTCCTGGCCCATCTGTGACTGCTGGCAACAGCATGCTCCCTGACACCTGCTCTACCTGCATAGATCCATCTTTGGCCCATTCTTAATTCTGACTAGAGGACTCCAGACCCAGCCAAACTTCACAGTCTATGGAGAATGGACATGTTCTTAGACTAGAATGGTCAAGCCCAGAGTTCATGGTTATGAGGACAGAAAACCCAGGGACTCAGTGACCACACAGATGTCAAAATGGGTCAGGGGGGGCAGCATTTGACTTTATGTGAGGGCTTAGATGTCATATCTTATATCTGCGAGGTTCAGACATCACAGCTAGTTTCAGGACACTAATGAGAAGCAGACTTTTAAGACCTAGGCCATAGAACACCTCAGAGAGCCCTTGAAATGCACCATGGGCCACACAGCAAAAGATACTCAGTTGGAACTACAGCTGGGCCCATGCATCACGTGGGCCCCCAGGACAGCAAGCTGGGTGTCCATTGAAGACCTGAGCACAAGAGGCTACAAGAGGTGTGTGAATCTGGGAAGGTCTGTATCATTTACAGACGCAAACGCATAGCATTAAAATTACTTCCATTCCATATAATAGAAACTTTATTCTAAACATTCAAATATGTTAGGGTATTTAAAATAACAAAGGAAATTTAGACAATAAAAGGCCCTGCAGGAAGAGCTAGGCCTGGAGTTGGGGGGACTGCTTGCTCAACACAGATCAGTTGGTTCTCGATGTCTTTGTAAAATTGAGGAAGGTGATTCTAAATCACAGGTACAGCCCTCCCAGTTGTAAATGATTCCTTGATCTTGTGATAGAATCAAAGGGCTGGGAGGGATCTTAGAAGTTACTTCTCCAGCTGCTAACCCTTCAGGGGCACAGAAAACTGCCACTCCATGCCTGGCCCACACCTTTTCCAAATAGCACTTATTAGGAGACAGGCCACCTTGCACTGTCACCCTTCTCTCTGTATCTTCTATCACTACTCCAAATTCTAGCCTCTTAGACAAGTAATCCAAATTTAATCCCATGACAACTCTTTACATTTCCTGTCTTTTGTTTTCTCTCTCAAGTGAAGCCTTGTAAGCTGCACACATTCCCGTGTGCTGAGGATCCACATCTTCACCAGTCACTCTAGTCTGATTCTATGCTATCCTCCACCTGAGAGAATGGACACCCAGCCATCCACAGACACATGCAGGGTATCACCTCCACTGCCCTGTTCTAAGCATCTCCTATTAACACAGCCCACATATGAATTAGCATTTGAAGGACAGTCATATCATGTCATCGAATTACACTGATCCTCATAGTCTTCCTCATGTGTGTGCATTAAGCAACCCTCTCACAGTCCTTGTTGTTTAACTGGGGTTTTTATTTCAAGCATAAAACCTTAGAGTTTACTCCTGTTGGATTTCATCTTGCTAATGTTGAAAGAGCCTGTAAGAAATTTCCAAGGCAAAAACGGATCAGCAGTGGGCCATCAAGGACAAAAGGGGGCAAGAAATAGGCCCAGGGAAGCAGAATATGGAGGTCAGAAGCTGAGCTGAGGGCTTCTAAATTAAGAGGACAGATTGAACCCTGTATTTACCTTGTTTCCTCTTAAAACCCCCAAAATCAACCTAACATATTTTTTTAATGTACAAACTCAGAAAGGTAAAGAAAATGGGAAGGCTATAATAACACAACTTCAGAATCTGAAAAGCTGGTGAACAATAGTCACTATCTCACACATCCTAAGCCAGCCAAGGAGAGAACCAAGTAATGATTCAGTTTGTACCCCTGAAGTCCTAAAGGGCTCAGGAATTGATGACTGGAGGGACAACTGGAGGTTCTACTGGAGGTAAAGAGGGAGGCAAAAAGCAGACTGACTGGATGAAGGTTGCTTTAAGAAGCTATCAGACCCTTGGAGGAAGCCCCCAGCCCATCTGTAGGGGAGAATCATCTGGATAGGGCACCATTGAGGGCTGGCACACTGTTTTCAGGGATTAAAGGAAATGTTTTCAGCTCAGCCTCTCCTATAGGCAAAATATTGGAGGACCCTCCTGTACAGAATCCAACTAGTCCAAAGAGATCAGACTGAGGACTTCAAGCTTGAAATGTGTCCACAATGACACGCCTCAGTCAGACCACAAACAAGCCACACCAGCAGACTCAGAGCTTCCAAACAGACTGCAAGGATGGCTCAAATATAAGTGACGTTTAAGGCTCATCAGGCAACTGAGGAAAATCCCCAGCATGAAAAACATCACAACAAACAAACCAGAAAGAAAGAAAGAAAAAACTTGAAGGAAGCATAAACTGCACAGGTAATAAGATGTTACATTCATTTAGAGAATGAAAGAAAAATTTTAGGAATAAATACGTTTGGAGACCATTAGCAGAAATAAAAAAACTCAGTAAAATGTTTGGAAGATAGAGTTGAAAAACTTTCCCAGAAAGTAGAACAAAATGACAGAAAGGTGGAAATAGGATGTGGAGAAAAGAAAAATATCATTCAAGAATGTCTAATATTTGAATAACAAGAGTTCTATTAGAAAAAAATGGAGGGGTGGTAATCATTAAAGAAATACTAAAAGAAAATCTCCCAGAACCGAAAGCCATAAGTTTTCAGTTGGAAAACTTTTTTTTTTAAACATGTTTTTTATTGAGGTACATATAAAATGCCCAGATCTTGCCATGGGAATGAAGAAGGAGATATCTAAGCTGGCCTGTGCATACAGTAAAACAACAAATTTGACTGGATCTATACTGTTGGAACTCAACCAAGAATTAGGAGAAGTGCAAGTTGTAGCGCTCCAAAATCTTACAACTACAGACTATCTACTGTTGAAAGAACATATGGGATGTGAACAGTTCCCAGGAATGGGTTGTTTTAATTTGTCTGATTTCTCTCAGACTGTTCAAGTACAGTTAGACAATATCCATCATATCATAGATAAATTTTCACAAATGCCTAGGATGCCTAACTGGTTTTCTTGGTTTCACTGGAGATGGCAGGTAATTATAGATCTGCTTTGGTTATGTAACTGTATTCCTATTATGTTAATGTGTGTGCACAACTTAATTAGTAGCTTAAAACCTATACATGCTTAAGTTACTCTACAAGAAGATATGTCAAAGAAATAATCAATCTTCCCATGTTTTCTTCTGCTTGCTACTTCTATAGCTTTTCTTCTTCCTTCCTAATTACAACCCTTAAATAGAATTTATGCCTCATATCGAATTCACGGAGTATCATAATTCCTCCAAGTGGTGAAGATACCTCAAGACAAATGCTGGGCATAGAAGCCACAGGGCATAAATCTGCAAAGAAGTAAAAAGCTAACCTTTTCAAACAATATGGCCTCTCTCTCACTGACCAACTTTACATTTCCCTGTATGGCCCTGGAAGATGACTGGTTAGCCAGAGACAGGTAAGATTCCTCAAGGGAGGAACAACCTAAGACAGGCACAGTCGCAGGGGGGCCATCAGGTGAGAAATTGGGGATCAACAGAGGTGAGGCTTGGAACCTCACACCCCCTGTTCTGCATCGGTGGATGTTTTATTGCCCTTGTCTAGCTTGGATTAACACAGTCTTCAGGCACACACCTGATCATCTACATTTGCTCTCTTACAACACTAAACTATGTTTTCTACCTTTATCTTGCATCTACCTATCACCTCAGCATTTTATTAAAAACAAAAATAATGATAATAATAATAATAAGGGGAGAAATGTGGGATCCACATATAAATCAAGTATAAAAATCAAATGAATATTCATATTTGACCTGATTGTTTATAGTTCATAATGCGTGATCAAAACCAAAAGTTTCTGTGATGACTGCCCTTGTACTATTCACCATGTAAGAACTTATTCACTATGTAAGAATTTGTTCACCATGTAAGAACTTGTTCATTATGCTTTAGAAGATTGGAGACTGACTAAAATTAGGCTTGGGGTGGATTAATGATTGTGCATTGAGCATTGACTCCCCTATACAGAATTTTATTGTTGTTAACAACCATTTGATCAATAAATATGAGAGATGCCCTCTCAACAAAAAAATGCCCAAATCTTAGCAAAGGAAACAAAATTAAATATGAACAAATGGGACTACATCAAGCTAAAAAGCTTCAGTACAGCAAAGGACACCATCAGCAGAACAAAAAGACAACCTATAGTATGGGAGAATATATTTGTAAATGACATATCTGATAAGGGGTTAACATCCAAAATATATAAAGAACTCACATGCCTCAACACCCAAAAAGCGAATAACCTGATTTAAAAAAATGGGCAGAGGATATGAACAGACACATCATCAAAGAAATTCAGATGGCCAACAGGCACATGAAAAGATGCTCCACATTGCTAATTATCAGGGAAATGCAAATAAAACCACAATGAGATATCACTTCGCACCAGTTAGGATGGCCAACATAGAAAAAACTAGGAAAAACAAATGCTGGTGAGGATGCAGAGAAAGGGGAGCCCTCCTACACTGCTGGTGGGAATGTAAACTAGTTCAACCATTGTGAAAAGCAATATGAAAGTTCCTCAAAAAGTAAAAATAGAAATACCATTTGACCCGGGAATTCCATTCCTAGGAATTTACCCAAAGAAAACAACTTCTCAGATTCAAGAAGACATATGCACCCCTATGTTTATTGCAGCACTATTTATAGCCAAGATATGGAAGCAACCTAAGTGTCTGTCAGTAGATGATTGGATAAAGAAGAGGTGGTGCATATACACAATAGAGTACTATTCAGCCATAAGAAAGAAACAAATACTACCATTTGCAACAACATGATGGAGCTAGAGGGTATTATGCTTGGTGAAATGAGTCAGGCAGAGAAAGACAAATACCAAATGATTCCCAAATGAATACAACAATGCAGCAAACTGAAGAAACAAAATAGCAGCAAACTCACAGACTCCAAGAAAGGACTAGTGGTTACCAAAGGGGAGGTGTGTGGGAGGGTGAGTGGGTAGGGAAGGAGAAGGGGATTGTGGAGTATAATGATTGGTGAACATGGTGTGTGTAGGGTCACAGGGAAGACAGTGTAGCTCAGAGAAGACAAATAGGGACTCTGGCATCTTACTACACTGATGGACAGTGACTGCAATGAGGTACATGGGAGGATTCGACAATAAGTGTGAATGTAATAAACACATTCTTTTTCTTGTGAAACCTTCTTAAGAGTGTATATCAATGATACCTTAATAAATAAAAAAGTCCAAATCTTGGTGTACAGATCAGTGCATTTTGACACATGTACACACTCATGTAACTAACACCCAGAGCAAGATATTAAACATTCTCACTAATTTTTCTCCCCTTCACCTGTTTCACCCATCCCTTCCCTCTCCCCCATGGTAGCCACCAATCTGTTCTCTGTGTTCACGAGTCTGTTTCTGTTTGTTTGTTCATTTGTTTTGTTTTTCAGATTCCACATATAAGTGAAATCATATGGTATTTTGTCTTTCTCTTATTTTACTTAGCATACCACCCTCTAGGTTTGTCATGTTGTTGCAAATGGCAAGACTTCTTTCTTTTTTATAGCCAAGTAATATTTCATGGTGTTTATATATCACATCTCCTTTATCCATTTATCTGTTTATGGACATTTTGGTTGCTTCCCTATCTTGGTTTTTGTACATAATGCTACAATAAACATAGGGGTGTATACATTTTCTAGAATTAGTGATTCAGCTTTATTTGGGTAAATTTCCAGAAGTGGAATTGCTGGGTCATATGGTATTTCCACTTGAGGAACCTCCATATTGCTTACCAAAGGGGCTGCACCAATTTGCATTCCCACCAATAGTGTATGGGGGTTCCTATTTCTCCGCATTCTCTCCAGTATTTGTTGTTTCTTGTCTTTTGGATAGTGGCTGAAGGGCCCCCACCAGTAAGATGGTGAACTTCCGGCTTCTCTTCAGGGTCCTTGGTTCCCACCGGCACCACCTGAAGCCCAATCACCTCTCGCCCCCCTCCCAATCCCAGCACCTAGCCAATAGCCACCAGCCCCATAGAAGTAACACCACAATCCCCCCATGCTCCTTCCTATATAACCCAGCACCTTTCCCTAATAAAGTGGAATTCTCCGGTGAATTGCTGCTGTGTGTAACTCCTTTCCTTTCATTGGTGCCAAAACCCAGGTGATGGGACACCCCAACTGGGCCCCATCTTCCCCCTGACACCAGCAGCAGCTTGCCCTCATCCTCTTTTTCCAGCGCTGGCTTGCTCACACTCACCACTCCTCTTTGGCCTTTGGGTAAGTTTTCCCCCAGAGCGGGCCACTCTTCCCCGAGCTATCGCAGCATCATTGACTGTGATCGTCCGGCAAGGCCCTGACGCTCAGGGATGAGGAGGGAACTCTCCCTGCCTCAGGCATTCACGGCTGCGGGGGATCCTCAGGCACCCCCTCCAACAGCCATAAATTGCCGCCTCAGGCCTTCAGAGCTGCGGCGGACCCTCAGGCCCCCCCTCCAACAGCCATAAATCACCACCTCAGGCCTTCATGGCTGCGGTGGACCCTCAGGCCACTCCTCCAGCAGCCATAAAAGAGGTGACTCCTTTGCGGATGAGAACGCTCCCTTTTTCCCCCCTCCTCCTTCCGTTCTGTCCACCGAAATCCATTCTGTCTGTTGAAAATTCCTAGTACTACGTACCTCATGACTCCGGCACTCTGCCTTCTTAGAGAAGTCTGGGTGATGACCCACACTTCCTAAGAAATTCTGACTCATATACGAGTTTCCACAGACCACCAAGGATCATCGGGGACGCCCTTTGTCTCCTTGCAGTCTGCTTCCAGTCCGAGGATCTCTGTTCGTCTTCCCCTGTTTGTCTCCTTCTCTGTCCTTTAGCCATGGGAGCCTCCTCATCCCTCCCTGAAAGTTCACCTCTTGAATGCCTGCTCAAGCATCTAGCTACTCTCTCCCTGACGCCTGATATAAAACCAAAACTTCTCCATAAATACTGCTCCCAAGATTGGCCGACATAACCCCTAGACAATAACAACCAATGGCCTGCAGGGGAAACTCTTGATCCTAACATCACTCGCAATCTCTTTAACTCCTGCCAGCACCTGAAAAAATGGAAGGAGATTCCCTATATCGAAGCTTTCCGCCTCCTCCTTCCCCCGCCACCCCAAGTTCTCCTAGCCTGCAAACCGCCACTCCCGCAGAAGCCTCCCATTCACTCCCTTCCCCTTCTTCTCCTACAACAGCCCTTCTCCCTTCCTCCCCCACCACCTCCTCCCCCATCTCACCTCCTCCGCCTTTGTCCCCCGCGGATTAAGCCTGAGCCTTTCAGACCCCCTTTAACTAAGTCCTGGGGGCCTCCTCCATCTTTGCCCTCATCACCTGTTTCTCCCCTGTTGGGGACCACCTTTGTCTTCTCACATGTTTGTATGCAGAATGGGAAAGCACCTTCCCCCATGTCTGAATGCAGCATAGGAAAGCACAAGCTTGAGAACAACTGGTGCAGTCCTTGGAAGTTATCTGTCCACAAAAACATATCTTGTCCTCGAAGACAAGCCAAGACTCCTCACTTTGAAAATAGGGAGACCTTGAAGATGTGTAGAAACACCACCCCTGCTTCTAGCTATGCCCTTCCCCCACTTGCCGATGTGGCAGGAATGGAGAACAAAAAACATTCTGTTTAAGCATTCCATGAGCAACTAACTGGATCCCTGCTATAGCTCAGTTGGTAGAGCATAGGACTCTTAATCTCAGAGTCATGAGTTCAAGCCCAACTGGAGCGGCAAAGGCAAGCAGCTGGGCTGCCGGCTGGCAATGCATGGGAGTGTCAGCCCTCCCAGTTCTTTCTATCTTTCTTTATTTTCTTCGCCCCCCTTCCGCACTTCAAGACCTGCTCAACTAGGCGCGGCTGGACCGCATCACTCCCCCACAGACTGAGCCAGAACCCTTCAGTCCCCCTCAGACTTGGTCCCGAGGGCCTCTCAAAATTATCGCCCCCTCTCCGGGACGTAGCTTAGACAGACTCACTCAAGCCCTATTACAGTATACCAGCCTTGACCCAGAAATGCCTGACAGAAGACATGCCCTTATGACATACTTCCTAGCTCAAAGCTACCCCGACATTAATGCTAAACTCAAAAAAAAGAACAGGGCCCCGCTACCCCACAGACTGAGATCCTAACAGTGGCCTCTAAAGTCTTCCATAACCGGGAAGAGGAGAAAGAATGCCATAAACAAAAGGTGGATCAAGCCAATTTCCAAATGTTGGCCCAGCTGATAAAACCACAACCTGGGTGCCCTTCTACAAACAAGCACCCCCCAGGAGCTTGTTTCAAGGGTGGACAAGAATGACATTGGTCAAGGGTGTGCCCCTCCTCCAGATCTCCTACCAACACATGCCCCAGATGCCACAAAAAGGGCCACTGGGGGTCTAATTGCCCAGCCACCCAAAGGGGAGGCTGGATGAACAACCCCCATCCTAAGCCCGCCATAGTGGGGCTGGCAGAAGAAGATTGACGGACCCCAGGGGCTTCTCGCCCAACCATTTCCATCACCAAACAGGAGCCCAGGGTTACTTTAATAGTAGACGGTCGCCCCATCTCCTTCCTCCTAGATACAAGAGCCACCTTCTCAGTCTTGCGAGAATACCGGGGCCCTACCACGCCTGCCATTACTCCTGTAGTCGGGGTAAGAGGTAAACAGATTTTCCCATTAAACTCCCCCCCCTTTTATGTACAATCCAAGATAATCCCATACCTTTCTCCCACTCCTTCCTGGTTATGCCCCAGTGTCCCATCCCTTTACTAGGACGGTACATCCTTTCTCTCCTCCATGTTTCCATAACTATATCCACTCCTACAGCCCCCAGTACTCCCTTTCTGATGGCCCTCATAGCCAACGACCCCCCTCTACCCAATGAAAGCTCCAGTTCTGCCCTCATACACCCTGTAAATCCCAAAGTTTGGGACATTACAAGCCCCTCCGTGGCCCTATGTCCTCCTGCCTCTATCAAATTATGTGACCCCTCTCAGTATATCTGTCAGGCCCAATATCCCCTAACCACTTCAGCCCTCATAGGCCTCCAACCCATCATTCAAGATCTCTTAAACAAAAATTACCTCAGACCCACTCACTCCCCATTTAATACCCCCATATTAGCTGTTAAAAAAACCAACAGATCTTTCCACCTTGTCCGATACCTTCACCTCATCAACATGGGCGTGGTCCCTATCCATCCCTTAGTTCCAAATCCATACACCCTTTTATCGCAGATCCCTGCCTCGGCCTCCCACTTCTCAGTCCTAGATCTCAAGGACTCATTTTTTTCTATCCCTCTGGACCCCTCCTCCGAAGATTTTTTCGCCTTCACCTGGATGGACCCATGCACGAGACATTCTGAACAACTTACTTGGACAGTTTTGCCACAAGGCTTCTGAGATAGTCCCCATATTTTTGGACAAGTCCTAGCTCAGGACCTCAAACAGTTTCATCATGACCACTCCGAGTCCACTTTATTACAATATACAGATGATCTTCTACTCTGCAGTCCCTCGTGGGAACAGTCTCAACTTGACACTGCCTCTCTACTTAAACTTCTAGCTTCCAGAGGTTACCGGGTATCCCCTGTCAAAGCTCAAATCTCTTCCCCTTCTGTCACTTACCTTGGATTCCTTCTGTCTCAACAAAGAAAGTCCATTACCTTAGACAGAAAATGACTCCTCTCTGACCTGCCCATTCCCAAAACCAAGACAGAAATCCTTTCCTGTCTAGGCCTGGCTGGGTATTTTAGAGCGTGGATCCCTAACTTCTCCCTGTTGGCAAGACCCCTATACGACCTCAGCAAGGGCCCCCCTGAAGAACCATTATCCTCCTCACCCCGACACTCCTTCATTAAGCTCCGTCGAGCCCTTGTGGAAGCGCCAGCTCTCCATCTTCCTGATTTGTCGAAACCCTTCTCATTATACATTCATGAGAGGTCCAGTCAACCTCTAGGAGTCCTAAGCCAATATTATGGCCCATCCTTTGCCCCAGTAGCTTATCTCTCCAAGCAATTAGACCCCACAGTTTGGGGATGGGCCCCCTGCCTACAGGCATTAGCCGCTGGACAGCTCTTGCAGGAAGAAGTTCATAAACTAACATTCAGGGAGCCACTTACCATTCTGTCCCCACATCACCTAAAAGATCTCTTAATCTACAAAAGTTTACAGACTCTCCCTCCCTCCAGACTCCTGACCTTACTGTCCTCTTTCCTCCAAAATCCCGTTCACCCCTTTTTCCATCCATACCCGAATCATGACTTTTTCCTCCTTTACTGCTCTCTCGCTTTTTTTCCTCATTCCTATTGTCTTCCCCGCCACCCCAGCCTCCTTTGTATGGAGATTCAAAGTCAGACAAACTTACACACAGCATCAAACAAAAGTTACTGCCCTCATTGCCACATCAGACTGCCCTCTGAAAAGCTGCTCTGAGCCTGTATACCTCCACTTTCCTCCCTCCACCGAAGTGTTCACTAGCAGCTACCCTTATTCTCCCTACCTCTGCTTCCTCTATGACCAAAAACAAGCCTATTGCAGGCGATGGCCAGACACCTATGGGAGATATCCCTACTGGTCTTGTGCCATTCACTACATGTGTAACTCCCGGTACCCACAGTATTACTCCTCCAACCATTTCATGAAATATCCCAACGGCTCATTCTCCTTATCAATCCCAGATCCCTGAGACTCTCAATGAGCTGCCAGAGTCACAGCCTCAGTTTATTACAGGGGGTCCTCGACCCCCCACAGTACCCTTCATATCTCTCAAAAGTATGTTCCCTCTCATTCCCAGATCTCTCAAGTTGCATCTGATATCAGACATTCCGAAAAAGTCATTATCCAAACTCTTGACGGCGCCTCTTCATCTTCTTATCCCCGCCCCTCTTCCAATTTCTCCTACTCTTCATTACAGCTCATTCAGGTCACCAACATTTTTCTCAACCACACCCTCAACACCGCCAATTGTTTCTTGTGCTCATCACTACAGCGCCCACTGCTGGCCGCCGTGCCCCTTAATATTTCCAACTACTCCTTCCATGCAGAAAGACAACCCCTCTGCCCCCTGGCAGACATACCCCTATGAGAACCAGAATACGCAGATAATCTCACCACCCACCACTCTGTAGGCCCAGCTCCACCCCCCTCCAGCACACTTCACTCTCTCTCTATCTACACCCCCACCTCTGGCTCTAAGACTTTTACATAACCGGGACACTTCTTTTAGTGTAATGGCAGTCTTTTCAACTCACTGCCTCCCAACTCCAATATACCCTGCATTCTCGTCACCTTAATCCCAGAGTTTACACTTTACAGCATGGCAGAATTTCTTGAGCTCCAACCTCCCTTGCCCTCATGCACAAAAAGGGCTGCTTTCCTTCCCATCATGTTCAGTATCTCTTTGACCACCTCAGCCATTGGGGCAGGGTTTTCGGGAGGAGCCTTGGGTCACTCTCTGTGGGCAATTAAAAATCTCAACGCCAAACTTGAGGGAGCCCTGACATCCACTGCTGATTCCCTGGCCTCTCTCCAAAGACAGGTCACTTCACTAGCTAAAGTCACCCTTCAAAACCGGTGGGCCTTAGATCTGCTTACAGCTGAGAAGGGTGGCACCTGCATCTTCCTTCAGGAAGAGTACTGCTATTACATCAATGAATCCGGCATTGTAGAAACTGACATTACCAAACTCACCGACCTTGCCTCCAGTCTCCACTCTGCTTCCAATTCCAACCCATTCTCTTCAATACTAACAAACCCCCTCCTTACCTTGGTCTGGCCCATTGCAGGCCCCATAATAATCATTCTTCTCGCCTGTCTCTTCTTACCCTGTATAATAAAGTTCATCAAATCCCAAGTCTGAAAAATCTCTAATCAAACTTTCAACCAGCTTTTACTCAGGAACTACCACCTTCTGGCCACCGAAGATCCCTCACCCTCACGTAACCTCCTCACCATACGCTGAGATGGACCCCTCTCTCCGCTGGAAACTGTTCCTAGAAACAATGGCCACAGATGCCTGGCTTCTGGCACCCGTATCCTCCTGGCACCACCATTAGAATCAACAAGTCCTCGACCTATAGTTACAGGGAACCTTCATTGATTTCCAACCTGAAGAAGTCCACATCTACTCATCCTTACTGTGGGGAGTCCTATCAACCCTTTCCTCCCAATCCTCAAGCCCTCACTCCCTTCTCTGCCCCCATTCAGCAGGAAGCAGTCAGAGAGAAAGCAACGTCCACAATCCCATAGAGGAGAAAGTGGGGAATGAAGGGCCGCCACCAGTAAGATGGCGAACTTCCGGCTTCTCTTCAGGGTCCTCGGTTCCACCGGCACCACCTGAAGCCCAATCACCTCTTGCCCCCCTCCCAATCCCAGCATAAGAACATGACATTTCAGAACACTGGAGACAAAGAAATGTCATCAAAGGTTTTAAAAAAAGGAAAGAGGCCATTTGTTAAGAATCAGGGATCAGAATTCTGCAATACAGAAGAAAATGGAGCATTGCTTTTAAAATTCTGAGGGAGTATGATGCTCATCCCCAAATTATATCTCATATGTTAATTAAGTTTAAAGGTAAAATTAAGATATTTTCAGAACAGTCTCAAAAATTTCCCTTCTATATAGTTTCCCAGGAAGCTACGGGATGTATGTCATCAAACTAGGAGTTGATGAAGGGAAAGGAAATTTAGGGAAAAAAGTTCTACCTCAAGAGGAAGGCAAAGGATGTGCCCAGAATAATGGAAAAGAGATCCTGGGAAGACAGCTGTGTGGTAGGCAGAGCAGGCTGAAGGGCTCGGGGGAGATTCCTCAAGAGGGTAGGGATGATGGTGCGCATGGCAAGATTTGGGTAATTGTGGAGAGAAGGGGATTGATCGTAACAGAGAGCAAACCAAGGAAAAACAGCAATTTAAAAAATACAGTTATTAACATCAGGAAAATTTAAAGTTGTGGAAGAAAGGGTGAATGACCAGTGTGCTACCTGGTGTCTGAGTAGCTCTTGCAGTTACAGGAATGAAAACTCGGAATCGCCCTGACCAGGCTGGGAGGGGGCAGCATCAAGAGAGAATCAAATCTTTAGCTCCCATGGTGGGAGGTCAACAATGTCTAAAAGAGAAATACCATATATACCAGGAGTATAAACATGTTACTCAGAGATAGGAGGATAAATACCAAAAGCAGCATCTTGAAGGTTTGAAAGTTGTTGCCCCCTCCCCCCCAGGAATGAAATAGGATGCAGGGAACAGCAAACATTTTTGTAACCAGCCTTTTAGCAGTATTTGCCTATTTAAACTATGTGCACAAAAATGGTAATGAAAATATAAACTAATTTGAAACATGAAGGAATAAAGGAAGTGAGGAAGCCATCAGCCTTGCTAAGCAAATCCTCCTGCACAGCTGTCTTCCCTGGAAGTAGATACTGTTACTAATGGTGAAACTGGAATTATGTCTAAATCAGTCCATCTGGAGGAATGAGCAGCAGCCACAGACATAACTTGGTAATTCAGAGGTTGTAGAGGTGAGAGGTGCAGATAAATGCGGGTGTCAAAACTAGGCCCCACTAAACAACTAGCCTGTCCTTGTCTGGAAAATGCTCAGTCTCTCTAGCAGCTGGACTCTCCTGCAGAAATTCTAAGGAAACAGTAAGACCATGGCCATGTCATATCAGGGGTTTGTACAGAGGGACCACATCCTTGTCCTACAGACAGGGCCTCCCTAAAGACCTATACTCTTACTGTCTTCACAAATACTTTGCTCTGGGTTATAGAGGGGCTGCAAATGAGGGTCCCTTAAATTCAGACCCTCTCCATCCTTCTAATCAAGGTCAAAGGAAAGGAAAGGACAGGCAGATGAAAAGGGAGAGGGAGATTGAAATAGATAATAAAGGAGAATTAAATGATAACATTTGATTTATCATTATGACCAACAGATACCACTTTTAACTATTTTACTCATTCAGTTTTTTTATTTTTTATTTATTCATTTATATTTTTTATTCATTCATTCATTCATTTATTTTATTCAGCTTCTAAGATGGGCAGGCTCCCAGGAAATGATGATGACGACATAGTCCCTCCTCAATAAGTCCACCTGTTGGGAGCCTGCCTGCTCCACAGGAGATTTCTTCAGAATTTGGCCCTTGGAGATGGGGAAGAGGAGATGAGTGCTGGGGAGGATTTCAAAATGATGAGACTACTCTGCTGGGCAACAGACTCCACTGAACTTCTGGGCAGCTCATGCCATTTGTGCTGTCATCTCTTGGCACATCAGCCATTTTTGGTGGGGCAGCTGGAGCCTAATCATGTGGCCACTGAGAAAGCTTAGCTGAGAATAGAAAGCAGCAAGCTGGGACCAAGGGCAGCCAAAACACCCAATCTAGAGCGACCTAGTTCTGAAGATACTGGGGGAATTCTTGATCACGTGAAGGGAACATGAAATGGTTCCTGAAGAGAAAGAGAAAAAGCAAAGAAAAAGTAAGCCAAAACCCAATAGTAAGGGGAAAACACAACAATTTCAACAGCTGCCTAAGCCCAGAACCAAACTTCCACTGGCTGATAGAACCTGCTCTTGGCTCACCCAAGACAGAAAGGTGATGTGTCCCTGTGGACTACTTGGAGAATTCGCCCATGTACAGTTAGTATTTTAAATTTGTTTGTTGTTTAGAACATGCCTTATTCCAAATAAGACTTAAGGTAGCAAGCAACTATAGTATCCTTTTTTTCTTTTTTAAAAAATTCATTTTATTATCATTAATCTACAATTACATGAAGAACATTATGGTTACTAGACTCCCCCCTTCACCAAGTCCCCCCTCCACAAACCCCATTACAGTCACTGTCCATCAGCATAGTAAGATGCTGTAGACTCACTACTTGTCTTCTCTGTGTTGCACAGCACTCCCTATGCCCCCCCCACATTATACATGCTAGAAGTAAGGCCCCCTTACTTTTTCCCTGCCCTTATCCCCCACTTCCCACCCGTCCTGCCCAGTCCCTTTCCCTTTGGTAACCATTAGTCCATTCTTGGGTTCTATGATTCTGCTACTTTTTGGTTCCTTCAGTTTTTCTTTGTTCTTATACTCCACATATGAGTGAAATTATTTGATACTTGTCTTTCTCCACCTGGCTCACTTAACTGAGCATAATACCCTCTAGCTCCATCCATTTTGTTCGAATGGTAGGATCTGTTTTTTTCTTATGGCTGACTAATATTCCATTATGTATATGTACCACACTTTCATCATCCATTCATCTACTGATGGACATTTAGGTTGCTTCCATTTCTTGGCTATTGTAAATAGTGCTGCAATAAACATTGGGGTGCACCTAACTTTTTCAAACTGGAGTGCTGCATTCTTAGGGTAAATTCCTAGAAGTGGAATTCCTGGCGTTAGGCTGGAGGAAGGAAAAACAAGGGCATGCAAACAGAATAGAGAGATGCCATAGGGGGAGAACAGACCAGACCCCAAGTTCCATGCCTTATATGGAAAGGCGACAGCTCTTCCTGAATTCCATCCTTCTGATGTGCCAACTGAGACCCAAATGTCAGCCTCCTCCCTCTTGGAATGAAAAACGTTTCTAGCTGTCTATTATGTCACCTTTAGCCCCTTAGGATGGCTTGCCCACTCCTCCCCCTCCGTACCCCTTATAAACCCCCACCTCCCTGACCGGGTGTGACTTCCCCAGTCTGTAATACCCAGACCACAGAACATCACCCAGGAGTTGCACTCAAATAAACTACCTGGCCCTTTGTTGCCTCTTTGCCTGCTTATTTCAGCTAAAATTTATCTTACATTTGCTGCCAAAATCCCAGGAAGGAGTGAGTGCAGGGCCCTGACTGGCCACCAGTGGCCCCGCCCCCTCCTTCCCCAACCCAGGACCTCAGCCTGCTCTCCACTGCATGGACTATTTTCTGGTGAGTCCCTCAGTTTCCCCCAGTCTGTTTCCCTCCCTACCTCCATTTCACCTGGTCCCTTAGAAATCATATGTACATCCAGGTGGGGGATTCAGCCCCTGGGCATTTGGCCCACCCTCTGTGGGCATCTGTCCCGCCCCTGGCCCTGCAGTATGGGAGACGTCACTACCCCAGGCCCCAGGATGTCTGCAGGCATCCGGCCCGCCCCTGGCCCTGCGATGGGGGAGACGTCCCTCACCCAGGCTCTCAGGACGTCTCCCCTGACTTGGTGCACTTGGGATGCTGGGCACTTCTCTCAGCGGGATTAGTTGGAAGGGTGACACAGACATGGGGAATCAGCCCTCAAAAGCAGAGGCTCAGACTGCGTTATGGTGTCTCATTTCTAATTTGGCTACTCTATATTTGTCCTGGGAAGTTCGCAGATAGAAGCTAGTCTTTCTTTGCTCTAAGGCCGGGCCTCAGTATCCCTTGGATAATCAATCTCACTGGCCCCCTGAGGGAACTTTCAATTTTAGCCTCCTCACCAACTTGATTAATTATTGCCACTGGAGCAGAGAGTAGAGTGAAATCCCATATGTGCAGGCTTCTTGGACTTTGCACTTCTGCCCAGACCTTTATGTTAAGTGTTCAATGACTCAGGTTCTCCTGGCCCGATCTCCAGTTAAAAATTTTCAGCCTCTTACTTTGCCCAGTTCTTCCTTTTCAGATCCGCCAGAAAACCTCAGTTGCCTGCCTCCCTCAGCTCGCGATCCCCTCCCCCTCTCTCCACCACCACCTTTAAGTCCTTTGTCTTCACACGTGTCACCGCCATCTTAAAGTCCTACATTCTCAACTATGCCATTGTCCTGCTCTCCTCTTCTGGTGGCTGCACCACCCCCAACCCCTCTCCTTCCACCTTCACTGCCCTCTTCCCCCACCAGAACACACTCCTCCCACCCTCTGGTTCCAGAAGCCACGGTCAGGAAGCTGAAGAGAGGGAAGGCAATTGGATATCAGTGACTCAAGTCTTTATATCGGTTTGTCTATCTGTGTATATGTTTTTGTGTGAGAAGTGTTGCTGACTGTAGTCATTGTGTCTCAGTTTGTATGTTTGTGAGTCTAGGTGTATAGATGAAAAATATTTTCCTACATCTGGATAGTATTAATAAAAATTGTTTTAAAAACAGGCACTTGTGAAAATTGGGCATTCTAAAACTTCCAGAAAATCTGAAAAAAAATGTTAAGCATTAATACTAATTTGTGTTTGGCTGAGGCAGGCATGTCCTTGTTGTTATCAGCTGCCTACGTTTACCTAAAGTCATTTAAGTCAATGTTATCTGCTAAATCTTTTAAGAATAAAATGCTTAAAGGTTTGGCTTTGTCTAATATTCAGTAATTTAGATGGACCAGTAAATAATCTAGCATAGTTGTTACGAATGAGTGAACTAAATAAGTGTGGCAAGTGAACACCTTTTTAATTGTGTGTTACAGTGTGTATACCTACCTGAAGCCTGAGAATCTTTGTGGTAACCTAAAACCTTAAAGTTTTGCTAAGAAGATATACTTTATGTTTAGTGAGAGATTGTGCTGTAAAGCTCATAGTTACAGAAATTATAAAATGTTCATAAATTTGTCAATCTAAAGAATGCTAGTGTAACAGTTTACAATAGCCTGCTTCTCAGTGTTCAATAAAAATTAAGGTACTGAATGATTTTAAGTTCTAATTAAAAGTACTTAAAGTAATAAGGAAAACATTTCTGCATGCTAAAGAATGTGTCTTTTGATGAAAGAAAGTAACTTTATTCTAAAGTACAGCTGTTTATTTAGAAAGAGAAATCTAAATGTAAAAAGGTTGTAGACCATTTGTGGAAGAATTTAATATGGTCATGTTATATAAAATTAAAGCAAATGAGTCTCGGTATCAAGCACACAGCAAAATTAGAATTTTTTTTTTCAGTTAAAAAGACAAAGTTTACTTAACTGTTAGTCTGCTCCTAATATTGAAAGATTGCAAAAAGTTCTCTAATTGTTTTATCAAAGTAGTTTCTCATGCTTAAAGTTCAAATGAGTTGTCAGAGTATTTAAGAAAATAAAATCTTAATATTAAAAAGACTCAAACTAAAGTTTGCTAACAACTGTGTAACCTTCTTTATTTGCCTTTGAGGTATTTTGTTGTCATTCTGGTTAAATGGATAAGTATTGCTTCATGGCACCCTATAATTCTATTTAAGCAAGTTCCAAAAAAAAAAAAAATCAAATTCAAAATGGTGCTTTTAGTTGTAGTTAACTGATATTTTCCAGAGGGCCCCTGGAACATGTCAGAGGAACTTTTTCTCATTGGAGAAAGTATTTGGCTAATTTAGCTTATTCATCTGATATATAATTACCTGCTTAATTACCTAGATAGCACTGTCAAAAACATTAATGCTAAACTTTGTTACTGAATGTTTTGTGTTACAGAAATATCAGAATTTTCTTAGGTCAACTGTCTTACAGTAAGCTCTCATCAGATCTTTAACCATTGGCATTTGTAAGTTTTTTATTATTTATAGTCACTGTTTTATTACTCTTAAGCTAGTCAAGAACTAGATTTCAGCAGAACAGGTATTAGTTACATAGGATTAAGGAAACTAAGGAAGATGATTTTGTGACTTTTTGTTTCAAATGTTGTTGATAAAGTGTTTTAAGCTTTTTCTCTTAAGCTGACAACAGTTTAGTAAATGACTGCCTTTATAAGCAGAATTGAAACTTTATCTTTCTCTCTACCTCATCCCTCCAGAATTTAAAAACTCTCAGTGACTATTTTTATATTTCATGGCAGTATGTTTATTTGCACAAGATCAATAAGAATATACTTTCCTTGTAAGAGGACCAATTAAAAACACTGGTTATATTATCAAGGCTATGACTGGAACGTCATACCTAAGAGACACGTGTGTAAACTCAGATATGAACAGATAGATTTAAAGAACTAAGATTGACTTTATAAAGCCAACAAAGCCCCTTAAAAGTACCTTGCTTATAGAGTTCCCAGCAGCCTTACCAGGTGAGTAAAGAAGGTCACTGCCTGGCAGATGCAGGAACCTCAAGAATGTCTTGAGAACTTCAGAGAAGAGAGGAATTCACCCAAATATACAGGTACTGCAGGCACAACCTGATGGCAAGTCTGGCTTGGCTTTCTGGCCTCAAGAAGCCTTTAAAAGTCCAATCTGAAATTCCTTATAAAAAGTTCCAGCAAAGCATATTTAAAAGAGGCTATGTAATCAATTGCTCTTCTTGCTGCACTTATACAAATAATCAAGCCAACTGTTAATTATTTTCTTAATCTGGCTACTTCTAACAAAAATGAGGGTGATTTTAGAGAAAAGTATTGTTTCAATAATGTACTCTTATCTATACTAAATCCCAATCCTAGTCATTGAGATGTAAACTCGATCCAGAATTCCAGTCCCCTATAATGGCCTGACTAATGCCCGTACTGGACCACTTAATAACAGTTTGTGGTTTACTCTTAGTTGATCCTTGTGTCCCCAGGTTCCTCCAACAGTGGCTAACCCAGATGACCCGGGTTGCCACCAACCAGATGTTACTTCACTGTTATGCATCTCTTCCCACTGAATCCCCTCCTTTGGCCTAATACCAGCCTCAAACCCCCATGACGCCCCTTTTCAGCCAGAAGTAGCCAGATCGACTCATTGCCCATTATGACCAAAAGGCTGGAATGTTAGGCTGGAGGAAGGAAAAACAAGGACATGCAAACAGAACAGAGAGATGCCATAGGGGGAGAACACACCAGACCCCAAGGTCCATGCCTTATATGGAAAGAGGACAGCTCTTCCTGAATTCCATCCTTCTGATGTGCCAACTAAGACCCGTATGTCAGCCTCCTCCCTCTTGGAACAAAAAAAGGTTCTAGTTGTCTATTATGTCACCTTTAGCATATCATACCTCTCCACACCCCCTAGGATGGCTTGCCCACTCCTCCCCCTCCTAACCCCTTATAAGCCCCCACCTCCCTGACTGGCTGTGACTTCCCTGGCCTGTAATACCCAGACTGCAGAACATCACCCAGGAGTTGCACTCAAATAAACTACCTGGCCCTTTGTTGCCTCTCTTTGCCTGCTTATTTTAGCTAAAATTTTTCTTACACCAGGGTCAAATGGTATTTCTATTTTGAGCTTTTTGAGGAACCTCCATACTGCTTTGCACAATGGTTGAACTAATTTGCATTGCCACCAGCAGTGTAGGAGGGTTCCTCTTTCTCCACAACCTCTCCAGCATTTGTTGTTGTTTGTGTTTTGGATGGTGGCGATCCTTACTGGTGTGAGGTGATATCTCATTATGGTTTTAATTTGCATTTCTCTGATGACAAGTGATGTGGAACATCTTTTCATGTGTCTGTTAGCCATCTGAATTTCTTCTCTGGAGAACTGTCTGTTCAGCTCCTCTGCCCATTTTTTAATTGGATATATTTGCTTTTTGTTTGTTGAGGTGCGTGAGCTCTTTATATATTTTGGATGTGAACCCTTTATCTAGGGTACCTTTTTGTTCTATTGATGGTGTCCTTTACTGTACAGAAGCTTTTCAGCTTGATATAGTCACACTTGTTCAATTTTGCTTTTGTTTCCCTTGCCCGGGGAGATATGTTCATGAAGAAGTTGCTCATGTTTATGTCCAAGAGATTTTTGCCTAAGTTTTTTTCGAACAGTTTTATGGTTTCATGACTTACATTCAGGTCTTTGATCCATTTCGAATTTACTTTTGTGTGTGGGGTTGGACAGTGATTCACTTTCATTCTCTTATGTGTAGCTGTCCAGTTTTGCCAGCACCATCTTTTGAAGAGACTATCATTTCCCCATTCTATGTCCATGGCTCCTTTATCATATATTAATTGACCATAAATGTTTGGGTTAATATCTGGAGTCTCTATTCTGTTCCACTGGTCTGTGACTCTGTTCTTGTGCCAGTACCAAACTGTCTTGATTACTGTGGCTTTGTAGTAGAGCCTGAAGTTGGGCAGTGAGATCTGCCAACTTTATTCTTCCCTCTCAGAATTGCTTTGGCTATTCGGGGTCCTTGGTGTTTCCAAATGAATTTTTGAACTATTTGTTCTAGTTCATTGAAGAATGTTGTTGGTAATTTGATAGGGATTACATCAAATCTGTATATTGCTTTGGGCAGGATGGCCATTTTGACGATATTAATTCTTTCTAGCCAAGAGCATGGGATAAGTTTCCATTTGTTAGTGTCCTCTTTAATTTCTCTTGAGTGTCTTATAGTTCTCAGGGTATAGGTCTTATACTTCCTTGGTAAGGTTTATTCCTAAGTATTTTATTCTTTTTGATGCAACTGTGAATGGAATTGTTTTTCTGATTTCTCTTTCTAGTAGTTCATTGTTAGTGTATAGGAAAGCAATGGATTTCTGTGTATTAATTTTGTATCCTGCAACTTTGCTGAATGCAGATATCAGTTCTAGTAGTTTTGGAGTGGAGTCTTTAGGGTTTTTTATGTACAATATCATGTCATCTGCAAATAGTGACAGTCTGTCTTCTTCTTTACCAATTTGGATTCCTTGTATTTATTTGTTTTGTCTAATTGCCATGGATAGGATCTCCAGTACTATGTTGAATAACAGTGGGAAGAGTGGGCATCCCTGTTTTTTCCTTATCTCAGAGGAAAACCTTTTAGCTTTTTGCTGTTCAGTATGATGTTGGCTGTGGGTTTATCATATATGGCTTTTATGATATGGTCTGAAAAGTTCATTATGTCATCTGAAAGGTTGGTTGGTAGAATTTCAAGGTTTTTGAATTTACTGAGGCCCTTTTTGTGGTGTAGTATGTGGTCTATTCTCGAGAATGTTCCATGTGGACTTGAGAAGAATATGTATCCTGTTGCTTTTGGGTGTGGAGTTCTATAGATGTGTATTAGGTCCATCTCTTCTTTTGTGTTGTTCAGTGCCTCTGTGTCCTTCCTTATTTACTGTATAGTGGATCTTTCCTTTGGAGTGGATGGTGTGTTGTAGTCTCCTAAAATGAATGCATTGCATTCTATTTCCTCCTTTATTTCTGTTAGTATTTGTTTCACTTATGCTGGTGCTCCTGTATTGTGTGCATATATATTTATAATGGTTATATCCTCTTGTTGGACTGAGCCCTTTATCATTATGTAATGTCCTTCTTTATCTCTTGTTACTTTCTTTGTTTTGAAGTCTATTTTGTTTGATACTAGTATTGCAACACCTGCTTCTTTTTCCCTATTGTTTGCATGAAATATCTTTTTCTGTCCCTTGACTTTAAGTCTGTGCATGTCGTTGGGTTTAAGGTGAGTCTCTTGTAAGCAGCATATAGATGGGTCTTGTTTTTTATCCATTCAGTGACTCTGTCTTTTGATTGGTGCATTCAGTCCATTTACATTTAGGGTGATTATCGATAGGTATGCACTTACTGACATTGCAGGCTTTAGATGCGTGGTTACCAAACGTTCAAGGTTAACTTCCTTACTATCTAAGAGTCTAACTTAACTTACTTAATATGCTGTTACAAACATAAACTAAAGATTATTTTCTTTTACTCCTCCTTTTTCTTCCTCCTCTATTCTTTATATATTAGGTATCATATTCTGTATTTGTCTATCCCTTGATTGACTTTGGAGATAATTAATTTAATTTTGCATTTGCTTAGGAATTAGCTGTTCTACTTTCTTTACTGTGCTTTTATTACATCTGGTGACAGCTATTCTACCTGAGGAACACTTCCATCTATAGCAGTCCCTCCAAAATAGACTGTGGAGATGGTTTGTGGGAGGTAAATTCTCTCAGCTTTTGCATATCTGGAAATTGTTTAATCCCTCCTTCAAATTTAAATGATAATCATGCCAGATAAAGTAGTCTTGGTTCCAGGCCCTTCTGCTTCATTGCTTTAAATACATCATGCCACTCCCTTCTGGCCTGTAAGGTTTCTGCTGAGAAGTCTGATGTTAACTTGATGGGCTTTCCTTTGTATGTGATCTAATTTCTCTCTCTGGCTCCTTTTTATAGTCTGTCCTTATCCTTGATCTTTGCCAATTTTATTCCTATATGTCTTGGTGTTGTCTTCCTTGGGTCCCTTGTGTTGGGAGATCTGTGGGTCTCCATGGCCTGAGAGACTGTCTCCTTCCCCAGACTGGGGAATTTTTGAGCAACTACCTCCTCAAAGACACTTTCTATCCCTTTCTCTCTCTCTTCTTCTTCTGGTATCCCTATAATGCAAATATTGTTCCATTTGGATTGGTCACACACTTCTCTCAATATTCTTTCATTCTTAGAGATCATTTTTTCTCTCTGTGCCTCAGCTTCTTTGTATTCCTCTTCTCTAGTTTCCACTTCATTTATCATCTCCTCCACCATATCTAACCTGCTTTTTGTACCCTCCATTATGCTCTTCAACAATTGGATCTCCCACCTGAATTCAGTCCTGAGTTCTTGGATGTTTTTCCATACCTCCATTAGCATGTTGATGATTTTTATTTTGAACTCCCTTTCGGGAAGAGTCACGAGGTGCATGTCATTTAAATCTTTCTTGGGAGTTGTATTAATAATTTTATGCTGGACCAGGTTCCTTGGGCATTTCATGTTTGTATATGGCACCCTCTAGTGTCCAGAAGCTGTAGTCTCTGGAGCTGCTCAGCCCCTGAAGCAATGTTGGGGGTTGCAGTGGAGCAGTATTATTGTCTGGGGGGAGGAAAGAGCTGTTTCCCACTTCCTGGCTGCTGTGCCTGTCTCCACTGCCTGAACCAGTGGGCCAAGCACAGAGGTATATGCTTTTGTCCCAGAACAGCTGGAGGTGGATCCCTGGTTTCCACAAGCGACTGGAGTCTCACTCCCGGAATTCTGCCTGTATTAGCTTTCTAACCTCCTAATCACATGAGTATAAAGAAAGCACCATGAAATGTAGGTTTGTGCTCCCAGAGCAGATCTCTGGAGCTTGGTGTTCAGCAGTCAGAGGTCTTCCACTCCCTCCCTGTTCCGTTTCTCTTCCTCCCACTGCTGAGCTGGGGTTGGGGAAGGGCTTGGGTCCTCTGGGTCATGGCTCTGGTACGTTACCCTGTTCGGTGGGATCTGCTGTTTTCTTCAGGTGTGTGCTGTCTGGTGAAGTCCTCTTTCCTGTTGCTCTCTCAGTACTAGTTCCACCAACTATATTTTCTAATTGTGTACGGTTTTAGGAGGAAGGCTCTGGCTCTCCTCTCATGCCGCCATCTTTAATTCTCTTGGTTGGTAGAATTTCAATCTGTTTGAATTTACTGAGGCTCTTTTTGTGTCCTCTTATGTGGTCTATTCTGTAAAATGTTCCATGTGCCCCTGAGAAGATGTAAATCCTGCTGCTTTGGGTGTAGAGTTTTGTAGATGTCTGTTAGATCCATCTGTTCCAGTGTGTTGTTCAGTGCCTCTGTGTCCTTACTTATTTTCTGTCTGGTGGATCTGTCCTTTGGAGTGAGTGGTGTGTTGAAGTCTCCTAAAATGAATGCATTGCATTCTGTTTCCTCCTTTAATTCTGTGAGTATTTGCTTCACATATGTCAGTGCTCCTGTGTTGGGTGCATATATATTTATAATGGTTATATCCTCTTGTTGGACTGACCCCTTTATCATTATGTAATGACCTTCTTTATCTCTTGTTACTTTCTTTGTTTTGAAGTCTATTTTGTCTGATAGAAGTACTGCCACACCTGATATTTTCTCCCTATTGTTTGCATGAAATATCTTTTCCCATCCCTTCCCTTTTAGTCTGTGTATGTCTTTGGGTTTGAGGTGAGTCTCTTGTAAGCAGCATATACATGAGTCTTGCTTTTTTATCCATTCTATTACTCTGTGTCTTTTGATTGGTGCATTCAGTCCATTTATATTTAGAGTGATTATCAAAAGATATGTACTTATTGTCATTGCAGGCTCTTGATTCGTGGTTACCAAAGGTTTAAGGGTAGCTTCTTTACTATCTAACCGTCTATCTTATCTCTCTTACTAAGCTGTTATAAACACAGTCTGATATTTCTTTATTTCTCTTCCTTCTTATTCTTCCTCCTCCATTCTTTATATGTTAGGTGTTTTATTCTGTACTGTTTTGTGTTTCCTTTGACTGCTTTTGTGGATAGTTGATTTTATTTTTTGCCTTTTGTTAGTATTTGGTTGGTCTGCTTTCTTTGCTGTGATTTTATTTTCTCTGGTGACATCTAATTAGCCTTAGTAATGCTTCCATTTAGAGTGGTCCCTTTAAAATATTCTGTAGAGGTGGTTTGTGGGAGGCAAATTTCCTCAACTTTTGCTCATCTGGGAATTGTTTAATCCCTCCTTCAAATGTAAATCACAGTCATGCTGGATACAGTATTCTTGGTTCAAGGCCCTTCTCTTTCATTGCATTAAATCTATCATGCCATTCTCTACTGGCCTGTAAGGTTTCTGTTGAGAAGTCTGATGATAGCCTGTTGTGTTTTCCTTCATAGGTGATCTTTTTCTCTCTCTGGGTACCTTTAATACTCTTGTTTTCTTTGATATTTGCCATTGTAATGATTATATGTCTTGGGGTTGTCCTTTCCTCCTTGAGTCCCTTGTGTTGGGAGATCTTTGGGCTTCCATGGTCTGAGAGTCTATTTCCTCCCCCAGTTTGGGGACCTTTTCAGCAATTATTTCTTCAGAGACACTTTCTATCCCTTTTTCTCTCTCTTCCTCTTCTGGTACCCCTGTAATGTGAATATTGTTCCGTTTGAATTGGTCACATGGTTCTCTTAATATTCTTTCATTACTGGAGATATTTTTATCTCTCTCTGCCTTAGCTTCTCTATATTCCTATTTTCTAATTTCTATTGCGTTAACAGTCTCACACCTCATCCAGTCTGCTCTTAAGTCCTTCCAGAGATTGTTTCATTTCTGTAATCTCCCTCCTGACTTCATCCCTTAACTCTTGCATATTTCTCTGCAGGACCATCAGCATGGTTATGACTTTTATTTTGAATTATTTTTCAGGAAGATTGGTTATATTTATCTCACCAGCCCCTCTCTCTGATTTTTGATGGACCAGATTCTACTGCCTTTTCATGGTGATAGAAGTGGTCACAGTCAGTTGGCACATGTGTCAGCTGGGAGAACAAATTCCCTTCCTGCTTGCTGGTTGCCTTTCCCTTCTCTGCTGCCTGTGTCAGTTACCCACACACAGGGAGCAGTCTCTGGGATAATATCCTGAGCTCCCATGGGTGTGTTGGCTCTCTGGATAGCCTAAGACACTGCAGTGGGTCACAGATGCGCCCAGTGTGTTCTCCTGAGAGAAATGCACTCCTACATGCCTTCCAGACCTTGCTCCAGTGTTTGCTGCCTGTGCCATTTACCCACGCCCTGGGAGCAGTCTTTGGGATAATCTCCTGAGCTGCCATGGCAGCACAGCCCTCGGGATAGCCTAGAACACTGCAGTGGATGGCAGACACGTTGGATGTGTTTTCCTATGGAAACGGCACCCCTTCATGCCTTCCAGATGTTGCTCCAGCTTCCCCTGCCTGTCCCGGTTAGCTGTGTGCTGGGAGGAGACTCTGTGTGGTTGCTGTGGGCTGGGCCATTCTCTGGCTGCTCTGCAGCTGTGATGGATCACCTGGTTTGCTTGCAGCACCAGCCAGGGGGAATGAATGGCAGACTGCTCATCTCCCTGAGGGGCTTTGGGGCTGGGTTACCCCCCAGGGGGTTGGGGCACCTGAACTTCTTTAGGATTCCCAGGCTGTTAGGCTTAGTGTACCAGTATGATTTTGTTCAGCTGTTAAGCCCTTGTTCCTTTAAGACTTTTAAAAAGTGCCCACTTTTGCCCCAGGGGAGCCTGCTGTGGGGACCCGCTCACATTCAACATCTGGGATTTTGCTTTCCCATTTCTCTAATATCCAGTACCCCATGAAATATGGGTCTGTGCTCCTGGAGCAGATTACTAGTGCTGGTAATTTAGCAGTCCTGTGCTTCCACACCCTTCCCACTCTGAATCTTATCCTCTCACTGGTGAGCTGGGGTGGGGGGAGTGCTTGGGTCCCACTGGGTCACAGCTTTGTATCTCACCCTTTTTGTCAGATGCTAAGTTCTTACAGATGTAGATGTAGCCTGGTATTTGTACTGTATCTTGTGGTCTCTCTTTTAAGAGTAGTTGTATTTGTTGTATTTTCAAAAGTATATATGGTTTTGAGAAGAGATTAAAGATGGCAGTGGGAGAGGTTAGACTGAGGCTTCCTTCTAAAACCACATATAACATGAAAATATAATTAAGACAAGTAATCCTGAAATGCAACAGAAAAGAGAACTGCACCAGACTGCATATACCTGGAGAAAAGAGCAGACCTCATGGAACAGGGTAATGTACAAAAGCTGTGGCCTGGCATGATCCAAGCACTTCCCCCACCCAAGCTCACTGGTGGGAGGAAAAGAAACAGAGCAGGGAGGGAGTGGAGACCTGGGACGGCTGAAGACCTAATTCTGGAGATCTACTCTGGGAGCAGAAACTGACATTTCTTTGAGCTTTCATAGTACTCTCATGATTAGGAGATTGGAATGCTAAGATAGGCAGAATTTCTGGAAAGACTGAGGTTCCAGCTGTTTGTAGAAAGCAGGGATACATATCCAGCTGCTCTGGGACAAAAGAAAGGCAGGTGGTCTGAGAGACTTCCTAACAAGGAAGCCCTTAGCAAGAGGGCTGCTAAAGGGGCAAGGATTGCACAGAACTTACTGCTCAGGAGAAAGGATAGGTAGACAAAATTGTCTGGGTCCACTCTACCCCACAGGTTGGGAGCTTTCATGGTCTTCAGGTGCTCCAGCTCCCTGGCTGGCTACACAGCTCCAAGGACCCCATGCATGATATGCAGCCTACTGCACCTTTCTCCTAGCCAGTCCCACGTTCCTCACAAACCATGAAACCTTTCCCTGGTGTTAGGCCATCCAGAGGGAAGATCTGTCTACAGCTTCCCTCTACAATCACAAAGCATAGAGGCTTATACCTGTGTGCTTGGCCCACTGGTCAGTCAGTGTAGACAGGCATAGCAGCTGGGAAGCAGGAAGCAGCTCTTTCCTCCCGTCAGGCACCAATAGCCCTCCCCTGTGACCCCTGACATTGTTTAAGGGGCTGAGAAGCTCCAGAGGGTAGAGCTTCTGGACACGAGAGGGTGCCATAAATATGAAACCCCTAGGGAACCTGGTCAAAAGTAAAATTCTTAATACAACTCCTGTGAAGATGACATAATCTTCATGAATCTTCCTGAAAGGGAGTTCAAAATAAAAATCATTAACATGCTCATGGAGGTATGGAAAGACATCCAAGAACTCAGGAATGAATTCTGTCTGGAGATCCAATCATTGAAAATCACAATGGAGGATATTAAAAGCAGATTAGATATGGTGGAAGAGACGATAAATGAAATAGAAATTAGAGAAAAGGAATACAAAGAAGTTGAGACACAGAGAGAAAAAAGGTTCCATAAGAATGAAAGAATATTGATAGAACTGTGTGACCAATCCAAATGGAAAAATACTCACATAATAGGGATACCAGAAGAAGAGAGATAAAAAGGGATAGAAAATGTCTTTGAGGAGGTAATTGCTGGAAACTTCCCCAATGTGGGGAAGGAGATACAGTATCAGGCCATGGAGATGCACAGATCTCCCCATTTAAGGGGCCAAAGGAAGACAAAACAGGAGATATAGTAATTAAAATGCAAAGATCAAGGATAAGGACAGACTATTAAAAGCAGCCAGAGAGAGAAATAACATCACATACAAAGGAAAGTCCATCAGGCTATCATCATATTTCTCAGCAGAAACCTTACAGGCCAGAAGGGAGTGGGATGATGTATTTAATGCAATGAAGCAGAAGGGCCTCAAACCAAGATTACTTTATCTGGAATGATTATCATTTAAATTTGAAGGAGGGATTAAACAATTTCCAGATAAGCAGAAGCTGAGAATTTACCTCTCAGAAACCATCTCTACAGTGTATTTTGGAGGGACTGCTATAGATGGAAGTGTTCCTAAGGTTTAATAGCTGTCACCAGAGGTAATAAAGCCACAGTAAAGAAAGTAGAACAGCTAATTCCTAAGCAAATGCAAAATAAAATTAACTATCTCCAAAGTCAATCAAGGGGTAGACAAAGAGTACAAAATATGATACATAATATATAAAGAATGGAGGAGGAAGAAAAAGAGGAGAAAAAAAAGAACCTTTAGATTGTGTTTGTAATTGCACATTAAGTGAGTTAATTAGACTCTTAGATAGTAAGGAAGTTAACCTTGAATGTTTGGTAACCATGAATCTAAAGCCTGCAATGGCAATAAGTACATACCTATCTGTAATCACCCTAAATGTAAATGGACTGAATGCACCATCAAAAGACATAGAGTCACTGAATGGATAAAAAACAAGACCCATCTATATGCTGCCTGCAAGAGACTCACTTCAAACCCAATGACATACACAGACTAAAAGTGAAGGGATGGAAAAAGATACTTCATGCAAGTAATAGGGATAAAAAAGCAGGAGTTGCAGTTCTTGTATCAGACAAAATAGACTTCAAAACACAGAAAGTAACAAGAGACAAAGAAGGACATTACATAATGATAAAGGGGTCAATCCAACAAGAAGATATAACCATTATAAGTATCTATGTGCCCAAGACAGGATCACCTACATATGTGAAACAAATACTTACAGAATTAAAAGGGGAAATAGAATGCAATTCATTCATTCTAGGAGACTTCAACGCTCCACTCATTCCAAAGGACAGATCAACCAGACAGAAAACAGGTAAAGAGACAGAGACACTGACAACCACATTAGAACAGATGGCCATAACACACATCTAGAAAACTCTACACCCAAAAGCAGCAGAATACACATTCTTCTCCAGTGCACATGGAACATTTTCAAGAATAGATCATATAGTAGGCCACAAAAAGATCCTCTGTAAATTCAAAAAGATTGGAATTGTACTAACCACTCTCTCAGACCACAAAGGTATGAAACTAGAAATAAATCATGCAAATAAAATGAAAAATCCCACAAAAACATTGAGGCTTCACAACATGCTCCTAAATGACGAATGGATCAATGACCAAATAAAAACAGAGATCAAGCAATATATGGAGACAAATGACAACAGTAATTCAACACCACAAAATCTGTGGGATGCAGCAAAGGTTGTGCTGAGAGGAACGTATATTGCAACACAGGCCTTCTTCAGGAAAGAAGAACAAAGCAGTCTAAACTCACAATCAAAGAAACTAGAAAAAGAAGAACAAAGGAGGCTCAAAGTCAGTAAAGGAGGGACATACTAAAGATTACAGCATAAATAAATAAATAAACCCAAGAAGAATAAAACAATAGAAAGAATGGATGAAGGCAGGAGCTGGTTCTTCAAGAAAATAAACAAAATAGATGAACACCTAGCAGACTTATCAAGAAACAAAGAGAGTCTACACACATAAACAGAATCAGAAATGAGAAAGGAAAAATCACTGTGGACACCACAGAAATACCAAGAATTATTAAAGAATACTATGAAAAATTATGTGCTAACAAACTAGGTAACCTAGAAGAAATGAACATCTTTCTAGAATAATACAATCTTCCAAGGCTGACCCAGAAAGAAACAGAAAGTCTGACAGACCAATTACCAGCAATGAAAATGAACTGGTAATCAAAAACCTACCTAAGAACAAAACCCCTGGACCAGAAGGTTTCATTGCTTAATTTTATCAAACATTTAGTGATGACCTAACACCCATCCTTCTTAAAGTTTTCCAAAGAGTAGAAAAAGAGGGAATATTTCCAAACTCATTCTATGAGGCCAGTATCACTCTTACACTAAAACCAGGCAAAGATACCATGAAAAACAAAAATTACAGACCAATATCCCTGATGGACATAGAAGCAAAAGTACTCAACAAAATATTAGCAAACTGGGAGGGCAGAACCAAGATGGTGGCGTGATTGGAACAGTGGAAATATCCTCCCAAAACCATATATATTTTTGAAAATTCAACAAATACAACTATCCCTAAAAGAGAAACCAAACGATACAGGACAACAGCCAGGCTACATCTACAACTGCGAGAACCCAGTACCTCAAAAAGGGGGTAAGATACAAACTGCAACCTGGCGGGACCTGAGCGCCCCTCACCTCAGCTCCTGGTGGATAGAGAGGAGACAGAGTAGGGAGGGAGAGGGAGCCCAAGACTGCTAAATACCCAGCCCTAGCTATCCACACTGGGAGTGCAGACACACAGTGCGTGGGGTGCTGGATACTAGGGAAATGGGACAGTAAAACCTACGAGGGGATCCCCACAGCCAGTACCCCTGGGACAAAGAAAAGCAGGGGCTTTTTGAAAGACTTAAAGGGACAGGGATCCCACAGCTGGACGGAAACGCCCCGGGACACTTAGCCCAGCAGCTTGGAATCCCAGGGAACTCTGGGCGCCCTAACCCCCTGAGTGGCAGTGCAGCTCAGAGGACCCTCATGGAGATAAACAGCCTCCCACCCATTTCCCATCCGACGCCACTCTGCCATAATGGAGCAGCATCCTGAGGCAGCAGGGCAGAGCTTCTTTCACAGAAGCTGGGCAAGAATTAGAAACCCTGTCTGCATGCAGCTGCCCAGCACAAGCCACTAGGGGTCACTGTTCTCACAGGAGAGGAAGGCCACAACTAGAAAGAAGAGACTTTCTCCCAGCCAACACATGTGCCACCTCCCCACAACTACCTCTATCACCATGAAAAGGCAGACTAATTTGATACAGACCAGACTACATCCTCCCCTGAGAAGGAATCTGGGGAGATAGACTTAACCAAACTCCCTGAAGAAGAATTCAAAAATAAGTTCATAACCATGCTGGTGGAGCTGCAGAGAAATGTGCAAGAGCTAAGGGATGATGTCTGGAAGGATATTACAGAAATGAAACAATCTCTGTAAGAATTTATAAGCAGAATGGATAAGATGAAAGAGGCCATTGATGGAACAGAAACCAGAGAACAGGAATGCATAGAAGCTGATGCAGAGAGAGATAAAAGGATCTCCAGGAATGAATCAATATTAAGAGAACTGTGTGAACAATCCAAATGGAACACTATTTGCATTATAGGGATACCAGAAGAATAAGAGAGACAAAAAGGGATAGAAAGCGTATTTGAAGAAATAATTGCTGAAAACTTCACCAAACTGGGGGATGAAATAATTGTTCAGACCATGGAAGTACACAGAATTCCCAGCAGAAGGGACCCAAGGAAAACAACACCAAGACACATAATAATTAAAATGGCAATGATCAAGGACAAGGACAGAGTTTCAAAGGCAGACAGAGAGAGAAAAAAAGGTCACCTACAAAGGAAAACCCATCAGGCTATCATCAGACTTCTCAACAGAAACCTTACAGGCCAGAGGATAATGGCATGATATCTTCAATGCAATGAAACAGAAGGGCCTTGAACCAAGAATACTGTATCCAGAAAGATTATCATTTAAATATGAAGGAGGGATTAAACAATTCCCAGACAAGAAAAAGTTGAGGGAATTTGCCACCTACAAAGCACCTCTACAGGGTATTTAAGATGGACTGCTCTAGATGGGAGCTCTCCTAAGGCTAAACAGATGTCACCAGAGAAAATAAAATCACAGCAAAGAAAGCAGACCAACCCAATACTAACTAAAGACAAAAAATAAAATGAACTACCCACAAAAGCAGTTAAAGGAAACACAAAAGAGCACAGAATAAAACACCCAACATATAAAGAATGGAGGAGGAGGAATAAGAAGGCAGAGAAATAAAGAATCACCAGACAGTGTCTATAATAGCTCAATAAGTGAGATAAGCTAGGCAGTAAGATAATAAAGAAGCTAACCTTGAACTTTTGGTAACCATGAGTCTAAAGCCTGTAATGGCAATAAGTACATATCTTTCAATACTCACCCTAAATGTAAATGGACTGAATGCACCAATGAAAAGACACAGAGTACCCAGGCACCAGTACTGCTCCCCTGCAACCCCCAACATTGCTTTAGGGGCTGAGCAGCTCCAGAGACTACAGCTTCTGGACACTAGAGGGCACCATATACAAACATGAAACGCCAAAGGAACCTTGTCCAGAGTAAAATTATTAATAAAACTTCCGAGAAAGATTTAAATGATATGGACCTCGTGACTCTTCCCGAAAGGGAGTTCAAAATAAAAATCATCAACATGCTAATGGAGGTTTGGAAAGACATCCAAGAACTCAGGAATGAATTCAGGTCAGAGATCCAATCTTTGAAGAGCATGATGGAGGGCATTAAAAGTAGGTTGGATACAGTGGAGGAGACAATAAATGAAAGAGAAACTAGAGAAGAGGAATACAAAGAAGCTGAGATACAGAGAGAGAAAAGGATCTCTAAGAATGAAAGAATATTGAGAGAAGTGTGTGACCAATCCAAATGGAACAATATTTGCATTATAGGGATACCAGAAGAAGAAGAGAGAGAGAAAGGGATAGAAAGTGTCTTTGAGGAGGTAGTTGCTCAAAAATTCCCCAGTCTGGGGAAGGAGACAGTCTCTCAGGCCATGGAGACCCACAGATCTCCCAACACAAGGGACCCAAGGAAGACAACACCAAGACATATAGGAATAAAATTGGCAAAGATCAAGGATAAGGACAGACTATAAAAAGGAGCCAGAGAGAGAAATTAGATCACATACAAAGGAAGCCCATCAGGCTAACATCAGACTTCTCAGCAGAAACCTTACAGGCCAGAAGGGAGTGGCATGATGTATTTAAAGCAATGAAGCAGAAGGGCCTGGAACCAAGATTACTTTATCTGGCATGATTATCATTTAAATTTGAAGGAGGGATTAAACAATTTCCAGATATGCAAAAGCTGAGAGAATAACCATCTCCACAGTCTACTTTGGAGGGACTGCTACAGATGGAAGTGTTCCTAAGGTTTAATAGCTGTCACCAGAGGAAATAAAATCACAGTAAAGAAAGTAGAACAGCTAATTCCTAAGCAAATGCAAAATTAAATTAATTATCTCCAAAGTCAATCAAGGGATAGACAAAGAATACAGAATATGATACCTAATATATAAAGAATGGAGGAGGAAGAAAAAGGAGGAGTAAAAGAAAATAATCCTTAGTTTATGTTTGTAACAGCATATTAAGTAAGTTAGACTCTTAGATAGTAAGGAAGTTAACCTTGAACATTTGGTAACCACGCATTTAAAGCCTGCAATGTCAATAAGTGCATACCTATCGATAATCACCCTAAATGTAAATGGACTGAATGTACCAATATAGAGTCACTGAATGGATAAAAAAAAAAACAAGACCCATCTATATGCTGCCTACAAGAGACTCACTTTAAAACCAAATACATACACAGACTAAAAGTCAAGGGATGGAAAAAGATACTTCATGCAACTAACAGGGAGAAAAAAGCAGGAGTTGCAGTGCTTGTACGAGAAAAAATAGACTTCAAAACACAGAAAGTAACAGGAGACAAAAAGGACATTACATAATGATAAAGTGGTCAATCCAACAAGAAGATATAACCATTATAAATTTCTATGCTCCCAACATAGGAGCACCCACACATGTGAAAAAATACTAAAGAATTAAAGGGGGACATAGAATGCAACACATTCATTCTAGGAGACTTCAACACTCCAGTGACTCTGAAGGACAGATAAACCAGTCAGAAGATGAGTGAGGAGACAGAGGCACTGAACAACACAATAGAACAGATGGACCTAACAGACATCTACAGAATTCTACTCCCAAAAGCAGCAGAATACCCATTCTTCTCAATATCACATGGAATATTTTAAAGAATAGATCATATACTAGGCCACAAAAAGAGCCTCATTAAATTGAAGAAGATTGAAATTGCACCAACCACTCTCTCAGACCACAAAGGTATGAAACTAGAAACAAATTATGTAAAGAAAATGAAAAATCCCACAAACACATGGAGGCTTCACAACAAGCTCCTAAATAACCAATGGATCAATGACCAAATAACAACAGAGATCAAGCAATATATAGAGACAAATGACAACAATAATTCAACATTGCAAAACCTGTGGGACACAGCCAAGGCTGTGCTAAGAGGAAAGTATATTGCAATACAGGCCTACCTCAAGAAAGAAGAACAATCCTATATAAGCAGTCTAAACTCACAATTAATGGACCTAGAAAAAGAACAACAAATGAGGCCCAAAGTCAGTAGACAGAGGTACATAATAAAGATAAGAGCAGAAATAAATAAAACTGAGTAGAATAAAACAACAGAAAGAATTAATGAAAGCAAGAGCTGGTTCTTCAAGAAAATAAACAAAACAGATAAACCCCTAGCCAGACTTATCAAGAAAAAAAGAGAGTCTACACACATAAACAGAATCAGAAATGAGAGAGGAAAAAATCACAACAGAGACTATAGAAATGCAAAGAATTATTAGAGAATACTATCAAAATTATATGCTAACAAACTGGATAACTTAGAAGAAATGGACAACTTTCTAGAAAAATACAACCTTCCAAGGCTGACATAGAAAGGAACAGAAAATCTGAACAGACCAATTTCCAGCAGTGAAATTGAACTGTTAATCAGTATGGGAGAATATTTTTGTAAATATCGTATCTGACAAGGGGTTAACATCCAAAATATATAAAGAACTTACACACCTCAATACCCAAAAAGCAAATAATCCAATTAACAAATGGGCAGAGGATATGAAGAGACAGTTCTCCAAAGAAGAAATTCAGATGGCCAAGAGACACATGAGAACAAGCTCCACATCACTAATCATCAGGGAAATGCAAATTAAAACCACAATGAGATATCACCTCACACCAGTAAGGATGTCCAGCATCAAAAAGACTAAGAACAACAAATGCTGGCGAGGATGCAGAGAAAGGGGTACCCTCCTACACTGCTGGTGGGAATGTAAGCTAGTTCAACCATTGTGGAAATCAATATGGAGGTTCCTCAAAAAATGAAAAATAGAAATACCATTTGACCCTGGAATCCCACTCCTTGGAATTCACCCAAAGAATACAACCTCTCAGATTCAAAAAGACATATGCACCCCTATGTTTATCGCAGCACTTTTTACAATAGCCAAGAAATGGAAGCAACCTAAGTGTCCATCTCTAGATGAATGGATAAAGAAGAGGTGGTACATATATACAATGGAATATTATTCAGACATAAGAAAGAAACAAATCGTACCAATTGCAACAACATGGATGGAGCTCAAGGACATTATGCTCAGTGAAATAAGCAAGGTGGAGAAAGATGAATGCCAAATGATTTCCCTCATTTGTGGAGTATAATAATGAAGCAAAACTGAAGGAACAAAATGGCAGCAGACTCACAGACTCCAAGAATGAACTAATGGTTACCAAAGAGGAGGGGTGTGGGAGGGTGGGTGGGGAGGGAGGGAGAAGGGGGATGAGGGGTATTATGTTTAGTACACATAATGTCGGGGATCACAGGGAGAACAGTGTACCACAGAGAAGGGACATAGTGGATCTCTGGCAACTTGCTGCACTGATGGAGAGCGACTGCATTGGGGTATGGGTGGGGACTTGATAATATGGTAAATGTAGTAACCACATTGTTTTCTCATGTGAAACCTTCTTAAGAATGTTTATCAATTATACCTTAATAAAAATTCTAAAAAAGAATAGAAAAGTATTTCTACCAACCAATTTCTCAGATCACACAGGTATGAAACTAGAAATAAATTACACAAAGAAAACAAGAAGGCTCACAAACATATGAAGGCTTAGCAACATACTCCTAAATAATCAATGGATCAATGACCAACTTAAAACAGAGATCAAGTAATATATGGAGACAAATGATAATAACAGCACAAAGCCCCAAGTTCTGTGGGACACAGTGAAGGCAGTTCTAAGAGGAATGTATATAGCAATCCAGGCCTATTTAAAGTAGGAAGAACAATTCCAAATGAACATCTAAATACACAATTATTGAAATTGGAAAAACAACAAATGAGGTCCAAAGTCAGCAGAAAGAGGGACATAATAAAGATCACAGAAGAAATAAATAAAATTGAGAAGAATAAAGCAATAGAAAAAAATCAATGAAACCAAGAGCTGGTTCTTTAAGAAAATAAACAAAATAGTTAAACCCCTAGCCTGACTTATTAAGAGATAAAGAGAATCTACACATGTAAACAGAATCAGAAATGAGAAAGGAAAAATTACAATGGACCCCACAGAAATACAAAGAATTATTGGAGAATACTATGAAAATCTATGTGGTAACAAGCTGGAAAACCTAGAAGAAATGAACAACTTCCTAGAAAAAAAAAACCTTCCAAGACTGACCAAGGAAGAAACAGACAATTTAAACAGACCAATTACCAGCAATGAAATTGAGTCAGTAATCAAAAAACTACACAAGAACAAAACACCCGAACCAGAAGGATCCACTGCTGAATTTTATCAGAGATATAGAGAAGACATAATACCCATTCTCCTTAAAGTTTTCCAAAAAATAGAAGATGAGGGAATACTTCCAAACTCATTTGATGAAGCCAGCATCACTCTAAAACCAAAACTAGGCAAAGACATCACAAAAAAAGAAAATTACAGACCAATATCCCTGATGAACATAAATGCAAAAATACTCAACAAAACATTATCAAACTGAATTAAAAAATACATCAAGAGGATCATACACCATTATCAAGTGGGACTCATTTCACGGATGCAAGGATGGTACAACATTCAAAAATCCATCAATATCATCTACCACATCATTAAAAAGAACAAAAACCACATGATCATCTCCATAGATGCTGAAAAAGCATTTGACAAAATTCAACATCCATTCATAATAAAAACTCTCAACAAAATGGATATACAGGGCAAGTACTTCAACATAATAAAGGCCATATATGATAAACCCACAGCCAACACTCTCCCCACTGTTATGCAACATAGTCCTGGATGTCCTAGCCATGGCAAATAGAAAAAACAAAGAAATACAAGGAACCCAGATAGGTAAAGAAGAAGTCAAACTGTCACTATTTGTAGATGACATGATATTGTACATAAAAAACCCTAAAGACTCCACTCTAAACTACTAGAACTAATATCAGAATTCAGCAAAGTTGCAGGATACAAAATTAACACAAGGAAATCTGTGGCTTTCCTATACACTAACAATGAACTAGCAGAGAAATCAGGAAAACAATTCCATTCACAATTGCATCAAAAAGAATAAAATACCTAGGAATAAACCTAACCAAGGAAGTGAAAGACCTATACTCTGAAAACTGTAAGACACTCTTAAGATAAATTAAAGAGGACACTAACAAATGGAAGCTCATCCCATGGCTCAGAAGAATTAATATTGTCAAAATGGCCATCCTGCCCAAAGCAATCTACAGATTCAGTGCAATGCCTATCAGAATACCAACTGCATTCTTCAACAAACTGGAACAAATAGTCCTAAAATTCATATGGAACCACAAAAGAACCTGAATAGGCAAAGCAATCCTGAGAAGGAAGAATAAAAAAAAGGAATTGCACTTCCCAACTTCAAGCTCTACTACAAAGCCACAGTAATCAAGACAATTTGGTACTGGCACAAGAACAGATCCATAGACCAGTGGGACAGAAGAGAGAGTCCCGATATTAACCCAAACATATATTGTCAATTAATATACTATAAAGGAGCCATGGATATACAGTGGGGAAATGACAGCCTCTTCAAATGCTGGTGTTGGCAAAACTGGACAGCTACATTAAGAGAATGAAACTGGATCATTGTCTAACCCCATACACAAGAGTAAATTTGAAATACATCAAAGACCTGAATGTAAGTCATGAAACCATAAAACCCTTAGAAAAAAAACGTAGGCCAAAATCTCTTGGACATAAACATGAGTGACTTCTTCATGAACATATCTCCCCAGGCAAGGGAAACAAAAGCAAAAATGAACAAGTGGGACTATATCAAGCTGAAAAGCTTCTGTAGAGCAAAGGACATCATCAAAAGAACAAAAAGGCATCCTACAGTATGGGAGAATATATTCATAAATGACAGATCCGATAAAGGGTTGACATCCAAAATATGTAAAGAGCTCATGCACCTCAACAAACAAAAAGCAAATAATCCAATTAAAAAATGGGCAGAGGAGCTAAACAGACACTTCTCCAAAGAAGAAATTCAGATGGCCAACAGGCATATGAAAAGATGCTCCACATTGCTAATGATCAGAGAAATGTGAATTAAAACCACAATGAGATATCACCTCACACCAGGTAGGATGGCCACCATCCAAAAGACAAACAACAACAAATGTTGGCAAGGATGTGGAGAAAGGGGAACCCTCCTACACTGCTGGTGGGAATGTAAAATAGTTCAACCATTGTGGAAAGCAGTATGGAGGTTCCTCAAGAAACTAAAAATAGAAATACCATTTGACACAGGAATTCCATTCCTGGGAATTTACCCTAAGAATGCAGCATCCCAGTTTGAAAAAGACAGATGCACCCCTATGTTTATTGCAGCACTTTTTACAATAGCCAAGAAATGGAGGCAACCTAAGTGTCCATCAGTAGATGAATGGATAAAGAAGATGTGGTACTTATATACAATGGAATATTATTCAGCCACAAGAAGAAAAAATATCTCACCGTTTGCAACAATATGGATGTAGCTAGAGGGTATTATGCTCAGTGAAATAAGCCAGGTGGAGAAAGACAAGTATCAAATGATTTCACTCATCTGTGGAGTGTAAGAACAAAGAAAAAAACTGAAGGAACAAAATAGCAGCAGACTCACAGAATCCAAGAATGGTCTAACAGTTACCAAAGGGAAAGGGACTGGGGAGGATGGGTGGGAAGGGAGGGATAAGGGGGAAAAAGGGGGCATTATGATTAGCAGACATAATGTAGGGGTGGGCACGGGGTGGGCTGTACAACACAGAGAAGACAAGTAGTGATTCTACAGCATGTTACTACACTGATGGAGTGACTGTAATGGGGTATATGGTGGGGACTTGATGATTGGGGAGTCTAGTAAACATAATGTTGCCTATGTAATTGTAGATTAATGATACCAAAAAAAAGAAGAATTAATGCCTGACCAGCAGTCAGTTCTAGATAATGCTAAGAACACATTATTTTTCACTAGAAATGAAAAGGTCTTTACTTTCCTAGCCTGTTATGAATATTGATGGCTTTTTAGCAAAACTTTATTATTGTGAATCTCTTTCACTTGAAGGCTTGTTTCTAACATTTGTCATCTCAATTCCTTAGGGATATCATTATCCTGATGGAGTCTTAAGCTTCTTTTACAGGAAACAAAAGTTTTGGAGGAAAAAGCCATATTCTTTGTTCAGTGCTGTGGGGACAAGCTGAGAACTATGGCCTTCAGTGACATTCCAGAAGGCTTACGGTGAAAGTAACTTATGTGGTGGCATTCCCAGGCCTCCAGAATGTATTTCTGGATTGTAACAGAAATTTCAATTTCTATTTTCAACCTTTCACTTTTTTTCAGAGATAATGCTATAGGCATTTCCACCAACTACATGTGTGGATAAGGTTTGATGAGTAACATGCATTTCTCCAGCAACTTGTACAGGTGGAAATGAAGGTCATCTGTGTATTCATTCTGTGAATATTTACAGAGCAAAAACTATATGCATAGATCTATGCCAAATGCCAGCATAAAAAAGTCCTTGCCTATTAGGATCCTTCAGGTCAGTGGGGAAATAAGATAGTCACATATGCCAAGTGAAATAATAATACTAGCCTGGCATCAGTAAGCAATAAATGAATGGAACAGGTACTAAGTAGTTGTGAGCCTTCTGCATGGGGAAGGAGAGGCAACACCATGTGGTCACGCCCAGCTGCTAATTCAAATCCTGGCCACGTGCTTGCCAGCCCGAGGACCAGGAGCAGGTTGCTTTACCTCCATTTTTTTTGCTTCAGTCTTCTGATCTGGAAGAAGCTAAAGTGGGGGTGGAGTTAACATAGAAGCAAAAAGTTTCCCTGTCTGCTATGTGATCAGTCACTTTATAGTCCATAGCCAGGGGGAAAAAAACACTTTGAATCTGAAATTGAAACAAAAACAACAAAGAACAGTCTCCCTGACTGATTCTGATCCCAAAATAATAAAATCTTGAATGTTTCCCATAAACTCCATAAAAAGAAAACCATTTATTTCTTATTATCTCTATGATGGGATCTGAAGGAATGCCATGAGAATATGAGCGTCACGTGGGAAGCTGTCATGGTTCCCCATGAACACAGACATACACTTGGTGACCTTGGTAACTGTCAGTTTCACCCCTTAAGTCCCTGTGTTTGTGTTCACGAAGCCAGACTTTCTGAAGTTGGACCTCCTCCTCTCTTTGCAAGTAAACTTTTTCCTTCCTTTCCTAAATGCTCCGTCTCTGGGTCTTACTTTGGCAAGAACAGTAGTGCCCAACTCCTGAGTCTATGGGAGGGATTAAATGTGTTGATGTTTACAAAGTGCTTGGCACAGTGCGAGGCTTTTGTTAAATGATAAAATGGAAAGGACAGGAAGGCTTCCCAAGGAGAGCATGCTCCACCCTATCCAGGAGAATAATTGAGACCCAACAGGACCACAGGGACAAGACAGTCACAGCACCACCCAAAGACTGAGCAGCCACATTGGACTGGGACAGAGGATGCACTGAATGTGGTGACAAAATGGATGGAGAGGGAGAAGGATGGAGAGGGGGTGGAAAGGGAAGGAAGAGAGATGGAGAGAGGGAGATGGAGAGATGGAAGGAGGGAGATGGAGAGATGGAAGGAGGGAGAGGTGAGTCCAAAAGCTTTGTGGATGCTTACTTAAGGAATATAACTCTTTATCTATAGCAGTTCCAATTTGCTTTGTGGCTAGATTAAATCATTTAGTCAGCATGGTATTAGAAAAACAACACTGAGTTCTTGTCCTGACCATGACACCAGCTCATCACATGCTCTCAAGCCAGACACTTGTATTCACTAAGCTTTGCTTAGTGAACTGGACTGGACAAACCTCAGGTCATTTCCAGCTCTAAGATTCCACAGTCTATGGTCTCACCTACATCTCATCAATCAGATGTTCTGAGACAAGTCTTCATACTCTGCTGGCTGTGCTGACTTGATGGAGAGCTTCTGGCAAGGCTCCCACACTTCCTGCCCCTGGTGTCCCTGCCCTTGTGTGAGCCCTGTCCCCTCAGTGTGGGCTGTGGGCTGTGACTTGCTCTAACCCACAGAACACAGCAAAGGTGATGGGATGTCACCTTGTGACCAGGTGCAGTGCTACAATGCAATCTGACACCAACCCCCTGGAGGGATCCATAGATTAAAGGGCACAGTCCCCAACATGACTGCCTGCACTTCAGATGCTGGCCACAAGTTTGAGGGTCCCCAAACCACTAGCACTTCTGAACAATTGGCCATAGACCCAGGGAATTCTCAATACCTCTCAGGCTCAAGAATTCACTGGAACAACTCCTAGAACTCGAAAGTCCTATACTCAAAATTACTGTGTTGCTGTGAAGGATACAAGTTAGGACAAGCCATATGAAGGCACACATAGGGTGAGGTCTGGGAGCATCCCAAATGCAGCCTTTCTGTGTCCTCTCCCTGTGGAATCAGGACACATCAACCTCCTGGCACACTGATGTGTCACCAGCTAGGAAGCTCGCCTGAGCTTCAATGTCCAGAATTTTTATTCAATGTCCAGAGCCTCATTACCTATGCATGGTTAACTTAACCATCAGGTACGTGATATGACCCACTCAGGCTTCAAACCCTTTCTCTCCCCAGAGGTTGAGGTTCCAACCCTCCAGTCATATGATTGGTCCTTCTGAATTCCCATCCTGAGCCATCTCATCAGCATAAACTCAGCCATGGTAGAAGGGCCCACCAGGAATAACAAAGACTCTCCTATAACTTAGGAAATTCTGAGGGTTTAAAGGTTATCTCCCAGGAACCTGGAGCAAAGACCAGACAAACTCTTTACTATGCAACATTAGTTTACAACAGACCATGCTTTTCATGTTGCTGGTAGAATGTCTCTCTTACTGGCTTTGATGAAGCAAACAGTGAAATACCAAGAGGACCTGGGCCCAACAACCACTGCAGACCTAAATCCCACCAACAACCACTGTGTGAGCTAGGTCAGAGCTGATCCTTCCCCACTTGAGCCTCCAGATGACACCTGTACTGCAGCCTTGTCAGAAGTCCTGAAGCAGAGGACCTAGCCAGCCCTTCCCAGATTCCTGACTCACAGTAACAATGACATAATAAATATGTGTGGTTTTAGTTTACTAAATTTGGGATAATTTGTTATACAGCAATACACATAACTAATATACTGACTATATTGTGACTAAAAGATAGCAATGTCCTGAATAAAAAGAACCTAGAAAATTAAATCAAACAAATAAGTTTCCTAAAGTAATGCTAAGTAAATGAAAAAAAAAATGAGTGGATCTGCTTAGGCAGAAAACTACTGGTGCAGAGAGATTATGTGACTTGAGACCAAACAGGAAGCAAGTCACAGAGTGAAGATTTGAGCCCCCAGTGGCCAGGCTTCAGAACCTGTGCCTTAACATACTGTGGTACACTGACCCCAATAAAGACTTGCAGCAAAGCTACGGGGTAATTGTCCAAGGTACATTACTGTCAAAGGACTTCTCCCCTCAAGTTTTTAACTACTATTTATTTGTATGCCACTGTTTCCAAAAAGGATATAAAATGCCTCAATAATTCTATAATACACTATAATAGAATTGAAAAAAGTCAAGTTAGGAAATCAGAATGAAGAGAATATAAGGGTAGAAAAACATGGGAGGAAGCTAGACAGACTTAGTTACTAGGTAGAGATGGGAACCACAAATTCTGAACTCTGAATATCAAAGATTTCAGGAAAAAGGGGAAACATGTGGCCAATTACATGATGCCCGGAGCTCTCAGAAGAGTCAAGCAATTAGTGGCACAGGAAGAAAACAACTACTCTGGGTTGAAACCAGAGAAAATTTTTTCCTGTAGTCTCTCACAAAGGAAATACTGTGTAATATAGTAATCAACAGCCACAAAACATATAAAGGGGCTAAAACAATGCTCCCCAGCTTCCTGATGGCTCAGTACATGCACAAATTTTAGGGTAACAGAAAAATGGATGCAGTGAAATGCCTAGCACTCTTCCTCTCTCTTTTAAAAAGTTTTTTCATTTCTCAACATTTTTTATTCCTCCTACTCTCTGATGCCTGCTCTTTGGTAGTTTACTGAAAACATGGTGAAATCTTGGGATGAAAATTAAGACCAGGGACAGAATCACTAAGATGATCACTGTCATGGGGTGGGGGGGCCAAGGACATAGCTCCCCAAATTAATCAACTGCTTTGTTTGACAAACTGACTTCCCTCCACAGAGCTATGCCTGCCTTCTGCTATCCCACTAGTCAAATTCAAATGTTCTATTAGGACACAGTAGATTCCAACATACATATTCTCCTTTTGCAGTTGCAACATGATACTTGTCATTTCTTTGCTTTGAAATCTAAATCCTACAACACTGTGCTCTGGAGCCCAGCAGGGGAACGTCCTGCCTCATGTGGCTTTTTGAAGTCTCTGGCTAATCTACTTGAATGGTTATTATTTCCTGGATCCTAATGACCTTATAAAGGAAGAACCATTAAAAATAAAATCAGGAAACCAAAGGATACAAAACAAAGACATGAGTAATTGCTTTGGCCTGAGACTATTCAATGTTTGGTGTCCATAGAAGACCAAGCACTTAAATTGAGGCAGGATGAGGCAAAGGTCATGCAGCTTCTTCCAAGGATGAGCTTTAGCAAATCAATGCCAGTGGTCAGCCCTCTGATCTTGTGATTATTAGAACAGGTATGTAAGGACCATCCTTTCCCTTCCATCCTACCATGAGAGGGACTTCTCAGAATCTGGAGAAGTGAACTATGTAAGCTGAAATCACATTATAATGTTATGATACTATTTTACCTTGGGAAAAAATTAATTAATATTTTCATTGTAAAAATTTTTTAATGTAATGCTCAACAAGATCTACCTGGAACAAGGAGTGTGGGGGCTGGCTGAGAAAGGGCACGAGGGGACCTTTTGGAGTGATGGCAGGTTCTGCATCTTGATTGTGATGGTGGCTGCGTGAGCACATACAGTTGGCATACTCATCAAACTGTACAATTAAAATGTGTGCTTTTTGCTGCATGCAGATCATTCTTCTGTATGGTTTTAAAAGGAAGTTTAATATAGTCAAAACTAAACCCTTGAAGCCTCCTCATTGCAAACCTGTTCCTCTCGGGCTGCTCCATCTTAGGAGATGTCTACTCTATTCTTCACCTGTTCCCATCTTGCAGTCATCCTTGACTATTCTCCTTATTTCATCTACATTTTAAATTTTCATCTAATTTGAAGGATATCCAAAATCTGATTTCTTTTTACTGCCTTCCCTTCCTCCACCCTGCTCAAAATACTATCACCTCCTGCCTGATGCAAGAACCTCAATCTGGTCTCCCTGCCTCCATCCCCCAGATCCTTTATATTCTCCCTGTAGCCCACGTGATCCACATATCAGCTCATGTGACTCCTTTGCTCAAAACTCCCCAAGCAGTTGACCCTTGAACAATAAGGTGGCCAGGGGCACCAACTCCATGCACAGTAAAAAAATCTGCTTATAACTTTTGACTTCCCCAAAACTACTAATAGCCTACTGTTGACTGGCCTTACCAACAACATAAACAGTTGATTAA